>NC_091283.1:377586573-378898239 GCF_032444005.1 Ranitomeya imitator
ACTACGTAGCTAGGCAATATACTGCATAGCTGGGCAATATACTACGTGGCTGGGCAATATACTACGTCACTGGGCAATATACTACGTGGCTGGGCAATATACTATGTGGCTGGGCAATATACTACGTGGCTGGGCAATATACTACGTGGACATGCATATTCTAGAATACCCGATGCGTTAGAATCGGGCCACCATCTAGTAAATTATATTTCCACATGTCAAACAATTTACCAGTTGGTGCAGTAGATTCTAAGAAAACCAACAGACTCAGCATGTTTGTTTGTTGTATGTTTTTGAGTCTGTATTAGATAGAATCATCAAATGAAAATGGTTGTGTTCAAAATAATAGCAGTGTGGAGATCAATTAGTGGGGTCAATCATTCTGTGAAGAAACTACTGGGAATCAGGTGGTCCTTGTGTAAGGGTATGTTCACACGTTCCTGATTTCCATCCTTTTTTTTTCAGGACTGTTTTTTAAAAAACTACAGCTCTTGGCAGAAAACGCAGGTCCTTTTTTGGTCCTTTTTTTTGTCCTTTTTTGATGTGTTTTTTGATGCGTTTTTTGATCCTTTTTTTACATAGTAACATAGTAACATAGTTAGTAAGGCCGAAAAAAGACATTTGTCCATCCAGTTCAGCCTATATTCCATCATAATAAATACCCAGATCTACGTCCTTCTACAGAACCTAATAATTGTATGATACAATATTGTTCTGCTCCAGGAAGACATCCAGGCCTCTCTTGAACCCCTCGACTGAGTTCGCCATCACCACCTCCTCAGGCAAGCAATTCCAGATTCTCACTGCCCTAACAGTAAAGAATCCTCTTCTATGTTGGTGGAAAAACCTTCTCTCCTCCAGACGCAAAGAATGCCCCCTTGTGCCCGTCACCTTCCTTGGTATAAACAGATCCTCAGCGAGATATTTGTATTGTCCCCTTATATACTTATACATGGTTATTAGATCGCCCCTCAGTCGTCTTTTTTCTAGACTAAATAATCCTAATTTCGCTAATCTATCTGGGTATTGTAGTTCTCCCATCCCCTTTATTAATTTTGTTGCCCTCCTTTGTACTCTCTCTAGTTCCATTATATCCTTCCTGAGCACCGGTGCCCAAAACTGGACACAGTACTCCATGTGCGGTCTAACTAGGGATTTGTACAGAGGCAGTATAATGCTCTCATCATGTGTATCCAGACCTCTTTTAATGCACCCCATGATCCTGTTTGCCTTGGCAGCTGCTGCCTGGCACTGGCTGCTCCAGGTAAGTTTATCATTAACTAGGATCCCCAAGTCCTTCTCCCTGTCAGATTTACCCAGTGGTTTCCCGTTCAGTGTGTAATGGTGATATTGATTCCCTCTTCCCATGTGTATAACCTTACATTTATCATTGTTAAACCTCATCTGCCACCTTTCAGCCCAAGTTTCCAACTTATCCAGATCCATCTGTAGCAGAATACTATCTTCTCTTGTATTAACTGCTTTACATAGCTTTGTATCATCTGCAAATATCGATATTTTACTGTGTAAACCTTCTACCAGATCATTAATGAATATGTTGAAGAGAACAGGTCCCAATACTGACCCCTGCGGTACCCCACTGGTCACAGCGACCCAGTTAGAGACTATACCATTTATAACCACCCTCTGCTTTCTATCACTAAGCCAGTTACTAACCCATTTACACACATTTTCCCCCAGACCAAGCATTCTCATTTTGTGTACCAACCTCTTGTGCGGCACGGTATCAAACGCTTTGGAAAAATCGAGATATACCACGTCCAATGACTCTCCGTGGTCCAGTCTATAGCTTACCTCTTCATAAAAACTGATTAGATTGGTTTGACAGGAGCGATTTCTCATAAACCCATGCTGATATGGAGTTAAACAGTTATTCTCATTGAGATAATCCAGAATAACATCCCTCAGAAACCCTTCAAATATTTTACCAACAATAGAGGTTAGACTTACTGGCCTATAATTTCCAGGTTCACTTTTAGAGCCCTTTTTGAATATTGGCACCACATTTGCTATGCGCCAGTCCTGCGGAACAGACCCTGTCGCTATAGAGTCACTAAAAATAAGAAATAATGGTTTATCTATTACATTACTTAGTTCTCTTAGTACTCGTGGGTGTATGCCATCCGGACCCGGAGATTTATCTATTTTAATCTTATTTAGCCGGTTTCGCACCTCTTCTTGGGTTAGATTGGTGACCCTTAATATAGGGTTTTCATTGTTTCTTGGGATTTCACCTAGCATTTCATTTTCCACCGTGAATACCGTGGAGAAGAAGGTGTTTAATATGTTAGCTTTTTCCTCGTCATCTACAACCATTCTTTCCTCACTATTTTTTAAGGGGCCTACATTTTCAGTTTTTATTCTTTTACTATTGATATAGTTGAAGAACAGTTTGGGATTAGTTTTGATCCTTTTTTTTTATGCAGTTTTCTATGCAGAGTCTGTGTGTTTTCTAGGAAGTTTTTTAGGGTTAAAATGGCTGAAAATACCATAACCCTACCCCTAACCCTAACCCTAACCCTACCCCTAACCCTACCCCTAACCCTAACCCTAACCCTACCCCTAACCCTACCCCTATTCTAACCTTAGTGGAAAAAAAAAATTCTTAATTTTTTTTTATTGTCCCTACCTATGGGGGTGACAAAGGGGGGGGGGTGTCATTTACTATTTTTTTTTATTTTGATCACTGAGATAGGTTATATCTCAGTGATCAAAATGCACTTTGGAACGAATCTGCCGGCTGGCAGATTCGGCGGGCGCAATGCGCATGCGCCCGCCATTTTGCAAGATGGCGGCGCCCAGGGAGAAGACGGCCGGACGGACACCGGGACGCCAGGTAAGTATAAGGGGGGGAGATTAGGGCACAGGGGGGGCATCGGAGCACTGGGGGGGGGGCATCGGAGCACGGGGCGGTGGGATTGGAGCACGGGGGGCGGGATCGGAGCACGGGGGGGCAGCCACACTCCGCCCACGCACTTCCACCCGCTTCTCCGCACTTCCTGCTGCAGCGGTTCTGTACCACAAACCGCAGTAAAACCTGCAGATATTTTTTTCATCTGCGGGTTTTACTGCGGGTTTGACCTCACAATGGAGGTCAATGGGTGCAGAACCGCTGCGGCTCCGAAAAAAGAAGTGACATGGTACTTCTTTTTTCCCGCAGCTATTCAGCGCGGCTTTTTTTTTGATTTTCCGCATTGTGGGCACAGCAGTTCCTGTTTTCCATAGGGTACAATGTAATGTACCCTGCATGGAAAACAGCTGCGGACCCGCAGCGGGAAAATCGTGGCAATTCCGCATGAAAAAAAGGATCGTGTGAACATGGCCTAATGCTTTAAAATGGAAAGCCAAACCAGAGAGATGTGGAAGAAAACGGAAGACTACCATTAAAATGGAAGAATAGCCAGAATGGCAAAAGCTCAGCCAATGATCAGTTCCAGGATGATCAAAGACAGTCTCAGAGACAGCCAAAGACAGTAACCTGTGAGTACTGTGACAGACTATGCCTGTGTGAAGCTAATCTCTTCGCAAGAAATCCACGCAAAGTCCCATTGTAAAAACAAAACAAAAAACATGTACTGAAGTCGATACAATTTGCCAAAGAACACATCAACTGGCCTAAAGAGAAATGGAGAAACAGTTTGTGGACTGATGAAAGTAAAATTGTTCTTTTTCTGTCCAAGGACTGCAGACAGTTTGTCAGACGACCCCTAAACTCTGCATTCAAGCCACAGTACACTCTGAAGACAGTGAAGCATGATGGTGCAAGCATCATGATATGGGCATGTTTCTCTTACTATGGTGCCAGAACTATTTACCACACACCAGGGATCATGGACCAGTTTGCATATATTAAAATACTTGAAGAAGTCATGTTGCCTTACGCTGAAGAGGATATGCCCTTGAAATGGGTGTCTCAACAAGACAACGACCCTAAACACACCAGTAAACGAGCAAAATCTTGGTTCCAGTCAAACAAAATTAATCTGATTGAACACTTGTGGGGTGACATTAAAAAAGAACATTTCTTAGGCAAAGCCTACAAATGTCCAAACATTATAGGATGTAGTCCAAGCATCCTGGGCTGGAATAATAGTTGACAGGTGCCAGAAGTTGGTTGACTATACAACACAGATATGAAGCAGTTAAAAAATCTGCGGGTAAATAACTAAATATTATGTTAGTGATTCACAGGAATGCTAATTCCACACAAAAAAAGTATATATCGTGAATTTGTAAAGACAAACGCAGACACTGCTATTTTTTTAGAACAACCCAATGTTAATTTTTTTGTCATTTTCTGTAAAGTAGTTAAATTATATACATTTCTCTGCATGTTTTGAATTAGAAAACAGTGCGCAATGTTCCCATGTTTTTGAACACAATGCTATTATTTTGAACACTACTATATGTAAAAGCTCATGTTAAAATCGCATTGCAATCGGATAGCAATGAAAATCGCATGACACTTGCATGACGGTAGTCTTACTTTTCTGGACTGAAATCGGAACTTTTTTTCATGGAGAGGAGTATGAGACCTTAAAACATTTAAGAATAGTAACACAGTTGATGGAAAGTAAGTGCAGGCCTGCTGGTCTGGGAGCCCTACTGCTACAGGCAACACACATGAAGGAGACCCAACGTGGAGTCCAAACATTTAAAAAAAAATATTGCCACACATCACTAAAGTGGCATCAATTTCCCCAGAGTAGAAATAGTATAATGAAGCTTTGACATCCCTTGCACTATAGGCAGCCCATCAGATGGAGACCCAACTTGGAGTCTTCACATTTCAAAAATTGTTTGTACCATCAGTTGCAGTGGCAACAGTAGGCACAGAAGCCATGACAAAGGTGTCACAGACTCCAATAATGCAAAATCAGTACAGCAGACTAAAAACTACACCATTGCCTAGCCTGCCCAGTCTGCGACTGCGATGCAAAAGTAATTGGAGATCCATGACTTGTTCATCTTGATGGAAGTTAGGAGGTCTACACTTTCAGGGGACAGCCGGATGCGCTTATCCGTCAGGATACCACCAGCAATGCTGAAGACACGTTCTTAGAGAAGGCTGGCTGCCGGGCATGACAAAACCTCGAAGGTGTGACAGGTGAGCTCAGGCCACTTCCATTTTTGAAGACTAAAATGCAAAAGGATCCAAATTCCACTGATGGCAATGATATTGAGCTCAAGATACTCCTGCATGATCCTCTCTAGTCATTCACATGTCACACTTATACTCTGTTCTGCTGGTGCATGGGCTGGTCATGAAAATGTGTGAAATGACTCATAGAAATTACTTCTGTCACTTACGCTGCTGCTAATGTTTTTGCATTGACGACTCAACGTTCTCTATAATTGCGATGCAGACTGTGTGCCTCACTGCTGTCTTAGGAAATACCAGTCTTAAGATTGTTTACAAGCGTGCTTCAATAATCCAGCATGAACGTGTCCCTTTCCAGGAGGGGAAGCATCAGGCAAAATTTACTCTTGTACCATGAATTTAAAAGTGGCAACCCAGTAATCAGCATTATTTCTAACCCTAAGAATACGGGCATCATGTTGCAGACAGAAGGTGCTCATGTGTTGGGTGCTTCCATGAGCCCAAGTCCATGGTGTGTTGGTGGCGAGGTAACACTCAAGCTGGTTTCCTTCAACCCCTCCCGCCAGCCATGGACAACATTATTCTCTTAATCTCCTAATTGTGGCGCACCCATCACCTGTTCCTCCTCCATTTGTTCCTCGGCTCTTGCACCTTCACACCGTTTTTCTGGTACCATAAGCCCCCACTGATCGCTGTATTCCACCCTCCCATGGCATCCACCTGTGTGACGACAGTCTGGAACTTAGAGATATTGTTATCCCTTCCGCATCCTCCTCTGCTTCCATCTCTTTCTCTGGAACCACCATCTCCTCCTGCAGATTATTTAAAGTGTGCATGTAGATGACCGCAACAGTGATGCCGATAATGCCATTGTCAGCGCTAACCAACTTAGTAGCAACTTAAACTTAGTAGCAATTTTGAAACTATGCAGAAGGGTGCATAGGTCCTTATCTGTGCCCACTCTTCATGCATGATTTGCACCATAAAACATGTGTTTTTTTGGTTCTATAATTGTTCTCTTGTTTCTACAAGACTGGGGAGTCCACCACTCCTCTGTGGGCAATTTGCATAGAAGCTGTTCCACCCTGGATGTCCACATGGATATTTTCTCTCTGAACCCTGCTTATACAGGTACTATACAGATGATCAGGTTTTTAATACATCAGATAGGGATTATATACATTAGATAGGACTGCTCTATTATGGGTATACCTTGGCAATTGGTGGAGCAGCTTAATATACATTTTTTTTGCAAAAAAAAGTATTAACTAAATACCCTGTATTTTTTCAGTTTTTGACTAGCACTTGCTCATTTACTATGACTTCTTTACAACAGAGTATTTTTGACCTCGCTGTGCTCTTTTTGTGTCTTCAAGTTTTTTGGTGGTGTGAACAGGTTTCTACAGACTTGTTCACTGTGCAAGTAGCCCATGTGTTTTTTGGTTCTATAATTGTTCTCTTGTTTCTACAAGACTGGGGAGTCCACCACTCCTCTGTGGGCCATTTGCATAGAAGCTGTTCCAACCTGGATGTCCACATGGATATTTTCTCTCTGAACCCTGCTTATACAGGTACTATACAGATGATCAGGTTTTTAATACATCAGATAGGGATTATATACATTAGATAGGACTGCTCTATTATGGGTATACCTTGGCGATTGGTGGAGCAGCTTAATATACATTTTTTGCAAAAAAACGTATTAACTAAATACCCTGTACTTTTTTCATTTTTTGACTAGCACTTGCTCATTTACTGTAACTTCTTTACAACAGAGTATTTTTGACCTCGCTGTGCTCTTTTTGTGTCTTCATGATTTGCACCATGTCTGTACTACGTTGGCCCAGGCTATGCAAAATGACATACTGCACCAGCACATCACATATCAAATGGTTAACCGGTACACTGAAAAGACCTCTGTAGCAATAAATTGCGGGGTACGAACGGCGGAAGTGAGCACACAGCGCCCATGCTTTCTGCAGCAGTGCATCTAGGCTGTGTAGAGTTGGGTGAACATGACAAACTGCTGGACTGTGAGTTAGGTGAAGGCGGAGATGTTATGGTGGATTGAGAGATGTGGTGTGGTCAGTGAAACAAAACCAGCAGGCATCTCCACTTCCATAACAGTCGACAGGTTCTCACTCATCCTGAGTGTAGGGGTTGAAGAAGTGGAGGTTCTGCAGCCAGAGAACTGTGTGAGAACACTTGCCACAGTGACGGAAGAGGAAGAAACAGCAGAAGCAGTTGATGGGATAGCCGGTGGTTGGCGAGGTCTGCTGGGCCATATTTTAGCGCAGTAAGTTTCCAAGACTAACGAATGTTGATCGTGCATTTGCTAGTTTGTGCATGTAGTAAATTATTGCAATTTTTGCCTCTACTGAGTAATTTTTTGCAAAGTTGACAGATAACGTGTGTTGGGTCATCCTTTGCGGTCTCAAAAATGTGCCAGGCTAAGAAACCCCTGCCGCCCCGCAACCGCTGCTATCCACAGCCAGAGTTGTGGCTAAGGATGAAGTGCTTGTTGTGGTTTCATCACTGTGTCTGTGCGGCAAGCTACATCTTGTCTTCCTCCTCCGCTGCTGAGCTACTCAGCTGCATGCTTCTGGGTTCATACTAAGTGTGATCTACAACCTCATCATCATCCTCTCTGTTCTCCCACTCCTCACCCTGAGAGTCACCCTCCTCCTCTTCCTATCCTGACAGCACAGTACAGTCCGTGTTCGCCTCAGGTATCTGAGTCTCATCAGGATAATCTTAACGTCTGGTGATGAGGGTCTGGATTCTGCTTAGACCATACTCTTTATTCTGTGAATCTTTGGAGCAGACCTCTGATGTCCATGGAATAGAATGTGTGAACAGCTCTGCAGACTCGCCCATCTGTGGTTCCCCACAGTCAGTTGGGCAGTTGGAGAGTTGTGATATGAGGGGAAACCAGGGTGATTGGGGTGCCACCTCTGAGGATTGTACTGTGTGATGTAAAGGTGGAGGAAGAGGAGAGAGGCCACTTGATGCATAGCTTGACATCCACTGGAGCACATGCTCTTTCTGACCCTCATCTACAAGTGTACCACTGTGCGGCTGCCAAAGATAGGGAGTCAAGTAGCCTGTTCAGTAACAGATTTCAGTTGTCTCTGGATAGAACAAGACTATGTTTGTTCAGTAGAGCTTTCATTAACATTACCAACTTACCCACGTATGCCTTGAACACAAAGCCTATTCCCCCTTCCGCCATGACCTAGCTTTTTCCCACTCATGTTAGATGTACCCCTCCCCTCTTTTAACCAGTTGTTTCACATCCCGAGGCCCAGACCTGTCAGTCACCTGTCACTAAATTAACACTCAGTATTTATTTGCTGAGCTAGTGTGTCTGGATCACACTATTAGCAGAAAAGATTTAAATTCAGAAATGTGGCCTGGTGTCTGGACCACACTATTAGCACAAACTATTTAGATTCTGAAATGTGGACTCCTGGTTGGACCACACTATAAGCACAAACTATTTAGATTTTGAAATGTGGACTCCTGGTTAGACCACACTATTAGCACAAACTTTTTAGATTCTGAAATGTGGACTCCTGGCTGCACCACACTATTAGCAGAAAGTATTTAGATTCTGAAATGTGGACTTCTGGCTGCACCACACTATTAGCACAAACAATTTAGATTCTGAAATGTGGACTACTGGCTGTACCACACTATTAGCACAAACGATTTAGATTCTGAAATGTGGACTTCTGGCTGCACCACACTATTATTATTATTATTATAGCGCCATTTATTCCATGGCGCTTTACATGTGAGGAGGGGTATACATAATAAAAACAGGTACAATAATCTTGAACAATACAAGTCACAACTGGTACAGGAGGAGAGAGGACCCTGCCCACGAGGGCTCACAATCTTCAAGGGATGGGTGAGGATACAGTAGGTAAGGATAGAGTTGGTCGTGCAGTGGTTTGGTCGATCGGTGATTACTGCAGGTTGTAGGCTTGCCGGAAGAGGTAGGTCTTCAGATTCTTTTTGAAGGTTTCGATGGTAGGTGAGAGTCTGATTTGTTGTTGGAGAGAGTTCCAGAGTAGGGGTGATGCGCGAGAGAAATCTTGTATGCGATTGTGGGAAGAGGAGATAAGAGAGGAGTAGAGAAGGAGATCTTGTGAGCATCGGAGGTTGCGTGCAGGAAAGTAGCGAGAGACGATGTCACAGATGTATGGAGGAGACAGGTTGTGGATAGCTTTGTATGTCATGGTTAGGCTTTTGTACTGGAGTCTCTGGGTAATGGGGAGCCAGTGAACGGATTGACAGAGGGGAGAGGCCGGACAATAGCGGGGGGACAGGTGGATTAGTTGGGTAGCTGAGTTTAGAATAGATTGGAGGGGTGCGAGAGTGTTCAAGGGGAGGCCACAGAGCAGGAGGTTACAGTAGTCGAGGCGGGAGATAATGAGGGCATGGACTAGGGTTTTTGCAGATTCTTGGTTTAGGAATGTACGGATCCGTGAAATATTTTTGAGTTGAAGGCGGCAGGAAGTGGAAAGGGCTTGGATATGCGGTTTGAAGGAGAGATCAGTGTCAAGGATTACCCCGAGACAGCGAGCTTGTGGGACTGGGGAGAGTGGGCAGCCGTTTACTGTAATGGATAGGTTCGTTGGGGGGGTCGCGTGAGATGGGGGAAAGACAATGAATTCTGTTTTGTCCATGTTAATTTTAGAAATCTAGCGGAGAAGAAGGATGAAATAGAGGATAGACATTGAGGGATTCTGGTTAGTAGGGGGTGATATCTGGTCCAGAGATGTAGATCTGTGTGTCATCAGCATAGAGATGATACTGAAAACCATGAGATTCTATGAGCTGTCCCAGGCCAGAAGTGTAAATGGAGAAGAGCAGGGGCCCTAGAACTGAACCTTGCAGGACTCTGACAGATAGGGGGCGAGGTGAGGAGGTGGTGTGTGAATGGGAGATGCTGAATGTTCGGTTAGTTAGGTATGACGAGATCCAGGATAGGGCCAAGTCTGTGATGCCAAGGGATGAGAGGATCTGTAGTAATAGGGAATGGTCCACTGTGTCAAAGGCAGAGGACAGGTCCCGGAGGATAGAGTAGTGTCGCTTGCTCTTAGCGGTTAATAGGTCATTGGTGACCTTAGTTAGGGCAGTTTCAGTGGAGTGGTGTGACCGGAAACCTGATTGTAAGCGGTCGAAAAGGGAGCAGGAAGATAGATGGGAGGACAGTTCAAGATGGACGTGTTGTTCCAGTAGTTTTGAGGCATAGGGGAGAAGTGATATAGGGCGATAGTGAGATACAGATGATGGGTCAAGGGAGGGCTTTTTGAGGATAGGTGTGATTGAGGCATGTTTAAAGCTTGAGGGGAAAACACCAGTTGTTAGTGATAGGTTGAAGAGATGGGATAGAGTTGGGATGAAGACTGTGGCAAGGTTTGGGATGAAGTGGGAAGGGATCGGGTCAAGTGCACAGGTGGTGAGATGCGATCTTGAGAGTAGAGTGGCGAGTCGATCTTCTGTAATAGTGGAGAAGTTGGTTTTGGAGGTGGAGGGCTGGGTAGTTGGAAGGGCTCTGGGGGTTGTCGACTAAAACTGTCTCTGATGTTCTCAATCTTCTGCTTGAAAAATGAGGCAAAGTCTTCAGCTGAGATGAGTGGGGAGGGAGGAGGTGCTGGGGGACGGAGGAGAGAGTTGAAGGTGTTGAATAACTCTTTAGGGTTGTGAGACAGGGAGGATATGAGAGATGAGAAGTAGGTTTGTTTAGCTGTGGCGAGTGTGGTTGTGAAGGTAGTGAGGGACTGTTTGAATACGATAAAGTGCTTGTTGGAGTGGGATCTTTTCCATCTCTGCTCTGCAGCCCTGGAAGCTCGCCTCAGTTCTTTTGGTCAGGCTGGTGTGCTAGGGCTGTCTGTTGATTTTGCGGGCTTTGGTATGTGTGAGAGGGGCAAGAGATTCCAAAGCTGCAGCTATTGTGTTATCTAGAGCGGCAGCATCATCCGCATTGTGTAGGGAACTTATGTCTGTGAGAGGGAGGAGGGATTCAGAGAGTGAATGAAGATCAAGGTGTTTAAGATTTCTGCGAGGGTGTGCAAGCTTGTGGGGTGGGGATTGTAGACAAGGATTGGAGAGGGAAGAGAATGTGAGTAGATTGAGGTCAGAAAGAGGAAGAGGTGAGTTAGCACAAACGATTTAGATTCTGAAATGTGGACTCCTGGCTGCACCACACTAGTAGCACAAACTATTTAGATTCTGAAATGAGTTTGAAGATGAATTCGGGGCAGGTGTCTTTAATTCTCAAAAAATGGCAGTGTCATAATCGTGTTAAGGTAATTCAGCGGTTCCTAGGATTTGCCAACTATTACAATGAGTTCATTCCCTGTTTCTCTACTCTAACCGCCTCCATTTTGGCACTGATCTGTAAAGGTGCCATTCCTAAGGTTCTGACCATAAAACAAGTCTGCTCCTTTGCTACACAGACCCGAGATAAGCAAACAATTCTTTTTGGAAGTGGATGCTTCATCCTCTGGAGCTGGGGCAGTTCTCACACAGAAGTCTTCCACTGTTCGAATGGTAATCTGCGTTTTTTTCTCCAAGACATTCTCTGCTTCTGTACGAAACTACTTGATTGGCAACTGAGAGTTGTTGGTGATCAAGATGACTCTAGAGCAATGGCATTATTAACTTGAAGGAGCAGTCCATTCTGTCATTATATACACCAACCATAAAAACTGCTAATTTGGCACCAAACTAGGTGGTCATTCTTTGCCCTCTTTGATTTTGCCATACATTTTCGTCCAGCCAAAAAGAACGTCAAAGCAGATTCGCTGTCTTTAATTCTTTCTCTCTCCCAACTTAGAGGAGAAACCCCAGCATATCATGGAACTTTAAAAAAAAACACAAAAATTGAGCCTGACTTAAGTTGGTACACATGCAGAACATAAACGCATGTTCACATTGGCCCTAAAACACATAAATCCTACAAGAGAAAAAATGAGCAAAAATCCTGCTGTAAATAACTAAAAAGCAAAAAGTGCATCTAAATAACACAGAGTTTTTAGTAATATGGTTTTTGATCAAAAATAGCATAAAAGCCATTGTACCATGAGAAGGTAACTCTGATTGGGACATGGAACTTTGCAGGATGGTGACTGTGGATCCGGAGAACTTGACTCAGATTCCCCTCCTTCCCCCAACAAGGCTTTGGTGTCTGAATCTGAAAAGAAGCAAGTTCTGCAGTGGCAGCACTCTTTCAAGTTAGCTCATCATGGCGGGCATAGATAAACTACGCAACTCATTTCTTGTCATTATTGGTGGCCTACGATGAGAAAGGATATTCTGCAGTATGTTTCTGCCTGTCCTTCCTGTGCTCAAAACAAGACCCCTAAGCATCTTCCGTCCAGGCATCTTCTACCACTTCCTGTTCCTTCAACTCCCTGGCAAAGCATCTCAATAAACTTTATTATGGACCTCCTTGTGTCCTCTGATCGCTCTTTCATTTGGGTCATGGTTGACCACTTCTCAAAAATCGCTCACTTTACTCCTTTGCCTGCTCTCCCATTTGCTGCTGAGCACGCTAAGAGGTTTATACAGCACACTTTCCATCCTTCATGGGTTTCCACTTCACATTGTGTTGTATTTTATTGTACTTGTTTTTATTATGTATACCCCTCCTTACATGTAAAGCGCCATGGAATAAATGGCGCTATATAATAATAATAATAATTTTTATTTATATAGCGCCAACATATTCCGCAGCGCTTTACAAATTATAGAGGGGACTTGTACAGACAATAGACATTACAGCATAACAGAAATACAGTTCAAAACAGATACCAGGAGGAGTGAGGGCCCTGCTCGCAAGCTTACAAACTATGGGGAAAAGGGGAGACACGAGAGGTGGATGGTAACAATTGCTTTAGTTATTCGGACCAGCTATAGTGTAAGGCTCAGGTGTTCATGTAAAGCTGCATGAACCAGTATGTAGCAGTACAGACACAGAGGGCTAATACTGCATAAAGTGTATGAGAACATGATGCGAGGAACCTTTTTTTTTTTTTTTTTTTTTTTTATTATAAATAGGCCACACAGGGATCGTTAGGTTAATGCATTGAGGCGGTAGGCGCTATAACAATAAATAATAATAATAATAATAATTGTGTTCAACAGGAGTGTCCAGTTCACATCCAGTTTCTGGAGAGCTACTTGTAAACTACTGAATGTGGTTTTGGACTTTTTGTCTGCTTGCTATCCTCAGTCCAATGGTCAAGTGGAGAGAGTCAACCGGATCCTGTCGAACTTTCTGCAACATTTCACGAATGTGCACCATGACGACTTGGTCAAGCTGTTGTCTTGGGTGGAGTTCTCTTATAATAATCATATAAGTGAGGCCTCCACAAAATCGCCGTTCTTCATCGCTTATGGTCACCAGCCTGGTATTCCCTACAGCCAACGCCCTTACTGAAGAATTCTCCGAGATCTGGAGGGATGACAAAGCCACTCTGGAGAATTTCTCTGAACAGAAGAAAAGGCATGCAGACAAGAGACGCTTGGACCCACTGACCTTCCAGCCAGGAGATAAGGTGTGGCTTTCTTCGAAATATATCCACCTGAAGATGCCGGCCTACAAGTTTTGTCCCCATTTCATCCGTCCTTTCGAGGTCCTCAATCAGATCAACAATGTGCCCTACAAATTGAAGCTCCCAGATTTATTACGCATGCCTAACTTCTTCCTCGTTTCTCTCTTTAACCCATTCATCTTAAATCCCTTCTTCAAGGATCCAGATACCATTCCTGCATCAGGTACCTGCAGTACCTGAAATCACTTTGGCTATACCTGAGCCTGTACCTGAATCCCTGTCCTGTCTGAACCATCTCTAATATCTGTTCCACCAGCATCTGGACCCACCTTGGACTGTGTCTGCTGTCCTGACCCTTGGGCTCAGCTGCTGTGGTGCAGGGATCTGTCCTGGAGTGGAGCCAGCTGCTGACATCAACCTCAAAAAACATTATCCTGATTTCCAAAGCACCAGGGCAACCGGGAAGTACCAGAATATGATGCACCACTTCTAGGGCGGTTGCGGGCTGGTATATTTAGGCTGAAAAGGACCCAATAAGCATGAACATTCCCAGCCTGATAATATCAGCTGATAGCTGTCTGCTTTATTGGTTGTTAAAAAATAGTGAGGACTCCACAGTTTTTTTTCAATTATTTATTAGGTGAAAGAAGCTTGAAAAGCTGTACTATAAAGTACACGTGCAAGGCAGTAAAGGGTGCCATATTAGAATATGTGGGAGGGAGGTTGTGAAATTATATATCTGCCGGCTAACTGTTTATTCGATCTCTCTTTTGGGGGAACTTGCCTGCTTCAATATCCTGGCTCCTCTGAGATGTGTGCATAAGGCTGGGGGTCACACTTGCGAGTAAAATGCGAGAAACTCATGCGAGTCTCTCGCCCCAATACCTGCCACTACCGCCGGCACTCAGACTGGAGAGTTCAGCTGCATAGAAATACAGGCAGCCGCACACTCCGCTCCCGAGTGCCGGAGGCAGTGCTGGGTATTGAGGTAAGACTCGCGAGAGTTTCTTGCATTGCACTTGCAAGTGTGACCCCGGCCTAACACTCACACGCCATACGGATGCTTGGGGAGAAAACAATTGCACACACGGCATAAGTTCAACCAAACGGATTTTACTCGCTCCGCACCCGTGCACACACGGCTCTGTACACATCGTACACCGTACACACATGGCTCCAATCCGTGAATCTCGTACACACGCGGCTCAGCTCCGTACACCTCGTACACACAGCTCGGCTCTGGAAACCTTGTACACAGATGGCTCTGCTCCGTACATGTCGTACACACACGGCTCCGCTCCGTACATCTTGTACACACACGGCTCTGCTCCATACACCTCGTACACACACGGCTCTGCTCCATACACCTCGTACACACACGGCTCTGCTCCATACACCTCGTACACACACGGCTCTGCTCCATATACCTCGTACACACAGCTCTGCTCCGTACACCTTGTACACAGATGGCTCCGCTCCGTACACACACGGCTCCACTCCGTACATCTTGTACACACACGGCTCTGCTCCATACACCTCGTACACACACGGCTCTGCTCCATACACCTCGTACACACAGCTCTGCTCCGTACACCTTGTACACAGATGGCTCCGCTCCGTACACACACGCCTCCACTCCGTACATCTTGTACACACACGGCTCTGCTCCATACACCTCGTACACACACGGCTCTGCTCCATACACCTCGTACACACACAGCTCCGCTCCGTACACCTCGTACACGCACGGCTCTGCTCCATACACCTCGTACACACACGGCTCTGCTCCGTACACCTCGTACACACACAGCTCTGCTACATCCACCCTGTAAACCCCTCCATGACCCCACACATAAACTTCCCCTCATCCAGCACCATGACAACCAGCACAGCAGAGTCCTGCATACACTGAGGCCCCTGATCATGTGACCCCTGACTCCTCCCCTCCTGTGACCTCATCACAGGTCCTGTGCGCACAGAACAGCCATATATGTGGTGTGCGGCTCTGCAGGTGGAGGTAGGTGCTGGAGATTCCCCATTACTGGGCACAGGGGGCAGTAACCCCTCCATTCCCGGAGATAGTGCCCCCAGCTCTGCCATGTGTATATGTACAGTAATAGAACGCTGGCTGTGCTCATGTATACAGGGGAGGGCGCTCTGGTTTGGGGACAGATGACGCTTTCTCTCTGGGGTGGAGATTTAGGCTAGGTTCACATTGCGTTAGTGCAATCCGTTTAGCGCATAAGCTAACGGACTGTGTTAACGCAATGTCCAAAAAGGGATTGTGTTTAGCGATCGCACTAGCGCAGATACCCAATCTGCGCTAGTGAGAACGGACTTAAAAACGCTGCAGACAGCGTTCGAGGTCTGTCACAAAATAACGGAGCATCGCTAACGCATGCCAAAAATAGCATGCGTTAGGATGCGTTACATACATTGCGGTCAATGGGTGCGCTAACGGATCCGTTATATTGCGTTAGTGGCGCTATGTAACGGATTCCGTTAGCGGATACCCACTAACGCAATGTGAACACAGGGAACGGAAATGTCGGGTTTTTCTCTCCATAGAAATCTGGAGAAATGGAGAAACTGTAATTTCCCTAATTTCGGGTGTAATAGTTTAGAATAAAGGGATTTCCCATGAAATGTCTGTGGCGTCGGTCCTGTACTGAGGACACTGATCCTGGAGGAGGAGACTGTGGGGCAGAATATGGAGGAAACAAGAACTCGTTACATTGTAGGAGGATTGTGGGTTTTATACCACGATGGAAATTAATGGGAAAAAGTTGGAGCCTCATTTATCATAATCTCTGAATTAAGAACTTTTCTGACAACAACCAATTAGAGCTCAGCTCTCATTTCTTGAACGACTCCAGTAAAATGAAAGCTGGAATATTATTAGTTGATATTATTATTTTGGGGAATTCTAGTTGGATGCTTCTAATGGCCAAGTGTGAAATAAGCCCTTATAATTCTATAGTGAGGTGGTGGAGAATAATGTCATCCACCCTGGGACAGGGTGGATTTGATTTAAATCTAACTGATTTAAATCACGATTTAAATCACTAGTCAGTAAGGCTTGATTTAAATCAGTGATTTAAATCAAAGTTTCTACCTAACTGAATGTTACTCCGCAGAGGTCCCAGCCTCTTCTTCACGGCAAAAAATGTTACAACATGAACAGAGTTGAGAAAAAGACCTTAATCCTATTGTTCTACAAACCTATGAATACAGAATCAACCCCTTCAGTGCCAAGTCCAAGAAGTTAGACAATATGTTTCTGATTGTTTGGAGTGGAATAGATCTGCACAACACAAGAAGAATGTGAATCTAAGTGTGAGGAGGAGGATGACTCATCTTCATCACCGCACTTCTCATGATGTTGCCTCATTCGCGCCACCAGGCCTTGCATCTCTTTGTTGCATCGTTTGCATTTTGCACGCATGCCTGCCTTACCGATAGGCGAAGGAGCTTCATTAAAATATTCCCAAACTGGGTCTCTTTTACGGCCTGCTGCCATTATAAGGAAAGAATGTAATAAACCTCAGATCGTACACACAAACAGATCCAGACTTGTCTGTCTGTGGCTATGCTGCAGTATTGTGCTCAGAGTTTCACTTTCATTTTCTTGTCTGCTTGCCCTTCCTCCTCCTTAATCCTAGAACAATAGGATTAAGGTCTTTTTCTCAACTCTGTTCATGTTGTAACATTTTTGCCTTGAAGAAGAGGCTGGGACCTCTGCGGAGTCAAATTCAGTTTTGAGAACTGCGTAAGTAAAGCGAGCGTCTGTGATAATATAGGAGAGAAACTGCCCACTAATCCTACAGAAACCTCTGGAAGAGCATGGCATTGTGAATGTTACACATATACAGCCTTTATTCTACTGAGTTAAACAACTCAGCTTTATCTCACGAAGGAAGAACCTTTGGATGGTAAAATATTTTCCTCAAAAAGCAGTTTATTGAAAAAAATCCGATTTAAATAAAAAAAATCCGATTTAAATAAAAAAAATCCGATTTTTTTTTTTTTTTATTTAAAAAAAAAACATTGATTTTTATCCACCCTGCCCTGGGATATTACTTAGTGTTATAGATTGATCTCTATGTGAGTTGGATCTGAGAGCTGAGGAGGATAAGGACAGACTAATGGGGTCTGTGTTTATCTGGGTGGGAACCAGTGGGTTAGGACTATAACGCTCTATGCCAGTCTTGATGAGCAGTGCACTGGAGGACGGCCATGTACACACTACATTTTTTGGCCATTGTCCAGCGCATATGTTCAGGAGCTATGTGCCCGACAGTGGACAATGTCACAATGGGCCCCGGGATCCGTCCACCATAGGGTCCCATTGTAAAGAAGATGAATGTCTGCTGAATTTTCTGTACAGTTAAACAAATGATGTGCACACTGGCCAGCCTTTGTCTGGTAGGTATATGTCTGTACACAGTTTAACTTTATAGGATAGTATACTTATACATTCATAGCAGAAAGTGTTTACACCCTTTAAATTGTTCCAGAAAATGAAGTGTTTCTCCCAGAAAATGATTGCATTTCCACATTTTGTTATAAATGTTTATATCATTTGTGTGTATCGGAACAACACACAAAAAATAGGGAAAAACAGGAAAAATGGACATAATTTCACACAAAACCCCCAAAATGGGCCGGAAAAAATTTGCACCCTCAACTTAAAAGAGTTGTCCACTACTTGGACAGCCTCTTCTTGAACTAAATGTTTTGCCCCCGATAAAATAAAATAGCCTATACTCACCTCCTGTGCTGACGCCATACCTGCGGTGTCAGCACTCGCGTTCCTGGGGTTGCAGTGTGGTTGTTGTGACACCGGTGTCTAAGTAGCGCTGGCATCACTGTCTCCGCCTTCGGCAAATCGAACATGAAGAGGAAGTCTGGGCTGCGGCTGCTTTCTGACTGGAGGCAGGGACAGTGATGCCACCGCTGATTGGGCCCCAGCACGGGAGGTGAGGATAAGCTTTTTATTTGATAGGGGCCAAGTGTGGGGGATGACAAGGAGTTGTCAACTTCTTAAACCCCTTACCAACTTTGGCAGTACTCCAAGCGATTTTGCGCTCACAAAGGCTGTGCGCATGTGATCGCTGCCGGGTGTCAGCTGATTCTGACAGCTGACATCCGACACTCAGTGCATGAGTGGCACACACACTATTCCCGACACTTTAACTGTCTAAATACTGCAATCACAGCATTTAGCAGGCGTGCAGAGGGAGGGAGCCCATTCGGTACTCCGATCGGTGCCCTCACCACTTCATATCAGGAGCCCTATCAGTGCTATGGTGATCCGATGTAGTCATGACGACATCCGGGTCACCAGGCTAGGGCAAGCCCCTTGGACCATGTGCATATACGGTTTCAGTGCAGCACTGGCAGTTATAATCTGTTACAATGCTCGTGCATTGCAATGGATTATACGGTGCCTTGCAAAAGTATTCGGCTCTCTGGAACTTTTGAACCTTTTCCCACATATCATGCTTCAAACAAATAACAATAAAGATACCAAATGTAAATTTTTGGTGAAGAATCAGCAACAAGTGGATCACAATTGTGAAGTTGAACAAAATTTATTGACTATTTTAAATTTTTGTGGAAATTCAAAAACTGAAAAGTGGGGTGTGGGGAAACGTGTGTATATATATTATATATATCTCTATCTGTATGTAGGGACATCTGTCTAGGGTGATATGTGTGACTAGTGATAATTTAGCATCTGTCCTGAAGGCCAGGCGCACCTAGGTGTTAATAGGTACTTCCTTGGGAAGAGTAAAGGTACCGTCACACTAGACGATATCGCTAGCGATCCGTGACGTTGCAGCGTCCTCGCTAGCGATATCGTCCAGTGTGACAGGCAGCAGCGATCAGGCCCCTGCTGTGATGTCGCTGGTCGGGGAAGAAAGTCCAGAACTTTATTTGGTCGCTGGACTCCCCGCAGACATCGCTGAATCGGCGTGTGTGACACCGATTCAGCGATGTCTTCACTGGTAACCAGGGTAAACATCGGGTTACTAAGCACAGGGCCGCGCTTAGTAACCCGATGTTTACCCTGGTTACCATCCTAAAAGTAAAAAAAACAACCGCTACATACTTACCTAACGCTGTCTGTCCTCCAGCGCTGTGCTCTGCACTCCTCCTGTACTGGCTGTGAGCGTCGGTCAGCCGGAAAGCAGAGCGGTGACGTCACCGCTCTGCTTTCCGGCCGCTGTGCTCACAGCCAGTACAGGAGGAGTGCAGAGCACAGCGCTGGAGGACAGACAGCGGTAGGTAAGTATGTACTGTTTGTTTTTTTTTACTTTTAGGATGGTAACCAGGGTAAACATCGGGTTACTAAGCGCGGCCCTGCGCTTAGTTACCCGATGTTTACCCTGGTTACCGGCATCGTTGGTCGCTGGAGAGCTGTCTGTGTGACAGCTCTCCAGCGACCAAACAGCGACGCTGCAGCGATCCGGATCGTTGTCGGTATCGCTGCAGCGTCGCTAAGTGTGACGGTACCTTAAGACCTCTGTCTCCAGATCTCACCAGGAGGTCTAGCTAGGGCCAAGAACAAAGGAACACTTGACACCTCTGAGTGCTTGGAGGGGAGATGCTAATTGCTGCTTGAGGGTTAAGGTACCGTCACACAGTGGCACTTTTGTCGCTACGACGGTACGATTCGTGACGTTCCAGCGATATCCATACGATATCGCTGTGTCTGACACGCAGCAGCGATCAGGGATCCTGCTGAGAATCGTACGTCGTAGCAGATCGTTTGGAACATTCTTTCGTCGCTGGATCTCCCGCTGTCATCGCTAGATCGGTGTGTGTGACACCGATCTAGCGATGCGTTCGCTTGTAACCAGGGTAAACATCGGGTTACTAAGCGCAGGGCCACGCTTAGTAACCCGATGTTTACCGTGGTTACCAGCGTAAATGTAAAAAAAAAAAAACAGTACATACTTACATTCCGGTGTCCGTCAGGTCCCTTGCCGTCTGCTTCCCGCACGTGACGTCACCGCTGTGCTGTGCTTTCACTTTACGGCCGGCAGTCAGTGAGTGCGGGAAGCAGACGGCAAGGGACAGACACCGGAATGTAAGTATGTACTGTTTGTTTTTTTTTACGCTGGTAACCAGGGTAAACATCGGGTTACTAAGCGCGGTCCTGCGCTTAGTAACCGATGTTTACCCTGGTTACCCGGGGACCTCGGCATCGTTGGTCGCTGGAGAGCTGTCTGTGTGACAGCTCTCCAGCGACCACACTACGACTTACCAACGATCACGGCCTGGTCGTATCGCTGGTCGTGATCATTGGTAAATCGTATAGTGTGACGGTACCCTTAGCTATTCCTGGGAACCATCTCACAAGTGTCCAGAGGAAAATAATATATTTTCATTAGTAGAGCGGCCGTGCCCAATCAAACAGACCGCAATTATGATATTAACTTGGGAGGCCGGTCTAGAAACCTGACCTCAGACTAAAGTTATAAATTTAGGCTGCAGACAGAGAATTGGGTTCACATGATGAGGGCAGCCTGAGAAGCTGATGTGTTCGACAACTACATTCACCCCCCCCTTCCTCAGGGAGCAGAAAGCAGACTACAAGTTAGATGATTTTCTGTAAGTTTATCCTGTTTATTTTGACATTGTTTGCATAAGTTGTATGTCTTTTTATTATCATATTTGTATACCTTTTTATTGTAAGCATTGAACCTTTTGCTATTAAAGTATAAACTTTAATAAGTTGAACCTTGAATGTTCTAAAGAATCCATAGCCTAGAGGTGTGCGAGCCTTATGAGTGATAAACATACTTTTATTAGTTATTTCTGGGACTCATCGCCCGTGTATTCGATGAGTGGTGGCAGCGTGTATGAGCGGGTGTGTGGCCTGGGTCGGTGTGTAATTTATGCTCCCATTACAGCATAGGACAGAGGTTGATTGCTGGACTGAGAGTGGGGAGATAGATTAACCCTTGCAGGCACAACCCCAAGTCACGTGTGAGAGCAGGCACGTGACGAATAAGTGACTCCACGGAGTAGGGATCCGTGACATGGGGCTTGCAATATTATTCGGCCCCTTTACTTTCAGTGCAGCAAACTCACTCCAGAAGTTCATTGTGGATCTCTGAATGATCCAATGTTGTCCTAAATGCCTAATGATGATAAATATCATCCACCTGTGTGTAATCAAATCTCTGTATAAATGCACCTGCTCTGTAATAGTCTCAGGGTTCTGTTTGAAGCACAGAGAGCATCATGAAGACCAAGGAACACAACAGGCAGGTCCGTGATACTGTTGTGGAGAAGTTTAAAGCCAGATTTGGATACAAAATGATTTCCAAAACGTTAACATCCCAAGGAGCACTGTGCAAGCGATCATATTGCAATGGAAGGAGTATCATACCACTGCAAATCTACCAAGACCCAGCCATCCCTCTAAACTTTCATCTCAAACAAGGAGAAGACTGATCAGAGATGCAGCCAAGAGGCCCATGATCACTCTAGATGAACTGCAGAGATCTACAGCTGAGGTGGGACAGTCTATCCATAGGACAACAATCAGTTGTACACTGCACAAATCTGTCCTTTATGGAAGAGTGGCAAGAAGAAAGCCATTTCTCAAAGATATCCATAAAAAGGGTTGTTTAAAGTTTGCAACAAGTGTTGTGGATTCTGTTTTTGGGCTCCCTCTGGTGGTTACAGATGGTACTGGGTGACTTGTGTTCTCTGCGGTCTCTGGTGTCCACCTGTTCTATCAGGATATGGGAGTTTCCTATTTAACCTGGCTTTCTTGTCATTTCCTCGCCGGCGATCAATGTAATCAGTGGGTCTTGTTACCTCTGCTTTCCGCTTCTGTAATCATCAGGACAAGCTAAGTTTTTGATTTTCCTGTTCCACGTTTTGCTTTATTTTTGTTTTAGTCCAGCTTGCAGTTATGTGATTCCTTTTTGCTGGTTGCTCTAGTGGGCTGATATTACTCCTCATGTTCCATGAGTTGGCACATGAGTTCAGGTAATTTCAGGATGGTTTTTTGTAGGGTTTTTCGCTGACCGCGCAGTTCACTTTTGTATCCTCTGCTATCTAGTTTTAGCGGGCCTCATTTTGCTGAATCTGTTTTCATTACTACGTATGTGCTTTCCTCTCATTTCACCGTCATTACATGTGGGGGGCTGCTATTTCTGTGGGGTGTTTCTCTGGAGGCAAGAGAGGTCTTTGTTTCTTCTAATAGGGGAAGCTAGTCCTTCGGCTGGCGCGAGACGTCTAGAATCATCGTAGGCACGTTCCCCGGCTACTGCTAGTGTTGTGAATTAGGTTCAGGATCGCGGTCAGCTCAGTTTCCATCACCCTAGAGCTTGTTCTGTTTTTTGTGTGCTTGTCCTTTTGTGATCCCCTGCCATTGGGATCATGACAAACAAGCCACCTGGGAGACACACCAAACATGTGGAAGAAGGTACTCTGGTCAGATGAAACCAAAATCGAACTTTTTGAAACAATGCCAAACGATATGTTTGGCGTAAAGGCAACACAGCTCATCACCCTGAACACACCATCCCCACTGTCAAACATGGTGGTGGCAGCATCATGGTTTGGGCCTGCTTTTCTTCAGCAGGGACAGGGAAGATGGTTAAAATTGATGGGAAGATGGATGGGGCCAAATACAGGACCATTCTTGAAGAAAACCTGTTGTAGTCTGCGAAAGACCTGAGACTGGGACGGAGAATTATCTTCCAATAAGACAATGATCCCAAACATAAAGCAAAATCTACAATGGAATGGTTCACAAATAAACGTATCCAGGTGTTAGAATGGCCAAGTCAAAGTCCAGACCTCAACCCAATCGAGAATCTGTGGAAAGAGCTGAAAACTGCTGTTCACAAACGATCTCCATCAAACCTCACTGAGCTCGAGCTGTTTTCCAAGGAAGAATGGGCAAGCATTTCATTCTCTCGGTGTACAAAACTGATAGAGACATACCCCAAGCGACTTGCAGCTGTAATCGCAGCAAAAGGTGGCGCAACAAAGTATTACGTTACAATGGCCAAATAATATTGCACGCCCCACTTTTCAGTTTTTGAATTTCCACAAAAATTTAAAATAACCAATAAATTTCATACAACTTCACAATTGTGTTCCACTTGTTGTTGATTCTTCACCAAAAATTTACATTTGGTATCTTTATGTTTGAAGCATGATATGTGGGAAAAGGTTGATAAGTTCCAGGGGGCCGAATACTTTCGCAAGGCACCGTATGTGCATATGACTATTTGGAAGTCCTCTCATGCTCTTTAACCCAACTGATGCGGGGCCCGGTGCCGCCTTTTTATTTCAGTGGGATTCCTGTCCTGGATAGGCAGATTCTCTCCATGATGGGCTCTGGAAAATCCTATAATCTGTGAGCAACTAAGATTTTTCCGGTAAATCCGTTCTCAAACATCATTTTTTTCTCAAACATAAAAACCCTCCAGTGGAAATCAATGATACTGTTAAGAAAAACAAAATGAATGAACACTGATATCATCTGTATGATTTCCGCATTATACTGTTTAATTCGAAGCAGAAGCTAGGAATGTTTTTCTTGATAGGAAGAAAAAACAAAGATTCCACAACAATTACTTGACATAGACCAAAAATGGGTCCAGTACACTGAGAGAAAAACTGTATTTCTTGTATATAAAAAAATGGTATGAATCCTGCCTAAGAATCACAGAATTTGCAGTGGAGCTTTCTCCTAGCTTAAGGCTCTGCTCACATCTTTGCAGAAAGGAACAAAACAAGGGAATTTTAAGCCCTGTTGTGTACAGAGCATTAAAGTTCTATAAATAAAATCTCTGTTTTATCTATTGTAGACCTACCAATTTTCTGAACGCTGAGCTCTATGTAACCCTGCCCACATCACTGATTGTCAGCTTTCTATGTACATACTGCATAGGCAGAAAGCTGCCAATCAGTGGTGGGATTATACAGAGCCCTATGAATATGGATGACTACACGGCAACAGGTTTACTAGTCCTCAAATTGTAATCTCCTACTGATACAACTTATTTTATGAAAACTTTATGATTTTACATTGGCTGACCCTCTTCTCATTCAGGTCCCTACAATATCTGATCCTCTCAGTGGAGATCTTCCATATAAGACCGTTTTCCTGATTGACCCGTCAAGGATGGATAGGGACAGGGACAAGATGGCGGACAGGATATTACACCTCACCCTAGAGATCCTCTTCCGGCTTACTGGAGAGGTGAGAGATTCTGATGAAGTCACATTACATCATTCTTATCTATGGGGATAACAGATGGACAGAACTGGAGGGGTGAGGACTCTGGAAATGTCTGTAGTGAGATTTATTAATGTGTCTCTCCATAACCAGGATTACACCGTAGTGAAGAAGACCTCTAGTGAGCGCTGTCAGGACCCTGTGTCTGAGGGATTTGGAAGACCTCTGAGCCCAATCATGGGGCCTCCACCTCACCCCCTGATACATGAGGACATCAATGACCAGAAGATCCTAGAACTCACCTACAAGATGATTGAGCTGCTGACTGGACAGGTGACACTGCTGGGAATTCGGGGAAATTACACAGTAACGCTATGAAGGGATCGGGGGGGATGACGGTATCATTGTATGTGTCAGGTTCCTATAAGGTGTCAGGATGTCGCTATCTATTTCTCCATGGAGGAGTGGGAGTATTTAGAAGGACACAAAGATCTGTACAAGGACGTCATGATGGAGATTCCACAGCCCCTCACATCACCAGGTAATAGACAGGACTAAATATACACGGCCTATAATTATCTGCATGTAAAGAATGAATTCAGTCCCTGTATGTGTTTCCTCCAGTTCTATCCAGTAAGAGGACAACACCGGAGAGATGTCCCCGTCCTCTTCTTCCACAGGACTGTAAACAAGAAGATCCCAATGTTCCTCAGGATCATCAGGTAGATGGAGAGAAGGTGTCATGAGATCTCCCCTATGATGTGTAGACTGCTGTGATGGTCTTGTGGTCAGTCTTGTTTTATGCACCAGTATTTTATGTTTTATACTTGTGTAATAAGAACGGTGGAGATGTCAGGATTAGAGCTGATCATAGATGTGACTTCTCCATCTGTCTGTGACTTTTACAATATTTGTTTCAGGGTGAAGATCTGACCAATATTAATACTTCAGAGTCATATGTGAGGAATGATGAGCGGTGTAAAGAGGAAATTCCCACAGATAACTGTCCAGGTGAGTAGTAATTTTTCTTTCTGGTCCCAGAAATCAAATTCTGAAATTAATGAGAGGGTTGATCCAGACAAATGATTGTGTTAAACCGAAAGTGCAGTAATTTTTATTTTAGTGTTAACAATTATTATATCAGTTATTTTTAATACAAAATGAAAGTCATGTTTTCACACTATTTTTTTTTTTCTGCAGCCACTGGGGACTGCCATCTGTATTTGCTGGAGTGTAAGTGTCTGAGCACGACACTTGCCTCAAATATGGCAGCCCCTGGGCAATGGTGCAAGGGCAAGGGCAGCACGGTGGCGCAGTGGTTAGCACTGCAGCCTTGCAGCGCTGGAGTCCTGGGTTCTAATCCCACCCAGGACAACATCTGCAAAGAGTTCTCTCCGTGTTTGCGTGGGTTTCCTCCGGGCACAGTAATGATAATGTGTGCAAAACTGTAAAGCGCTGCGGAATATGTTAGCGCTATATAAAAATAAAGATTATTATTATTAATGGTGTCTTCGTTTGGGGTCCGACCATCTCTCCAGCTGTGACCTGGGCACTTCCCCTGCTGTCCAGGTCACAGCTGTGAGGGAGAGCCAGGCATTATTTTTTTGTGGTCTGGAGTGGTGCTCTGAGCTACAATTTCCCCCCATCACTACTCTCAGTGCTCAGTGTGAGTGGTGACAGGAGGTGCAGACATCCAGGCTGTGCTATGTATCAGCGCGGTTATAGGCAGCATTACATTATATTCATGTCAGGCTACCGTGCTGTTCTCACAGCTGGAGAAGGCAGCGCTGTTCTGAGTGGTGAGACCAGGACTGCGGAGGTGACTTCCTCCAATGGTGAAAATAGCACGGTAGCCTGGAATTAGTGCAATACCAGACTTCCGGTCTGCGCTGTCATCGCAGTTTTCAGAGCACCGCGGTGTAATTATCAGACTGCTGTGCTGTGAACACTGACTGAGCTCTGCTCTGCTATGTCATTATAATGCCTCATTCACACGTCTCTCCTTTAAAGACATCTGAAGGAGGCTTTACACTAAAATAGCAGAGCCACTTATGTAATCCCATCATGAGTGATACAACCCTTAGTGCTGTGTATCTAATCCCATCATATATGATAGCACCAACAAAGCCTCATATCTAATGCCATCATGTGTGATACATCTCTCCGTGTTATGTACTGTAGCTAATCCCATCATGTGTTATATATTACATTGAGCTCAGTATCTAATTCCAGCTTGCGATACAGTCTGTGTATCTCATCCCAGTGCGTGATACAACTAACAGAATCGGCCCTGCCAGTCATCCTCAGTGACCGTCCACATCTCAGTACCACTCCGTACTGTGATCCGAAACTTTATTCTCCCTTATTCTTTTGTTCATGCCCAGTAGGGGAGGGGAAAAGTGATGTCACACACATGTGATCAGACCACGCCCACTTTTACTGCAGTCCTAATGTGAGCTAGCACTATATTAGGTTTTCATGGCAAATTTCAGCAGACGCCCTCCAAGTGTTTAACAGTGGAAAATAACAAAATTTTAAATTATTTTTCATATTTTATACTATTTTAAAAAGTAAAAAAACATTTTGAAATGAGAACATTAGTGTATATATACATTTTTTTCAACAATTAGAAAAATGTATTGTTGCTGGCACATTCCCTTTAAAGACATTTCAACAGGTGAATTTACAGGGAAAAAAAAAGGATAAAGTATTTCCCAGCTTTCTGCCAGAAAAGAAAATGTACGGACTTTTTAGAAATAATTTGATATCTGTAGATAGGATTGTTAGCCAGGAGTTTAATTAGGAGAAGCGTATTATTGTAGTTGCCACCAATATGTGAGTGATCACTAAAACATGACCTTCAATACTGTAGATGCTATCAAAATGTATTTGCAGGCGCAAGCCATACAAAAATATCAGATCGCTTATCAAACAATTCAAAAGTTAAGAAAAATGTAATGCCCAGAGTAGTGGATTAAAGCAAAATTGCATTGATTCCATCTTCCTCTCCTAGTCATGCTTCCTCAAACAGCCCATTTTTTGTAGTCCTATTATTTCTTCCATAGTTTTTTCTTTATTTATGTCAGATATTTTCACATTTACCTCCTGCTATGTGTAATGTTTGTTGTGCCACCTGTTGGTTTCCAACTTATACAATACAGATAGGCCACAGCCAACGTTGGGGGAAATTGTCTGTGTGTGAAGGAGAATAGATTAATCTCTTGTATCATGACCCTTTAGCTGCACACCTAGTGCACGCCACGTCTATAGCAACCTTGATTGGAGCACTGCAAATCTCCTACTACCTGTGGCATCTCCAATTACAACTGCTTACACCCATTGGCCTCTGACTTGTAGGTCCCTATGGCATCATCTGTGCGTCTTGTCGCAATATAATGATGTCATAGGTTGCAGGAAGTTTGAGGTGCTCTACTCCGTTTGCCACGGACTACCAAACTGGCTGCTGGATGAAGCCTCAAGAAACATTTTGTTGAACTCTATTACATTGGCTCCAACAGTATTGCTTATTTACACATGACTATACTGCTCTTTTCTTCTTCTACACTAAAGTGCATGTAGTCGTCATCACAGACGTAGAAAACTAGAGAAAAGTTTTGTAACTGACTGTCAATAACTAGTTATGTTTTATTATTCAAAAATAATGAAATCAATTTTGTTCTTCTCAGAGGACTTTACCGGGAGGTCAGCGGGACATGTTAACTCTTCAGATTTCAAGGCAGATAGTCATGGTATTGCACCAGATACATATGAAGAACATGCTACTGTCCCTGATACACCACCAGCTCTGGACAGCAAGAATCTATCATCTGATATTTTTAAACAGGTTGTACCTTCTGATTCATCACAGACTGTTAAGCAAAGTAAAACTAACAGAAGGAATGTTAAACATCAAAGAGCTCGCACAGAGGAAAAGCCATATCCATGTTCAGAATGTGAAAAAAGGTTTAACCAGAAATCTGATCTTGTTAGACATCACAGAATTCATGGTGGACTGAAGCCATTTTCATGTTCAGAATGTGGGAGATGTTATATCAATAAATCACATCTTTTAAGACATCAAAGAAGTCACTCGGGGGAGAAGCCATTTCCATGTTCTCAGTGTGGGAAATGTTTTAACCAGAAGTCATATCTTGTAAGACATCAGAGAAGTCACACAGGAGAGAAGCCATTTTCATGTTCAGAATGTGGGAAATGTTTTATTCAGAAAAGCAGTCTTATTGCACATCATAGAATTCATACAGGGGAGAAGCCATTTTCATGTTCAGAATGTGGGAAATGTTTTAGCATTAAATCTTCTCTTGTGAAACATCTGAGAATTCACACAGGGGAGAAGCCATATTTTTGTTCAGCATGTGGAAAATACTTTACTCGTAAATCAAATCTTACTTCCCACGAAAAAAACTCACATGTGAAGAAAAGACAAATTCAGATCTACAATATTGGACATTCTTTACCCACAAATTCACTCATTAAGAACTCACCCGAGATGCAGCCGATAATATTTACAATAGCAACTCAAAATTGTTATAACCCATAATTTGCTTACTTTTGAGATCTACACTTGCATTTCGGTATTTCTTAAAGATTAAGATCTTAATATGTGGCCTCAAGTGGTATAGGCTGGCAGGTGTTTTGCATATAATGAGGCGTGTTAGGGCACTTTTATTTTGTCTCCATGGAAAGATCATTTAAAAAAATCATATTGATCATATTACACCATTTTTGGGAATTTCCTATCCAAATTATTTAAGTACTTTTGCGTGCTGGGAAGTGTCTTATACTGCAA
The DNA here is from genome assembly GCF_032444005.1 of Ranitomeya imitator. Classification (NCBI taxonomy): domain Eukaryota; kingdom Metazoa; phylum Chordata; class Amphibia; order Anura; family Dendrobatidae; genus Ranitomeya; species Ranitomeya imitator. Next base: position 377,616,291 of record NC_091283.1, read on the forward strand.
AATATTGGTTTGTTGTTGTTCTTGTTTCTTATCAAGAAGATCCAACCAGCATACTTAAAGGGACACTGTCACCTGAATTTGGAGGGAACAATCTTCAGCCATGGAGGCGGGGTTTTTGATTCACCCTTTCCTTACCCGCTGGCTGCATGCTGGCTGCAATATTGGATTGAAGTTCATTCTCTGTCCTCCGTATTACATGCCTGCACAAGGCAATCTTGCCTTGCGCAGGCGTGTACTATGGAGGACAGGGAATGAACTTCAATCCAATATTGCAGCCAGCATGCAGCCAGCGGGTAAGGCAAGGGTGAATCAAAAACCCCGCCTCCATGGCTGAAGATTGTTCCCTCCAAATTCAGGTGACAGTGTCCCTTTAAGGGGAAGCTGCTGCTTGAGATTGAACTATTTATGAGGAACGTCTTTTGATGCAATAAGAAAAGATACAAGTACCATGACAAGACCACATTAGGTAAAATAAGTGTGCATCTGCTAACCTTTATGCCTTTATTATACAGTTGTGTTCAAAAGTTTACATACCCCAGCAGAATTTTTGCTTTCGTTGCCTATTTCCAGAGAATATGAATGATAACACCAAACCTTTTTCTCCACTCATGGTTAGTGGCTAGGTGAAGCCATTTATTGTCAAACTACTGTGTTTTCTCTTTTTAAATCATAATGACAACCCAAAACATCCAAATGACCCTGATCAAAAGTTCACATACCCTGGTGATTTTGACCTGAAAACATGCACATAATTTGACACAAATGGGTTTGAATGGCTGCTAAAGGTGACATCCTCACCTGTGACCTGTTTGCTTGTAATCAGTGTATGTGCATAAAAGCTGAGTTTCTGGGATCCAGACAGACTCTTGCATCTTTCATCCAGCCACTGATGTTTATGGATTGTGAGTCATGGGGAAAGCAAAAGAATTTTCAAGGGATCTACTGGAAAAGTTAGTTGAACTGTATAAAACAGGAAAGGAATACAAAAAGATATCCAAGGAATTGGTAATGCTAGTCAGCAGCGTTCAAATGATGATTAATAAACGGAAAATCAGGGGCTCTAAAAACAAAACTACGATCAGGTAGACCAACAAAAATGTCATCCACAACTGCAAGGAAAATTGTTCAGGATGCAAAGAAAAACCCACAAATAACATCAGCTGAAATACTGGACTCTCTGAAAACTAGCAGTGTGGCTGTTTCAAGATGCACAATAAGGAGGCACTTGAAGAAAAATGGGCTGCATAGTCGAGTCGCCAGAAGAAAGCCATTACTGCGCAAATGCCACAAAGTGTCTTGCCTACAACACGCAAAACAGCACAGAGACAAGCATCAAAATTTCTGGAACAAGGTCATTTGGAGTGATGAGACCACAATTGAACTTTTTGGCCACAGCTATAACCGTTACATTTGGAGAGAGGTCAAGAAGGCCTATGATGAAGGGAATACCATGTCCTACTGTAAAACACGGAGGAGATCGCTGAAGTTTTAGGGATGTGTGAGCTACAAAGGCACAGGAAACTTGTTCAAAGTTGAAGGAAAGATGAATGCAGCATGTTATCAGCAAATACTGGAGGCAAATTTGCAATCATCAGCCCGGAAGCTGCTCATGGGACATACTTGGATGTTCCAACATCACAATGATCCAAAACACAAGGCCAAGTCGACCTGTCATTGGCTACAGCAGAACAAAGTGAAGGTTCTGGAGTGGCCATCTCAGTCTCCTGACCTCAATATCATTGAACCACTGAGATCAGGAGATCTCAAGTGCACAGTTCATGCTAGACAGCCCAGGAAGCATTATGCCCATTGATGAGGTAGAAAGGGGTACTGAGGAGGTGGAAATGTGAGCAAAATTGAAGGTAGTTTCGAAATTTAAATATTTGGGGATACAAATCACCCTTCCTCTGACGAGGTTTGAAGAACTTAATCTAAGCCCTCTGCTACAAAAAATACGTACCAAAATTTCAGCGTGGAACAAACTACATCTCTCTGTAATTGGAAGAGTGAACCTTTTGAAGATGATTGTGATGCCACAGTTGTTATATGTACTGCATAATTCTCCAATTTGGATTCCGCAGAGTAGGTTCCATAAAATCAAATCGCTGTTTGGCGAACTAATATGGGGGGGGGGAAAAACCCAAGGTTTAAACAAGAAACTTTGCAGAGGCCAAAGGCGGAAGGGGGCTTGGCGCTCCCTAACCCTTGGGTATATTTTTTATCAGCACAATGCCAGCATATTGAAGGATGGGGGGAGGAGATGGGAAAGGGGCAATCGCCCAGTAGTTTGAGATATTTGATGGGAAAATGGCCTCTGGGTGAGAGTTTGGAAGGGGGGCAATTTTTGAAAACTGGGTTCTCGGTTTCCTACTGTTCTCCTAATTCATAAGGTATGGGAAAAAGTTAAACAGATTAGGGGTGTCACAGGCCTTACCAAATACTCACCTATATGGGATAATATAAACTTACAAGAATTTAAGCAAATGGAAGGATATGGGCAATGGTGAGAGGCAGGAATTAGAAAGATGGGTCAGCTACTGGGTCAAGGGGGACTTAAGTCATTTGTGGAGTTACAAACAGAATTCCAGTTATCACATTTAAATTTATATCATTATAAAAGAATTCAGCATGCGTATCGGTCGCAATGTCGGAGAAAACTTATTGAGATCCAGATTGATATCATGCTGGCTTCCATTTTGGAGAACAGCGGGACAAGGGGGGCAATTTCAGAAGTGTATAGAGATTTATTATTCACCTTTCTAGCCAAACATCCCATCAAGTCTAGAGTGAAATGGGAAGCTGAATTGGGAGAGATAAATGATGATAGATGGGAATCTATTTTAGAATATGTGCCTAAGATCTCTATGAGCGAACCTGGGAGGATGTCTCAATTATATGTGATTCATAGAGCTTACAGAACTCCCGATAGACTGTTCAAGATGGGTTTGAGGTCTGATTCCGAGTGTCCATGATTTTCGCAGGAACATGGCACTGCCCTAGATTGTCCGCCTTCTGGACAGTTGTATTGAATCTGATTGAATTGGTAAATAGGTGTGTCATTCCCAGAGACCCTTTGGTCTGTATATTAGGCTATGTGGAAGAAATAGCAGTGGTATCTATGGTTAAACTGGCGATTGCTAGACTGTTATTCATAGCAAGGAAATTGATAGCTCGGTTCTGGATCAGGGAGGAGCCTCCAACTAGACGAGACTCTTACGCAGGTGGACCATATAATTTTATTGGAAAAAGTATCTATACTAAGAGAAATAAACTAGATGTATTTCAAAAGATTTGGCAGCCATGGATAGAATGGAATTAGAATTGTGGGGAGGATGCATAATGTTATAGATGATGTTCATACTATACAATTGTATTTGAATTGGGGAAGGAATATCGGATGGGAATTTGGGAAAGCATTAAAGGGGTCTCGAAGGGGGGGGATGAGGGAAAAGGGGGAGGGAGTTATGTTCATAAAATATATGATTATCTGTGAATAACAGCTTGATGTCATTTGTTATCATTGATTTTCCTTAATAAAAATGTATCTGATTAAAAAAGACAGCCCAGGAATTTACAGGAACTGGAGGCTTTTTGCCAAGAAGAATGGGCAGCTTTACCATCGGAGAAAATAAAGAACCTCATCCACAACTACCTCAAAAGACTTCAAGCTGTCATTGATGTTAGAGGGGGCAATACACGGTATTAAGAAATGGGGTATGTGAACTTTTGATCAGGGTCATTTGGATGTGTTGGGTTGTCATTATGATTTAAAAAGAGAAAACACAGTAGTTTGTCAATAAATGGCTTCACCCAATCACTAACCATGAATGGAGATAAAGTTTTGGTGTTATCATTCATATTCTCTGGAAAAAGGCCCATAAAGCAAAATTCTGCCGGGGTATGTAAATTTTTGAGCACAACTGTTAGTCTCTATTGGGCACTCGTAGAATAGAGATATATTAAAACCTTTCGGGGCCTTTAACTGTTGGAAACCGCCATTATAGATATATATACGATGAGAGCAGCATCATAATAAAGCCTCTAATGTAACATTTCCGTGTTTTAAGTTTAATTCTGCAGCTTTTAAAATGTAAATGTGCCAGGACTAGTCCTTCAAGGTGTTGTTTCTTCCAGACTAGTCCAGCCTCAGATTATCTAATAGCGAACCCCGGTAAGAGATAAACATTCTCTATTAATTCAAGCAGGACCAATATACATTGATTGTAATAACACCCACAAAGTTTTGCCATCTTAACAATCTTCCTTCCCTATTGCCTCTCCCACACACTTACATTCATATCACTCTGGCACATGGAACATTGTGCCACCCCCACTTGACCATTGCGTCTGAAATGCTGCTTTCAAAGATTAATAGCGGCATTTAAGAAGTTAACATCAGTCATCAGAGGTGAAAGTTACAGGTACAGCCAAATGCTGGCTATGTAACATAGCTAGAATCTGCAGGATATGGTGCAGGCTCGATCTGTAGGATATGGTGCAGGCTCGGCTCCTAATCTTGTCACCTGCCATACAAGGATACCCAGTGTAATTTTTTAACTGCTCGATAACAGTTTCTTTGTCAGCCCACAAGCACACCTAAGGCACAATGCATATGAAAAATATGGTAAAGAAAAGAAATAGGGCGAGTCAGCTCCCAAATTTATGGCTCACTAGAAATCCTAGTTAGGTCTGTTGGCCAGACACCGCTTCACCAAATACATCAAAAAGGTGGCAAGTCCGGGGATGCTTTATATATTTTTACATTGCTGAACTCTCCACCTTTTTGAAGCAAGGCAAAATATGAGTAGAGTGCATGAACTCAATCTAACCCTAAAATATAGGGGAAGGAGAGGATGCTGAAGGCCATTATGGCTGTCATGTTGGTTGTCCTGTGAAGCCCAGTTCACAAAAAATGGAGTAAGAGAGATTAAAAAGTCTTCTGTAACAGAAAAGAAGATAAAGTAGCATTACTCAACATTGATGATTTTTTAAAATACTTTATTAATCCATGCTGTATCAAGGTTACAGATAAAGAGAATATCGCTATTTCACTTTATTGGGCTTCTGCCAGGCCTCAATGGTAAGTTTTGGAACTTGTCTTCTGCTCAAGGCTTTATTTTAGATTACCGTACATGTAACTTTTTCAGCTCTACTATTTTTTTTTTTTTCTTGAGTATCAATGAGAAGCCTAGAAGGAGCGCCATAAGCATGAAACGGCCGTAGCCTGTTTAGCTCTGTATCCTTGTTCCAGTATGAATAAAGCATTTAAGAGATCAATGGTAGGGCCACTACTTTATCTTGTCTTAGGATTGTAAGATTGCTCTCACTAAGTGTATTGGGGGACACTCGCTTGGCACGGGAATAACGTAGCCAGGCACGATTTTTGAACACAAAACAGTCCATACGGTTTATTAAAGTGTCACAAACCGGGTTATGAAGTTCATATTATACATTCCATAGAACACAATAGGCACCAACTGGTGATGTTAACTTGCAGCTTTATCTTGTACACTTCATATACGGCTTTGTCTCAGACACTAAACATGCTGGGCCTCTCACTTCGCCCAGTTACCATAGGTGTCTGTACGCTGTACACTTCACCAATGTCCCAAGTTACATACAGCGCATATGACACTGGGTCGCGGTCTCTAAACACGCCGAGCCTCACTCTGTTCAGTCACCGTGGGAGACCACACAGTTCATGGAACATCACAAGCACCAACAGTCAATGGTACCTTACGGGAGCTCCTGCTCTACCTGCTGACTCCTTGTCAGTCGTCTCTTCCGGGTAAGCTGCCTCACAGGGATCACCAACTTGCCTGGCGGCATATCTTAGTCAGTCCAGACCCACCGAAGGAACTGTAGCTTCCCCCCACACAGAAAGCATCCCAGGCTCTGTAGATGCAGCCTTTCCATGCGCTTCCAGGAAGACCAGTCACAGGCACTTCCAACACACAGGCTATCTGTCCATGATCTAACCAGGTGCTTACAGGACTCCAATCCATCCGCGGACAATTCAACACAGAATGTGTCCTTGTTCTGAGACCTACTTTTAGATTGTGATCTGTTGTCACCAGTGCCCGTACCGCTTATATAATAGTTAATCAGGAGCCATCCCTCATGAGAAAAAGAACCAATATACCTGATGTTATTTTATGGTCTTCTTCTTCTGCAAGTACACAAAAATATGGAAGCTATTTACCAGTAGCTGTGTTTTTCAGGAGCCATGACAACACCACGAGAGAGAGGGGATCCGCCCTCAATAGTCAATAGGCTCAAACAAAGCTTCCGTTAAAGCTGAGCGCACAAGGTTTAGATCCCATGGAACTAATTTTTGTTTAATTGGCCTGGACCTGGTTGCTGCCTTAAAGAACCTGGCTATTGCTGGCTAAATTACTATTGTATAGTGCCCCTAGAGCTGACACTTGAACCCTGAGAGTGCTGGTGACTAGACCCATTTTTAACCCTCTCTGCAAAAATTCCAAAACTTGGTTAATACAGACCTTTTGGCCAATTTCTGCTCCCGAGACTGCCAAGAATTTTTTCCAAATTCTGACATAAATATTAGTTGTAGAAACTTTTCTGCTCTTTAGTAATGTATTTACCAGATCTTGAGAAAACCCTTTCCCCCTTAGTAATGTCCTTTCAAATTCCACGCTGCTAGATGTAAATTGGACACTCGTGGATGGAGAATCGGACCCTGGGAGAGGAGATCTGGTATTTCTGGAAGAATCCAAGGGAAATGGACATCTTCCTCACCCAAGGAAACCATGGTCTTCTGGGCCAGAATGGGGCTACTAGGATTACCCAGGCCCTGTCTTCCCGTACCTTCCTTAGAACTATCGAAATTAAGTTTAGTGGGGGAAAGGCACAAGTGACATTGAAGTGCCATGAGATTAGGAGAGCGTCCACTGCATATGTATTCTCTCTGGGGTTTAAGGAGCAAAACTGATGTAGCTTTCTGTTTTCTCGGTTGGCAAAAAGGGCTATGTCTGGGGACCCCAACAATTGCATGATCTGATTGTAGACGGTCTGATTGAGCGCCCAATCTCCTTGTTTGAGTTTGTTGCAGCTTAGGTAGTTAGCCATGATATTGTGCTTTCCTTTTATATGAAGAGCTGTAAGTGATAGTAGATGAGCTTCGTCTATCTGAAAGATACAATCTGCGACTTCCATTAACAAACAAAGCAAAGTACCCCCTTGATGGTTAATGTAGGCTACAGCTACCTGGTTGTCTGAAAAAAGCCTGATGTGCCGGCCCTGTTGGGATATAAGGAAATTACTTAAAACCCAAATCAAGCGCCAGAGGAGGGATTTCACCTGCGAGACTCGGCCGTATCTCGCATATGTGCGATCCCGGCCTAAGGGTGCTGCATGGACCTGAAACTCGTAAGGCTTTTCATGTTTTTAATATGGCTTGCTATGCCAGAATCAAGTTTTTTTCATCAGTGGTGTGCCGCTTATCCTCTATATTTTTTGTGTTACATATCACAATTGAAGGCAATTGCCATCATGTGTTGCCATCATATGCCTCTATCAGCAGAGCTGAGCTGCTGTTAACGCCTTACATGCTACTGTCAATTTCTGACAGTGGCATTTAATGCGCATGAAATAGGGGTCGCAATGTTCCCTGTGACGCAATCACAGGGTCCAACTACTGTTTCTTTGCCATGACGGTACTCCTCTGATGACTAGGCTGTGGCTGGCATTCATAGGAGACTGTGATTTTTACTATATGCTGCAATTTTGTAGCATTACAATATTTGTAGCATTACAATATTTCATATGAGCAATTGGACAAGTCCTCACACTGCTGCATTGACTCAAAAAATGAAAAAGGTCGCAGAAAATGGCCACACAAGAGGTTACGGAGATCCTTTCATTGTTTTGTGTGTGGTGTTTTTTTTTTGTAAATTAAACTGAGTACCTCCTGCAATTGCTGCTGCTCCACTGATTTTGGAAAAGTTTTTTTTTCTACTTTTTTGCCCTTCCGTTCAAAAGTTATGACCAATGGATTTAAAGATGCAAACGGTTCACACTCGCCACCTGACAAATTGATTCCATACATTTAAATATGAATTTTGTTAGTGCTGTTTAGATTAATGTGACGTCGTGCAAATTTCTTTAGCAATTGTGTTGAATGTGGATGCAGCAGATGTTTGCAAAATATATCTGGCTAATTAGTATTAGGAAATTGGCAAGTATGCAGTGATTACAATGACTGTTCAAATAAAGCACAAGCTCTCAGTACACTATTAGCATGACTGAACAGTTAAAGGGAATATGTTAGCAGGTTTTTGCTATGTCATCTGAGAGCAGTATGACTCAGGGCAAGAAATTCTGATTCTAGCGATGTATCACATACTGGGTTGCTTGGTCTAGTTTTGATGGAATCCCTGGTTTGTTCTGTTGTAGACGTAGAAGTGGTCATAATGCTGAGCTGTGTGTAACCACACCCACACACCTGATTGGTAGCTGTATGTGTACATTGTCAGAAAGATGCCAATCAAAGATGAGGGTGAGATTAGCCTGACTGCTCTGCATGTGAGACATAGTCCTGCAGTGCTAATCTGCTGGTAAAATAATGATTGTATTAAAACTACTACACACAGCCTAATAAGTGCTACATCCTTGGAATCAGGCTCACTTGCTCTACATTATGCTGCTTTGAAATTAATTAGAAAAAAAACTGCTGACAGATTCCCTTTAAATGCACTTTCTCATTTGTTTTAAATCTATCATCGACCTCTTCTGGCTCCAATCAAAAAAGATGGGGACAGAGATAGATTCAAAACAAGTAGGTGACAAGGTGTACTGCATGGCTGTCATGACTCTTGTCTGATAACCCGAGACCAAGGGCTCTTTCCCTGTCTCTAACGTTAAGGGGCACCCTAGCTCCCCCTTTTCCCCTGGATATTTCCGAAGGGCAAGAGGCCAGGGCCACGTACATTCCCTTATCTCCTGAATCCGCATTCCGTCTGTACCCTTCCCCCACACAGGGAAGATGGGAGTTGTAGTGCACTATAGTACACCAACCAGACGAACAAGGTAACAGGAACAGGAAATGGAAAATATCAGGCATACAAATAAACACTCACATACAACAGAGGAATGCACTGGGGGGTGGAGGATGGGGTAAAACCAAAGTAGGAGAAGAAAGGGAATTATCACACTCACAAATCCAAGCAACAGTCACAGATAAAATGCCACCAAAATGCCTACTCTTATAACCACCAACTACTATCCTCCCAGATATGCAGCATAAGCTAGCTCTGACGATGCGTGTCAGTCAGGACCCAGATTATATAGAAGATAGGAGTGGTTAACGGTGCTTAGCTGAGAGCTTTAGCTCCAGGAGCTTTCAACATGGCAGATTAACCCCTGTACTGCCGAAACAAATTTACACAGTTTAAAAAGGTGAAGTGTTTCTATTCAGCGCAGGAGTAGGAGCAATCAGATGCTGCGGTCTTCTGGCTCCTTTCTGTCCCCTTAATCCGGTAACAATGGCTCTGTCACTCAAAGTGTGCACCCAAAGCCTTTGCTTGCTTTAAACAGCTATTATGTGCTGACAGATTCCCCTTAAAGGAGTGTGCTCATCTTCGGTCAGGAGTGTCCCACTCCTCTGTCTCCCAGCTTCATGGATGCCATGGTGTGATGGGCTCCTGAAGATTGACGGTTTAGACTAGCAGCATGGCATGTAAAGCTGATCTGAACTGTGCCCTCTCCCATGCTGCCATCAGAGGCAGCTTTGGCTCTGCAGCGTGGGAGAAGCACAGGGACAATGGGGCTGGCTGCATCCATCCAGCTACAGAGCAGCACTTGTAACCTGTACGTGCTCCTTAGGAAACTGCCACCTTTGAGGTGGCTGGTAACCTAGGCAGTGAGACGTAAACTATTAAATTTAAAATTTCTCCTTTCCTGGGAATGGAGAGAACTTTTTAAAAATAATTAAACTGTCAAAATGCTTATTTTTACAACCACATTGCAATTTTAACTTTTAATTGTTCAATTTGCCAACTACTTTTAGTCCCCACTATTAGTTTGTGCAAGATCTGGTCAATCGGCCATGACAGTAATCTGTGACCGCTGGATGGGAGTCCAGTGAACATTGGGTAACGCTTGGACTGGCTGGGTGGATCGGACTGAGATCGTGATGCAATGCTCGGACTGGCCGACTCTCCTCGCGATAGCTGCATAAAAAAATATGAAGCTGTCACACTCACCTAGGTAAACTCACCGGCCTGTACGAGCATTGCGATCTGATCTTGGAATTTACAAGGCCGTCTGACTGCGCCCATAGATAAAGACAAGACTTCGCTAGTTTCCAGATCTTGGTTCAGCCATAGTTATCACTTTACTGATTTGAGATATTCACGTGGGGTCAGTGAATTTTTCAGAATTGAAGTGGAGGGCAAATTTTTGTGTCTTTATTACATAATATTTCATAGGTAATTGCTGTTGATTGCGGTGTATATTCCTGTATAATATTATGGTGAGGGACATTTCTTCATTTATTTATAGTACTCTTTCTGTTCCTATTTTACCAATGGCTGAACATATTTTGACTGTGGATTCTATCACCCAAATCACAATTACAATGAACATGCTCCTATGTGTTGCATGTATACGCTTATAATCTGGCTCAGTTTTTTTGGTAGTGTTTGAACTCTTTAGAGAGTCGAATCATTTGAGATTACTTCCCAAGCACTTTATGGCCTATAACCTATTTTAGTTAAAAGCTATTAGTTTCCCAATGAGGAGTGTGGTTCATTAAGCATAATGTTTTCTTGAGGATTCCATGAAGGTTTGTCCACGAAAGGCATTTATCAGGCAGGTAGTAGTTTTAAAATTAAAATCACCTTCATATGAAATTCTGTAAGTTTCTTTTAGCAGTGTAGGGGTTAATCAGCTCAGTTGAGAACTCCAGGAAGCTTTCTTGCATTAAGACTTTCAGCTGTGTCCTGTTAGCCACTCCCATCTCCTATATATTATGGGCCCTAGCACTCATTGTCAGAGGTAGCTTTTGCTGCATGGCTGGAGGTTGTTGCTGGTTATTATTGAAGACATTTTGTGGATTTATCTGGGACTGTTGCTAGGCTTTGAGTGTGTGATAATTCCATTTCTTCTCCTACTTTGGTTTTAACACCATCCTCCACTCTATGGTGAATACCTCTGTTTATGTGTGTGTATTTGTATGTTTGGTATTTTTCATTACCCCTGTTCACATTACTTTGTTAGTCTGCTTAGTGTATTACAATACACTACTGCTCCCTTCTTCCCTGGGTGGGGCAAGGGTACGTGGCCCCGTCATCTTCACCATCAGAAGCCAGGGAACAGGGTGAGCTAGGGCACCCCCTAGCATTAGGAACATGGAAGGAGTACCTGGTCCTGGGACACTGAACAACAAAGTCGTGACATCCAAGTTCTTTCAGCTATGATGCACTTATCAAGCAGAGCCACTTTAGATGACGGGTGGACATCTAATACTGATGTACTTCTTAATTCCTGCATCATAATTATTTTTTTGTGTGTATTGTCCATTATTGTAACTTAATTTCTTAACTTAAAATTTAAAATGTGCTTATTGATATTATATGGTGCCATTGTGGGATCTACCTATGTGATCACACTGTCTTTATTATAGGGTTTTTAATGGAGTGTCTTTCTATTTGTGTGGATTTTTTTTCTAAGTTTTATTTTATAAAATAATTAACCTATTAAAAAACCTGTTTTCAACATAATTACACACACACGCCGTACGCAGCCTCTTGTGTGGTACCACCAGCGGAACACCGTCGCGAACACGGCACCACCGGGATCAGCCGAGTGATTCACTGACTGCCGCCATCTTTGAACAGGAGGAACGCATGCGCAGTTTTAATGTGACCGCCGCTATATGTCTACACAAAGATGGCGTGAATTCCGCGCAGGTGCAGTGAATCATTCGGCTGATCTCGGCGGCAGATGCGCGACGTGTCTACAGGCAGGGGAAGCCGGTCACATTAAAGGGGTTTTCCCATGAACGAAAGTTCATTTTAAAAATTGTCTGTGTCTGACCGTGTACAGAGCATACCACATCTCCTGGGCAGGGGAGGAAGCAAAAGACAATACTGACATTTAAGAAGGGGATCACAGAGGATTTCTTTTGTCAGGTAAAACATTTCACTGACTGTTTTTAAACAATATTTTACCTCACAAAATGTATCCTCTGCGATCACCTGCTGTAATGTCAGTATTGTCTTTGAGTGGAGAACACAGCACAGGAAGGAGAGAGACCGCAAACTAGGGGGATAGCACATGGGGTAGACAGGTCAAAGAAGAGAGCACAGACTGGAGAAGTCACACATGGGGAAAGAGAGAGTGGATAAGTGGGTGATCACATGGGGTGGAGAGATTCTCAACGCTGCAAAGCCTGCCCCCATCATGACATTACCGCCCTCCTGATGGGATAGCATCAGACCTCCATCTAGTTGCTTTATACTATCTTAATGGGTACCTCTCAGGTCAGATAACGCTATTAACCTGCAGGTGTCCGGCTTTCAATCATACCGGCTACAGTCATTACTCAGCATTGTGAGCGGCGGCTATAAGCATGCCCTGGCACTTTGACGGACAGCCGATTTGGAAGGGCATCAGTGCAGAATAACTCTTATATCTGCAGTTTAATAACATTAGAAGACCTGAAACATTCCCTTTAAACTACTTCCTGGCTTCTCTGTTGACTCATTCTCGAAAAAAAAAATTGTAAAATGATTTCTTTTACCCAACAAAAAATTCCACTATTTTTTTTATTTTTACTAATATGGGATGATAAACTACAATTTCAGATGTATTCACTCTTTAAGTCATGGAGAACAAAATTGTAGCATTAGGAGTGGAGAACTGTGGGGAACCAAACAAATGAGTAAAAATCTTAGACTTTTTTTTTCTTATTAAAGAGAAGGTGCTTTTTTATGTTTGTACTAATAATTATATTGTCAATTATTTTAATCCAAAATTAAATATTGTGTTTTTACAGTTAATTTAATTTCTGCAACCGCTGGGGTGTGCCACTTTTATTTGCTGGTGTGTAAATGTCTGAGCACGACTCTTACAAACCTCAAAAGGCCCTGTGCATATGAAACTGCAGTCTGTGACCACACTATGGATGCCTACAGACAGTATCGGACTGGGTTGCCAAGAGCCCACCAGTAACATTGACTTTGGGGGGGCCCACTTTTCACCTGCATACAAATATTACACTACCCTCGTTCACAAACTTCCCTATATCTCTATGAAATAATAAACTGGGTAGTTTGGTCAATGAATGATGAGATGCTGCTTTTTTCTGTACAGAGTGAATCAAGTGAATGATGCCATGTACTGCCCATACAGTGGGTTTGGGGGCCAAGATCTGCACAGGGGCACACAGGGGCCCATTGGGGGATTCCCCTGTTGCCCTATGGGCCAGTCCGAGCTTGTAAACCAAGCACTCCCCTGAGCTGTCCAGTTGTCAGCTGTGGGAGTGGGCTTGGCGCCATTTTGTTGTGGCTCACTGCTGCTCTGCAATTTCCCACTGTCGCTGCTCACATTATTCAGCATTAGCGGTGGCTGGAAATGCCAGGATGCAGGGAGCGGAGGTCAGTGATGCGGTGAGTGGTGATAGGCAACCTTGCTTGTCTCACCGCTGGGGATGTCCATGCCGCGGCACTACTCTGAGCGGTGAGGGAATTGTGCACTGTTGAGACTTCTTCCAGGGGTGAGAACAATCCAATTCCAGTGTGTGATACAGGCCAAGAATTTAATTCCAGAGTGGGATAAAGTCCGTGTATGTAATCCTCATTCATAATAAGGCAAGCATCACCAACTAACAGAATCTACGCTGCCATATGTCCTTGGTGACAAGCAGTGCGGACTGGTCATGTGGCAATTCTGGCAAATGCCAGAAGGGCCTGTCTGGTCATGGGCTGCCTTGTCTGCTACATTGTTAACAGAATCGGTGTTCTCAAGATACCCATATTGTAAAGAGTTATGATGGAGCACAAAGTGGCTGACTCTGTCACTTACCCCAGCAGGCCACGGGTAGCATTACAAATATTGGTCTTGTAGAAAATCTTCCTTTCCTCCATACAGGGTAATATTAGTAATATATCCCATCTGCCTGTTTGATTTCAAATGCCAGGACTGAATTTCAGCCCCAGTCCGTACCTGGTGATACGGTTTACATTTCAGTATTACATTGCAGTCACTAGTAATGGCTCTGCACAGTGATCCTAAACTTTATCCTCTCTTATACTTTTGCAAAGGCCCAGAAGAGGAGACAAACACATGTGAGCAGACCCCACCCACATTTACAGCAGTCATAATGCGAGTTGACAGCTCACTAGGTTTTCATGGCAAATTACAGCAGTTGATACCCCTAGTGGTTAACCCCTTTACCCCCGAGGGTGGTTTGCACGTTAATGTCGGAGCCAATTTTTACAATTCTGACCACTGTCCCTTTATGAGGTAAAAACTCCGGAACGCTTCAACAGATCTTAGCAATTCTGAGATTTTCTAGTGACATATTGTACTTCATGTTAGTGGTAAAATTTATTTGATATAACTTGCGTTTATTTGTGTAAAAAATGGAAATTTGGCAAAAAATTTGGAAAATTTTGCAATTTTCAAACTTTGAATTTTCAGGCCCTTAAAACAGAGAAATATGTTACACAAAATAGTTATGAAATACATTTCCTACGTCTACTTTATATCAGCACAATTTTATTAGGAAGTTATAAGGGTTAAAAGTTGACCAGTAGTGTTGAGCGATACCGTCCGATATTTGAAAGTATCGGTATCGGATGGTATCGGCCGATATCCGAAAAATATCGGATATCGCCGATACCGATATCCGATACCAATACAAGTCAATGGGACACAAATATCGGAAGGTATCCTCTATGGTTCCCAGGGTCTGAAGGAGAGGAAACTCTCCTTCAGGCCCTGGGATCCATATTCATGTGTAAAATAAAGAATAAAAATAAAAAATATTGATATACTTACCCTCGGACGCGCCCTGGTTGTCACCGCTGCAACCGCCATGCTTCCCTTTCTAAGAATGAGCGCGTTAAGGACCTTCGATGACGTCGCGGCTTGTGATTGGTCACTGAGCGGTCATGTGACCGCTCACGTGACCAATCACAAGCTGCGACGTCATCCCGTGGGAGGGAATGAGCGCGTTAATGACCTTCGACGACGTCGCGGCTTGTGATTGGTCGCGTGAGTGGTCACATGACCGCTCAGCGACCAATCACAAGCCGCGACGTCATCGAAAGTCCTTAACGCGCTCATTCTTAGGAACGGAAGCATGGCGGTTGCAGCGGTGACAACCAGGGCGCGTACGAGGGTAAGTATTTCAATATTTTTTATTTTGACTTTTTCATCGCAGAATTGGCTGGAATTGAGATTGGATGCCATGTCGCGTTTGGAGAGCCCCTGATGTGCCTAAACAGTGGAAGCCCCCAATTCTAACTCCAACCTTAACCCCAACACACCCCTAACCATAACCCTAACCCCAACTTTAGCCCCAACCCTAACCCTAACTTTAGCCCCAACCCGAACGGGAAAATGGAAATAAATTTTTTTTATTTTATTATTTTCCCTAACTAAGGGGTTGATAAAGGAGGGTTTGATTTACTATTTATAGCGGGTTTTTATGTTTATAAAATTTATAAAAATATACAATGATTGTTTGCTTGTATTAGGATTTTTCTGTGATATGTATCTATTTTATTTTTATTGTGTGACATTTATGTATATGTTTCATCTTTATCATGTAGAATGAACCCTTAAAAAAGGCCATATGGGCCAAAACATTGGGGTGGAATAGTTTTCTGTTGCATTCCTTGGTTGGCTGTGAATTCCCAGGATAATAAACATTTCTTTTTTTGCATGAAAAATTTTCTTTCTTTTCGTCTATTGAGTGCTAGAGATTGCTCTATAACATAGATTTTTATGTTTGCCAGCTGTCACACGCTAAAAGACGCTTTTTATTGCAAAAAAATAGCTTTTGCATCACTACATTTTGAGAGCTATAATTTTTCCATATTTTGGCCCACAGAGTCATGTGAGGTCTTGTTTTTTGCAAGACGAGTTGGCGTTTTTATTGGTATCATTTTCGGGCACATGACATATTTTGATCGCTTTTTATTATGATTTTTGGAAGGCAGAATGAACAAAAACCAGCAATTCATGAATTTCTTTTGGGTGGGGCGTTTTTACCGTTCCATGTGTGGTAAGAGTGATAAGGCAGTTTTATTCTTCCGGTCAGTACGATTACAGTGATACCTCATTTATGAGCACGGCCGATCGGCTTAGACGTACTATCCTGTCCATGGTCATACTGGCTGAGCCCACATGGACGGTATAGTACATCGGATGTCACAAAGGGGTTAAAACTTTTCAAATCATTTTTCATATTGGATACCATTAAAACATATTTATATAATATATATATTTAAAATGAAAACATTCGTACTTTACATTTCTTTAACTGTTGAAAAAAGATGCTGAAAATTGTAGGAAATGCAATGGCTTTCATTTAGGTAAGTCTCTCTGAAGGCATTCAGTTACAAAGTTGCTTTTGAATTTTTATGCCTCAACATAAAGTCTGGCATATATATTGCAATTCTCCTTTCACAAAATGTCTTCCTGGTATCTGTCAACTCATTAAGTCTTAAAAGAAAATTAAATGCCCGTACACAAGTTGAAGATTTAAAGGAAACGATTTATTAGGAAAGTATATATTGATCTTAATATAAAATATTCTCTATGGTTGATATTTACATGGTTGATGTTTAGATACAGTATATGACTCCTGCGTACTTTTTTTTATATTCTATCATTCAGTACTTTAAATTTCTATGTTATATATTACACGAGACTATACTTTGACTGTAAATTACGTTTTTCTTTCTTTGCCGTATTTGTCTATAGAAAAAGTGAAACATTAGTAATTACATTTGACTTAATTAAAATATATATATTTTACATATTGTAAATCAAAATCATTCCTTCCTATGTGTGACTCTTCATTATTAACAATATCTAATTTGAAGCAACATTCCTTCAGAAGATGATAGTGGTTTCTCCCCTGTGTAGGTTTCTTTGATGGTCCACAAGGTTTGATTTCTGAGAAAAACATTTCCCACATTGTGGGCATGTAAATGGCTTCTCACCTGTATGAGTTCTTTGATGTCTAACAACATCCGATTTCTGTTTAAAGCATTTACCACATGCTGAACATGGATATGGCTTCTCCCCTGTGTGAGTTCTTTGATGTGTAGCAAGAGCTGATTTAATGCTATAACATTTCCCACATTCTGAACATGAGTATGGCTTCTCCCTTGAGTGACTCTTCTGATGTTTAACCAAAGTCTGTTTTCGAGAAAAATATTTCCCACATTCTGAACATGAATATGACTTCTTTGCTTTATGAGTTTTTTGATGGTCCTCAAGATATGATTTCAAAGTGAAACATTTCCCACAGTCAGAACACAAATACAACTTCTCCCCTGTGTGAATTCTCTGATGTCTAACAAGATCTGATTTCTGGCTAAAACGTCTTTCACATTCTGAACATGAATATGGCTTCTTTCCTGTGTGACTTCTTTCATGTTTACCAAGATTTGATTTATCTGTAAAGCATTTCCCACAGTAAGAACAAGAAAATGGCTTCTCTCCTGTGTGAATTCTTTGATGTCTATTAAGATCTGATTTCTGGTTAAAACATTTGCCACATTCTGAACAGGAAAACGGCCTCTCCCCTGTATGAATTCTTTCATGTTTAATAAGATTTGATCTTACAGTAAAACATCTGTCGCATTCCCTACATGAAAATAACTTCTTCCCTGAGTTTGTTATTGTGTGTTCAATATCTCTTCTATTACTTTTATTTTGGTTATCAGTCTGTAATAAATAAGAAAGGCTCTGTTGAAATAGATCAGGTGGTAGATCTTTGCTGTGGGCTGGAGGTGTATCTGGTATAATTATATACTCTTCATATGTATCATGTGATGTACCTTCATCATTTGCTTTAAGATCTGAAGAAATTTCATTTTCCTCTGAGCTCCTTATATAGTTATCTGCTAAAAATAAAACTACAAAAAAAATACTTTTAAATTCATTTTTGTTAATTAGATTTTTTTATATAAAAATAATCTTAGAAATGGCAAAATATAAATGTTAATATATTAACCTTCTAAAGATTTGGCCGATATAATTCTACGATACATCCCCATTGGACTATAAATCTCACTTTACTGTGTGCGGTAATAACGTTAGAATGGTTTAATTTATCCAAGTAATTCTGAAATGGTTTTTGTGAACATTGTATTTATTCTTGAACCTCAAACTAGATTTTCAGGAAAAACAACCATATGAATAAAACCTCACTTATAGGGTCATCACATTTTGACAAGAGTATAAGTGATAACTTGCAGATTGCTGGGAGTCCCACTTATGAAACTCAAAATCGCAAAAATGGACACTTAAAAAAGGGTATTCCCATATGCAAGATCCTATCCCAATATGCAGTAGTTGTAAGAATAATAATAGCAAATACCTCCAATTAGAAATGTAGTGTAGTTTTTCTGATTCACTATGTCTTTTTCCTCATGTGCAGGGTATTGTAGAACCTTAGGTATCCATAGGTATGAACAATACCAACTAGCTAATTTACTGTTACTATATTTAGTGGTCGTAATCATGGATACCTAAGATCTTGCAATGCCCTGCTATACTACTTTTCTAACTGGAGGTATTTGCTAATATTGTTATTACTACACCTACTACATATTGGGATGGGGTCTTGGAGATGGGACTTCCCTTTTACGTGCCATTTTAGAGTGAAATGTTCGTGAAGCTTCCATTCACCTTCCATGTATGCATGGTCACTGTTCTATTCTAATGAGACTTTTCATAGCCCCATTCACATGTTTAGTGGAAGTCTTAGTGGTTAGACCACCAGGAATGAACAAGTTACCACGTATCTTGCTGTAAAGGACCCTTCAATAATAGTGGTCATCAATTTGTGACTACTGAAAAGTTACATAATAAATAGGATATCCAGTTAATTTGTAATAACAATGTCTTACATAACTGCACTAATTTTATACAAGAAACAAGTTCACGAGGTGTTAAAAATGCAACATTTCTTCAAAGTTGAACTTCTTTTTTGATGTTGAAATGAGAATACAAAGAAAACATGGTAAGGCGGAGTATCACGCTTATCTGGCTGTCCATTTTTTTTTCCTGGTGTGATAGTGACAAAAGCCAGAAATAAATTGATACAAGAATGGATCCCTCAAGTTCTGTCCACCCAGCTTGACTGATAGCACTTCAACCACCCAACCCAGCCCAGTCTGACTAACAGCCGCAGCTTGTTCGGAGCAGCATGAGATTTCAGCAGCAGAGGTCTTAACCACCAGTGTCTTTTTCCTCCAGCCAATCAGTGACCTCAGGTGAATGGTGTTCAGAATGTCACCGCTTGTGGTCTGGTTGGAGCAGCAGCCTTAGAGAAAGGTAATACTCAGCTTTCATGCTCATCATGAGGTTTGTTATGTATTAATAATGATCTAACATATCAGGCTTTTTCTCCTAGTGCTTTGTGAGTGGCATTCCTGACACAAACACTGGCCTGTCATCGTGCATACAAGTTAAAAAAAAAAAAAAAAAAAAAGGTCGATCGAGTTTAACCCATAGTTATACACCAACCCAACCCATAAATTATACATCAGTCATTGCTTGACTAATTAAAATCCTCAGTGAAATTCAGTACTAGCAGAAATAATATCTACCATTACCTACCTCTTGGCCATTCAAAAGTCTGACTGATATAAAAGAATCTTTACCTATGTAGATGGGTATTAAAAAGTTTCACAAGTTTTATACAACTTAAAGGGGAAAAAAGTAAAAAAATATGGTTTGGTACTGCTGTAATCGTAATGACCTGGAGAATCAAGTTATCTGGACAATTTTTAATGCACAATAAAATCATTAAATAAAAAAAGAAGACGTTGAGGTATTGAAAATTTTTCATGGGAGACTTGAAACTGCAATCATTTGATACTGTATTGCAGTATATAGTGAAAAGATTGGTCTCCTATGGAGCTCAGCAAAATGGCTGAGCTTCACAGGAAGGAGGACAAAGATGACAGCGACAGGGGGCTTCAACTCCCTCCCGGCTGTCATAGTAACCCATAAGTCCCTCAAAAGTACTGGCATACTTCAATTTAAATGCCTCTATCACAGATTGCAAGCTGCTCATGAATGGTTCACAGCTGTGGTCAGAACTCGGCACCAACTTCGGGTTATAGAGACTGATGCCAGCTATGTGACAAAGACAACTTTCATCTGCATATGGCGGGAGCTTAGCTCGTGGCGCTTCACAGGACTTTAACTGATGTCTTAATACAATATGGGCTTAAAATATGATTTTCCGTACTCACAATAAAATCTTTTTCTCATAGCCTTCGTTCTGGGAGACACAGGAAACCTTGGGTGAAGTCTGCTGCCACCAAGAAGATGACACTAAGGCTGCCGTCACACTAGCAGTATTTGGTCAGTATTTTACATGAGTATTTGTAAGGCAAAACCAGGAGTGGGTGATAAATACAGAAGTGGTGCATATGTTTCTATTATAATTTTCCTCTATTTGTTCCACTCCTGGTTTTGGCTTACAAATACTGATGTAAAATACTGACCAAATACTGCTAGTGTGACGGCAGCCTAAGAATAACACCTTAAGGAAAAAAAATCAACTCCTCGCCAGCAGGCCACACCTTGCATACCAGCAAAGATATGCAGTTGGTGATGTGGCACCCCAGGAGTTTGGGTACCACAGTAGTGCTGTCTTCCTCACGGGGAGGATAGTGCTATGTCTGGAGACAAGTGAGATTTCCTTTGGTAGGTTTACACACACACACACACACACACACACACACACACACACACACACACACACACACACACACAACACCTTCAACTTCCAGGCCAGGAGGGGGACCTCCAAGCCCTGTTTAGGGCAGCTTCCCTCAATAAAGATCCTGGTTTGGAGGCAGAGACAGCTCAGTTTGTAGCAGGAGTCTGTGTGCAAGGACAGACAGGAGTGGAGCACAGAGGAAGGAGAGAGCTTCAGGAGGCCATGAGCAGGCCTTTGAAGAGTATCAGCGCAAGAATCCGGGTACCGGGAACCCGAGGCTTTTGTGGATTATAAAACACAGAGCAGAACCGGAGGGTATTGTTCTACAAGGACTTTGCCCTTAATTACCTGTGGCACAGCAGCACCTAGGAGCCTGGAGTCACCAAGAACAGACCCCAGTTCACACGGCCCAAGCTGCCTGCCATACAGGTACCTGTCCTAGGACAGCAGAATGATGAAAGACCTTGTTGAGACACTTAGTGGCAGCAGGGAGTTAGAGACAGAAAGCGCAGAGTGGTAGGCTCCCACCTGACTTACCCAGGGGAACTTGCTTGTCTCTAGACTGCCCGGACTTCTCTGCCTGCCCTGTGGTCTGGTGCCCTGGACTGTGGATGCTGAAGTCTTCAGTAAAGGTAAAGAAACTGCAATCCTGTGTCCTTATTCTTCTCTGCACCTCTCACCATGCCACCATCTACACACCAGGAGCCCTGGGGATATATTTCACCTGTGGGAAGATATACCATCTAGCTGCCATAACATCACCCCAGCGGATCCCTTAAAGCAGCGTCGGTCCCCACTGATCGAATACCACAGGTGGCGTCACGAACATAAACTCTATCCCTTTAAAGACCTTTTCGCAGCCACCATGACATCCCCCTGTGAATCGCAGGGCCCGATACCGAGTGACCCCCTAGCCCTCAGGGCGACTCAGTGACAGAAAGCAAAAGAAGCAAAAGGACAGCCACCCCCAAAATAACAACAAAACACCAAGGTTACTTACTGGTAGCCGGTTTTTCCGGAGCCCATGACAGCACACATGAGAGAGGGGATCCACCCAGTCAGGACAGGAAACCTACTGAAATAAAAGGGCGGTACCTCTCCCTCGCTTCAGTTGGATTTCAGAGCATGAGAGGCCCCCTTGGTTAGTTCACATGGTAATCTACCACCACATTATAATAATAATAAAAAACACCCAACTAAAAGCGCACACCAAAGGGTGAAAAAAGGGAGGGACTATACAGGTGCTGTCATGGGCTCCGGAAAAACCGGCTACCAGTAAGTAACTTTGGTGTTTTCCCATCTCCCATGACAGCACACATGAGAGATTTTTGGAGAAAGGAACACCTTAGGGAGGGACCACCGCTTGCAGCACCCTTCTACCAAAGGTAAGGTCAGTAGAGGAAGATAAATTCAGTTGGTAGTGTTTAAAGAAGGTAGACGGTGAGGACCAGGTAGCGGCCTTACATATCTGATCAATCGATACCTCTGCTTTTTCAGCCCAGGAAGTAGCCACGGCCCTGGTGGAGTGAGCCTTGATGCCATCAGGGATCGGAACGCCACATGCAGCATAGGATAAGCTAATGGCCTCCCTAATCCATCTGGCAATAGTACTTTTGGACACCCCATGACCTTTCCTGCTACCCTGGAACGCTACAAATAGAGACTCATCTTTCCTCCACTGACTAGTTAAGGATATGTACTGTAACATAGATCTTCTTACATCAAGAGTGTGAAACCTCTCCTCGCCTGGATTTTTAGGATTTACACAAAATGAGGGTAAAACAATCTCCTGACTTCTATGAAATTTAAGAACTACTTTAGGTAGATAAGCCGGATCTGGTTTTAGAACCACCCTGTCATCATATATCTGAGTGTATGGAGGACAAACGGACAGGGCTTGTAAGTCACTCACTCTACGTGCGGATGTCAAAGCTACCAATAGCACTGTTTTTAGAGTGAGAAATTTTATCGATAACTCTTGCAAAGGCTCAAAGGGACTTTTAGTTAGAGCATCTAACACCAGATTTAAATCCCAGGGAGGAATTTTCTGAATTACAACAGGTCTAGACCTACTGCATGATTTAATGAAACGGGCTACCCACTTGTTGGTAGATTACAATGATATAAAGCTCCTAATGCCGACACCTGAACTTTAAGCGTATTAGTAGCCAATCCCAGCTGTAAGCCTGCTTGCAGAAACTCTAAAATAGCACCCACAGGAGCCTCGTCTGACAAAGGTTGTCCTAAAAACTCAAGAAACCTCTTCCATGTCCTACCATAAATTGTTGATGTAATCGGCTTCCTACTTCTCAACAGGGTGGAGATTAGCCCTGACGAGAATCCCTGTTGGCTTAGTAATGCCCTCTCAAATTCCAGGCTGCCAGATGGAAGCCATTCACTTGAGAGTGGCATACTGGACCCTGGGTAAGCAGGTCTGGAACCTCCGGTAGGATCCATGGATCGGTTACTGACATTTGCCTTAAAAGAGAAAACCATGGTCTCTTCGGCCAAAATGGAGCAATCAGAATCACTCTTGCTTGCTCCATCCTGATCTTCCTTACCACTACCGGAAATAATGCTATTGGTGGAAACACGTAAGCGAGGCTGAATTCCCACGGTATTCGGAGGGCATCTACTGCAACCGGGTTCCCCCTAGGTCTAACGAGCAGAACCTCTCCACCTTCCTGTTGTGAAGCGTGGCAAACAAGTCTATTACCGGCTCGCCCCAGGCCTGCACTATTTGATGGAACATCCTGGGATTCAGCGACCATTCTCCCTGTCTTAGCTTTTTGCGACTTAAGTAGTCCGCCTTCGTGTTTTCGACCCCCTTTATGTGCAAAGCTGTAAGGGACAGAAGGTGAGATTCTGCTAACTGAAGAAGCAACGATGTTGCCCTCATGAGTGAAATGGACCTTGTTCCCCCCTGATGATTGATATAGGCTACTACCGCGTAATTGTCAGACATCACTCTGGTATGACGACCCTGAAGGATCGGAAGGAAATGTCTTACTGCCCTTTCTACAGCCCATAACTCTTTTATATTGGATGTGTGATGTTTTTCTGTATGGGACCAGGATCCCTGTATGGAAAGGGTCCCTAGATGTGCACCCCATCCTGTACCACTGGCGTCCGTTGTGATTACGTCTTCTATCAGAGTTAGCCACTGAACCCCTGAGCTCAAGTGATCCCTTACTGACCACCAGACTAGGGAATCTCTGACGCGTAACGAGAGGTGAATTTTTCCCTCCAAACGCCCTTCTAACAACCTTTGTGTTGACAGGACCTCCCACTGTAATTGCCTCAGGTGAAACTGTGCCCATTTTACAGCGGGAATACAGGATGTTAGTGACCCTAGCAGGGACATCGCCTTTCTTAGTGTCATTACAGGCTGATGTATCGCCAATTCCACAAGACTTTGTATTTTGGATATTTTGTTCTCCGGCAGGAGACAGAGTTGATGCGTGGAGTCCAGAACCAACCCCAGGAAGGACTGAACTTTCTCTGGTGTTAACCTCGATTTGGCGACATTTATTTCCCAACCTAACACTGCAAGGGTCGTAGTCACTTCTTCTATTTGTGCAAGACAGTGATCCATCTCTTCTATCTAGGCGACCTCTATTGAATCTTCCTCTCCGAAAATAAGGCCTTCTGATATCCACTGGAAAGCGAGGAAAACCTTTTTTCTTGTCGCCTGCTTTTTCTAAAATGTCCTCCAGCTTTTGACCAAAGAGGAATTTACCGTCACACGGAATGGAACAGAGTCTATTTTTTTAGGGTAAGTCCCCTGGGCACCCCTTTAACCACAAGGCACGTCTTGCCGCGTTAGACAATCCCGCTGCCCTAGCTGCTAGCCTTACAGAGTCTGCTGAGGAATCCGCTATAAAGGCTGCCGCCCCTTGTGCCATTGCCATATTGGCTAGGACCTCTTCTCTCGGCACTTTAGATTTCAGCTGATCCTCTATTTGTTGCAGCCAGACAATAAGGGAGCGGGTAACACATGTTCCAGCTATTGCCGGTTTTAGACCTCCTGCGGCTGCTTCCCAGGTATGTTTTAAAAAAAGCATCTGCTTTTTTATCTAAAGGGTCTCTTAGGACGCCTGAATCATCCAAGGGTAGGGGTGACCTTTTAGATGACCTAGCCACCGCACCATGAATTTTAGGGGCTTTATCCCATATTTCTGAATCCTTTTCCTCAAAAGGATATCGTCTCTTAGAAGCTGAGGGAAGACTACCAGACTTCTCAGGCTTCTTCCACTCTTTTTCTATAAGGGTCTTAACTTTAGTATTTACTGGGAAGGTACGCTTCCTCTTCTCCTCCAAACCGCCAAACATAACGTCCTCTACCGATCTGGACTCTTTCTCATCCTTAAGGCCCATTGTAGCCCTTACTGATTTTACCAGTTATTCTGTATTCTCAGTTAGGAAGCATGGTCGGCCCCCAACATCACTATCTGAAGAGGAGCCAGAGAACACAGAAGAGGATTAACATGGAGATAGAGGTCCCTCTTGATATTCCTCATCAGACTGAGGGGTAACAGAATCCGAAATAGTCTCTAGGATCTTGCTACTTTTCTTTTTAAGAACTGATTTTAAAGACCCTTTAAACTCTGCCCTAATCATGGCCCTAAGGCTAGCGGCAAAGTCAGGGGATTCAGCCTGAATAGTATTTTGAATGCAATCCGCACAGAGGCTTTTCTGCCATTGGACTGCTAGCGGGGCTTTGCAGAGGGCACATTCTTTGTTCTTGGACTTGGCACTAGCCTTCCTCGGCGCCTGACAAACAAGCAGAGAAATGTAGCCCATTACCACCAATGTGACATTCACGAAGATCACTCACCACCCGCTGACACTCAAGGGTACCGGATTTTGAGGCTGATCTGGAGTACGGATAACGTCCCTCCTAGAAGCTGAGGAGTCCTGCGACTTTCGATCCGAACGACTGCCGCTTCTCCTCCTAGTATGCTGGTGAGCAGACATGGCACCTGGTAAGATCTCTTGCTGCTGCTGCTGTGGTGATGACTGAAGTGAGCGCTGCTCCATACAATCCTCCATAGCGGAGCTCTGTAGATTGAGCGCTTTTCCTGTGGACCCACCCCCTTTTCAAGGGTGATCCACACTGCTCACCGCCTCATCCGGTAAAAACATTGCTCCTCCCCCACCTCTGCGCCCACCAGGAGACCGCCAGAAGGTCCCTGAGAATCGGCAGCGTTGTGTATGGGCGCCGCCATCTTGGATCCGGCGCGCAGCAGTGACGTCACGCGGGCACGCCCATTCCCAGCGTGCCCTGCGCGCAACTCCTGCCGCGCACCCAGAAGCTAGGCCAGGGCCAAAAGCAGCAGCAGAGGGGGCAGAGAGCGGCGTGGCAGCCGCAGAAGAGCCACAGGATTCCGGACTGCGCTGCCTAAGGCCCGCACGTGCGCAAAGGCCCCAGGACCTGCGAACGGCGCTTCCACAACCTGAAGGCCAGCATACAGGCATCCTGCCTGTTCTTCCAGTGCCGGGACAGGAGTGGGTGAGTCTTCAAAACCGCCGTGATTTCAGCACTAGGGTTCCCATCAGGACAGGAAACCCAACTGAAGCGAGGGAGAGGTACCGCCCTTTTATTTCACTAGGTTTCCTGTCCTGACTGGGCGGATCCCCTCTCTCATGTGTGCTGTCATGGGAGACGGGAAAAATAAATGCCCACAAGGCCAATAGGATGGGTGCTTTGCCCTCCCAATGAAGGGTACAAGAAAGAGATTTTACATTGTGTATAAAAAATCCTCTTTCCTGGGTTCACAATTGTGAGGCACGGAAGACAATGGGATGTCCCAAAGTAGTCCCTGGGGTTGGAAATCTATTGACAGTACATCAATCCCTCAAGTTAACACTCAAGCAACTGCCATTTGCAGCAACCTTCTGCCAAGACTTGTATCAGCCAACGTGGCAGTGAGAACTCTGTAAAACCTTGAAACGATGTGGCTTGAAGACCAACTAGCAGCCCTACATAGTTGAAGAACAGATCCCAAATGACATACGGCCCAGGAGGCTCCCACTGCTCGGGAGGATGAGGATTGAGCCATGACCATGAATAAAGTCTTTAGGCAGATCTGCCTCAGAATTGCAGATTGAAACCAACGAGTAATGATAACCCTAGAGGTGGCAAGATCTCTGCGAGGGCCTACCGATACAAACAAGAAACTATCGTAGTGATACTGGATGCAAGACTACCATGGCCAGGTGAAGGACAAAGAAGGAAAAGTAACAACACCTTGCCTGGTGGGAGTGATCACAATCAGGAAATTCAAACTAAAGGAAAGATAGAGTGTAGAGATGTCCCTGATTGGCTGTAAAGGACTAAAGGGGTGACCAAAGCCAGGTTGAGGATCCACACATACAGGTGGGCTTATACGGCGGCACTGAGTGTGGCTCACCCTGGAAGAAATTCTTGACTTTAGGTTTGGAAGTCAGGCACCTATGGCAAAGGATAGCCAAGGCAGCAATTTGCAACACTGAGAGAACTAAAAGAAATATATAGGAGTGACATCGGCTTAACACCCACAAAAAAAGACCTTCCAATTGTGCTGAAATATATGTGACACAGAAGACTTTCGTGCCCTGATCATAGTCAGAATAACATAATCAGAAATGCCCGAACCTATAGGACTGTGACCACGACAGCAATGCAGTTAAATTGATCAAACATGAATTCAAGAGGAAGAGGTTGCCCTGGGAAAGTAATGCATGGATGCCATGTGGTATACTAGGATGACTCTGTAAGGAAGAACATGAATACTGGACTCATGCTATAGAATCCTATTATAAGCAAGCAATCTAAATTGTTAGGCTAACGTAGGGCAAAAGAAAACATTGCCCCGATTGTGAAAAAAGTCCAAGATCCCCCTGAGTTGTTGAAAGGCCAAGACCGCAACAATGAGCCAGTCATCTACCACAGGAAACTCTAGTGGAGGAGGCAGGCATCCATGGGTGATAATTGGGGACAAAAAATATCTAAATGGATGGTATGGCTAAAGCGACAAAGGTAGAATCCTCTACAAGACCTAGTTCAAGCCTTGAATGAGATGGATCTGCTGGGACCAAACAAAGTAGGTCCTATCTCATAGATGTTAGGTAAACACACTAGAAAGCTTACAGACGTGCCAATCCAAGAGAATCAAAATTTCCAAGAGAAGAACTTTTCAGTGTTCCTGAAGAAGATAATGACAGAGTAGAATAATCTATCCAGAATGTTTGAAGAGAAGCACCTTTCAATATATCTGCTGAAGAAGAAAATTGGAAGCATGCGACCCAAAGAAGCTGGAGGATGAGGAGGCACTCAGCACCCATACCACTAAAGAACCGCTATCAGGCTCTCAAGCAGGACAACTATGAAGATGTACATCAAAAAAATGCTTTGCCCGCAAAGAACACCCCAGTAAGAAATCATAAGCCTCTTGAAGGGAGAAAAAGAAGCGCTGTGGTGAAGAAGAATGGCATATCCCGCACTGTTACCCAACTTAGGAATTAGGTATGGATCCAAGACTTGTGTCTGCCTCTTATGTGACACTAAGCTAAATTGATAGCTTGGTGTCATTAGGCCAAGTGTAGCCTGCTGGTGGGGATCCAACTTATTTTTATTTCTTTTTTAGGTGTTGTTCTTAGTGTCAGTCTCCAGGTAATAGTAGACCTCACTTATGATTTCCTGTGTCCTCCAATGAGGCACCTCAGAAAAAGAAACTAAAAAGTACTGTGCCAAAAGGTGATCCTTGTGGTCTTTACTGAAGATTTCTACTCATTAAATGTGTAAATTATGACTTTATTTTTTGTCCCTTAACAAATTCTTTATCCTTGTGGATGTATTATCCCTAACAAATGTATCTACAGCTTCAAAACAAGATTGTAAAGCCCAGATAGATCACATCAACCGTGTGACACACATCCAGATTTGCACTTGATTCTGGTTACAAAATCAGCATGTTGGATAGCTAATACCTGTCTTTCAAAAATGAGGCTGTACCTCAAATTTACTACTCACCTGGGTGGTTATCTGTAGATATTTCCTCTTTACTCCACTCATCATCTATCACATATGACTCTGAAGTATTAATATTGGTCAGATCTTTACCCTAAAACACATATTGTAAAAGTCACAGACAGATGGTGAAGTCACATCTTTGATCAGCGCTAATCCTGCCATCTCCACCGTTCTCATTACACAAGTATAAAACATATAATACTGGTGGATAAAACAAGACTGAGCACAAGACCTCCACCGCCATCTACACATCATAGGGGAGATCTCATGACAACTTAACATATATACTTCAATATAAGTCGACCCCAGTATAAGCCGAGACACCTAATTTTACCACAAAAAACTGGGAAAACTTATTGACTCGAGTATAAGCCAGGTATGCATTGTCCCCTCATCCCTTTCCTGGTATACATGGCTCCCCATCCCCGTCCTTGTAATCATGGGTTCCCATCCATGTCCTTATATCATGGCTCCCCGTCCTGTCCTTGTAATCATGGGTTCCCATCCCCATCCTTGTATGCATGGCTCGCCGTCCCTGTCCTTGTATGCATGACTCCCCGTCCCTGTCCTTGTGTGCATGGCTCCTTATCCCCGTCCTTGTATGCATGGCTCCCCATCCCTATCCTTGTATGCATGGTTCCTATATAGAAGAAAAAAACCACATCCTATTTACCTTCCCTGCGCGGCCTCGCTGCATCTCGTTCCGGCATTAGCAGATATTCCGGCCAAGCGATCAAGTAGCCCCGCTCATTAAGGTAATGAATATTCACTCAACGCCTATGGGAGTGGAGTGAGGTGAATATTCATTACTTTAATGAGCGGGCCATGTGAACGTTCAGCAAGAAGAACTGCTGGCGCCGGAACAAGATGCAGGGAGGGTGTGTAGGGAAGGTAAGTATGATGTGTGCTGGAAGCCGGCAGCTGCGGCTGTAACTGTGCGAACAGTAAGAGAAGTGAATAATCACTGCCAGCGCAGTGAATATTCATTTCTCTTTAGCAGCGGGCACAGGCTTTAGCTGCCGACTCCTGCCTTTGTGACCCGCTGCTCCCCCTCCCCCACCGTCTTTCTGGGACAATGACTCATGTATAAGCCGAGGGGGGAATTTTCAGCACAAAAAAATGTGCTGAAAAAACTCGGCTTATACACGAGTATATACGGTATCTCCATCTACCTGATGAACCTGAGGAACATTGGGATTTTCTTCTGAACAGTCTTGTGAAAGGAGAGGACTGGAACATCTCTCTGGTGTTGTCCTTAGACTGGATAAAACTGTAGAAAACACATACAGAGACTGAATTTATTCTTTACATACAGAAAACTATAAGGCATGTTTTTAGTCCTGTCTATTACCTGGCAATGTGAGGGGCTGGGGAACCTCCATCATGACATCCTTGTACAGATCTTTGTGTCCTTCTAAATACTCCCACTCTTCCATGGAGAAAAAGATGATGAAATCCTGGCATCTTATAGGAACCTGACACATACAATGATATAGTCATCCCCCCGAATCCCTCCATAGCATTACTGTATATTGTCCCAGCATTCCCAGCAGTGTCACCTCTCCAGTCAGCAGCTCAATTATCTTGTAGGTGAGTTTTAGGATCTTCTGGTCACTAATGTTCTCATGTAATAGGGACTGAGGTGGAGGCCCCATGATTGGACTCAAGGGTTCTTCCCATTCCTCAGGGGCCTGACAGCGCTCACTAGAAGCCTTCTTCACTAATATGTAATCCTGGTTATGGAGAGAGACATTAATAAATCTCACTACAGACATTTCCAGAGTCCTCACCTCTCCAGGTCTGTCCATCTGTTATTCCCATAGATAAGAATGATGTAATGTGACGTCATCAGAATCTCTCACCTCTCCAGTAAGCCAGAAGAGGATCTCTACGGTGAGGTGTAATATCCTCTCCACCAGCTTCTCCCTGTCTCTATCCATTCTTGATGGGTCAATCAGGTAAATTCTCTTAGATTTTCCATATAAAGAGAGGATATGATATTGTAAGGACCTGATTAGGAATAAGAGCCAATGTAAAATCATAAAGAATCAGATATCAGATGGATATTACCTATCCAGGCTCCAGCGCTGGGCTTTGTTTCCCTTTCCTAAGGCCAGCTCCATTTGTGCTTGTACCTATCGGGATACTGTGCTAACCCAGCAAATACAGCTGACATAATAAACTAAGGCTTTTTAAAGGCTACCTGACAACCCATTTGAGCATTTTAAGTTAATAATATGGACATGCAGGTTTTGTAAAGCTGAAACTAGTCATACCTGTATGCATCATTGATGATGGCTTGTCATTAAAAATCTTATTTTTTAGTTCTGCTATTCCAGGCTATGCGTGTATGTTGC
Organism: Ranitomeya imitator; assembly: GCF_032444005.1. Lineage (NCBI taxonomy): Eukaryota > Metazoa > Chordata > Amphibia > Anura > Dendrobatidae > Ranitomeya > Ranitomeya imitator. Next base: position 377,647,603 of record NC_091283.1, read on the forward strand.
CCGTAAGATAAGACTGCCTCTTCTCTCACACTACATTTCTCCTCCATGCTTGCCTTTGACGTCAGGTGCGCGGACCGTAATCCTGCGCATTCTGCCTACCATCCCTCTTATGCACGGTTTCACCCTTATTAGGGCAGGGACTTCAATTTTATTGTGTGCAGGCACCAGAGAGTTACTGTCACCACTGGCTATTAGCCTATTACTATTCAATTAGGCGGTCTGCCTGGCACTCTCTCTGTATAGTGTAGGGACTTGCAAGTCAGTGAGGACCCTTGACATGGGTTGGGGCCTGCGTATTTTGGCCAAACTATGATCCAATAACTCATATTATATATTTTTCTGCACATTTTGCATATATTTTTTTTTTTACTGGTGCACCAGGACCATTAATTGTGTGTTAGGAAACCATCCATGGATGCATTTTTCCTCCTCCAGTTTCCTGAACTATCCGCCAGTCTATCTGCGCTGGGAGTGGAACTATCGCACAGTTGTGTGGTGTGACTGCACACGGTGGTGGCCCCTGCGTGGAAATGTTGAGTGATGTGTGAACACGGGACGCTTCCCATTTGTTTTGCGGCCGGGAGACATGGGTCTCACGATGGCCAGAAAGCGCGGGATGCTTCCTTGCCTGGTGTTAGCAAATGGTGGGAATGTGTGCATCATGCTGTACAGCTGTATGGCTACCTGAACATGACTGGGAGAAATGCATTAACTGATTGTTATACTTAGATTTGGACTGGCTACTTAAGGCCTTCTTCTAATCCAGTTCAGTGCTGTTTATTCAGTTCCTTTGCATAGAGGCATGGCGAGTGCTGCGTGGTTGGGTTCTGGTTGGAACTCAGTAGTTGCTATTGGTCGTTATTGGGTCTTCTTTATTAGCTATTTTCCCTTTGGTCTTCATTTGGCTTTTATGCTGCTAGCTTTGGATTTGTTTTTGTACCTGACTCTACATCGTCCGTGTCACCAGACGCCAGCTATCCTGTGATAGCAGTCTGAGAAGGGCTGGAGTGGGTGAGCAATATCCCGGCCCTTAAGGAATTGTCTAGCAGTGGTGGCTTGTGCAAACTGCGTCTGTGACTGCGCTTTTGCTGGTCCGATGTGAGTCGCTACAGAGTAGTTATTCCTACACTTAGCATTATTGACACCTCTCCATTACTAACCCGTGGGCTTGATGACTCATGACAATACAAAGGTGACATCAACCCCACAAATATGAACCCCACTTTCCACCACTACAGGGCAAGTGGGAAGAGCGAGGCTAAGTGCCGGAATTTACACATCTTAGAGATGCGCCTTTTCTGGGGTGGCTGAGAGCTGGTGTTTGTAGCCGGGGGGGGACAAGATCCATAGCCCCTTCCTAGGCTATTAATATCAGCCCGCAGCTGTCTGCATAGCCTTTTCTGGTTATTAATTATAGGGTGACCCATGTCATTTTTTTGGGGTCCTCTATTTTAATAGCCAGTAAAGGCTAAATATACAGCTGTGAGTTGATATTAATAGCCTGGGAAGTTCCCTGGGTATTACACCCTTCCCAGACTATAAACATTGACCCCCAGGCGCTGGCTTTCGTCTCTGGTTTGTAAAATTGCGTGGAAGCCCATGCCATTTTTTTTAATTAAACAGATATTGCGATTACAGCCGGGGTCACACTTGCGAGAAACTCACACGAGTCTTGCACCTCAATACCCGGCACTGCCGGTAAAAACTAATAATTGTCTATATCTTGCTTATGCAAAACTATTACTGTTGGTCAACATTCTTTGGTCTGGACATGGGTGAAACTCCATGGCTGCGAGCCAAGTGTGACTTAAATACAATATATTTTGGCAGCAGGGAAGACACTTCTCTCATGCATACCATATATAAATACTTCTTATACGGCTTTTATATCTTATCTTTATTTATCCCTTTTTAATTGTAACTTTTATTCTAAATAAATTTCATTTTTATTCAGACCATCTGTAAAGACCAAATATTTGTTAGAAAACATAAGTTTTTTCTAATTTCACAATCCAGTAACTAGCTACTACTTACTATTCAGCCTTGTCCAGCTTCTTCTGGTAGTACTCCATTCTATGTTCTGTTGTTTCAAGTTACAAGTTTACAAACTCATCTGTGCAATCAGTCTACCTGATAATTATTTTTTGCTATTCTGTTGCTATTAAAAATTCAGACTCTGTAGTTCCTGTGTGGAATTATAACCCTGCAGTAAGATTCCATATTGATTATTCATCTCTTCTACTCTTGTGTAAACAAACCCTTATCGCAGGACTCCAGATATATAGGTGCTTCTCACAGAATTAGAATATAATCAAAAAGTTGATTTATTTCAGTTCTTTAATACAAAAAGTGAAACTCATATTATATCATTACAAGCAGAGTGATCTACTTCAACTGTTTATTTCTGTTAATGTTGATGATTATGACTTACAGCCAATGAAAATGCAAGTCATTTTCTAAATAAATTAGAATAAAAAGAATAGAATAAATTAGAATAATTAACAAAAAAAGTCTCCCAAAGCATTTAAAAAGGTCCCTTGGTCTGTTTCAGCAGGCTCCACAACCTTGATAGATGTCCAGAAGGCAGTCATTGACACACTCCACAAGGAGAGTAAGCCGCAAAAGGTCATTGCTAAAGAAGCTGGCTGTTCACAGAGTGCTGTATCCAAGCATATTAATCAAAAGTTGAGTGGAAGAAAAAGTGTGGTAGATAAAGGTGCCCAAGCAACTGGGACAACTGCAGCCTTGAAAGGATTGTTACAAAACGGCTATTCAAAAATTCTGGGGATATTCACAAGGAGTGGACTGCTGCTGGAGTCATTGCTTCAAGAGCCACCACACACAGACGTATCCAGGACATGGGCTACAAGTATCGTATTCCTTGTGTCAAGCCACTTATGACCAACTAGATGGTTGCCCGATTCTAACGCATCGGGTATTCTAGAATATGTATGTCCACATAGTATATTGCCCAGCCACGTAGTAGATTGCTCAGCCACGTAGTATATTGCCCAGCCACGTAGTATATTGTCCAGCCACATAGTAGATTGCCCAGTTACATTGTGTATTGCCCAGTGACGTAGTATATTGCCCAGTTACATTGTATATTGCCCAGTGACATAGTATACAGCAGAGCCACATAGTATATTGCCCAGTTACGTAGTATATTGCCCAGTGACGCCGTATATTGCCCAGTGACGTACTATACAACACAGTGCCACATAGTATGTTGCCCAGTGACGTAGTATACAGCACAGAGCCACGTAGGATATTGCACAGCCCATGTAGTATATTGCCCAGCTATGTAGTATATTGCCCAGCCACGTATGACACAGGTTAAAAGAATAAAAAATAAACATATACTTACCTTCCGCAGGTGCGTTGTAGCACTGTCACCTGTGTGGGGTGCAGGCGGCATCTTCCGGTCCCAGGGTGTGCTTACGTCGCGGTCACGTGACCGTGTCGCGGTCACATGACCGTGACATCACGGCAGGTCCTTGTCGTGCAGGACCTGTCATGACGTCGCGGTCACATGACCGTGTAGCGGTCACATGACCGTGACGTCACGGCAGGTCCTTTCCGCGCAGGCGCGCAGGACTTGTGATGACGCCGCGGTCACATGACTGTGACGTCATGGCAGGTCCTTCTGCCAGACCATCCGTGCGACTGGAACGTGCCGGTTGCATCGCGAGGAGCGGGAAAGGCAGCGTAGGTGAGTATATAATCATTTTTTATTTTTTTTATTATTTTTAACATTCAATGTTTTTACTATTGGCGCTGCATAGGCTGCGTCAATAGTAAAAAACTTGGTCACACAGGGTTAATAGCAGCGGTAATGGACTGCATTACACCGCGGCATAACGCGGTCCATTACTGCTGCCATTAACCCTGTGTGAGGGCAGACTGGAGGGGTGTATGCGGGCGCCGGGCAGTGAGTGTGGGGAGTAAGGAGTGGCCATTTTCTTCCGGACTGTGCGTGTCGCTGATTGGTCGCTGCAGCCATGACAGGTCTTGAGGTCTAGTGTAAAGTTTCCACAATCATTGATGGTTTGGGGAGCCATGTCATCTGCTGGTGTAGGTCCACTGTGTTTTATCAATACCAAAGTCAGCACAGCTGTCTACCAAGAAAATTTAGAGCACTTCATGCTTCCCTCTGCTGATAAGCGTTTTGGAGATGGAAATTTCACTCTACAGCAGGACTTGGCACCTGTCCACACTGCAAGTACCAATACCTGCTTTAAAAATAACAGTGTCACTGTGCTTGATTGGCCAGCAAACTCTCCTGACCTTAACCCCATAGAGAATCTGTTGTATTGTCAAGAGGAAGATGAGACACCAGACCCAACAATGCAGATGAGCTGAAGGCTGCTATCAAAGCAAGATGGGCTTCCATAACACCTCAGCATTGTCACAGCTCCATGCCACACCACATTGATGTAGTAATTGATCCAAAAGGAGCCCCGACCAAGTATTGAGTGTATTTACTAACCATACATTGCAGTAGGCCAACATTTCGTATTTTAAAATCATTTTTCAAGCTGGTGTTATAAAGTATTCTAATTTACTGAGATAATGACTTTTGGGTTTTCATTGGCTGTAAGCCATAATCATCAACATTAACAGAAATAAACACTTGAAATAGATCACTCTGTTTGTAATGACTCTATATGAGTTTCACTTTTTGTATTGAAGAACTGAAATAAATTAACTTTTTAATGATATTCTAATTTTGAGAAGCACCTGTACCTCTCTGCATATACATCTCTGCAATTCCTATGTGTTGATGTTGTACTGCTGCATATAGTGCTTCCAGCTTCTCTTACCCATGTGCTCTCATGCATAACCTGCTCTCCTATTCCTTGTAGATTCACATGCCATCCAGCAAGTCTTGACTTGCTGCATCATTGCCTCAGGTTCATGCTGCACAACCTGATATATGACTAAGGGAATTTACCTTACGACTGTGGGCACACATTGCAGATTTTGATGCGTTTCCGCAGTGTTTTTGGACTCGTGGAATTGCATCAAATCCGCAGTGTAGTACAGTAACAATGATAGTCAATGGGAATTTGAGAATTGCTGTGCATATGCTGCAAATCCAGGCGGATTCGCTGCGTTTTTTTTTCCGCAGCATGTCAATTCTTTGTGCAGAAACACAGAGTTTCTGCACACATTGGCTATACATTGAGTAAGGCAAATCCGCACATCAAAAAACGCATGACAATCCGCATGTAGACCGCAAGAAATCCGCATCAATTGCGCATGGAATCCACAAGCATTATGGCCTGCGTTTTCTGCCAAGAGATGGAGATTTTGTGCAGAAAATTCCACAGGCCAATCCGCAACGCGTGCACATACCCTGACAGGTGATCCCATAATAGTTATACAGCTGGGTCATGTTTACATCTGGAGAATTGGGCCTTGACACATGTACAGATGGTATGGAGAGCAAGCGTCGGAAGTGGCAAATATATGTAAGTGCATGTACTAGTGCACATGTTCCAAGAAAATCACAACATGCACTAATCACATTTGTTTTGTGGACAAGACCGTGCTACTTTCAATATCACCTAGCTTGTGCAGTCATCCATAATGTGGATATGATTTGCCCGTGAATTTAAAAATGTGCCTAAACATAGAACATTATGAAGGCAAAGAAAAGTAGCATGCAATTATCAGGGATCACCAAAAATATTAATATTCAAAATAGTTTTATTAGAAAAACATCAGGACACTGCACTACAAAAGTTAAAAACAATTAAAACTGCATAATGAGGACAAAGTTTAACATGGACCTAGAATAAGGTCATGCCCATGCCAACCCCCAAGAACACAGTATTCCACAAAATTCAACAGCAGAGTTGGTTATATCAAACAATTACAAGGATATTAATGCAAATAGCACCTATGCAATATGTTCAAATAACACAAAGTAATGCTGTCAGAGTAAGATGACAATCTTTGGAGGGAATACTGCACAAAGATGAAAAACCAGAAAATAAGTAAATAGCGCCGATGCACCATATAACCATAAGGAAAGGTGCAGGGACTTTTACTTTGGGTCAGGGAAAGCTTCTGCCAAAAGACAATAAAGGCGTCCCCTAGATACAGGGGTCAGAAGATTTCATACAACCTGAACCTGGGTGTAAAGGAGATCCCGCAAGGAACTGTGCCTACATGGAGCAATGTGAGGTGGAGGAGAAGGAGGAGGCAGGGGCACAGTAATGCCCAACGCGTGTTGCCAGGAAAACCTGGCTTCATCAGGGGAAGTTGGCAGGGGCATGACCTTATTGTAGGTCCATGTTAAACTGTGTCCGCATTATGCAGTTTTAATTGTTTTTAACTTTTGTAGTGCAGTGTCGTGATGTTTTTCTAATAAAACTATTTTGGATATTAATATTTTTGGTGATCCCTGATAATTGCATGCCACTTTTCTTGTTTGCCTTCATATTGTTCATGCATGCAGTAGGTGATCCCTTGTAGTGGTGCCCTCCAGTGCTTCCTCTTTTCTAAACATAGAACAAAACATAACAACAGCAAGTGTGAAAAAGACTTGGGTCCACTAATAGATCACAGACTGTGCATGAGTCAACAGTGTGATGCTGCAGCAAGGTAAACCCAGTTCTAGGATGTATCAAGAGAAGCATAGAGTCTAGATCATGTGAAGTAATTATCCCCCTCTACTCCTCCTTGGTCAGGCCTAATCTGGAATACGGTGTCCAGTTCTGGACATTGACAAACTGGAGCAGGTTCAGAGAAGCTGATCGGACTGCAAAGTATGTCCTACGAGGAACAGTTAAAGAATCTGGGAATGTTTAGCTTGCAAAAAAGAATGCAAAGAGGAGACTGAATAGCTGTCTACAAATATCTGAAGGGATATCACAGTGTAGAGGGTTCATCAGTATTCTCATTTGCACATGGAAACACGAGAAGCAATGGAATGAAACCGAAAGGGAGAAGATACAGATTAGATAATGGAAAAAAACTTTTCAACAGTGATGGTGATCAATGAGTGGAACAGGCTGAAACGAGAGGTGGTGAATAGAGTTGAGCGAATTTGCTCGGGTCCTTGTTTATTCAGCAAGCTATAGCGCTTACCTAATAAGCTGCAGAGGGAACCCGGATACATGGAGTGCGTCGATTAATCAGTTGTTCTGCAACGCAGCTGCATGTGTCGTTGCTGTGTCACTGTCACAGCACATGAATGGAGAGCCCAACACACAGGCTGTCCATGCATGTGCTGTGACTGTCACACAGCCGTGACACATGTAGCTGAGGAGCCAAACAGCTGATGAACTGGCGCGATCCAGGAAATGGGGTTCCCTCTGCAGCTTATTCGGTAAGCGCTATAGCTTGCTGAATAAGCAGGGACCCGTGCAAATTCGCTCAACTCTAGTGGTGAGTTCTCCTTCAATGGAAATCTTCAAACAGAGGCTGGACAGACTTCTGCCTAAGATGGTTTAGTGAATTCTGCATTGAGCAGGGGATTGGACAAGATGACCCTTGAGATCCCTTCCAACTCTAACATTCTATGATTGCCTTAGTAAGTTATAAACAACCACAATTATTCAAGTGAACCCCTAAAGACACATTAAATAACTGTTCAGACAACACCTACTTCTTCCGACTCAACTATACCCAGCCACGCTCCTGTGTTCTCTATGACAGAGGCTTCCAGACTGTTCTGACAGTAGCTTATCTCCTGTTGAAATTCCAACATGCTGGATTCCAGGTTAGTTGAATCGGTGTCCATTTTGGTGGAGTTGGAGTCGGTATGAAATGGTTCACAAAATATATAATAAATTGGGCAAAGTAGTTCAATACAGTATGTGATGTAAATCTCTCAAATCCTCACTATCCTCTCTCAAAAATCTCATATCTCCCCGTCTCACAACCCTAAACAGCTATTCAACCCCTTATATTCTCTCCTCAGTCTCTCAGCACCTCCTCCATCTCCACTTATCTCAGCTGAAGACTTTGCCTCATTCTTCAAACAGAAAATTGATAACATCAGGGAAAGCTTTGGCCTACAACCCCCAGAGTCCCTCCTCCTAACTACTCAGCCCTCCTTCTCCAAAACCAGCTTCTCCACCATCAAAGACGACCAACTTTCTGCCCTACTCTCAAGATCACATCTGACCACCTGTGCACTAAACCCGATCCTATCCCACTTCATCCTAAACCTCACCACAGTCTTCATCCAAACCTTATCCAATCTCTTCAACCTATCACTAACAACTGGTGTTTTCCCCTCATGCTTTAAACATGCCCCAATCACAGCCATCCTTAAAAATCACCAGCTTGACCCATTCTCTGTATCAAGCTATCACCCATATCACTTCTCCCCTGTCCCTCAAAACTACTGGAACAACATGTCCATTTTGAACTGTCCTCCCACCTCTCTTCCTGCTCCCTCTTCGACCGCTTACAATCTGGCTTCCGACTGCGTCACTCCACTGAAACTGCCCTAACAAAAGTCACCAATGACCTACTCACTGCCAAAGCCAAGTGACACTACTCTGTCCTCCTACTCCTCCTGAACCTGTCCTCTGCCTTTGACACAATTGATCACTCCTTATTACTACTGACTTGGCCCTATCTTGGATTGCATCATACCTAACAGACCGGACATTCAGTGTCTCCAACTCACACACCACCTCCTCACCTCGCTCCTTTCTGTCGGAGTCCCGCAAGGTTCAGTCCTAGGGCCCCTGCTCTCCTCCATTTACACCTTCGGCCTGGGACAGCTCATAGAATCTCATGGGTTGCAGTCAGGGCTGTGGAGTCGGAGTCGTGGAGTCGGAGTTAGTTTTGGTTGGAGTCGGAGTCGGTAGAAATGTACCGACTCCGACTCCAGCTTTAAAAAAAATGTATTAATATTTCATAATTAAACTTTCATATGAATTTTATAAATGTTAAGGTACCGTCACACTAAGCGACGCTGCAGCGATACCGACAACGATCCGGATCGCTGCAGCGTCGCTGTTTGGTCGCTGGAGAGCTGTCACACATTTGCCGGTAACCAGGGTAAACATCGGGTTACTAAGCACAGGGCCGCGCTTAGTACCCGATGTTTACCCTGGTTACCATCGTTAAAGTAAAAAAAACAACCACTACATACTTACCTACCGCTGTCTGTCCCCGGCGCTCTGCTTCTCTGCTCTGGCTGTGAGTGCCGGGCAGCCGGAAAGCAGAGCAGTGACGTCACCGCTCTGCTTTCCGGCCGCTGTGCTCACAGCCAGAGCAGAGAAGCAGAGCGCCGGGGACAGACAGCGGTAGGTAAGTATGTAGTGGTTGTTTTTTTTACTTTAACGATGGTAACCAGGGTAAACATCGGGTTACTAAGCGCGGCCCTGCGCTTAGTAACCCGATGTTTACCCTGATTACCAGCGAAGACATCGCTGAATCGGCGTCACACACGCCGAATCAGCGATGTCTGCGGGAGATCCAGCGACGAAACAAAGTTCTGGACTTTCTTCCCCGACCAGCGATATCACAGCAGGATCCTGATCGCTGCTGCGTGTCACACTGGACGATATCGCTAGCCAGGACGCTGCAACGTCACGGATCGCTAGCGATATCGTCCAGTGTGACGGGGCCTTTACTCAAATACAGGTCCTTCTCAAAAAATTAGCATATAGTGTTAAATTTCATTATTTACCATAATGTAATGATTACAATTAAACTTTCATATATTATAGATTCATTATCCACCAACTGAAATTTGTCAGGTCTTTTATTGTTTTAATACTGATGATTTTGGCATACAACTCCTGATAACCCAAAAAACCTGTCTCAATAAATTAGCATATCAAGAAAAGGTTCTCTAAACGACCTATTACCCTAATCTTCTGAATCAACTAATTAACTCTAAACACATGCAAAAGATACCTGAGGCTTTTATAAACTCCCTGCCTGGTTCATTACTCAAAACCCCCATCATGGGTAAGACTAGCGACCTGACAGATGTCAAGAAGGCCATCATTGACACCCTCAAGCAAGAGGGTTAAGGTACCGTCACACATAGCGACGCTGCAGCGATACCGACAACGATCCGGATCGCTGCAGCGTCGCTGTTTGGTCGCTGGAGAGCTGTCACACAGACAGCTCTCCAGCGACCAACGATCCCGAGGTTCCCGGTAACCAGGGTAAACATCGGGTAACTAAGCGCAGGGCCGCGCTTAGTAACCCGATGTTTACCCTGGTTACCATCCTAAAAAGTAAAAAAAAACAAACACTACATACTTACCTACCGCTGTCTGTCCTCGGCGCTCTGCTTCTCTGGTCTGGCTGTGAGCGCCGGGCAGCCAGAAAGCAGAGCGGTGACGTCACCGCTCTGCTTTCCGGCTGACCGACGCTCACAGCCAGTGCAGGAGGAGTGCAGAGCACAGCGCTGGAGGACAGACGGCTGTAGGTAAGTATGTAGTGTTTGTTTTTTTACTTTTAGGATGGTAACCAGGGTAAACATCGGGTTACTAAGCGCGGCCCTGCGCTTAGTTACCCGATGTTTACCCTGGTTACCAGCAAAGACATCGCTGAATCGGTGTCACACACGCCGATTCAGCGATGTCTGCGGGGAGTCCAGCGACGAAATAAAGTTCTGGACTTTCTTCCCCGACCAGCGATCTCCCAGCAGGGGCCTGATCGCTGCTGCCTGTCACACTGGACGATATCGCTAGCGAGGACGCTGCAACGTCACGGATCGCTAGCGATATCGTCTAGTGTGACGGTACCTTAAGACCCAGAAAGAAATTTCTCAACAAATAGGCTGTTCCCAGAGTGCTGTATCAAGGCACCTCAATGGTAAGTCTGTTGGAAGGAAACAATGTGGCAGAAAACGCTGTACAACGAGAAGAGGAGACCGGACCCTGAGGAAGATTGTGGAGAAGGACCGATTCCAGACCTTGGGGAACCTGAGGAAGCAGTGGACTGAGTCTGGTGTGGAAACATCCAGAGCCACCGTGCACAGGCGTGTGCAGGAAATGGGCTACAGGTGCCGCATTCCCCAGGTAAAGCCACTTTTGAGCTACAGAGAAGCAGCACTGGACTGTTGCTAAGTGGTCCCAAGTACTTTTTTCTGATGAAAGCAAATTTTGCATGTCATTCGGAAATCAAGGTGCCAGAGTCTGGAGGAAGACTGGGGAGAAGGAAATGCCAAAATGCCTGAAGTCCAGTGTCAAGTACCCACAGTCAGTGATGGTGTGGGGTGCCATGTCAGCTGCTGGTGTTGGTCCACTGTGTTTCATCAAGGGCAGGGTCAATGCAGCTAGCTATCAGGAGATTTTGGAGCACTTCATGCTTCCATCGGCTGAAATGCTTTATGGAGATGAAGATTTCATTTTTCAGCATGACCTGGCACCTGCTCACAGTGCCAAAACCACTGGTAAATGGTTTACTGACCATGGTATTACTGTGCTCAATTGGCCTGCCAACTCTCCTGACCTGAACCCCATAGAGAATCTGTGGGATATTGTGAAGAGAAAGTTGAGAGACGCAAGACCCAACACTCTGGATGAGCTTAAGGCCGCTATTGAAGCATCCTGGGCCTCCATAACATCTCAGCAGTGTCACAGGCTGATTGCCTCCATGCCACGCCGCATTGAAGCAGTCATTTCTGCCAAAGGATTCCCGACCAAGTATTGAGTGCATAACTGAACATTATTATTTGTTGGTTTTTTTGTTTGTTATTGAAAAACACTTTTATTTGATTGGATGGGTGAAATATGCTAATTTATTGAGACAGGTTTTTTGGGTTATCAGGAGTTGTATGCCAAAATCATCAGTATTAAAACAATAAAAGACCTGACAAATTTCAGTTGGTGGATAATGAATCTATAATATATGAAAGTTTAATTGTAATCATTACATTATGGTAAATAATGAAATTTAACACTATATGCTAATTTTTTGAGAAGGACCTGTATATATGTTCTATCAAACTATGAACAACAGTGATAAGCAGTTCTGCTGGAGATAGAGACATTTCTTACTTCTTGTGTGTCACTGTTCTCCACTGCCCTTATCTAATCTTATACTTGGTTAACCTCATGCTGCCACAACCCCCCTACTTACCATGTATGAAACTGAAAGTGAAAATGTGTTGCAAATTCTTAGTAAAGCTCCTCCTTTAGACTAGATGTTTGGTGTGCGTCTTCCAAACATCTCACAGCTGCTACTCAGAAGAGGAAGACTGTAAGAAGTATTATCCTTTCAACAAACTTTGCATCAGTTAACTGTGAGTACATGAGGAATAACAGTATTACTGACCACTATATCAGTTGTATGACCTGGCAATAATTTTGTTCAATTGTTTTTAGGAAAAACAATTGTCATTTGGATTGTGAATGCAGAATTAAAAACCTGAGAATGTCAAAAAAGTGGCACATTAAATCAGCTGTATTTGAACATTTCACCATCACTCAAGACAGAAAACATTATGTCTGTCAGTGTATGACAAATGATCCAGACGAAAACAAATGCTGTGAAGCCAAGATCAGTGCATATTCAGGCAAAGATAAAAATGCTCCTACCAGAGCTTCTAATCTAAAGAGACATGTACAGTGCTTTCATCCAGAAGTACTGAAAGCAGTGGATGAGAAAGACCACATCCAAACCAATGAACCAGTGCCCAGCTCTTCCAGCCAAACAAAGGAGCAGAGAACTTTGCAGCCATCAGTTGCAAGATATTTTGTCAGTGACAAAGTAACTGTGACAATGACGGTAGACACATTTAAAAAACAGATCATAGAGCTTGTTGTAAAGGATAGTGTCGAAGCAAAAAAGGGGAGAAGCCAGCGCTGCCTGTGGTCAGAACGCAATACATGAAGTGCAAATGCACATATTGATTTCTAACTGTATTTAAAATGAGACATTTAGCAAACAATTGATCAATTCTTTAAACTATCCCGCCACTTCACGGCAATCTCATAATGGGGCAGTCCTACTCTACGTTTTTTATATTCGCTGTGCCATAGAGGCCTCCTAAATAAATTAAAAGCAAGACCACATTAACTGCAACCTATACCTGAAGCATTTCTGAATCACTCCCATGGCGTCAGAGGGGCAGGTAAGGATAAAGGTTGACCAGGTCCAGACACAGACATTTCAGGTCCAACTTCCACACTGCCCAGTCAGCGTCACAGATAAAGAGTGAGACAGGCTGAGACACAGGTGCACAATTAACCAAAGCCTAGGGCAGGGCCGCTGCATGTGTGTACAGCGGCCTATCAATCACAAGAAACACAGAAAGAATGGCGCAAATGACCAGGCGACGCACGGCTACAGTGGTGGTCAGCCACGGAACCAATATCGAAGCAAAAAAGGGGAGAAGCCAGCGCTGCCTGTGGTCAGAACGCAATACATAAAGTGCAAATGCACATATTGATTTCTACCTGTATTTAAAATGAGACATTTAGCAAACAATTGATCAATTCTTTGAGCTACCCCACCACTTCACGGCAATCTCATAATGGGGCAGTCCTGCTGTACGTTTTTTATATTCGCTGTGCCATAGAGGCCTCCTAAATAAATTAAAAGCAAGACCACATTAAATGCAACCTATACCTGAAGCATTTCTGAATCACTCCCATGGCGTCAGAGGGGCAGATAAGAATTGATCAATTGTTTGCTAAATGTCTCATTTTGAAATACAGTTAGAAATCAATGTGTACATTTGCACTTTATGTATTGCGTTCTGACCATAGGCAGCGCTGGCTTCTCCCCCTTCTTGCTTCGATATTGGCTCCGTGGCTGACCACCACTGTAGCCGTGCGTCGCCTGGTCATGTGCAACATTCTTTCTGTGTTTCCTGTGATTGATAGGCTGCTATACACACATACAGCAGCCCTGCCCTGCCTTAGGCTCTGTTTAATTGTGCACCTGTGTCTCAGCCTGTCTCACTCTTCATCTGTGGCGCTGACTGGGTAGTGTGGAAGTTGGACCTGAAATGTCTGTGTCTGGACCTGGTCAACCTTTATCCTTACCTGCCCCTCTGACGCTATGGGAGTGATTCAGAAATGCTCTAGGTACAGTTTGCATTTAATGTGGTCTTGCTTTTAATTTATTTAGGAGGCCTTTATGGCACAGCGAATATAAATAACGAAGTTTAGGACTGCCCCATTATGAGATTGCCGTGAAGTGGCGGGGTAGCTCAAAGAATTGATCAATTGTTTGCTAAATGTCTCATTTTGAAATACAGTTAGAAATCAATCTGTACATTTGCACTTTATGTATTGCGTTCTGACCATAGGCAGCGCTGGCTTCTCCCCCTTCTTGCTTCGGTAAAGGATAGTGTGCCTATTTCATTATTTTCACGACCAGCTTTTATGTGTCTGAATAGGGAAATGGCCCGCAAGCTTGGTGTTTCTCTGGAGAGAGAGTATTAGAAAATTAGTAATCGAAGAAGCTTTTAAACAAAATGAAGAACTTAAAGGGAACCTGTCACCCCGAAAATCGCGGGTGAGGTAAGCCCACCGGCATCAGGGGCTTATCTACAGCATTCTGTAATGCTGTAGATAAGCCCCCGATGTTACCTGAAAAAGGAGAAAAAGACGTTAGATTATACTCACCCAGGGGCGGTCCCGCTGCTGGTCAGGTCGGATGGGCGTCTCCGGTCCGCTGCGGCGCCTCCTATCTTCTTTCCATGACGTCCTCTTCTGATCTTCAGCCACGGCTCCGGCGCAGGCGTACTTTGCTCTGCCCTGTTGAGGGCAGACAAAGTACTGCAGTGCGCAGGCGCCGGGCCTCTGACCTTTCCGGCGCCTGCGCACTGCAGTACTATCCTCTGCCCTCAAGAGGGCAGAGCAAAGTACGCCTGCGCCGGAGCCGTGGCTGAAGATCAGAAGAGGACGTCATGGAAAGAAGATGGGAGGCACCGCAGTGGACCGGAGACGCCCATCCGACCTGACCAGCAGCGGGACCGCCCCTGGGTGAGTATAATATAACGTCTTTTTCTCCTTTTTCAGGTAACATCGGGGGCTTATCTACAGCATTACAGAATGCTGTAGATAAGCCCCTGATGCCGGTGGGATTACCTCACCCGCGATTTTCGGGGTGACAGGTTCCCTTTAAAAAAAACTCTCAAGGGACGCTTTCTGTTTCTTAAAATGGATGCCTGCACACGTCACAGAGTGAACTATTTTGCCATCAATGTCCAATTTGTTTGTGACAAAAATGAAATAGTTACCAAGACATTGGCAGTAAAAGACACCAAAGCTCATCACACCAGTGAGTTTCTCCAGGTCTTGGTGGAAAAGCTTCTTCAAGACTATGAACTTAAAAAAGAGCAAGTTCTTTCTGTCGTAACTGACAATGCTTCAAATATGATAAGTACTATTAAGCTAATGAATGAGAGTAATGATGGTGACCAGCAGCTAGAAGAACATTCTGGGTCCACAGACATAGAAATGTTTGAAATAGAGGAACACAGTATTGTAACTGAGGAGCAAACTGAAGTTGCTTCAGATGAACAGCAACATGATAGTTTAGATGATCTTGTTGAAACTGTGTCAAGACGTTCTTTCATTCATCACATGCGCTGTGTTGTGCATACGCTACCGCTGGCTATAAGAGACAGTCTGCAAGAAGGACATGCTGCTGCACTGATTGGCAAGGTGGGAAAATTGGCTACTGTTGCCAGAACCCCTAAAGTTGACTCAATTTTGAAGAGACGTGCTGAAAAAGGGGCAATTATTGATCAAGCCACACGATGGGGCAGTACTTAATGATTCAGCGCTTGGTTGAACTGAAAACCTTTCTTGTAGACATGGCTAACCCTCAACTGACGCTAAATGAAAGTCAGTGGAATCAGGTGACTGAGCTGGAAAAATTGCTAGAGCACCCATTTACAGTGACTAAAAAATTACAAGCAGAGGACTTAACTCCAGGTATTTTCTTAAAGGAGTGGAAGAACCTGATGTTTCGCCTGTCCCAAAGAGGAGGGTTAATTGCAAGTGGCATTGCTACATCAAGAGAGGAGCTAGTATTACAAAATAACATTCTTTTGGCAGCTGTTTATGTAGACCCAATACATCGGATTCTTCTAGATGATCAACAGCTAACTAAAGGAAAAGAAGCTCTGTTTGAAATAGCAGTAAGGATGAAAGGGTTGCAGAACAGTCAGGAGGAACAAGAAGAATTTGGTCGTCCTGCCACATCTTCACCCTCATCAACTGATGAAGAATTTAATTTCGAAAAATATTTGGATCACAAGGACCGTGCAAAGTGTTCCCGCATAGAAGAGTCATCCCCATCAAAGAACACAGCCAGTACATTTCAGCAGAATTTTTCATGTGCACTAAAAGAAATTGAGAAATTTGACCGTTCATCAAAAATAACAGTGCAACAAGCGATTCCTCTGTATCCTGACATTGTCAGAGATGTTGCCCCAGTGGTTACTGCTTTGCCACCAACCCAAGTTAGTGAAGAGAGGTTGTTCTCTGCTCTCAAAATAATTAGATCAGATTTGAGGGCATCCATGAAGGAGGATCTGACAGAGGCAATACTTTTTCTGAGGACAAATTTATAGATTTCTTCTTAACTGCATAACAGTGTTTATTGCATATTTACTTACAAGAGTTTATAAAAGTTTATAAAAGTTATTTGCTATATTCTAATTGTATTCTAATAAATATAGTTTTTGCTCTAAGTGGTCTGATTACTTATATGATGGTGAGAAACTGAATAAGCACGATGTTAATATTTGCAACAGTAAATTTATTGTTACGAATTGGCCATTTATGAAGGAGCCGGAGCCGGAGTCGGAACCTGATAAAATCCAGGAGTCGGAGTTGCAACTGTGGCTTACCGACTCCACAGCCCTGGTTGCAGTATCACCTCTATGATGATGACACACATATCTATCTCTCTGAAACAGATATCACCACCCTACAAACCAAAATCCCAGAATGTCTGTCCGCTATTTCATCTTTCTTCTCCGCTAGATTTCTAAAATTTAACATGGACAAAACAGAATTCATCATCTTTTCCCCATCTCACTCAACTCCTCCAACAGATCTATCCATTAAAACAAATGGCTACTCACTCGCCTCAGTCCCACAAGCTCGCTGCCTCGTGGTAATCCTTGACACTGATCTCTCCTTCAAACCACATATCCAAGCCCTTTCCACTTCCTGCAGACTTAAACTCAAAAATATGTCCAGGATCCATACATTCCTCAACCTAGAATCTTGAAAAACTCTAGTGCATGCCATCATCATCTTCCGCCTTGACGACTGAGGCCTCCTACTTTGTGGCCTCCCCTCTAACACTCTCACGCCCCTCCAATCTATCCTAAACTCTGCTGCCTGACTAATTAACCTGTCCCCCTGCTATTCCCCAGCCTCTCCTCTCTGTCAATCCCTTCACTGACTGCCTATTACCGAGAGACTCCAGCTCAAAATCCTAACCATGGCATATAAAGTCATTCACAACCTGTCTCCTCCATACATCTGTGACCTTGTCTCCTGAAACTTACCTACACGCAACCTCCGATCCTCACAAGATTTCTTTCTCAACTCCTCTCTTATCACCTCTTCCCACAATAGCATACAAGCTTTCTCCCGTGCATCCCCCCTACTCTGGAACTCTCTATCCCAACATATCAGACTCTCACCTACCGTGAAAGCCTTCAAAAAGAACCTGAAGTCTCATCTATTCTGACAAGACTACAACCTGCAGTAACCATCAATCCACCAAACCACTGCACAACCAGCTCTGCCCTAGCCTATTGTATCCTCGCCGATCCCTTGTAGATTGTGAGCCTTCGTGGGCAGGGTCCTCTCTCCTCCTGTACCAGTCATGACTTGTATTGTTTAAGCTTACTGTACTTTTTATTATGCATACCCCTCCTTACATGTAAAGCGCCATGGAACAAATGGCGCTATAATAATAAATAATACAGTTTTTCATAAGAATTTGGGAAAGTTATGAAAGGCCTAAAAATGTCTGTTCTGTTCCTGATCTAAGGATCTTGGCTTTTATCTGTGCTGCATTTTATATACACACTCAGTTGTGAGGCAGTACATCACTGAGTCTGAGTCGAGAGTCAGGGAAATTGAGGAGTCTGAGGTCTGGCTTACCGACTCCATAGCCCTGCCGGATTCTACTCTCTACAAATTTCATGTGGATATCTTGCCAATACTTTATACCAGACCTGGGCAAAATGTGGCCTATGGACACACAGTCAATTGGCTGTTCCTGTGTGGTCCACTTAATAGGACAGCCAAAGGGTTGAGCACCACGTGGTTGCCTCCTGCCCGTCATCTTAATTTCACCGGTTTCTGCATCCAAGTGATACAGATACCTGTAAGTACAATGATGATGAAGAAGGGAGTCAGAAGCTCCCTATTCTACCATTGATACTGTGAATCTGAGAGCGCAGCAGGTGTCACTACATCGTGCCAGCTGTGCAGAGGTGAGAAGTTTTTTGTTTTTTTTACATTGTATTTATCGTTAACTATGGGGATATCATTGTGTGTGAGGAGCTATGTAGGGACATCATACTGTGTGAAGAAATCAACTGTGTGAGAGGCTGTGTGGGGACATCATACTACACAAAGGGTTGTATGAAGACACCATACTTTAATATCTCCACACAGACCCCCACATACTGTACGGCAAGCCTGGGGTGGAACACAATACTTTGTGAAGAGGTTTGTGGAGACATTACATTGTGTAGGGGTCTTTGTTGGGACAATGTAGAATGTGGAGGACTTCATAGGCACATCATGCTGCATGGAGAGCTGTGTGGAGACATCATACTGCACAAGGAGCCTTGTGGGGGACACAATACTTTGTGAGGGGCTTTGTGGGCACATAATACTGTGTAAGGGATTTTGTGGGGACATCGTACAGTGTAGAGGGCTTTGTATGGACATCATGCTGTGTGGAAGACTGTGTGTAGACATCATACTGTGGGGGGGAATTTAATACAAACTGCAACCAGAGGACAGGTGGTTTATGAAATTAGAAAACCCCTTTATTGGCTTCAGCTTGCCTCCTTGATCAAAAAGTAGTAAGCTTGTCATTGCAATGAAGATCTCACTACTTCTTGCACACTTTTGAGGTAGATTGCTTGCCTTCAGATGCTATTAATCTCAGTAATCACCCAGACTCCGCTCCTGGACGATTACTATGAGCAATACTGTGTGAAGGGGAGTACCATGATTGACTATTGGGATCCCTCTGCAACAGCCATGATCAGCGATAACGCCAGTCTTGTCTGCTTATCATCGTAGGTGGTTAGGGTAAAGGTACATCCTCTGATGCCCAGTTGGCACGGTGTCGCATAATCCAATGGGCTGTTATGTCAACCAAGGGTATAAGCAATAACCCAGAATGGTTTTATTAAGAAATACAATAGAAGCAAAAAAAAACACAAGGTAAAGTACAGATACAGCAACAAAAAAGTTATAGATATTGAAATTGTTTGTATCCAAAATGTGTCTAAAACAATGCACAGCTCAGACTGCAAACACCAGCCCCTCATACATCCACAGCAGGGAAAGTAACACCTTCTATATCTGGGAAAGAAGAAATACAGAAATACACTCAATAATGAAGGGGTTACTGCCCCCCGCCCAGTAATGGGGAATCTCCAGCACCTACCTCCACCTGCAGAGCCGCACTCCACATATATGGCTGCTCTGTGCGCACAGGACCTGTGATGAGGTCACAGGAGGGGAGGAGTCAGGGGTCACATGATCAGGGGCCTCAGTGTATGCAGGACTCTGCTGTGCTAGTTGTCATGGTGCTGGATGAGGGGAAGTTTCTGTGTGGGGTCAGGAGGGGTTTACAGGGTGGATGTAGCAGAGCCGTCTGTGTACGAGGTGTACGGAGCAGAGCCGTGTGTGTACGAGGTGTACGGAGCAGAGCCGTGTGTGTACGAGGTGTACGGAGCAGAGCCGTCTGTGTACGAGGTGTACGGAGCGGAGCTGTGTGTGTACGAGGTGTATGGAGCGAGCATGTGTGTACAGAGCGTAGACGTGTGTGTACGAGGTGTAAGGAGTGCAGCCGCGTGTGTACGAAGTGTACGAATCAGAGCCGCGTGTGTACGGAGCGCAGCCGCGTGTGCGAGGTGTACAGAGCGGAGCCGCATACAGTCCAAACGGGGTGATGAAGGCAGAGCGCTCCCGGGCCTTGTGGGTCAGAAGCATCTTCCAATATCCCCGCCTCAGATCCATGATGGTCAGGCACTTAGCCCAGGCCAACTGATAGAGCAGGTCATCGATGCGTGGCATAGGGAACGCATCTGTGACCATGACAGCTTTGAGCCCCATGCAGAACTGGGTTGTTCGGTCCTTTTTGGGGACAGACTATGGGCGACACCCACGCTCTGTTGGATGCCTGGATCACCCCACCTTCAGCATTTCGTCAATCTGGCGCATCTGCTACCAAACCTCGAGAGAGGCCCGATATACTGACCGCCGGATCGGGGGGTGATCCCCAGTGTCCACGTGATGGACAGCCAACTCGGTCCTTCCGGAAAGGCTGCTGAATAGGGTCATAGAGTAACCGCCAGCTGGGACCGTTGCTCATCAGAGAGCTGGTGGCCAACCTCTATGTACTCAATGGCTGCGCCTGCCTTGGCCTGGGTGAGCAGATCCAGGAGGGTTTCCACCTCCCCCTTCTCGAGAAGGTTGAACACGGGATGGGCACAGGCCTCCCACTCATGATGCACTTTCATCATGTTCACATGAAAGGCCTTTCTCCTTCCATGGTGTGTTCTAGGGTGACCAGGTACGTGACGACATTGAGCTGCTGGTGCACGAGGTATGGGCCCTCCTAAGCTCCCTGAAGCTTGTCCTGTGGTCCGGGGATCAGTACCCACACTTTCTGACCAACCTGGTAGATCCTTTCATAAGCATTCTGGTCGTGCCAGCGCTTCTGGTGAGCCTAGGCCATATTGTCCTGCACCAGCCGCAAAAAGGCCGTCATTTTGTCCCAGAAGTGCAAGAATTAATCAATGACCGACACTCCATGGGTGTCCAAGTCTCCTTTCCATGCCTCTTTCACCAGATTCAGGGGCCCTCGTACACACCATCCACACAGGATCTCGAAAGGGACAAACCCCATTGAGGCCTGTAGAGCCTCTCAATAAGCAAATAGTAGGTGCGAGAGGTACCGCTCCCATTCGCTCCCGTGGGAGTCAACTAACATCTTAAGCATCTTCTTGAGGGTGCCATTGAAGCTCTCGCTCAAACCATTAGTCTTTGGATGGTACGTGCTGACCACCAGATGTTGTACATGTATTTGCTTACAAAGGGACTTCATCAGCTGTGACATGAACTGGGTCCCTTGGTCAGTGAGCATTTCCTGGGGAAATCCCACTCGGGAGAAAATCTCCAGTAAAGCGGTGGCCACCTTGTCGGTCCGAATGGATGACAAGGCTACCGCCTCTAGGTACCAGGTGGCATAATCTACTGCCATCAGTATGAAGTGTTTCCCGGAGCGGCTGGGAATGGACAGCGGTCTGATGAGATCCACAGCCACCCTCCGGTAAGGTTTTTCAATGATAGGCAATGGCACCAGTTGGGCTTTGGGGCGCCGCCCCTCCTTCCCCACTCTGTCACATGAACGGCAGTAGGCAGCCACATCGGCCCCCATTTTACGCCAGTAGAAATGCTGGGCTAGCTTGGACTTGGTCTTAGCGATCCCTAAGTGTCCAGCCATCGAACCCTCATGTACGATCTGCAACAACTCTGGCCGGAACGGAGAGAGTACAACTAACTGTTGCTCCCTAGGCTATGTCTCTGATGACTCTTGCTGAACCAACACCTGGTACAACCAGGGGGACCCAGACAACCCGCTCGAGGTCTGAGTCCATGAAAGGCTGTGCTGCCTGCTCCTTATGAGCTTTCAGGCTGTCTTCAGCTTCCATTGCTGCCTGAAACCCCTGACTAGACTTGGCTAGAATAGATGAAACTGCCGAGTTTTCTGTCAGTTCCCTGGGACCCATCTCCAGGTCTTCCTCTGGCTCAGCCGCCACTTGGTCGGAAGGGGGAAGGCTGTTGGACCTCCGTGAGGCTCTAGCATTCCACTCCTGGTAACAGCGACCATGACCACTGTAACCCTGGATAGTGCCTGCCTCCCCTTGGCTTCCACACAAGTCGCAGAGTCAGGTGGACCAACCTGGTCTCCTGGCATCCCGAGGGTGGGAACCTCCTGCCCTGGGGTCTTACCTGGAAGCTACAGTTCTCCTGTGACAGCCCCAACCCCATTGGCACGTTACCCTTCCTGCAGCTGTGCAGAACCCATCAGTTTGGACTTATAGGGGCCCTACAATCCCTGTGGCATTATCACACCTTCCTGTGTCCTCTGGCTTTGTCTTATCTGTGGGCGCTGCAGGTGTCCTGTCAGCACAGGAGTGAATCTCATATCCCACCTCCCCCCTTAACGCAGGAGGCACAGATAACACGTTTACAACATTACTAGCAGTAGACAAATCAAGACACAATGTGGGATCAGAACTTGGGGTCTCAGTAATCACATACTGTGACACTAGCTGCCCCAAATCTGTCCCAAGTTAAACATTTGCGGGAATATTCGCCTACACTCCCACTTCCCTCATTCCTCTCCCGGCGCCCCAGTCCAAATAGTTCTTGGCAATGGACTGCGCCCTTTCAACACATCCAGTCCCGGAGATTGTGAGAGTTTTTCTGGGTATCAAGTCCTGGGGGGGGAGGGGGAACACCATCTCATGCTGCACGAGGGTCATCTTTGCACCAGTGTCCCGCAGTCCCATAGCAGTGGTGTGGTTTATGGTGACTGGCTAGAAATTGTCACGGGACCTCCCACCACCCCCACCCACACACATGACAGGGGATGGTTTTGGGAATGAGGACAGGACCTTGGGGTGCTGGGGCACATGGCCCTGAAGTGTCCAGGTTGATTGCAGAGGTGACACCTTCTGGGTTCTACCCCTGGCCTTGGGAGGGGAGCAGAGGGGGTGCCCCTTGCATTCTAGGGGCTGGGAAACCAGGGGCAGGATGAGTCTTACCCCCTCTCCAGGTGCTGTGGGTGGTGCACTTGGCTTCATGGGCTCGGTTATTGGCATAGTCATCTCCCAGAGCATCTGTAGCAGTGTCCCCTTTGGTTTCCGGTCACCAAGGTACTGCTGGAGGTCCTCTGAGCAGTTCCAGAAGAATTTCTCCATCACAAACACTTCCTGGATCTCCTGGCCAGTGGTGAGCTCCAGACCCTTGGTCCAGAGCTCTGCAGCTCACAGGAGCACCCGCATGTTGTCTTCCAGGTGTCCTTGGGGCCTTTTTGCAGGCTCCGGAACTTCCTGCGGTAAGACTCCAGAATGAGGTTGAACTGCCGGATCAGGGCCTGTTTGATGCTCTCATAGTCCTGCTCCGCCCCGGCAGGTAAGTCCCCCAGGATGTCCAGGGACTTACTCCTCAAACGGGGTGGTCAGGTACTTGGCCCACTGATCCGAGGTCAGCATGTCGAGGTGGCACTACAGTTCTAGTCCTCTTCCTCTCTGAATAGACAATTTGCATATTTCACAGAGAAGCATTGCGGCTTTAAGTC
This sequence comes from Ranitomeya imitator, assembly GCF_032444005.1. Classification (NCBI taxonomy): domain Eukaryota; kingdom Metazoa; phylum Chordata; class Amphibia; order Anura; family Dendrobatidae; genus Ranitomeya; species Ranitomeya imitator. The sequence goes on from NC_091283.1 coordinate 377,671,135, forward strand.
TCCTCACCTCGACATGCTTATCATGTCACTCTCCGCAAGGAGAAATGATACTTCTTGGATCCCGGTCAGACGCCTCTCAATCAGCCAAACCAGATCTCCACTTTGCATTGATGAGGGGCAGTACCCCGAAACACAGTGTCTGCAAATTGAGATTCTGGTTTGGCTATTATCCTAAGTCATGTTACAAGTCTCGTTAAAGAGTTGACATTGACTGTTAAGATTGCTACTTCCAGTAGGTGGCACTAGAGTTCTAGTCCTCTTCCTCTCTGAAGAGACAATTTGCATATTTCCCAGAGGAGCATTGCGGCTTTAAGTCTCCTCACCTCGACATGCTTATCATGTCACTCTCCGCAAGGAGAAGCGATACTTCTTGGATCCCCCAAAAAAGTTAAATGTTCATTTTTTCCTTCCACATTATTTCAGTTGCTGTGAAGCACGTCAAGGGTTAATAAACTTCTTGAATGTGGTTTTGAGCACCTTGAGGGGTGTAGTTTTTTGAATGGTGTCAAGTTTGGGTATTTTCCTTTATGTACACACCTCAAAGTAACTATAAATGTGAGGTGGTCCCTAAAAAATGGTTTTGTAAATTTTGTTGTAAAAATGAGAAATCGCTGGTCAACTTTTAACCCTTATTACTTCCTAACAAAAAAAAATGTTGGTTCCAAAATTGTGCTGATGTAAAGTAGACATGTGGGAAATGTTACTTATTAAGTATTTTGTGTGACATATCTCTGTGATTTAATTGCATAAAAATTTAGTTTGAAAATTGCAAAATTTTAAAAATGTTCGCCATATTTCCATTTTTTTCATAAATAATCGCAAGTAATATTGAAGGAATTTTACCACTAACATGAAGTACAATATGTCACGAAAAAACAATCTCAGAATCAGCGGGATCCGTTAAAGCATTCCAGAGTTATAACCTCATAAAGTGACAGTGGTCAGAATTGTGAAAATTGGCCCGGTCATTAAGTACCAAATTGGCTCTGTCACTAAAGGGTTAATATTTAATATAATGTATATAATCTAATATTCCCTAGTATACACCTTAGCTAGTATATGTATGTGGGTGTAATTATGAGTATTTGCCACTAGGTGGAGACTTTACACTGTATAAATACATATATAAAAAAGTCTGCTATTATGTAGGAGTGTGACCTTCATACTTTTTCCATATGATAAAATCCTAAGGTCTTATCTGACATACAATTAAAGTTCTTAATCAGATTCAAATAACCTGATTTATGCTTTAAAAAAGCATTTGTACAGCTGCTGCGTACCCACGGGTTATAAAACCAAAAAACATGAAGATAAGGTATGTGGTCTTTTTCTGGGTAAGAAGTGCTTGACACTTTGAAACGCATTGAATAAAACCCACTTGAATGAATCGCTGAGATTTGATGTCTTCTGCACAAATTAACATATATGTATATATATATATATATATATATATATATACATATATATACATATATATACATATATATATATATATATATATATATATATATATATATATATATATAGGGAATTACTGAAAATTGTTTTTGGGACAGATTGTGTATATCTTTTGTACTACTTACCTAGTGATTTTTTTTCTCTGTATGATTTTCCCTTTTTTTTGTGCATACATTATTGACTCATGTGCAGTTTGTGATCTATTAGTATACCCAAATCTTTTTCACATGTGCTCTTGCTTGGTTTTATTCCTCACTGGCCTGTAATTTCCTGGCTCTATCTTCTTTCCATTTTTGACATTTGCCCTTTTCCAATATACTGGGACTTGTACTGTTCTCCAGGATTTTTTGAAAGATTCTGGCTAGTGATTCTGCAATTTCCTTTGCTAACACTTTCAGTTCCATAGGATGCAAATTGTCTCTTCAGAGAGGAAGAGGACTAGAACTCTAGTGCCACCTATTGGAAGTAGCAATCCTAACAGTCAATGTCGACCCTTTAACGATACTTGTCACATGACTTAGGATAATAGCCAAACCAGAATCTCAATTTGCAGACACTGTGTTTCGGGGTACTGCCCCTCGTCAGTGCAAAGTGGAGATCTGGTTTGGCTGATTGAGAGGCGTCTGACCGGGATCCAAGAAGTATCGTTTCTCCTTGCGGAGAGTGACATGATAAGCATGTTGAGATGAGGAGACTTAAAGCCACAATGCTCCTCTGGGAAATATGCAAATTGTCTCTTCAGAGAGGAAGAGGACTAGAACTCTAGTTCCACCTATTGGAAGTAGCAATCCTAACAGTCAATGTCGACCCTTTAATGATCCTTGTCGCATGACTTAGGATAATAGCCAAACCAGAATCTCAATTTGCAGACACTGTGTTTCGGGGTACTGCCCCTCGTCAGTGCAAAGTGGAGATCTGGTTTGGCTGATTGAGAGGCGTCTGACCGGGATCCAAGAAGTATCGTTTCTCCTTGCGGAGAGTGACATGATAAGCATGTTGAGATGAGGAGACTTAAAGCCGCAATGCTCCTCTGGGAAATATGCAAATTGTCTCTTCAGAGAGGAAGAGGACTAGAACTCTAGTTCCACCTATTGGAAGTAGCAATCCTAACAGTCAATGTCGACCCTTTAACGATCCTTGTCGCATGACTTCGGATAATAGCCAAACCAGAATCTCAATTTGCAGACACTGTGTTTCGGGGTACTGCCCCTCGTCAGTGCAAAGTGGAGATCTGGTTTGGCTGATTTAGAGGCGTCTGACCAGGATCCAAGAAGTATCGTTTCTCCTTGCGGAGAGTGACATGATAAGCATGTCGAGATGAGGAGACTTAAAGCCGCAATGCTCTTCTGGGAAATATGCAAATTGTCTCTTCAGAGAGGAAGAGGACTAGAACTCTAGTTCCACCTATTGGAAGTAGCAATCCTAACAGTCAATTTCAACGCTTTAACGAGCCTTGTCACATGACTTAGGACAAGAGGCAAACCAGAATCTCAATTTGCAGACACTGTTTTTCGGGGTACTGGCCTTCGTCAGTGCAAAGTGAAGATCTGTTTTTTGCAGAGAGAGAGGCATCTGACCGGGATCCAAGAAGTATCGTTTTTCCTTGCGGAGAGTGACATGTTAAGCATATTGAGATGAGGAGACTTAAAGCTGCAATGCTCCTCTGGGAAATATGCAAATTGTCTCTCCAGAGAGGAAGAGAACTAGAACTCTAGTGCCACCTATTGGAAGTCCTCTTCCTCTCTGAAGAGACAATTTGCATATTTCCCAGAGGAGCATTGCAGCTTTAAGTCTCCTCATCTCGACATGCTTAACATGTCATTCTCCGAAAGGAGAAACAATACTTCTTGGATCCCAGATCCCTAGGATGTAATTAATCTAGACCAGGAGATTTAAATTCATTTAAATTAGCTATGTGTTCCTTCACTATCTCTCTGTTTATAGAAAGTGTGGATTCTTTTATTCCTTTGACGACACCACGAAGATCAGTTGATGTTACAATTGCTTTCTTAGAGAACACAGATGCAAAATACAGAAAAGATATTTATCTTTGTACCGTGTTAGCCGGTAGATAGAAAACTATTTAGAACTGAGAGTCCTCATTGGTTGATACCTTTTAATGGCTAAGTGAAAAGATGGTAACAAATTGCAAGCTTTCAAGACTACTCAGGTGAGGTCTCTTCATCAGGCAAAGACTAATACAAAATCTGAAGAATCACATATTCATACACAACACAGCATAGAAATAATGCAATAGATAGGACAAGTGACGTGACAGTGCACTCGAAAACGGCAAAAAAAATTCCAAGTGCGGTGAAATTGTGACTAAAAACCAATTCTGCCAGTAAAAAGTTAGAATATTGTGCACTCTGTGTAAAAGGCGAGGTGCTGGTGGAACGGTCTGTATAAGCCCCTTTACTAAAGAGTCAATATTCACCACTAGAGTGTGCAATAAATATTGACTCTCTTTTAAAAACCAATTCTGACATTGTTTTTTGGGAACTGTTGTTACAGTGTACGATTTGTGGCAAAAATGAGCATACAAGTTGATTCTCCTCATAAGTATGATTACAGTGATACCCAAAATGTCCTGTTTCTTTATCTTCTTTTTCTTCGTTTTAAGCGACAATACCACATATGTGTTTTTTAAAATATATTTTTATTTTCAATGGGGGAAAGAGGTGATTTGAACTTTTAGGTTTTTTTGTTTCATATTTTTTTAAACTTTTTCTTTAACTTTTTACTGCTCTTGTTAGCCCCCTTAGGTGGCTTGAAGCTGGGATAATCTGATCTCTTGTGCTATATGCAGTGATGCCATAGCATCACTGCATATATCGAAATAAGTTTCCTTTGAAGCCCAGCCACAGGCAGGGTTTCAAAGAAACACCGGAATGACAGGCATGGGGGGTCATCAGCTGACTCCAGGCTGTCAATAAAATCCATCAGCGAATCGCGATCACATCACAGGCGTGCCAATGGGCAGAGTTAATGAAATGCACGTATGTCGGCACATGTTAAAGGGAACCTGTCACCTGAATTTGGCGGGACCGGTTTTTGGTCATATGGGCAGAGTTTTCGGGTGTTTGATTCACCCTTTCCTTACCCGCTGGCTGCATGCTGGCCGCAATATTGGATTGAAGTTCATTCTCTGTCCTCCGTAGTACACGCCTGCGCAAGGCAATCTTGCCTTGCGCACGCGCAGTATGCTTTGCCCAACTGCGGGCAAAGCTGAAAAGCATTAGTTCCGGGACATAGTGCGTCGGCGCATGCGCACTAGTGCTTTTCGGCTTTGCCCGCAGTTGGGCAAATCATACTGGATTGCCTTGTGCAGGCATGTACTACGGAGGACAGAGAATGAACTTCAATCCAATATTGCCGCCCATATGACTGAAAACCGGTCCCGCCAAATTCAGGTGACAGGTTCCCTTTAAATGCCTCTGTGTGACAACAAGTTAACAATCATGGACAGAGCACCGCTCCACCCACGATTACTACGGACAGGTCTGGCTGTACTACATCGGTATAGGGTGGGCTCGCTGCGTGAGCCTGCTCCATACACACGCTCCTGACATGCCCTGTGTGTTTATGGTGGATGACGTGAAGGGGTTAATAGCATTAGGGTGATACATAAAAAAATTAAAATATTAATAAGGAATGGTTGCAGCAGTTACATGACATCGCTGCCAGATGTTTATACCTTGATACAAGCGGGGTGACACAATGATGAGGACTAAGTAGCAGCACTGGTAATTGTATACATTTTTTCTTCGTCTTTAGTACTCTAAATTGCTTCCACCTGTTCTTGTTGACTGCAACTTTAGATTTTTTTCCATGTACAACTAAATAGCCAAATTCATGGCTAAACATTTTTGATGTTTATCAAGATGTGATTTGTAGCTAAAACATTTCCCACATTCTGAACATGGAAAGATTTATACTGTGTGACATCTTTGATGGACAAGTAAACAGTTTCTACATTCAATAAATCTAATAAAAAAGAAAAAAGAAAAAAGAAAAAAACTGTCTGCGCTGGAGAACCCGCTAGAGGACCATAGGGCCAAATCCATTGATAAATCCTACCACGGTGAGTGAAAGAAGAAACGGAGAATAATACTATACACGCTCAAACTACCTCATACCGCAAGATATATAAAAATTAGTTAAAAATATAGCATAGCTACCTGAGAGAGTAGTCCGAGGGAGATAGGAATACTTCAATGTAGTTTTCTCGAGACGCCCGAAATGAGAAAGAAAATAAAGTACCAGATGATTATGGATCTGTAGCGATTGCTTCTATGTTGTTGTTTCTTCCAATCCTTTACAATGCCAGGAAAAAAAATTGGGTGAGATGTAGTCCACAAACAATCCTTTAAAGGGAAGGTGCCGCGTTTTAATATTGTAAAAAAAAAAAAAACCTCTTTAATTCCTTATTTTTATAAGTTATTTTCAAGTGCATAGTATTTATTGTTTTTTTTTTATTCATTTTTTTTTCTGCCACTGGGCGCCGCCATTTTCATTTGCAGGACTGTAAGTGTAGCTGCACGACACTTAGGCCGGCTTCACACTCAGCGTATGAAAATACGGTCCTTATATTACGGCCGTAATACGCTGAAATGTCCCGAAAATAGTGGTCCGTAGCTCCTCCGTAGGCAGGGTGTGTCAGCGTTTTTTGCGCATGGCATCATCCGTATGTAATCCGTATGGCATCCGTACTGCGTGGTTTTCTCGCAGGCTTGCAAAACCAACATACCGCTATAGAAATGATCCATGTGTCCCAAAAAGAAAAAAAAATATATATATATGTTGTCTATATACAGTGGGGCAAAAAAGTATTTAGTCAGTCAGCAATAGTGCAAGTTCCACCACTTAAAAAGATGAGAGGCGTCTGTAATTTACATCATAGGTAGACCTCAACTATGGGAGACAAACTGAGAAAAAAAAATCCAGAAAATCACATTGTCTGTTTTTTTAACAATTTATTTGCATATTATGGTGGAAAATAAGTATTTGGTCAGAAACAAAATTTCATCTCAATACTTTGTAATATATTCTTTGTTGGCAATAACAGAGGTCAAACGTTTTCTGTAAGTCTTCACAAGGTTGCCACACACTGTTGTTGGTATGTTGGCCCATTCCTCCATGCAGATCTCCTCTAGAGCAGTGATGTTTTTGGCTTTTCGCTTGGCAACACGGACTTTCAACTCCCTCCAAAGGTTTTCTATAGGGTTGAGATCTGGAGACTGGCTAGGCCACTCCAGGACCTTGAAATGCTTCTTTTGAAGCCACTCCTTCGTTGCCCTGGTGGTGTGCTTTGGATCATTGTCACGTTGAAAGACCCAGCCACGTTTCATCTTCAATGCCCTTGCTGATGGAAGGAGGTTTGCACTCAAAATCTCACGATACATGGCCCCATTCATTCTTTCATGTACCCGGATCAGTCGTCCTGGCCCCTTTGCAGAGAAACAGCCCCAAAGCATGATGTTTCCACCACCATGCTTTACAGTAGGTATGGTGTTTGATGGATGCAACTCAGTATTCTTTTTCCTCCAAACACGACAAGTTGTGTTTCTACCAAACAGTTCCAGTTTGGTTTCATCAGACCATAGGACATTCTCCCAAAACTCCTCTGGATCATCCAAATGCTCTCTAGCAAACTCCAGACGGGCCCGGACATGTACTGGCTTAAGCAGTGGGACACGTCTGGCACTGCAGGATCTGAGTCCATGGTGGCGTAGTGTGTTACTTATGGTAGGCCTTGTTACATTGGTCCCAGCTCTCTGCAGTTCATTCACTAGGTCCCCCCGCGTGGTTCTGGGATTTTTGCTCACCGTTCTTGTGATCATTCTGACCCCACGGGGTGGGATTTTGCGTGGAGCCCCAGATCGAGGGAGATTATCAGTGGTCTTGTATGTCTTCCATTTTCTAATTATTGCTCCCACTGTTGATTTCTTCACTCCAAGCTGGTTGGCTATTGCAGATTCAGTCTTCCCAGCCTGGTACAGGGCTACAATTTTGTTTCTGGTGTCCTTTGACAGCTCTTTGGTCTTCACCATAGTGGAGTTTGGAGTCAGACTGTTTGAGGGTGTGCACAGGTGTCTTTTTATACTGATAACAAGTTTAAACAGGTGCCATTACTACAGGTAATGAGTGGAGGAAAGAGGAGACTCTTAAAGAAGAAGTTACAGGTCTGTGAGAGCCAGAAATCTTGATTGTTTGTTTCTGACCAAATACTTATTTTCCACCATAATATGCAAATAAATTGTTAAAAAAACAGACAATGTGATTTTCTGGATTTTTTTTTCTCAGTTTGTCTCCCATAGTTGAGGTCTACCTATGATGTAAATTACAGACGCCTCTCATCTTTTTAAGTGGTGGAACTTGCACTATTGCTGACTGACTAAATACTTTTTTGCCCCACTGTATATATATATATATATATATATATATATATATGTCATTAGACACATATATGTATATATATTAATATTTTTTCCAGCGCTATACAGCTTGAAAGCCGGTAATTCAATTACCGGCTTTTTCTTTCTCCTTCCTAAAACCCGACATGATTTGAGACATGGTTTACATACAGTAAACCATGTCTTCTCTCCATTTTTTTTGCAGATTCCACACTACTAATGTCAGTAGTGTGTATCTGCAAAATTTGGCCGTTCTAGCTCTTAAAATAAAGGGTTAAATGGCGGAAAAAATTGGCGTGGGCTCCCGCGCAATTTTCTCCGCCAGAGTAGTAAAGCCAGTGACTGAGGGCAGATATTAATAGCCTGGAGAGGGTCCACGTTTATTGGCCCCCCCCTGGCTACAAATATCTGCCCCCAGCCACCCCAGAAAAGGCACATCTGGAAGATGCGCCTATTCTGGCACTTGGCCACTCTCTTCCCATTCCCGTGTAGCGGTGGGATATGGGGTAATGAAGGGTTAATGCCACCTTGCTATTGTAAGGTGACATTAAGCCTAATTAATAATGGAGAGGTGTCAATTATGACACCTATCCATTATTAATCCAATTGAATGAAAGGGTTAAATAAAACACAAACACATTATTTAAAATTATTTTAATGAAATAAAAACAATGGTTGTTGGAGTATTTTATTCTACGCCCAATCCAGTCACTGAAGACCCTCGTTCTGTGAAAGAAAAAACATAATAAACCAACAATATACTTACCCTCCGCAGATCTGTAACGTCCAACGATGTAAATCCTTCTGAAGGGGTTAAAACATTTTGCAGCAAGGAGCTTTGCTAATGCAGGCTGCTCCTCGCTGCAAAACCCCGGGGAATGAGTCTAAATATAGATCAATGAGCTATATTTAGCTTCATTTGCGGTGAGGCGCCCTCTGCTGGATGTTCATAGATCGTGGGAAATTTCCTAGAAAGCTCCCAGGCTTTCTAGGCAAGTTCCCACGATCTATAAACAGCCAGCAGAGGGCGCCTCACCGCAAATGAAGCTAAATATAGCTCATTGATCTATATTTAGACTCATTCCCAGGGGTTTTGCAGCGAGGAGTAGCATTGCATTAGCAAAGCTCCTTGCTGCAAAATGTTTTAACCCCTTCAGAAGGATTTACATCGTTGGACGTTACAGATCTGCGGAGGGTAAGTATATTGTTGGTTTATTATGTTTTTTCTTTCACAGAACGAGGGTCTTCAGTGACTGGATTGGGCGTAGAATAAAATACTCCAACAACCATTGTTTTTATTTCATTAAAATAATTTTAAATAATGTGTTTGTGTTTTATTTAACCCTTTCATTGAATTGGATTAATAATGGATAGGTGTCATAATTGACACCTCTCCATTATTAATTAGGCTTAATGTCACCTTACAATAGCAAGGTGGCATTAACCCTTCATTACCCCATATCCCACCGCTACACGGGAATGGGAAGAGAGTGGTCAAGTGCCAGAATAGGCGCATCTTCCAGATGTGCCTTTTCTGGGGTGGCTGGGGGCAGATATTTGTAGCCAGGGGGGGGCCAATAACCGTGGACCCTCTCCAGGCTATTAATATCTGCCCTCAGTCACTGGCTTTACTACTCTGGCGGAGAAAATTGCGCGGGAGCCCACGCCAATTTTTTCCGCCATTTAACCCTTTATTTTAAGAGCTAGAACGGCCAAATTTTGCAGATACACTCTACTGACATTAGTAGTGTGGAATCTGCAAAAAAAATGGAGAGAAGACATGGTTTACTGTATGTAAACCATGTCTCAAATCATGTCGGGTTTTAGGAAGGAGAAAGAAAATGCCGGTAATTGAATTACCGGCTTTCAAGCTGTATAGCGCTGGAATAAATATTAATATATATACATATATGTGTCTCACTGACATATATATATATATATATACCTATTCTATGTGTACACATTTATTCTACCTATTCTACTGTAAGCTGTCAGTGTGATTTTACTGTACACCGCACTGAATTACCGGCTTTTCTCTCTAACAGCGCTGCGTATTTCTCGCAAGTCACACTGCTTGTCCGTGTGAAATCCGTATTTTTCACGCTTCCATAGACTTTCATTGGCGTATTTCTTGCGCAGTACGGTGACAAACGCAGCATGCTGCGATTTTGTACGGCCGTAGAAAGCCGTATAATACTGATCAGTAAAATACGGCAGATAGGAGCAGGGGCATAGAGAATAATTGTGCCGTATTTTTTGCGAGTTTTACGGACGTAGTTTCTGCGATCTTACGTCCGTAAAACTCGCAAGTGTGAAGCCGGCCTTACAGTCTTCACATACGGCAGCCCTGGGCATAGGACTCAGCAGTCGGCGTCCGACCCCATTGCTACCATTATAAGCTTCTCTGCTCTGATGTGGCCACGCCCCCTGGGCTGTCTCCACATCACAGCAGAGGCAGGAGATCGGCGCCATCTTGCTTCAGTCTACAGTGGAGTGTACATGTGAGCTCCACTGTGACTGAGAGCCGTGCTGTTGGAGGAGCAGCTACATCTGTCTCCTCTCACACTCAGCGGCCGCTCCCTGTCCTCTGCTGCCTGGTGTGTGGCTGAATCTCTAGAATCGCTAGAGAGGGTGAAGTGCTGGGGTCTGATGTGCTCTTATCAGGAGCTGCAGAGAGGTAACAGAGGGGGATGGGGGAGAATCTCTGTGCTGCTCCGACCCTGTCTCAATGCAGCTCCTCACAGGACATCAGACCCTGCATCTATCACTATACTGTGCTGAGCCAAGTATCTAATCCTCTCCTGTGCTGACCTGTGTATCTAATCCTCTCCTGTGTGATACTGTCTGCTGAGCCGTGTATCTAATCCTCTCCTGTGTGATACTGACTGCTGAGCTGTGTATCTAATCCTATCCTGTGTGATAGTGACTGCTGAGCCGTGTATCTAATCCTATACTGTGTGCTGAGCCGTGTATCTAACACTCTCCTGTGTGATACTGTCTGCTGAGCCATGTATCTAATCCTATACTGTGTGCTGAGCCGTGTATCTAATCCTCTCCTGTGTGATAGTGACTGCTGAGCCGTGTATCTAATCCTATACTGTGTGCTGAGCCATGTATCTAATCCTCTCCTGTGTGATACTGTCTGCTGAGCCGTGTATCTAATCCTCTCCTGTGTGATACTGTCTGCTGAGCCGTGTATCTAATCCTCTCCTGTGTGATACTGTCTGCTGAGCCGTGTATCTAATCCTATACTGTGTGCTGAGCCGTGTATCTAATCCTCTCCTGTGTGATAGTGACTGCTGAGCCGTGTATCTAATCCTCTCCTGTGTGATACTGTCTGCTGAGCCGTGTATCTAATCCTCTCCTGTGTAATACTGTGTGCTGAGCCGTGTATCTAATCCTCTCCTGTGTGATACTGTCTGCTGAGCCGTGTATCTAATCCTCTCCTGTGTGATACTGTCTGCTGAGCCGTGTATCTAATCCTATACTGTGTGCTGAGCCGTGTATCTAATCCTCTCCTGTGTGATACTGTCTGCTGAGCCGTGTATCTAATCCTCTCCTGTGTGATACTGTCTGCTGAGCCGTGTATCTAATCCTCTCCTGTGTGATACTGTCTGCTGAGCCGTGTATTTAATCCTCTCCTGTGTGATACTGTCTGCTGAGCCGTGTATCTAATCCTCTCCTGTGTAATACTGTGTGCTGAGCCGTGTATCTAATCCTCTCCTGTGTGATACTGTCTGCTGAGCCGTGTATCTAATCCTATACTGTGTGCTGAGCCGTGTATCTAATCCTCTCCTGTGTGATAGTGACTGCTGAGCCGTGTATCTAATCCTATACTGTCTGCTGAGCCGTGTATCTAATCCTCTCCTGTGTGATACTATCTGGTGAACCGTGTATCTAATCCTCTCCTGTGTGATACTGTCTGGTGAACCGTGTATCTAATCCTATCCTGTGCTGACCTGTGTATCTAATCCTGTGGAATACTGACTGTTGAGCCGTGTATCTAATCCTCTCCTGTGTGATACTGACTGCTGAGCCGTGTATCTAATCCTATCCTGTGTGATACTGTCTGCTGAGCCGTGTATCTAATCCTATCCTGTGCTGACCTGTGTATCTAATCCTCCTGTGGAATACTGACTGCTGAGCCGTGTATCTAATCCTCTCCTGTGTGATACTGTCTGGTGAGCCGTGTATCAAATCCTCTCCTGTGTGATACTGTCTGCTGAGCCGTGTATCTAATCCTATCCTGTGCTGACCTGTGTATCTAATCCTCCTGTGTGATACTGTCTGCTGAGCCGTGTATCTAATCCTCTCCTGTGTAATACTGTCTGCTGAGCCGTGTATCTAATCCTATCCTGTGCTGACCTGTGTATCTAATCCTCCTGTGGAATACTGACTGCTGAGCCGTGTATCTAATCCTCTCCTGTGTGATACTGTCTGGTGAGCCATGTATCTAATCCTATCCTGTGCTGACCTGTGTATCTAATCCTCCTGTGTGATACTGTCTGCTGAGCCGTGTATCTAATCCTCTCCTGTGTAATGCTGTCTGCTGAGCCGTGTATCTAATCCTATCCTGTGCTGACCTGTGTATCTAATCCTCCTGTGGAATACTGACTGCTGAGCCGTGTATCTAATCCTCTCCTGTGTGATACTGTCTGGTGAACCGTGTATCTAATCCTCTCCTGTGTGATACTGTCTGGTGAGCTATGTATCTAATCCTATCCTGTGCTGACCTGTGTATCTAATCCTCCTGTGTGATACTGTCTGCTGAGCCGTGTATCTAATCCTCTCCTGTGTGATACTGTCTGGTGAACCGTGTATCTAATCCTATCCTGTGCTGACCTGTGTATCTAAGGCTATGTGCACACGTCCGGATTTTTAGCGTTTTTTTTTTGCGGAATTTCGCCATAAAAACACTATAAATCTACTAAAAAAACGCTAACATTATGCATCCTATCATTTAGAATGCATTCCGCATTTTTTGTGCAGATGTTAGCGTTTTTTTCCGCAAAAAAAACGCATACCGCAAAAAATCCGGACATGCTCTATCTTTTTGCGGATTTCCTATCAAAAAGGACATTCCGGAAAATAAAAAAAAAAGCAAAAAAAACGCAAAAAATCCGCGCAAAAAAAGCACGCGGATTTCTGGCAGAATTCTCAGGATTATGTCAGGAAAAAATCCTGACGTGTGCACATAGCCTAATCCTGTGAAATACTGACTGCTGAGCCGTGTATCTAATCCTCTCCTGTGTGATACTGTCTGGTGAACCGTGTATCTAATCCTCTCCTGTGTGATACTGTCTGGTGAACCGTGTATCTAATCCTCTTCTATGCACTCCTCTCCCCCCTGCATATCTTTCCCCATTGCACACGCAACTCAATGTGTACGATAACAGGAGCTGCGAGCGTCATGCTGTATTATGGCATTATGTGAGATCTATATGACGGTATTATGTGAGAACACTATGGCAGTATTATGTGTGATCTATATGGCGGTATGTGAGAACACTGGCGGTATTATGTGTGATCTATATGGCGGTATTATGTGTGATCGATATGGTGGTATTATGTGAGAACTGTATGACAGTATTGTGTGATCTATTTGATAGTATTGTGTGTGATCTATATGGCGGTATTATGTGAGAACACTGGCAGCATTATGTGTGATCTATATGGCGGTATTATGTGAGAACACTATGGCAGTATTATGTGTGATCTATATGGTGGTATGTGAGAACACTGGCAGTATTATGTGTGATCTATATGGTGGTATGTGAGAACACTGGCGGTATGTGTGATCTATATGGCGGTATTATGTGAGAACACTATGGCAGTATTATGTGTGATCTATATGGCGGTATGTGAGAACACTGGCGGTATTATGTGTGATCTATATGGCGGTATGTGAGAACACTGGCGGTATTATGTGTGACCTATATGGTGGTATTATGTGAGAACTGTATGACAGTATTGTGTGATCTATTTGATAGTATTGTGTGTGATCTATATGGCGGTATTATGTGAGAACACTATGGCAGTATTATCTTCAGAAAGCGGACCCATTCTATGGTGGTTCTGGCTGAGCACCTGCACGCGGGTCTGGGGTAATAGAGGGGGCAGCATGACCTCCAGTTAGGTGTAGTCAGGGGAAGGCTGGTGAGGCAGCTGAAGAGAGGGGTCTCATTTTTATCATTACTATATGGCTACATTTCCTTCCCAGCGTCACCCCGGACTTCACCTGTCACCTCGCTTTCACACATCGCCAGGACAGGCTGCGGAAGACAGGATCTGAGGAGGGGAATGGGGTCTGCATGCAAAGTCTGGATCAGACCAGGCCATCAATCCGCAGAAATGTTTCCTGGATTTCTATGGAGCAAACAAGCAGACGGTCCATCCATGTGTATAAAAGATAGCGCTCTATGTACAATCCCTGGCTGCTCCGCGCACCAAACAGGGGGCCCCCATAGACCAGCACACTGCTCTCCTGAAATACTCTGTGCTGCTGTCACCCTGCTCCCTCCACCACCTATCTCCCAGAATCCATGCTGCCTGCCATCCTCGGTGACCGTAGACTTGTCAGTATAAGGCTGCTTTCACACTAGCGTCGGTACGAGCCTTTCGCAGTGCGTCGTACCGACGTATGCTGTGAAAGAAATGTCCGATGTGGGCAGCAGAAGCAGTCTTACGACGCTTCCGCTGCCCCATTGTTAGGTCTGGGCATGAGGGGGCGGAGTTTCGGCCGTGCATACGCGGTCGAAAATGGTGGACTCGACGCACAAACGTTACATGTAACTTTTTTTGTGGCGGCGGTCCACCAAAACATGACGCAACCGTCGCACGACAATTGTGACGTGTGGCAATGCATCGCAATGCGTCGGTAATGTTAGTCTATGGGGAAAAAACGCATCCTGCAGACAACTTTGCAGGATGCGTTTTTTCTCCTGAATGACGCATTGCAACGTACAGCCAACAACGCTAGTGTGAAAGTAGCCTAAGGCTGCCGTCCACTATCAGTATTTGGTCAGTATTTTACCTCAGTATTTGTAAGCCAAAACCAGGAGTGGGTGATAAATGCAGAAGTGGTGACGTGTTTCTATTATACTTTCCTCTAATTATTCCACTGCTGGTTTTGGCTTACAAATACTGATGTAAAATACTGACCAAATACTGCTGGTGTGACGGCAGCCATACTCTGCAGTCACCAACAAAATGGCTGCTCACTGGGTTCCTGAATATCATCCTCTCTAATCCCTTAGCAAACACCCAGAAGGGGAGGAGAGGAGACATCACACGTCAGCAGACTCCGCCCATAATTACTGCAGTGCTGTAATGTGAGCTAGTTGTACACTAGGTTTTTCTGAAATTTCAGCAGCTGCTCCCCCTAGTGTTGAAAAGTGGAAATTCAAAAACTTTTCAAATTATTTTTCATATTTTACTAAATTATAAACAAATGATAATATTTTTTAAGAAAATGTAATCATTAATTCTTTACATTTTTACAATTTCTGGAAAAAAATTTTTTTTGATGGCACCTTCCCTTTAAAGATCCGGATCGCAGGCACTGCCCCGGCCGGTGGCAGCGCACGCCTGCGTACAATGGAGTGTGTCCACGCTGTTGGACAAAGGGGGAGGTATAGTTATATTATAAAGGGGGAGGTATAGTTATATTATAAAGGGGGAGGTATAGTTATATTATAAAGGGGGAGGTATAGTTATATTTAAAGGGGGAGGTATAGTTATATTGAATACGAAGGATTATACAATACCAGCCGATAAAGGGGGAGGTATAGTTATATTGAATACGGAGGATTATACAAAACCAGCTGATATAGAAGGGTTAATAGTTTGCCTTTAAGTGCCTCTTGCCTTTAATTGTTAGAATTACTAGAATCTGTTGATGCAGTAGTCTTAGTGTCTCCGCTTCAAGGAGACTGTACTTCTTATCATGTATGTTCTCAAGAGTCAGTACAACATATTCTGGGTTATGGTAAATAAAGTATGACCCTGGGTGATGGTGGGGGCTACATGAGTTACATTGAAATGCATTATGTGTAAATGGTATAAAATATTGTTTCTTGCTCTATTACTTCAGATAAAAGTGACTTGCTCACAGGATATGTGTGAGGTGTCTTTTTGTCTCCAAGCGCGCTTGGAAAATGACGGGCGTAACTCCACAATTTGGCCCTCACTGGTGATCTGTCAGCTGACATTTGGGTCAGAATGAAAAACAGCTACGACCGTTTTGGCGCCCGACCGGGGCCGTGTATCCAGCCTGTTCGGAATCCGTATGGGGGAGCTTCTGGGAGATTGGACATGCAAAACACCAGCTGCAGCAAGGTGAGAAATGTTATTCTTACAAACCTGTTTTGCACCTGCAATCTCTCATCTGGATCTCTCCGTACCTCTGGGTAAAAGGCTGCGAACATGGTTCAAAGAATCCACATCACCAGTGAGTTTTGTGTTTTGTCTGTTTATGTCCATATGAGAGTTGAATAATAGAGTTATAAGATGATAATTGTTATCTGTATCATTTATCAGTATCCTAATTGGTTGTGTATTTGTGTAGTGTGTAATACAGAGCTGGGATAGACTGTGCAGTGTTGTTATTTTGGTCATTTTGGATTGGCAGTACATTATATGAAGCTGTATTTTGTATAAGGCTGTGGTTTTTGTTGTTTGGCCTTAAAGTGCTTTCAGAGTGTCAGTGGACACTGCTGCAGTTTTTGTTATATAGAGTTGTGTTAATTCCAAAGTGCAAAATAGGCAGGCTGTGTGAACCTTGTATGTCTATGAGAACTCTGAATGGGATGACAAGTGAGTAAATGAGTATAAGGAATAAACATAAATCCCTGATTGATGAGGGGTTCCCTTAGGTGTGGTCCTCTGTATGTGACAGAAGACATTATTCAAATTAAATAAATAGGGCAGCACACTGCAGCGCCAAAACATGCAAACTTGAAAACACAAAATTTAAACTGCATTACTGCACTAGAAATATGAAAAATGAGAGCTTTTAGCGCATAAAAATGGCCAATTTTATGTGTACCTCGTAGCCACTTTACGGCATCTCTCTTATACGAGGTTCTACTCTAAACCTACCTCGCTGAGAATAAACGTCTCCATCTGAATGGGTACATGTGAAACCTCTCCTTGGACTCAAATTCCCTCTCACTGTGGAGGGGTATTGGACCTACTATAATTAAAACACCTGAAACTAGGAGGCAGGGAGTGCAGGATCAGAAGGCTAGAGAATACATTTCAAAAACCTGACCTGCACATCCAAACATAGACTGAGTGTGAACAGGTGCTGAACCCAGAGTCGCCAACTCGTATATAGTTAAATAAATAGGGCAGCACACTGCAGCGCCAAAACATGCAAACTTGAAAAAACGAAATTTGAACTGCATTACTGCACTAGAAATATGAAAAATGAGAGCTTTTAGCGCACAAAAATGGCCAATTTTATGTGTACCTCGTAGCCACGTTAAGGCATCTCTCTTATACGAGGTCCTACGTTTGACCTACCTCACTGAGAATAAACGTCTCCATCTGAATGGGTACATGTGAAACCTCTCCTTGGACTCAAATTCTCTCTCACTGTGGAGGGGTATTGGACCTACTATAATTAAAACACCTGAAACTAGGAGGCAGGGAGTGCAGGATCAGAAGGCTAGAGAATACATTTCAAAAACCTGACCTGCACATCCAAACATAGACTGAGTGTGAACAGGTGCTGAACCCAGAGTCGCCAACTCGTATATAGTTAAATAAATAGGGCAGCACACTGCAGCGCCAAAACATGCAAACTTGAAAACACAAAATTTAAACTGCATTACTGCACTAGAAATATGAAAAATGAGAGCTTTTAGCGCATAAAAATGGCCAATTTTATGTGTACCTCGTAGCCACTTTACGGCATCTCTCTTATACGAGGTCCTACTCTAAACCTACCTCGCTGAGAATAAACGTCTCCATCTGAATGGGTACATGTGAAACCTCTCCTTGGACTCAAATTCTCTCTCACTGTGGAGGGGTATTGGACCTACTATAATTAAAACACCTGAAACTAGGAGGCAGGGAGTGCAGGATCAGAAGGCTAGAGAATACATTTCAAAAACCTGACCTGCACATCCAAACATAGACTGAGTGTGAACAGGTGCTGAACCCAGAGTCGCCAACTCGTATATAGTTAAATAAATAGGGCAGCACACTGCAGCGCCAAAACATGCAAACTTGAAAACACAAAATTTAAACTGCATTACTGCACTAGAAATATGAAAAATGAGAGCTTTTAGCGCATAAAAATGGCCAATTTTATGTGTACCTCGTAGCCACTTTACGGCATCTCTCTTATACGAGGTCCTACTCTAAACCTACCTCGCTGAGAATAAACGTCTCCATCTGAATGGGTACATGTGAAACCTCTCCTTGGACTCAAATTCTCTCTCACTGTGGAGCGGTATTGGACCTACTATAATTAAAACACCTGAAACTAGGAAGCAGGGAGTGCACGAGCAGAAGGCTAGAGAATATATTTCAAAAAACCTGATCTGCACATCCAAACATAGACTGAGTGTGAACAGGTGCTGAACCCAGAGTCGCCAACTCGTATATAGTTAAATAAATAGGGCAGCACACTGCAGCGCCAAAACATGCAAACTTGAAAACACAAAATTTAAACTGCATTACTGCACTAGAAATATGAAAAATGAGAGCTTTTAGCGCATAAAAATGGCCAATTTTATGTGTACCTCGTAGCCACTTTACGGCATCTCTCTTATACGAGGTCCTACTCTAAACCTACCTCGCTGAGAATAAACGTCTCCATCTGAATGGGTACATGTGAAACCTCTCCTTGGACTCAAATTCTCTCTCACTGTGGAGGGGTATTGGACCTACTATAATTAAAACACCTGAAACTAGGAGGCAGGGAGTGCACGATCAGAAGGCTAGAGAATACATTTCAAAAAACCTGATCTGCACATCCAAACATAGACTGAGTGTGAACAGGTGCTGAACCCTGAGTCGCCAACTCGTATATAGTTAAATAAATAGGGCAGCACACTGCAGCGCCAAAACATGCAAACTTGAAAACACAAAATTTAAACTGCATTACTGCACTAGAAATATGAAAAATGAGAGCTTTTAGCGCATAAAAATGGCCAATTTTATGTGTACCTCGTAGCCACTTTACGGCATCACTCTTATACGAGGTCCTACTCTAAATCTACCTCGCTGAGAATAAACGTCTCCATCTGAATGGGTACATGTGAAACCTCTCCTTGGACTCAAATTCTCTCTCACTGTGGAGGGGTATTGGACCTACTATAATTAAAACACCTGAAACTAGGAGGCAGGGAGTGCACGATCAGAAGGCTAGAGAATACATTTCAAAAAACCTGATCTGCACATCCAAACATAGACTGAGTGTGAACAGGTGCTGAACCCAGAGTCGCCAACTCGTATATAGTTAAATAAATAGGGCAGCACACTGCAGCGCCAAAACATGCAAACTTGAAAACACAAAATTTAAACTGCATTACTGCACTAGAAATATGAAAAATGAGAGCTTTTAGCGCATAAAAATGGCCAATTTTATGTGTACCTCGTAGCCACTTTACGGCATCTCTCTTATACGAGGTCCTACTCTAAACCTACCTCGCTGAGAATAAACGTCTCCATCTGAATGGGTACATGTGAAACCTCTCCTTGGACTCAAATTCTCTCTCACTGTGGAGGGGTATTGGACCTACTATAATTAAAACACCTGAAACTAGGAGGCAGGGAGTGCACGATCAGAAGGCTAGAGAATACATTTCAAAAAACCTGATCTGCACATCCAAACATAGACTGAGTGTGAACAGGTGCTGAACCCAGAGTCGCCAACTCGTATATAGTTAAATAAATAGGGCAGCACACTGCAGCGCCAAAACATGCAAACTTGAAAACACAAAATTTAAACTGCATTACTGCACTAGAAATATGAAAAATGAGAGCTTTTAGCGCATAAAAATGGCCAATTTTATGTGTACCTCGTAGCCACTTTACGGCATCACTCTTATACGAGGTCCTACTCTAAACCTACCTCGCTGAGAATAAACGTCTCCATCTGAATGGGTACATGTGAAACCTCTCCTTGGACTCAAATTCTCTCTCACTGTGGAGGGGTATTGGACCTACTATAATTAAAACACCTGAAACTAGGAGGCAGGGAGTGCACGATCAGAAGGCTAGAGAATACATTTCAAAAAACCTGATCTGCACATCCAAACATAGACTCGTATAAGAGAGATGCCGTAAAATGGCTACGAGGTACACATAAAATTGGCCATTTTTATGCGCTAAAAGCTCTCATTTTTCATATTTCTAGTGCAGTAATGCAGTTTAAATTTTGTGTTTTCAAGTTTGCATGTTTTGGCGCTGCAGTGTGCTGCCCTATTTATTTAACTATATACGAGTTGGCGACTCTGGGTTCAGCACCTGTTCACACTCAGTCTATGTTTGGATGTGCAGATCAGGTTTTTTGAGAAGACATTATTCAGCGCAGTTTGAGCTGAATTAGGTGGAGTGATTGAGATAAGGGATTTTCTTCTTGTAAAAATCAACTGAAAGTGAAAGGAAAAGAAACAACAATCCCTGAATGAGCACGTATGTATGAGTGATCACATAAGTATCATTACTTATCTAACTGTTGTTGAAGGTCCAGGATGAATGAGTTGTGGATATTTTTAATTTACAACTGAGATTCAGTGAAACCCGTGTTATGTGTGGTTTGACATTGGATAGGTTTCTATATGTGTTTTGGCTGGACGCGGTCAGAATCAGCTTATTCAAGTTGTGCAGTGATCTGCCTGTATAGAGAAACTGTTTTTAATTCCGAGAGAATGAATGTTTTGTAGAGATTAAGTCTGAAAACTGCTGCATTCTGTTTGTGTGTGTGTAAGACAAGCTCTTATCTGTGTTTACCTGATGGGAGGGGCGAACCCCTGCGCGAATTATTTTTGATTTTCTCCTCCTTGTGCTGCGGGCCAGAGAAAGGGGGGGTCCATGCAGCTGCGCTGAAGAATATGGAGCTGTGCATATTCTGTCCTTGGTTCAGTACGCGCTGAGAGATTTGTGTTTAAAGCAATAGTACTGTATGTATTGAAGTAGAAAGAAATATCGTAAGTTCAAGTTGGAATTTGAAAGTGAAAGAATTGTGCCTATTTTAGAGGAAACTTAAAGTGATTGAAAAGATTGGTAAAAGATTCTCCTGCTTCAAGTTGAGTGATTGATATATAGCAAATTGAGGATCAACAGAGGAGGTAGCCAACTGCACGGCTGATGTATTAGGTGGTGTAACCTGCTACAGTCAGCCTACGGCAAATTGGTGGTGTAACCTTGCCGTTCCATGGAGCTGTGCTAGCCAGCTGATCTACCGAGTGGTAGGTGGTGTAACCTGCTCGCTAGAATCCTTTAGGTCTACCGAGTGGTAGGTGGTGTAACCTGCTCGCTAAACCTTGACACTCACTCTGACTTGTCACGTGTTGCAACCCTGGTTTAAGGCAAGGCACACTAATAAAGGGCATTTTTAGAGGTGAGTGTCTGAGCGGATAAGTTGAAGCCATGGGCAACTTATTCTGAGTGCAGTCAGGGCCCCCAATGGGATCCAGAACCGCCATAGAGATTGTAAAAGACAGAGAAGGAAAGGAAGTAGTGAAAGATGTGAGACCAATATTGAAACAGGCAAAAATGCCAGTGAGTGGATGGATGTTTGGATGTTCAAAAAGGCACAGACAAATGAGGAAAATAGCATGTGAATAAATGGCGTCTGAGAGAGTGCAGCAGGACGGAAGTAAGGTGTATTATGAATGTTTGGATGCTCAAAAGTCCGACTATGACCGACACACTACTGCTACGGTCATACCTTTGTATAACCAGAGACCAAGACAAGACAGATGGACTTGTAAACATTGCGGTCAGAAAAACCCAGACTGGAGAAATACTTATATGATCTGACAGATACAGGAGTATTATCCCTGGAAGCCCTCTGACTAGTTAGCTACGCTAAAATAATTGGCTGACCCTGAGAACAAACCTTTCCCATTTTACAGACAAAGACAATATGCTGGACGTATAAGTGCACCTGAGTAGACCTAGAGAGTTGGTGAGCACCAAAGCAGGTGACGTACTAGGATGCAAATTAAGATTTTTACAGATGTGACTAAAGGAGAGAGAGTAGAGATGTACTCTGGACGGTTACAGCTGAAATGGGCAGACATGGGGTACAGTCCAGTAAACCCACTCGATGTTAAAATATTGGTAAATACATTCATTGACGGTATGACAAAAGGCTTATGAGACGCAGTACAGACAGCCAGACCTAAATGGAGAAATGTAGATCCAAAGACCTCCTAAAGGTTGCTAAAGGAGTTGAAGAAACTAGGACAATAAGACGACGTGTCATGTATGCTGGAAAACGAGGAAAACAGTAGAGACGTAGTAAGGGACCTAAGGACTTAGAAACAGTGAAGTGCTGGAATTGTGGAGAAAATGGACACTCAGACCAATCTTCCGCCTCCTTCACCTTCAGACTAGGAAACTGACAACCCAGTGACAAATGTGTGCCCTGTTCTTGTCCCCTCCGGACCTGGTCCTGCCTTGATGACCACCATACCAATGCTGGGAGGGAAATAGACAGAATTCTTGACCGACACTGGGGCAGCTGGGACTAGTACACAAAGACTTGATACTGCCAGACATGATTACTGACGAGACTGTGGAATACGTGAGGGTAGGGGGACAAGCGACTGAAGCCCCTATGACTAAACAAGAAAAGACTAGAGTCACGAGACAGCCAAGAGGTGCTTACAAACTTAGTGTTAGTGACAATACTCCTATGAATTTGCTGGGAGCAGAGTTGAGTGCTGTCTAGGCCACTATATAGTGCTCTCCTGAGGGTATTACAGTCACAAGTCCCCTTTTCATATAAACACTTGTGGCAGAGGGACGCCAGGGTCTTCCACATGCACATTATACCACAGGTAAATCATGCCGTATTGTAGTTACACTTAATTCCATTCATTTCATAATTACATCACCCAGCTTTCCACACAGACTTTCCTCTGCTCCTAGCATTCTCATGGTATGTCTATCCAGCCAGCTTCCCTGCGCTGTCTGTCTATGAAGTGCACATAATTACATCACCCAGCTTTCCACACAGACTTTCCTCTGCTCCTAGCATTCTCATGGTATGCTTTTCAGCTAACCCCAGCATACCCTGTGTTATTTATGACCTTGTTTACTCAGGCCTGATTGTATGCATCTGGTCCACCCTTAATTCTCTGACCAAGATGAATATTTAGAATTGAGAGTCCTCAGTGGTTGATAACCACTTCTGACCAAGATGAGCAGAGACCACTCCTCTCTGCTTCACACCTGAACGCACTTAGTTTGCCATATATTGCATAGTATAAGTCTGCATGGACTTCAGTCTGCAGTGTGATCCCTTAGAAGTGTGTCCTTAAAAGTGTGGATTACAGTAGAATTAAAACCTGAATTGAACCTGAAGGGAACTGAAGGTAACTGGCCACAGTCTTTGAAAAGAATGTTTCTGTTTGTTTTCACTTTCACTCCTATAATCCTTCACTTTCTGCTACCTCCCCTGATCCCTACACCTAGTAAGGAAATGTTCATCTCCTCTTCAATCCACCCCATCCATCTCACCTCCTCCTCCAAACTGTTCCTTAACATACAATCCTCTGTCTCCAAGCACAGACAGCCCCCTCATGCCCTCTCCTGCTCCCACCTGCTAACACTTTCTCTGCTCCTTCTTACTGCTGGTGATATCTCTCCAAATCCTGGTCCTCCTCACCATATTCCCACAATCATTTCTACCTCCCATCCACGCTCTAGCACAAACTTCCGTAACCTCTCTAACCTAATACCCATTCACCCAGCCCCTGCTTCCCCAGTCCCACTAACGGGAGCTCTGTGGAACGCTCGCTCTGTCTGCAACAAGCTCTCCTACATCCATGATCTCTTTGTTACTACCAAACTTTCCTTCCTTGCCATCACCGAAACCTGGCTCACCCCCTCTGACTCAGTCTCCCCTGCTGCACTCTCTTACGGTGGCTTCCACCTTTCCCACACACCCCGCCCCAGCAGCAAACATGGCGGAGGAGTTGGTTTTCTCCTGTCAGATAACTGCTCCTTCACTCCAATCCCACTGCCACCCTCTGTTACCCTCCCTTCCTTTGAGGTGCACTCTATGCGCATCTATTCCCCCACCAACCTCCAACTGGCTGTCATTTACCGCCCCCCAGGGCCAGCCACCATCTTCTTTGACCACTTCACCACCTGGCTACTTCATTTCCTTTCTGCGGACATCCCCACTATCATCATGGGCGACTTCAACATACCCATTGACACTTCCCTCTCAGCTGCCACTAAACTTCTATCTCTCACTTCCTCCTTCAGCCTCACTCAATGGTCTTCTGCAGCCACTCACAAAGACGGTCACACACTGGACCTCATCTTCACCCGCCTCTGCTCTCTATCTAACCTCTCTAACTCACCTCTTCCTCTCTCTGACCACAACTTTCTCACATTCTCATCTCTCTCCACTCCATGTCTACAATCCCCACCCCACAAACTTTCACACCCTCGCAGAAATATTAAACATCTTGACCTACATTCATTCTCTGAATCCCTCCTCCCCCTCACAGGCATAAGTTCCATACACAATGCGGATGACGCTGCTGCTCTATATAATACCACAATAGCTGTAGCTTTGGAATCTGCTGCCCCACTTACACATACCAAAGCTCGCAAAATCAACAGACAGCCCTGGCACACCAGCCTGACCAAAGAACTTAGGCGAGCTTCCAGAGCTGCTGAGCGCAGATGGAAAAGATCCCACTCTAACGAGCACTTCATCGCATTCAAACAGTCCCTCACTACTTTCAAGACCACACTTGCCACAGCTAAACAAACCTACTTCTCATCTCTCATATCCTCCCTCTCTCACAACCCTAAACAGTTATTCAACACCTTCAATTCTCTCCTCCGTCCCCCAGCACCTCCTCCCTCCCCACTTATCTCTGCTGAAGACTTTGCCTCATTTTTCAAGCAGAAGATTGATAGCATTAGAGACAGTTTTGGTCAACAACCCCCAGAGCTCTTCCTCCCGATTTCACAGCCCTCCACCTCCAAAACCAACTTCTCCACCATTACAGAAGATCAACTCTCCACTCTACTCTCAAGATCACATCTCACCACCTGTGCACTTGACCCACTCCCATCCCACCTCATCCCAAACCTCACCACAATCTTCATCCCAACCCTAACCCATCTCTTCAACTTATCTCTAACAACTGGTGTTTTCCCCTCAAGCTTTAAACATGCCTCCATCACACCTATCCTCAAAAAGCCCTCTCTTGACCCATCCTCTGTATCTAGCTATCGCCCTATATCACTTCTCCCCTATGCCTCCAAACTACTGGAACAACACGTTTACCTTGAACTGTCCTCCCATCTCTCTTCCTGCTCCCTCTTTGACCGCCTACAATCTGGCTTCCGGTCACACCATTCCACCGAAACTGCCCTAACTAAAGTCACCAATGACCTCTTAACCGCCAAGAGCAAGCGACACTACTCTGTCCTCCTCCTCCTCGACCTGTCGGCTGCCTTTGACACAGTGGACCATTCCCTATTATTACAAACCCTCTCATCCCTTGGCATCGCAGACTTGGCCCTATCCTGGATCTCATCATACCTAACAGACCGGACATTCAGCGTCTCCCACTCACACACCACCTCCTCACCTCGCCCTCTATCTGTCGGAGTCCCACAAGGTTCAGTCCTTGGGCCCTTGCTCTTCTCCATTTACACCTTTGGCCTGGGACAGCTCATAGAATCTCATGGCTTTCAGTATCACCTCTATGCTGACGACACACAGATCTACATCTCTGGACCAGATATCACCTCCCTTCTAACCAGAATCCCTCAATGTCTGTCCACTATTTCATCCTTCTTCTCCGCTAGATTTTTGAAACTTAACATGGACAAAACAGAATTCATCATCTTTCCCCCATCTCACGCGACCCCCCCAACGAACCTATCAGTTACAGTAAATGGCTGCCCACTCTCCCCAGTCCCACAAGCTCGCTGCCTCGGGGTAATCCTTGACGCTGATCTCTCCTTCAAACCACATATCCAAGCCCTTTCCACTTCCTGCCGACTGCAACTCAAAAATATTTCACGAATCCGTTCATTCCTCAACCATGAATCTGCAAAAACCCTAGTCCATGCCCTCATCATCTCTCGCCTTGACTACTGCAACCTCCTGCTCTGTGGCCTCCCCGCTAACACTCTCGCACCCCTCCAATCTATTCTAAACTCTGCTGCCCGACTAATCCACCTGTCCCCCCGCTATTCCCCGGCCTCTCCCCTCTGTCAATCCCTTCACTGGCTCCCCATTGCCCAGAGACTCCACTACAAAACCCCAACCATGACGTACAAAGCCATCCACAACCTGTCTCCTCCATACATCTGTGACCTCGTCTCCCGGTACTTACCTACCCGCAACCTCCGATCCTCACAAGATCTCCTACTCTACTCCCCTCTTATCTCCTCTTCCCACAATCGTATACAAGATTTCTCTCGCGTATCACCCCTACTCTGGAACCCTCTACCACAACACATCAGACTCTCGCCTACCATCGAAACCTTCAAAAAGAACCTGAAGACCCACCTCTTCAGACAAGCCTACAACCTGCAGCTACCACCGATCGACCAAACCGCTGCATGACCATTTCTACCCTCACCTACTGTATTCTCACCCATCCCTTGTAGATTGTGAGCCCTCGCGGGCAGGGTCCTCATTCCTCCTGTACCAGTTATGACTTGTATTGTTTAAGATTATTGTACTTGTTTTCATTATGTATACCCCTCCTCACATGTAAAGCGCCATGGAATAAATGGCGCTATAACAATAAATAATAATAATAATAATAATAATAATTTGCCAGTTTTAGTAGTTTCCTTACACAAGATGGTATAGTTACTGTGTATTTCTAGGTTGTCTTCATATGATATATAGTTTTTTAGCCATTCATTATATTGGCTCAAACCATAGTCACTGTTTATTTGTCTTTTCCAGTTCTTATAACTTATCGCAAGCAACTGGCATTGATATTTGGCATTTTTCAAATCCCTTCTTTTTGTATTTGGAACTGTTAGTTATGGATTTATATAGGGCTGCTACTTTCTTAGAATAAGCTTGTGCTTTGCTGTGGCCTATGGCATTGTGCTCCCCCGTTTTATGACTCAGTATCTTTCGTAAATATATATATATATATATGTATGTATGTGTGTATATATATATATATATATATATGTATATGTATGTATATATATATATATATTCATATATATGGGCAGCACGGTGGCGCAGTGGTTAGCACAGCAGCCTTGCAGCGCTGGGGTCCTGGGTTCTAATCCCACCCAGGACAACATCTGCAAAGAGTTTGTATGTTCTCTCCGTGTTTGCGTGGGTTTCCTCCGGGCACTCCGGTTTCCTCCCACATTACAAAGACATACTGATAGGGATTTTAGATTGTGAGCCCCATCTGGGACAGTGATGATAATGTGTGCAAAACTGTAAAGCGCTGCGGAATATGTTAGTGCTATATAAAAATAAAGATTATTATTATATATATAATTTTCTTTTGGTAACATTTTGTGAATCAAATTTAGTTTTTTTAAGGGATACTCTACCCAATCAAATACGGGTATAAATATTTGGACATTAATGTGTGACTTATATAAACACTTGTGTAATATTGCAGAAATGGTGTATATGGCAAGAGTAGTGAAAGTAACACCTGACACCAGAATGTCTGAGGACAGGGAAAAGAGTCAGGTACCAGACACCGTTTGGGCAAGGGGAAAATCTGAGATGGGTCGGCTGCCCATTCCCCCTGTCATGATAAATCAAGAGAAGTAATCACTCCTCTTTGGTTAAGGCAATACCCCTTAAGTCTAATCAAATCAATGGCCCTGAGCAGGAATATTAAAGAGTATGTTAAGGCAGGGGTTCTAGTGCAGAGATATTCCCCCTGCAACACCCCTTTGTATCCCATTAAGAAAAAAAAAAAGGACCCAAGGGTTCCCCTGACACTTACAGAATAGTTCATGACTAACGAGCTATTAATGATGTACAGTGAGTGTGACCTCAACAGTCCCTAATACACACACCGTACGGTCACAGATCCCCGCAATGTCAAAATGTTTCACAGTTATTGATTTGGCAAATGCATTCTTCTCTGTACCACTGCACTCTGACTGTCAGTATCTTTTGTCTTTCACTCACGAAGGTAAACAATACTGTTGGACGGTCCTCCCACAAAGGGGGAAAGAACTCCCCAACCATCTATTCAACAGCGATGGTAGGGATTCTTGAGCAGTAGCAACCACCTCATCCACAGATTGTACTATTACAGTACGTGGATGACCTCTTGCTCTGCTGCCCGGACCAGATGTCCGGAAGCTACAGTTTCCTTGCTGTGTTTTTTTTTTTTTTGGCAGAAAAGGGTTGCAGAGTCTCACGTGACAAATTACAGTATTGCAAACAAAAGGTGACATTTTTAGAACATTGTATTGCTGAAGGTACAAGACACCTGACTGAAGACAGAAAACAGGCAATACAAATCTCCCTTTACCCAGGTCACACCAGCATCTACGCACTTTTCTAGGTTTGGTGACCTACTGTAGGCCTTGGATAAGGTCTGCTTCACAAATGATGCACCCACTCTATGACTGTTTGCCATCAGAACCCTACAATCTCACTCAAGAAGCAATTGACTCTTTCCACTCTCTCAAGCTGCTCATTGTGTCAGACATTCCAAACTATGATCAGCCATTTTTTCTTATTTTTCACAGAGCAGGGTGGACATGCTACCGCAGTACTGACACTACAACATGGAAAGAAACAGAGACTGATAGCTTACTACTTAGCACAATTAGACCCCGTGATTAGAGGGTCTTCTATATGTGTACGTGCTGTAAGAGATGCTGTATTACTGAAAGGCATGTGAAATCACACTGACTTTTTCTTTTTGACAATTTTGTTCCCCACGTGACATTAATGCCATACTCGTACAAGTTCAACCAAAACACCTGTCTATGGAGAGACAGATCAGACTTGAATGTGCTCTAATACTATTCCCTGAATATGTCACCCTCAAAAGACATAATGTTCTGAATCCAGCCACTCATCTGCCTGTGGATTCAGAAAAGGGGGAATTGGTGACAGCATTGGCAGGTGGGAAAGAGAACATGACATGACGCTGACATGACGCACGAACATGACTGCATAGGAACTGATGAGTCAGGAGACAGTGGGTTTTACATATGTTCGTGGGAAGAAAAAAATCTGTTCCTAATGCATATTTTGAGGGTTTTTTTATTTTTGTAGATGGCTTCAGATACCACCAGAATGGGCGACTGTACATTGGATATGCAGTAGTATCCTCACATGAGGTAATCCGAGCTGAACCACTCGCTCCTCACATGTCGGTGCAGGAGGCAGAGTTGAAGGCACTCACTGAGGCGTGTAGAGTTGCTGCAGGTAAAGTCGCTAACAGTTACACAGATTCAAATTGTGCATGGGGAATATCCCATGATTATTGCCCTATCTGAAGAAGCAGAACGTTTCTTACATCAGCCGGTAAGCCCATTAAAAATGTAGAGCTGGTGAAACAATTAGTGGAGGCATTGACGTTATCAGTCCAGGTTGGCATCGTCAAGGTAAAAAGCACACACCGACGGTGACTCTGTGGAGGAAAAGAGCAACAGAAGGACGTACGAGGCTGCTAAAGTAGCAGCAAGGCGGCCTAGGGAGCAGTGGATGGTGGCGGGGAGTCAGCGTATTCCAGCCACACTGAGCCTAGATGTCCTGAAATCCCTCCAGCTGCCCAAACAGAGAAGGAACACTGGGAGAATGGGAGCTGAGCTGAACTCAGAAGGAGTATGGGAGAGTCAGGATAAATCGTATATACCAAGATCCCTGCTCCCAATCATGGCGCAAGCAACACAAGATGCCTTCTGGATCGCTCCTGGTTTCAGTTACGCAGCCACAAAGCTCGTACAGTCATGCCTCATCTGTGCACAGCACAACCCAGGTAAAACAGTAAAAATCCCTAAGAAAGCGACACCCAGGCCTCTCTACCCGTTTCAGAGACTGCAGACTGGCTACATACAGCTACCCAAGGTAGGAGTGTGTGAAAAATATCCTAGTATGTGTAGATCTCTTCTCTGGTTGGCTGGAAGCCTATCTGGTAAAATGTGCAAATACTAAAGCAACTGCAGACAAACTAATGAAAAAAACTGATCTGCAGGTATGGTGTCCTAGAAACCATAGACAGCGATAGGGACACACACTTCACGGGAGAAATAATGAGGGAAGTCATGCAGGCCCTGGGAGTACAGCACGCATATCATGCACCATAAAGACCACAAAGTAGTAGGAAAGTGATGAGACTAAATGGGACACTTAAACTGGAAAATCAAAGGCCACGGCAGACACAGGAAAGAGCGGGGTACAGTGCTTGTCTCTTGCACTCATGTCAGTCAGACACACTCCAAATAGAAAGACCGGCTTGTGTCCTTTTGAAGTCCTGTTTAGTAGGTTGCCAGAGGCTGGTCTGTACTTCCCACAGGTGCTACAAAAGCAACACGGTGCTATGACAGCCCATGTCCAGGCCTTACAGAAAAGACTTAATGTGGTGCATAAACATGTGTTTTCATCCATTCCAGATCCTAATGCTAGTGCAGACGTATATCAGCTGAATCCAGGTGATTGGTGGTCATACACAGACACGTGAGAAGGAGCCTAGATCCACGGTTTGACGGCTCATTCTAAAGTCCAGCTGACCACATTCACCTCAGGGAAACTTGAGGGAAAGCCCACCTGGATCCATGCCAGTCACTGCAAAAAGATCTTTCCACAAGCTGAATGACTGTTGTCCTAATCACCTTGCTGGCAGTGGTAGGATGTTTGCACCTTACAGAGACACTGGATAAACAAACTTATTCAACATCTTGCTTTTCTTATAAAAGACGCGGAAGGACAAAAACTGCTGGACTGTTGGATCTGTGCACACAGCCCAGTATCTGCAAGGACTATGCTGTATTTAGCCTTACCCCAGGACCCAAGGAAGGTATTAACACCACACTGCATGCACAAGTGAGACTTGGACTCAGATTTTCGTGGTTCCTTAAGGCTCTTAATGAGACTAATACAATATAGAGACTCCTTTTTAAATCCAGCCAATTGGCTTAGCGGCCTAGCGGGATGGATTATTTTTGGTATTTTACAGACTTGTATGCAAATTTTGTTGCTTTGCTTATTGTTTTATGTAGCCATAAAAGCGCTAATATATGTATTACCTAAGCTATGGAATAATGTATGTGTAGAAAAAAACCCTAAGGCTGAACCTTCTGTAGTATATCATAGGCCCCGTATGGCCACTGTTGACTGGGGAGGTGAGTGTCCACACTGAGGGTGGATGGGTGAAGCAGGTATGAAGTCCCCTTGTGGGTATTAGACCCATGAGACAGTAGCTCCTTTGTGGACATAATCTGACCCCGTAGCAGAGGTTATACCATTTACAAAAGGGGGAAATTGATATAGAAGGGTTAATAGTTTGCCTTTAAGGCTACGTTCACATTAGCGTTGCGCCGCCCTGCGTCGGCGACGCAACGCGCGACGCATGTTAAAACGCGCGCAAACGCGCGCAAAAACGCGCGCGTTTTGCGACGCGTGCGTCGTTTTTGACAAAAATCGGACGCACAGAAAATGCAACTTGTTGCATTTTCTTGCGTCCGACGCTAGCGCCGGAAACGACGCACGTGGCGAAAAACGCCACCCAAAAAACGCACGCGTCCCCTATGTTAAACATAGGGGCGCGTCGCCGCTGCGTCGCCGCTGCATCGCCGACGCAACAGCGGCGCAACGCTAATGTGAACGTAGCCTTAGTGCCTCTTGCCTTTAATTGTTAGAATTACTAGAATCTGTTGATGCAGTAGTCTTAGTGTCTCCGCTTCAAGGAGACTGTACTTCTTATCATGTATGTTCTCAAGAGTCAGTACAACATATTCTGGGTTATGGTAAATAAAGTATGACCCTGGGTGATGGTGGGGGCTACATGAGTTACATTGAAATGCATTATGTGTAAATGGTATAAAATATTGTTTCTTGCTCTATTACTTCAGATAAAAGTGACTTGCTCACAGGATATGTGTGAGGTGTCTTTTTGTCTCCAAGCGCGCTTGTAAAATGACGGGCGTAACTCCACAATTTGGCCCTCACTGGTGATCTGTCAGCTGCTGACATTTGGGTCAGAATGAAAAACAGCTACGACACAGCCGATAAAGGGGGAGGTATAGTTATATTGAATACGGAGGATTATACAAAAGGGGCTTTGTCCAACAGCGTGGACACACTCCATTGTACGCAGGCGTGTGCTGCCACCGGCCGGGGCAGTGCCTGCGATCCGGATCTTTAAAGGATTGTTTGTGGACTACATCTCACCCAATTTTTTTCCTGGCATTGTAAAGGATTGGAAGAAACAACAACATAGAAGCAATCGCTACAGATCCATAATCATCTGGTACTTTATTTTCTTTCTCATTTCGGGCGTCTCGAGAAAACTACATTGAAGTATTCCTATCTCCCTCGGACTACTCTCTCAGGTAGCTATGCTATATTTTTAACTAATTTTTATATATCTTGCGGTATGAGGTAGTTTGAGCGTGTATATTATTATTCTCCGTTTCTTCTTTCACTCACCATGGTAGGATTTATCAACGGATTTGGCCCTATGGTCCTCTAGCGGGTTCTCCAGCGCAGACAGTTTTTTTCTTTTTTATTAGATTTATTTATTTGTTTGCGGTGGGTGGTACCGCGACTCTGTTTGCTGCAGGTGTAATTCAGTGTGAGCGCTACAGGTTTTTCTTTAAGTTTCTACATTCAGCACACGAAAATGGCTTCTCCCCTGTGTGAGTCCTCTTATGTTTAACAAGAATTGAATTCCGAACATTATAAACATGAAAATGGTTTCTCTGCTGTGAGTTTTTTGATGATTAACAAGTATAAATTTATCGATATACCATTTACCACATTCTGAACATGAAAATGGCTTCTCTCCTGTGTGAGTTTTCTGACGTATAACAAGATGTGATTTATTTGTATAAGGTCGGGTTCACACACAGCGAGATACGGCTGAGTCTCGTAGGTTAAAACCAAGCTCTGGCACTGGCACTCCAGAGCAGAGCGTGCGGCCGCATAGCAATACATGGAGCCGCATGCTCCGCTCCGGAGTGCCGGTGCCAGAGCTTGGTTTTAACCTGCGAGACTCGGCCGTATCTCGCTGTAGTGTGACTCCGGCCTAAGAGTTACCACATTCTGGACATGAATATGGTTTTTCTCCTGTATGAGTTCTTTTGTGAGAAATTAGAATTGAGTTAATGGCAAAAAAACTTTCCACATTCAGAGCATGAATATGGCTTCTCTCCTGTATGAATTCTCTGATCTATATATATAAAAACAAGTGTATTTGTGTATGTGTGTATCGACAATGATGTCATAATGGTTGCCATGTTAACGATGATATCATAAAGGTTGCCATGGCGAATATGATGTCATAATGGTTGCCATGGCGACAATGTCATAATAGGTTGTATTGGTGATGGTTATGTCATAATGGTTGCCTTGTTGATGATGATGTCATAATAGGTTGACAATGATGTCAGAATGGTTGCCATGGCAAGGATGATGTCATAATGGGTATATGGGCATGGAACTATGAGATGGAGGATGTGTGATGGGAATATGGGCACGGGACTATGGAATGGAGGATGTGTGATGGGTATACAGGTACGGGACTATGGGATGGAGGATATGTATGATGGGTATATGGGCACGGGACTATGGGATGGAGGATGTGTATGACGGGTATATGGGCATGAGACTATGATATGGAGGATGTGTATGATGGTATATGGGCACAGGACTATGGGATGGAGGATGTGTATGATGGGTATATGGACACGGGACTATGGGATAGAGGATATGTATGATGGGTATATGGGCACGGGACTATGAGATGGAGGCTGTGTGATGGGTATATGGGCATGGGATTATGAGATGGAGGATGTGTGTGATGGGTATATGGGCATGGGACTATGGGATGGAGGATGTGTATGATGGGTATATGGGCATGGGACTATGAGAAGGAGGATGTGTGTGATGGGTATATGGGCATGGGACTATGAGAAGGAAGATGTGTGTGATGGGTATATGGGCACGGGACTATGGGATGGAGGATAATCATTATAATTTGTTAAAACCAAGCACAGTTAGTTACTATGCCCGGGCAACGCCGGGCTCTTCAGCTAGTTATAAATTCGACTGGTACCACACTAGCAAAATCTTAACTTTTTTGTATTTTTATACAACGTAACCCTAAAATCCGACACAACAAAGTAGCTAAACATAGGTTTAGGTCCCGAAAACAACATGCAGCAACAGCATGGTCATGAGGCAACTGCTGCTAAGTTGGACTATCAAAAAGCAAATATTCTAAAATTAAAATGTGGCCTTTCGGTGGTGTGTACCGATTTAATGTTGGACTATTTTAACATAATATGTACAACATGCACAATTTGTAAGTGGGTAGTTGTGCTCAAATTTCTGGATTACAGAGATTTTTGTATTAAAAAAAAATTACAGCTTGGCCGTCTCACAATTCAGGAAGCACAATTTCTGTAACTTAAAATCCTTGGTTTCAGGATTTTTGTTTAGTAGCAAAAATAAAACAGCAGGGGATTAAACTGCTGTCTTTGTTTGCAGTGTATGAATAAAAAAATACTATTTTTAAGGTTATTACTGCAGTATATCACAGATCCATCAATTCATATTCACACTGACTATGTTGGTCCAGTACATCATTATGTCACTTGAATCTTTGAATTAGTATTTACAGACTGAAATTACCACTCCAATTTTCAATGTACTACAGCACTTGAGTAGTACTCCACAATTAGATTAGATCTTTTTTAACCCCTATCTGGATTGAAATGTGTGCTCTGGACTATCCCTATGCTGTAAAATCCTAAAATGGCTCTGTTTGGCTGGTTCCCATTTTTTATAGACTTTGTGATAGTCCTACCTGATTGGCTGCCTGACCTTGTGATGTGATAGCTGCAAAGCATTATGGAGAAGATGAGACAGCCACAGCTGGCATCATTATCCCACTCTTTGAGTTTTCAGTCGTGTGTTAAATGGTACCGGGCATTTAAATTTTTTTGCAATCATCACAAATCAAAATGCAAAATGTTCAAATTCACAGGGACCTGTGAAGTTGTGAAAATTTCATCCATAGTGGATCACAGAATTATTGAATGACAGAGTTGGAAGGAACTTCTTTGGTCATCTGGTCCAACCCCCTGCTATGAGAGACAATTACCTTTCACAACTGGTTCAGTACCCAACAAGAAGGAGGGCACTGCTAGACTTAATATTAACCAACAGACTAGACCGCATATCAAATATAAGGGTTGGGGGTCACTTGGGGAATAGTGATCACAAAATAATAAGTTTTCATGTATCCTTTAATAAGATGTGTAGTAGAGGAGTTACAAGGACACTAAACTTCAGGAGGGCAAATTTCCAACGGATGAGAGATGATCTTAAGGCAATTAACTGGGATGATATCCTGAGACATAAAAATACACAAAGAAAATGGGAGACGTTTATTAGCATCCTGGATAGGACCTGTGCACAGTATATACCGTATGGGAATAAACATACTAGAAATAGGAGGAAACCAATATGGCTAAATAGAGCTGTAAGGGGCGCAATAAGTGACAAAAAGAAAGCATTTAGAGAATTAAGGAAGTTGGAAGTGATGAGGCATTAAATAAATACAAAAAAATTAAATAAATTCTGTAAAAAGCAAATCAAGGCAGCAAAAATTGAGACAGAGAGACTCATTGCCAGAGAGAGTAAAAATATTCTTTAACTACGTAAATAGTAAGAAACTAAAAAATGATAGTGTTGGCCCCCTAAAAATAGTCTGGGTGAAATGGTGGATGAGGATGAGGATGAGGAAAAAGCCAATATGCTAAATGACTTTTTTTCATCAGTATTTACAAAAGAAAATCCCATGGCAGACAAAATGACTAGTGATAAAAATTCCCCATTAAATGTCACCTGCTTAACCCAGCAGGAAGTGCGGCGGAGTCTAAAAATCACTAAAATTGACAAATCTCCAGGCCCGGATGGGATACACCCCCGAGTACTGCAGGAACTAAGTACAGTTATTGATAGACCATTATTTTTAATCTTTAAAGACTCCATAATAACAGGGTCTGTCCACAGGACTGGCGTATAGCAAATGTGGTGCCAATATTCAAAAAGGGGACAAAAACTAGGGCATTCTAAGGGATGCTATACTGGAGTATCGGAAGAGGAATAACCTCATGACTCAGTATCAGCACAGGTTTACTAGGGACCGTTCATGTCAGACTAATCTGATCAATTTCTATGAAGAGGTAAGTTCCGGACTGGACCAAGGGAACCCAGTGGACGTAGTGTATATGGACTTTTCAAAAGCTTTTGATACGGTGCCACACAAAAGGTTGATACATAAAATGAGAATAATGGGGATAGGGGAAAATATGTGTAAGTGGGTTAAGAGCTGGCTCAGGGATAGGAAACAAAGGGTGGTTATTAATGGAGCACACTCGGACTGGGTCGCGGTTAGCAGTGGGTACCACAGGGGTCAGTATTGGGCCCTCTTCTTTTTAACATATTTATTAATGACCTTGTAGGGGGCATTCAGAGCAGAATTTCAATATTTGCAGATGACACTAAACTCTGCAGGGTAATCAATACAGGGGAGGACAATTTTATATTACAGGATGATTTATGTAAACTAGAAGCTTGGGCTGATAAATGGCAAATGAGCTTTAATGGGGATAAATGTAAGGTCATGCACTTGGGGAGAAGTAATAAGATGTATAACTATGCGCTTAATTCTAAAACTCTGGGCAAAACTGTCAATGAAAAAGACCTGGGTGTATGGGTGGATGACAAACTCATGTTCAGTGGGCAGTCAGGCAGCTGCTACAAAGGCAAATAAAATAATGGGATGCATTAAAAGAGGCATAGATGCTCATGAGAACATAATTTTACCTCTATACAACCACACTTAGAATACTGTGTACAGTTCTGGTCTTCGGTGTATAAGAAAGACATAGCTGAACTAGAGCGGGTGCAGAGAAGAGCGACCAAGGTTATTAGAGGACTGGGGGGTCTGCAAGACCAAGATAGGTTGTTACACTTGGGGCTATTTAGTTTGGAAAAACGAAGATTAAGGGGTGATCTTATTTTAATGTATAAATATATGAGGGGACAGTACAAAGACCTTTCTGTTGATCTTTTTAATCATAGACCTGAGATAGGGACAAGGGGGCATCCTCTACGTCTGGAGGAAAGAAGGTTTAAGCATAATAACAGACGCGGGTTCTTTACTGTAAGAGCAGTGAGACTATGGAACTCTCTGCCGTATGATGTTGTAATGAGTGATTCATTACTTAAATTTAAGAGGATACTGGATACCTTTCTGGAAAAGTATAATGTTACAGGGTATATATACTAGATTCCTTGATAGGGCGTTGATCCAGGGAACTAGCTTGATTGCCGTATGTGGAGTCGGGAAGGAATTTTTTTCCCCAAAGTGGAGCTTACTATTTGCCACATGGTTTTTTTTTGCCTCCCTCTGGATCAACATGTTAGGTTAGGCTATGGGTTGAACTAGATGGACTTAAAGTCTTCATTCAACCTTAATAACTATGTTACTTTTATTCTGCCACCGATATACGTGGATGAGATGTGTCTGAGGGATGTGATCACAAATCGCTATATAAACAATGGCAGGTAGCGTTACTCGCCAACCTGTGCCGCCAGTCTCTATCAGCTGCGCGTGGTGATCCGGAAAGATGATGCAGTGATACATTCAACAGGTTTATTTACAGTACCTTGGTGAGAGTGAGGACTGTAGGTTAGAGCTGTTACAGAATCACCAGACAGAGATAATAGAAGCTTCAGGTTAGAGGTAACAAGAGAATCCTTTCTCCAGCTCTGCAGCACATGTGGGATCCAAGATGGCACAGAGTACAAAACAGGAAGAGAAAGAAAAAGATAGGAGGAGCTAAAGACAGAAAGGTGTTGTGGGAGAATTCCATAGCAAATATTACAGTGATATAGCAAACGGCCAGTAGATGGCAGCAAAGTATAACAAATGATAGAACCAGGCTTATTAGCACTACATAATGTCCATGTATGGCTGAAAGTCTATCATAATAAACTGAGCAGCACACTCCCCGTCTGAAATCCTTGGATTTCACTATACCATAAGTCTCGAATTGGGAGTGTTCACCAGAAGTGCATGGAGGGATACCTCAACCTGTAAGATAAAAACAACGCATGCAATGCAACAATAACATATTGAATAACAAGTCTAGAATGATTTCTTGAAGTAATCCAAAGGATAACCCATCTTCGGATTGGAGAAGCCGCGCTAGGCCAAACTGTCTCCAACCCATTTGTAATCCAAAGGTTGAAGTTCCTTGAAAGAGTTCCTACTGATTGGATGGATAATCAATCCTCAACCGGTATGAGTAAGATAATCTCTGATATAGGCCTAATGAAAGATTTGGGGTCACCTTGCTTAGTAACTGTCACTTCTACCTTGCGTACCTTGCCATCGTCACTTGGAAAGGTTTTAGATATAAGTCCCATAGGCCATTTGTTTCTTTCCTCCTTCTGGTCTTTCATGAGGATAATATCTCCTACTTGTAAATTTGGCTTTACTTGTTGCCATTTTCTTCGTTTTTGGAGAAGTGTCAGGTACTCCCTCTTCCATCTATTTCAGAAACAATTAGCCAGATGTTGCACATATTTCCACCGTCTCTGATATTTGTTACCAGACACAGAGTGTTCAGGTGGGTTAGGAACAGTTCCAAGTTTCTGGGTGAGGAGAGTTGCCGGAGTGAGAATTGTAGGAGATTCTGGATCCGTAG
The DNA here is from genome assembly GCF_032444005.1 of Ranitomeya imitator. Classification (NCBI taxonomy): domain Eukaryota; kingdom Metazoa; phylum Chordata; class Amphibia; order Anura; family Dendrobatidae; genus Ranitomeya; species Ranitomeya imitator. Next base: position 377,710,137 of record NC_091283.1, read on the forward strand.
ATATGGGTACAAGAGGTCTTGAGTTTACTATAGCAGAGACTTCTGCTAAGAAAGCGGTCAAGGTCTCGTGAGTGAGTCTTGAAAGATTTGAGTCCATCAGCATAGATTCCAGTTCCTTGTGAAAAACATTCTGCTGCACATTGCGTATCACAATGAGTTCACTCAGAGCAATGTCTTCTGCAGAGAGAGGCTTATGGCAGATATGCCAACCGTGACAATCAGTGTTACTGTCCTTATTGCGATAGCATTGTACAATGTGTACTAACCTTGCAATGGCACGAACCAGCCTCGTCCATCTTGAGAAGCGATCAAAACGCCGACAGTCCAAGCCAACCTCCTCCTTGAGTTTGGTGATCAAGGTGCTGACATCAGGACGGATCTCTGGGTCGACATCTGGATCCTCAAGGCTGAAGCTGTCTTCAACGGCAGTCTCTTTGCACTGTTCGTGAAGGAACTCCGGTCCGGTCAACCAAGAAGAGCTTGCGAAGGCACCAATAGACACTGGTCTAGTAGCAAGGTCCGCAGGGTTAAGATGGGATGGGACGTGCTGCCATTGCTGGGGTTTGGAGGATTTCCTGATCCTTTCCACTCGGTTACTGACATAGACGTAGAAGCGTTTCGTCTGGTTGTATATGTAGCCCAGAACTACCTTACTGTCTGTGTAGAATTTTGTGTCATCCACGTGAATAGCTAGTTCGCTCTGTATGAAGTCTGCAATCTCTATGGCTAGTACAGCCCCACAGAGCTCGACTCTGGGTATGGTGTGCTCGGGTTTAGGAGCCAGTTTAGCCTTTCCAAACAGAAATCCAACATGGGCTTCATTATTAGAGTCTACAACCTTCAAGTAAGCGACAGCGGCAATAGCTTCAGTGGAGGCATCAGCGAATACATGAATCTCCTTCCTTTGACTTGTAGTTAGGGATGCTGGAGTGTAACAACGTGGTATGTGGATCTTATCCAAGGCGCAAAGAGATTCTCTCCATGACTTCCACTTTAGTTGTTTGTCTGCAGGGAGTGGTATATCCCAGTCCTTAATGTACTCTGAGAGTTGTCTCAGCAGGAGCTTGCCTTGTATAGTCAGGGGTGCGACAAACCCAAGTGGATCATATAGACTGTTCACCACTGACAGAACCCCACGCTTAGTAAATGGTTTTTCTGCACCACTAACCTGAAAGCTGAAGGAGTCATTTAGCAAGTTCCACCTCAGGCCTAGACTTCTCTGTACTGGTGGATTGTCTGAGCCTAGGTTCAAGTCCCTAAATTCTGCGGCATGATCATTAGGGTGAAAGGCCTTCATGACAACAGCACTATTGGAGGCAATTTTATGCAATCTTAAATGAGCTTTAGAAAGCATACCTTGTGTCCGTTTGAGCAGATCTGTGGCTTCTTCCGCCGTGGGCAGGGATTTAAGACCGTCGTCCACGTAGAAGTCCTTTTCAACGAACTGTTGGGCATCCTTCCCGAACTCTGCTGCACCATCGGAGGCGGTCCTACGTAGGCCGTAGGTAGCGACTGCAGGAGAAGGACTGTTTCCGAAAACGTGCACCTTCATGCGGTATTCGATCATTTCCTTGTTGGTGTCGTTGTCTCGGTGCCATAGAAAACGGAGATAATTTCTGTGATCTTGTTGCACGATGAAACAATGGAACATTTGTTCGATGTTGGCGGTAATGGCGACTGGTTCCTTTCTGAATCTCATGAGCACTCCAACCAGGTTGTTAATCAGGTTCGGACCAGTGAGGAGAACGTCATTCAGAGATACGCCGTCATGTTTGGCGCTTGAATCGAACACCACCCTGATTTGTTTCGGCTTTCTTGGATGATACACTCCAAAGGAAGGTAGATACCAGCATTCTTCATCAGCTTGCAATGGTGGAGCTGGCTCTGCGTGATCATTGCGAAATATCTTGTCCATAAAAGCTATGAAATGTTCTTTCATTTCATGCTTGTTCCTTAATGTTCTCTGCAGTGAGATGAATCTAGATAAGGCCTGTTCTCTGTTGTTAGGAAGCCTGGTCCTTGAAGCCTTGAAGGGTAAGGGAGCAACCCAGCGGTCAGATTCATTTTTGAAGAATCCACTGTCCATGATTTTAAGAAACTCCTTGTCTTCTATGGATAAGGCGACTTTGTTGTCATCTTTTGTTGTGTGAAACACTGTTCTCCCTAAGTCATCAGCGTAGGGAGTGGGAATGATGTCAGGCTCCTGGATGCAATCAGAGAACCTCTCTTTCACTTCGTAGTGATGAAGGCATGGCTTAAAGTGAGTTGCTCGACCATTTTGGAGCACATACGTTTTACAGGCGTTGACTTCGGATGCCTTGTGACTCCTATCCAGACATACATCGCCCACGATTACCCAGCCTAGGTCGAGTCTTTGGGCGTATGGAGCATCATCTGGGCCATTGCATTGTTGGCGTACCTTGTGGACCTTCAGAATGTCCCTTCCGAGTAGGATTAGAATATCAGCATTCATGTCCAGAGGAGGAATTTCATTAGTCAGGTGCCTCAAGTGGCGATGATGAAGTGCGGCTTCCGGAGTGGGAATCTCCTTCCTGTTATCAGGTATCTGGTCACATTCAATTAGGGTTGGCAAGGGTATATGCACGTTTCCCTTGATTGAAGAGACTATGTACCCAGAGGCTCTCCTGCCAGAAGTCTCAATACGACCAGAGCAGGTGTTGAGGATGTATGGAGTCGTTTGTCCCTTTATGTTGAAGATCTCAAAGAATTTGGGCCTTGCTAGAGATCGGTTACTTTGCTCATCTATTATGGCATACATTTTGGAGACCTTGTCGGGTTGTCCTTCTGGATAGACCTTAATCAGACATACCTTGGCACAGCATTTAGGATCAGTCCCTTCTCCACATACCTCAGTACATGAGGAGGAAACAGCAGTTGCAGTTGGGTCAGGGACCTGTGGCTCCCCGCCATGCTTTTGAGCAGGGTTAGATGCTGCAGAAGGTTGTGAGTTGTATGGAACTGGGGTGGGATGCATGGCTGTGACGTGTTTATCACTGCTGTATTCAGTGCACTTAATGGCGGCCTTACAGTCCTTAGCGAGGTGGTCTGAGGAGGTGCAACACTTATAAGATATCCCAAGCTCCTTGAGGGTATCTTTACGCTCCTGCAAATTCCTTGCTCTGAACCCACGGCATTCTTTAAGTGGGTGAGGCCTTTTGTGGATAGGGCACATACGGTTATTGTCCATGACTTTAGGAGCAACATTATTTGTCTTAGTGAAGGCAGGTGTAGTAAGTGGAACGTCAGTCTTTCTCACAGATACTGTGTTCCTTGAATCTCTACGTTTGGCAATGTTATCATACCTTGTAGATGATGATGATGCTGGTGGAGTAGGCTCAGTGAAGTCAAAGCTGGGATCATTCTTCTTCCGAGCTTGGTCACTGATGAACCTGGAAAAATATGAAAAGGGGGGAAAGGACACATCATGCTGCCTTTTATACCGTGAGCCGTGGTCTGCCCATTTATCCTGCATGCCGTGTGGCAACTTGGACACTATTGGATTAACGCCATGAGCAGTGTCTAGGTAGCTCAGTCTTGAGAGACGTGGGTCTAATTTTGCCAATTCTATTTCCTTTAGCAGGTCGCTCAGATCTTGAAGTTTTCTATTGTCCTTGTTAGTTATCTTTGGGAAGGTTTGCAGTCTTTTAAATAAGGCACATTCTATAGCTTCTGAGCTGCTATAGGTTTGTTCTAGTCTCTCCCAAGCTGCAATAAGACCTGCATCTGAATAGTCCACATGAACTGCCCTTATTGTCTTTATGCGCTCTGCTGATTCAGGGCCTAACCAGTTAACAAGCAAATCCAGTTGTTCCTTGCCGGCGAGATTAAGGTCTTGGATCACTGCTTGAAAGGTGGATTTCCAGGCTCTATAATTCTCAGCACGATCATCAAACTTTGAGAGACTAATGTTTATTAACTCCCGGCGAATCATGTATCTGGCGAAGTCAGACATATCCGATCTCCCGGTCATTGTTGCAGGATGAACTTGTGGTATCCGTAGGGAATGTAAGTTCTCTGGCTTATATGACTGCGACAAATCAGGACGAAATGATGCGGCATAAGGGTTAAACTGCGGTTTAGTCTCTATAGGTTCTGCTGGCTGTGGCCTAAATTGTGAGTTAGTGCTGGAAGTTACCTTGTCGGCAGTAGGTGGCGACATTTCTTGACTTGCGGGCGCATCCGTGTTAGAAACTGGAGGTGGTGCTGGTGCAGATGTTACATGTCTTAGCACGTAGTCTGAAGTTCGATCAGCTGCGTCTTCCATTTCTTCTAGAATAAGACAGTCCGGATTATCATCTTGTCCCAGTGCTTGTTCAAGGACTTTCAGTTTAGCAAGGGCTGTTACTTCTTCCCTTTCTGCTTGGAGTATTTTTAATTTCCTTTGAGCTTCCATCTCATTTCTTTGAGCTTCCACTTCCACCTCCCTTTTAGCAAAGGAGCTTTTTACTCTAGCTTCCTCTGCAGCTGCACGGATCTCCAGTAGCTTGTCGGACAATGTTGACTTCCTGGAGTGAGATGATCTGGAAGACCGAGCTGTGATTTTGGTCGATGTTGTGCGATGTGACCTAACCTCTTGGAGGTGAGCAATGCGGAGTTCTGCTTTATCCTGGGCATCTCGTACTAATGAGGTCTTTTCTTGGAGAAGAGTTTCCCTTTCAGTTACTTCTGCTGGGGCATCTTCTATGTCACAGTTACTCAGGAATGTGATGTACTTTGCAGACAGTCTCTGGTAGCGATCATAGGCGGCAGATAAACTCTTCAATGTGGCGGTTAAACCTGCAGCGTCACTGTGATAGCGTGGAAGAGCTGCTAAATAGTGATCAACTCTGCCCCATAAATGTTCTAGGTTATCATGGAACTCGTCTCTAGTAGTCTCAAAGTTCTCTCTGGCCTTTTGTGTCGGCTTGGTTACACGTTTGGGTCGTACGTCCTGCTCTGCAGTAAGTGTGGACTCTGCTCCTGCAGCATCTATGGTGTCGGGAACCTGATGTGCTTCACTTGCAGATGGGTCCACGGTGCCCTTTGTGGACATGTTTTAGCTAAGATGGCGGACGGTTAAGACTTGCTAGCAGACAATGCATATGCACGCAGACACTGTAGACTTAGGTCTCTTGTTACTATTCTGCCACCGATATACGTGGATGAGATGTGTCTGAGGGATGTGATCACAAATCGCTATATAAACAATGGCAGGTAGCGTTACTCGCCAACCTGTGCCGCCAGTCTCTATCAGCTGCGCGTGGTGATCCGGAAAGATGATGCAGTGATACATTCAACAGGTTTATTTACAGTACCTTGGTGAGAGTGAGGACTGTAGGTTAGAGCTGTTACAGAATCACCAGACAGAGATAATAGAAGCTTCAGGTTAGAGGTAACAAGAGAATCCTTTCTCCAGCTCTGCAGCACATGTGGGATCCAAGATGGCACGGAGTACAAAACAGGAAGAGAAAGAAAAAGATAGGAGGAGCTAAAGACAGAAAGGTGTTGTGGGAGAATTCCATAACAAATATTACAGTGATATAGCAAACGGCCAGTAGATGGCAGCAAAGTATAACAAATGATAGAACCAGGCTTATTAGCACTACATAATGTCCATGTATGGCTGAAAGTCTATCATAATAAACTGAGCAGCACACTCCCCGTCTGAAATCCTTGGATTTCACTATACCATAAGTCTCGAATTGGGAGTGTTCACCAGAAGTGCATGGAGGGATACCTCAACCTGTAAGATAAAAACAACGCATGCAATGCAACAATAACATATTGAATAACAAGTCTAGAACGATTTCTTGAAGTAATCCAAAGGATAACCCATCTTCGGATTGGAGAAGCCGCGCTAGGCCAAACTGTCTCCAACCCATTTGTAATCCAAAGGTTGAAGTTCCTTGAAAGAGTTCCTACTGATTGGATGGATAATCAATCCTCAACCGGTATGAGTAAGATAATCTCTGATATAGGCCTAATGAAAGATTTGGGGTCACCTTGCTTAGTAACTGTCACTTCTACCTTGCGTACCTTGCCATCGTCACTTGGAAAGGTTTTAGATATAAGTCCCATAGGCCATTTGTTTCTTTCCTCCTTCTGGTCTTTCATGAGGATAATATCTCCTACTTGTAAATTTGGCTTTACTTGTTGCCATTTTCTTCGTTTTTGGAGAAGTGTCAGGTACTCCCTCTTCCATCTATTTCAGAAACAATTAGCCAGATGTTGCACATATTTCCACCGTCTCTGATATTTGTTACCAGACACAGAGTGTTCAGGCGGGTTAGGAACAGTTCCAAGTATCTGGGTGAGGAGAGTTGCCGGAGTGAGAATTGTAGGAGATTCTGGATCCGTAGATATGGGTACAAGAGGTCTTGAGTTTACTATAGCAGAGACTTCTGCTAAGAAAGCGGTCAAGGTCTCGTGAGTGAGTCTTGAAAGATTTGAGTCCATCAGCATAGATTCCAGTTCCTTGTGAAAAACATTCTGCTGCACATTGCGTATCACAATGAGTTCACTCAGAGCAATGTCTTCTGCAGAGAGAGGCTTATGGCAGATATGCCAACCGTGACAATCAGTGTTACTGTCCTTATTGCGATAGCATTGTACAATGTGTACTAACCTTGCAATGGCACGAACCAGCCTCGTCCATCTTGAGAAGCGATCAAAACGCCGACAGTCCAAGCCAACCTCCTCCTTGAGTTTGGTGATGAAGGTGCTGACATCAGGACGGATCTCTGGGTCGACATCTGGATCCTCAAGGCTGAAGCTGTCTTCAACGGCAGTCTCTTTGCACTGTTCGTGAAGGAACTCCGGTCCGGTCAACCAAGAAGAGCTTGCGAAGGCACCAATAGACACTGGTCTAGTAGCAAGGTCCGCAGGGTTAAGATGGGATGGGACGTGCTGCCATTGCTGGGGTTTGGAGGATTTCCTGATCCTTTCCACTCGGTTACTGACATAGACGTAGAAGCGTTTCGCCTGGTTGTATATGTAGCCCAGAACTACCTTACTGTCTGTGTAGAATTTTGTGTCATCCACGTGAATAGCTAGTTCGCTCTGTATGAAGTCTGCAATCTCTATGGCTAGTACAGCCCCACAGAGCTCGAGTCTGGGTATGGTGTGCTCGGGTTTAGGAGCCAGTTTAGCCTTTCCAAACAGAAATCCAACATGGGCTTCATTATTAGAGTCTACAACCTTCAAGTAAGCGACAGCGGCAATAGCTTCAGTGGAGGCATCAGCGAATACATGAATCTCCTTCCTTTGACTTGTAGTTAGGGATGCTGGAGTGTAACAACGTGGTATGTGGATCTTATCCAAGGCGCAAAGAGATTCTCTCCATGACTTCCACTTTAGTTGTTTGTCTGCAGGGAGTGGTATATCCCAGTCCTCAATGTACTCTGAGAGTTGTCTCAGCAGGAGCTTGCCTTGTATAGTCAGGGGTGCGACAAACCCAAGTGGATCATATAGACTGTTCACCACTGACAGAACCCCACGCTTAGTAAATGGTTTTTCTGCACCACTAACCTGAAAGCTGAAGGAGTCATTTAGCAAGTTCCACCTCAGGCCTAGACTTCTCTGTACTGGTGGATTGTCTGAGCCTAGGTTCAAGTCCCTAAATTCTGCGGCATGATCATTAGGGTGAAAGGCCTTCATGACAACAGCACTATTGGAGGCAATTTTATGCAATCTTAAATGAGCTTTAGAAAGCATACCTTGTGTCCGTTTGAGCAGATCTGTGGCTTCTTCCGCCGTGGGCAGGGATTTAAGACCGTCGTCCACGTAGAAGTCCTTTTCAACGAACTGTTGGGCATCCTTCCCGAACTCTGCTGCACCATCGGAGGCGGTCCTACGTAGGCCGTAGGTAGCGACTGCAGGAGAAGGACTGTTTCCGAAAACGTGCACCTTCATGCGGTATTCGATCATTTCCTTGTTGGTGTCGTTGTCTCGGTGCCATAGAAAACGGAGATAATTTCTGTGATCTTGTTGCACGATGAAACAATGGAACATTTGTTCGATGTTGGCGGTAATGGCGACTGGTTCCTTTCTGAATCTCATGAGCACTCCAACCAGGTTGTTAGTCAGGTTCGGACCAGTGAGGAGAACGTCATTCAGAGATACGCCGTCATGTTTGGCGCTTGAATCGAACACCACCCTGATTTGTTTCGGCTTTCTTGGATGATACACTCCAAAGGAAGGTAGATACCAGCATTCTTCATCAGCTTGCAATGGTGGAGCTGGCTCTGCGTGATCATTGCGAAATATCTTGTCCATAAAAGCTATGAAATGTTCTTTCATTTCAGGCTTGTTCCTTAATGTTCTCTGCAGTGAGACGAATCTAGATAAGGCCTGTTCTCTGTTGTTAGGAAGCCTGGTCCTTGAAGCCTTGAAGGGTAAGGGAGCAACCCAGCGGTCAGATTCATTTTTGAAGAATCCACTGTCCATGATTTTAAGAAACTCCTTGTCTTCTATGGATAAGGCGACTTTGTTGTCATCTTTTGTTGTGTGAAACACTGTTCTCCCTAAGTCATCAGCGTAGGGAGTGGGAATGATGTCAGGCTCCTGGATGCAATCAGAGAACCTCTCTTTCACTTCGTAGTGATGAAGGCATGGCTTAAAGTGAGTTGCTCGACCATTTTGGAGCACATACGTTTTACAGGCGTTGACTTCGGATGCCTTGTGACTCCTATCCAGACATACATCGCCCACGATTACCCAGCCTAGGTCGAGTCTTTGGGCGTATGGAGCATCATCTGGGCCATTGCATTGTTGGCGTACCTTGTGGACCTTCAGAATGTCCCTTCCGAGTAGGATTAGAATATCAGCATTCATGTCCAGAGGAGGAATTTCATTAGTCAGGTGCCTCAAGTGGCGATGATGAAGTGCGGCTTCCGGAGTGGGAATCTCCTTCCTGTTATCAGGTATCTGGTCACATTCAATTAGGGTTGGCAAGGGTATATGCACGTTTCCCTTGATTGAAGAGACTATGTACCCAGAGGCTCTCCTGCCAGAAGTCTCAATACGACCAGAGCAGGTGTTGAGGATGTATGGAGTCGTTTGTCCCTTTATGTTGAAGATCTCAAAGAATTTGGGCCTTGCTAGAGATCGGTTACTTTGCTCATCTATTATGGCATACATTTTGGAGACCTTGTCGGGTTGTCCTTCTGGATAGACCTTAATCAGACATACCTTGGCACAGCATTTAGGATCAGTCCCTTCTCCACATACCTCAGTACATGAGGAGGAAACAGCAGTTGCAGTTGGGTCAGGGACCTGTGGCTCCCCGCCATGCTTTTGAGCAGGGTTAGATGCTGCAGAAGGTTGTGAGTTGTATGGAACTGGGGTGGGATGCATGGCTGTGACGTGTTTATCACTGCTGCATTCAGTGCACTTAATGGCGGCCTTACAGTCCTTAGCGAGGTGGTCTGAGGAGGTGCAACACTTATAACATATCCCAAGCTCCTTGAGGGTATCTTTACGCTCCTGCAAATTCCTTGCTCTGAACCCACGGCATTCTTTAAGTGGGTGAGGCCTTTTGTGGATAGGGCACATACGGTTATTGTCCATGACTTTAGGAGCAACATTATTTGTCTTAGTGAAGGCAGGTGTAGTAAGTGGAACGTCAGTCTTTCTCACAGATACTGTGTTCCTTGAATCTCTACGTTTGGCAATGTTATCATACCTTGTAGATGATGATGATGCTGGTGGAGTAGGCTCAGTGAAGTCAAAGCTGGGATCATTCTTCTTCCGAGCTTGGTCACTGATGAACCTGGAAAAATATGAAAAGGGGGGAAAGGACACATCATGCTGCCTTTTATACCGTGAGCCGTGGTCTGCCCATTTATCCTGCATGCCGTGTGGCAACTTGGACACTATTGGATTAACGCCATGAGCAGTGTCTAGGTAGCTCAGTCTTGAGAGACGTGGGTCTAATTTTGCCAATTCTATTTCCTTTAGCAGGTCGCTCAGATCTTGAAGTTTTCTATTGTCCTTGTTAGTTATCTTTGGGAAGGTTTGCAGTCTTTTAAATAAGGCACATTCTATAGCTTCTGAGCTGCTATAGGTTTGTTCTAGTCTCTCCCAAGCTGCAATAAGACCTGCATCTGAATAGTCCACATGAACTGCCCTTATTGTCTTTATGCGCTCTGCTGATTCAGGGCCTAACCAGTTAACAAGCAAATCCAGTTGTTCCTTGCCGGCGAGATAAAGGTCTTGGATCACTGCTTGAAAGGTGGATTTCCAGGCTCTATAATTCTCAGCACGATCATCAAACTTTGAGAGACTAATGTTTATTAACTCCCGGCGAATCATGTATCTGGCGAAGTCAGACATATCCGATCTCCCGGTCATTGTTGCAGGATGAACTTGTGGTATCCGTAGGGAATGTAAGTTCTCTGGCTTATATGGCTGCGACAAATCAGGACGAAATGATGCGGCATAAGGGTTAAACTGCGGTTTAGTCTCTATAGGTTCTGCTGGCTGTGGCCTAAATTGTGAGTTAGTGCTGGAAGTTACCTTGTCGGCAGTAGGTGGCGACATTTCTTGACTTGCGGGCGCATCCGTATTAGAAACTGGAGGTGGTGCTGGTGCAGATGTTACATGTCTTAGCACGTAGTCTGAAGTTCGATCAGCTGCGTCTTCCATTTCTTCTGGAATAAGACAGTCCGGATTATCATCTTGTCCCAGTGCTTGTTCAAGGACTTTCAGTTTAGCAAGGGCTGTTGCTTCTTCCCTTTCTGCTTGGAGTATTTTTAATTTCCTTTGAGCTTCCACTTCCACCTCCCTTTTAGCAAAGGAGCTTTTTACTCTAGCTTCCTCTGCAGCTGCACGGATCTCCAGTAGCTTGTCGGACAATGTTGACTTCCTGGAGTGAGATGATCTGGAAGACCGAGCTGTGATTTTGGTCGATGTTGTGCGATGTGACCTAACCTCTTGGAGGTGAGCAATGCGGAGTTCTGCTTTATCCTGGGCATCTCGTACTAATGAGGTCTTTTCTTGGAGAAGAATTTCCCTTTCAGTTACTTCTGCTGGGGCATCTTCTATGTCACAGTTACTCAGGAATGTGATGTACTTTGCAGACAGTCTCTGGTAGCGATCATAGGCGGCAGATAAACTCTTCAATGTGGCGGTTAAACCTGCAGCGTCACTGTGATAGCGTGGAAGAGCTGCTAAATAGTGATCAACTCTGCCCCATAAATGTTCTAGGTTATCATGGAACTCGTCTCTAGTAGTCTCAAAGTTCTCTCTGGCCTTTTGTGTCGGCTTGGTTACACGTTTGGGTCGTACGTCCTGCTCTGCAGTAAGTGTGGACTCTGCTCCTGCAGCATCTATGGTGTCGGGAACCTGATGTGCTTCACTTGCAGATGGGTCCACAGTGCCCTTTGTGGACATGTTTTAGCTAAGATGGCGGACGGTTAAGACTTGCTAGCAGACAATGCATATGCACGCAGACACTGTAGACTTAGGTCTCTTGTTACTATTCTGCCACCGATATACGTGGATGAGATGTGTCTGAGGGATGTGATCACAAATCGCTATATAAACAATGGCAGGTAGCGTTACTCGCCAACCTGTGCCGCCAGTCTCTATCAGCTGCGCGTGGTGATCCGGAAAGATGATGCAGTGATACATTCAACAGGTTTATTTACAGTACCTTGGTGAGAGTGAGGACTGTAGGTTAGAGCTGTTACAGAATCACCAGACAGAGATAATAGAAGCTTCAGGTTAGAGGTAACAAGAGAATCCTTTCTCCAGCTCTGCAGCACATGTGGGATCCAAGATGGCACGGAGTACAAAACAGGAAGAGAAAGAAAAAGATAGGAGGAGCTAAAGACAGAAAGGTGTTGTGGGAGAATTCCATAACAAATATTACAGTGATATAGCAAACGGCCAGTAGATGGCAGCAAAGTATAACAAATGATAGAACCAGGCTTATTAGCACTACATAATGTCCATGTATGGCTGAAAGTCTATCATAATAAACTGAGCAGCACAACTATGTTACCCGAGCGTGCTCGGGAAAACCTGAACAATGAGTATACTCGCTCATCACTAATATCTAAGCCAAGATTAGGAAGGTTGCAGGTCAGGAGCAAACCAAGGTACATTTTTAGTGGTAAAAGGTCTACTGCTGCCTCCATTGTCATAGAAAAATATTTAGAATTGAGAGTCCTCAGTGGTTGATACCTTTTAACGGCTAACTGAAAAGATGGTAACAATTCTAAATATTTTTCTATCTACTGGCTAACACGGTACTAAGATATATAAATTTCCTGTATCCATTGTCATAGTCAGTTGAAAATTTAAATATTCTACAAACTGTATAAATATTTTTATATGGAACTTTTGCAGTTAAATAATGTATTAAAATTAATATACCGTATATACTCGAGTATAAGCCGAGATTTTCAGCCCATTTTTTTAGGCTGAAAGTGCCCCTCTCGACTTATACTCGAGTCATTGTCCCAGGGGGTCGGTGGGGGAGGGGAGGAGCCGGCGGCTGTCCCATCATACTCACCCCTCCTTGCGCAGTCGCTGCAAGTCCTCCCTGCATCACTCTGTTGTCTCAGCGCAGCAGCTGTTCCTGTGCTCAGGAGTCATGTTGTACCGCTCATTAAAGTAATGAATATGGACACGTCTCCACTCCCATAGGCGTGGAGCGCATATTCATTACTTTAAAGAGCGGTACCATGTGACTGCTCAGCACTGGAAGGAGCTGCCAGCCCCGGGATGACGGAGAAGCAGGGAAGCGCAGAGACCACAACAGGAGGGTTAGTATGACGGGGGAGGGTGAGCCATGCAAAATTCACCTGTCCCTGTTCCACCGCTGGGCTCTGTCTTCCACATCCTCTGGCTGTGAGATTCAGGTCACAGGGAGCGATGACTTGTTTAGAGCACGCCCTCTGCCTGAACATTCACTGCAGAGACCCGGAAGACACAGCGGAGCGCAACAGTGGGACGGGGACAGGTGAATATCACAAGTGCCAGGGGCCAGCAGAGCCAGTGGTGACTCCGGTACATGGCCCTTAGCAACGAGAGGTGAGTATGTCATTTTTTTTTATCGCAGCAGCAGCATATGGGGCATATTATTCTATGGAGCATCTTATGGGGCCATCAACTTTTATGGAACATTAGATGGGGCATATTATTCTATGGAACATCTTATGGGGCTATCAACTTTTATGGAGCATTATATAAGGCATGTTATTCTATGGAACATCTTATGTGGCCATTAACCTTTATGGAGCATTAGATGGGGCATATTATTCTGTGGAGCATCTTATGGAGCCATCAACCTTTATGGAGCATTAGATGGGGCATATTTTAATATGGAGCATCTTATGGGGCCATCATTAACCTTTGTGCAGCATTATATGCCACATCCCATAGTCCCGTGCCCATATACCCATCATACATATCCTCCATCCCATAGTCATGCGCCCATATACCCATCACACATCCTCCATCCCATAGTTCCGTGTCCATACACCTATTATGACATCATCTTCACCATGGCAACCATTCTGACATCATCGTTGCCATGACAACTTATTATAACATCATTGTCACCATGGCAACCATTATGACATAACCGTCACCATTACAACCTATTATGACATCATCATCACCATAGCAACCATTATGACATCACCGTCACAACTGCAACCTATTATGACACCATTGTCGCCATGGCAACCATTATGACCTCATCTTCGCCATGGCAACCTTTATGATATCATCATCGCCTTGGCAACTATTATAACATCATCGTTGATACACACACACACATACACTCATTTTTATATGTATAGATTGTATCCTCACTTCATTATCCCTTATTATATTCTACCAATGGTTCCGATCTGCATCTCTGATATTCCTTCTTGGAAAGATATTCAAAACTTTTCATAGTCAATACTCACCTGTGCGGTCATCTGTAGAAATCTCCTCTTTCCATGGCTCATCACCCCTCACATATGCCTCTGAAGTATTAATATGGGTCAGATCTTTACCCTGAAACAAATATTGTAAATGTCACAGACAGATGGAGAAGTCACATCTATGATCAGCTCATACGTCTGTGTAATTTTAATATTCAGCGATTTACCCTGAAAAAAGTAATGCAAAAGTTAGACGATTGGAAAAGTCGGGTACAATGATTGTGAACAACAGAAAAAAAAAATCAGCTTTATGACCAAAAATAACTGCTGGAGGTTATTATCTGCAGGTGTCAGGTATAAATCCGACCTTTTGGTTCCTTACTACACGTTTAATGTCTACGAGCAGATTTAATTTTGCCATCTTCACCAACTATGTAACATACGCTAAATCGCCGCCTTATAAGAGACGTCCGTCTAGTAATGTTGTACCTCCTTTAGAACAGTAATTCGTTGTGTCATCAATTCCAGTATGTTTTGATCGTTCTATAGGAATATTGACTGACATGAGAGATGAGTGAATCATATAGATGAAAAAAATTGTTGACCTTTCTTTTAAAATTCACTGGACCCGGGAAGTTTGAATAATTTACAATTTGCTTTGCGCCAATCATCAAAAATGCCCACCGCCATTTTAAAAATGGCATGCACCAGAGAAAGCTCATGTGACCTGTGGCATGACAGGATGGACTTCCCTATGATGTCTTTCAGCAATCATATCACATGGTATAGCACAGCCAATCAGAGGGGACTATTATAGGCTGCATAAAAGCTGAGGCTAGGAATGCAGCAACCATTTTGAAGTGGATATGGATAGTGAGATGATGTCACAGGTCACAGCTTCGCCCAAGAGATAGAGAAAAAATATACATTTTGAACATGTTATACAGATAGTGTGTGTGATACAACTGCTGCAATAGAAGAATAGTGTAGTGAAAATAATTTATAGATGAAAGCGAGAGATAGCTGGCAGCTGCCACATTTCAGTTACAGTTTTTTTTTCATTCTTCATGCAGAAGAAAGCCAACATTATTTTCTCATAGTCTGCCCGAGAAAAATGGATGCATTATGAGCTATGAATAAAAAAATAAAAATCCAGACCTTTAACTGTAGCTGACTATTTTACAAAGTGTGTGTGCGTGTCACAAACAACTATTTTTTTTTCTTATTGGTGGTAGGAGGGGTGTTTAATTAGTCAAACATCACATTTGCCCATGCCAGACAAAGACTGCGGCCTGTTGTTGTTGCTAGCTTTATGAATGTGCACTTAATATTTCAATATTTCTTGTTCAAATATTTTTTTGGGAATAACTTTAGAAAAATTAAATATATTTAATTGAGCCTTTGCGCCTTTTACAGAGTGTGTTACTAATAACTTTTTTTTGCACACCTGTGTTAGTAGTAATATTTTACATCCATACACACCACACCAGTATTGCGAACTATTGCCACCTATTGCCACTTCTAGATACTTCTAGATTTTTGAACACCTAATTATATCCCCTATAGGGCTATGAAGAAAACACATATGAAAACCAAAAAAGCAAAACTTCACACAAGGTCAAATAATAAAATATACGGTATATCTTTATTCAAAAAACAGGTAACCATTAAAAACAAGGTGGACACCACAGGTACAGATGAAAAAGGTGGGATACCTACAGAGAATGCCCCTAATTCATGAATGGCAACGCGATATACATATTGCATATAAATGTTATCGTAGAACAAAATTATTATTCGCCCTCCGTGTGCAAACACGGAACCAAAATTAGTGGAAAGCGTAAAGAATCTAATAGTGGTAATATAAGTATGCAAGTGTAATTCAATTTAACAAAAAGAAATGTTCATGCTGACACAAGGAAGGCGAAAATAAGTGATATTGATAAAGTATAAACATACACAAAAGATTAATATAAGTACGGTATAGTTACCAGTGAACTGACCACACCCGACGCGCGTTTCGCACTGTAATGCTTCATCCAGGGGTGAAAAAGAAAGAACCCATACCACAGGATCTGGCAATAAGAATGTGAAAGATGCTAGCAGGAGAAGTACCACCATCACCAATGGCACACAGGGCAATATGTAATATATGGCACATTACTGTGCCATATGTGGCACATCAGTCACAGTGGAATGATTTTACCTCTGACAGTGACACCTGCAAATCAATTTTTTTGGAAAAAAATTAGCTGACCTGTCAAGCTTGAATTTCAAGATTCACACATCTCTAGTGCATATAAATAGTAATAATATAAGAATGTGCACCACCTGTTCCTCAGAACAATTCTTAAAGAAGCCCTCCCATCAAAGTTTTTATCCTCTTATTATATTGCAGTCTTCATATTATACAGCACTGTGTACTTACAATTGCTCATTTTGCTTTTCTACCCAGTTAATTCTTCTCTTTTCCATTAGGTCTATGACATTACATGTTTTAAAACTAACTAGCTGAACACTCCTAAGTTCTATGTAGAAACAGGAGGTCAATTTTCTATGCACAAGTCATGAGTCACAACTGAGGCACAAAGCAGCCGAGTCAGGAGTTGGAGAGGAGGATGATGCAAGCAGGGATAAGAGACTTCCTGTTTCTACACACAGCAGAGAAAAGAGAACAATTATCCTGGGAAAAAAGGCAAAATGAGCAATTGTATGTACACAGTGCTATATAATATAATGATTGCAATATATTAAGAGGATAAAAACTTTGATGGGAGGGCTTCTTTAACATTCATCTTGACGATTTTATAACATCAGCCGTTTCTTCTTTTGTCTTAAATGTTCTTCCTCACTTCTCCATTTTCTTATTTTTGAGATCGCTGCACATATAAACTGCACAAGGCTGGCAGTTTTTGAAATATTGGTCTCCGTTAATCTAGCACTGATGACCATGCCTGGTTTGAACTTACTCAGATTACGCACTTTTTCTCATTCTGATGTTCATTCACACTGAAACCGATACACAAGAAACTAATCATTTCATGCTGCACTCTGGGGACGATTACATAAGGGAAGCACCAATCATGAAAAGGCAAGAAATTATAATAAATTGGCCATTCAGTGTATAATACTGGTGGATAAAACAAGACTGAACACAAGACCTGCACAGCCATCTACACATCATAGGTGAGAACTCATGACATCTTCTCTCCATCTACCTGATGATCCTGAGGAACATTGGGATCTTCTTATTTACAGTCCTGTAGAAGAAGAGGATGGGGGACATAATCCAGATAGAACATTCGGATAGAACTGGAGGAAACACATACATGGCAGTGCAGTGGCGTATCTAGGGGGGGGCAGCCGGTGCATGTGCCCCGGGCGCAGCTGGCAGGGGGGCGCAGTTGGGCCGCCAAATGTCTCCCCTGGCAGCTGCATTCTGCCGCCCCTGCACTCGGAGTCAGCTGTTCTCTGTGTCGGACTGTCAAGCTGACATCCGGCACAGAGACGCTGCAGCGCGCGGCTCCCAGTGTTCAATTTTACTCGTATCTTACGGACATGAGTACAATTGAACATCTGACTGCAGTGCCTGTCTAGAATGGAGCTGAGGTAAGATGTCACCGGAAGGGGCGGGGCCTCCTTCAGTCCAGTGAAGACAGATAGCAGGAACCAGGAAGCTGCTGGAGTCGTGTGAGGAGGACTGAGGGTCTGCAGCATGCAGCCATGTGAGGAGATTACCGAGGTGTGTGGGGATTGGAGGGATAATGATGAGGGGCTGTGTAGTGGATGATGAGACGCTGTGGGGAATGGAGGGATAATGATGAGGGGCTGTGTAGTGGATGATGAGACGCTGTGGGGAATGGAGGGATAATGATGAGGGGCTGTGTAGTGGATGATGAGAAGCTGTCTGGGGAATGGAGGGATAATGATGAGGGGCTGTGTAGTTGATGATGAGACGCTGTGGGGAATGGAGGGATAATGATGAGGGGCTGTGTAGTGGATGATGAGACGCTGTGGGGAATGGAGGGATAATGATGAGGGGCTGTGTAGTGGATGATGAGAGGCTGTGGGGAATGGAGGGATAATGATGAGGGGCTGTGTAGTGGATGATGAGAGGCTGTGGGGAATGGAGGGATAATGATGAGGGGCTGTGTAGTGGATGATGAGAAGCTGTCTGGGGAATGGAGGGATAATGATGAGGGGCTGTGTAGTTGATGATGAGACGCTGTGGGGAATGGAGGGATAATGATGAGGGGCTGTGTAGTGGATGATGAGAAGCTGTGTGGGGAATGATGATGGGCTGTGAAGTGGATGATGAGGGGCTGTGTGGGGAATGGAGCATGATGAGGGGCAGTGTGGAAAAAGAAGGAATGATGAGGGGCTGTGTGGGAGAAGGGGGGTGATGAGGGGCTTTGGGGGAGAAGGGGGTGATGAGGGGCTGTATGGGGGTGATGGGCTGTGTGGGGAATGGGGGATGAGAGGCTGTGTGGGTGATAATGAGGGCCTGTGGGGAATGGGGGGATGATAAGGGGCTCTGTGGAGAATCGGGGTGATGAGGGCCTTTTTGGGGAATGATGAGGGCCTGTGGGGAATGGGAGGATGATGAGGGACTGTGTAGGGGTGATGAGGGGGAGATGGGGTTGATGAGGGGCTGTGTGGGGGATCAGGAGATGGGGGTGATGAGGGGCTGTGTGGGTAATGGGGGGATTTATTGTGTGGGGTTGAATTGGAGTGGAGATGGGAGATTTGAGGACACAAAATGAACAGCAAAGGGGGTGATGGGGCACAGAATAGAAACTGAGTAGTGGGTTCGTAGCATGGGGGCAGTGTAAGGGCACAGCCAAGAGGGGACAGTATACCAAGGAGGGGGAGTGTGATGAGAGAGTACAGTATAAATACTGGGCCCTATATGGGGGACACAGTGTGAGAGGACAGTGTGAAGAGGGGACCGGTATGGAAAGGAGAGGTCAGTGTGAAGAGCATGTACCATAAGAGGGACAGTGTGGGGGTCATATTTTGTGAAGACAATATAGTGAGGGGCAATTTTTCATTCAGGAGCATTATAATGACACTTGTATCTTTAAGGGCATCGTGAAGATGAAGAAAAGAAGAACGACTCCAGAGACGACATCATCTATAAGGTACCTGGATGTAAATGTTAATTGTGATACTGACTAACTCTCATGTTTTTATTTATGTTAGGAGCATTAAAGGGGATGTCCAGGTTTGTAATGAGTCTGCAGTCATTCTTCGTGACTGCAGACTTCTGAGTTCTCACAGTGCTCATTGCACGCTGTCAGGATTCTCTCGTGCTGGCAATTTACATACATGTGGTCACGTGCTGACTAGACATGTGTGGCCTCCGTCAATGAAAATGAACTGAGCGAGGCCGGGCACGTCTAGTCGGAATGTGTTCAGAATTATACAAATCACATGCTTGTGCTGACATGACCGTCCACCAGCAAGGGAGAATCCTAAAAGTGTCCAGTGCATTCGTTGTGAGAATTCAGAAGTCTGCGATGTCAGGATTCAGGTCAGCAGGTTCCAGTAGTCCTCACATGGACACCTCACTCATATGTGACTTTCACACTTATGGTCTGGTGACAACGAGCTTTTCTTCTGCTTCTCAGTTTTTCACTGAACATTGAGAGCATTAGGGAGAGGAGCTTGTGGGTACATGACTAAGTGCGCAAATCGCATATGTGCTGGGGGGGGGGGGGAGAGGGGGGGGGCGCCAAAATGAATTCTTGCCCCGGGTGCCAGAAACCCTAGATACGCCTCTGTGGCAGTGGGAAGAGAGAGGTTAAGTGCTGGAATATGAGCAGGGGTGGATTAAGGGTAGCCAGGGCCCCGGGCTGTTCACACACTGTGGGCCCCCCCGGTCATGTGACGGGGGTCATGTGACGGGGGTCATGTGACGGGGGTCATGAGACGGGGGTCATGAGACGGGGGTCATCATGATATACCCGAACCAGATTATTCCAGAAAAATGGCCGGGCCCTACTCTACTGTAACCTATTAAATATTTGTTAAAATCTGCAATACAATTTAGGTATATCTTGACCAATAATATCACATACAAGGAACAAATACAACCGCACCGTGACCAGACCACAAATTACAACTACAGTGATCGAATAATATCACATACAAGGAACAAATACCACCGCACCATGTCAAGACCACATATTACCACTTGGTGACCAAATGGCACATGCAAGGGACAAATACCACAACACCATTTCCAGACCACATATTACCACCACATAGTGACTGAGTACTACAATACTGATCAGTAATAAAAAAACAAAAAACACAATACTATCACCATAAGTGCCAGTATTCACAGGAGATCTGTACTTAGTATGCAGTGTCTGTGTAGAGGTAATACAGTGTTCACTGGTGACATTGTACACAGGACCTTTGTATATAGTATACAGTGTATAGTGTCAGTGTATAGGTAACACTGACTCACCAGTGATGTCTCTAGGTGAACTCCTTCATCTTTCATCCAGCACAGACTGCCATCATTTCTTCCAGCCAGGACTCGTTTCTGCAGGAAATAACACAGTTATCTCGAGCTCCACTTGCAGAACACATTACTTAATTTTTCACAACTTCTACATTACACCACATGAAGATAAAAAGGCGATATAGTGTCACTCTGCACAATAACAGGACCGCCCCCCCATTTAAAACAGTATACTCAAAAAATAAAATAAATACATCACTGCAGTAATAATATCCCTTAATTAGCCCCTATGGTAATAATATTCCCCACCCTGGCTCCGTTTATCTCATTCCTGGCTCCAGCCATATGTTCTCCCATCCTGCACTCATGAGTATCCATTCTACACCATATGATCTCCCCATCCTGCCCCATCTGTCTCCATCGTATCCATCCTGCCCCATGATCCAATCCTGCCCCATGTCTCCAATCATGCCCCGTGTCTACATTCTGCCCATGCCTCCAGTCCTGCCCCCAGTGTGTCCAGCATATTACCCCCAGTGTGTCCAGCATATTACCCCCAGTGTGTCCAGCAATCTGCCCCAGTATGTCTAGCATATTGCCCCCAGACAGTGTGTCCAGCAATCTGCCCCAGTGTGTCCAGCATATTACTACCAGTGTGTCCAGCAATCTGGCCCAGTGTCTCTAGCATTGCCCAAGTGTGTCCAGCAATCATCTTCCCCAGTGTTTCCAGCATTGCCCCAGTGTGTCCAGCAATCATCTGCCCCAGTGTCTCCAGCAATCTGCCCCAGTGTCTCCAGCAATCTGCCCCAGTGTCTCCAGCAATCTGCCCCCAGTGTCTCCAGCAATCTGCCCCCAGTGTGTCCTCCAGCAATCTGCCCCCAGTGTGTCCTCCAGCAATCTGCCCCAGTGTGTCCTCCAGCAATCTGCCCCCAGTGTGTCCTCCAGCAATCTGCCCCACTGTCTCCAGCAATCTGCCCAACTGTCTCCAGCAATCTGCCCCACTGTCTCCAGCAATCTGCCCCACTGTCTCCAGCAATCTGCCCCACTGTCTCCAGCAATCTGCCCCACTGTCTCCAGCATTGCCCCCAGTGTGTCCTCCAATCTGCCCCACTGTCTCCAGCATTGCCCCCAGTGTGTCCTCCAATCTGCCTCACTGTCTCCAGCATTCTGCCCCACTGTCTCCAGCAATCTGCCCCACTGTCTCCAGCAATCTGCCCCACTGTCTCCAGCAATCTGCCCCACTGTCTCCAGCATTGCCCCCAGTGTGTCCTCCAGCATTGCCCCCCAGTGTGTCCTCCAGCAATCTGCCCCACTGTCTCCAGCATTGCCCCACTGTCTCCAGCATTGCCCCCAGTGTGTCTTCCAATCTGCCCCAGTGTCTTCAGCATTGCCCCCCAGTGTGTCCTCCAGTCTGCCCCACTGTCTCCAGCATTGCCCCCAGTGTCCTCCAATCTGCCCCAGTGTCTCCAGCATTGCCCCCCCAGTGTGTCCTCCAATCTGCCTCATTGTCTCCAGCATTCTGCCCCACTGTCTCCAGCAAACTGCCCCACTGTCTCCAGCAATCTGCCCCACTGTCTCCAGCAATCTGCCCCACTGTGTCCTCCAGCATTGCCCCCCCCAGTGTCCTCCAATCTGCCCCACTGTCTCCAGCATTGCCCCCAGTGTGTCCTCCAATCTGCCTCACTGTCTCCAGCATTGCCCCCAGTGTGTCCTCCAATCTGCCCCAGTGTCTCCAGCATTGCCCTTAGTGTGTGTCCTCCAATCTGCCCCAGTGTCTCCAGCATTGCCCCCCAGTGTGTCGTCCAATCTGCCCTACTGTCTCCAGCATTGCCCCCAGTGTGTCCTCCAATCTGCCCCAGTGTCTCCAGCATTGCCCCCAGTGTGTCCTCCAGCATTGCCCCCCAGTGTGTCCTCCAGCATTGCCCCCCAGTGTGTCCACCGGTAACTGATCAAAAAAAAAACGAAAAAAAAAAAAAAAAAACAGTCTCCTCACCTGTCCGCACTCCAGGCGGTGAGCTCCCTGCAGCAGCGCACACTCGCCGGCGACTGACAATGACGTCAGACGCCGGCGACGTGTGCGCTGCGGCCGACATCAGCCGCCAGCCTCCAATTGGCTGGCGGCTGTTGTTGTTAACTATTGATGCACCTTTTCTGGGGTGGCTGGGGGAAGATGTTTTTAGCCGGGGGGGCAATAACCATGGTCCCTCTCTAGGCTATTAATATCTGCCCTCAGTCACTGGCTTTCCCTCTCTGGTGGAGAAAATTACGCAGGAGCCCACGACAGTTTTTTCCGTGAATTCTTTAATTTAACACCTACAGCTCCAAAATTTTACACACACACACTACTAACATTATTAGTGAGGGACATATAAAAATCTAACGGATATGCAATGGTTTACTGTATGTAACCATGTCTCATATCCTGTTAGGTTCTGTAATGATTTTACAGAACCCAACAATTGAATTATCTGCTATTCGGCTATCTAGCTCTGTATGAAATATAAATATATATATATATACAGTACAGACCAAAAGTTTGGACACCCCTTCTCATTTAAAGATTTTTCTGTATTTTCATGACTATGAAAATTGTACATTCACACTGAAGGCATCAAAACTATGAATTGACCCATGTAGAATCATATACTTAACAAAAAAGTGTGAAACAACTGAAATTATGTCTTATATTCTAGGTTCTTCAAAGTAGCCACCTTTTGCTTTGATGACTGCTTTGCACACTCTTGCAATTCTCCTGATGAGCTTCAAGAGGTAGTCACTGGGAATGGTCTTCCACCAATCTTGAAGGAGTTCCCAGAGATGCTTAGCACTTGTTGGCCCTTTTGCCTTCACTCTGTGGTCCAGCTCACCCCAAACCAATCTCGATTGGGTTCAGGTCTGGTGGTCATCTGGCATAGCACCCCATCACTCTCCTTCTTTGTCAAACAGCCCTTACACAGCCTGGAGGTATGTTTGGGGTCATTTTTCTGTTGAAAAATAAATGATGGTCCAACTAAACGCAAACCGGATGGAATAGCATGCTGCTGCAAGATGCTGTGGTAGCCATGCTGGTTTAGTATGCCTTCAATATTGAATAAATCCCCAACAGTGTCACCAGTGTTAAGTCCTTCTCAGTCCCTGGCTTACTAGAGGTAGGGATCCTGAGTAAATGACACGCAAACAAGGTATTGTGTGATCATATACAAGGGAAGCCCAGGAGCACATCTCTCTCTCTGGGCTTTGCCCTCCCTTTATATAGAAAAGAATTATTCTTTTACAGACATGCGCACAAGCGCTCATATTTCACTATCTCTTACATAAACAATCTATACCAGTCTTTATCAGTAGAAAGTTACATCATCTGGAAGGTGAATGAAAGGCTGCTATTGAAAGAAGGAATGCACACATGATTACTTCCATAAAAGGAAATGTCAAGTCAGCAGAAATGTATCTTGTTGTAAGCGAGATTTCTCAGGAAGAAGATAAGATGGATTCCTTTAGTTCAGTCTGATCTCCACAATTCCCCCCTTTGACATTTTCTTTTATTTATTTTATTACCACAGGGCCAAAGACAAAGCCTTTATTTGGTATTACACATGTACATGCTTGTATTCAATAAGAGAATCAAATCTAGTATTAATTCTTCCGTTTAACTCTCGCAACCTTTTCTTTGTTTTGCAATAAGTACAGATATTACAAAGGGATAGCAAAATAAGCGCAATAATCAGTATTAGCAAAGGATAACATAAGAGAAGAAGGAAAAAAAACTTTATACTCTTGCATCTATTACACAAAGTTTATCTGTGCATACTGAGATACTCTTGAGCACAATCTGGAATAGTACGTATATGACTACAATAATCATAACTATAGGTATTATGCTCTGCATAATCCCAGCAACCCACCCACCGATTCCTCTGAACCAGTTGGCTGGGTTAAGAAAAGAAAAGGTATCTGACCACCAGCTATCCTTATTCTGGTCATTGCCTTTGTCATACTGATCTCTGAGTCGTTGTACGTCCTTTAATTTAAATGTCATACTCATAGTACTATTCGGGTCTATATAATGACAGCAGGTGGGTCCGATGATTTGACACATACCCCCTTGTGAGGCAGTTAGGTAATCCAATACCAGGGTATGTTGGTTAGTGACTATTATAAGCTGATTCTGTACAGCTATACTAGTGTTTAGTATATCTAATATATCCCAGATCTGATCATCTAGATATTCCGTGGCTCTAACTAATTTATCCCACATCTGTGTTAACATAGGATAAATAAAAATGGTACTAGCAATTTTGTTAGGAATTCCCATTTGTACTATATGTGGCCTCCCCGAGGGACGTGGTGAGTTATCTGCAGCTCTTTTATACAGTGTGTGCTTGGGCACGGCTTGCATATTCACTTGTTTATTTGAAATTATGAATGTAGCCGGGGTTAGGCGTCCTAATGTACAAGTACCCTCTATACCTACGGGAAGCCATTTATATGCTCCTTCTCCGCATATCCAAAATGTACCTTCAGGCAGATCCCATAGAGCTGAGTGCTGCAATACCAATCTGTGAGCCAAGTCCACAAATCTAGATACATTCTGAAGCATACACCAAGAGGGTTTTTGTCCCAAGGGGCTACAGTACCCGGCTGCGGGATTCCCACATACAGGCATTCCTTTGATATACTCATCGGATTTATTACAAACCAGGTTCCCCAGCTTACTTGTACAACTGTTTGCATCACCTTGGGGGAACAATTTAGAATGTTTCCATTTTCTATTATGTATGTATCTTTCCAATACTACAGGTTTGAAAGCATCAGAGGGGGGGACGGTTGTACTGAAACTAAGCTGTAGATTTTCTGTGGG
The DNA here is from genome assembly GCF_032444005.1 of Ranitomeya imitator. Classification (NCBI taxonomy): domain Eukaryota; kingdom Metazoa; phylum Chordata; class Amphibia; order Anura; family Dendrobatidae; genus Ranitomeya; species Ranitomeya imitator. Next base: position 377,735,347 of record NC_091283.1, read on the forward strand.
GACCTGTCCTAAATTAGTTAATCCAGTCTTATTTCTAGGTACCCATTTTCCTCCCCTAAATGCTAAATATTGTAGATGTGTGTTACTCCCTGAGAGATTACCCTGCCACCAAGGAAATTCTACCCATCCCACAATTGGTATGGCGATTGTAGTATTCCACAGCCTAGCATTACCAATTTGGTTGTTGGCCAGGTTGTCTGAACAATTAGGCCAAGCGAATATTTCTTCTGCTAATACGGGAACTGCTAGAAAAGGTATACTTGTGGCTGATACCGGCGAATGGGTACAGATCCAACAATCTGTCAGGGTTTGTGTATTGTTTAACAAGTCATGCACTAATTTTCTATGATGTTGTACGAATCTATTGTTCAAAGGGGCTAGAGAATTCAGTCTATCCCACGCCTCCGTTGAGGTTATCATTATTAACATCAATATCATGAGTTTATACTGCTTTTCTTGCAATGGCTTGCATGTATCCATGATGCCTTTCCTTCAAGCTTGACTGATGTAGGTGTTGTCAACAGGACTTGGAAGGGTCCGTCAAACCTTGGTTCTAGAGCCTTTCTGGTGTGTCTTTTTACATAGACTTGATCACCTGGTTCCAACTTGTGACTTCCTTCTGTGTTGTCAGGATCTGGAAGGGAAGCAAAAACTTGTGCATGCACCTTAGTTAATTGTTTCTGAAGATTTTGCACATAAGAAGTCAATGACTCAATATTTAACACAAGTTGCTGTGGAAAATAACATCCTAAATTGGCAGTCCTGCCAAACAAAATTTCATATGGAGACAGTTTAGTCTTACCCCTTGGGGTATTGCGTATTGAGTAAAGGGCCAGTGGAAGGCATTCTGTCCAAGGCTTTCCTGTTTCAGCCATGGCTTTCTGTATTTTTAATTTTAAAGTTCCATTCATGCGTTCCACCTTACCAGAACTTTGAGGATGGTACGGAGTGTGTAACTGACTTTCAACACCCAACATTTTCAGTACATTTTGAAATATTTCTCCAGTGAAATGAGTACCCCTATCTGACTCGATCACTTCAGGGAGACCGTAACGGGGTATCAGTTCGGCAACTAGCTTTACAGCAGTGTTTTTAGCTGAAGCCTTCCGAACTGGATAGGCCTCTGGCCACCCCGAGAACATGTCCACACATACCAACACATACTCATACCCATTACTTTTTGGCAGCTGGATAAAGTCTATTTGTAATCGCTGAAACGGGTAGAGAGGTCGGACGTGGTGCTTCATAGGGGTCTTTGCTGTCTGTCCGGGATTATGTGTCAGGCATATAGCGCATGCAGCACAATAGTCTCTTGCATAGTTGCCAAAACCTGGAGCCAACCAGACTTGCTTTGCCAGTAGTGTCATTGCATTTGCAGACACATGAGTAGGGTGGTGCAGTCCACCAACTACAATCGGATACCAGGCTCTAGGTAGACATATTAGTCCATCTTTCTTCCAAATTCCCGCTTGTTCTTCTGCCCCTTCCTTTTTCCACCTGTCCCTCTCCTCTTCTCCTGCATCTTCCTGTGCTTGTCTCAGTCTATCTTCAGTATTTTCTGTGGGGTTTACAGTATGAACCTGTTGTAAGGGTTTGACAGCTGCTGCTTTGGCTGCTTTATCAGCCCTATCATTTCCCCTAGATTCCCTAGTGTCGAGTCTCACATGTGCAGCTACCTTGATTACTGCTACTTCTTTTGTTTCTTGTGCAGCCTCTAAGATCTGTTTGATCAGAGAAGCATGTTTTACAGGTTGTCCTGACGCTGTCATGTAACCTCTAGCTCTCCAGATTACTCCAAAATCAAACACAATACCATGTGCATACCTAGAATCAGTGTATATATTAGCTGTCTGGTTCTCAGCTATTTTAAGAGCTTCAATCAATGCTGTTAGTTCTGCTTCTTGTGCAGACTGTTTCGGTGGAAGTGGTTCTGCTTTGAGAGTTTCAGATTCTGACACAACTGCATACCCTGTATGGAAGTTACCTGTGTCATCTGCAAACCTACTACCATCTATAAACAGCTCTAAATCTGGATTTTGAAGTGGTGTTTCGGATACATTGGGTAAGCCTACCGTTTCTTGTAAAATGAGCTCTGTACAATCATGTGTGTCTGTAGGTAAAAAATTTGCGTGTGGATCAGTGTCCTTATTCCCCCCTTCAGACTCGAGAGGTAGCAGTGTAGCTATATTGAGAGTCTGAAGCCTAGCAAATGTGATAGTAGAGGGGAGCAACAAAGAACACTGTAGCCGCAAATGTCTGGCCATGGAAATGTGTTTTGGTTGGACCTGGTTTAATATCCCATAAACATCATGTGTAGTTTGAACTGTGAGTGGATACTCTAGGACAATTTCTGATGCTTTGTCCAACAATAGTGAGACAGCAACAACTACACGTACACAGGTTGGCGCTGCTCTAGCTACGGGATCTAACCTTGCTGAAAGATATGCAATTGGTCTTTGTTTCCCTGCATGCTTCTGGGTAAGAACTCCTGTAGCATGGGAATCAACTTCTGCAGCCATAAGCTGAAACGGTTTGGTGTAGTCTGGTAGCCCTAACGCTGGAGCTGAAATAAGGGCATCTTTTAATTGTTGGAACGAAATCTGACCTTCTTTTGTCAACAAATAAGGTTCACTTTTTACACAGTCATACAGTGGTTGCATTAGTTGACTGGCATGTATAATCCATTGTCTACAATGAGACACTATTCCTAAAAATGCTCGTAGCTGTTTATGATTTCTAGGCTCATTCATCTGTCTTATTGCTTCAGTTCTTTGTGGTGTAAGATGCTTTTTACCTTGAGAAATGCAATGACCTAGAAAGACCACTTTGGTCTGACAAACTTGTAGCTTTTGTCTATTCACTTGACCGCGTATCGCCAAAACAGGGTCTTTCCCGTACTCAATCTTCCTGACCCCCACCCCATCCCCAGGGGGCCATTCTCCCCTTCTCCTGTAAATTTAAATTAAACACCAACACGTAAATTTCTTTGGATAATTTTGGCCACAGCGGCCATTTTATTAAACAAACAATAACATAAATAACAACATATATACCATATGTAAAAAACCTGGAGGGGAGGGTTCTTGGGGGTAAGAAATCTGGCTCAAAAATAGGCATAAAGCCACCACCAACTTTAAAACCAAACACTTCTTTACCCTCAGCCGTGACCACCAGCTCAAGGGCACCATGTAACCCATTTCGGGCAAACCAAAACCCCAAAGCTCCCGAGGTAAATTCCCCGTCCAGAGCCCGTAAACAAAAGCCAGATCAACCCCGTAAAAACGTCATCACCACCTCCAAGAACCCCACCCCCCGCCACACACGAACAGCCCTGACCACCTCAGGCTCGTGAGTGCCCCACCGCCACCAAAGCTCTCTCGACTCCTTCCTGTAGCCCGAGTGCCCATAAATCCATACCAACATCATTAAGATGCACTCCATCATCCCTCCAATAATTGCCAATCCCATCCTCCAGCTCCAAATGTCTAACGGCAATACCCCCGTTCCGAGACACAAATCCTGCCACCGCCCTATTCAGCTTCACCCGGGCTCTATTGATCCCTCTATGGGACCGTACATCACGCCACTTCCGCCTTGGTACAATGTCCGACCACACCGTCACAACACCCGGGAAAGATACCCACAACCGTAAAAAATCAAAACGAATGTCTCTGATCAACTCCCTCACTGGCCTAACTCCCAAATCATTTCCTCCAAGGTGAACCACCAAAATGTCCGGGGGTCGATCCAATCTAGCGGCGTTGGCAACTGCCGGCAACAAACTCCGCCATAACATACCCCGGAATCCCAACCATCTAATAACCACCGAATCCCTTACAAAGCCTAATTGCCTACCATTTCGCCTGACATCCGCACGAAGCGCACCCCAATGAACAAATGAATGTCCGATAATCCATGCCAGGAGGGAGGTTCGACCTGAAAAAACACAACAATGATTAACACCATAACAAGGCTCTCTCCCCCACAGACCTAATTCCTAATATAAGACAGATATCGATCCGAACTCCATCTGCCTATTCTTTTGATAACATCAACGCCTAGGCCCAGACCATCCGCCTCGGACGCAGCACCAATTCGAAATGAATGCGACCCGAAATTCTTCGGGTCAACACCCAACGATCCCAAACCCCTCTTCAACAGCGCCGTAAATTGGTAGCGCGACAAAAATTCCCCGTTCTGATGTCGTAACAAAGGGCCTGCCCTCAGTGCCGACAGACGCCAATAAGATTCCAAACAGTGCTGCGGGCACATCCCGCTACCGTCAACTCTCCCCAGCACCACTCGCCTACCCCTACCAAGCTGATCAGTCTTAGAACGCCTGATCCAAAATACAATACCTCCTGCCCAAAAGTCAACATCTTCCGCTAACAGACCACCCACCTTATTTTTATTTGGGGACACCAGCTCCCCCAGGCGCAAAGCGCCAAAGAACGCTAAAGAGAAGGCTAACCTAAACAATACAACCTCAAACTGCGAACTACAAATACCGCCCAAAGCCTCCCCAAGCCGTTCCAGCATACCAAAAGAAATCGGCCTACGCTTATCAAAAGACACATTGCCCTTCCGAAAACCCTTCAAAGCCTGCCTTATCAAAAAATCTTTTGTCAGATCAGCTGAACCTTGCAACCGAAAACCAAAGGCCAGACCCGCAACAACTTTGTTTAACCTCGAAACGGACCATCCCCATTCGGCCGCCTTACCCATCAAAGCCAGCAGAGCCATAATCTTATCGCCGTCGGATTCCACTGGGCCGCATTGGACCAACCAACCTTCCCACATCTCCCACGCCGCTGCATAATCCGACCATGTCCTGCTCGACAGTGAGGCCTGTATCAAGCGACCTCCCCTTCCGCAACAATCTGCCACAGATGCGAAGGACATCCCGCTCCTGTAGGTTCCGAATCTGGCGCCAGTTCCCGGAATCGGTCCCACTGAAAACGAGATAAAGCATCAGCTATATTGTTTTGGACACCTGGTACATGCACCGCCGAAATCCACGAATTCAATTCCAAACACCTCAACACCAATTCCCTAACCAACCTAATCACGGGGGGAGAAGAGGAAGATAAACTGTTGATAACTGACACGACACTCAAGTTATCACAATGGAATCGTACCCGACGATCCTTAAAATTCTCGCCCCAAATAAACGCTGCCACTACAATTGGGAACAACTCCAACAATGCCAAATTTTTGGTTAGCCCGTTTTGCCGCCATTCTTCCGGCCACACTCCGACACTCCATTTGCCTGCACAGTAGGCGCCATAACCGGCTCCCCCTGCTGCGTCCGTATAAATTTCACAATCAAAGGCGTTCAAATCCTCCTGCTGAATCAATGATCTGCCATTATAATTTTCCAAGAAACGCTGCCAAACCAACAGATCGTCCTTGTGCTCCCGGCTCAAACGTATGAAATGATGAGCTGCACGGACTCCCGCCGTAGCTCTGGACAACCTTCGGCAAAAAATCCGGCCCATAGGCATGATCCGGCACGCAAAATTTAAGCGCCCTAGCAACGACTGTAACTCCTTCAACGTCACTTTCCTCAATTTTCCGATTCTGGACACCTCCTGCTTCAGCAACAACAATTTGTCGTCGGGCAACCTGCATTCCATCTTTCTAGAATCGATAAGAATCCCGAGAAAACTTAAGACCGTACAGGGACCCTCTGTTTTCTCCTGCGCCAAAGGGACCCCGAAATGCCCGGACACCCATTCCATGGTGGCCAATAAATTACCGCAAACCGCAGAGTCCGGGGGGCCCACAAACATGAAGTCATCCAAATAATGAATGACCGAAGCAACATCAGAAACGTCTCTAACAACCCATTCCAAAAAAGTACTGAAAGTTTCAAACAACGAGCAAGAAATGGAACAGCCCATCGGCAAACACCTGTCTAAATAAAATTCTCCATTCCAAAAACAACCTAGTAACGGAATGCTCTCCGGATGTACCGGCAGAAGCCGAAAGGCAGACTCGATGTCTGTCTTCGCCATCAAGGCCCCCGCTCCGTACATACGAACCCATTGCACTGCCGCATCGAACGACGTGTATACAACCGAGCATAATTCCTCCGCAATGCCATCGTTAACAGAACAACCTTTTGGGTACGATAGGTGCTGGATTAAACGAAACTTATTTGGCTCCTTCTTGGGCACCACCCCCAATGGAGAAACGATCACCCCTTCCATAGGCAGCGAACTAAACGGGCCCGCCATTCTTCCTAACTCCACCTCTTTTGCTAACTTACTCGAAACAACATCCGCATGTAAACTTGCTGACCTCAGATTTTTTGTAGAAAAGGGGACCGTATGATTCGGGTGAGGAATCCTAAAACCTTCAGCAAAACCGTCCCTAATCACCACCGCCTTCAACCGGTCCGGATATCTACTTAGATAAGGGGCCATCTTTTGAAGCCTCACCGGCGTCACCCCCATGACCGCTACCCCCTGCTGGCTTGCCCCTTGCTTTTCTGAAACATTTTGAAGCCCCGTGTGAAGCTCCGCTACAATGGGAACACACGTGCTTAAACCTGCAGGTATTGCCATACTTGCACTGGCCGTCATTGAACTGCCAGCACGTTCCCGTTTTTTCCTTCGCCCCTTGATACCCCTGTCCTCCTCCTCCCCCTTGTCCTGATTGCTGACTACTACTCCCCGCGCCCCCTTGAAAGGACTGCCCGTACCTCACAGGGGCCATCACCTTCAGCCACAATCCAATGTCCTTATGCTCCCATTTTATCTCAGGCCTAACCGCCTTCCGCTGCCTGAATTGTTCATCGTAACGCTGCCAAGCCTGGCCCCCATACGTACGATGTGCCTCACCAATAGAATCAAAGTAACAGAAAAGACCCGAGCAATTTTCCGGGAATTTTTCTCCTATCACACTGGCCAAGATAGCAAAAGCCTGTTGCCAATTAACAAACGTTTGCGGAATCAGGCGCCAACGCCTTTTTTCCTCCTCTTCCTTTTTGCTATCATCTTTTTTCCCTTTGTCCAGATTAAATTTTTCCAAAGGGAGGAGGGAGAAAATCTCGACAAATTCATCCTTCCAGATCTTCTCCTTCACCTCCTTCTTTAAATGGGCACCGAGGGGACCCTCAAAGCACACAAAGACCTCCCCTTTTGCCCGATCATCCAACTTTATCTCATCCTTCTTACCCGTCTCCGTTTGAACCGACACTGACACCCCAGCTGCCTGGGCCGACGCGGCCGCCCCAGACCTCACTAATTCACCGGAGCCCCCTCCCCCGGCTGTACTAACAGGATCCACCAACCAAGCCCCAGCAGGTGACCCTCCCATATTACTTGCTGGCCCCGCGTCCAATCGCCTCAAAATATGCGACATACCTGCCAAAAGCTCTCTAACGCCAGGAAGCCCAGAACCAGCGTCCCCTACCCCCTCCACTAACCCCACCGTACCCGGCACCGAAATAGGAATAGACATGTACTCACGAGGCTGCGCAGGTGCTGTGTCCCCACCAGCCGTGTCTCCGGAATCCCGCTGTTCGCCATCTTCTGGATGTTCGCTCTCAGATCCGGGGTCGTCGCTGCCGCTGAATTGCCCCAGGCCCGCGCCCCTGGCCTCCACGTCACCAGGGGGGACCGAGACTGGCGATACACTCCTGTCGCTGGACCTCCTGGCGGATCTTGACCTGACGGCTGTTTGCAATCCACCTCGGCCTCCTGGCCTACTTGCCCGACCGGCACCTGCCCCACGACCAACGCGTCCCGGGCCCAGCTGAACCACCGATGCCAGCCTGCCCGTCGCCCTACTCTGTCGTCTCGTGCCGCTGCCAGGCCCACCTAGGGGAGGTGAGCCCGCCGCTGTCACCGCTGCTCCATGGCTCCCCCTCACTGCTGCCGTCGCTGGACTCCTGGCTCCTCCTGTTGTCGCCGCCGCTGACTGTGCTGTAAGTCTGCTGTTCCTGGCGCCGCTGGGGGGCGCCGCACTTCCCCTCGATCCCGGACTAGGCCGCACTACCTGTGCGGCCCTCACCGCTGACGTCGCTGTGCTCCCTTCTCCTCCTGACTCTGCCGCCGCTGCCCGCGCTGTGCTCCGGCTGCTTCTGGCACCGCTAGAGGGCGCCGCACCGCCGCTCGCTCCCGGACTAGGCCGCACTTCCGTTGCGGCCCTGGCTTCCGCTGCGGCCCTGGCATCGGGCCGTGCCTGGCTGGTCGCCGCTCCACGTCGCCGCCTCGCGCCGGCAGAGCCGCCGGGTGGATTCCTGCCGGAGGGGGGGACGGGCAGGATGGTCGCGCCGCGTCCCGCAGCCCCCGCAGGGTCCCCGGAGGGGCTCCGCGGCCTGCGCCTGCCGCGCGGTGACATGTCGGGGGACAATCTTTCTGGGGGCCGGGTTCTCCTGGTCCTGCTGCCCCGGCTCCCGCAGTCGCCCAGCAGCCTGGTGAGCTGCTCTTCCAGCCATCCATCGCTCCTGGACCTGGATTCCCTGCGCAGCTGCTCCACGAGGCTGTCTATGGAGGCCATGGTGAGTAGCTGCACACTTCTTCTCTCCTGATGATTCACCTCACAAGTGATCCTTCCCGCACTTCTCCAGCCCCTGCCTCCTTTCCCCACTAGGTCCACCCCTTATTCAAAAATTTCCACCAATCACCTATAAGATCCCTTTTTTTATTCAAAACTCTAAAACTCCCTTCTTGGCAACGCAGTCATGTGGGGGCTTTCATCCAGCTGCGCCCATTACAGCCCCCCTTCTTTACACCCTTCTTTTTCTAAAAAAACATAGTAAACTCACAGTGGACCTTTCTGCAGTTTCTAGATCTGGGCAGCAAAGTAGTAGGTCATCCACATACTGCAAAATTACTACCTGTGGTTCGGGTTCAAACCTCTGAAGGACTGTTTGTAGGGCATTTGAATAAAGAGTAGGGGAGTGTATCATTCCCTGTGGAAGGCGTGTCCACGCCAACTGTTTGCCCTTAAATGTAAATGCAAACAAATGCCAACTATCTTGGTGTAAAGGAACCGAGAAAAATGCATTTGAAAGATCTATTACAGTAAATACTTGAGAACTGGCTGGTATCTGTGATAGTAACGTATGAGGATTGGGTACAACTGGGGTGATTGGATCTAGAACTTTGTTTATTTCTCTTAGATCATGTACCATACGATATTTGGGCATAGAACTCTTATCAAGAGTTCTCTTTTTGACTGGATACAGAGGAGTGTTAGCAGGTGATTGTATCTCTACCAAAACTCCTTTCTCTCTATATCCCTCTATCTGTTTTGTAATCGCTAGTTCCTGCTGGGCACTCACAGGGTATTGTCTGAGCTGTGGGAGAACAGTTCCTGGTTGCACAGATAGTTTTACAGGAGAGATATGCAATAGTCCCACATCGGTGTCACCCTGTGCCCACAGTGTTTCTGGGACCATTGAGAGGTCTAGATCTGTGGTGTACTCTTTTTCTTCAGCATAATCCTCAAAAGCCTGAATTCTAACATATTGTTCTAATGTTTCTGCATCATCAGGGATAGTCAGTATAACTGTGCCATCTTCCCTAAAATTGATGTTAGCTTCTAATTTCTTTAGGACATCAGTTCCTAACAAACATGTTGGGGCACCTCTGGCATACAAAAATCTGGATGCAAAACATTTAGGTCCTAATGAGACCTCTAGGGGCACAGTATATGGCAGTGTTCGAATTACCCCATCATAACCCTCAGCAAAAGTTGTTTGTTCTGAAATATCTTCCGGATTCGGAAGAAAATCTTGATTCAAAATTGAGGAAGTTGCACCTGTATCTATCAAGAATGGAATCTCTCTCCCCCCCCACATTCACCTGTATCATAGGTCTTCTAGCTGGTAGGGAAGTTTGTAACACATCGAGTCAATCTGAATCTGGTATGGGACCATCTATGATGGTAGATTTCTGCTGGTTGTCCGTTTGGGGAGGGTTATTTCTGGGAACAAATTTGCCTGACTTTATATCTGCCAACTTCTTCCTGCACTCTCTTTGGAAATGACCTGGCTTTTTACAGTAGTGGCAAGGAAAGTTGTGTCTCACTCTTCCTCCTGTATTAGCTTGTGCTATTCTAACAGGCTTACGATTCTCTCTCATATCCATGACTATTCCTAAACATCGTTGTTTCACAATATTTGGTTATTCAATTGTTCTCCAATCTGGAGTAGAGGATTTAAATTTTTCTCTGATTTTCGGATCTAGCCCCTCTATTAATTGTTTTGTAAAAAGTCTCCTTACTGAAGCATCAGTCAAATCCAATCCTTCATCCCTAAAGCTATTTTCTAATTCTTGACTATATTCTTCAATACTTTGCCCAAATTTCTGCATAATCGCACCCGTAGATCCCCTTTCCCTCTGTTTTTCTCTCATGAAAATTATTAATGCCTCTGTGAACTGGGTACCTGATGCTTCTGTCTGTAAGGCACCCCCTTCTGCCACTGGTCTATTGGGCTGTAGGTGTGTCAATAATTCCTGAAAAAGTCCGGGGGACATTTTCATTCTACATAATTCTTCCCCGTCCGCCCAGACCCCAGCATGAGTCTGCATGATTTGTTGTATGTATTGTGCAAATCGGATGGGATATTGAGTGGGATCAGGCGCATTATGCAGGAGGGACATACCTTCAGCAGGGGACCAAGGAAAATACTGTCGGGTCTGGTGATATCTAGTTCCCATTACCCCGTCAGCACCAGGTTCCCTAAAGGGTCTTGGTACTACCCTAACAGGGGCAAGTACAGCGCCATGTCTAGGTGTACCACAGACTAGGCAATCATTTCTCCAATCTGGATTTTGTTGTCCACAGTGTGAACATACCCATCCTCCTACCCCACCAAGATTGGGATACAAGGCTGGAAATTGTTTTCCTCCTTCTGCTCCTCCAGATGGTACAAATGATTGGGCTTTTGGATCTAGGTAAGGTGGTGGGATTATGTCACAACTTTTTCCCTTCCCCATAATCCATTTGGAAGTGTCTGGATCATACTTCCAATTCTCCTCTTTAGCTGTTTTTGAGACCTCTATCATACAGTGTATGATTTCTTCCCACCCATTGTCTTTGATAATTCCACCTCGTTCTTTACTCAGTTTTTCCCATTCTGTACTGAACATAAGTGCTTCTGAAATTCCCAATTTTTCTCTTACCCTTCTAATCTGACTTCTGACTGTCTTCCCACATCTTTCCTGTATGATATCTGCTGCTTCCACTTGTCCTAAGACGGTTTTTGTCTGTTTATTTCCCATTTTTCTTTTTTTTTTTTTTTTTTTTTTCAATATTAGCTATTTCTACCCCAGGTGACGTTTGGACAATCACTTATCCTAGGTGATGTCTCGTTGCCTTCTCTCCTAGGGAGCTAAAATATTGAAGGGCTGATCTGCTCCATTATTTCTAATGTGCAGAATGTACTTAAGTGCTATTATGCACGCAAACAGACCCAGCAACACCATACAGATCACAAAACTTTCTGTGTCAGTTAGCATACTTGTCCCAGGCTCATGGACCCGCGTCCTGGGCTCATTCTATCAAACCTTATCCAGAAATGAAGGAGGTTAAGCACTTAAATGAGAGTCAAGCATGGGCGGAGGTCTCCCCGAAAGGACGCAACCACATGACCCAGTTAGGCTGACTTCCGTGTATAAGGCTTATACCCCAACTATTTCGGATTATTTTTCTACGCACTTTTGCTCTTTTTTTCACAACATACCACAACCTTCACACTGTTCACACACTGCCAGGGACAGGACTCATAAATCTATACAATATAGTAACCCGAGTTTTATAGGTATCTACTCACTACTAGACTAACCCAGCGTGACACGGCTCATAGAGATCTTTCGGATAATACAAGGCAGATAAAAAGAGAACTAATAATGTCTCTTACCTGGCCAGGTTTTTCAGTTCATTTGCCGTCCATTATCCCAGATCTCCATTGTCCGTATCTGCAGGTGAATCTCGAGCAAATACTCTCATCTCGGGTCCCTGTTCGGTGCGCCAAAGAAATGTTAAGTCCTTCTCAGTCCCTGGCTTACTAGAGGTAGGGATCCTGAGTAAATGACACGCAAACAAGGTATTGTGTGATCATATACAAGGGAAGCCCAGGAGCACATCTCTCTCTCTGGGCTTTGCCCTCCCTTTATATAGAAAAGAATTATTCTTTTACAGACATGCGCACAAGCGCTCATATTTCACTATCTCTTACATAAACAATCTATACCAGTCTTTATCAGTAGAAAGTTACATCATCTGGAAGGTGAATGAAAGGCTGCTATTGAAAGAAGGAATGCACACATGATTACTTCCATAAAAGGAAATGTCAAGTCAGCAGAAATGTATCTTGTTGTAAGCGAGATTTCTCAGGAAGAAGATAAGATGGATTCCTTTAGTTCAGTCTGATCTCCACACCAGCAAAGCACCCCCACACCATCACACCTCCTCCTCCATGCTTCACGCTGGGAACCAGGCATGAAGAATCCATCCGTTCACATTTTCTGCGTCGCACAAAGACACGGTGGTTGGAACCTAAGATCTCAAATTTGGACTCATCGGACCAAAGCACAGATTTCCACTGGTCTAATGTCCATTCCTTGTGTTCTTTAGCCCAAACAAGTCTCTTCTGCTTGTTGTCTGTCCTTAGCAGTGGTTTTCTAGCAGCTATTTTACCACAAAGGCCTGCTGCACAAAGTCTCCTCTTAACAAAAATTTTAGAGATGTGTCTGCTGCTAGAACTCTGTGTGGCATTGACCTGGTCTCTAATCTGAGTTGCTGCGATTTCTGAGGCTGGTGACTCAGATAAACTTATCCTTAGAAGCATAGGTGACTCTTGGTCTTCCTTTCCTGGGTCGGTCCTCATGTGAGCCAGTTTCTTTGTAGCACATGATGGTTTTTGCCACTGCAATTTTTCGGACTGACTGACCTTCATTTCTTAAAGTAATGATGGCCACTCGTTTTTCTTTACTTAGCTGCTTTTTTCTTGCCATAATACAGATTCTAACAGTCTATTCAGTAGGACTATCAGCTGTGTATCCACCATACTTCTGCACAACACAACTGATGGTCCCAACCCCATTTATAAGGCAAGAAATCCCACTTATTAAACCTGACAGGGCACACCTATGAAGTGAAAACCATTCCCAGTGACTACATCTTGAAGCTCATCAAGAGAATGCCAAGAGTGTGCAAAGCAGTCATCAAAGCAAAAGGTGGCTACTATGAAGAACCTAGAATATAAGACATAATTTCAGTTGTTTCACACTTTTTTGTTAAGTATATAATTCCACATGTGTTAATTCATAGTTTTGATGCCTTCACTGTGAATGTACAATTTTCATAGTCATGAAAATACAGAAAAATCTTTAAATGAGAAGGTGTGTCCAAACTTTTGGTCTGTACTACATATATATATATACATATATATATATATATGTGTGTGTGAGTATATATATTAGATGGTGGCCCGATTCTAACGCATTGGGTATTTTAGAATATGTATATAGTGTGAGGCAGTGACCGGTGTCATATGCGAGGGTCGCTATGTGTCCCCCAGGATGTGCTTAGAAGCATATTAGATCCGCTGGAGTGCCCTGTGCTCGCAGCAGGTTGCCTGTGAGACACAGGGAAGAATAAAAGTAAGTGTGAACTGGGTCAAGTTATTTGTCCCAGAATTTATTCAGGAAAACCTGGTATGGGCTTTTATTTTGAAACGGACTGCAGGATGGTAGTGGGGCCGGTCCGTTTCCTCCAGCCCAGATCTTATAGTGGCCCATGGCCATAGAATCTGGAGGATAGAAAAAAAAACCCCAGCAAGAGAGTTTGGGTGTGTCAGTCTGGTCTGGGAGTCAGACATTGCAGGAGGCTTGTGCAAAGCTCCTTCCGTGTGGAGAAACACGGGCCAGGCAGAGCCTGAAAAGCCAGACACCCCAGCGTACACGGGGGTGTAATACGCTCACGGCAGCGGACTGTGGACTGTTGTTATTTTTCCCGGCTGCATACCGAAGGACTTGTTTGCTTTCTTTTCCGGTTTGTGAGTATGCTGTGTAATAAACAAGACTTTGAACTTTATATGGGTCACTGCCTATTCACTGCACAGCAAGGACATCGCTACATCACATTTGGTTGGAGAATGCGGAGCAGTGTGAATTAAGGCATACCCCAACGCCATTTGCATGTCTGTTATTAAGCCTGCTACATTGCAACTCAGGCCTACAGACAAAATGGAGAAGATCCTGAGGCAGCTAGTCCTCACACAGCAACAACAGCAACAAACTAATAATCTGTTACTGCAGCAAATTACAGCCCTGCGAGAGGCACCTCCAACACCGACCCCGGAACGTCGCGATGCCTGTGACAAGGTCCGCTCTGCTTTGAGGAAATTGAGTCCGGAAGATGACGTGGAAGCTTTCCTCACCGTCTATGAGCGCACGGCAGAACGGGAGAATCTGCCAGCAGCACAGTGGGCTGAAGTTGTGGCTCCATTCTTGAGGGGTGATGCGCTAAAGGCCTACTTTGACCTCAGTCGGGAGGATGCCCAGGACTATTCCAAGTTAAAAGGTGAGATCCTTGCCCGACTGGGGGTTAATACTTATGTGAGAGCTCAACGGGTGTTTTCTTGGACTTTTGTGGAAGCCCAGCCTGCCCGGTCTCAGATTTTTGACTTATTGCAGCTTGTGAAACGGTGGCTCCAACCTGAGACTTTATCCACAAGTCAGATAGTGGAGAGGGTGGTGGTCGACCGACTGGTGAGGGCTCTGCCAGCGGCCATTCAGCGTTGGGTGGGTCAAGGGGACCCGGGTACTCTAGACCAGGTTGTTGGCCTGATAGAGCGATATAAGGCCACCCAGGACTTCATACGGGACACTGCTCCGCTTCGGCTGTCACGTAAGGCTCCGCCAGCTCAGGAGTCTGAGAAAAGTCCACGGCCCTCCACTGGGACAAGACCGGACCGAGTCCGTGCTGAGGGGTTGTCTCAGAAAGAGAGTGACCACAGACCTGTGTCCCCTAAACTGGCTCCAAGGTTACCTCGTGCCACAGTCGTTACGTGTTGGCAGTGCCAAGAACCTGGACATGTGGTTGCTAATTGTCCCCTAACAACAGAACCCATGGACTGCGGGTATACCCGCCGCGTGTCTATGCATGCCCAGCCAGTCTGCATTGCCACTACAGACCCTGCCGGTACCGAACCTCAGCTGTGCAGAGTGCTCGTTAATGGGTACCAGACGGATGCTCTCTTGGACTCGGGGAGCTTGGTGACCCTGGTACACGGGTCCTTGGTTGCTGGGGACAGTCCTATTGGATGGAAAGTGGGGTAGTGTGCATACATGGGGACCTCCGAGAGTACCCGACTGCGGAGGTCACGTTCTCCACCCCATGTGGAGAGATAAAACATGTGGTGGGAGTGGTAAAAACTCTTCCGTATGGGACTGTGATGGGTAGAGACTTACCGTTGTTCTGGTCCCTCTGGGAGACCAGAGTTAACCCTCTCAGGGTAAAAAGCATTCCGGGTGCAGAACCCGAAGATCCCGAGTCAGGGATACCTGCCGTAGGGGTCGCCACGATAGGGACAGTATGTAATCCCGATAGGTTTCCCCTAGAGGTATTGGCAGGGGAAGTGGAAGAGAATCCACCAATTCATGAGCTGGAGGTGTCACCTGGTAAGTTTGGGACTGCCCAGCTCCAGGATCCCACTCTGACCCGGGCAAGGGAAAGAGTAATCGAGGTAAATGGGGTGGCACAACAACCTGGTGCAGAAAAGGAGTTTCCCCGGATGGCGGTCATCCAGGAGTTACTGTACAGGGTTGATAAAATCCGGGATGAGGTGGTAGAACAACTGGTAGTGCCCCAACCCTATCGTCGGGCGGTGCTCGACATGGCTCACACTCACATGTTGGGGGGGCACTTGGGGGCCAAAAAGACGTTAGATCGCATATTGCAGAGGTTCTTTTGGCCTGGTGTCTACGCTGAGGTTACAAAGTACTGTGACACATGTCCTGAGTGTCAACTAACCTCACCCACCACGAACTACCGGAGTCCGTTAGTACCTCTGCCCATCATAGAAGTACCCTTTGAGCAGATAGCGATGGATCTGGTGGGACCAATAGTAAAATCCGCCCGGGGCCATCAGCACATATTAGTAGTCGTAGACTACGCCACCCGGTATCCAGAGGCGATACCGCTTCGGCACACTTCGGCTAAACTAATAGCCCGTGAACTGTTTGCCATGTTTTGTCGTCTTGGGCTTCCCAAGGAGATCCTTACAGATCAAGGAACCCCTTTTATGTCTAAAGTGACTAGGGAGCTATGTAAATTGCTCCAAATTAAACAGTTGCGTACGTCAGTGTACCATCCACAAACCGATGGGTTGGTCGAGAGGTTTAATAAGACCCTCAAGGCCATGCTCAAAAAGGTGGTCGCCAAGGATGGGAAGGATTGGGATATGTTATTGCCATATTTAATGTTCGCCATACGCGAGGTACCGCAGGCGTCCACGGGGTTCTCCCCATTTGAGCTATTGTATGGCAGGCACCCGAGGGGGCTGCTGGATGTAGCCAAAGAGACGTGGGAACTGGAGCCCACTCCACATAAGAGTGTTATCGAGTATGTGGCAAGTATGCAGGATCGGATTGCAGTCGTGCAACCCATCGTAAAGGAGCATCTGTTGGATGCCCAGGCCGCTCAGAGCCGTACCTATAATAAAAGGGCCACGGTCAGGTCCTTTAAAGAAGGAGACCGGGTGTTGGTACTAGTGCCCACCCCAGAGAGTAAACTCATGGCCAAGTGGCAAGGGCCGTATGAGATACGGGGAAAGGTGGGGGAAGTGAATTACAAAGTGTACCAACCCGGGAAAAAAAAACCCGAGCAGTTGTACCATGTACCATGTAAACCTGCTAAAGGCCTGGAAGGACCGAGAATGTTTGGTCACAGATGCAACTACGGTCATACAGTCGGAGGTCCCTCTGGTCCTGGCCAAGGACACAGCCAGGTGTGAGGTAAAGGTCAATGATGCCCTCACAAAACAGCAGCGGCGGGAGGCTCGAGCTTTGGTACAGCAGAATATGGATGTATTCTCAGAGCTGCCGGGGCGAACCTCAGTGATTCAGCATGACATTGTCACTGAGCCCCGGGTAAAGGTGCGGATGAAACCGTCCCGAGTGCCAGAAGCCCGAAGGCAAGACATCGCGGTCGAGGTAAAGCAAATGCTTCAGTTGGGAGTCATTAAGGAGTCCCGAAGTGAGTGGGCTAGCCCCATTGTACTAATACCAAAACCTGATGGGTCATTACGCTTCTGTAATGACTTTAGGAAGTTAAATGAAGTATCAAAATTTGACCTGTATCCCATGCCACGGGTGGACGAGCTAATTGAGAGACTGGGGAAGGCCCAGTACTTCACCACACTGGATCTCACGAAAGGTTACTGGCAGGTTCCCTTAACAGAGTCAGCGAAGGAAAAGACCGCTTTTATAACCCCAGAGGGTCTCTTTCAATACGTTGTCTTACCTTTTGGGTTACATGGAGCTCCGGCCACATTTCAGAGGCTGATGGACATTGTGTTAGCGCCACATAGAGACTATGCGTCAGCCTATTTGGATGACATAGTCATCTTTAGTACCGACTGGGATACCCATCTGTCCCAGGTACAAGCAGTGCTAGAGTCTCTTAGAGCCGCAGGGTTAACAGCAAACCCAAAGAAATGTGCGATAGGTCTCACGGAAGCCCGGTACTTGGGATACGTGATCGGCCGGGGGGTTATCAAACCTCAAGTGAACAAAATTGAGGCCATTCAAAACTGGCCCAAGCCCTTAAGTTCCAAACAAGTGAGGGCATTCCTTGGCATCATTGGGTATTACCGTCGGTTTATACCCAATTTTGCTGGTAAATCGGCTTCCCTAACGGACCTGTTAAAAGGGAAGAAAACGGTGATGGTCAAGTGGAATCCTCAAGCAGAGGAAGCGTTCCAGTCTCTGAAGTCGACGTTGTGAGGACAGCCGGTCCTCATCAGCCCCGACTTCAAGAAAATCTTTATTGTGCAAACCGATGCCTCAGAGGTAGGCTTAGGAGCGGTGCTGTCGCAAGAGGTGAACGGGGATGAGCATCCAGTCACCTATTTAAGCAGGAAACTGACCCCGGCAGAGAAAAATTATAGCGTAGTGGAGATGGAGTGCTTGGCGATCAAATGGGCCTTGGAGTCCCTACGCTACTATTTGCTCGGGCGTCAGTTTCGGTTGGTAACAGACCATTCACCCCTTGTCTGGATGAGAAATGCAAAGGAAAGGAATGCCCATGTCACCAGATGGTTCTTGTCCCTACAAAATTTCAGCTTCTCTGTGGAACATCGGGCTGGGAAATCACAGGGAAATGCAGATGCCCTGTCACGGGCACCATGTATGCTGACAAATGTTCAACCCCACAAGTCTGAACAGAGGGGGGGGTATGTGAGGCAGTGACCGGTGTCATATGCGAGGGTCGCTATGTGTCCCCCAGGATGTGCTTAGAAGCATATTAGATCCGCTGGAGTGCCCTGTGCTCACAGCAGGTTGCCTGTGAGACACAGGGAAGAATAAAAGTAAGTGTGAACTGGGTCAAGTTATTTGTCCCAGAATTTATTCAGGAAAACCTGGTATGGGCTTTTATTTTGAAACGGACTGCAGGATGGTAGTGGGGCCGGACCGTTTCCTCCAGCCCAGATCTTATAGTGGCCCATGGCCATAGAATCTGGAGGATAGAAAAAAAAACCCCAGCAAGAGAGTTTGGGTGTGTCAGTCTGGTCTGGGAGTCAGACCTTGCAGCAGGCTTGTGCAAAGCTCCTTCCGTGTGGAGAAACACGGGCCAGGCAGAGCCTGAAAAGCCAGACACCCCAGCGTACACGGGGGTGTAATACGCTCACGGCAGCGGACTGTGGACTGTTGTTATTTTTCCCGGCTGCATACCGAAGGACTTGTTTGCTTTCTTTTCTGGTTTGTGAGTATGCTGTGTAATAAACAAGACTTTGTTTGAACTTTATATGGGTCACTGCCTATTCACTGCACAGCAAGGACATCGCTACATCACAATAGTTTATGAAGATTTATGAAGACCAATCAGTGAAGAGGTGTTTAAATCAGTGATATTGGCGTGGGATTTAAACACCGCTCACTGATTGGTCGCAGCTGGCCGGGCGCGACCAATCAGTGAAGCGGTTTTTAAATCCCACGCCAATATTGCTGATTAGTCGCGGCCAGCCGTGCGCGACCAATCAGCGAAGCGTGGTTGCAATCCCATGCCAATTAGCGGCTGGACTGCGCCTGCCGTTGATTGGTCACGGCCAGCCGAGCGAGACCAATCACCAAAGCGCTGTTTAAATCCCACGCCAATATCACTGATTGGTCACGGCTGGCCGTGCGCGACCAATCAGCGAAGCGTGGTTCAAATCCAGTGCCAATTCTCAGTTGGACTGCGCCTGTCGCTGATTGGTCGCGGCTGGCCGGGCGCGACCACTCAGTGAAGCGGTGCTTAAATCCCGCGCCAATATCGCTAAATGGTCGCGGCTGGCCGGATGCGACCCAATCAGTGAAATGGTGATTAAATCCGTGCCAATATCGCTGATTAGTCATGACCAATCAGTGAATGGGTGTTTAAATCCCAGGCCAATATCGCTGATTGGTCGCAGCCGGCCGGGCGCAACCAATCAGCGAAGCGTGGTTCAAACCCCACACCAATTCACGTCCGGACTGCGCCTGTCACTGATTGGTCACGGTGGGCCAGGTGCAACCAATCACCGAAGCAGTGTATAAATCCCATACCAATATCGCTGATTGGTCATGGCCGGCCGGGCACAACCAATCAGCAAAGCGTGGTTCAAATCCCGCACCAATTCACAGCCAGACTGCGCCTGTCACTGATTGGTCACGGCTGGCCAGGTGCAACCAATCACCGAAGCGGTGTTTAAATCTCATGCCAATATCGCCGATTGGTCATGGCCAGCTGGGCATGACCAATCAGCAAAGCGTGGTTGAAATCCCGCGCCAATTCGCAGCCGGACTGCGCCTGTCGCTGATTGGTCATGGCCGGCCTGGCGCGACAAATCAGCGAAGTGTGGTTCAAATCCCGCGCCTGTCGCTGGCGCGGCCAATCAGCGACGCGAGATTTCCGTTACAGACAGAATTAGACGATTATTATATAGGATATATATATGTGTCTCACTGACACGTATATATGTATATATAGACTGTATATATGTTTTCAGGAATATTTGACGCCATGGATGCATTACATGTCCATTTTGCAAGCCGGTGAGAAAATCTTGGCATATGGATGTCATACAGATGACACACGGATACTTTTTTGAGAAAAAATGGCATCCTCGCATTGCACACGGATGACATACGGATCACTGTTCGGGAACATTTCTGCATATCTCGGCCATAAAAACGGACCGTATTTTTACACGTTAGGTGTGATGCCGGCCTTATAGGTATATTTTTGAGTAAAATGTAAATTGTTCTTTTATTCTATAAACTACTGACATGTCTCCGAAGTTCCAAGCAATACATTTTGTATTTATTTTCTAAAAATGAGAAATGGTCAAAATAACAAAAAAATGCATTGCTTGCAGACCACAAATAATGCAAAAAAAACAAGTTCATAATCATTTAGAAACAACAATACTAATGTTTTAACTCAGGAAGAGTTCAGAAATCAATATTTTGTGGAATAACCATGATTTTTAATCACAGCTTTCATGCGTCTTGGCCTGCTTTCCACCAGTCTTTCACACTGCTTTTGGGTGTCCTTATGCCGCTACTGGTTCAAAAATGTAAGCAGTTCTTCATTGTTTGATGGCTTGTGACTATCCATCATCCTCTTGATTACATTCCAGCGGGTTTTCAATGGGGTTCAGGTCTGGAGATTGGGATTTGATGTGGTGGTCCTTCATCCACACCATGATTGACCTAGCTGTGTGGCATGGCGCATTGTCCTGCTGGAAAAACAGTCCTCAGAGTTGGGGAACATTGCCTGAGCAGAAGGAATCAACTCTTTTTCCAGGATAACCTTGTATGCGGCTTGATTCATACGTCCTTTGCAAAGAACAAACCTGCCCAATTCCAGCCTTGCTGAAGCATCCCCAGATCAACACCTGGTCGTCTAACGGTTAGACGGAGACCTGGAGAGGTGTACAAGCCACAGTGTCTTGCACCTACTGTGAAATTTGGTGGAAGATCGGTAATGATCTGCGGATGCTTCAGCAAGTTTATAGAATAAAAGAACAATTTACATTTAACTCAAAAATATACCTATAAAGAGAAAAATCAGACAAACTTTTGCAGTGGTCTCTTAATTTCTGCCAGAGCTGTATATGGCCGTGGCTATATCCTAGTAGGTGTAAGGCCCTGCTCCCTCTGTCCACTAGGTTTCAGTCATGTTCCCTCTCATTCTTGGCGCCATCATTACCTGACACTCAGCCCTTACATGTGACCTCTTCCTAAAAGGAAAACACTTCACTTCCTGCAGTGCAAACTCTATAAAGACTCCTCCCCTCCTGTGACCTCATCACAGGTCCTGTGTGCACAGAACAGCCATATATGTGGTGTGCGGCTCTCTCTGCAGGTGGAGGTAGGTGCTGGAGATTCGCCATTACTGGGCGGGGGCAGGGGGCAGTAACCCCTCCATTCCCGGAGATAGTGCCCCCAGCTCTGCCATGTGTATATGTACAGTAATAGAACGCTGGCTGTGCTCATGTATACAATGGAGGGCGCTCTGGTTTGGGGACAGATGGTGGAGATTACGGGAATGGAAATGTCGGGTTTTTCTCTCTATAGAAATCTGGAGAAATGGAGAAACTGTAATTTCCCTCATTTTGGCTGTAATAGGTTAGGATAATGCGCCGATATTGCGACTTTGAAACATGCAAACTTGAAAACACGAAATTTGAACTGCATTACTGCACTAGAAATATGAAAAATGAGACATCCAAACATAGACTCAGTGTGAACAGGTGCTGAACCTAGAGTCGCCAACTCGTATATAGTTAAGTAAATAAGGCAGCACACTGCAGCGCTAAAACATGCAAACTTGAAAACACGAAATTTGAACTGCATTACTGCACTAGAAATATGAAAAATGAGAGCTTTTAGCGCATAAAAATGGCCAATTTTATGTGTACCTGGTAGCCCCTTTACGGCATCTCTCTTATACCAGGTCCTACGCTTGCCTTACCTCGCTGAGAATAAACGTCTCCATCTGAACGGGTACATGTGAAACCTCTTCTTAGACTAAAATTCTCTCTCTGTGGAGGGGTATTGGACCTGCTGTAATACATTTCAAAAACCTGACCTGCACATCCAAACATAGACTCAGTGTGAACAGGTGCTGAACCTAGAGTCGCCAAATCGTATATAGTTAAGTAAATAAGGCAGGCACTAGAAATATGAAAAATGAGAGCGTTTAGCGCATAAAAATGGCCAATTTTATGTGTACCTGGTAGCCCCTTTACGGCATTTATGGAGAGATGCCGTAAAGGGGCTACCAGGTACACATAAAATTGGCCATTTTTATGCGCTAAAAGCTCTCATTTTTCATATTTCTAGTGCAGTAATGCAGTTCAAATTTTGTGTTTTCAAGTTTGCATGTTTTAGCGCTGCAGTGTGCTGCCTTATTTACTTAACTATATACGAGTTGGCGACTCTAGGTTCAGCACCTGTTCACACTGAGTCTATGTTTGGATGTGCAGGTCAGGTTTTTGAAAGATATTACGACTTTGGACCTTTCTCTCAGATTGGCACAAGTGACGACTTGAATGGGCCCCACTGTGTGCTGGAAAGTGACTCTGGAAAAGCCGTTTTACAGGGTCGAAGATGGAGATAACTTAAAGGGAAACTGTCAGCACAATTGTTGGGTTTGGTGTTCGTTTTGCTCACTGATAATTACTGTAGAAAATGATCTCTCAGGGTACATCCACAGCGTCCAACCCGCAGCGTCCAGATGTTACAGCACAGTGGATAGGATTTCAAGAAATCCCATCTCCACTATGCGTACACTGACACCCACGGCTTCTCTGCGGAGATGGACATGTGGCGCGTCTTTACAGACCGCAGCATGTCAATTTATCTTGCAGAGATGCTCAGTCTCCACAAGATAAATCAACTGCAGGGCCGTATTTGCCACTAGGCACGCGAGGGCACGTGCCTAGGGCGGCGACATTGCGGGGGGCGGCACCTGAGTAAGGGTTTTTTTTTTAGTCCTGAGTCACAAACCCGACCGACCGCCCCGCCCCCCGCCTCCGAGTCCCACCCACCCTCCTTGAAGACGATACTCACCCTGCTCCAGCGATGCCTGGTCTCAGCATCTGTAGCGCGTCCTGAGTGAGCAGTCACGTGGTTCCGCTCATTAAGGTCATAAATATGCGCATATTCTTCATGACCTTAATGAGCGGTACCACATGACCGCTCACTCAGGAAGAAGGCGCTGCGCCGGGAGTCGGGACAGAGCCAGAGGGATGTCGGTGCGGCCTCACAGTGTGGGACAGCTGAAAGGTGAGTATGAGGGACAGGGGACGGGGGGATGAAGGAGGAAGGTAAGCCGCCTGCGCCATGCAAGATGGGAGAAGGAGCGGGGGAGGGGGTGGAGAGATGAGCCATGCATACAGGGGGGGAATTATGAGCCATGCATATGGGGGAATATGAGCCATCAGCCATGCATACAGGGGGGGGAATTATAAGCCATGCATACGGGGGAATATGAGCCATCAGCCATGCATACAGGGGGGGGAATTATGAGCCATGCATACGGGGGAATAAGCCATGCATACGGGAGGGGGGGGGAATTATGAGAGCCATGCATACAGGGGGGGGGGAATTATGATCCATGCATACAGGAGGGGGGGAATTATGAACCATGCATACATGAGGGGGGGATATGAGCCATGCATACAGGAGGGGGGGTGGAATATGAGCCATGCATACAGGAGGGGAGGGGGATATGAGCCATGCATACAGGAGGGGATGGTGGTGGAATATGAGACATGCATACAGGAGGTGGGGGGGAATTATGAGCCATGCATACGGGGGGGGGATATGAGCCATGCATACAGGGGGGGAATTATGAGCCATGCATACAGGAGGGGGGATATGAGCCATGCATACAGGAGGGGGAGGGAATATGAGCCATGCAAACAGGAGGGGGGGAATATGAGCCATGCATACAGGAGGAGGGGGGATATGAGCCATGCATATGGGATGGGAGGGAGATGAGCTATGCATACAAGATGGGAGGGGGCATTATACACTATTGAGCATCATGTGTGGCCATTATACAGTATGGAACATCATGTAGGGCCATTATACAGAGTATTTTTGACCTCACTGTGCTCTTTTGTGTCTTCAAGTTTCTTGGTGGTGTGTGAACAGGTTCCTACAGACTTGTTCATTGTGCAAGTAACCCATGTGTTTCTGGTTCTGTAATTGTTCTCTTGTTTCTACAAGACTAGGGAGTCCACCACTCCTTATGGGTCATTTGCATCAAAGCTGTTCCATCCAGCATGTCCACATGAAAATTCCCTCTCTGAACCCTGCTTATACAGGTACTATACAGATGATCAGGTTTTTAAATACATCAGATAGGGATTATATACATTAGGTAGGACTGCTCTATATGGGTAAACCTTGACGATTGGTGGAGCAGCTTAGTATACATTTTTTTGCAAAAAAACGTATCAACTAACTACACTGTTTTTTCGATCTTTTGACTAACACTTGCTTATTACTGTGATTTTTTTTTACAACAGAGTATTTTTGACCTCACTGTGCTCTTTTGTGTCTTCAAGTTTCTTGGTGGTGTGTGAACAGGTTCCAACAGACTTGTTCATTGTGCAAGTAGCCCATGTGTTTCTGGTATCGGAAAACTTTTTTTTTTTTAGCAAAGTTTGGAATTATTTTTACAACTTAGATAAAAAAGAACCTAGACACGTTTGGTGTCTATGAACTCGCAATAACCTGGAGAATCATAATGACAGGTCAATTTTAGCATTTAGTGAACCTATCAAAAAAGCCAAACAAAAAACAAGTGTGGGATTGCACTTTTTTTGGGGGAATTTCACCGCATTTGGAATTTTTTTCCTGTTTTTTAGTACATGACATGCTGAAACCAATGATGTCGTTCAAAAGTAGAACTTATCCCGCCAAAAATAAGCCCTCACATGGCCATATTGATGGAAAAATTAAATAGTTATAGCTCTGGGAAGGAGTTGAGCAAAAAACGAAAAAATGAAAAAAGCTAGGGTCATGAAGGGGTTAAGGTTAGGGTTGTGGTTATGGATGTGTTAGGGTTAGGTTTGTTTAAAGTTAGGGTTGGGGTTAAAATTGGGGGGTTTTCAAAAGTAAAAATAATGACGATATGACGGCTAGTGTTCAGTGCAAGTGCTTGCTACTCGAGCTTGCATCGGGTGTTCAGGTAAGCACGGAGTATCTCGCATTTCTTCATATTTTTGGGGGGTATCTAACAGCTGTGAAAAATGCGGGGCAGGGACTTGAGTATGTCATTCGAGCACCCGCGATATTCGGTGCATATCCGAGCACCTGAATCAAACTGGAATAGCGAGCACTTGTGCTCAACACTAATGATGACATATTCAATATGACGGCCTAATATTATCAAATTCTGTTTCGTACCTTTGGGTTCAAAATGCTCACTATACCCCTGGATAAAATCCTTGAGGGGTGTGATTTCCAAACTGGTGTCAGTTGTGGAGGCTTCCACTGTTTAGGGCCACTCCAAACACGATATGGCTAATTGTTCCAGAAAATTTTGCATTCAAAAAGTCAAATGGTGCTCCTTTCCTTCAGAGATACGCTGTGTGCCCAAAAAGTGGTTTTCTCTCACAAATGAGAAATTGCACAACGAATGGTGGGGTCCATTTTTTCCTTTTACCTTTGTGAAAATGAAAAAATTTTTATCTAAATTAAGTTTTAAAAAAAAAATGGTTTTGCAAATTTTGTTGGAAAATTTAGAAATCGCTGACCAACTTTTAACCCTTGTAACTTCCTAACAAAAATTTTTTTTTTTAAATTGTGCAGATGTACAGTAGACATGTGACAAATGTTATTTAATAACTATTTTGTGTGACATTAAGGGCATAAGAATTCAAAGTTTGAAAATAGCTACATTTTCCCCAAATTTCCGCTTTTTCAAAAATAAATGCAGGTTATATCGAAGAAATATTACCACTATCATGAAGCACAATATGTCACGAAAACACAATCTCAGAATCAGTGGGACACATTGAAGCATTCCAGAGTCAGAATTGTAAAATTTAGCTTGGTCATTAAGGTGAAAATTGGCTCAGTCATTAAGGGGTTAAATTAATTGTGCGAGTCTCTAGCTGTATTGGCAATCACTGCCATATATGGTTTAACTTCCACATCACTGTGCTTTGTGCATGTAGGAGAGGCTGACCTGGAAAGAAGGAGGGATAGGAATTCTCCTCCCCTCTACAAAGTAAGTGGAGTTTTAACTCTTCAACTCCCCACCTTCCTGTTTGGACCTACTGTGCTCTTCAGCTGGCACTCCTTTTGTTGTTTCACTTTATTGCCTATAGTATCATCTGAAAGGCGTTCCACATACATATTAGCTAAGCGGTGTCGGCCAACCATAATCTAATGTGTATAGGAACTTAAAAGGATTATACATCGATGTCACAGTTGCCCACTTCCACATTAGTTGTGACCAGCGCCATTAACCCCTTCATGACCAGGGGATTTTTCGTTTTTCCGTGTTCGTTTTTCGCTCCCCTCCTTCCCAGAGCCATAACTTTTTTATTTTTCCGTCAATTTGGCCATGTGAGGGCTTATTTTTTGCGGGACGAGTTGTACTTTTGAACGACATCATTGGTTTTAGCATGTCGTGTACTAGAAAACGGGAAAAAAATTCCAACTGCGGTGAAATTGCAAAAAAAGTGCAATCCCACATTGGTTTTTTGTTTGGCTTTTTTGCTAGGTTCACTAAATGCTAAAAATGACCTGCCATTATGATTCTCCAGGTCATTACGAGTTCATAGACACCAAACATGACTAGGTTATTTTTTATCTAAGTGGTGAAAAAAAATTCCAAACTTTGCTAAAAAAAAAAAAAAAAAATTGCGCCATTTTCCGATACTCGTAGCGTCTCCATTTTTCGTGATCTGGGGTCGGTTGAGGGCTTATTTTTTGCGTGCCGAGATGACGTTTTTAATGATAGCATTTCGGTGCAGATACATTCTTTTGATCGCCCGTTATTGCATTTTAATGCAATGTCGCGGCGACCAAAAAAACGTAATTCTGGCGTTTCGAGTTTTTTTCCCGCTACGCTGTTTAGCGATCAGGTTAATACTTTTTTTTATTTGATAGATCGGGCAATTCTGAGCGCGGCGATACCAAATATGCGTAGATTTGATATTTTTTTTATTGATTTATTTTGATTGGGGCGAAAGGGGGGTGATTTAAACTTTTATGTTTTTTTATTTTTTTCACATTTTTTTAAACTTTTTTTTTTACTTTTGCCATGCTTCAATAGCCTCCATGGGAGGCTAGAAGCAGGGACAGCACGATCGGCTCTGCTACATAGCAGCGATCTGCTGATCGCTGCTATGTAGCAGAATTGCACGTGTGCTGTGAGCGCCGACCACAGGGTGGCGCTCACAGCGACGGGCAATCAGTAACCATAGAGGTCTCAAGGACCTCTATGGCTACAATGGAGACGCATCGCCGACCCCCGGACATGTGACGGGGGTCGGCGATGACGTCATTTCCGGCCGCCCGGCCGGAAGCGGTAGTTAAATGCCGCTGTCTGCGTTTGACAGCGGCATTTAACTAGTTAATAGGTGCGGGCAGATCGCGATTCTGCCCGCGCCTATTACGGGCACATGTCAGCTGTTCAAAACAGCTGACATGTCCCGGCTTTGGTGCGGGCTCACCGCGGAGCCCTGCATCAAAGCAGGGGAGCCGGCATCGGACGGTATAGCACGTCCGATGCCGGTAAGGGGTTAATGTAATGACCCGCACATCTGCTGAGACCTGTGCACGATTTCCAGATGATGCTGGTGTCCAATTCATTGAACAGCCAGTAAAAATCCTATGAAAAATGTTGAACGAAAGAGTGCAAATAGTGTCTTATCTGGGAAGGTTAAAGACATAGGAGTTGACTCAACAGATGTAGCTGAGTTGAAGCATTGAAAGGATTGGCTGCAGCAGATCCACGAGTCCAGGAAGGATCAGCTGTTAGATACAGATTGGGATAATTATGGTAAATTTCCGCACTGCTGAATCACTAGAATTCTAGAATTATTAGTACATGTGGCTCTATTACTCTGCTCGTTTCAGAGTTCAAGACTCCTTCATCAGAAAACAGGTGTTTCCTGATGGAGTCTTGAACTCTGAAACGCGTAGAATAATTCAGCAGTGCAGAAATTTACCACAATTATCCCAATCTGATTCTAATGAACAGGACACATGAAAGGATGCACATTGGGTCGTAACGTCATGATATCGCTCACTTCCGATGCAAAAGTGAGCGACGTTAGATGTTGACTGATAATCCATAGAAGCCTGAATATTGTAGCAGGATATTTTTTCTATCATGCCTACAGCACACAATTGCCTCTCTAGATGTGCCAAACAAAAGACCAGAGTACAGCACAAAATAACTCTCTAGCACAGCCAAACATATACTACAGGTTAACTCAAAATACCTTACCAGTAGTATCACAAAAGTACCAGAGCGCTGCACTAAATTCTTACCCATCAGCGTCAAACAAATCCAAAAGTACAGAATTAAATCTAATCTTCCCTAAATCACTAGCAATCGCTATATAGATACAGGGTTAGTGTGTGCTCTCGTCCGCTGGCCCGGCTGTCTTTAGGAAGACTGCATGGACCAGGGCTTATACCACTGATGTGAACACTAGGGTTGAGCGAAACGGGTCGTTCATTCTCAAAAGTCGCCGACTTTTGGCAAAGTCGGGTTTCATGAAACCCGATCCGACCCCTGTGCGTGGTCGGCCATGCGGTACGCGACTTTCACGCCAAAGTCGCGTTTCAATGACGCGAAAAGCGCCATTTCTCAGCCAATGAAGGTGAACGCAGAGTGTGGGCAGCGTGATGACATAGGTCCTGGTCCCCACCATCTTAGAGAAGGGCATTGCAGTGATTGGCTTGCTGTCTGCGGCGTCACAGGGGCTATAAAGGGGCGTTCCCGCCGACCGCCATCTTACTGCTGCTGATCTGAGCTTAGAGAGAGGTTGCTGCCGCTTCGTCAGAAGCAGGGATAGTGTTAGGCAGGGTCCATTAACCACCAAACCGCTTGTGCTGTAGCGATTTCCACTGTCCAACACCACCTTCGGTGTGCAGGGACAGTGGAAGCTACATTATTTTTTTTTCTCAGCGCTGTAGCTCATTGGGCTGCCCTAGAAGGCTCCCTGATAGCTGCATTGCTGTGTGTACGCCGCTGTGCAAACCAACTGCTTTTTTCAAAGCACAAATCCTGTTGTTCTGCACAGCTATCTTGTTTGTTTGTCCACACTTTTTATTTAATTTGTGCATCAGTCCACTCCTTATTGCTGCCTGCCATACCTGGCTGAGATTACAGCAGGGAGATAGTAATTGTAGGACAGTCCCTGTTGTTTTTTTTTTTTTTTTTTTGTGGGAGATTAAGATTGGCATTTCTGCTAGAGTGCCATCCCTGTGTGTGCCATCTCTCACTCAGTGGGCCATAGAAAGCCTATTTATTTTTTTGCTTGATTTGGGTTCTAAAATCTACCTGAAAAAATCACTACATCAATCAGTGGGAGAAAAATATTGGCCTCAGGGCTTGTGTGCCACTCCTGACTCCTGTGTGTGCCATCTCTCACTCAGTGAGCCATAGAAAGCCTATTTATTGTTTTGCTTGATTTGGGTTCTAAAATCTACCTGAAAAAATCACTACATCAATCAGTGGGAGAAAAATATTGGCCTCTGGGCTTGTGTGCCACTCCTGACTCCTGTGTGTGCCATCTCTCACTCAGTGGGCCATAGAAAGCCTATTTATTGTTTTGCTTGATTTGGGTTCTAAAATCTACCTGAAAAAATCACTACATCAATCAGTGGGAGAAAAATATTGGCCTCAGGGCTTGTGTGCCACTCCTGACTCCTGTGTGTGCCATCTCTCACTCAGTGGGCCATAGAAAGCCTATTTATTTTTTTGCTTGATTTGGGTTCCAAAATCTACCTGAAAAAATCACTACATCAATCAGTGGGAGAAAAATATTGGCCTCTGGGCTTGTGTGCCACTCCTGACTCCTGCGTGTGCCATCTCTCACTCAGTGGGCCATAGAAAGCCTATTTATTTTTTTGCTTGATTTGGGTTCTAAAATCTACCTGAAAAAATCACTACATCAATCAGTGGGAGAAAAATATTGGCCTCTGGGCTTGTGTGCCACTCCTGACTCCAGTGTGTGCCATCTCTCACTCAGTGGGCCATAGAAAGCCTATTTATTGTTTTGCTTGATTTGGGTTCTAAAATCTACCTGAAAAAATCACTACATCAATCAGTGGGAGAAAAATATTGGCCTCAGGGCTTGTGTGCCACTCCTGACTCCTGTGTGTGCCATCTCTCACTCAGTGGGCCATAGAAAGCCTATTTATTTTTTTGCTTGATTTGGGTTCCAAAATCTACCTGAAAAAATCACTACATCAATCAGTGGGAGAAAAATATTGGCCTCTGGGCTTGTGTGCCACTCCTGACTCCTGTGTGTGCCATCTCTCACTCAGTGGGCCATAGAAAGCCTATTTATTTTTTTGCTTGATTTGGGTTCTAAAATCTACCTGAAAAAATCACTACATCAATCAGTGGGAGATAAATATTGGCCTCTGGGCTTGTGTGCCACTCCTGACTCCTGTGTGTGCCATCTCTCACTCAGTGGGCCATAGAAAGCCTATTTATTGTTTTGCTTGATTTGGGTTCTAAAATCTACCTGAAAAAATCACTACATCAATCAGTGGGAGAAAAATATTGGCCTCAGGGCTTGTGTGCCACTCCTGACTCCTGTGTGTGCCATCTCTCACTCAGTGAGCCATAGAAAGCCTATTTATTTTTTTGCTTGATTTGGGTTCTAAAATCTACCTGAAAAAATCACTACATCAATCAGTGGGAGAAAAATATTGGCCTCAGGGCTTGTGTGCCACTCCTGACTCCTGTGTGTGCCATCTCTCACTCAGTGGGCCATAGAAAGCCTATTGATTTTTTTGCTTGATTTGGGTTCCAAAATCTACCTGAAAAAATCACTACATCAATCAGTGGGAGAAAAATATTGGCCTCTGGGCTTGTGTGCCACTTCTGACTCCTGTGTGTGCCATCTCTCACTCAGTGGGGCATAGAAAGCCTTTTTTTTTTTTTTTTTTTTAATTTGGTTTCTAAATTGTCCTTGAAATAATCATTTTATTTTATTTGGTTTCTAAATTCTTCCAGAAAAAAATCATTTTATTTTATTTTGTTTCTAAAGTCTCCCTGAAAAAAAATAAAAATAAAACAGTGGGAGATTAATATTGCCCTTTCTGCTTGTGTGCCAGTCTTGACTCCTGGGTGTGCCATCTCTCTCTCTCTCTCTCTCTCTCTCTCTCTCTCAAATTGTGGGCCATAGAAAGCCTTTTTTTTTTTTTTTGCTTGATTTGGGTTCCAAAATCTACCTGAAAAAATCACTACATCAATCAGTGGGAGAAAAATATTGGCCTCTGGGCTTGTGTGCCACTCCTGACTCCTGTGTGTGCCATCTCTCACTCAGTGGGCCATAGAAAGCCTTTTTTTGTTTTTTTATTTGGTTTCTAAATTCCTCCTGAAAAAATCATTTTTTTTAATTTTGTTTCTAAAGTCTCCCTGAAAAAAATAAATAAATAAATAAAACAGTGGGAGATTAATATTGACATTTGTGCTTGAGTGACAGTCCTGCGTGTGTGGCATCTCTGTGATTTGGTGCCACAGAAAACAGAGTGTGTAACATTGTGCCTGATTTTCCTTGTGGTCTCACCAACCTGTAAAGGGATATTGAAATCATACTGAAGTTATAGGTCACCGTGTAAGTTGTTTGACAGCAACAAATAAAGTTACTTTGGTTAAGTTTTTAAAACAATGAGGAAGTCTGGTGCAAGAGGTCGTGGCCGTGGGCGTTCATTGTCAGCTGGTAATGATGGTAGTGGTAGTGGAGCATCAGGTGGTCGTGGGAAAAAAAATATTCCACCTAAGTCTGGAGCTGTGGAGCCAGGTTCGTCGTCTGGCTACACAAGGCCTCGAACGCTCTTTTTTCTGGGAGTAGGAAAACCGCTTTTAAAGCCGGAGCAGCAACAGCAAGTTTTGGCTTACCTTGCAGACTCAGCCTCTAGCTCTTTTGCCTCCTCTTCTGAAACTGGTAAATGTAAAAGCAGCGTGTCGCTTGTGGATGTTCACGGTCAGGGACAAGTCGCTTCCTTGTCCTCTTCAGCAACAACAACAACAAGAGAGAAGGATGCAGCAGGCGACACAACGGGTTACTCCATGGAGCTCTTTACACATACCGTCCCTGGCTTAGAAAGTGAAACACTTAACAGGCCATGCCCATTACAAGTAGATTCTGACATGGAGTGCACTGATGCACAGCCACAGCCTGACTACTATGCTGGTCCTTTAACTCAGACCACAACATTGCCCTCTCAGGGTACTGATCCACAATCAGACCCTGATGAGACTATGTTGCCCTGTCACGAACGCTATACCACCGACCGACACGGTGACACAGACGAAGTTGCACACGAGCTAGAAGAGGAGGTAATAGATGACCCAGTTGTTGACCCCGATTGGCAGCCATTGGGGGAACAGGGTGCAGGCGGCAGTAGTTCAGAAGCGGAGGTGGAGGAGGGGCCGCAGCAGGCATCAGCATCGCAACAGGTTCCATCTGCCGGGCCCGTATCTGGCACAAAACGCGTGTTAAAGCCAAAACCTGTTGGAGGACAGCGTGGCCATCCGGTTAAAGCTCAGTCTGCAATCCCTGAAAAGGGATCCGATGCTAGGAAGAGTGCAGTCTGGCATTTTTTTAAACAACATCCAATTGATCAGCGCAAAGTCATCTGTCAAAAATGTTCAACTAGCTTAAGCAGAGGTCAGAATCTGAAAAGTCTCAATACAAGTTGCATGCATAGACATTTAACCACCATGCATTTTCAAGCCTGGACTAACTACCAAACGTCCCTTAAGGTTGTAGCACCCTCGGCCAATGAAGCTAGTCAGCAACGCAACATCCCTTCCGTCACTGTAACGCCACCATTTTCCGCACCACCGGCAGTATCTGTGCAGGTTTCTTTGCCAGCCAAAAGCAGTCAGGGTCAGGGAATCACCAGTTTTGTAGGAGGAAATATTGCATCTAGGGCACCGGCGGAAACAATACCGTCTCCAACCGTCTCTCAGTCTGCCATGTCCACCGGCACACCCGCAAGTTCCACGATCTCCAGCTCTCCAGTCCAGCTCACCCTACATGAGACTCTGGTTAGAAAAAGGAAGTACTTATCCTCGCATCCGCGTACACAGGGTTTTGACGCCCACATAGCTAGACTAATCTCGTTAGAGATGATGCCCTACCGGTTAGTTGAAAGTGAAGCTTTCAAAGCCCTGATGGAGTACGCTGAACCACGCTACGAGCTACCCAGTCGACACTTTTTTTCCAGAAAAGCCATCCCAGCCCTGCACCAGCATGTTAAACAGCGCATCGTCCATGCACTCAGGCAATCTGTGAGTACAAAGGTGCACCTGACTACAGCTGCATGGAGCAGTAGG
The DNA here is from genome assembly GCF_032444005.1 of Ranitomeya imitator. Classification (NCBI taxonomy): domain Eukaryota; kingdom Metazoa; phylum Chordata; class Amphibia; order Anura; family Dendrobatidae; genus Ranitomeya; species Ranitomeya imitator. Next base: position 377,769,115 of record NC_091283.1, read on the forward strand.
CATGGCCAGGGACGTTACGTGTCCATCACGGCACACTGGGTGAATGTGGTGGATGCAGGGTCCACAGGGGACATCAATTTCGGGACAGTTGTGCCTAGCCCACGGTCTAGGAAACAGTTGGCTGTAGGCGTTCGCACCCCCTCCTCCTCGTCCTCCTGCAGAAGCGACAGCTCTTCCACAGACCGCAGTCGGCCAACCACTCCATCGGCAGCTGACACTGTTGCACACCAGTTGTCCCATTATGGGCCAGCTACTGGCAAGCGTCAGCAGGCTGTATTGGCTATGAAGTGTTTGGGCGACAACAGACACACCGCGGAAGTTCTGTCCGAGTTCTTGCAACAAGAAACGCAGTCGTGGCTGGGCACAGTAGATCTTGAGGCAGGCAAGGTAGTGAGTGATAACGGAAGGAATTTCATGGCTGCCATCTCCCTTTCCCAACTGAAACACATTCCTTGCCTGGCTCACACCTTAAACCTGGTGGTGCAGTGCTTATTGAAAACTTATCCTGGGTTCTCCGACCTGCTCCACAAAGTGCGTGGACTTTGCTCACATATCCGACGTTCGCCTGTACATTCCAGCCGTATGCAGACCTATCAGCGGTCTTTGAACCTTGCCCAGCATCGCCTAATCATAGACGTTGCAACAAGGTGGAACTCAACACTGCACATGCTTCAGAGACTGTGCCAACAGAGGCGGGCTGTTATGCTTTTGTGGGAGGATACACATACACGGGCAGGCAATAGGATGGCAGACATGGAGTTGTCAGGTGTGCAGTGGTCGAAGATACAAGACATGTGTCAAGTCCTTCAGTGTTTTGAGGAATGCACACGGCTGGTTAGTGCAGACAACGCCATAATAAGCATGAGCATCCCCCTAATGTGTCTGCTGATACAAAGTTTGACGCACATAAAGGATCAGGCGTCTGCACCAGAGGAAGAGGAAAGCCTTGATGACAGTCAGCCATTGTCTGGTCAGGGCAGTGTACAGGACGAGGTAGCGGGCGAAGAGGAGGTGGAGGACGAGGAGGATGATGGGGATGAGTATATTTTTAATGAGGAAGCTTTCCCGGGGGCACTGGAAATTGGTTGCGTGGCAAGGCCGGGTTCTGGTTTTTTGAGGGACACAAGTGACGTAGATTTGCCTGAAACTGCCCCTCAACCAATCAAAACCGCAGATTTGACAACTGGAACTTTGGCCCACATGGCGGATTATGCCTTACGTATCCTCAAAAGGGACACACGCATTACTAAAATGATGAACGATGATGATTACTGGTTGGCCTGCCTCCTTGATCCTCGCTATAAAGGCAAATTGCAAAATATTATGCCACATGAGAACTTGGAACTAATATTAGCAACCAAACAATCAACTCTTGTTGACCGTTTGCTTCAGGCATTCCCAGCACACAGCGCCCGTGATCGTTCTCACACGAGCTCCAGGGGGCAGCAGACCAGGAGTGTTAGGGGTGCACACATCAGAAGTGGCGTTGGACAGAGGGGTTTTCTGACCAGGTTGTGGAGTGATTTTGCTATGACCGCAGACAGGACAGGTACTGCTGCATCAATTGAAAGTGACAGGAGACAACATTTGTCCAGTATGGTTACTAACTATTTTTCATCCCTTATCGATGTTCTCCCTCAACCGTCATTCCCATTTGATTACTGGGCATCAAAATTAGACACCTGGCCAGAATTGGCAGAATATGCATTGCAGGAGCTTACTTGCCCGGCAGCTATTGTCCTATCAGAAAGAGTATTCAGTGCTGCAGGTTCAATATTAACCGAAAAAAGGACTCGTCTGGCTACCCAAAATGTTGATGATCTAACATTCATTAAAATGAACCACAACTGGATTTTGAATTCTATTGCCCCACCTTGCCCGGCAGACACCTAGCTTTCCTACGAAAAGCTCTTGCCTGTGGACTACTGTGAATTACTTTTCGAATGTCTAATTTGCTGCAGCTGATTGTCCAGCATACGACATGTTTACACCTCCCTAAATGGCCAAACTCCCCACACGGGGCCGTGGTATCGCGACTTGGCGCAAGCACCCGTGAGAGTGCTGTTTGTCTGAAGAGGTGGGTGTGCCCGCTTTTGGTCGATGGCACTGCCACTGGGTCCCTCATAGTACAATAAACTGTCTCTGGCGGTGGTGGTGCGCACCCAACGTCAGACACACTGTTGTAACATGAGGGGCCCTGGGCCTGTACCGCCGTCCACAAGAGAGTTCACCCACCCCCAGGTCAAACATTGCTCTGCCACTTCCATAATTATCTCTCACACTTCCACCAATGTTTAGACTATGCGCTGACATCCTTCCATTCCTGCCACTGACAATACCATTGTGTTGACATGTATAATGGTACTTAACATAGTCAGGGGCAGTGTCCTCTTTTTACCCAAGTAAAAACTTTGCGCCAAATTAGTAGGTCAGAAACAACGCAGAGGATCCCACCCCTGTACCTAAAGATTGCACCCTTTAGTGTTTTCGCTGGATTTTAATGTGAGACATTCACATTTATGTATTGTTTTGGACTACTAACTGGCAGACACTCATTACAATCATCCTCCGCTGACCAGGCCACTGCTGGCCGTGTTCACCTGGAACCAATTTAAAATTGCCTACAGCCATCTGTTATTATGTTAGGCCTTCGATGCCTGTCTGCGGTCACTCCTTCCACTAGGCCTCCACTGACCAGACCACTGCTGCCCGTGTACCCCTGGAACCAATTATAAAGTGCCTACAGCCCAATTTTTTTATGTTAGGCCTTCGAAGCCTGTCTGCGGTCCGTTCTTTCTACTACTACTACACTGACCAGGCCACTGCTGCCCGTGTTCCCCTGGAACCAATTTAAAATTGCCTACAGCCATCTGTTATTATGTTAGGCCTTCGATGCCTGTCTGCGGTCACTCCTTCCACTAGGCCTCCACTGACCAGACCACTGCTGCCCGTGTACCCCTGGAACCAATTATAAAGTGCCTACAGCCCAATTTTTTTATGTTAGGCCTTCGAAGCCTGTCTGCGGTCCGTTCTTTCTACTACTACTACACTGAACAGGCCACTGCTGCCCGTGTTCCCCTGGAACCAATTTAAAATTGCCTACAGCCATCTGTTATTATGTTAGGCCTTCGATGCCTGTCTGCGGTCACTCCTTCCACTAGGCCTCCACTGACCAGACCACTGCTGCCCGTGTACCCCTGGAACCAATTATAAAGTGCCTACAGCCCAATTTTTTTATGTTAGGCCTTCGAAGCCTGTCTGCGGTCCGTTCTTTCTACTACTACTACACTGACCAGGCCACTGCTGCCCGTGTTCCCCTGGAACCAATTTAAAATTGCCTACAGCCATCTGTTATTATGTTAGGCCTTCGATGCCTGTCTGCGGTCACTCCTTCCACTAGGCCTCCACTGACCAGACCACTGCTGCCCGTGTACCCCTGGAACCAATTATAAAGTGCCTACAGCCCAATTTTTTTATGTTAGGCCTTCGAAGCCTGTCTGCGGTCCGTTGTTTCTACTACTACTACACTGACCAGGCCACTGCTGCCCGTGTTCCCCTGGAACCAATTTAAAATTGCCTACAGCCATCTGTTATTATGTTAGGCCTTCGATGCCTGTCTGCGGTCACTCCTTCCACTAGGCCTCCACTGACCAGACCACTGCTGTTGTGAATTCTGTGGCAGAGCTCCCTCCTGTGGTCACAAGTGGTACTTCGGCTGATTCTCTCTGGAAGCTTCCGTTTGTGGAGGAAAGTGGTACTGCGGCTTCTGAGTTTCCTCCCTCAGGTGATCTGGTGAGGTCGTTAGGTGCTTCTCTACTTAACTCCACCTGATGTTTTGATCCATGCTTCCTGTCAATGTTCCAGTGTTGGACTTGTTTTTCCCTGGATCATTCCTGTGGCCTGCTGCTCTGCATAGCTAAGTTCTTCTTTGCTATTTGTTTGCAATTTTTTCTGTCCAGCTTGTCTAATTGTTTTGCTGGAAGCTCTGGGACGCAAAGGGTGTACCTCCGTGCCGTTAGTTCGGTACAGAGGGTCTTTTCGCCCCCTTTGCGTGGTTTTCTTTAGGGTTTTGTGTAGACTGCAAAGTTATCTTTCCTATCCTCGCTCTGTTAAGAAAGTCGGGCCTCACTTTGCTGAATCTGTTTCATCCCTACGTTTGTCTTTTCATCTTAACTCACAGTCATTATATGTGGGGGGCTGCCTTTTCCTTTGGGGTATTTCTCTGAGGCAAGGTAGGCTTATTTTCTATCTTCAGGCCAGTTAGTTTCTCAGGCTGTGTCGAGTTGCATAGGCAGAGTTAGGCGCAATCCACGGCTGCCTCTAGTGTTGTTTGGAGAGGATTAGGGATTGCGGTCTGCAGAGTTCCCACGTCTCAGAGCTCGTTCTATTATTTTGGGTTATTGTCAGATCACTGTATGTGCTCTGATCGCTATGTCCATTGTGATACTGAATTGCCTATCATAACAGTGCAGGAAGCCGAAAGTGCTAATGATTCTCAATAGAGGGAAAAAAGAAGTTCTGAGACCATTTTTTTTTCTTTGCACTGTGTTTTGCCTTTTTTTTCCCCTAGACATTTGGGTGGTTCAGGACACAGGTGTAGCAATGGACATTAAAGGTCTGTCTTCATGTGTGGATCAGCTCATGGCAAGAGTTCAAAATATTCAAGATTTTGTGGTTCAGAATTCTTTGTTAGAACCGAGAATTCCTATTCCAGATTTGTTTTTTGGACATAGAACTAAATTTCTGAGTTTCAAAAATAATTGTAAATTATTTCTGGCTTTGAAACCTCGCTCCTCTGGTGACCCAGTTCAACAGGTTAGGATCGTCATTTCTTTTTTGCGTGGCGACCCTCAGGATTGGGCATTTTCTCTTGCGTCAGGAGATCCTGCATTAAGTAATATCGATGCGTTTTTCCTGGCGCTTGGATTGCTGTACGATGAGCCTAATTCAGTGGATGAGGCAGAAAAAAATTTGCTGGCTCTTTGTCAGGCTCAGGTTGAGATAGAGGTATATTGCCAGAAATTTAGAAAGTGGTCCGTGCTCACTCAATGGAATGAATCTGCGCTGGCAGCTATATTCAGAAAGGGTCTCTCTGAAGCCCTTAAGGATGTCATGGTGGGATTTCCTATGCCTGCTGGTTTGAATGAGTCTATGTCTTTGGCCATTCAGATCGGTCGACGCTTGCGTGAGCGTAAATCTGTGCACCATTTGGCAGTATTACCTGAGATTAAACCTGAGCCTATGCAGTGCGATAGGACTATGACCAGAGTTGAACGGCAAGAACACAGACGTCTGAATGGGCTGTGTTTCTACTGTGGTGATTCCACTCATGCTATCTCTGATTGTCCTAAGCGCACTAAGCGGTTCGCTAGGTCTGCCACCATTGGTACTGTACAGTCAAAGTTCCTTCTGTCCGTTACCTTGATCTGCTCTTTGTCATCGTATTCTGTCATGGCGTTTGTGGATTCAGGCGCTGCCCTGAATTTGATGGACTTGGAATATGCTAAGCGTTGTGGGTTTTTCTTGGAGCCCTTGCAGTGTCCTATTCCATTGAGAGGAATTGATGCTACGCCTTTGGCCAAGAATAAGCCTCAATACTGGACCCAGCTGACCATGTGCATGGCTCCTGCACATCAGGAGGTTATTCGCTTTCTGGTGTTGCATAATCTGCATGATGTGGTCGTGTTGGGGTTGCCATGGCTACAAGCCCATAATCCAGTATTGGATTGGAAATCCATGTCGGTGTCCAGCTGGGGTTGTCAGGGGGTACATGGTGATGTTCCTTTTCTGTCAATTTCGTCATCCACCCCTTCTGAGGTTCCAGAGTTCTTGTCTGATTACCGGGATGTATTTGATGAGCCCAAGTCCGATACCCTACCTCCGCATAGGGATTGTGATTGTGCTATCAATTTGATTCCTGGTAGTAAATTCCCAAAAGGTCGACTGTTTAATTTATCCGTGCCTGAGCACACCTCTATGCGCAGTTATGTGAAGGAATCCCTGGAGAAGGGGCATATTCGCCCGTCATCGTCGCCATTAGGAGCAGGGTTCTTTTTTGTAGCCAAGAAGGATGGTTCGCTGAGACCTTGTATAGATTACCGCCTTCTTAATAAGATCACTGTTAAATTTCAGTACCCCTTGCCATTGTTATCTGATTTGTTTGCTCGGATTAAGGGGGCTAGTTGGTTCACCAAGATAGATCTTCGTGGTGCGTATAATCGGGTGCGAATCAGGCGAGGTGATGAATGGAAAACTGCATTTAATACGCCCGAGGGTCATTTTGAGTATCTAGTGATGCCATTCGGACTTGCCAATGCTCCATCAGTGTTTCAGTCCTTTATGCATGACATCTTCCGAGAGTACCTGGATAAATTCCTGATTGTGTACTTGGATGACATTTTGATCTTCTCGGATGATTGGGAGTCTCATGTGAAGCAGGTCAGAACAGTTTTTCAGGTCCTGCGTGCTAATTCTTTGTTTGTGAAGGGATCAAAGTGTCTCTTTGGTGTGCAGAAGGTTTCATTTTTGGGGTTTATCTTTTCCCCTTCTACTATCGAGATGGATCCTGTTAAGGTCCAGGCCATCCATGATTGGACTCAGCCGACATCTCTGAAAAGTCTGCAAAAGTTCCTGGGCTTTGCTAATTTTTATCGTCGCTTCATCTGCAATTTTTCTAGTATTGCCAAACCATTGACCGATTTGACCAAGAAGGGTGCTGATTTGGTCAATTGGTCTTCTGCTGCTGTGGAAGCTTTTCAAGAGTTGAAGCGTCGTTTTTCTTCTGCCCCTGTGTTGTGTCAACCAGATGTTTCTCTTCCGTTCCAGGTCGAGGTTGATGCTTCTGAGATTGGAGCAGGGGCTGTTTTGTCGCAGAGAGGTTCTGATTGCTCAGCGATGAAACCATGCGCTTTTTTTTCCAGGAAGTTTTCGCCTGCTGAGCGAAATTATGATGTGGGCAACCGAGAGTTGCTGACCATGAAGTGGGCATTCGAGGAGTGGCGTCATTGGCTTGAAGGAGCTAAGCATCGCGTGGTGGTATTGACTGATCATAAGAACTTGACTTATCTCGAGTCTGCTAAGCGTTTGAATCCTAGACAGGCTCGTTGGTCACTGTTTTTTGCCCATTTTGACTTTGTGATTTCGTACCTTCCGGGCTCTAAAAATGTGAGGGCAGATGCTCTGTCTAGGAGTTTTGTGCCCGACTCTCCGGGTTTATCTGAGCCGGCGGGTATCCTCAAGGAAGGAGTAATTGTTTCTGCCATCTCCCCTGATTTGCGGTGGGTGCTGCAAAAATTTCAGGCTAATAAACCTGATCGTTGTCCAGCGGAGAAACTGTTTGTCCCTGATAGGTGGACGAATAAAGTTATCTCTGAGGTTCATTGTTCGGTGTTGGCTGGTCATCCTGGAATCTTTGGTACCAGAGAGTTAGTGGCTAGATCCTTTTGGTGGCCATCTCTGTCACGGGATGTGCGTACTTTTGTGCAGTCCTGTGGGATTTGTGCTAGGGCTAAGCCCTGCTGTTCTCGTGCCAGTGGGTTGCTTTTGCCCTTGCCGGTCCCGAAGAGGCCTTGGACACATATCTCTATGGATTTTATTTCAGATCTTCCCGTTTCTCAAAAGATGTCAGTCATTTGGGTGGTCTGTGATCGCTTTTCTAAGATGGTCCATCTGGTACCCTTGTCTAAATTGCCTTCCTCCTCTGATTTGGTGCCATTGTTCTTCCAGCATGTGGTTCGTTTGCATGGCATTCCAGAGAATATCGTTTCTGACAGAGGTTCCCAGTTTGTTTCGAGGTTTTGGCGAGCCTTTTGTGGTAGGATGGGCATTGACTTGTCTTTTTCCTCGGCTTTCCATCCTCAGACTAATGGCCAGACCGAACGAACCAATCAGACCTTGGAAACCTATCTGAGATGCTTTGTTTCTGCCGATCAGGATGACTGGGTGTCCTTTTTGCCTTTGACTGAGTTCGCCCTTAATAATTGGGCCAGCTCGGCTACCTTGGTTTCGCCATTTTTCTGCAATTCTGGGTTCCATCCTCGTTTCTCTTCAGGACAGGTTGAGTCTTCGGACTGTCCCGGTGTGGATACTGTGGTGGACAGGTTGCAGCAGATTTGGACTCATGTAGTGGACAATTTGACCTTGTCCCAGGAGAAGGCTCAACGTTTCGCTAATCGCAGATGCCGTGTGGGTCCCCGACTTCGTGTTGGGGATCTGGTTTGGTTATCTTCTCGTCATATTCCTATGAAGGTTTCCTCTCCTAAGTTTAAACCTCGTTTCATTGGTCCGTATAGGATTTCTGAGGTTCTTAATCCTGTGTCTTTTCGTCTGACCCTCCCAGATTCTTTTTCCATACATAACGTATTCCATAGGTCATTGTTGCGGAGATACGTGGCACCTATGGTTCCATCTGTTGACCCTCCTGCCCCGGTTTTGGTGGAGGGGGAATTGGAGTATATTGTGGAGAAGATTTTGGATTCTCGTGTTTCAAGACGGAAACTCCAGTATCTGGTTAAATGGAAGGGGTGTGCTCAGGAAGATAATTCCTGGGTTTTTGCCTCTGATGTCCATGCTCCCGATCTTGTTCGTACCTTTCATGTGGCTCATCCTGGTCGGCCTGGGGGCTCTGATGAGGGTTCGGTGACCCCTTCTCAAGGGGGGGTACTGTTGTGAATTCTGTGGCAGAGCTCCCTCCTGTGGTCACAAGTGGTACTTCGGCTGATTCTCTCTGGGAGCTTCCGTTTGTGGAGGAAAGTGGTACTGCGGCTTCTGAGTTTCCTCCCTCAGGTGATCTGGTGAGGTCGTTAGGTGCTTCTCTACTTAACTCCACCTGATGCTTTGATCCATGCTTCCTGTCAATGTTCCAGTGTTGGACTTGTTTTTCCCTGGATCATTCCTGTGGCCTGCTGCTCTGCATAGCTAAGTTCTTCTTTGCTATTTGTTTGCTATTTTTTCTGTCCAGCTTGTCTAATTGTTTTGCTGGAAGCTCTGGGACGCAAAGGGTGTACCTCCGTGCCATTAGTTCGGTACGGAGGGTCTTTTTGCCCCCTTTGCGTGGTTTTCTTTAGGGTTTTGTGTAGACCGCAAAGTTATCTTTCCTATCCTCGCTCTGTTAAGAAAGTCGGGCCTCACTTTGCTGAATCTGTTTCATCCCTACGTTTGTCTTTTCATCTTAACTCACAGTCATTATATGTGGGGGCTGCCTTTTCCTTTGGGGTATTTCTCTGAGGCAAGGTAGGCTTATTTTCTATCTTCAGGCTAGTTAGTTTCTCAGGCTGTGTCGAGTTGCATAGGCAGAGTTAGGCGCAATCCACGGCTGCCTCTAGTGTTGTTTGGAGAGGATTAGGGATTGCGGTCTGCAGAGTTCCCACGTCTCAGAGCTCGTTCTATTATTTTGGGTTATTGTCAGATCACTGTATGTGCTCTGATCGCTATGTCCATTGTGATACTGAATTGCCTATCATAACACACTGCTGCCCGTGTTCCCCTGGAACCAATTTTAAATTGCCTACAGCCAGCCCAATTTTTTTATGTTAGGCCTTCGAAGCCTGTCTGCAGTCCTTCCTTCCAATAGTTCTCCACTGACCAGACCAATGCTGGCCGTGTACCCCTGGAACCCAGCTGAAAGTGCATGGAGCCTCCTTTTTTTCTTTGTTTTATATTTAAAAAGCCCAGATGAACTACGCTGTACCACGGTTCAAGCTACCCAGTCGACATTTCTTTTGCGAGAAAAGCCATGCCAGCCCTCCACCGGCATGAAAAAGTCTGCATTGTCATAGCACTCAGGAAATCAAACAGTAGAAAGGTGCACCTGACAAGAGACGCATGGACCAGTAGGCATGTCCACAAAAAATTACGTGTCCATTACGGCGCACTGGGTTAATGTGTTGGATACATGGTCCACAGGGGACAGCCTACAAAGTCTGTCTGCAGTCCCTAATTCAAATTTTCCTCCGCTGACCACACCACTGCTGCCCGTGTACCCCTGGAACCATTTTTAAAGTGCCTACAGCCTAATTTTGTTATGTTAGGCCTACTACGCCTGTCTGCGGTCCCTCCTTCCAATACTCGTCCACTGACCACACCACTGCTGCCCGTGGACCCCTGGAACCAATTTTTAATTGCATAGAGCATCATTTTTTTAATAGTAGGCGTACAAAGTCTGTCTGCGGTCCACTATTGAAATTGTCCTCCACTGCCCAGAGCAATGCTGCCTGTGTACCCCTGTAACTTTTTTAAGCTGCAGTGAGCCACATTTTTGGTTTATGGCCTACTACCTGTGTCTGTCTGCGCCACTCAATTCAGCTGTGTTCCTTTGAAAAAAGCTGAGCGTCAATAGTCTTGTTTTCAGCCTCTAGGAATTTTAAAACTGCATTGGGGGTACAACTTTGGTAGGGCCTACTAACGGTGTCTGCCGCCCCAAGGTGTGCCCCAGGTTTCGTCCACATTGCTTCGGTCTTCCGACTCTCGTTTAGTAGTTGTAGAAAACTACACTGCATTAGGCCTACAAATTGGGTATGGGGTGTAGAGAGATGGTGTGTTCCACTCCAAGGTGTTCTCCAGGTTGCCTTTCCTGAGCTTCTATCTTCAGGCTCTCGTTTAGTAGTTTTTGGAAACTACACTGCATTAGGCCTACAAAAAGGGTATGGGGTGTAGAGAGATGGTGTGTTCCACTCCAAGGTGTTCCCCAGGTTTCCTCGCCATTGCTTCGATCTTCATGCTCTCGTTTAGTAGTTGTTGGAAACTACGCTGCATTAGGCCTACAAATTGGGTATGGGGTGTAGAGAGATGGTGTGTTCCACTCCAAGGTGTTCCCCAGGTTTCCTCTCCATTGCTTCGATCTTCATGCTCTCGTTTAGTAGTTGTTGGAAACTACGCTGCATTAGGCCTACAAATAGGGTATGGGGTGTAGAGAGATGGTGTGTTGCACTCCAAGGTGTTCCCCAGGTTTCCTCTCCATTGCTTTGATCTTCATGCTCTCGTTTAGTAGTTGTTGGAAACTACACTGCATTAGGCCTACAAATTGGGTATGGGGTGTAGAGAGATGGTGTGTTCCACTCCAAGGTGTTCCCCAGGTTTCCTCTCCATTGCTTCGATCTTCATGCTCTCGTTTAGTAGTTGTTGGAAACTACGCTGCATTAGGCCTACAAATTGGGTATGGGGTGTAGAGAGATGGTGTGTTACACTCCAAGGTGTTCCCCAGGTTTCGTCCACATTGCTTCAGTCTTCCGACTCTCGTTTAGTAGTTGTAGAAAACTACACTGCATTAGGCCTACAAATTGGGTATGGGGTGTAGAGAGATGGTGTGTTCCACTCCAAGGTGTTCCCCAGGTTTCCTCGCCATTGCTTCGATCTTCATGCTCTCGTTTAGTAGTTGTTGGAAACTACGCTGCATTAGGCCTACAAATTGGGTATGGGGTGTAGAGAGATGTTGTGTTCCACTCCAAGGTGTTCCCCAGGTTTCCTCTCCATTGCTTCGATCTTCATGCTCTCGTTTAGTAGTTGTTGGAAACTACGCTGCATTAGGCCTACAAATTGGGTATGGGGTGTAGAGAGATGGTGTGTTGCACTCCAAGGTGTTCCCTAGGTTTCCTCTCCATTGCTTCGATCTTCATGCTCTCGTTTAGTAGTTGTTGGAAACTACGCTGCATTAGGCCTACAAATTGGGTATGGGGTGTAGAGAGATGGTGTGTTGCACTCCAAGGTGTTCTCCAGGTTGCCTTTCCTGAGCTTCTATCTTCAGGCTCTCGTTTAGTAGTTGTAGAAAACTACACTGCATTAGGCCTACAAATTGGGTATGGGGTGTAGAGAGATGGTGTGTTCCACTCCAAGGTGTTCCCCAGGTTTCCTCTCCATTGCTTCGATCTTCATGCTCTCGTTTAGTAGTTGTTGGAAACTACGCTGCATTAGGCCTACAAATTGGGTATGGGGTGTAGAGAGATGGTGTGTTCCACTCCAAGGTGTTCTCCAGGTTGCCTTTCCTGAGCTTCTATCTTCAGGCTCTCGTTTAGTAGTTGTAGAAAACTACACTGCATTAGGCCTACAAATTGGGTATGGGGTGTAGAGAGATGGTGTGTTCCACTCCAAGGTGTTCCCCAGGTTTCCTCTCCATTGCTTCGATCTTCATGCTCTCGTTTAGTAGTTGTTGGGAACTACACTGCATTAGGCCTACAAAATGGGTATGGGGTGTAGAGAGATGGTGTGTTACACTCCAAGGTGTTCCCCAGGTTTCGTCCACATTGCTTCGGTCTTCCGACTCTCGTTTAGTAGTTGTAGAAAACTACACTGCATTTGGCCTACAAATTGGGTATGGGGTGTAGAGAGATGGTGTGTTACACTCCAAGGTGTTCCCCAGGTTTCGTCCACATTGCTTCGGTCTTCCGACTCTCGTTTAGTAGTTGTAGAAAACTACACTGCATTAGGCCTACAAATTGGGTATGGGGTGTAGAGAGATGGTGTGTTCCACTCCAAGGTGTTCCCCAGGTTTCCTCGCCATTGCTTTGATCTTCATGCTCTCGTTTAGTAGTTGTTGGAAACTACGCTGCATTAGGCCTACAAATTGGGTATGGGGTGTAGAGAGATGGTGTGTTCCACTCCAAGGTGTTCCCCAGGTTTCCTCTCCATTGCTTCGATCTTCATGCTCTCGTTTAGTAGTTGTTGGAAACTACGCTGCATTAGGCCTACAAATTGGGTATGGGGTGTAGAGAGATGGTGTGTTACACTCCAAGGTGTTCCCCAGGTTTCCTCTCCATTGCTTCGATCTTCAGGCTCTCGTTTAGTAGTTGTTGGAAACTACGCTGCATTAGGGCTACAAATTGGGTATGGGGTGTAGAGAGATGGTGTGTTCCACTCCAAGGTGTTCTCCAGGTTGCCTTTCCTGAGCTTCTATCTTCAGGCTCTCGTTTAGTAGTTGTAGAAAACTACACTGCATTAGGCCTACAAATTGGGTTTGGATGTAGAGAGATGGTGTGTTCCACTCCAAGGTGTTCCCCAGGTTTCCTCTCCATTGCTTCGATCTTCATGCTCTCGTTTAGTAGTTGTTGGGAACTACACTGCATTAGGCCTACAAAATGGGTATGGGGTGTAGAGAGATGGTGTGTTACACTCCAAGGTGTTCCCCAGGTTTCGTCCACATTGCTTCGGTCTTCCGACTCTCGTTTAGTAGTTGTAGAAAACTACACTGCATTAGGCCTACAAATTGGGTATGGGGTCTAGAGAGATGGTGTGTTACACTCCAAGGTGTTCCCCAGGTTTCGTCCACATGGCTTCGGTCTTCCGACTCTCGTTTAGTAGTTGTAGAAAACTACACTGCATTAGGCCTACAAATTGGGTATGGGGTGTAGAGAGATGGTGTGTTCCACTCCAAGGTGTTCCCCAGGTTTCCTCGCCATTGCTTCGATCTTCATGCTCTCGTTTAGTGGTTGTTGGAAACTACGCTGCATTAGGCCTACAAATTGGGTATGGGGTGTAGAGAGATGGTGTGTTCCACTCCAAGGTGTTCCCCAGGTTTCCTCTCCATTGCTTCGATCTTCATGCTCTCGTTTAGTAGTTGTTGGAAACTACGCTGCATTAGGCCTACAAATTGGGTATGGGGTGTAGAGAGATGGTGTGTTACACTCCAAGGTGTTCCCCAGGTTTCCTCTCCATTGCTTCGATCTTCAGGCTCTCGTTTAGTAGTTGTAGAAAACTACACTGCATTAGGCCTACAAATTGGGTATGGGGTGTAGAGAGATGGTGTGTTCCACTCCAAGGTGTTCCCCAGGTTTCCTCTCCATTGCTTCGATCTTCATGCTCTCGTTTAGTATTTGTTGGGAACTACACTGCATTAGGCCTACAAAATGGGTATGGGGTGTAGAGAGATGGTGTGTTACACTCCAAGGTGTTCCCCAGGTTTCGTCCACATTGCTTCGGTCTTCCGACTCTCGTTTAGTAGTTGTAGAAAACTACACTGCATTAGGCCTACAAATTGGGTATGGGGTGTAGAGAGATGGTGTGTTACACTCCAAGGTGTTCCCCAGGTTTCGTCCACATTGCTTCGGTCTTCCAACTCTCGTTTAGTAGTTGTAGAAAACTACACTGCATTAGGCCTACAAATTGGGTATGGGGTGTAGAGAGATGGTGTGTTCCACTCCAAGGTGTTCCCCAGGTTTCCTCGCCATTGCTTCGATCTTCATGCTCTCGTTTAGTAGTTGTTGGAAACTACGCTGCATTAGGCCTACAAATTGGGTATGGGGTGTAGAGAGATGGCGTGTTCCACTCCAAGGTGTTCCCCAGGTTTCCTCTCCATTGCTTCGATCTTGATGCTCTCGTTTAGTAGTTGTTGGAAACTACGCTGCATTAGGCCTACAAATTGGGTATGGGGTGTAGAGAGATGGTGTGTTACACTCCAAGGTGTTCCCCAGGTTTCCTCTCCATTGCTTCGATCTTCAGGCTCTCGTTTAGTAGTTGTTGGAAACTACGCTGCATTAGGCCTACAAATTGGGTATGGGGTGTAGAGAGATGGTGTGTTCCACTCCAAGGTGTTCTCCAGGTTGCCTTTCCTGAGCTTCTATCTTCAGGCTCTCGTTTAGTAGTTGTAGAAAACTACACTGCATTAGGCCTACAAATTGGGTATGGGGTGTAGAGAGATGGTGTGTTCCACTCCAAGCTGTTCCCCAGGTTTCCTCGCCATTGCTTCGATCTTCATGCTCTCGTTTAGTAGTTGTTGGAAACTACGCTGCATTAGGCCTACAAATTGGGTATGGGGTGTAGAGAGATGGTGTGTTCCACTCCAAGGTGTTCTCCAGGTTGCCTTTCCTGAGCTTCTATCTTCAGGCTCTCGTTTAGTAGTTGTAAAAAACTACACTGCGTTAGGCCTACAAATTGTGTATGGGATGTAGAGACGGTGTGTTTCACTCCAAGGTGTTCTCCAGGTTGCCTTTCCTGAGCTTCTATCTTCAGGCTCTTGTTAAATAGTGGTTAAATGGAACAACTGCATTTGGCGTACTAGTTGGTTTGGGGCCTACTAACAGTGTCTGCCGCTCCTTGCTGTTCTCCTGGTTTCCTGTCCTGAAATTCCATTTTCAGGCTCTCGTTAAGTAGTTGTTAATGTTAGACTGCATTTGGCCTACTAGTTGGGTTGGGGCCTACTATCGGTGTCTGCCACTCCTTGCTGTTCTCCTCCACTGAACAACGCTGTGCCGCCTGTTTACTACGGTTGCCAATTTTGAACTGCATTTCGACTACTTACTGATTTGGGCCTACTCTCTGTGTCAGCCTCTCATTCCAGTTGTCCTCCACTGCAATGCCCCCTGGTTAGTCCTGTGTTACCAATTTTGAACTGCATTTAGCCAACTTTATTCTTTGGGCCTATGTCTGTGTTTCCTCCTCATCCTGCCCATTGCCCAGCCAGTGATAGATGAGTCTGCTGGTACATTGACCCATAACGCAAAATTCCCCGTGCACTCTACACAGCAAGATTGTGACCCTGCTGAAAGTCAGGTTCCTCTTCCCGCATACCATACTACCTTACACGGGGACAAAGAGGAAGGTGCAGATGAAAGTGCAGGTTCCTTCATCAGGTGAGGGGAGGAATACTAGTTGGCGACGTCACTGGCACAGGGCCTCTCATAGTACGCAAAAGTGTTGCTGCCGGTGGGAGGCGCCCCCGCCGTGCAAACACACCGCTGTACTTTGAGGGGCCCTGTGCCAGTGCCAATGCCAACGAGTGGGCCCCCCCTGCTTGCTCAGGATCTCAGCACTTGCAAAGTTGAAATACTTACCTCTCCCTGCTCCACTGCCGTGACGTGTTCCAGATTTCCTAGGCCCACTAATTACTTGAACCAGCCCTACCCCCGACAACTTTAGCCAAATGACCCCCAATTTCAAATGCCTTCCAATTATTATAAGGTAAATTACGATTGACAAGCTTCTGTAACAAGAATGGATGTTTTTGCTATTAAAATGGGCAGTGTAGGTGTTTTCCTGGCCTCCACTCACTACCGTCTATGCTCCCCCATTGACTTGCATTGGGTTTCGTGTTTCGGGCGATACCCGACTTTTCGCGATAATCGGCCGATTCCACTCGACTCGACTTCTAAGATAGTCGGGTTTCGCGAAACACGGCTCAACTCTAAAAAGGTCAAGGTCGCTCAACCCTAGTGAACACCTGTTCTCTACTCAGACAACACAGGGTTAGGGTAAAACAGTGTGGCAATAATTTATTGAACCACTAACACACAATTGCATATGATGGCCAACGAAAGAGCTCTGTATTTCTTCAGTTGGAGCCATGATGCAATGGTCTCTGTAATGTATAGTCTCTCTAAACACAGGCAGATTCATTCTTCCACAGGCTTGGGGGGAAGGTGGATGGAGGCCATCCTTCATTGCTGGAGTGTTTAAACAACATGCATAGATTGTCATTCATATTGCAGAGCACCAATGGATCAACATATTAACAAACATTCAAACATTGTGCCTTTGTTTCCCAAAGATAGTAGAATATTACTAGGACTGCAATACTAGGACAGATACTATAGCTAATCAGCAGCCAGTCAACAAATGGCAGTCATTGAACATTAATTCAATGACAATAACAGTCAACATTCATTCTCACATAAACTCTTAAAGGTACTTTCACACTGAACGATATCGCTAGCGATCCGTGACGTTGCAGCATCCTGGCTAGCGATATCATTGAGTTTGACACGCAGCAGCGATCAGGATCCTGCTGTGCCATCGCTGGTCATCGCTGAAAGTCCAGAACTTTATTTTGTCGCTGGATCACCCGCTGTCATCGCTGAATTGGCGTGTGTGACGCCGATCCAGCGATGTGTTCACTTGTAACCAGGGTAAACATCGGATTACTAAGCGCAGGGCCACGCTTAGTAACCTGATATTTACCCTGGTTACCATTGTAAATGTAAAAAAAACCAAACACTACATACTTACATTCCGGTGTCTATCGCGTCCCCCGGCGTCAGCTTCCCTGCACTGTGTCAGCGCCGGCCGGCCGTAAAGCAGAGCACAGCGGTGACGTCACCGCTCTGCTTTACGGCCGGCGCTTACACAGTGCAGGGAAGCTGACTCCGGGGGACGCGACAGACACCGGAATGTAAGTATGTACTGTTTTTTTTTTTTTCACATTTACAATAGTAACAAGGGTAAACATCGGGTTACTAAGCGTGGCCCTGCGCTTAGTAACCCGATGTTTACCCTGGTTACCCGGGGACTTCGGCGTCGTTGGTTGCTGGAGAGATGTCTGTGTGACAGCTCTCCAGCGACCACACAACGACTAAACAGCGACGCTGCAGCGATCTGCATCGTTGTCTATATCGCTGCAGCGTCGCTTAATGTGACGGTACCTTAAGTCATCTCCCTGGGCCTACTGAAATAATATTGCATGTCTGGATAATTCAGATTAAATGCGGTGTCACCACAGTCGAATCTTTCGCATTCCCACCACTCGTAGTATTTCAAGATTGTCTTCGATCCCCCTCAGTTCTTCTGAGGTTCTCCACTGTATCCAGGACCTGTGGACATCATGTCACCACTGGTCTTTAAAGGGAACCTGTCACCCCGTTTTTTGAGATTGAGCTATAAATACTGTTAAATAGGGCCTGCGCTGTGTGTTCCTATAGTGTATGTAGTGTACCCCGATTCCCCATGTATGCTGAGAAATAACTTACCAAAGTCGCCGTTTTCGCCTGTCAATCAGGCTGGTCAGGTCGGGAGGGCGTGGTGACATCGCTGGTTCTTCCTCAGCTTTACGTTGGTGGCGTAGTGGCGTAGTGGTGAAGACACAGCGCGCGATCTGCGCTGTCATCCCTTTCGTCGGTGGGGGCGGCCATCTTCCTGGGGCCGCGCGTGCGCAGATCGAGTGCTCTGCTGCACGGGGCTTCAGGAAAATGGCCGCGGGATGCCGCGCGTGCGCATTAGAGATCGCGGCGGCCATTTTCCCAAAGCCGAGTTTGCATCTCGGCTTTGGGAAAATGGCCGCCGCGATCTCTAATGCGCACGCGCGGCATCCCGCGGCCATTTTCCTGAAGCCCCGTGCAGCAGAGCACTCGATCTGCGCACGCGCGGCCCCAGGAAGATGGCCGCCCCCACCGACGAAAGGGATGACAGCGCAGATCGCGCGCTGTGTCTTCACCACTACGCCACTACGCCACCAACGTAAAGCTGAGGAAGAACCAGCGATGTCACCACGCCCTCCCGACCTGACCAGCCTGATTGACAGGCGAAAACGGCGACTTTGGTAAGTTATTTCTCAGCATACATGGGGAATCGGGGTACACTACATACACTATAGGAACACACAGCGCAGGCCCTATTTAACAGTATTTATAGCTCAATCTCAAAAAACGGGGTGACAGGTTCCCTTTAAAGCACTGGACTATCAGGCAGTTCCTGAGAGGCTTAAAGAGCCTGATTTTAGCAATATATACAGGACTTACTAGACTTTAGAATAACCAACAAAGTCCAGCTCACCCTTTCCAAAATCGATCTAATCAGTGGAAAAGTGCAGAGATAATACTTGGCATGGTGTGGATATAGGTGCCTCCAGTGGATGAAGGAGATCCAGCTTCCAAGATATATAAAAAATAAAAATATGTGTACTCAATTAAAACGGAAAAGAGGAGTATATACTTGGTGAAAATTTGGAGTGAGTGTCTCCGTAAAAAAACAGCACATTTTGAAATCTGTAGCGTTCTTAGTCTTGGTGTGTAACAATTGAACAATGATGGTAGTCATATAAGTCCACCAGTTCACAGATGGGCTGTACGACACAGATCTCACATGTGTAATCAGCTACTTTACTAAGTGCCTAGAGTAATTTACTTTTTTCCAGGATGTGATATGTTAAAAACAATAGTAAAATATCCCGTATATACTCGAGTATAAGCCGACCCGAGTATAAGCCGACCCCCCTAATTTTGCAACAAAAAACTGGGAAAACTTATTGACTCGAGTATAAGCCTAGGGTGGAAAATGCAGCAGCTACGTGTAAATGTTAAAGATAAAAATAGATACCAATAAAAGTAAAATTAATTGAGACATCAGTAGGTTAAGTGTTTTTAAATATCCATATTGAATCAGGAGTCCCACATAATGCTCCATACAGCTCATTATGGCCCCATAAGATGCTCCATATAAAATACGCCCCATATAATGCTCCATACACTTTATGATGGGCCCCATAAGAAGCTCCATATTAAAATATGCCCCATATAATGCTGCACAAATGTTGATTATGACCCCATAAGATGCTCCATAGAGACATTTGCCCCATACAATGCTGCCCAAATGTTGATTATGGCCCCATAAGATGCTCCATAGACACATTTGCCTCATATAATGCTCCACAAATGCTGATTATGGCCCCATAAGATGCTCTATAGACACATTTGCCCCGTATAATGCTGCAGAAATGCTGATTATGGCCTCATAAGATGCTCCATAGACACATTTGCCTCATTGTTGTCAATTCTGTTGTCGGGCTCCCTCCTGTGGTCATGAATGGTACTTCGGCTGGTTCTGTCCATGGACTTTCTCTGGTGGCTGTGGGTGTTTCTGAGTTTCCTTTCACAGGTGACGAGGTTAATTCGTTAGCTGGCTGCTCTATTTAACTCCACTTAGATCTTTGCTCCATGCTACCTGTCAATGTTCCAGTATTGGTCTAGTTCACTCCTGGATCATTCTTGTGACCTGTCTTCCCAGCAGAAGCTAAGTGACGGCTTGTTTTTCTCTGGTTTGCTATTTTTCTGTCCAGCTTGCTATTTGATTGTTGTCTTGCTTGCTGGAAGCTTTGGGACGCAGAGGGAGCGCCTCCGCACCGTGAGTCGGTGCGGAGGGTCTTTTTGCGCCCTCTGCGTGGTCTTTTTGTAGGTTTTTGTGCTGACCGCAAAGCTACTTTTCCTATCCTCAGTCTGTTCAGTAAGTCGGGCCTCACTTTGCTAAATCTATTTCATCTCTGTGTTTGTATTTTCATCTTTACTCACAGTCATTATATGTGGGGGGCTGCCTTTTCCTTTGGGGAATTTCTCTGAGGCAAGGTAGGCTTTATTTTTCTATCTTTAGGGCTAGCTAGTTCCTTAGGCTGTGCCGAGTTGCATAGGGAGCGTTAGGCGCAATCCACGGCCATTTCTAGTGTGGTTGATAGGATTAGGGATTGCGGTCAGCAGAGTTCCCACGTCCCAGAGCTCGTCCTATATTATCAGTAACTATCAGGTCATTCTGTGTGCTCTTAACCACCAGGTCCATTGTTGTCCTGACCACCAGGTCATAACACCTCATATAATGCTCCACAAATGCTGATTATGGCCCCATAAATGCTCCATAGAGATATTTGCCCCATATAATGCTGCATATGGCCCCATAAGATGCTCTATAGAAATATTTGCCCCGTATAATGCTGCACAAATGCTGATTATGGCTCCATAGACTATTATGCCCCATATGCTGTTGCTGCGATAAAAAAAAAAAATGACATACTCACCTCTCGTCGCTCAGGCCCCTGGCACTTGCTATAGTCACCTGTCCGCGTTCCACCATCGGCGCCGCTGTGTCTTCCGCATCCTCTGCACTGACTGTTCAGGCAGAGGGCTGTTATGATAAGATAATTCAGTACCACAATGGACATAGAGGTCAGAGCACATACAGTGACCTGACAATAACCCAAAAACATTGAACGAGCTCTGAGACGGGGGAACTCTGCTGACCGCAATCCCTAATCCTCTCCAACCACACTAGAGGCAGCCGTGGATTGCGCCTAACGCTACCTATGCAACTCGGCACAGCCTGAGAAACTAGCTAGCCTGAAGATAGAAAATAAGCCTACCTTGCCTCAGAGAAATACCCCAAAGGAAAAGGCAGCCCCCACATATAATGACTGTGAGTTAAGATGAAAAGACAAACGTAGAGATGAAATAGATTTAGCAAAGTGAGGGCCGACTTTCTGAACAGAGTGAGGATAGGAAAGGTAACTTTGCGGTCAACACAAAACCCTAGAAAAACCACGCAAAGGGGGCAAAAATTCCCTCCGTACCGAACTAACGGCACGGAGGTACACCCTTTGCGTCCCAGAGCTTCCAGCAAGCAGGAAAAAACAAATAGACAAGCTGGACATAAAAAAACAGCAAACAAAATAGCAAAGAAGAACTTAGCTATGCAGAGCAGCAGGCCACAGGAACGATCCAGGAGGAAACAGGTCCAATACTAGAACATTGACTGGAGGCCAGGATAAAAGCACTAGGTGGAGTTAAATAGAGCAGCACCTAACGACTTCACCACATCACCTGAGGAAGGAAACTCAGAAGCCGCAGTACCACTTTCCTCCACCAACGGAAGCTCACAGAGAGAATCAGCCGAAGTACCACTTGTGACCACAGGAGGGAGCTCTGCCACAGAATTCACAACAGTACCCCCCCCTTGAGGAGGGGTCACCGAACCCTCACCAGAGCCCACAGGACGACCAGGATGAGCCATATGAAAGGCACGAACAAGATCGGGAGCATGGACATCAGAGGTAAAGACCCAGGAATTATCTTCCTGAGCATAACCCTTCCACTTAACCAGATACTGGAGTTTCCGTCTTGAAACACGAGAATCCAAAATCTTCTCCACAATATACTCCAACTCCCCCTCCACCAAAACCGGGGCAGGAGGATCAACAGATGGAACCATAGGTGCCACGTATCTCCGCAACAATGACCTATGGAATACGTTATGTATGGAAAAAGAATCTGGAAGGGTCAGACGAAAAGACACAGGATTAAGAACCTCAGAAATCCTATACGGACCAATGAAACGAGGTTTAAACTTAGGAGAGGAAACCTTCATAGGAATATGACGAGAAGATAACCAAACCAAATCCCCAACACGAAGTCGGGGACCCACACAGCGTCTGCGATTAGCGAAACGTTGAGCCTTCTCCTGGGACAAGGTCAAATTGTCCACTACATTAGTCCAAATCTGCTGCAACCTGTCCACCACAGTATCCACACCAGGACAGTCCGAAGACTTAACCTGCCCTGAAGAGAAACGAGGATGGAACCCAGAGTTGCAGAAAAATGGCGAAACCAAGGTAGCCGAGCTGGCCCGATTATTAAGGGCGAACTCAGCCAAAGGCAAAAAGGACACCCAGTCATCCTGATCAGCAGAAACAAAGCATCTCAGATATGTTTCCAAGGTCTGATTGGTTCGTTCGGTCTGGCCATTAGTCTGAGGATGGAAAGCCGAGGAAAAAGACAAGTCAATGCCCATCCTACCACAAAAGGCTCGCCAAAACCTCGAAACAAACTGGGAACCTCTGTCAGACACGATATTCTCTGGAATGCCATGTAAACGAACCACATGCTGGAAGAACAATGGCACCAAATCAGAGGAGGAAGGTAATTTAGACAAGGGTACCGTACCAATGGTGGCAGGCCTAGCGAACCGCTTAGTGCGCTTAGGACAATCAGAGATAGCATGAGTGGAATCACCACAGTAGAAACACAGCCCATTCAGACGTCTGTGTTCTTGCCGTTCAACTCTGGTCAAAGTCCTATCGCACTGCATAGGCTCAGGTTTAAGCTCAGGTAATACCGCCAAATGGTGCACAGATTTACGCTCACGCAAGCGTCGACCGATCTGAATGGCCAAAGACATAGACTCATTCAGACCAGCAGGCATAGGAAATTCCACCATGACATCCTTAAGGGCTTCAGAGAGACCTTTTCTGAATATAGCTGCAAGCGCACCTTCATTCCATTGAGTGAGTACGGACCACTTTCTAACTTTCTGACAATATACCTCTATCTCATCCTGACCCTGACACAGAGCCAGCAAATTTTTCTCTGCCTGATACACTGAATTAGGTTCATCGTACAGCAATCCGAGCGCCAGGAAAAACGCATCGATATTACTTAATGCAGGATTTCCTGACGCAAGGGAAAATGCCCAGTCCTGAGGGTCGCCACGTAAAAAAGAAATAATGATCCTAACTTGTTGAACTGGGTCACCAGAGGAGCGAGGTTTCAAAGCCAGAAATAGTTTACAATTATTTTTGAAACTCAGAAATTTAGTTCTATCTCCAAAAAACAAATCAGGAATAGGAATTCTCGGTTCTAACATAGAATTCTGAACCACAAAGTCTTGAATATTTTGTACTCTTGTCGTGAGCTGATCCACACATGAAGACAGACCTTTAATGTCCATCGCTACACCTGTGTCCTGAACAACCCAAATGTCTAGGGGGAAAAAAAAGGCAAAACACAGTGCAGAGAAAAAAAATGGTCTCAGAACTTCTTTTTTCCCTCTATTGAGAATCATTAGTACTTTCGGCCTCCAGTACAGTTATGATAAGATAATTCAGTACCACAATGGACATAGAGGTCAGAGCACATACAGTGACCTGACAATAACCCAAAAACATAGAACGAGCTCTGAGACGTGGGAACTCTGCTGACCGCAATCCCTAAACCTCTCCAACCACACTAGAGGCAGCCGTGGATTGCGCCTAACGCTACCTATGCAACTCGGCACAGCCTGAGAAACTAGCTAGCCTGAAGATAGAAAATAAGCCTACCTTGCCTCAGAGAAATACCCCAAAGGAAAAGGCAGCCCCCACATATAATGACTGTGAGTTAAGATGAAAAGACAAACGTAGAGATGAAATAGATTTAGCAAAGTGAGGCCCGACTTTCTGAACAGAGCGAGGATAGGAAAGGTAACTTTGCGGTCAACACAAAACCCTACAAAAACCACGCAAAGGGGGCAAAAAGACCCTCCGTACCGAACTAACGGCACGGAGGTACACCCTCTGCGTCCCAGAGCTTCCAGCAAGCAGGAAAAAACAAATAGACAAGCTGGACAGAAAAAAACAGCAAACAAAATAGCAAAGAAGAACTTAGCTATGCAGAGCAGCAGGCCACAGGAACGATCCAGGAGGAAACAGGTCCAATACTAGAACATTGACTGGAGGCCAGGATAAAAGCACTAGGTGGAGTGTTGTGGATTCTGTTTTTGGGCTCCCTCTGGTGGTTACAGATGGTACTGGGTGACTTGTGTTTTCTGCGGTCTCTGGTGTCCACCTGTTCTATCAGGATATGGGAGTTTCCTATTTAACCTGGCTTTCTTGTCATTTCCTCGCCGGCTATCAATGTAATCAGTGTGTCTTGTTTCCTCTGCTTCCTGCTTCTGTAATCTTCAGGACAAGCTAAGTTTTTGATTTTCCTGTTCCACGTTTTGCTTAATTTTTGTCTTAGTCCAGCTTGCAGATATGTGATTCCTTTTTGCTGGTTGCTCTAGTGGGCTGATATTACTCCTCATGTTCCATGAGTTGGCACATGAGTTCAAGTAATTTCAGGATGGTTTTTTGTAGGGTTTTTCGCTGACCGCGCAGTTCACTTTTGTATCCTCTGCTATCTAGCTTTAGCGGGCCTCATTTTGCTGAATCTGTTTTCATAACTACGTATGTGCTTTCCTCTCATTTCACCGTCATTACATGTGGGGGGCTGCTATTTCTGTGGGGTGTTTCTCTGGAGGCAAGAGAGGTCTGTGTTTCTTCTAATAGGGGAAGTTAGTCCTTCGGCTGGCGCGAGACGTCTAGGAATCATCGTAGGCACGTTCCCCGGCTACAGCTAGTTGTGTGTTTAGGTTCAGGATCGCGGTCAGCTCAGTTTCCATCACCCTAGAGCTTGTTTTGTTTTTTGTGCTTGTCCTTTTGTGACCCCCTGCCATTGGGATCATGACAGTGGAGTTAAATAGAGCAGCATCTAACGACTTCACCACCTCACCTGAGGAAGGAAACTCAGAAGCCGCAGTACCACTTTCCTCCACCAACGGAAGCTCACAGAGAGAATCAGCCGAAGTACCACTTGTGACCACAGGAGGGAGCTCTGCCACAGAATTCACAACAGAGGGCGGCGCGCACACTAATCGCATCATCGCGCCCTCTGACCTGAGCATCACTGCAGAGGGCGCCGAAGATGAAGCGGCACTGACGGAGGAACGGGGGACAGGTGAATATCGTGCAATGCCCCCGTTATACTCACCTGCTCCTGGCGCGGCCTCTGCACGTCCATGGTTCTCCGGGCGCCGGCAGCTTCTTCCTGTGTTGAGCGGTCACATGGTACCGCTCATTACAGTAATGAATATGCGGCTCCACCTTTATGGGAGTGGAGTCGGGTCCATATTCATTACTGTAATGAGCGGTACCATGTGACCGCTCAATACAGGAAGAAGCTGTCAGCGCCCGGAGAACCAGGAATGTGCAGGGACCGCGCCAGGAGCAGGTGAGTATGATTAGACAGCTGCCGCTCCCCCTCCCCTGCCTACCCCTGGGAATGACTCGAGTATAAGCCGAGAGGGGCAATTTCAGCCTAAAAAAATGGGCTGAAATTCTCAGCTTATACTCGAGTATGTACGGTAATCTACTGCTTTCATTACCACCATTAATCCACCCTAAGAGTTTGATATTCCAGCTTGGTAAGGTTGGATTTAATATCCGTTTTGGACAATTCTTGATGCTTTATGGGTTCTCTTTCAATATTTTCCTAGAAACTATCCACTGAGAAAATTCTAGGTTTTGTAGGGTAACAATAAGATATAAGAGACTGGTCATCATATGTGGGGACCTCATATGGATTGAGATCCATAAAGCAAACCAGACTCAATAGTTCAGCAAAATTGTGTTGTTCGAATTGTTTTACCGAGGGTCTCAAACCAAGTTTTTGCCAAGTATGTACACCTCTTTTGCATTTTAATGGACTACAAATGCAGTATGTAAAGTATAATGTTTTGTATACTTTGGAAGCTAGATCTTCTTGCTTCATGCTGTATGTTTATGGTGCTTTCACAATGCTTTCTTCTTCCAATTTAGGTCCTTACAATATCGAATCCTCTCAGTGGAGATCTTCCATATAAGAGATTTTTCCTGATTGACCTGTCAAGGATGGATAGGGACAAGGACAAGATGGCGGAAAAGATATTACACCTCACCCTAGAGATCCTCTCCCGTCTTACAGGAGAGGTGAGAGATTCTGATGAAGTCACATTACATCATTCTTATCTATGGGAATAACAGATGAACCGAACTGGAGAGGTGAGGACTCTGGGAATGTCTGTAGTGAGATTTATTAATGTGTCTCTCCATAATCAGGATTACACAGTAGTGAAGAAGACCTCTAGTGACCGCTGTCAGGCCCCTGTGTCTGAGGAATGGGGAAGAACTCTGAGCCCTATCACGGGGCCTCCACCTTACATCCTGATATATGGGGACATCAATAGCCAGAAGATCCTACAACTCACCTACAAGATGATTGAGCTGCTGACTGGAGAGGTGACACTGCTGTGAATGCTGGGACATAATACACTAATGCTATGAAGGGATTGGGGTAATGATGGTATCATTGTATGTGTCAGGTTCCTATTAGGTTTCAGGATATCACCGTCTATTTTTCCATGGAGGAGTGGGAGTATTTAGAAAAACACAGAGATCTGTACAAGGACGTCATGATGGAGGTTCCCCAGCCCCTCACATCACCAGGTAATAGATAGTACTAAATACACACTTGTAGTGAATCAAGGTTCCTGGAATGTAATTTTCTATTTTAAATAATATTTTATTAGCAAACACCCATATCCAAACTGATTCCAGAATATCTGACACACCTTGTTATATACAAGGGTTTCATATGGGGATGACTCTTTGTTTTGACTCTAGTCATGAACTGACCCAGGAAGTTGGTTGGAGGACCATTCTCCCAACCCAGTCCAAGATGGAATACACTGACGTACACAGTCAGGAGAGGGTCCCTTTCCAAGAACAATATATTGACCCTTTGCTGTCCAATAGTTCATCATAATGCATCTCCTGCTTTGGAGATGGAAAAGGGCCCCCTTACCTCTTGGGCTCATCTGTAACCACACAGGTTGCACAAATTATATGTCTGCCTCTGTTGTATAATTGTCGATTCAGATTTGAACCTACAGATACACACCCCATAGGCCTCCATATAGTAAAATGCACGCCCCATAGACCGCTATATACACTGCTCCAAAAAATAAAGGGAACACTAAAATCGCACATCCTAGATATCACTGAATGAAATATTCCAGTTGTAAATCTGTATTCATTATATATTGGAATGTGTTGAGAACAGTAAAACCTAAAAATGAGCAATGTAAATCACAACTAATATCCCATGGAGGTCTGAAGTTGGAATCATGTGCAAAATCAAAGTGGAAAATCAAATTGCAGGCTTATCCAACTTCAGTGGAAATGGAACGTGACGTTGGTGGATGGAGCGAGACATGATGTCCCAGATGTGTTCAATTGGATTCAGGTCTGGGGAACGAGTGGGCCAGTCCATAGCTTCAATGCATTCATCTTACAGGAACTGCTGACACACTCCAGCCACATGAGGTCTGGCATTGTCCTGCATTAGAGGAACCCAGGGCCAACTGCACCAGCATAAGGTCTCACAAGGGGTCTGAGGATCTTATCTCGGTACCTAATGGCAGGCAGGCTACCTCTGGCAAGCACATAGAGGGCTGTGCGACCCTCCAAAGAAATGCCACCCCACACCATTACTGACACACTGCCAAACCGGTCATGCTGAAGGATGTTGCAGGCAGCAGATCACTCCCCATGGCGTCTCCAGACTCTATGACGTCTGTCACATGTGCTTAGTGTGAACCTACTTTCATTTGTGAAGAGCACAGGGCGCCAGTTGCGAATTTGCCAATCCTGCTGTTCTGTGGCAAATGCCAAGCTTCCTGCACGGTGTTGGGATGTGAGCACAGCCCCTGTCTGTGGACGTCGGACACTCAGACCATCCTCATAGAGTCGGTTTCTAACCATTTCTGCAGACACATGCACATTTGTGGCCTGCTGGAGGTCATTTTGCAGGGCTCTACGTAACAAAACCTGGCACTCAACTTTTTATGTCTGAGGAGATATTTATTAATCAGCAACAAACGTTTCGGTCCTTTACAAACTGGACCTTCATCAGTTACTGCAAGTATAAACAATATACAAGAAAACGGATACAGAATCCAAAACGGAAAAATAATAATGATAATAATAAAAAACAAAGTATATACATAGGAAGACATTTAAATCAATGGCGAGTCGCTAGGAGTGTAATAACCAAACAACAAATTGGGACCATCCGCTAGTGGCACAATACTACTTAGATTCATAAGAGGATAGCAGGATAAGAAAGTGATAACATACCGTGCTATTAAGCGTGTGGTTATAGGCAATGTGCTTCTATGAGTAGGCAATAAGTCTGTAATGAAAGGGTAACCATGAGGGAGGTGGGTAAGGAGAGGAGTAGTATAAGGTGTAATGATACATACAGAGGTGGCTGGCAGGAAGCAGACCATGTAGATGCAAGGGCAATATCCTATCAGGACATAACGTATAGAGGGTTACAAATAAGCGCTGACTAAGCCCCATATTAGTAAAATGTCAAGAGACCTAGCCCCTTACCAAATGCCATAAATCGAGATGACGCGGTGTCCACCACTAGTCCTGGCGCTGTGCTGGGAAGACGCCGAGGCTATACTGCGGTCTAAGCGGTAAATACACCGCTGACCGGAAGTGGGCGCGTCCTCGCACGCGGCCTGCTACGTCACCGCTGTA
This sequence comes from Ranitomeya imitator, assembly GCF_032444005.1. Lineage (NCBI taxonomy): Eukaryota > Metazoa > Chordata > Amphibia > Anura > Dendrobatidae > Ranitomeya > Ranitomeya imitator. The sequence continues at coordinate 377,797,727 of NC_091283.1, forward strand.
ATGGCGGTGCGTTCCAAGAGGCAACACGTGCGTGTCAAGCCTCGGGGTGTGTCCTGGCAGAGGGGGAGTGTTTACTACACTGCAGCGAAGAGCACTACTGCGGTGTGAAACAAGAGGAAACCTAGTTAATGTGGCTAAGGGGAGAAGAAAGGAGGTGGTATCTCCAAGAGACCGGATAGATACCTATACAAATACTACTGTAAGAGGGAAAGCTATATGGGACGCTAGTAACCTATGTGCGTTATAAGGACATATAAGGAGGGGATATAAAGTAGAACGAGGGCGGACCTATGGTGGCTGACTAAAAAGACCCATGTAGATAAGGTAGTGACAAAGTAATTAGGATCCATAGACATGAAAACATAGGCAAGATGAGATACAGTGGGGCAAAAAAGTATTTAGTCAGTCAGCAATAGTGCAAGTTCCACCACTTAAAAAGATGAGAGGCGTCTGTAATTTACACCATAGGTAGACCTCAACTATGGGAGACAAACTGAGAAAAAAAAATCCAGAAAATCACATTGTCTGTTTTTTTAACATTTTATTTGCATATTATGGTGGAAAATAAGTAACATACATAGTAACATAGTAACATAGTTAGTAAGGCCGAAAAAAGACATTTGTCCATCCAGTTCAGCCTATATTCCATCATAATAAATCCCCAGATCTACGTCCTTCTACAGGACCTAATAATTGTATGATACAATATTGTTCTGCTCCAGGAAGACATCCAGGCCTCTCTTGAACCCCTCGACTGAGTTCGCCATCACCACCTCCTCAGGCAAGCAATTCCAGATTCTCACTGCCCTAACAGTAAAGAATCCTCTTCTATGTTGGTGGAAAAACCTTCTCTCCTCCAGACGCAAAGAATGCCCCCTTGTGCCCGTCACCTTCCTTGGTATAAACAGATCCTCAGCGAGATATTTGTATTGTCCCCTTATATACTTATACATGGTTATTAGATCGCCCCTCAGTCGTCTTTTTTCTAGACTAAATAATCCTAATTTCGCTAATCTATCTGGGTATTGTAGTTCTCCCATCCCCTTTATTAATTTTGTTGCCCTCCTTTGTACTCTCTCTAGCTCCATTATATCCTTCCTGAGCACCGGTGCCCAAAACTGGACACAGTACTCCATGTGCGGTCTAACTAGGGATTTGTACAGAGGCAGTATAATGCTCTCATCATGTGTATCCAGACCTCTTTTAATGCACCCCATGATCCTGTTTGCCTTGGCAGCTGCTGCCTGGCACTGGCTGCTCCAGGTAAGTTTATCATTAACTAGGATTCCCAAGTCCTTCTCCCTGTCAGATTTACCCAGTGGTTTCCCATTCAGTGTGTAATGGTAATATTGATTCCTTCTTCCCATGTGTATAACCTTACATTTATCATTGTTAAACCTCATCTGCCACCTTTCAGCCCAAGTTTCCAACTTATCCAGATCCATCTGTAGCAGAATACTATCTTCTCTTGTATTACCTGCTTTACATAGTTTTGTATCATCTGCAAATATCGATATTTTACTGTGTAAACCTTCTACCAGATCATTAATGAATATGTTGAAGAGAACAGGTCCCAATACCGACCCCTGCGGTACCCCGCTGGTCACAGCGACCCAGTTAGAGACTATACCATTTATAACCACCCTCTGCTTTCTATCACTAAGCCAGTTACTAACCCATTTACACACATTTTCCCCCAGACCAAGCATTCTCATTTTGTGTACCAACCTCTTGTGCGGCACGGTATCAAACGCTTTGGAAAAATCGAGATATACCACGTCCAATGACTCACCGTGGTCCAGCCTATAGCTTACCTCTAGATTGGTTTGACAGGAGCGATTTCTCATAAACCCATGCTGATATGGAGTTAAACAGTTATTCTCATTGAGATAATCCAGAATAACATCCCTCAGAAACCCTTCAAATATTTTACCAACAATAGAGGTTAGACTTACTGGCCTATAATTTCCAGGTTCACTTTTAGAGCCCTTTTTGAATATTGGCACCACATTTGCTATGCGCCAATCCTGCGGAACAGACCCTGTCGCTATAGAGTCCCTAAAAATAAGAAATAATGGTTTATCTATTACATTACTTAGTTCTCTTAGTACTCGTGGGTGTATGCCATCCGGACCCGGAGATTTATCTATTTTAATCTTATTTAGCCGGTTTCGCACCTCTTCTTGGGTTAGATTGGTGACCCTTAATATAGGGTTTTCATTGTTTCTTGGGATTTCACCTAGCATTTCATTTTCCACCGTGAATACCGTGGAGAAGAAGGTGTTTAATATGTTAGCTTTTTCCTCGTCATCTACAACCATTCTTTCCTCACTATTTTTTAAGGGGCCTACATTTTCAGTTTTTATTCTTTTACTATTGATATAGTTGAAGAACAGTTTGGGATTAGTTTTACTCTCCTTAGCAATGTGCTTCTCTGTTTCCTTTTTGGCAGCTTTAATTAGTTTTTTAGATAAAGTATTTTTCTCCCTATAGTTTTTTAGAGCTTCAATGGTGCCATCCTGCTTTAGTAGTGCAAATGCTTTCTTTTTACTGTTAATTGCCTGTCTTACTTCTTTGTTTAGCCACATTGGGTTTTTCCTATTTCTAGTCCTTTTATTCCCACAAGGTATAAACCGCTTACACTGCCTATTTAGGATGTTCTTAAACATTTCCCATTTATTATCTGTATTCTTATTTCTGAGGATATTGTCCCAGTCTACCAGATTAAGGGCATCTCTAAGCTGGTCAAACTTTGCCTTCCTAAAGTTCAGTGTTTTTGTGACTCCCTGACAAGTCCCCCTAGTGAAAGACAGGTGAAACTGTACAATATTGTGGTCGCTATTTCCTAGATGCCCAACCACCTGCAGATTTGTTATTCTGTCAGGTCTATTAGATAGTATTAGGTCTAAAAGTGCTGCTCCTCTGGTTGGATTCTGCACCAATTGTGAAAGATAATTTTTCTTGGTTATTAGCAGAAACCTGTTGCCTTAATGGGTTTCACAGGTTTCTGTTTCCCAGTTAATATCCGGGTAGTTAAAGTCCCCCATAACCAGGACCTCATTATGGGTTGCAGCTTCATCTATCTGCTTTAGAAGTAGACTTTCCATGGTTTCTGTTATATTTGGGGGTTTGTAACAGACCCCAATGAGAATTTTGTTACCATTTTTCCCTCCATGAATTTCGACCCATATGGACTCGACATCCTCATTTCCTTCGCTAATATCCTCCCTTAAAGTGGACTTTAGACAAGACTTTACATAGAGACAAACCCCTCCTCCTCTCCGATTTTTACGATCCTTTCTAAACAGACTGTAACCCTGTAAGTTAACTGCCCAGTCATAGCTTTCATCTAACCATGTCTCGGTTATTCCCACTATGTCAAAGTTACCTGTAGATATTTCTGCTTCTAGTATTTGGTCAGAAACAAAATTTCATCTCAATACTTTGTAATATATCCTTTGTTGGCAATGACAGAGGTCAAACGTTTTCTGTAAGTCTTCACAAGGTTGCCACATACTGTTGTTGGTATGTTGGCCCATTCCTCCATGCAGATCTCCTCTAGAGCAGTGATGTTTTTGGCTTTTCGCTTGGCAACACGGACTTTCAACTCCCTCCAAAGGTTTTCTATAGGGTTGAGATCTGGAGACTGGCTAGGCCACTGCAGGACCTTGAAATGCTTCTTACGAAGCCACTCCTTCATTGCCCTGGCGGTGTGCTTTGGATCATTGTCATGTTGAAAGACCCAGCCACGTTTCATCTTCAATGCCCTTGCTGATGGAAGGAGGTTTGCACTCAAAATCTCACGATACATGGCCCCATTCATTCTTTCATGTACCCGGATCAGTCGTCCTGGCCCCTTTGCAGTGAAACATCCCCAAAGCATGATGTTTCCACCACCATGCTTTACAGTAGGTATGGTGTTTGATGGATGCAACTCAGTATTCTTTTTCCTCCAAACACGACAAGTTGTGTTTCTACCAAACAGTTCCAGTTTGGTTTCATCAGACCATAGGACATTCTCCCAAAACTCCTCTGGATCATCCACATGCTCTCTAGCAAACTTCAGACGGGCCCGGACATGTACTGGCTTAAGCAGTGGGACACGTCTGGCACTGCAGGATCTGAGTCCATGGTGGCTTAGTGTGTTACTTATGGTAGGCCTTGTTACATTGGTCCCAGCTCTCTGCAGTTCATTCACTAGGTCCCCCCGCGTGGTTCTGGGATTTTTGCTCACCGTTCTTGTGATCATTCTGACCCCACGGGGTGGGATTTTGCGTGGAGCCCCAGATCGAGGAAGATTATCAGTGGTCTTGTAGGTCTTCCATTTTCTAATTATTGCTCCCATTGTTGATTTCTTCACTCCAAGCTGGTTGGCTATTGCAGATTCAGTCTTCCCAGCCTGGTGCAGGGCTACAATTTTGTTTCTGGTGTCCTTTGACAGCTCTTTGGTCTTCACTATAGTGGAGTTTGGAGTCAGACTGTTTGAGGGTGTGCACAGGTGTCTTTTTATACTGATAACAAGTTTAAACAGGTGCCATTACTACAGGTAATGAGTGGAGGAAAGAGGAGACTCTTAAAGAAGAAGTTACAGGTCTGTGAGAGCCAGAAATCTTGATTGTTTGTTTCTGACCAAATACTTATTTTCCACCATAATATGCAAATAAAATGTTAAAAAAACAGACAATGTGATTTTCTGGATTTTTTTTTTCTCAGTTTGTCTCCCATAGTTGAGGTCTACCTATGATATAAATTACAGACGCCTCTCATCTTTTTAAGTGGTGGAACTTGCACTATTGCTGACTGTCTAAATACTTTTTTGCCCCACTGTATATAGGAGGTTAGTGCAGCTCAGTACATGGAAAAGCCGTGCCTGGAGGCGATGTTACATTAGTTTAAAGTAGTGCCAGTGAATAATGGGTGAGTCGTCATGCTATGGTGAGTGCCACGTAGCAGTGTTCTTGATCCCAGAGTCAGTACAGGCGATTCTAGAATGAATAAACAAAGGGAACAGTTAGCATAATGATAAAACAAGTCAAAACTAACAGAAATGACTAATACATTGGTTTAGATAAATGCCAGCAAGTCATAGTCTCTATTAAGCCCTTTTGGTGTGAGGGTATCCAGCGTATGTATCCAGAATGCCTCACGCTTTTTCAAAAGCGCAATACGATCCCCCCCTCGTCGCTGTGGTGGAATGGAATCAATAACTTGATATTTCAACTGGGAGATGGTATGACCCTGAGATGAGAAATGATGGGGAACTGGTAGTAGCAGATTGTTGCAACGTATGGTCGATTTGTGTTTCGATATCCTATCACGTACTGGTTGGGTTGTTTCCCCGATGTACAATAAGCCACATGGGCATTTAATGAGATACACTACAAACGAAGATTGACATGTATAATAGTTTTTAATCTCAAAGCTTCTCCCCGTGCGTGGATGCTGAAAGGTATGGCCTTTTTGAACATTCCCACACTGTGCGCAGTGTAGGCACGGGAATGTGCCCATCTTGGGATGTGATAGGAATCTAGATTATGTCGTTTGTGTGGACCCAAAATCAGCTCTAACCAGTGTGTCCCTAATGTTCTGGGGTCTCTTGTAGCACGGCAAAAAGGGTAATTTAAATTCTGGTACGGTGGGGTATGCTGCTGATAGTAAAGACCAGTGTTTCCTAATATGTTTATGGAGAATGGAGGTTACAGGGTGGTAGGTGTGTACGAAAGGGACCCTCTTACCCTGATCATTTGTCCGTATCCGAGGAGGTGGGTTTTTTTGTTCCTCAAGTATGTGTTTCGGATATCCACGCTGGTAAAATCTGGTAGTCATGTCTTGTAGACGTTGTTCGCATTTGTCATGGTCAGAGACAATGCGGCGTACACGTTGGAATTGTGATTTTGGAATACAACGTTTGACTGCTGGAGGGTGGAAACTATCGAAGTGTAGAACGCTATTACGGTCGGTGGGTTTAGTGTGTAAATCGGTGGTCAAATGGCCCTCTTGATCCTTAAGGACAGTGGTGTCCAAAAAGCTTACGGAGTTAGAATCATGGGTGATGGTAAACCTTATGCCCGGCCATGCTTCGTTCAAGAACGTAAAGAAAGTTTCCAGGGATTCCAACGTGCCCCCCCATAGGCAAAAAATGTCATCTATATAACGCGTCCAATAAAGGACGTTAAAAATGAAAAGCTGATGTCCGTAGATGACGGACTCCTCGAAGTGTGCCATATAGGCATTAGCGTATGGGGGCGCTACGTTGGAACCCATGGCAGTACCACGCACCTGGAGAAAGAACTGATCCTGGAAGAGAAAGTGGTTATTGAATAATATCAGGGTAAGGAGATCCACACACACATTTATCTGTTCTGAATCTAAGCCAGCCGACGTCAGTAGATGGTGAACTGAGTTAATACCCTCTACGTGAGGAATCAAAGTATATAGGTCCTTCACGTCCAAAGTGACCAAAATCGTCTGTGGGGGTATGGTACCTATACTTCGTATTTTATTGAGAAAAGCACCGGTATCCAAGAGAAAAGATGGGGTGTTATGAATCAGGAGCGTGAGGATTTTCTCCAGGAAAATCGATAAAGGGGACAACACAGATTCTGTCGATGCCACTATCGGCCTACCCGGAGGGTTCTGCATACTTTTATGAACCTTTGGCAGGACGTAGAAAACTGGTATGACTGGATTTCTTTTGGTCAGAAATTCCACTGTTTTGGGATCAAGGATCCCTTGAGTGGAATATTTTTGCAAAATCGTCCCTATCTTGGATTGGATATCAGTGGTTGGGTCTCTACTAAGTTTGGTGTAAACCGACTCATCCTGTAATTGCCGTCTAACCTCCGATAGGTACAAAGATTTGTCCATGACCACAAGGGCGCCCCCTTTATCTGCCGGCTTGATGATCAGATTGTCATCTTCTCTAAGGGACCTAAGGGCCTGTCTTTCAATAGGGGATAGGTTGGAGGGGAAGAACAGTCTCCATTTCTCTATATCATCACGCATATCCACAAAAGATTTCTGTACAAAACCGATAAATGTTTCTACGGCATGTGAACCTTGCGGTGGACGGAAGTGGCTCTTATTCCTAAGTCCTAATTGTGTGACAGACAATGGGTTGTGAGGAGTCCCTACGTCAGGAGGGGGAATAGGTGTGGTGGAGAAATATGCTTTGAGCCTTAGAAGGCGAAAAAAGCGCTGTAGGTCCATTTCTAACTGAAAAGTCTGACATCTATATGAGGGACAGAAAGAGAGGCCCTTTTGCAGGACACTAAGTTCTGCAATGCCCAAGGACCTGGAAGAAATGTTAATTACCAATGATTCCCTACCATGGAGCGGGTGACCCGCATTCTGTCCGTGTCGTCGTTTCTGCTGTTGCCCCCGCCTCATTTTCTTTGAGGAAACCGGCGCCTTTGTCCCAAAAAAGGAGCCTGACTGGTCGAGGGAGTGTCTCGTTCCACATCGGATCCGGAAGTTGAGAAGTCTGTTGATGATCTTGGATTGCGTGGGGGTGGACGTCTTGTAGATGAGCTGTTGTGCCATCGATAGACTTGGTTTTGTTCGTAATCGATGGTGTCCCTGGTGAACTTGCTCCGTTTACGATTTTCAGTGTCTCTCTTGTGCTGATCCACCCGTGCCTGAATCTGTGCTTTAAGCGCGTTGAGTTCTTCAGATGTTCCTGCTGAAGTCAGTTGTGTTTCAATGTTGCGGATTTCAGCTGCGTTTGCTTCAATCTTCTTGTGAAGAAACTCCACCGTGAGGGTCATCAGGTCAAAAGAACATTTGTTCAGAATTTGTATATACTTAGCACAGTAATCAGAGTTATCATGAAAAAGTGTAGGCCGTAAGGCTACCCTCAGACCCCTAGGAATGCGCTTAACTCTAAGGTAAGGTAGTAGAGACCCAACCAGTGATATCCAAACCAAGAGAGGGACGATTTTGCAAAAATATTCCACTCAAGGGATCCTTGATCCCAAAACAGTGGAATTTCTGACCAAAAGAAATCCAGTCATACCAGTTTTCTACGTCCTGCCAAAGGTTCATAAAAGTATGCAGAACCCTCCGGGTAGGCCGATAGTGGCATCGACAGAATCTGTGTTGTCCCCTTTATCGATTTTCCTGGAGAAAATCCTCACGCCCCTGATTCGTAACACCCCATCTTTTCTCTTGGATACCGGTGCTTTTCTCAATAAAATACGAAGTATAGGTACCATACCCCCACAGACGATTTTGGTCACTTTGGACGTGAAGGACCTATATACTTCGATTCCTCACGTAGAGGGTATTAACTCAGTTCACCATCTACTGACGTCGGCTGGCTTAGATTCAGAACAGATAAATTTGTGTGTGGATCTCCTTACCCTGATATTATTCAATAACCACTTTCTCTTCCAGGATCAGTTCTTTCTCCAGGTGCGTGGTACTGCCATGGGTTCCAACGTAGCGCCCCCATACGCTAATGCCTATATGGCACACTTCAAGGAGTCCGTCATCTACGGACATCAGCTTTTCATTTTTAACGTCCTTTATTGGACGCGTTATATAGATGACATTTTTTGCCTATGGGGGGGCACGTTGGAATCCCTGGAAACTTTCTTTACGTTCTTGAACAAAGCATGGCCGGGCATAAGGTTTACCATCACCCATGATTCTAACTCCGTAAGCTTTTTGGACACCACTGTCCTTAAGGATCAAGAGGGCCATTTGACCACCGATTTACACACTAAACCCACCGACCGTAATAGCGTTCTACACTTTGATAGTTTCCACCCTCCAGCAGTCAAACGTTGTATTCCAAAATCACAATTCCAACGTGTACGCCGCATTGTCTCTGACCATGACAAATGCGAACAACGTCTACAAGACATGACTACCAGATTTTACCAGCGTGGATATCCGAAACACATACTTGAGGAACAAAAAAAACCACCTCCTCGGATACGGACAAATGATCAGGGTAAGAGGGTCCCTTTCGTACACACCTACCACCCTGTAACCTCGATTCTCCATAAACATATTAGGAAACACTGGTCTTTACTGTCAGCAGCATACCCCACCGTACCAGAATTTAAATTACCCTTTTTGCCGTGCTACAAGAGACCCCAGAACATTAGGGACACACTGGTTAGAGCTGATTTTGGGTCCACACAAACGACAAAATCTAGATTCCTATCACATCCCAAGATGGGCACATTCCCGTGCCTACACTGCGCACAGTGTGGGAATGTTCAAAAAGGCCATACCTTTCAGCATCCACGCACGGGGAGAAGCTTTGAGATTAAAAACTATTATACATGTCAATCTTCGTTTGTAGTGTATCTCATTAAATGCCCATGTGGCTTATTGTACATCGGGGAAACAACCCAACCAGTACGTGATAGGATATCGAAACACAAATCGACCATACGTTGCAACAATCTGCTACTACCAGTTCCCCATCATTTCTCATCTCAGGGTCATACCATCTCCCAGTTGAAATATCAAGTTATTGATTCCATTCCACCACAGCGACGAGGGGGGGATCGTATTGCGCTTTTGAAAAAGCGTGAGGCATTCTGGATACATACGCTGGATACCCTCACACCAAAAGGGCTTAATAGAGACTATGACTTGCTGGCATTTATCTAAACCAATGTATTAGTCATTTCTGTTAGTTTTGACTTGTTTTATCATTATGCTAACTGTTCCCTTTGTTTATTCATTCTAGAATCGCCTGTACTGACTCTGGGATCGAGAACCCTGCTACGTGGCACTCACCATAGCATGACGACTCACCCATTATTCACTGGCACTACTTTAAACTAATGTAACATCGCCTCCAGGCACGGCTTTTCCATGTACTGAGCTGCACTAACCTCCTATATATATATATCTCATCTTGCCTATGTTTTCATGTCTATGGATCCTAATTACTTTGTCACTACCTTATCTACATGGGTCTTTTTAGTCAGCCACCATAGGTCCGCCCTGGTTCTACTTTATATCCCCTCCTTATATGTCCTTATAACGCACATAGGTTACTAGCGTCCCATATAGCTTTCCCTCTTACAGTAGTATTTGTATAGGTATCTATCCGGTCTCTTGGAGATACCACCTCCTTTCTTCTCCCCTTAGCCACATTAACTAGGTTTCCTCTTGTTTCACACCGCAGTAGTGCTCCTTCGCTGCAGTGTAGTAAACATTCCCTCTCTGCCAGGACACACCCCGCGGCTTGACACGCACGTGTTGCCTCTTGGAACGCACCGCCATTACAGCGGTGACGTAGCAGGCCGCGTGCGAGGACGCGCCCGATACGCCCACTTCCGGTCGGCGGTGTATTTACCGCTTAGACTGCAGTATAGCCTCGGCGTCTTACCAGCACAACGCCAGGACTAGCGGTGGACACCGCGTCATCTCGACTTACGGCATTTGGTAAGGGGCTAGGTCTATTGACATTTTACTAATATGGGGCTTAGTCAGCGCTTATTTGTAACCCTCTATACGTTATGTCCTGATAGGATATTGCCCTTGCATCTACATGGTCTGCTTCCTGCCAGCCACCTCTGTATGTATCATTACACCTTATACTACTCCTCTCCTTACCCACCTCCCTCATGGTTACCCTTTCATTACAGACTTATTGCCTACTCATGGAAGCACATTGCCTATAACCACACGCTTAATAGCACGGTATGTTATCACTTTCTTATCCTGCTATCCTCTTATGAATCTAAGTAGTATTGTGCCACTAGCGGACGGTTCCAATTTGTTGTTTGGTTATTACACTCCTAGCGACTCGCCATCGATTTAAATGTCTTCCTATGTATATACTTTGTTTTTTATTATTATCATTATTATTTTTCCGTTTTTGATTCTGTATCCGTTTTCTTGTATATTGTTTATACTTGCAGTAACTGATGAAGGTCCAGTTTGTAAAGGACCGAAACGTTTGTTGCTGATTAATAAATATCTACTCAGACATAAAAAGTTGAATGCCAGGTTTTGTTACGTATGGTATGGTGTTGGAACCTACCTGAGCACCTCTTGTCCTTAGGCTGTGCACCAAGTCTTATATTTAAATTTTGCAGGGCTATGGCAGTGCTCCTTCTGTTCCTCCTTGCACAAAGGCTGAGGTAGCTGCCCTGCTGCTGAGTTGTTGCCCTCCTACGGCCCCCTCCACGTCTCCTGGTGTACTGACCTGTCTTCTGGTATCGCCTCCAGCCTCTGGACACTACACTGACAGACACAGCAAACCTTCTTGCCACAGCTCGCATTGATGTGCCATCCTGGATGAGCTGCACTACCTGAGCCACTTGTGTGGGTTGTAGAGTCCGTCTCATGCTACCACAAGTGTGAAAGTACAACCCACTTTGAAAGTGTCCAAAACATCAGCCAGAAAGCATTGGTACTGAGATGTGGTCTGTGGTCCCCATCTGCAGAACCACTCTTTTATTGAGTGTGTCTTGATAATTGCCAATAATTTCCATTTGTTGTCTATTCCTTTTGCCAACAGCATGTGAAATTGATTGTCAATCAGTGTTGCTTCCTAAGTGGACAGTTTGATTTCACAGAAGTTTAGTTTATTTGCAGTTATATTCTGTTGTTTAAGTGTTCCCTTTATTTTTTTGAGCAGTGTAGTATGATACACTCTCGGCCTCCATATAGTATAATGCAGTCACCATAGGCCTCTCTATATAGTATAATGCACTTCCTATAAGCCTCCATATAGAAAAATGCACTCCCCAAAGGTATCTATATAGAATAATGCACTCCCCCTCCGAATAGTGTAATACACTCCTTATAGGTCTATATATAGTATAATACACTCTCCATAAGCCTCTATAAAGTTGTGTTCAAAAGTTTACATACCCGGCAGAATTTTTGCTTTTTTGGTCTTTTTCAGAGAATATGAATGATAACACCAAAACTTTTTTTCTACTCATGGTTATTGTTTGGGTGAAGCCATTTATTGTCAAACTTCTGTGTTTTCTCTTTTTAAATCATAATGGCAACCCCAAACATCCAAATTACCCTGATCAAAAGTTCACATACCCTGGTGATTTTGGCCTGATAACATGCACAGAATTTGACACAAATGAGTTTAAATGGCTAGTAAAAGTAACATCCTCACCTGTGACCTGTTTGCTTGTAATCACTGTGTGTGCATAAAAGCTGAGTGACTTTCTGGGATCCAGACAGACTCTTTCATCTTTCATCCAGCCACTGACGTTTCTGGATTGTGAGTCATGTGGGAAGCAAAAGAATAGTCAATGGATCTACGGGAAAAGGTAGTTAAACTATATAAAACAGGAGACGGATACAAAACAATATCCAAGGAATAGATAATGCCACTCAGCAGCGTTCAAACTGTGATTAAGAAATGGAAAATCAGGGGCTCTGTAAAAAGAAAACCACGGTCAGGTAGACCAACAAAAATGTCATACATAACTGCCAGGAAAATTGTTCGGTATGCAAAGGAAAACCCACAAATAACATCAGCTGAAATACAGGTCTCTCTGAAAACTAGCGGTCTGGCTGTTTCAAGATGCACAATAAGGAGGCACTTGAAGAAAAATGGGCTGCGTGTTCGAGCTGCCAGAAGAAAGCCATTACTGCACAAATGCCACAAAGTATCTCGCCTACAATACGCAAAACCACACAGAGACAAGCCTCAAAACTTCCTGAACAAAGTAATTTGGAATGACGAGACCAAAATTTAACTTTTTGGCCACAACTATAAACGTTACATTTCGAGAGAGGTCAACAAGGCCTATGATGAAAGGAACATCATTCCTACTGTAAAGCATGGAGGTGGATCACTGATGTTTTGGGGATGTGTGTTCTAAAAAGGCACAGGAAGCTTGGTCAAAGTTGAAGGAAAGATGAATGCAGCATGTTTTCAGGAAATACTGGAGGCAAATTTGCACTCATCAGCCCGAAAGCTGTGCATGGGACTTACTTTGGACGGACAAGATAAAGATCCCCAATTCACATCAGGACTACAAGATCCCAGGTACTTTCAGCTGCGTCACTTCTAATGTGGTGTACCTAATTATTTGTACTAAATGTCCAACTGGGGTCTGTATGTGGGGGAGACAGGGCAGAAACTGAGAACAAGGATGAACTCTTATCGCCATACAATAAGAGAAAAAAGAATGGATCTACCTGTGGCAATACATTTCTGTCTCCCGGATCATAACATGATCTGAAATTGATCTGACATGAAATTACTTGTTTTAAAAGGTAGCTTCAAATCGCAGAGAGACAGAAGAGCCTGGGAATATAAACTGATGACGACCTTCGACACTCTAACTGCAGAAATGAATGTGTCGCACGGATTTATGTCTTTTTACATCAACTAAGGAACTTGCCCCTCAGACCATGTGGGGTCATCACAACAGAGACCCTAATCAGAGGACAATAAAACAATCCTTATCTAAGAACTGGCCCAATATTTATGGACATAACTGTTTATCACCCATGGTAATTCTGCTTCATGTCACCTGTCTTACCATGGTTTTTCCCTTTTTTTCCTTTTTTTTTTCTATGCTATGTTATGCATAAATATGTGATTCTTCAGAATTTGTGTTAGTCTTCGCCTGATGAAGAGACCTTTGTAGTCTCGAAAGCTTGCAATTTGTTACCATTTTTTCAGTTAGCCATTAAAAGGTATCAACCACTGAGGACTCTCAATTCTAAATATTTTTGGGACTTACTTGGACATTCCAACATGACAACGATCCAAAACACAAGGCCAAGTCGACCTGTCATTGCCTACAGCAGAACAAAGTGAAGGTTCTGGAGTAGCCATCTCAGTCTCCTGACCTCAATATCCTTGAGCCACACGCAGTTCATGCTAGACAGCCCATGAATTTACAGGAACTGGAGGCTTTTTGCCAAGAAGAGTGAGCAGCTTTATTATCTGAGAAAATAAAGAACCTCATCCACAACTACCACAAAAGACTTCACGCTGTCATTGTTGTTAGAGGGGGCAATGCACGGTATTAAGAAATGGGGTATGTAAACTTTTAATCAGGGTCATTTGGATGGTTTGGGTTGTCATTATGATTTTAAAAAAAGAAAACACAATAGTTTGACAATAAATGGCTTCACCCAACCACTAACCATTAATGGAGAAAAAGTTTTGGTGTTATCATTCATATTCTCTGAAAAAAAGGACAAAAAAGCAAAAATTCTGCCAGGGTATGTAAACTTTTGAGCACAACTGTATATAGTAAAATGCACTCCGTGCAGGAACCTAATCCCTGAATGCCCATAGCGATAAGCCCTGGATAGGGAGGGGACAGAGTTGGCACAAGTCAGCCCCCACTACAACTAAAGACAAATGACGGAATACACTTAGCTTGAGATTACACAAGAGAGCTCACACCAGGAATCCTCTAAGAGGCTCCCAGAAGAGACTAGTCGACTTCGACTTCTAGCACTTCCAACAGACAGACATAAATAGAGCTAACACCAGCACCTTGCTAAAGGGACTCAAGGTATTTAAACATCCAGTAAGGTGTGTCAATAAGAGCAGAAGCTGGAGGTCGCTGATAGGTCCTAAAGGGAGAAGGATATCATTCCATAACAGAGATGAAAATCAAGAAGGTGCTTGCAAAGCCAAGCGCAAAGACCTTCTACAGCTAGATCCAAAATGACTGTCACACCTGGCACACCCGTGACACTCTATAAATAGTATAATGCACTTCCTGTATGCCTGTATATAGTATAATGCACTCCCCATAGGCCTTCCCATAATATAATGCATTCCCTATATGCCTTTATATAGCATGATGCACTCTCTATAGGCCTCTATATAGTATGATGCATAAAGAAAAAATACAATATTAACCTCTCTTCCCCGTTCCCCCACTGATCCGAGTGACCGCACATCTTAGCAATGAGGGCGAAATGTAACAATTGTGTCGGCTGTCAGTGTCTGCATCAGTGACATCAGGCACAGTGGGGAAATTATGGGCAATTGAGCGTGATGCTCCCTCTCTCATCATTGCTTTCAACTGTATCAGCATCCAGGTGATACAGTTGAACTTGCAATGATGAGCAAGGGGCGGGGTGCTGCCACTGCCCCCCCTTGCCCTGCTCACTGGCCTCATAGAGCGCCAATACAGATAACAGTAGCGTAGCTCTGGGTGAGCCCCTCAAAGCTTGGGGTTCAGGGTGACCGCCCTTCTACCTCCCCGGTAGCTACGCTACTGATGGGGAGAGGTCACTAGAGGCTAACAGTACTTTAAAGTGTATGTCATCCTTATCAATATTCTGTTTAATGCCTTGCAATTTGTGTGGACATGTTTATATAGCGATGTTATAAAATATCCATTTCACATTATGGTTATATTATTTTAAAATGAAAAAAAACCTTCATTTTTGTTTTGGCAGGTGACTGTATCAATTGTTCAAAAGGGCATGTGATGTCTTCTAATATTAAAGTAGATGATCGTGTGTTCACACAAGAGAAATGTAAAGAGCACGTCATTACTGCAAGTATAATTCCAGCCTCTCCAAGGGAAAATCTATCATCTGCAGATTTACAACAACTCCTATCTTCTGATTCATCACAGAATGTTAAGAAAAAAAAAAATAACAGAAGAAATGTTGAACATCAAACATCTCACAATGGGAAGAATTCCTATTCATGTTCAGAATGTGGGAAATGTTACACTCGGAAGTCAAATCTTGTTTACCATCAAAAAACTCACACAGAGGAGAAACCATATTTATGTTCTAAATGCGGGAGATATTTTAAAAGGAAATCACATTTTGTTCAACATGAAAAACGACACACATGTCAGAAAACATTTTCATGTTCAGAGTGTAGGAAAGGTTTTAACAAGAAATCAGAACTTGAAGCACATCAGAGAAGACACACAGGAGAGAAGCCATATTCATATCAGAAATGTTATAATCGAAAATCAGATTTTACTACCCATCAGGGAATTCATGGAGGCGAGAAGCCATTTTTATGTTCAGAATGTGGAAAATGTTTTAATCAGAAATCACATCTTATTAGACATCAGAAAATTCACACGGGAGAGAAGCCATATTCATGTTCTGAATGTGGGAAATATTTTAGTCACAAATCACATCTAATAATACATCGAAGAATTCATACAGGCGAGAAGCCGTATTCATGTTCTGAATGTGGGAAATGTTTTATCCACAAATCACATCTTATTAGACATCACAAAATCCACACAGGAGAGAAGTTATATTCATGTTCCGAATGTGGGAAAAGTTATAGTACTAAATTACTCCTTGTTGCACATCAAAGAATTCATACAGGGGAGAAGCCATTTTTATGTTCAGAATGTGGGAAATGTTTTAACCAGAAATCACATCTTGTTACACATCAGAAAATTCACACAGGGGAGAAGCCATATTTATGTTCAGAATGTGGGAAATGTTTTAACCAGAAATCACATCTTGTTAGACATCTAAGATCTCACAAAGGGGAGAAATCATGATGATGTTCTTATTGTGGGAAAAATTATGATGCTAAAATCAATGTCAATATGCATCAGAGAATACAAACATTTTTATGTTCAGAATAAAGAAAATGTTTAATTTGGACAACTAGTTTTATTGACTTCCAAGCACTGACACTTGGGCAAAACCGTATTCATGACTGAAAGTGGGAAATGTTGACATTTGCCTTTTTTATATTGTGGATGTGTGCACTAGTTGTGTAAAGCAGGCTCAGGAGCTGAGCTTATTTCATATACTACAGTTGTGAACTGTTATACTATCATCACCCCATTATGGTACCAATCAATGGGTTAATTATAAAGGATGGCCACAAAGGTTGAGCCTGAGGTTGTTACCAGGATGGGAAAAGTCTTTGAAATTTCAGTCATTGAATAAATTAAAGTTTATGTATGTATTTTTCTTAAATTGCAAATGGTTTATAATGGGGCCTGGATTACCCCTTTAATGGAAGAACTCTTACGCATAGGAGAGTTCTCGTTGAGGTCTATGAGGTACTTGAAGTTTTTCTTTACCACACGCCTCAAACCTGGCCTACAAGGTGGCTCTTTTAGTTAAAAACGCCTGAGGGGGGTGACAGGTTCCTTTTAAGGGAAGCATAGAGTCTAGATCATGTAATGCAATTATCTCCCTCTACTCCTCCTTGGTCATCTGGAATACTGTATCCAGTTCTGGGCACCACATTTTCAAAAAGACAACAAAAAGCTGGAGCAAGTTCAGTGAAGACCTATCAGATGGTGAGCAGGCTGCAAAGTATTTCCTACTAGGAATGGTTAAAGGATCTGGGAATGTTTAGATTGCAAAAAAGAAGGCTAAGAGGAGACTTAATAGCTGTCTACAAATATCTGAACGATGTCACAGTGTAGAGGGACCATCTTTATTCTCGTTTGCACATGGAAACACGAGAAGGAATGGAATTAAACTGAAAGGCAGAAGATACAGATTAGATATTAGAAAAAACTTTTTGATAGTGAGGGTGATCAATGCGTGGAACAGGCTGCCACGAGAGGTGGGGGGGTTCTCCTTCAATGGAAGTCTTCAAACAGAGGCTGGACAGACATCTGTCTGAGATGGTTTAGTGAATCCTGCATTAAGCAGGGGGTTGGACACAATGACCCTTGTGGTCCCTTCCAACTCTAACATTCTATGATTCTCTTGGCTCAATACAGTTACAGATCCACTCCTGATTCTCCCACTTCCTTAACTTTGACCGACCAGTTTATTTTTTTCTTCTTTGCTCTGTCAACTGGGTGCCATTACTTAAGCCATGTTGATTTACAGCCAGCTCCCCTCTGCCTAGGTCAGTGCAGGTGCACTTTGTTAGTGTGATTTACATTGCATGCGCTGGCACATGAGGAGTGGAAAGAACTCTGCAATTGACTCTGATTTCCAGTGCATACACTGGATATCTGTCATCAGCAGACTTATCTCATGCAATATAAATCACACTAACTCAACTACCTACCAATACAAGCTAAGCCCCCATAGAAGAAAAATAAGTAACCTCTTTAAATTTCACATATAAGCATCGCAGAATGTTTCTGTCTATCCTGAATGAGGGACTCCATTTACCATTTCTTTCTTTTCTCTTCTTAAGTTTGTATTTAAGTAAGTAACTTTAAAGGTACCTTCACAAATAATGATTTCTTTAACGATATCGTTGCTTTTTGTGACGTAGCAACGATATCGTCCCCCGGCATCAGCTTCCCTGCACTGTGTCAGCGTCGGCCGGCTGTAAAGCAGAGCACAGCGGTGACGTCACCGCTGTGCTCTGCTTTACGGCCGGCGCTGACACAGTGCAGGGAAGCTGACGCCGGGGGACAGACACCGGAATGTAAGTATGTACTGTTTGTTTTTTTTTACTTTTACAATGGTAACCAGGGTAAACATTGGGTTACTAAGCGCGGCCCTGCGCTTAGTAATCCGATGTTTACCCTGGTTACCCGGGGACTTCGGCATCGTTGGTCGCTGGAGAGCTGTCTGTGTGACACATTGACACTGACATTGGACACAATGACCTAAACAGCGACGCTGCAGCAATCGGCATCGTTGTCTATATCGCTGCAGCATCACTAAATTTGACGGTACCTTAAGCCTGGGTTCCCATTGTGTTATGGGACCGCGTTTAACGGACAGCGTTGCACGGCGCTGCGAGAGCGGGGACGTTACCGCGACCCCGACCGCAGCCCCATAGAAAACATTGCGTTAGCGCAATCTGCTAGCGCTAGCGCTAAACGGATTGCACTAACGCAATGTGACCCTAGCCTAACCCTTCATGACCTTGGAAGTATCCATATGTCTTGACTGCAAAGGGTTTCCAGAAATAGGACGTATGAATACGTCCTGTCTATCGCGTGGACGATAGGCGCAGGCAATGTGTAGCTAAAAGATCCTCTGGGGCAAAATCTGCTTGTTCTGTAGCTGGTTCTGGAACCGGTCATGGTGCATATGTATTTGTGGTGGATGCTCAGCAGAGCCTGAAAGGTCTGGCTGCGGTGGTGTTGAGTTGTAAGTGTAGGCATCTGATGCGTTGCCGCAAGACAATTTTTTGGCAGTCTGCAGGCTCTGCAAGAATAAATAGGGCTGGATCTGCTGTACCTTGCTGCAACTACTAAACACTGTGTGCAAGATTATTAGACAGTGAGTATTTTGCCCATATAATTTTTCTGCAGATTTTCCACCTCCAAGGTGTATAACTTGAATGTTTATTGGAAGAAAGAGATCAGGTAATGTGTATTTGTGTAATGAGGGAGGGTGAGGCCTAAGATACAACGCCCTTTATCAAGATGTGCAGAATTATTAGGTAGCTTCTCAGGCAAAATGGGCCAAAAAAAGAGATTTACGGTAACTGACTCTGAAAAGTGAAAAATTGTTACCCGTCCAGAGGACTCCACACTCCTGAAACTGCTAAGATATTGGATTGCGATCACAAAATCACCAAAAGTTTACTTATGGGGGCTTTATACTCACTATTTCTTTGTTGCAAGGAGAATCCTCAGATGAGGCCATACTAATAAACCTCATGGGTGAACAGATCTGTTATCTGTGGAAACAATTATCTAAATATTGTGGCATTTCAGAGAATAAAATTGTTTTTTCCCATCAATCTAGACGCTTGGCGGGAGACTTTTGCTTTCAGTTTAGATTGTTGGAAAACATTCCAAGAAGAATTATTAATTGATGTCAATTTCCTCTCAGCTGGTATGTTCTATGCCTGTTCTCTGTATTGATCTGGATAATCATGTTGCCAGGTTATCGTTAATGCACAATTAACTTCATAAAAAACAAACTTAAAAAACAATAATTTTTTTTTTGTTTATTTAACCCCATTTCACCTCACATGGAATTTTCATCCCATTCTCAAGTACCATAAGAATAGGAGTACACTAGGAGCATATAGGTAATTAGATAATAATAATACTTTATTCATACACATATAATACACATATAATTTACATATTAATTTTGAAGTGCAGAGAATATACAAAAAATACAATTAAATACAGTGCTCAAGGATGTAAAAAAGGAGTAAAAAGTGAGTGGGTATCCCCCAGTGTGCGCCGTCTAAGGAGCCAGCATGCATGCCAATAGTGGAAGAGATATGCTACTATGATGCCTGGCGACGTGGAATGACAGGTTTGTGAAAGCAGCTCTTACTAATGCAGGGCACTGTTTAAAAAAAACTGTTTAAAAATATTTATATATATATATATTTAATTGAGCCTTTCCACCTCTTACAGAGTGTGTCACTAATAACTTTTTTTTGCACACCTGTGTTAGTAGTCATATTTTACATCCATACATACCACACCAGTATGGCGACTAGTGATGAGCGAGCATACTCGTTGCTCAGGTTTTTCAGAGTATGCTCGGGTGACCTCCGAGTATTTGTTAGTGTTTGGAGATATAGTTTTCATTGTGTCAGCTGAATGATTTACAGCTATTAGCCAGCTTGATTACATGTGGGGATTCCCTAGTAACCAGGCAACCCCCATATGTACTCAGCCTGGCTAGTAGCTGTAAATCATTCAACTGCAGCGATGAAAACGAAATCTCTGAACACATACTCGGAGGTCACCAGAGCGTGTTCGGTAAAACCCGAGCAATGAGTATACTCGCTCATCACTAATGGCGACCTATTGCCACTTCTAGATTTTTGGACATGCTACAAATATTTCCTGTCATTTTTGTTAAAAAGGAATTATGGTTGAAAGCAGTGACAAAAAGTCCGGTAAAACAAAAAGCAATGGATGGGGTAATATAAAAGAAAGAACCCATACCACAGGATCTGGCAACAAGAATGTGAAAGATGCTAGCAGGAGAAGCAAGCACCACCATCACCAATGGCACCAGGGTCCCAGGCAGTAGTACCATCAAACTTAGCCTGCTATTGGCCGCGTTTCAGGTGGGGTTGGAAGCATAGGGCAATATGTAATATATGGCACATCACTGTGGCACATCAGTCACAGTGGAATGATTTTACCTCTGACAGTGACACCATCAGTTTGAATCAGTGTTCTGCGCCATCCTCCTCTTCTGCTGCCTTAACAGCTAATCTTGAATTTGAGGTTTTTCTGTCAATGACACCTCTAGCTTTTTTGTCACAATCTCCAAGGCCACAGTACTTCGGGTGCAACGGAAGATACTTCCCAAAAACTTTTTTCTGATGTTGTATTAGTGAAGATGAACAGTCAGCATTTGGAAGTATAGGACAAACAATATGAAAGACATGATTCAAGCACCAAGCTGTGTTGATAGCTCTGTCAGCTATGGTGGTACGGGTTCTGCTAGGGGCTCCATGTCTTAAATGTCATGGCTACCATCTGGTTGGACACCACTTCATGGTGCATATCCACAATTTGATTGTGCAAATTTTTTTAAACAAATATGGTTTCTGCAAATCAAATTTTTTGAAAAACATTTAGCTGAGCTGGCAAGCTTGAATTTCAAAAGATTCGCACATCTCTAGTGCATATAAATAGTAATAATATAAGAATGTCAACCACCTGTTCCTCAGAACAATTCTTAACCCCTTAACGACTGCCGATACGCCTTTTCACGGCGGCAGTTAAGGGTACTTAAACTACAGCGCCGTTAATTAACGGCGCTGTGGAAAATGTGTATAGCGCCCCCCAGAGTCAGATTTTCTCTAGGGTTTCGGTTTCCAAGGGTTGCCGAGACCCCAGAGAACATGATTTGGGTCGGTTTTTACCGACCCCCGACTTGCGATCGCCGATAATTAACCGTTTACCGGCGGTCGCAAAAAAGAAAAAAAGCGATTTGCCATTTAATTTCTCTGTCCTCCGATTTGATCGCACATCAGAGGACAGAGAAATGGGGTCCACGATCACCCCCGATACTCACCCGTCTCCCCCAGTGCTCCTCGTGGTTCCCCATGGGCGCCGCCATCTTCCGGCAAAAAAATGCGCAGTACGCCCGTCGGCCGGTACTCAGAAAATCTTTGCCGGGGGTAGCCGAGACCCCAAAGAACATGACGGGGTTGGTTTTTACCAACCCCTGTTTTGTGATCGCCGGTAAATAACCGTTTACTGGAGACTGCAAAAAAAATGCCCTGTGTTATTCTCTGTCTTCTGATGTGATCGCACATCATAGGACAGAGAAATAGGGGGATTGGGGACCCTGTTATACTTCCCAGTGCCCCTGGGTCCTCCTGATTCTTCTTCTGGCCGCCGGCATCTTCCTCCGGGAAGAAAATGGCGGGCGTATGTGCAGTGTGCCCGGTGTGATGTGCCGGCCAGTAGAGGAAGATTCTTCCTCTTGCTTTATTTTGGTCACTGTGAGATCCTATCACATTGATCAAAATAAAAAAAAAATAGTAAATAATCTCCCCCATTTATCACCCCCTTAGTTAGGAAAAAATAATAAAATAAAAAAGTATGTATTTCCATTTTCCAATTAGGGTTAGGGTTAGAGCTAGGGTTAGGGTTGTGGCTAAAGTTAGGGTTAGCGTTGGGGCTAGGGTTAGTGTTAGGGCTAGGGTTAGGGTTGGGGCTAAAGTTAGGGTTAGGGTTGGGGCTAGGGTTCGGGTTGGGGCTAAAGTTAGTGATAAGGTTGGGGCTAAAGTTAGGGTTAGAGTTGGGATTAGGGTTTGGATTAGGGTTAGGGCAAGAATTAGGGTTAGGGTTGGCATTAAGGTTATGTTTGTTATTAGGGTTAGGTTTGGGATTAGGGTTAAGGTTAGGGTTGGGATTACGGGTGTATTGGGATTAGGGTTAGGTTTCAGGTTAGGGTTGAGATTAGGATTAGGGGTGTGTTGGGTTTAGGGTTTTGATTAGGGTTATGGTTAGGGTTGGGATTAGGGTTAGGGGTGTTTTGGGGTTAGGATTGGAGTTAGAATTGGGGGGTTTCAACTCTTTAGGTACATCAGGGGGTCTCCAAATGAGACAGCCAATTTTGCACTCAAAAAGTCAAATGGTGCTCTCTCCCTTCTGAGCTCTGCCGTGTGCCTAAACAGTGGTTTACCCCCACATATGGAGCATCAGCGTACTAAGTAGTAGTTGGACAACAACTTTCTCCTGTTATCCTTGCAAAAATAAAAAAAAATTGGGGGCTAAAAAATAATTTTGGTGGAAAAAAAATGATTTTTTATTTTCACGGCTCTGCATCAAACTTCTGTGAAGCACTTGGGCGTTCAAAATGCTCACCACACATTTAGATAAGTTCCTTGGGGGGGTCTAGTTTCAAAATTGGGGTCACTTTTAGGGGTTTCTACTGTTTAGGTACATCAGGGGCTCTGCAAACACAACATAACGCCCGCAGAGAATTCTATCAAAGTCTGCATTCCAAAGCGGCGCTCCTTCTCTTCCGAGCTCTGCCATGCGCCCAAACAATGGTCCCCCACACATATGGGCTATCAGCGTACTCAGGATAAATTGCCCAATAAATTTTGGGGTCCAATTTCTCCTGTTACCCTTGTGAAAGTAAAAATTTTGGGGTGAAAAGATCATTTTTGTAGAAAAAATGTGATTTTTTTATTTTCACAGCTCTACATTATAAACTTCTGAGAAGCACCTGGGGGTTCAAAGTGATCACCACACATCTAGTTAAGTTCCTTAATGGGTTTAGTTTCCAAAATGGGGTCACTTGAGGGGAGTTTCCACTGTTTTGTCACATCAGGGGCTCTCCAAACGCGACATGGCGTCCGATCTCAATGCCAGACAATTCTGCATTGAAGTCAAACAGTGCTCCTTCTCTTCCAAGCTCTGCCGTGCGCTCAAACAGTGGTTTACCCCCACATATGGGGTATCGACGTATTCAGGAGAATTTGCACAACAAATTTTGTGGTTCATTTTCTCTTTTTACACTTGTGAAAATAAAAAAATTTTTCTAAAGTAAAATGTTTGTAAAAAAAGTTAAATGTTCATTTTTTCCTTCCACACTGTTTCAGTTCCTGTGAAGCACGTAAAGGGTTAATAAACTTCTTGAATGTGGTTTTGAGCACCTTGAGGAGTGTAGTTTTTAGAATGGTGTCAAGTTTGGGTATTTTCTGTCATGCACACCCCTCAAAGTGACTTTGAGGCTATGTGCACACGTTGTGGATTAGGCCTAGGAATTTCTGGTGCGGATTTTGCCTCTCTTGGCAGAAAACGCACCGGTGGATTTGTCGCATTTTTTGTGCGGTTCCACAGCGTTTTTTGTGCATTTTTGCTGCGGTTTTCTTGCGGATTTGCTGCGTTTTTTACCCCTGCAGTTTTCTATAATGGAATGGGTACAAAAATGCTGCAGATTCACAAAAAAGAAGTGACATGTTACTTCTTTTAAACCGCAGCGTTTCCGCAGCGGATTTTCCGCAAAGTGTGCACAGCATTTTTTTTCTCATTGATTTACATTGTACTGTAAATCAATTGCGGATCTGCAGCGTTTCTGCACCTCAAAAAATGCTGCGGATCCGTGGAGAATCCGCAACCTGTGCACATACCCTAAATGTGAGATGGTCCATAAAAAAAATGGTTTTGTAAATTTTGTTGTAAAAATGAGAAATTGCTGGTCAACTTTTAACCCTTATAACTTCCTAACAAAAAATATTGTTTCCAAAATTGTGCTGATCTAAAGTAGACATGTGAGAAATGTTATTTATTAACTATTTTGTGTGACATAGCTCTCTGATTTAAGGGCATAAAAACTCAAATTTTGAAAATTGCAAAATTTTAAAAATTTTCACCATATTTCATTTTTTTTCATAAATAATCACATGTAATATCGAAGAAATGTTACCACTAACATGAAGCACAATATGTCACGAAAAAAAATATCAGAATCAGCGGGATCCGTTAAAGCGTTCCAGAGTTATAACCTCATAAAAGGACAGTGGTCAGAATTGTAAAAATTGGCTCGGTCATTAAGTACCAAATTGGCTCTGTCACTAAGGGGTTAAAGAAGCCCTCCCATTAAAGTGTTTATCCTCTTATTATATTGCAGTCATCATATTATATAGCACTGTGTACTTAGAATTGCTCATTTTGCCTTTCTACCCAGTTAATTATTCTCTTTTCCATTAGGTGTATGACATCACATAATTAAAGCTAACTAGCTGAATACTCCTAAGTTCTATGTAAAAACAGGAGGTCAATTTTCTATGCACAAGTCAAGAGTCACAACTGAGGCGTGAAGCAGCTGAGTCAGGAGTTGAAGAGGAGGATGATACATCCAGGAACAAGAGACTTCCTGTTTCTACACACAACAGAGAAAAGATAATAATTATCTGGGAAGAAAGGCAAAATGAGCAATTGTAAGCATGCAGTGCTATATAATATAATGATTGCAATATATTAGGAGCATAAAAACTTTGATGCGAGGGCTCCTTTAACATCCATCTTGACGATTTTGTAACATCAGCTATTTCTTCTTTTGTCTTAAATGTTCTTCCTCACTTCTCCATTTTCTTATTTCTGGGATCACTGCATATAAAAACCCCACTAGGTTTCAGTCATGTTCCCTCTCATTCTTGGTGCCATCATTACCTGACACTCAGCCCTTACATGTGGCCTCTTCCTAAGGCTATGTGCAATGAAATGATGGGATGCTTAATTTAAGGATTTTTTAGCGTTTTTCCAATGAAATCGGCCAACAAAAACGGGAAAAAAAACACGAAAAATCCTGAATGTGTATTCAGGATTTTTCGTGTTTTTTTCCCGTTTTTGTTGGCCGTTTTCCATGGAAAAACGCTAAAAAATCCTTAAATTAAGCATCCCATCATTTCATTGCAATTTTTGTGCACATGCCGCGTTTTTTTTTCCGCGAAAATAACGCATTGCGGTAAAATACGCTGCGTGTTCATTAATTTTGCAGATTTTTCAGGTTTTTGCCGCTATATTATTGCATTGGGAAGCTCCGGAAAAAACTTAAAAAATCCGCAAAAAAAACTCATGCGGATTTCCTTGCAGAAAAAGTCTTGTTTTGTTCAGGAAAATTCAGCAGACATTCCTGAACGTGTGCACATAGCCTAAAAGGGAAAACACTTCACTTCCTGCAAACTCTATAGACTCCTCCCCTCCTGTGACCTCATCCCAGGTCCTGTGCGCACAGAACAGCCATATATGTGGTGTGCGGCTCTGCAGGTGGAGGTAGGTGCTGGAGATTCCCCATTACTGGGCGGGGACAGGGGGCAGTAACCCCTCCATTCCCGGAGATAGTGCCCCCAGCTCTGCCATGTGTATATGTACAGTAATAGAACGCTGGCTGTGCTCATGTATACAGGGGAGGGCGCTCTGGTTTGGGGACAGATGGTGGAGATTTCAGGGAATGGAAATGTCGGGTTTTTCTCTCCATAGAAATCTGGAGAAATGGAGAAACTGTCATTTCCCTAATTTTGGCTGTAATAGGTTAGAATAATGGGACGATCTTGCGACTTCGGACCTTTCTCTCAGATTGGCACAAGTGACGTCTTGAATGGGCCCCACTGTGTGCTGGAAACTGACTCCGCAAAAGCCGTTTTATAGGGTCGAAGATGGGAATAACTTAAAGGTAAACTGTCTGGACGATTGCGGGGTTTGGCGTTCATTTTGCTGACTGATAATTACTGTAGAAAATGATCTCTCAGGGTATGTCCAACACACTGCGTCCAGATGTTACAGCATAGTGGATGACGGACATGTGGCGCGTCTTTCCAGACTGCAGCATGTCAATTTACCTTTCGGAGACGCTCAGTCCCCACAAAATAAATATCACCTGTACAGTGTATAGGATGCGGCAATTCCGCACGGTTCAGTGAACACATGCATAATCACCTGTGTTGAAAAGCCGTCAGCGGATATGTGCTGCGTCCAAAACGCTGCCGATTACTGAACATGTGCACCTACCCTTAGGAGTCGCTGCACACGCTGGGGACATCCGCAGTATAAAGTGACCAGTCTCCAGATATGAAATCCACATCATGTCAATGTCTGCTGCAGATTGGACTCTGGATACAATGTAAAGGATGAAATGAAGAGAACCTTTCACCCAATGTTTCATGTTGAACTGTATCCATGATGTAATTGCGGCTGCAGAGCGGAATTACATTTTTAATTCTTTTAATTTCACCTAAACATTGCAGAGATATTAACAATCAAAGTATTTGGCACCTAAAGCGTTAACAGCCACTCTAACCTACAAACAGTTATCAGATAGTTTTCACTGAGAAGTTGGGTGGGCCACTCTGGGCAATTTGCAAGGGCATCCATCCCCATAAGGGTCCCCAGTGTCTACAAGCAGAAGCAGAAACTGCACTTGGGAGTTTCTTTTTAAGGCCAGGATCACACATACGCGAGATACGACCGAGTCTCGCTGGTGAAAACCCAGCTTTGGCGCCGGCACTCCGGAGCGGAGCATGCAGCAGCACAGCAATACATGGAGCTGCTTGCTCCGCTCTAGAGTGCCGGCGCCAGAGCTTGGTTTTCACCTGCGAGACTCGGCCGTATCTCGTGTATGTGTGATCCCGGCCTAATACTGCATCTTCAAATTTGTCATTTTGCAATATACAGACTAGTTCTGTTGACAGCTCTATCTGGATTTCCTCCAGATAGAATGGAATAAAGGAATAAATCTCTCCCAGACACCTCTGGTGGGTTATCTACCTAGAGATCAAACAATCAGGTATTTTAATTAAAAATCCCAATCCTTATTGCTCCGTTTGTTTACTTTTTGTTGTGTTGAAAAAGTCTTTATTAAAGGGAACCTGTCACATCACCTGATTTTGGCGGGCCCTGTGTTCGGTCCGATGGAGGGTGTTTTCTGTTGTTTCATTGACCCCTTCCTTTCCCGCTGGCCACACTATTTTCTTGAATGTGAGTTGGTTTCCGCCGTAGTGCACGCGTGCGCAAGGCAATCTTGCCTTGCGCACGCGCAGTATGCTTTGCCCAATGCGGGCAAAGCTGAAAAGCATTAGTCCGCATGCGCCGCCGCACTATGTCCCGGATGTATTTCGCTGTGTTCCGGGACATAGTGCGGCGACGCATGCGCACTAATGCTTTTCGGCTTTGCCCGCAGTTGGGCAAAGCACACTGCGCATGTGCAAGGCAAGATTGCCTTGCGCACGTGTGTGCTACGGCGGAAACCAAGTCACATTCAAGAAAATAGTGCGGCCAGCGGGAAAGGAAGGGGTCAATGAAACAGAAAACACCGCCCATCGGACCCAACACAGGGCCCGCCAAAATCAGGTGACAGAGTCCCTTCAACTCCTTAGTGATCGCCGTTACGCATTAAAACGGTGGCCTCTATGGCTATTCCCAAATTGCCATTTTAAAATGGCAATTGGGAATAAGGCTTTAGCGCTCCTCAGTGCCAGGTGCAGTGCCGGGTATTGACGTGCGAGTTTCTCGCATGTGAGTATGAGCCCTAACCCTGGATAAAATCCTTGAGGGGTGTGGTTTCCAATATGGTGTCTGTTGTGGAGGCTTCCACTGTTTAGGGCCACTCCGAAAGCGACATGGCTAATTGTTCCAGAAAATTTTGCATTCAAAATGTGAAATGGTGCTCCTTTCCTTCAGAGATATACTGTGCGCCCAAAAAGTGGTTTTCCTTCACATATGAGAAATTGCACAGCGGATGTTGAGGTCCATTTTTTCCTTTTACCCTTGTGAAAATAAAATAAATTTGGTCTAAATTAATTTTTTTGGGAAAAAAGTAAAATGTTATTTTTTTTTCCACATTCCAAAAATTCCTGTGAAGCACCAGAAGGGTTAAAAACTTCTTGAATGTGGTTTTGAGTACCTTGAGGGGTGCAGTTTTTAGAATGGTGTCAATTTTGGGTACTTTCTGTCATATAGACCCCTCAAAGTCGCTTTAACCCCTTTCTGACATTAGACGTACTATCCCGTCGAGGTGGGGTGGGCCCGTATGACCACCGACAAGATAGTACGTCATATGCGATCGGCCGTGCTCACGGGGGGAGCGCGGCCGATCGCGGCCGGGTGTCAGCTGACTATCGCAGCTGACATCCGGCACTATGTGCCAGGAGCGGTCACGGACCGCCCCCGGCACACTGCAATCAAACATGATCGCAGTGTACCGGCGGTATAGGGAAGCATCGCGCAGGGAGGGGGCTCCATGCGGGCTTCCCTGAGTCCAGGAACAACGCGATGTGATCGCGTTGCTGCGAGGGTCTCTTACCTCCTCCTCCCTG
This sequence comes from Ranitomeya imitator, assembly GCF_032444005.1. Lineage (NCBI taxonomy): Eukaryota > Metazoa > Chordata > Amphibia > Anura > Dendrobatidae > Ranitomeya > Ranitomeya imitator. Next base: position 377,826,831 of record NC_091283.1, read on the forward strand.
CAGCAGGCCCGGATTCAAAATGGCCGCGGGGGGCCTTCTGGGTCCTGCAGGGAAGTGGCTTCCCGGCACCTGCTCAGAGCAAGCGCTGGTAAGCCTGCAGGAGAGCACGTCAGATCGCTGATCTGACACAGTGCACAGCAAAGTGTCAGATCAGCTATCTTACACTATAACATGATGCCCCCCCTGGGGCAATGTTATAGTGTAAAAAAAAAATATTCACATGTGTAAAAAATTTTTTTTAAAAATAAATATATATATATATATATATATATTGTTCCTATAAATACATTTCTTTATCTAAATAAAAAAAACAATAAAAGTACACATATTTAGTATCGCCACGTCCGTAACGACCCCACCTATAAAACTGTCTCACTAGTTAACCCCTTCAGTGAACACCGTAGAAAAAAAAAAAACGAGGCAAAAAACAACGCTTTATTATCATACAGCCAAACATAAAGTGGAATAACACGCAATAAAAAAGACGGATATAATTAACCATGGTACGGCTGAAAGCGTCATCTTGTCCTGCAAAAAACGAGCCACCATACAGCGTTATCAAGGAAAAAATAAAAAAGTTATAGTCCTCAGAATAAAGCGAAGCAAAAATAATTATTTTTTCTATAAAATAGTTTTTATCGTATAAAAGCGCCAAAACATAAAAAAATGATATAACTGAGGTATTGCTGAAATCATACTGACCCGAAGAATACTGCTTTATCCATTTTACCAAACGCGGAACGGTTATAAACGCCTCCCATAAAAGAAATTCATGAATAGCTGGTTTTTGGTCATTCTGCCTCACAAAAATCGCAATTAAAAGCGATCAAAAAATGTCACATGCCCGAAAATGTTACCAATAAAAACGTCAACTCGTCCCGCAAAAAACAAGACCTCACATGATTCTGTGGACCCAAATATGGAAAAATTATAGCTCTCAAAATGTGGTAATGCAAAAAATATTTTTTGCAATAAAAAGCATCTTTCAGTGTGTGACTGCTGCCAATCATAAAAATCCGCTAAAAAACCTGCTATAAAAGTAAATCAACCCCCCTTCATCACCCCCTTAGTTAGGGAACAATTAAAAAATGTAAAAAATGTATTTATATCCATTTTCCCATTAGAGTTAGGGCTAGAGTTAGGGTTAGGGTAAGGGTTAGGGCTAGGGTTGGGGCTAGGGTTAAGGCTACAGTTAGGGTTGGGGCTAAAGTTAGGGTTAGGGTTTGGATTACATTTACGGTTGGGAATAGGGTTGGGATTAGGGTTAGGGGTGTGTCAGGGTTAGGGGTGTGGTTAGGGTTACTGTTGGGATTAGGGTTAGGGGTGTGTTTGGATTAGGGTTTCAGCTATAATTGGTGGGTTTCCACTGTTTAGGCACATCAGGGGCTCTCCAAACGCGACATGGCATCCGATCTCAATTCCAGCCAATTCTGCGCTGAAAAAGTAAAACAGTGCTCCTTCCCTTCCGAGCTCTCACGTGCGCCCAAACAGGGGTTTACCCCAACATATGGGGTATCAGCGTACTCAGGACACATTGTACAACAACTTTTGGGGTCCAATTTCTTCTGTTACCCTTGGGAAAATACAAAACTGGGGGCTAAAAAATAATTTTTGTGGAAAAAAAAAGAAAAGATTTTTTATTTTCACGGCTCTACGGTATAAACTGTAGTGAAACACTTGGGGGTTCAAAGCTCTCACAACACATCTAGATAAGTTCCTTGGGGGGGTCTAGTTTCCAATATGGGGTCACTTGTGGGGGGTTTCTACTGTTTAGGTACATTAGGGGCTTTGCAAACGCAATGTGACGCCTGCAGACCAATCCATCTACTGTAAGTCTGCATTCCAAATGGCGCTCCTTCCCTTCCGAGCCCTCTTCCCTCCACATCTGGGGTATCATCGTACTCAGGACAAATTGGACAACAACTTTTGGGTCCAATTTCTCCTGTTACCCATGGGAAAATACAAAACTGGGGGCTAAAAAATCATTTTTGTGGAAAAAATTTTTTTTTATTTTCACGGCTCTGCGTTATAAACTAGTGAAACACTTGGGGGTTCAAAGCTCTCACAACACATCTAGATGAGTTCCTTAGGGGGTCTACTTTCCAAAATGGTGTCACTTGTGGGGGGTTTCAATGTTTAGGCACATCAGGGGCTCTCCAAACGCAACATGGAGTCCCATCTCAATTCCAGTTAATTTTGCATTGAAAAGTCAAATGGCTCTCCTTCGCTTCCGAGCTCTGCCATGCGCCCAAACAGTGGTTTACCCCCACGTATGGGGTGTCAGCGTACTCAAGACAAATTGTACAACAACTTTTGGGGTCCAATTTCTTCTGCTACCCTTGGGAAAAAAAAAATTGGGGGCGAAAATATCATTTTTGTGAAAAAGTATGATTTTTTATTTTTACGGCTCTGCATTATAAACTTCTGTGAATCACTTAATGGGTCAAAGTGCTCACCACACATCTAGATAAGTTCCTTAAGGGGTCTACTTTCCAAAATGGTGTCAGTTGTGGGGGGTTTTAATGTTTAGGCACATCAGGGGCTCTCCAAACGCAACATGGAGTCCCATCTCAATTCCAGTTAATTTTGCATTGAAAAGTCAAATGGCTCTCCTTCGCTTCCGAGCTCTGCCATGCGCCCAAACAGTGGTTTACCCCCACATATGGGGTATCGGCGTACTCAGGACAAATGAAAAACAACTTTTGGCGTCCGTTTTCCCCTGTTACCCTTGGTAAAATAAAACAAATTGGAGCTGAAGTTAACGTTTTGGCTTTCCTTGCTGACTCAGCCTCTAGCTCTTTCGCCTCCTCTTCCAAAAGTTCAAAATATAAAAGCAGCGAGTCGTCAGTGGATGCTCCCGGTCAGGACCAAGTCGCTTCCTTGTGTCCTTCACCCAGGCGACACTACAGTTTACTCCATGGAGCTCTTTACACATAACGTGCCAGGATTAGAAAGGGAAATAGTTAACAGCCCATTACAAGATGAATCGGACATGGAGTGCACAGATGCACAGCCACAGCTAGATTATTATGCTGCTCCATTGACTCAGATAATGTTATGATGCGGTGGTCTAGGAGCAACATGGAACGAGCTCTGAAGGAAGTGGTAACTGTACTGACCGCAGTCCCTAAGCTCAACAACACTAGAAGTAGCCGTGGAATGCTCCTAACTCTCCCTAGGCATCTCGTCACAGCCTAAGCTAAGCATCTCTGGGAACTCCTTCAAGATTGTTGGAAGACCATTTCTGGTGACTACCTCTTGAAGCTCATCAAGAGTGTGCAAAGCAGTCATCAAAGCAAAAGGTGGCTACGTTGAAGAACCTAAAATATAAGACATATTTTCAGTCGTTTCATACTTTTTTGTTAAGTATACAATTCCACATGTGTTCATTCATAGTTTTGATGCCTTCAATGTGAATTTACAATTTTCATAGTAATGAAAATACAGAACAATCTTTAAATGAGAAGGTGTGTCCAAATTTTTGGTCTGTACTATATATATATATATATATATATATATATATATATATATATATATATACAGTCATGGCCAAAAGTATTGACACCCCTCTAATTCTGTCAGATAATACTCATTTTCTTCTTGAAAATGATTGCAAACGCAAATTATTTGATATTATTATCATTTAATTTGTCTTAAATGAAAAAACACAAAAGAGAATGAAGCAAAAAGCAAAACATTGATCATTTCACACAAAACTCCAAAAATGGGCCAGACAAAAGTATTGGCACCCTCAGCCTAATAATTGCTTGCACAACCTTTAGCCAAAATAACTGCGACCAACCACTTCCGGTAACCATCAATGAGTTTCTTACAATGCTCTGCTGGAATTTTAGACCATTCTTCTTTGGCAAACTGCTCCAGGTCCCTGATATTTGAAGGGTGCCTTCTCCAAACTGCCATTTTTAGATCTCTCCACAGGTGTTCTATGGGATTCAGGTCTGGACTCATTGCTGGCCACCTTAGAAGTCTCCAGTGCTTTATCTCAAACCATTTTCGAGTGCTTTTTGAAGTGTGTTTTGGGTCATTGTACTGCTGGAAGACCCATGACCTCTGAGGGAGATCCAGCTTTCTCACACTGGGCCCTACATTATGCTGCAAAATTTGTTGGTAGTCTTCAGATTTCATAAAGCCATGCACACGATCAAGCAGTCCAGTGCCAGAGGCAGCAAAGCAACTCCAAAACATCAGGGAACCTCCGCCAAGTTTGACTGTAGGGACCGTGTTCTTTTCTTTGAATGCCTTTTTTTCTCCTGTAAACTCTATGTTGATGCCTTTGCCCAAAAAGCTCTACTTTTGTCTCATCTGACCAGAGAACATTCTTCCAAAACGTTTTAGGCTTTTTCAGGTAAGTTTTGGCAAACTCCAGCCTGGCTTTTTTATGTCTCGGGGTAAGAAGTGGGGTCTTCCTGGGTCTCCTACCATACAGTCCCTTTTCATTCAGACGCCGACGGATAGTACGGGTTGATACTGTTGCACCCTCGGACTGCAGGGCAGCTTGAACTTGTTAGTCGAGGTTCTTTGGAGATGGACTTGTAGCCTTGAGATTGCTCATTCTTCCTCACAATTTGGTTTCTCAAGTCCTCAGACAGTTCTTTGGTCTTCTTTCTTTTCTCAATGCTCAATGTGGTACACACAAGGGCACAGGACAGAGGTTGAGTCAACTTTAATCTATGTCAACTGGCTGCAAGTGTGATTTAGTTATTGCCAACACCTGTTAGGTGCCACAGGTAAGTTACAGGTGTTGTTAATTACACAAATTAGAGAAGCATCACATGATTTTTCGAACAGTGCCAATACTTTTGTCCACCCCCTTTTTTATGTTTGGTGTGGAATTATATCCAATTTGGCTTTAGGACAATTCTTTTTGTGTTTTTTCATTTAAGACAAATTAAATGAAGATAATAATACCAAATAATTTGTGTTTGCAATCATTTTCAGGAAGAGAATGAGTATTATCTGACAGAATTGCAGGGGTGTCATTACTTTTGGCCATGACTGTATATATGTATATATATATATATATATATATATATACACAGAAAGATATATATACAAAAAGAAAAAAATTGGAACAGCATCAGATGCTACCTTAAAGTCGTGCAAAGCTTCCCCAGCCAATATTCAAATGGCTTTCAAAACAGAAATAAAAAAAGGAAAACAGCACAAAAAACTAAAAAAAAGTGAACTTTATTGCCCAAACGGCGTGGCAACGTTTCGGATATAGTATCCTTTCTCAAGAAGCTTGAGAAATGTATTTGGATCTTTGAAACGTTGAGGGAGAGCTTGATGGTTGGGTGGTACTTGTTGAAGTTATTGTGGAAGATGAGTAGAAGGTGGAAGTATTGTGGAAGATGAGTTCTTTTGTGAACAATTTATACTAACGGTGTATGGGCAGCGCCATGGGAAGCAAAATGTCCCCACAATATGCTAACTTATTTATGGCGAAACTAGAGGAAGAATTTTTGTCATCTTGTTCTGTTAAACCTTTTGCATAGTTCCACTACATTGATGATCTGCTAATAATATGGACAGCCTCAAAAGATGATCTACTCACCTTCCACAATAACTTCAACAAGTACCACCCAACCATCAAGCTCACCCTCAACGTTTCAAAGACCCAAATACATTTTCTGGACATGACCATATACATCAAGGACAATGCCATACAGACATCCATTTAACACAAGCCCACCGGACGTCCGGCTTATCTTAGATGGAACAGCTTTCATCCAAGACACACAAAAAATCCATCATCTACAGTCAAGCTCTGAGGTATATTCGGATCTGTTCAGACAGCAAAGACAGGGAACTACAGCTGCGATCACTGAGGAATACATTCCTACAACCAGGATACCATCCACTGGTAATAGATTATATAAACCAGAGAAAAAAAACATGACAAAAAAATCCCAAAATAACTTAAAGTAGTGCAAATAAATTTATTAGAAAATCAGGTAAAAGATGACAAACAAATGGAATAGAGGGAGAGTACAGCCACATAACACATGTCAAAAAATGAGGGCACTCACAGGACTAAAGAACTATCATAAAGTTGAATACAGGCGGCTCTGGACATACCTGCTACCATAAAATGTACTACTGTATAAATATTGCACGGCTCCCATGCTGCCTGATTATTAACCAACTTAATGCCAGGGTATAGAATACATATCCAGGGAGTGAAAAGGGCCACAACAGAGCCACATGAGATACTAAGTATATTTACCCGTATAGCACCAGGAGAGAAGTCCGGGAGTGTCTACCCCGACGCGCGTTTCGGCGGTGTAGCCTTTCTCAAGGGGTAATAGATGAGCAGATCCACAGAGCTACAAGGATCCCAAGAAACAGCCTCCTGGATTACAAACTGAGAGAGGATAACAACAGGGTGCCTCTTGTGGTCACATAAAACCCCCACATGAGTATCCTAAGGAAAATTGGTGCTGATTTCCAACTCCTATTCCATAGAGATCACAAATTGAAAGACATATTCCCAGAACTACCACTTCTCTCCTACAAACAGCCCCCTAACTTAAGGAATCAGCTTGTCAGAAGTGTCCTCTCATCACCATCAGTGACTGGCACATTCCCCTGTAACAATAAAAAATGCAAAACGTGTAGCCACATATTATCAACAGATATAGTCCGTGTACCAAACACAAATCAGGACTATAAGGTCACGGGTTCCTTTTCTTGTACATCCTCCAAGGTGGTGTACATGATACAATGTATGAGGTGCCCTGGAAGTATCTATATTGGGGAAACTATGCAAAGACTACAAACTAGGATGAAACTACACAGACACACAATCAGGAATGAAGTGGACACACCGGTGGGAAAACATTTCTCTGTTCCTGGACACAGTATGATGGATTGAAAAGTCTTAATACTAAAAGGTAATTTTAAGGACCACAGGGAAAGAAAAATTTGGGAATACAAACTAAGGCTACTTTCACACTAGTGTTAACTGCAATCCGTCACAATGCGTCGTTTTGTAGAAAAAACGCATCCTGCAAAAGTGCTTGTAGGATGCGTTTTTTCCCCATAGACTTGTATTGATGACGCATTGCGACGGATTGCCACACGTCGCATCCGTTGTGCGACGGATGCGTCATGCTTTGGCGGACCGTCGGGAGCAAAAAACGCTACATGTAACGTTTTTTGCTCCTGACGGACCGCTTTTTCCGACCGCGCATGCGCTGCCGGAACTCCGCCCCCACCTCCCCGCACCTCACAATGGGGCAGTGGATGCGCCGGAGAAATGCATCCGCTGCCTCCGTTGTGCAGTGCGTTAAACGCTAGCGTCAGAATCTCTGCCCGACGCATTGCGACGGGGAGATTCCGACGCTAGTGTGAAAGTAGCATATGTTTAATTCATTGACACTAGGACTCAATTTAACACCTGGATTTATGAGTCACTACATGGATACAATTCACACCTCCACCTGACATACTCCAGATACTCTTCTCTAAGCATCTCTACCCATAGTATATGATTCCTTAGCACCGGTGCTTTGCCTTTGGCAATTTTCTTTAGAAATTATTTTCCCATGCTTTGCTTTGAGCTTGTGAATCTATTGCTTTTTACCTTGCAGCATATTCCACAGATTACTGTGGGCAGGCTCGGTTCACACTTGGTTGGGATTTTGGGCGTATAGCCCAAGTCAATATCATGAGAGAACTATTGGTACCATTATCGTTGGGGTATTGAGCATGCTAAGATAATACTGCAGTTTACTATATATATTATATGGGGTTATATCAACATATACATATGACTACAGGTTAATGTGTGTTATTATTTTGTTTTTTTTTCTTACATTTGTAATATTAAGCCTGTATATCATTCTGTTATTGGGGTTATTGTAACTATGGAAAGGAGACACTGTATATTGGTACATTATTGTTATTTGATCAAGCACTTTACATGTTGATTATGCTGTTCCATATACATTATATATAGGGGTGATGGTCATTTGGTCCTGTATTCAGGCCTTGTTTTAAGTGGTTTTATTATGTGTTTGTCTTTTTTGAGGTGCAATTAAAGTTTGATATATTTTTTGTAAATTCTATGGGTGTGCATACCATTATTGGTCCAGTCTTTTCTCTCTTGTGGTTCTATTATTCATTACAGACCAGGTTTTTGCACCCTGTTTTCATGACCTATACAGGGGTGCGCCCCTTATATATATAATTATTTACTTGTAGACCTGAAACGGGAACAAGAGGGCATCCTCTTCGTCTGGAGGAAAGAAGATTTAGTCATAATAACAGACGAGGATTCTTTACTGTAAGAGCAGTGAGACTATGGAACTCTCTGCCGTATGATGTTGTAATGAGTGATGCATTACTTAAATTTAACAAGGGACTGGATGCCTTTCTTGAAGAGTATAATGTTACAGGGTATATACACTAGATTTCTTGATAGGGCGTTGATCCAGGGAACTAGTCTGATTGCCGTATGTGGAGTCGGGAAGGAATTTTTTTCCCCAATGTGGAGCTTACTATTTGCCACACGGGTTTTTTTTGCCTTCCTCTGGATCAACATTTTAGGGCATGCTAGGTTAGGATATGGTTTGAACTAGATGGACTAAAAGTCTTCCTTCAACCTTAATAACTATGTTACTATGTAATATCCGTTTTGGACAATTCTTGATGCTTTATGGGGTTCTCTTTCAATATTTTCCTGGAAACTATCCACTGGGAAAGTTCTAGTTTTTGTAGGATGGACAATAAGATGTAAGAGAATGATCATCATGTGTGGGGACTTCATATGGATTGAGATCTATAAGGCATACCTGACTCAATAGTTGCATTGTTCAAATTGATCGAAACGCTTTGGTTTTACAGAGGGTCTCAAACCAAATTTTTGTCCAGTGTCTACACCTCTTTTGCATATTAATGGACTTCATCTACAGTATGTACAGTATAATTTTTTCTATACTTTGGAAGCTATATATTCTTCATGGAATACGCTTATGGTGCTTTCACAATGCTTTCTTATTCCAATTTAGGTCCCTACAATATCGGATCCTCTCAGTGGACATCTTTTTCCCTGATTGACTTGTCAAGGATAGATAGGGATAAAGACAAGATGGCGGAGAAGATATTACACCTCACCCTAGAGATCCTCTCCCGTCTTACAGGAGAGGTGAGAGATTCTGATGAAGTCACATTACATCATTCTTATCTATGGGAATAACAGATGGACAGAACTGGAGAGGTGAGGACTCTGGAAATGTCTGTAGTGAGATTTATTAATGTGTCTCTCCATAACCAGGATTACACAGTAGTGAAGAAGACCTCTAGTGAGCGTTGTCAGGACCCTGTGTCTGAGGGATGGGGAAGACCCCTGAGCCCAATCATGGGTCCTCCACCTCACATCCTGATACATGAGGACATGAATAAACAGAAGATCCTACAACTCACCTACAAGATGATGGAGCTGCTGACTGGAGAGGTGACACTGCTGGGAATGATGGGACATAATACACTAATGCTATGAAGGGATTGAGGTGATGACGGTATCATTGTATGTGTCAGGTTCCTATAAGGTGTCAGGATGTCACCGCCTATTTTTCCATGGAGGAGTGGGAATATTTAGAAGGACACAGAGATCTGTACAAGGATGTCATGATGGAGGTTCCCCAGCCCCTCACATCACCAGGTAATAGATAGTACTAAATTCACACTTGCAGTGAATCAAGGTTCCTGGAATGTCATTTTCTATTTTAAATAATATCTTATTAGCAAACACCCATATCCAAGCCGATTTCAGATTATCTGACACACTTTGTTATATACCAGGGTTTCATAAGGAGTTGACTTTGTTTTGACTTTACTCATGAACTGACCCAGGAAGTTGGTTGGAGGACCATTCTCCCAACCCATTCCAATGTTGGAATGCACTGACATACACAGTCAGGAGAGGGTCCCTGTCCAAGAACAGTATATTGACCCTTTGCAGTCCAATAGTTCATCATAATGTATCTCCTGCTTTGGAGATGGAAAAGAGCCCCCTTACCGCTCCTCTGTAACCATACAGGTTGCACAAATTATATGTTTGCCTTTGTTTTATAATTGTCCATTCACATTTGAACCTACAGATACACACCTCCTAGGCCTCTATATAGTTTAATGCATACCCCCTAGACCTCTATATAGTATAATACACTCTTCATAGGCCTCCATATAGTATAATGCACTCACCATAGGCCTCTATATATACAGTTAGGTCCATATGTATTTGGACAAAAACAATTTTTTTCTAATTTTGGTTATAGACATTACCACAATGAATTTTAAACAAAACAATTCAGATGCCGTTGAAGTTCAGACTTTCAGCTTTCATTTGAGGGTATACACATTAAAATTGGATGAAGGGTTTAGGAGTTTCAGCTCCTTAACATGTGCCACCCTGTTTTTAAAGGGACCAGAAGTAATTGGACAGATTCAATAATTTTAAATAAAATGTTCATTTTTAGTACTTGGATGAAAACCCTTTGTTGGCAATGACTGCCTGAAGTCTTGAACTCATGGACATCACCAGACGCTGGTTTTCCTCCTTTTTGATGCTCTGCCAGGTCTTCACTGAGGTGGGTTTCAGTTGCTGTTTGTTTGTGGGCCTTTCTGTCTGAAGTTTAGTCTTTAACAAGTGAAATGCATGCTCAATTGGGCTGAGATCAGGTGACTGACTTGGCCATTCAAGAATATTCCACTTTGCTTTAATAAACTCCTGGGTTGATTTGGCTTTATGTTTTGGGTCATTGTCCATCTGTAGTATGAAACGATGACCAATCAGTTTGGCTGCATTTGGCTAGATCTGAGCACGCAGTATGGCTCTGAATACCTCAGAATTCATTCGGCTGCTTCTGTCCTGTGTCACATCATCAATAAACACTAGTGACCCAGTGCCACTGGCAGCCATGCATGCCCAAGCCATCATACTGCCTCCGCCGGGTTTTACAGATGATGTGGTATGCTTTGGATCATGAGCTGTACCACGCCTTCGCCATACTTTTCTCTTTCCATCATTCTGGTAGAGGTTGATCTTGGTTTCATCTGTCCAAAGAATGTTCATCCAGAACTGTGCTGGCTTTTTTAGATGTTTTTTAGCAAAGTCCAGTCTAGCCCTTTTTTCTTGATGCTTATGAGTGGCTTGCATCATGCAGTGAACCCTCTGTATTTACTTTTATGCAGTCTTCCCTTTATGGTAGATTTGGAAATTGATACGCCTACCTCCTGGAGAGTGTTGTTCACTTGGTTGGCTGTTGTGAAGGGGTTTCTCTTCACCATGGAGATTATTCTGCGATCATCCACCACTGTTGTCTTCCGTGGGCGCCCAGGTCTTTTTGCATTGATGAGTTCACCAGTGCTTTCTTTCTTTCTCAGGATGTACCAAACTGTAGATTTTGCCACTCCTAATACTGTAGCAATTTCTCGGATGGGTTTTTTCTGTTTTCGCAGCTTAAGCATGGCTTGTTTCACCTGCATGGAGAGCTCCTTTGACCGCATGTTTACTTCACAGCAAAACCTTCCAAATGCAAGCACCACACCTCAAATCAACTCCAGACCTTTTATCTGCTTAATTGAGGATGACATAAAAAAAGGGATTGCTCACACCTGTCCATGAAATAGCCTTGGAGTCAATTGTCCAATTACTTTTGGTCCCTTTAAAAACAGGGTGGCACATGCTAAGGAGCTGAAACTCCTAAACCCTTCATCCAATTTTAATGTGTATACCCTCAAATGAAAGCTGAAAGTCTGAACTTCAAAGGCATCTGAATAGTTTTGTTTAAAATTCATTGTGGTAATGTCTATAACCAAAATTAGAAAAATGTTGTCTCTGTCCAAATATATATGGACCTAACTGTAGTATAATGCACTCCCCACAGTCATATATATAGTATAGTGCACTCCCCATAGGCCTCCATATAGTATTATACACTCCTTTTAAGTCTCTATACAGTATAATGCACTCTCTATAGGCCTCAATAGTTGTGCTTAAACGTTTACATACCCCGGCACAATTTTTGCTTTCTTGGCCTTTTTTCCCAGACTATGAATGATAACACCAAAACTTTTTCTCCACTAATGGTTAGTGGTTGGGTGACGCCATTTATTGTCAAAATACTATGTTTTCTCTTTTTAAATCATAATGACAACCCAAAACATCCAAATGACCCTGATCAAAAGTTCACATACCCTAGTGATTTTGACCTGATAACATGCACAGAAGTTGACACAAATGGGTTTGAGTGGCTTCTAAATTTAACATCCTCACCTGTGACCTATTTGCTTGTAATGAGTGTGTGTGCATAAAAGCTGAGTGAGTTTCTGGGATCCAGACAGACTCTTGCATCTTTCATCCAGCCACTGACTGAAAACTAGTCAATGGATCTATGGGAAAAGGTAGTTAAACTGTATAAAACAGGAAAGGGATACAAAAAGATACCAAAGGAATTAATAATGTCAGTCAGCAGCGTTCAAACTGTGAGAAATGGAAAATCAAGGGCTCTGTAAAAACAAAACCAGGCCAAAAATGTCATCCATAACTGCCAGGAAAATTGTTCGGGATGCAAAGGAAAACCCACAAATAACATCAGTTGATATACAGGACTCTCTGTAAACTAGCGGTGTGGCTGTTTCAAAATGCACAATAAGGAGGCACTTGTAGAAAAATGGGCTGCGTGGTTGAGTTGCCAGAAGAAAGCCATTACTGCACAAATGCCACAAAGTATCTTGCCTACAGTATGCAAAACAGCACAGAAACAAGGCTCAAAACTTCTGGAAGAAGGTAATTTGGAGTGATGAGACGAAAATTGAATTTTTTGGTCACAACCATAAACGTTTAATTTGGAGAGAGGTTAACAAGGCCCATGATGAAAGGAACACTATTCCTACTGTTGCGATGCACGGAGGTGGATCGCTGATGTTTTGGGGATGTGTGGGCTACAAAAGGCACAGTAAACTTGGTCAAAGTTGAAGAAAAGATGAATGCAGCACGTTATCAGCAAATACTGGAGGCAAATTTGCACTCATCAGCCCGGAAGCTGCGCATGGTACATACTTGGACGTTCCTACATGACAACGATCCAAAACACAAGACCAAGACGACCTGTCATTTACAGGAACTGGAGGTTTTTTATCAAAAGGAGTGAAAATACAATAGTTTGACAATAAATGGCTTCTCGCAACCACTAACATTTAGTGGAGAAAAAGTTTTGATGTTATCATTCATATTCTCTGAAAAAGGGCCAAGAAAGCAAAAATTCTGCCGGGGTATGTAAACTTTTGAACAGTAATGTATATAGTATAATGCACTCCCTATATGCCCATAGATAGTATAATGCACTCCCCATAGACCTCTATATATAGTATAATGCACTCTTCACAGGCCTATATACAGTATAATACACTGCCCATATGCCTCTATATCACTCTAAGTGAGGGAGAAGCTAGGTGCGCAACAACGGAAAAAGGGTGGGAGAGCCCAAACACTAGTAAAGGGGGAGTGGAGACCCCTAGGCAGATCTGACAACACTTTGTCTGCCCTAACGTCCTTTAATAGGTTCCACACCTATCACTGAGCAGGAACCTAATCCCTTAATGCCCCTAGCTATAGGCCCTGGATAGGGGAGGGACGGAGTGTGCACAAATCAACCCCAACTACAAATAAAGACAAACCAGGAAGACAAACAAGGGAATACACTTAGTTTGAGACGACACAAGAGAACTCACACCAGCAATCCTCTAAGAGGCTCCCAGAAGAAACTAGTTGACTTCTGTCACTTCCAACAGACAGACATAAATAGAGCTAACACCAGCTCCTTGCTGAAGGGACTCAGGGTATTTAAACATCTAGCAAAGGTATGTTAATAAGATCAGAAGCTGGAGGTCGCTGCTAGGTCCTAAAGGGAGAAGGATATCATTCCATAAAAGAGATGAAAATCAAGAAGTGCTTGCAAAGCCAAATGCAAAGACCTTCTACAGCCAGATCCAAAATGACTGACTGTCGCACCTGGACACCCGTGACACTCTATATATAGTATAATGCACTTCTTGTTGGCCTCTATATAGTAGTATAATGCACTCACCATAGTGCTACATATAGTATAATGCACTCCCCATAGGCCTTCACATAATATAATGCCCTCCTCATAGGCCTTTATATAGTATAATGCACTCCCCATAAAGAAAAATTTTAAAAATACAATACTCACCTCTCTTCCTCGTTCCCCCACTGATCCGAGTGACTGCACATCTCAGCACTGAGGGGTGCCACGTAACAATCGCATCTGCTGTCAGTGTCTTCATCAGTGATGTCAGGTGCAGTGGGGGAAGGATCGGCATGATGCCCCCTCTCTCATCATTGCTTTCAACTGTATCCGTATCCAGCTGATAGAGTTGAACTTGCGATGACGGGCAAGGGGCCTGGTGCTGGCTCCGCCCCCCCCCCCCACTCACTGGCCTCATACCGTGCCAATACAGATAACAGTAGCGTATCTCTGGGTGAGCCCCTCAAAGCTTGGGGCCCGGGGCGACCACCCTTCTACCTCCCCAGTAGCTACGCTTCTGATGAGGAGAGGTCACTAGAGGCTAACAGTTCTTTAAAGTGTATGGCATCCTTATCAGTAAACTGAATTCTGTTGCATGCCTTGCAATTTGTATGGACATTTTTATATAGTGATGTTATAAAATATCCATTTCACATTATGGTTATATTATTTTAAAATGAAAAACAAACCCTTAATTTTTCTTTTGCCAGGTGACTGTATCAATCGTTCAAAAGGACATGTGATGTCTTCTAATATTAAAGTAAATGATCGTGGGTTCACACAAGCAAAATGTAAAGAGCACGTCATTACTGCAAATATAACTCCAGCCTCTCCGAGGGAAAATCTATCACCTGCTGATTTTCAACAACTCCTATCTTCTGATTCATCACAGAATGTTAAGAAAAATAAAAATGACAGAAGAAATGTTGAACATCAAACATCTCACAAGGGGAAGAAGTCCTATTCATGTTCAGAATGTGGGAAATGTTACACTCGGAAATCAAATCTTGTTTACCATCAAAAAACTCACACAAAGGATAAACCATATTTATGTTCTAAATGCGGGATATGTTTTAAAAGGAAATCACATTTTTTTGAACATGAAAAACATCACACATATCAGAAAACATTTTCATGTTCAGAGTGTGGGAAAGGTTTTAACCAGAAATCAGAACTTGAAGCACATCAGAGAAGACACAGAAGATCAGAGAAGCCATATTCATGCTCTGAATGTCAAAAAAGTTATAATCGAAAATCAGATCTTACTACCCATCAGAGAATTCATGCAGGAGAGAAGCCATTTTTATGTTCAGAATGTGGGAAATGTTTTAAACAAAAATCTGATCTGATTAGACATCGGAAAATTCACACGGGAGAGAAGCCATATTCATGCTCTGAATGTGGCAAATATTTTAGCCATAAATCACATCTTATAATACATCGAAGAATTCATACAGGCGAGAAGCCATATACATGTTCTGAATGTGGGAAATGTTTTATCCACAAATCACATCTTATTAGACATCACAAAATCCACACAGGAGAGAAGTTATATTCATGTTCTGAATGTGGGAAAAGTTATAGTACTAAATTACTCCTTGTTGCACATCAAAGGATTCACACAGGGGAGAAGCCATATTTATGTTCAGAATGTGGGAAATGTTTTAACCAGAAATCACATCTTGTTAGACATCTAAGATGTCACAAAGGGGAGAAGTCATGATGATGTTCTTATTGTGGAAAAAATTATGATGCTAAAATGAATGTCAATATGCATCAGAGAAAACACGCACGTCATTTTTATGTTCAGAATAAAGAAAATGTTAATTTGGACAACTAGTTTTATTGACTTCCAAGCACTGACACTTGGGCAAAGCCGTATTCATGACTGAATGTGGGAAATGATGACATTTGCCTTTTTTATATTGTGGACATGTGCACTAGTTGTGTAAAGCAGGCTCAGGAGCTGAGCTTATTTCATATACTACAGTGGCGAACTTTGTTATACTCTCATCACCACATTATCGTACCAGCAATCACAGGTTTAATTATAAGGCATGGCCACAAAGGTTGACCCTGATGTTGTTACCAGGATGGGAAAGTCGTTGACATTTCAGTCCTTGAATAAATTAAAGTTTATGTACAGTATGTATTTTTCTTAATTTGCAAATGGTTTATAATGTGGCTCCCTTTCTAGACCAGTTCTGTGGCTGGTTGGAAAAAAAAACTTCAAGTACCTCATAGATTTCAAAGAGAACTCTCCCATGTGTAAGAGTTCTACTGTTACAGGGGTTATCCAGGCATTTTCTTTTCCTCTATGGGGCTACACATATATTAGTAGGTGTTTGCTAAGTGCCTGCTTGTTCTGTCATGTGCTGGTTTCAATGCAATGCAAAGCTTAAGGGGATAGCTAACAC
Organism: Ranitomeya imitator; assembly: GCF_032444005.1. Lineage (NCBI taxonomy): Eukaryota > Metazoa > Chordata > Amphibia > Anura > Dendrobatidae > Ranitomeya > Ranitomeya imitator. The sequence continues at coordinate 377,843,323 of NC_091283.1, forward strand.
TGAAGAAGACAAAGAAAAGATTCAGAAGGCTCTAGATAAGCTAGAACAATGGGCAGCAACTAATAATATGCCATTTAACAGGGAGAAATGCAAGATTCTGGGCAAGAAAACTGAAAATTACATCTATAGAATGGGAGGAATAGAGCTAAGCAATAGCACATGTGAAAAAGTCTTGGGTATAGTAATAGATCACAGGCTGCACATGAGTCAACAGTGTGATGCAGTAGCAAAAAAGGCAAACCCAGTTCTAGAATGTATTAAGAGAAGCATAGAGTCTAGATCATGTAACGTAATTATCCCCCCTCTACTCCTCCTTGGTCAGGCCTCGTCTTTAATACTATGTCCATTTCTGGGCACCACATTTTCAAAAAGACATTGAAAAGCTGGAGCAACTTCAGAGAAGAGCTATCAGAATGGTGAGCGGACTGCAAAGTATATCCTGCCTGGAATGGTTAAAGGATCTGGGAACTTGTTTGCTTGCAAAAAAGAAGGCTAAGAGGAGACTTAATAGCTGTCTACAAGTACCTGAACGATGGCACAGTGTAGAAGGAATATCTTTATTTTCGTTTGCACATGGAAACACGAGAAGCAATGGAATGAAACTGAAAGGCAGAAGATACAGATAAGATATTAGAAAAAACGTTATGATAGTGAGGGTGATCAATGCGTGGAACAGGCTGCCACGAGAGGTGGTGAGTTCTCCTTCAATCGAAGTCTTCAAATAGAGGTTGGACAGACATCTGTCTGAGATGGTGAATCCTGCATTGAGCAGGGCATTGGACACGATGACCCTTGAGATCTCTTCCAACTCTAGCATTCTATGATTCTCTTGGCTCAAAGCAGAAACAGAGCCACTCCTGATTCTCCTGTGTTGTCACATTGACAGAGCAGTTCCTTCTTTTCTGCTTTCCTCTGTCAACAGGGTGCCACTACTTAAGCCATGTTGATTTACAGCCAGCTCCCCTCTGCCTAGGTCAGTGCAGGCACACATTGTCAGTGTGATTTACATTGCATGCGCTGGCACATGAGGAGTGGAAAGAACTCTGCAATTAACTCTGATTTCCACTGCATACACTGGATATCTGTCATCAGCAGACTTATCTCATGTAATATAAATCACACTAACTCAATTACCTACCAATACAAGCTAAGCCCCCATAGAAGAAAAATAAGTAACCTCTTTAAATTTCACATATAAGCATCGCAGAATGCTTCTATCTATCCTGAACGAGGGACTCCATTGACCATTTCTTTCTTTTCTATTCTTCAGTCTTTATTTAAGTAACTTTAACCCTTCATGACCTTGGAAGCATCCATACCTCTTGACTGGAAAGGGTTTCCAGAACTAGGATGTATGAATGTGTCCTGGCTTTCGCGTGGGCACAGGAACTGTGTGTGCGTGATCGCCGCCGTGTGTTTAGCTAATAAGATAACTGACACCCGGCTCTCACTGCCAGTAGTAATGTCCGCTCTCCACCCCCTGTCTGTTTAACCCCCTAAATGCTGCGATCGATAACAATCGCAGCATGTGGAAGGCCGGAAGGTCCCTCCAATCGGTGCCCCCCGTGACATCGTTGCAAGGGCCTGATTGTTGCCATGGTGACTTGAGGTCATCATGACGACATGCAGGTCACCAAGCTACAAAAATCCTGCCAGATCATGGTCTAAGAGACCTATCAGTGCAGCACTGACAGGCATAAAGCATTGCAATGCTTTATACCAGCAATCAGAGGGCTAAAAGTTAAATTTCCATAGAGGCACTAAGTAAAAAAGTTAGTTTTTTTTAAATATTAAAAAAAAATAAACAAATCACAAAATAATAAAAAAAAGTTATACCCATAAAGAGTACACGTTTGGCATTGTCGCACCCGGAATGATCCAACCTATAAAACTGTCAAACTAGTTAACCCCTTCAGTGAACACCATCAAAAAATAAATAAACAATGCTTTTTTTCATCGAACAAAAATTGGAATAAAACGAGATTAACAGCAAACAAAGCGGACAAATAAAAAAAGTTATTGCTCTCAGAATAAGGCGATGCAAAAATTATTCTATTTTCCTGTAAAATAGTTTTTATTGTATAAAAGCGCCAAAACATTAAAAAAAAATAAATGTGTTATCGCTGTAATCGTACTGACCCAAAGTATAAAGCTTCCATATCAGTTTTACCACACACGGAACGGCATGAAAAAAAAAAAAAAAGCAATTCCTGAGTTGCTGCTTTTTATTCATTCTGACTCCCAAAAATCGGAATAGAAAGTAATCAAAAAGCATTATGTGCCCGAAATGGTACCAATAAAAGCATCAACTTGTCCCCAAAAAACAAGCCATTACATGACTCTGTTGGCAGATCTATAGGAACGTTATAGCTCTCAAAATTTGGCAATGCAAAATCTGGTTTTGCAAAAAAAGGCGTCTTTTAGTGTGTGACAACAGCCAAACATAAAAAAAACTATATAAATCTGGTATTGCTATAATCACACCGACCCCCCCCCCCCCCAAAAAAAAAAAAAAGATATTCAGGAAATTTTGTGCTCTCAAATCCTAATGACCCCTCCATTCTGAATCCAACAATGTGACTAAACCACATTTAGTGTCCACATGTTTGGCATTTCTGTAGCGATAACAGCCCACCTAATTTATGGGTGCATGTCTCCAGAAGCATGACCTGAGCATAATATACTGGGCACTACAATAGCAGATTTGCAATTTTCATTCAGCAACATCCACTGCTTTTTGTTTCTGAAAAACACCCATGGAGTCAAATCATCAGTGCACTTGTAGATAAATTCCCAAAGAGGTGTAATTTACAAAATGGGGTAACTTGAGGGGGATTCTGCTCCTCTAGCAATTACAGGCTCTGTACATTGGCTTGCAAAAGTATTCACCTCCTATTTTTTTACATTGCAACTTGTGTTTATACATTTTTGTAATCTCATTTGTGTGTGATTCATCATCATCACTAAGTTGGTAAAGTGAAGTGAGAAAATCATAGGCATAAATTAAATTTATGAGGTCAAATAGCTAAAAATTAGTACGTGCGTATGTATTCACCCTTTTTGCGATAAAGCCACTAAAAATTTCTGGTGTAAGCAATTACCTTTATAAGTCACATGCTTAGTGAACTCCACCTGTGCAGAAAAGTGTTACATGGTTTGTCAGCATGTTCGCACCTTATACACACTATATATATAGTCCGAATGGAGGTCCCACAATGATCCCGGTCTCCGTCTTCCAGTGTATGGATCCCCATTCAAAGTATAACATCATTGCCCGTGAGACATGAATGAGGCTGCATAGGTCACTTGTGATCATGTCACCGCTCATCATTCGACTCTCACGCTATATTCTGCAAGACCCGTTCTCTGTACAGGGCTCCATAGACTGGAATATGGAGATCATCATGGGACCTCCATATGGACTATGGCGGACTGGCATGGGACCTCCAAGTGGATTACGTCGGACTGATGTTTTGCTTTTTTTTTTAAATGGTGAAAAAGGGAAATTGTTGGAGTTTTTTTTTCAAAAATAAAGATTTTTTCTGTGCGGGTTTATTTAATTTGACTACTGTGTTAGTAGTGGAGGTATCTGACAGATGCCTCTCCATTACTAACCCATGGGCTTGATGTCAGCTCTACCTGCTGACATCAATCCCACAATCCAGTAAATCAATTGCCACAGGGCAATCGGGAAGAGCCGAGGCTAAGCGCCAGAATTGGTACATCTCATGGATGAGCTATTTCTTGGTTGGCTGAGGGCTGGTCTTATTAGACTGGGAAGGGGCCAATATCCATGGCCCTTTCCAGTCAATTAGTATCAGTCCCCAGCTGTCTGTTTAGCCTTAACTGGTTTTTAAAAATAGGGGAGACCTCATGTCATCTTTTTCTTTAATTTATTAACAAGTACAGTAAAATATGCAAGCCATTGCTCCATTCCTCCACTTGGTCCTCCGCCTCCTGGTTCAAGATTATTATTTTATTATACAAGTGCTTCTCACTAAATTATAATATCATCAAAAAGTGAATTTAGAGTCATTAGAAACAGAGTCTATTTCAAGTGTTTATTTCTGTTAATGTTGATGATTATGGCTTACAGCCAATGTAAACCCAAAAGTCATTATCTCAGAAAATTAGAATTCTTTATAACAATATCATGAAACATTATTTAAAAATCTGAAATGTTGGCCTACTGAAATGTAAGTTCAGTAAATGCACTCAATTCTGGGTCTGGGCTCCTTTTGCATTGATTATTGTATCAATGCGGCGTGGCATGGTGATCAGCCTGTGGCACTGCTGAGATGTTATGGATGCCCAGGTTGCTTTGATAGAAGCCTTCAGCTCGTCTGCATTGTTGGGTCTGTTGTCTCTCATCTTCCTCTTGACAATACCAGAAAGTAAGGTCAGTGATACTGATGTTTTTAAACCAGGTATTGGTACTTTTTGCAGTGTGGACAGGTGCCAAGTCCTGCTGGAGAATGAAATTTCCATCTCTAAAAAGCTTGTTAGCAGAGGGAAGCATGAAGTGCTCTGAAATTTGCTGGTAGACGACTGCTCTGACTTTGGTCTTGAAAAAATACAGTGGACCTACACCAGCTGATGACATGGCTCCCCAAACCATCGCTGATAATGGAAACTTCACACTACATGTAACAACCCTGCTGGCATCGCTGCATGGTCTCCCATCCCCCACCTGCTTTTCACACAAACTCACTCACTTCTCTGGTCCATGCTCTGTGTTCTCTCTGCTGCCGGCTCCATGTGTGTGTTTCCTGCTTGCTCTGTGCATGCTCTCTGTGCGTGCATAGGGGGGCAGCGTTGGCAACTCCTATTTCTTATTGAGACTGTGAGCACCTTGCTAAGGTGTCCCTGGCCAATTGCCATGAGGCTTCCTGTACTTAAGACTTCCCCACCCATTGGTGGGGGCCTGTGCAACGTACATCCTCAGTCAGTTCCTTGCTGCTGAGGTGCCAGGTCCCTGTGTTCTTACTCCTGTGTCTGCCACCCAGTGGGGCGTTGTACCCTGGCCTGTGTCTTGTGTCTGGCACCCAGTGGAGCATTGTACCCTGGTCTGTGTCCTCGGTCCGCCACCCAGTGGGGCATTGTATCCTGGCCTGTGTCTTTGTCTGCCACTCAGTGGGGCATCGTACCCTGCCTTGTGTCCTTGTATCTGTCCGTTGTCCCATTCCTGACTCTGTCTTAGTCTATTCCTGTTCCTGTGTCCGTTTATATCCCTGTCTTTCTTTTGCTTTCTCTGCTGTGCGTACTTTGTGTTTTGGTTTTGGTTTGCTCTTTTCCCGGCTCTGCACTCTGTATCTAGCTTTGCTCTGCACTTGGCTCTGTACTCTGTGTCTTGCTTTGCTCTGCTCTTGGCTCTGTACTCTGTGTCTTGCTTTGCTCTGCCCTCAGCTCTGCACTCTGTCTTTGCTCTGCTCTTGGCTCTGCACTCTGTGGCTCTGCTTTGTACTCGGTTCTGCACTCTGTATCTTTGCTCTGCACTCTGTGGCTTTGCTCTGCTCTTGGCTCTGCAATCTGTGGCCTTACTCTGCCCCACTCTTGCGGTCTTTCTCTACCTCGGTCCCTTCTGTCCGAACAGGTCCTTACCTGTTCACATATACCAGCCGTGACTGCTTGTATACCGGTCCCTACCAGTCCTGCCAGTGTACCAGTTCAGTCCTCCTGACCTGCCAGTGCATCAGCTGTGCCCGCCTGCCAGAGTGCCTGCCATGCCCGCCTGTCTGCCAGAGTGCCTACCGTGCCCGCCTGTCTGCCAGAGTGATAGCCGTGCCCGTCTGACAGAGTGCTAGCCGTGCCCGCCTGTCTGCCAGTGTCTCAGCCATGCTCGTCTGCCCACCAGTGTGTCTGCCGTGTTCCGTCCCCCGGTGGGATCAGCAGCCACAGTCAGACACTACCCTGGAGTAGTACCTGGTAGCTTCCTGCCACACAAGCCTGACCTCACCATCAGAGGCTCCAGCGAATAACAAGGAAGCTACTTAGTTGCGCGCCTTCCAGGGTAGTCTGGTCTGTGGCACACTGGTGTCACACCCCCGCACCCCTGCGCCAACCAGTCTGGGCTACAGCGTGACACTAGACCTCAAGCAGCTTGGGTTGTGTACTTCTCCACTCTTCCTCCAGACTCTGGGACCTTGATTTCCAAATGAAATACAAACTTTACGTTCATCTGAAAACGACACCTTGGACCACTGAGACACTATCCAGTTATTTTTCTCCTTGGCCCAGGTAAGACGCTTCTTGTATTGTCTATTGATCATGAGTGGCTTGACACAAGGAATGTGACACTTGTAGCCCATGTCCTCGATAGGTCTGTGTGTGGTGGCTCTTGAAGCAATGACTCGTGCAGCAGTCCACACCTTGTCAATATTGTATATATTTATGTATTGTTGTGAATTTCTCTTCAAATATATGTATATAAATATCTGCGTATTGTATGTGTGCATGTCTGTGTATTGCACTGTATGTGTGTGCATGTCTGAGTACTGTATGTGTGTGTGTGCATGTCTGAGTACTGTATGTGTATGTCTGTACTGTATGTGTGTATGTTTGTACTGTATGTGTGTGTATGTCTGTACTGTATGTGTTTGTATGTCTGTACTGTATGTGTGCATGTCTGAGTACTGTATGTGTGTGCATGTCTGAGTACTGTATATGTGCATGTCTGAGTACTGTATGTGTATGTCTGTACTGTATGAGTGTGTATGTCTGTACTGTATGTGTGTGTATGTCTGTACTGTATGTATGTGCATGTCTGTACTGTATGTATGTGCATGTCTGAGTACTGTATATGCGCATGCCTGAGTACTGTATGTGTATGTACTGTATGAGTGTGTATGTCTGTACTGTATGTGTGTACATGTCTGTACTGTATGCATGTGCATGTCTGAGTACTGTATATGTGCATGTCTGAGTACTGTATATGTGCATGTCTGAGTACTGTATGTGTATGTCTGTACTGTATGAGTGTATATGTCTACTGTATGTGTGCATGTCTGAGTACTGTATGTGTGTGCATGTCTGAGTACTGTATATGTGCATGTCTGGGTACGGTATGTGTGTGCATGTCTGAGTACTGTATATGTATGTATGTACTGTATGAGTGTGTATGTCTGTACTGTATGTGTGTGCATGTCTGTACTGTATGTATGTGCATGTCTGTACTGTATGTATGTGCATGTCTGAGTACTGTATATGTGCATGTTTGAGTACTGTATGTGTATGTACTGTATGAGTGTGTATGTCTGTACTGTATGTGTGTGCATGTCTGTACTGTATGTATGTGCATGTCTGAGTACTGTATATGTGCATGTCTGAGTACTGTATGTGTATGTACTGTATGAGTGTGTATGTCTGTACTGTATGTGTATGCATGTCTGTACTGTATGTATGTGCATGTCTGAGTACTGTATATGTGCATGTCTGAGTACTGTATGTGTGCATGTCTGAGTACTGTATGTGTATGTACTGTATGAGTGTGTATGTCTACTGTATGTGTGCATGTTTGAGTACTGTATGTGTGTGCATGTCTGAGTACTGTATATGTGCATGTCTGGGTACTGTATGTGTGTGCATGTCTGAGTACTGTATATGTGCATGTCTGAGTACTGTATGTGTATGTCTGTACTGTATGTGTGCATGTCTGAGTACTGCATGTGTGTGCATGTCTGAGTACTGTATGTGAGTGCATGTCTAAGTACTGTATATGTGCATATCTGCGTACTGTATGTGTGTCTGTCTGCGTACTGCATGCGTGTGCATGTCTGCTTATTGTATGTTTGTGTATGTCTGTGTACTGTATGTATGTGTATGTTTACGTATTGTATGTGTGCATGTCTGCGTATTTTGTGTGTGCATATCTGCCTATGTGTAGGATGAGGGGGAAGGCTAGGCCCTGTGTAGCATACATATATTTCTCTGCACCGTATCTGTGCATCATGAATCGTGGTATGTGGGCCCACTGAGACTCTTTTGCCAAGGACCCACAAAAACCTGGAACCGGCCCTGATCACAGCCATCATCTGCCGACAAAGATGCGGGCAAAAGTCAGGGAGATATTATGTGACATACCCTGTACGGCATATGTCATTAAGAGGTTAAATTGTTTCACCTTAGTTTTCAACTGAGACAAAATAAAAATCAACCATAAACTTTACTCCAGCCAGTGACTAGAATGAGATGTGCCGAAAAGTGCAACATTTTTAAAAGCCTCATTACATGAATCTGTATAAAGTAAAATTGTTGAAAAAAATAAAAAAAGACATAAAAGAAGACAATGGTACAAAACTTATTGAGAATAAGGTGCACAAATTAATGCTATGAATTAAGACAATAGTGCATAATTGTTAGTCCAATCAGTTACATAATTTCATGAATTGTTTGGGTATTTGTCACATTTGTGCTCATAGATAAAATAAGGCTCATGATCTACAGTGGGCACAGAAAGTATTCAGACCCCTTTAATTTTTCACTCGTTATTTCATTGCAGCCATTTGGTAAATTCAAAAAAGTTCATTTTTTTCACATTAATGTACACTCTGCACCCCATCTTGACTGAAAAAAACAGAAATGTAGAAATTTTTGTAAATTGAACTCCTTTCTGACATCTGTATTGCCAAGTTTTTAACACTAAGGTTCGGATACGGCTTTAAAGAAGGCTACTACTTGCGATATAACGCAATTTTAATTCAAAATACAAAATTAAAGGAATAATATGATTGAATAGTATGATTGCGTACACCTTTGTATATTTTAAGATACAAAGTACATACAGTATAAGGATTAAATTCATATAATGATTAAGTACGTATAAGGATTAAATACATATAATGATTAAGTACATATACTCACATCATCCGTCACCAATGAGCTTTTAAACATCATCCGTCTGGAAAATCAGAGAAGCAACACCAAGACAGAGAACCCCTGGAAAATTCACAACGCTGCACGGGCGTCCCCACTTATGCAGGTATCTCAACAGTCAACACTGTACACATGTAAGTACAGGTATAGCAGTTTATGCTTCTGTCTTAGTCACGTTTCTCTTGTCTTATATAGTGATTTGCACTATGTTACATTTGGTTTCATTCTGCCCTTCAAGTGGCCAGCTTTCAAGATAGGATGAGACCAAGATATCAGTCATACATCAGACAATGGGCCATAAACCCATCTATATACATAATTGTCTTAGGGGTACTTCCGTCTGTCTGTCTGTCCTTCTGTCACGGATATTCATTGGTCGTGGCCTCTGTCTATCATGGAAATCCAAGTCGCTGATTGGTCGCCGCAAAACAGCCATGACCAATCAGCGACGGGAACAGTCCGGAAGAAAATGGCCGCTCTATACTCCCCGCAGTCAGTGGCCGGCGCCCGCTCCCCGCAGTCAGTGTCCCCGGTGCTCCGCTCCCCGCAGTCAGTGTCCCCGGCGCACCACTCCCCGCAGTCAGTGTCCCCGGCGCTCCACTGCTTACTCCCCGCAGTCAGTGTCCCCGCCGCCCGCTCCATACTCCCCTCCGGTCACTGCTAACACAGGGTTAATGCCGGCGGTAACGCATTCCGTTACCGCCGCTATTAACCCTGTGTGTCCCCAACCTTTTACTATTGATGCTGCATATGAGTATGTTCAACTACAAGGGGCCCTCGGATCGTTAGGTGAGTATGTTTATTTTTTATTTTTTAAATCTGTGATATACGTGGCTCGGTAATATAGTACGTCACTGGGCAATATACTACGTGGCTGGACAATATACTACCTCGCTGTGCAATATACTATGTGGCTCTGTGCTGTATACTACGTGGCTGGGCAATATACTACGTCACTGGGCAATATACTACGTGGCTCTGTGCTGTATACTACGTGGCTGGGCAATATACTATGTGGCTGGCCAATATACTATGTCACTGTGCAATATACTATGTGGCTGGGCAATATACTACGTAAATGGGCAATATACTACATAACTGGGCAATATACTACGTGGCTGGGCAATATACTACGTGACTGGGCAATATACTACGTCGCTGGGCAATATACTACATGACTGGGCAATATACTACGTGGCTGGAAAATATACTATGTGGACATGCATATTCTAGAATACCCGATGCGTTAGAATCGGGCCACCATCTAGTCTACTATATAATTGTCTAAGGGTCACTTCCGTCTGTCTGTCTGTCCTTCTGTCACGGTTATTCATTCGCTGATTGGTCTCGGCAGCTGCCTGTCATGGCTGCTGCGACCAATCAGCGACGGGCACAGTCCGATTAGTCCCTCCCCTACTCCCCTAAACTCACTGCCCGGCGCCCGCTCCATAATCCCCTCCACTCACCGCTCACACAGGGTTAATTGCAGCGGTAACGGCCCGTGGTGTAACGCACTCCATTACCGCTGCTATTAATCCTGTGTGTCCCCAACTATTTACTATTGATGCTGCCTATGCAGCATCAATAGTAAAAATATGTCATGTTAAAAATAATGAAAAAAACAAAAAACCTGCTATACTCACCATCCGCCTTTCCCGCTCCTCACGACGCTCCCAGGACCGCGCCATTGCAAGCGGCAGCTTCCGCTCCCAGGGCTGGTGTGCGACAAGGACCTGCCGTGACGTCACGGTCATGTGACCGCGATGTCATCACAGGTCCTGCTCATACCAGCCCTGGCACGGGAAGCTGACGCTTGCAATGGAGCGATCCCGGGAGCGTCCCTGGTGGCATCATATCTGTTATGAAAGGCAATTCAGAATCACAATGGACATGGAGGTCAGAGCACATACAGTGAACTGACAATAACCCAAAATAATAGAACGAGCTCTGAGACGTGGGAACTCTGCAGACCGCAATCCCTAAGCCTATCAAACCACACTAAAGGTAGCCGTGGAGCACTCCTGACCAGAACCTAGGCGCCTCGTCACAGCCTGAGAAACTAGCTAATCCTGAAGATAGAAAAATAAGCCTACCTTGCCTCAGAGAAATTCCCCAAAGGAAAAGGCAGCCCCCCACATATAATGACTGTGAGTAAGATGAAAACACAAACATAGAGATGAAACAGATTAAGCAAAGTGAGGCCCGACTAGCTGAACAGAACGAGGATAGGGAAGATAACTTTGCGGTCAGCACAAAAACCTATAAAAAACCACGCAGAGGGGACAAAAAGACCCTCCGCACCGACTAACGGTACGGAGGTGGTCCCTCTGCGTCTCAGAGCTTCCAGCAGGCGAGAAAAACCAATAAAGCAAGCTGGACAGAAAAATAGCAACAAAATAACATAAGCAAAACTTAGCTTTGCAGAGCAGCAGGCCACAGGAATGATCCAGGGAAAAAACAAGTCCCACACTGAAACATTGACAGGAAGCATAGATCAAAGCATCAGGTGGAGTTAAGTAGAGAAGAAGCTAACGAGCTCACCAGATCACCTGAGGGAGGAAACTCAGAAGCTGCAGTACCACTTTCCTCCACAAACGGAAGATCCTAGAGAGAATCAGCCGAAGTACCACTTGTGACCACAGGAGTGAACTCTGCCACAGAATTCACAACACATATCATTCTGGGGGTGTCGCCACCCTCCCGCAACCACATTCGATATGATTGGCTGGTCAATTCTGAACACCCAATCGCAGCATTTCACATTGCTTTCAGGCAATCAGATTGCTTGAAACAGTGATGTTCCAGAATAGGATTAGTGCTCTAGGAGCACCGATCCTAGGCTCGTGCCTGGCAATGTCGGAACACACTCTGGCGCGATCAACGATTAGATCGATTGTGCCAATCGCAGGGCACAGCCGCGGTGTGACCGCGCTGTGCCCTGCTTGTGACCTGCCTAGGATCAGAGCTCTAAGACCGCGCTGTGACCTGGCTGTGCCCTGGATGTGACCTTCCTAGGATTGGAGCTGTGATAAGCCCCCGGTCCGACCTGGAAGTGAAGAAAAATAAGTTATATCATACTTACCCGGGAGGCGGTCCTGTGTAATCCAGTCCAATAGATGTCACAGGTCCGGGTATGGTGCCTCCTGCCATCCTGCTTCTTCATCACTCCCCGGGATCGGCACTCCTGCTCTGGCATACTTCTCTGCCCTGTTGATGGCAGAGCAAAGTACTGCAGTGCGCAGGCGCTGGACCTCTCTGACCTTTTCCAGCGTCTGTGCACTGCAGTATTTTACTCTACCCTCAACAGGGCAGAGAAGTACTCCTGCGTGGGAGCGCTGATGCCGGGGAGCGAAGAAGAAGCAAGAGGGTGGCGTCGTAAGAAGATGGGAGGCGCCAGACCGGATCCGCGACACCCATCGGACCGAACTGCCCCCCTAGGAGAGTATAATATAACTTATTTTTCTTATTTTTCTTCACTTGCAGGTTGGATCGGGGGCTTATCTACAGCATTATGGAATGCTGTAGATTAGCCCTGAAAGGCAGTGGCTGCATCTTATAGCGGCAAAATCTGCTGACAGGTTCCCTTTAATGCGAGTCTCTCGCATCAATTCCCGGCACTGCCGTTGGCACTCGGGACCAGAGCTTATGGCTGCATGTATTTCTATGCACCCGCACGCTCCAGTCTGAAAACCGCCGGCAGGAATTGATGCGAGTTTCTCGCATTGAACTCGCAAGTGTGACCCTGGCCTAAGTGTTTTGATCCCTGATCCCTGCCCAATCTCTCTTCATTCACCACAATCCCCCTATTTCCCCCCCTTCCTCCTCTTTTTACCCCCCTCCACTTCCATTTGCGCCACCTCTGTGCGCACATCTAGCAGCCACTGAGTGTTGATTGGTGACGCAGTTTACCAATCAGCACTTGTGCCTGCTGTTTTTCCACTTTTCTTTTTCACCCTCCTTTTGTGCCACCCCCGTGCGCACATCCAGCAGCTGCCGAGCATTGATTAGTGATGCAGTTCACTCATCAGAGCTCGTGCCTGCTGTTTTCCTTTTTTCTTTATCACCCTCCTTTTGCGCAACCTCCGTGCGCACATGCAGCAGCCGCCGAATTTTGACAAGTGATGCAGTTCACTCATCAGAGCTCGTGTCTGCTGTTTTAGACACATTTCTTCTTCGCCACCTTCATGTACACATCCAGCAGCCGCAAAACTTTGATAAGTGACGCAGTTCACTCATCAGAGCTTGTGTCTGCTGTATTAGACACATTTCTTCTTCACCACCTCTGTGCGCACATCCAGCAGCTGCCGAGCTTTGATGAGTGACGAAGTTCACTCATCAGAGCTCGTGCCTGCTGTTTTCCAATTTTCTTTATCACCCTCCTCTTGTGCCACCTCCGTGCGCACATGCAGCAGCCGCCAAACTTTGATAAGTGAGGCAATTCACTCATCAGAGCTCATGTCTGCTGTTTTAGACATATTTCTTCTTCGCCACCTCTGTGTACACATCCAGCAGCCTCCAAACTTTGATAAGTGATGCAGTTCACTCATCAGAGCTCGTGTCTGCTATTTTAGACACATTTTTTGTTTGCCACCTCCAAGCTCATATCCAGCAGCCGCCGAACCTTGATAAGTGATGCAGTTCACTGATCAGAGGTCGTGTCTGCTGTTTTAGACATATTTCTTCTTCACCACTTCTGCGCATATCCAGCAGCTGCCGAACTTTGATAAATGACGCAGTTCACTCATCAGAGATTGTGTCTGCCGTTTTAGACACATTTCTTCTTCCCAACTTCCGTGTGCACATCCAGCAGCTGCCGAACTTTGATAAGTGACGCAGTTCACTCATCAGAGCTTGTGTCTGCTGTTTTAGACACATTTCTTTTTTGCCACCTCAGTGCGCACATCTGGCAGCTGCCGAGCTCTGATAAGTGACGCAGTTCACTCATCAGAGCTCATGCATGCTGTTTTACACTTTTTCTTTTCGCTGACATTTCTTTCTCCCTGGTTGCTGCTTTTTTCTTTTAGCTTTTTCTTTTCAGACAAATAAGTTTACACCAAGCACTATCACACACACACAAACAGTTAAATAAAGTACTGACACAATTATTATTATTATTTATTTATATAGCACCATTGATTCCATGGTGCTGTACATGAGAATGGGTTACATACAAATTACAGCTGTCACTTACAGTAAACAAACTAACAATGACAGACTGATACAGAGGGGCGAGGACCCTGCCCTTGCTGGCTTACATTCTACAGGATGGTGGGGATGGAGACAATAGGTTGAGGGTTGTAGAAGCTCCGGTGTTGGTGAGACAGTATCTCCGGTAATAAGGAGGCAGCGGGGTCAGTGCAGGCTGTAGGCTTCCTGAAGAGGTGGGTTTTCAGGTTCCATCTGAAGGATCCGAATGTGGTTGATAGTCGGACGTTATGGGGCAAAGAATTCCAGAGGATGGGGGATATTCGGGAGACATATTCATAAAATATCGACAAAATCGACATATTCATAAAAAAATGTCCAACAATGCTATTCAGTGGAGGAGGCATATGCTTTTCTTGCCCCTGACACGGATAGCGAGGGAGAGGTTCCCACATTCTTTTTCAGATGTCATCCTCTTCCTTCTCCTCACCTTCCTCCTCTGATCCTGCTGAACCGCCATGCAGACATCCCAGGACAGAAATTGAAGCAGCGCCCACGATTCCAGAAGATGAACCAGCGCCCCCCATTCCTGACCCCATATGGACCTTGCCTCCCAAAAATAAAGAGCCACTGATTCCTGATTTTGTGGCAGAATCAGGAATCAGGTTTGACACCACCAGCCTCACAGAACTAGACTTTTTCAAAGTCTTTTTCTCTGAGGATTTTGTTAACCTCATGTTGGGCCAAATTAATTTGTATGCGCATCAATTTTTGGCACAAAACCCCGGTTCATCATATTCTAACTGGTCTCTGGTAGATGCAGTTGAAATGATGCAGTTTTGGGGCCTGGTCCTTCACATGGGGACCCTAAAGAAGCCAGAATTTTGGCAAAATTGGAGTGTTGATGTTTTATACAACACTCCAGTGTTCCGAATGGTCATGGCCTGGACATGTTTTGAGGCCATCCACAAATTCCTGCATTATACCAATAATGCACAGGGTCCTGCACGAGATGACCCCAACTTTGAACATCTGTTCAAAGTTCAGCCGGTCATCGAACACTTCAACAAAAAGTTTGCTGAAGTGTATGTGCCCCAAAGGGACATCTACGTGGATGAGTCCTTAATTAATTTAAGGGGAAGCTCAAATTCCATCAGTACCTGCCCAGTAAGAGGGCCAGGTACAGAATTAAACTATTAAATTATAATCTGTGTGAGAGTACCTCATGGTACACCCACAGGTTTAGAGTTTATGAAGGAAAGGACACCTGGATTGAACCCCCTGAATGCCTCCCTGTCCAGGGAGTGAGTGGGAAAATTGTGTGGGATTTGGTGCAACGATTGCTGGATAAAGGTTATCACCTCTTCATGGATAACTGTTATACCAGCAACCCACTCTTCAAAACCCTCTCTGCACGAGGTACCGCAGCCTGCGGTACTGTCCGCAAAAATTAGACATGCCTACCAAAAACGCTAATTGGTTGATGCTCAGAAAGGTTGACAGCAGAGCCCAATGTAGCGGTCACCTGCTGGTCGCCAAGTACAAGAGGGATGTCTTTTTCTTGACCACCATACACGGTGATGGCAGTGCCCTTGGCACTGTACGAGGTACCTGTGCACAGGTCAGCAAACCTCCAGTCGTACAGTGCTTTGAGAAAGGCCAAGGTGTGGTACAAAAAGCTGGCCGTGCACATTGTACAAATGGCGCAATGCAGGCCACAAAGATACGTCATAACCTCAGTTCCAGAATAAAGACCCTGATATTTGGCACTCAGGAAGGAGCAGACCCCAGTACTTCCAGAACTGAAGCTGCTCGTATTGTACCAGGTCAGCATTTCCCAGGGGAGGTCCCTCAAACTGGAAAAAGAGGTAAGTCACAAAAAAAGGTGCCCAGTGTGTTACAAAAGGGGAATACGTAAGGACACCATTTATCAATGCGACACCTGCCCCAATAAACCTGGTTTGTGTATGAAAGAATGTTCCAGACTGTACCCCACCTCCACGCACTACAAAATTCATTTCTGACTTACACAACTGACGTATGACAACCTGATAGACACTACACAACTGACGTATGACAATCTGACAAACACTACACAACTCATGTATGCCACTACATTATAAAATTTACATAACAGGAAGCAGTAGATTAGTTCCAGAAAGGGGGCACTTGTTGGGCATTGCCACTGTTTAGCCACATCTATATACAGTACAGACCAAAAGTTTGGACACACCTTCTCATTTAAAGATTTTTCTGTATTTTCATGACTATGAAAATTGTACATTCACACTGAAGGCTATGACTATGAATTAACACATGTGGAATTATATACTTAACAAAAAAGTGTGAAACAACTTAAATTATGTCTTATATTCTAGGTTCTTCAAAGTAGCCACCTTTTGCTTTGATGACTGCTTTGCACACTCTTGACATTCTCTTGATGAGCTTCAAGAGGTAGTCACCGGAAATGGTTTTCACTTCACAGGTGTGCCCTGTCAGGCATAAGTGGGATTTCTTGCCTTATAAATGGGGTTGGGACCATCACTTGTGTTGTGCAGAAGTCTGGTGGATACACAGCTGATTTTCCTACTGAATAGACTGCTAGAATTTGTATTATGGCAAGAAAAAAGCAGCTAAGTAAAGAAAAACGAGTGGCCATCATTACTTTGAGAAATGAAGGTCAGTCAGTCCGAAAAATTGGGAAAACTTTGAAAGTGTCCCCAAGTGCAGTTGCAAAAACCATCAAGCGCTACAAAGAAACTGGCTCACATGAGGACTGCCCCAGGTAAGGAAAACCAAGAGTCACCTCTGATTCTGAGGATAAGTTTATCCAAGTCACCAGCCTCAGAAATCGCAGGTTAACAGCAGCTCAGATTAGAGACCAGGTCAATGCCACACAGAGTTCTAGCTGCAAACACATCTCTAATAATAATAATAATAATAATAATAATAATAATAATAATAATAATAATAATCTTTGTTTATATAGCGCCAACATATTCCGCAGTGCTTTACAGTTTAACAGTTTCAAACACAACAGTCATAAGTAACAACGTTAACAATACAATAATTAAAGCTAAATAAAACGACCCTGCTCGTGAGAGCTTACAATCTACAATGAGGTGGGGGAGATACAAAGCACAGGTGTATATTTACAATGATGTATTTACAATGATGGTCCAGCCATCTTCAGGGGGTGGGGGATTGATGGAGATAGTGAATGGGCTACACACACACAAACATAACATGACTTTGATTACTGAATGTGATAGGCCGCTCTGAACAAATGTGTTTTGAGCGAGCGCCTAAAACTATGCAAATTATGGATGGTCCTAATATCTTGGGGTAGAGCATTCCAGAGGATTGGCGCAGCGCGGGAGAAGTCTTGGAGTCGGGAGTGGGAGGTACGGATTAGTGCAGAGGTTAGTCGAAAGTCATTTGCAGAGCGCAGCGGTCGGCTAGGCCGATAGACCGAAATGAGGGAGGAGATGTATGGGGGGGGCGCCGCACTGTGGAGAGCTTTGTGGGTGAGAACAAGTACTTTTAATTGTATCCTGTAATGAATGAGTGTAACGACTGGCGAAGAGCGGATGCATCTGAGTAATGACTAGCCGGATGGACGACCCTGGCTGCTGCATTAAGGATAGACTTAATTATGCACAGTGCGGGGTGGGGATTCCAAAGGTGGCTGGCCGCAATGCCCGCGCAGGCGCAGTCTGCAAGCCTGGCTGGGACGTCAGGCGGCAGAGCTTACTGCGTCTGCACAGCACAGCAGTACACTGCGCAGGCGCCGGTTTTGAAACGTACACAGCGCTGAGGGGGCGGTGCCAAAAGCGCAGGAAGATTGGAGTGACGGCAAAGGAGCGGTTAGAGCTGGGGAGTGAGGACCCGCCTCCCTGGCTAGAGACAGGAATTGTGGCTAAGTATAAAAACGCTTTATTTGGGGTATACTTGAACCTAAAGCTAAAAGAGCCACCTTGTTAGAATGCAGCATTACTGCTGCACAAGGTGGCTCTTTTAGTTTATAACGGCTGGAGGGGGGTGACAATGGCCCTTTAAAGATTGTAGTTAGGTGAGTTGTGACGACTGGAGAGAGAGACATCTCTACAACAACTGTTAAGAGGAGACTTTGTGCAGCAGGCCTTCATGGTAAAATAGCTGCTAGGAAACCACTGCTAAGGACAGGCAACAAGCAGAAGAGACTTGATTGGGCTAAAGAACACAAGGAATGGACATTAAACCAGTGGAAATCTGTGCTTTGGTCTGATGAGTCCAAATTTTAGACCTTTTGTTCCAACCACCGTGTCTTTGTGCGACGCAGAAAAGGTGAACAGATGGACTCTACATGCCTGGTTCCCACCGTGAAGCACGGAGGAGGAGGTATAATGGTGATTTGTGTTTAGTTGGACCATCATTTATTTTTCGACAATGACCCCAAACACACCTCCAGGCTGTGTAAGGACTATTTGACCAAGAAGGAGAGTGATGCAGTGCTACACCAGATGACCTGGCCTCCACAGTCACCAGACCTGAACCCAATTGAGATGGTTTGGGGTGAGCTGGACCGCAGAGTGAAGGGAAAAGGGCCAACAAGTGCTAAGCATCTCAGGGAACTCCTTCAAGATTGTTGGAAGACCAATCCTGGTGACTACCTCTTGATGCTCATCAAGAGAATGTCAAGAGTGTGCAAAGCAGACATCAAAGCAAAAGGTGGCTACTTTGAAGAACCTAGAATATAAGACATAATTTCAGTTGTTTCACACTTTTTTGTTAAGTATATAATTCCACATGTATTAATTCATAGTTTTGATGCCTTCAGTGTGAATGTACAGTTTTCATAGTCATAAAAATAAAGAAAAATCTTTAAATGAGAAGGTGTGTCCAAGCATTTGGTCTGTACTGTAAGTTCCTTGGGGGTCTAGTCTCCAAAATGGGGTTACTTGTGGGGAGTTTCAACTGTTTAGGCACATCAGGGGCTGTGCAAATGCAACATGACGCCCGCAGACCAATTAAAGTCTGCATTCCAAAAGGCCACTACTTCCCTTCTGAGCCCAGACGTGTGCCCAAATAGTAGTTTTCTCCCACATACCGTATGGGGTATCAGCGTACTCAGGACAAACTGGACACCAACTTTTGGGGTCCAATTTATCCTGTTGCCCTAGGGAAAATTAAAAATTGAGGACTAAAAGATCATTTTTTTGTGGGAAAAAATATGATAGTTTATTTTCACGGCCGGCCATTATAAACTTTAGTGAAACACTTGGGGGTTCAAAGTGCTCATCACACATCTAGATAAGTTCCTTTGGGGGGGTCTAGTTTATAAAATGGGGTCACTTGTGGGGCAAAACATCACTACTTCCCTTCCGAGCCCCGACGTGAGCCCAAACAGTACCGTATTTTTGGGACTTTGAGATGTACTTTTTCCCCAAAAATTTTTGGGCAAAAATGGGGGTGCGTCTTATACCCGGAATATACATACATATACCATGGGGGTGGTCCCGGTATGACACTGCAGCCTCCCTTCCCAGGCTGATGCATCTCTCTGTTGTGGCGGTGGCCTGTTGGGTGGTGGTGCTCTCTGGATTGGGAGCGGCGGTGGCCTGTTGGTGTTGGGCAGCGGTGTCGGTGCTCTGTTGGATGCCACTGTTTAGGCACATCTACATAAGTTCCTTGGGGGTTTAGTTTCCAAAATGGGGTCACCTGTGGGGAATTTCCACTGTTTAGGGGCTCTCCAAATGCGACATGGCGTCCGATCTCAATTCCAGCCAATTTTGGTTTGAAAAAGTCAAACTGCGCTCCTTCTCTTCTGAGCTCTGCCATGCGACCAAACAGTAGTTCCTACCCATATATGGGGTATCAGCGTACTCAGGACAAATTGTACAACAACTTTTGTGGTCCAATTTCTCCTGTTACTCTTGTGAAAATAAAAAAATTGGGGACTAAAAGATAATTTTGTGGAAAAAATGTGATTTTTTAATTTAATGGCTGGGCTTTATAAACTTTACTGAAATATTTTGGTTTTCCAAGTGCTCACCACATATCTAGATAAGTTCCTTGGGGGGTCTAGTTTCCAAAATGGGGTCATTTGTGGGGGTTTCCACTGTTTAGGCACATCAGGGGCCTAAACGCTACATGGTGTCCGATCTCAATTCCAGCCAATTTTGGTTTGAAAAAGTCAAACGGCGCTCCTTCTCTTCTGAGCTCTGCCATGCGTCCAAACAGTGGTTGTTCCCCAAATATGGGGTATCAGTTTACTTAGGACAAATTGCACCATTTTTGGGGTCAAATTTATCTTGTTAGCCTTGGGAAAATAAAAAATCGGGAGAGAAAATATCATTTTGTTGAAAAAATATGATTTTTTATTTTCACGGCTCTATGTTATAAACTTCTGTGGAGCACTTGGGGGTTCATAGTGCTCACCACACATCTAGATAAGTTCCTTACGGGGTCTAGTTTCCAAAATGGTGTCACTTGTGGGGGTTTCCACTGTTTAGGCACATCAGGGGCTCTCCAAACGTGACATGGCGTCCGATCTCAATTCCAGCCATTTTTGTGTTGGAAAAGTCAAACGGCGCTCCTTCTCTTCCGAGCTGTTCCATGCGCCTAAACAGTGTTTTTTCCCCATATATTGGGTATTGGCATGTTCAGGAGGAATTGCATGATAAATTTTGGAGTTAATTTTTTCCTGTTACTGTGGCTCCCCAGGGTCCTGGTCGTCAGAGTAGCATCGCTTTCCTCACGGGGAGAGTGATGTTACGCTTGAAGGCAAGAAGGGATAACTGCGACTAGGTACCACAAACATGCAACACATTCACACTCCAGGCCACCAGGGGGAGCTTTTGATCCTACTTTCCGCTGTCTCAGACATCATGTCCTCCCTTTATCTGAATCTGAACCTTTCAAAAACTGAACTCCTTGTATTTCCTCCTTCCACTAACCTACCTATGCCCAATACTGCTTTTTCCATGTGTGGTTCTACCATTACTCCCCAGCAATATGCCCACTGTCTTGGGGTCATACTTGATTCAGATCTTTCATTCACTTCCTACATCCAATTACTCACTCGCTCATGTCATGTACACCTCAAAAACATTTCTAGAATTCAAACGTTTCTTACTTTCAACTCTGCAAAAACTCTTACTATTGCTCTTATTCATTCTCGTCTGAACTATTGCAAGTCTCTACTAATTGGTCTCGATCTTACTAAACTCTCCTCTCTCTAATCCGTCCTGAATGAAGCAGCCAGAATCATATTTCTTAACAACCGTTACAAATATGCCTCTACACTGTGCCAGTCGTTGCACTGGTTACCCATCTGATACAGAGTTCAATATAAACTTACCACTCTCACCCACAAAGCATTCCACTCTTCTAGCCACTCTACATCTCCTCCATAGTCTCAGTCTACCAGCCTACCTGTTCCCTCCGTTCTGCTAATGACCTAAGATTAACATCCTCAAAAATTCCGAAACTTCCACTCCCGTCTACAAGACTTCTCGTATGCTGTGTCAGTTCTTTGGAATGCACTACCCAGGATAATTAGATTAATCCCCAATACCCAGTTTTAAACGTGCCCTAAAATTGCAATTCTTCAGACCGGCCTATCGCCTCAAAAAATTTATCTAAACTATCCCGGTTTTCCCACACAAAATTTTCTTCCAAACCAGGACCCTCTTATTCTTTGTTCTCACATGCAATTAATAGCCCTCTGCGTTTATACTTTTACACATACTGGTTGGTTACCTGTTCATGCAGCATTAAATGAACACCCTGTTTATTACCTTGACAGCTGAATAGTGCAATGCAAGCAATTGTTAGCATCCACCTTTTGTGTCTCCCCTATTTCCTCATAGACTGTAAGCTTGCAAGCAGGTGCCTCACTCCTTTTGGTATCTGTTGAGTTATGTGATTATTGTTAATCTATAATGTATGTTATTGTCCCTTCTAAAATGTAAAAGTGCTGCGGAATATATTGGCACTATAGAAATAAAATTATTATCCATAGAGTATTACGTGCTCTGTGGTACATTTTGATAGCATACAACAATTAAAAAAAGCATTGACCCATGTGCTTTGTGGTGGCATATAACACTCAAAAAAAGTGATGATTTTTCTTTATTCAATTAGTCATCCATACAGTGTAATGTGCTTAGTGGGTGAGAAAGATGGCAGATTCTGGCAAAACTCAAAGGAGTGACTGGAGGAATATTTGAGATAGACCAAGGCGGTGTGACAGCAGAGGTGGCAGGCCAGTACCAGGGCTGGAGAAATGCAAGGTACCGAGAGTTGGCATCCCATGGGGAGGTTGTTGCATATGACCAGCAGCGGAGATGGGGGTCCATCGAAGCGTTAGAGACCCGTCATCACTTCTTGTTTAACTAGGGTCACATTCCTCAAAATTGAGGGGCAACATCACAGGTATTCTGTGGGTGTGTGATCTGAGAGGAAAGGGAGCCAGATGAACCCTTCTTGATAAATGAAAGAGAATTGGAGAGGTTCCTTGAGGCGGCTTGAGACGTGGCGACTACCTCCTCTGAGAGACTGGACTGTCCTTGAGGTTCCCCACCACTTATGAAGGAGCAGGTGCAGCTGCAGAAGCAGATGGTGCATGCAACACAAGATGCTGTTGCCCATTTCTACATGTCGGGGGCTCCGGTACTACCGGAATCTGGGTTACTTACAGCTCAGAAATCTGGCTGTAGGAAGCAGCCTCCCAGAGAAGGAGAAGAAGAAGCAGACACATGAAAAGGATTATTGTATTATCCTCCTTATTTTTTTCTGGCTTTAGACTTTCTGCAAAGCATTTGTGAGTGTAGGAGAACATCACCTACACTTTCAAAATATTTACGTTCCAAATTTTTTCTGTATTGAATTTGTCATCCATAGACTATTACGTCACTTGTGTTACATTATGGTGGTATATAAAACTCCAAAATGCCCGTCAAAAACTGTTTATGGATTCAATTATTCATCCATACAATTTAACATAGTTCTTGTTACATTATGGTGGTATATAAACCTTCAAAAAGCCCTTTGAAATTTTTTTATAGATTCACTTATTCATCTATACAATTTAACTTAGTTATTGTGACATTACGGTGGTATATAAAATTCAGAAAAAAAAGGTTCCCAAAATTTTTTTCAGTTAGTCATTCATACAGTTTAACGTGGTTCTTATTACATTAAGCTGGTATATAAAACTTGAAAAAACCCTTTGGAAATTTTTTATGGAATCAATCAGTCATCCATACAGTTTAACGTTCTATGTGTAAAATTATTGTGTGTTAATATTTTTAAAAACCGCTTGGCCTGGTACAGTTCACAAAATATTTTTATAGGAGTACCACAACTAAACTATTTTAATGAGGTAATACAGTTGGTGCCTTCATGGGTTTATGGATGACCCTGCTTGTAATTTTTTGGCAGGCTTTGCATAGCTTATTTGAGTCTAGGAGTACCATTATATGACAGTTTGAACAGAATGTCTATAAAGCTCTCTTTTATGTCTAATACAGGGTGTATATGAGTGCCTCTTCCATCACATTTTTGGAAGTTTTTGCTTCCTTCATATATTACACTGAAAATTCCAATTTTTAAAAAATAAAATTTCAATTTTGATTTACCGTATATACTCGAGTATAAGCCGAGATTTTCAGCCCAAATTTTTGGGCTGAAAGTGCCCCCCTCGGCTTATACTCGAGTCACGGTAGTGGTGGGGTCGGCGGGTGAGGGGGAGAGGGCGCTGAGGTATACTTACCTAGTCCCAGCGATCCTCGCGCTGTCCCTGCCTTCCTCCCCGTCTTCTGTGCTGCAGCGTCTTCCCCTCTTCAGCGGTCACGTGGGACCGCTCATTAGAGATATGAATAAGCGGCTCCACCTCCCATAGGGGCGGAGCCGCCTATTCATTTCTCTAATCAGCGGTGCCGGTGACCGCTGACAGGAAGATGCTGCAGCACAGAAGACGGGGAGGAAGGCAGGGACAGCGCGAGGATCGTCAGGACTAGGTAAGTATGTTATATTCACCTGTCCGCGTTCCAGCCGCCGGGCGTCGCTCCATCTTCCCGGCGCCTCCATCTTCCCGGCGTCTGCGCTCTGACTGTTCAGGCAGAGGGCGCGATGACGCATATAGTGTGCGCGGCGCCCTCTGCCTGATCAGTCAGAGCAGAGACGCCGGGAAGATGGAGGCGCCGGGACCGGACGCTGGGAGCTGCAATCAAGGGAGGTGAGTATGTGGTTTGTTTTTTTTATTGCAGCAGCAGCAGCGGCAGCACAGATTTATGTGCAGCATCTATGGGGGCAGAATGAACGGCACACAGCACTATATGGGGGCAGTATGAACGGCACACAGCACTATATGGGGGCAGTATGAACGGCACACAGCACTATATGGGGGCAGTATGAACGGCACACAGCACTATATGAGGCATCTGTGCAGCATCTATGGGGGCAGTATGAACGGCACACAGCACTATATGGGGGCAGTATGAACGGCACACAGCACTATATGGGGCATCTGTGCAGCATCTATGGGGGCAGTATGAACGGCACACAGCACTATATGGGGCATCTGTGCAGCATCTATGGGGCAGTATGAACGGCACACAGCACTATATGGGGCATCTGTGCAGCATCTATGGGGCAATATGAACGGTGCAGAGCACTATAAGGCACAGCTATGGGGAAATAATGATCTATTTTTATTTTTGAAATTCACCGGTAAATGCTACATTTCCACCCTAGGCTTATACTCGAGTCAATAAGTTTTCCCAGTTTTTTGTGGCAAAATTAGGGGGGTCGGCTTATACTCGGGTCGGCTTATACTCGAGTATATACGGTACTTAAAATTATTATTTTTTTCAAATCCTGTTTAAATCTTGCCTTATATACAAGTTATTATACAGGAAAGAATGTTTCTTAACTTTTTTTTCCTGTAAACTTAAATTTCTTGTTGATTTTGAAGATTTTATTGTCAGTTCTTAAAGAGGAGTAAAAGTGTGACACCATTGTTCTCAGCAGCAATCTGGAAGTCAGTGATGCTTCCAGGAGTCTTCCCCATGCTGTTCCCCTTCCATTAATCACTTTTTCTATTTCAATATTTTCACTGGCTTTGAGACCTCCTTGTAGGGTCTGCCTGGAAAATGCTTGGATTTCCCATCAATTCTCTCTATAGTCATTACTCGAAACGAGCATCCTAGCATTAGGAGTTGCTCGGTTCGAGTAACGAACATCCAAGCATTTTAGTGCTCACTCATCTATTTAGGTCAGTGAGCATTGTAGCACTGTTTACCTTCATAGCAGCTGCTTTCTGTATATATCAATCACAAGAAACAGTATGATATTGGTATGGAATGTGAATAACAATTGAATATCTGACCCGAATGATAATGCTTATTGAAACATCTTTATTCTATTCAAACAGGTTTATGTTCAGCATGGGTGCTTATCTATGTTGCCTAGCAATCTGGCTCTAGTCTCTTGTTAAAGGGAACCTGTCACCCCGAAAATCGCGGGTGAGGTAAGCCCACCGGCATCAGGCGCTTATCTACAGCATTCTGTAATGCTGTAGATAAGCCCCCGATGTTACATAGTTACATATATATGTTACATAGTTATTAAGGTTGAAGGAAGACTATATGTCCATCTAGTTCAACCCATAGCCTAACCTAACATGTTGATCCAGAGGAAGGCAAAAAAAACCCATGTGCAAAGAGTAAAGCCCCCGATGTTACCTGAAAAAGGAGAAAAAGACGTTAGATTATACTCACCCGCTGCTGGTCAGGTCAGATGGGCGTCTCCGGTCCGCTGCGGCACCTCCCATCTTCTTTCCATGACGTCCTCTTCTGATCTTCAGCCACGGCTTCGGCGCAGGCGTACTTTGCTCTGCCCTCTTGAGGGCAGAGGATAGTACTGCAGTGCGCAGGCGCCGGAAAGGTCAGAGGCCCGGCGCCTGCGCACTGCAATACTTTGTCTGCCCTCAACAGGGCAGAGCAAAGTACGCCTGCGCCGGAGCCGTGGCTGAAGATCAGAAGAGGACGTCATGGAAAGAAGATGGGAGGCGCCGCAGCGGACCGGAGACGCCCATCTGACCTGACCAGCAGCGGGACCGCCCCTGGGTGAGTATAATCTAACGTCTTTTTCTCCTCTTTCAGGTAACATCGGGGGCTTATCTACAGCATTACAGAATGCTGCAGATAAGCCCCTGATGCCAGTGGGCTTACCTCACCCGCGATTTTTGGGGTGACAGGTTCCCTTTAATTGATTATTTAAGATAAATTGGCACTAGATCCTAGCAGATGCTTCCTATATATTCAGATCTGGCTTATGGAGAGCACGTGTGCAATATCTTTCTAAGTGCATGCAGTTAAACATTGAAGTTCGACAGGGCAAGAGACAGACAAGCTATGCCAGATATTCAACCAAACATGCTTCTTGTTATTATTTAGTATCAATTTCTTTGCTTCCTCTATGTTCTAGCTGCTACTTTCTTGCACATCTGCCGCCCTTTTACACAGTCTAGGCATTCTCTCCACCCAAGTCATTCTCTTCTATCCTCTCCATGTACAACATTCAGGCTTTACTGACATTTCTCAATCACTCCAAACCATCCACTACACCATACAGCACACAAAGTGATCACACAAAATCATTGAACCACCTGCTCTCTTTTTTTCTCCTACTTGTCACTGGCGACATCTCCCCTAATTCTGGGCCTCATTGCTCTAAAATTCATATTTCTCCTCCTGTTGCACATACAATGACTGCTAATCTCATCAACATTCAGTGCTCACCTTCTCCTGTCTCTCACAATTGTACCCTCTTGAACTCAAGGTCAACATGTAACAAATTCCCATACATCCACAACTTCTTCCTTTCTAATTCCCTTAACACCCTGGCTCTCACTGAAACCTGGATCCAGCAGCCGGACAACACCGTCGTTACTCCTCTCTCTGTCATACCTCCAGACCTTAGAGCAGACAAGGTGAAAGTATTGGTCTGCTCTTTTCATCACAACATTCTTTCCAGGTTATCCCCCTGTTACTTGCATGTTTCCTTCCTTTGGATTCCATACTGTTAGACTCTTTAAACTCTTTGTCACAACTCCGTTGTCTGGTATCCCAGGACCAGGGAGCTCATTCCCTGTCCCTAACGCTACGGGCACTCTAGCTTGCCCAGTTCCCCATATTACTTCTGATGGTGAAGATGCTAGGGCCACATACCTTGATGTAGCTACTGAATCCAACCTCAGTCTGTACCCCTACCCCACCCAGGGAGAAGAGGAGTAGGTTACACACTAAACACACTAACAAGGTAATACAAACAGGGTTAAATGAAAATACCAATTATACAAATATATTCACACAAACAACAAAGGTATACACCGGGGAGTGGTGGATGGGGTCAAATCAAAGTAGGAGTAGTGGAATTACCACACACCGAAAACCTAGCAACAGTCTCAGATAAATCCACAAAACACCTTCTCAAACAACAACCTCCAACCACTATCTATTCACCATGCAGCATGAGCTAGCTCTCGCATTGAATGCTTGCCAGGGCCCAGATCATATAAGAGATGAGAGTGGCTAACAGTGAACAGCTGAGCATCTAATTGCAGGAAAACTTCCAAGAGCTCTTAACTGAATAGATTAACCCCTGTACTGATAAAACAAACTTGCAGCATTTAATATGAAGGTGAAGTGCTTCT
The DNA here is from genome assembly GCF_032444005.1 of Ranitomeya imitator. Lineage (NCBI taxonomy): Eukaryota > Metazoa > Chordata > Amphibia > Anura > Dendrobatidae > Ranitomeya > Ranitomeya imitator. The sequence goes on from NC_091283.1 coordinate 377,871,041, forward strand.
AATCAGTGCAGCAGGAGGAAAAATCAGACACTGCAGTCTTCTGACTCCTCTCTGTTGGGGTAAACCTGTGATACACTTTTCCATGCGAGTGCTGGATGTGTACTGCCCTCCAGACAAACCAACCAGTTCCTGGAATTGTCACATTATAATAATACATTGCAGTTGACCTGGATGAAGCAGCACCAGAAAGAATCGAATTGACAATGGGAACCCTGGCACAAGCTGCAAACATGTTTTCTACAGCATTGCTCAAAGTGTGGAGAGCATCAGTAGAGATAATTACAAATTCATGCTAAAAAACATAACTCTGCTCTGCATCTTGCCAAATAAGTTTACTTCACCACCCTCATCACATCACTATTCTACAGTCAAAAACAACTTTTAAACTCTCCACTCCTTCCTGCGCCCTAAAGTACAGGCTCCTGTCACCAACCTCACCGCTGACGATCTGGCCACTTATTTCCTACAAAAAAAATCAATCGTATAAGTCAGGACATTTTTGAACAATCCCCTCAGAGCTTGCATCCCATTGCTTTCCGCACCTCAAACTCACTTTCCAACTTTGAACCTGTCACAGAAGAAGTAGACTCCTTGCTTCTTCTTGACCTACAACCTGCAGCAGTGACCCTATTCCTTCAGATCTCCTTCAGTCCTTCTCCCCGGCTGTTCCTACCTACATAACTAAAATATTTATCCTCTTTCTTTCCTCCGGTATCTTCCCCTCTTCAAACACGCGGTCATAAATCCTTTACTTGAAAAAACATCCCTCGACTAGAGCTGCAGTGCTAAGTATAGACCTGTCTCTAATCTTCCCTTCGTTTCTAAACTCCTTAAATGCTGCATCCACTCTCATCCAATCAGCTATGTCTCAGATCACTCTCTTCTTAACTCTTTACAATCTGGTCTCCACTCTTTACACACTACTGAAACTGCCCTCACTAAAGACTCTAATGATCTAGTGACAGTGAAATCTGATGGCCACTACTCTTTGCTGATTCCCCTGGATTTTAATGCAGCATTCAACACTGTGGATCACCAGCTCCTCCTCACTATGCTCAACTCTCTCTGCCTCAAGGACACAATTCTCTCTTGTTTCTCCTCCTATGTTCTATCATCGTGCTGTGCCATTTTTCTGGAATGAACTACCCTGGACGATCCAATTAATACCTAGCCCCCCTCATTTTTAAGTGTGCTTTAAAAACACATCTCTTTTGATAGGCTTATAACCTCACTTCATTAATTTAACTTTTCCCTGTTCCCCCTTTCTAAATTTTACTCAGAATCTGGTCCCTTCTATTCATCTGTGTTCACAACCTTCATTCATCGAATATCATTTGGTAACTGTACTTAAGACACATACTGGCTGAACACCAGCTCATCCAGCTTATTTGAAATGCTCTATTATTATTAGAATGATGGCTGGACCATACATGACAAGCATGTTCTACCTATTGTGTCCCCCTATTTGCTTATAGATTATAGCTTGTGAGCAGGATCCTGTAACTGTTGAACTATGTGTTACTTTGTGATGTCTTTATTGTTTGTACATGTCCTCGCTTAATTGTAAAGTGCTGCGGATTATGTTGGCCCTATATAAATAAAATTATTATTTAATGTTAATAGCGGTTAAACTGTATGTTTACATTGTGATGATGTGTGTGCACTCAAATATTTCTCTCTATCACATCTCAAAGGGACAGAAGACTGTGTGAAAATTAAAGTTTAAAGGGAATATGTCACCAGGTTTTTCCCATACAAAGTAGGGCCAGCACCTGTAAGCCCTCATATAGAGTATTCTAGAATGATGTCTATATAGTTACATAGTTACATTGTTATTAAGGTTGAAGGAAGACTATAAGTCCATCTAGTTCAACCCATAGCCTAACCTAACATGCCTTAACATGTTGATCCAGAGGAAGGAAAAAAAAAACCCATGTGGCAAAGAGTAAGCTCCACATTGAGGAAAAAAATTCCTTCCCGACTCCACATACGGCAATCAGACAAGTTCCCTGGATCAACACCCTAACAAGGAATCTAGTGTATATACCCTGTAACATTATACTTTTCCAGAAAGATATCCTGTCCCCTCTTAAATTTAAGTAATGAATCACTCATTACAACATCATACGGCAGAGAGTTCCATAGTCTCACTGCTCTTACAGTAAAGAACCCGCGTCTGTTATTATGCTTAAACCTTTTTTCCTCCAGACGTAGAGGATGCTCCCTTGTCCCAGTCTCAGGTCTATGATTAAAAAGATCATCAGAAAGGTCTTTGTACTGTCCCCTCATATATTTATACATTAAAATAAGATCACCCCTTAGTCTTCGTTTTTCCAAACTAAATAGCCCCAAGTGTAATAACCTATCTTGGTATTGCAGACCTCCCCCCAATCCTCTAATTACCTTGGTCGCTCTTCTCTGCACCCGCTCTAGTTCAGCTATGTCTTTCTTATACACCGGAGACCAGAACTGTGCACAGTATTCTAAGTGTGGCCGCACTAGTGACTTGTATAGAGGTAAAATTATGTTCTCCTCATGAGCATCTATGACTCTTTTAATGCATCTGGAGCGCCCCCAGACACAGGGCCACGAGTTCTCACCGGGCCTCTCTGGTTCGGTTCTGAGGCTGTCACGTTGGCTAGACCCGGTCCACGACCCTGCTAAGGGGCGTCCAATAAAGGTGGTACAGTCTATCAGGGATTCGTGACGCCACCTGTGGTGTTCGGTCAGGGTGACCGACGCTGCTGTGGGGTCTACTGGGGTGATGGAATGGCAGCTGGATGGTATACCTTCCCACAGGTGAAGTATGTCCCCAGGGCTTCCCAGAAAGATGGATGGTGAGGGTGTGAGGTGCAGTCAATAACGAGGACAAAAGGTTGCAGTCCCTTTACCTCTTTACTGAAGACTTCAGGATCCTCAATCCAGAGAATGCTTAACAGGACTATCTGAGACCGGCCAGTCCGATGTGCCCATCCAGAGTTCCCTTTGCAGGTGGAAATCAGTGCCTACCACTAGCGCCTGTGTGTTGTAGTGCTACCCTGCTGAGCATTCGGAATAGTCCTCACAACTGCTGTTCTCGTTCGTTCGTTCTCTACAGCTCTCTCTCTCTTTAGTTCCAGATGTTACTAGTTTCTCGTCCCCCAGGTATGTTATGGCTAGGACGCACCCATATGACGGGAAGGCTCGGAGCTCTTCCGGGACCCTAGAGACGCCCCTCTCCATGCGTTGCCCCCTATGTCTTCATAGGAAATTTAAGGTGGACAGCCAACCTATAATTAACTGTCCTGCGGAGTTTGAAGTAAGGCCTAGAGTCAGTTACTCCCGCGGTGTTCCGGCCACCGGCTACGCGCCTCAGTAGGATGTTGCCTCGGTCTCACGGCATGACTCCTACTAGTTCTCCTTTGTGCTTGATCTCATTTCTCACTGTTCCACAATATCCTTCCCTTCGTGTCTCTCTCTTAGGATACCGCCGCGGGGTGTGCAGGCGCGTTTCCGTTACGTTCTGCTCTGTTCGCTAGGCACCTGCCAGGTTCCCACGCCTGACAGGTACCCCCCTGTGTCTTCTCCATGCAACACCCCCTGCCACGGGATGTTGCCTGAATCCAACCCAGTCAGCTTCTGACTAACTTCCTATCCAACCCCCAGTTTTACCAGTGTGAGGAGGGGCCCAATAAATAAAGCCTTTTGCTCCCCCTAGTGGCCGGAGTGTGAAGTGTAATGTGTACTGGTGATACCCGGTCAGTAGAATTCCTTCAGTGCCATCAGACGTACCATCACTCCCCTTAGTGGCAGACTGTCATACTGCAACGACCAGATCTCTGGGGCGCTGCACATCCCATTATTTTATTTGCCTTTGTAGCAGCTGCCTGACACTGGCCACTGAATATGAGTTTGCTATCCACCCATACACCCAGGTCTTTTTCATTGACGGTTTTGCCCAGAGCTTTAGAATTAAGCACATAATTATACATCTTATTACTTCTACCCAAGTGCATGACCTTACATTTATCCCCATTAAAGCTTATTTGCCATTTATAAGCCAAAGCTTCTAGTTTACATAAATCATCCTGTAATATAAAATTGTCCTCCCCTGTATTGATTACCCTGCAGAGTTTATTGTCATCTGCAAATGTTGAAATTCTACTCTGAATGCCCCCTACAAGGTCATTAATAAATATGTAAAAAAGAAGAGGGCCCAATACTGACCCCTGTGGTACCCCACTGCTAACCGCTACCCAGTCCGAGTGTGCTCCATTACTAACCACCCTTTGTTTCCTATCCCTGAGCCAGGTCTTAACCCACTTACACATATTTTCCCCTATCCCCATTATTCTCATTTTATGTATCAACCTTTTGTGTGGCACCGTATCAAAAGCTTTTGAAAAGTCCATATACACTATGTCCACTGGGTTCCCTTGTTCCAGTCCATAACTTACCTCTTCATAGAAGCTGATCAGATTAGTCTGACAGGAATGGTCCCTAGTAAACCCGCGCTGATACTGGGTCATGAGGTTATTCCTCTTCAGATACTCCAGTATAGCATCCCTTAGAATGCCCTCCAGGATTTTACCCACAGTAGAGGTTAAGCTTACTGGCCTATAATTTCCGAGTTCAGTTTTTGTCCCCTTTTTGAATATTGGCACCACATTTGCTATATGCCAGTCCTGTGGTACAGACCCTGTTATTATGGAGTCTTTAAAGATTAAAAATAATGGTCTATCAATGACTGTACTTAATTCCTGCAGTACTCGGGGGTGTATCCCATCCAGGCCCGGAGATTTGTCAATTTTAGTGATTTTTAGACGCCGCCGCACTTCTTGCTGGGTTAAGCAGGTGACATTTAATGGGGAATTTTTATCACTAGTCATTTTGTCTGCCATGGGATTTTCTTTTGTAAATACTGATGAAAAAAAGTCATTTAGCATATTGGCTTTTTCCTCATCCTCATCCACCATTTCACCCAGACTATTTTTAAGGGGGCCAACACTATCATTTTTTAGTTTCTTACTATTTATGTAGTTAAAGAATATTTTGGGATTATTTTTACTCTCTCTGGCAATGACTCTCTCTGTCTCAATATTTGCTGCCTTGATTTGCTTTTTACAGAATTTATTTAATTTTTTTGTATTCATTTAATGCCTCCTCACTACCTACTTCCTTTAATTCTCTAAATCCCAGTTAATTGCACCAAGATCATCTCTCATCCTTTGGAAATTTGCCCTCCTGAAGTTTAGTGTCCTTGTAACCCCTCTATTACACATCTTATTAAAGGATACATGAAAACTTATTATTTTGTGATCGCTATTCCCCAAGTGACCCCCAACCCTTTTATTTGCTATGCGGTCTGGCCTGTTGGTTAATATTAGGTCTAGCAGTGCCCCCCTTCTTGTTGGGTCCTGAACCAGTTGTGAAAGGTAATTATCTCTCATAGTTGTCAAAAACCGATTACCTTTGCTGGAACTGCAGGTTTCTGTTCCCCAATCTAGTTCAGGGTAGTTGAAGTCCCCCATAATAATGACTTCTCCTTGAGTCGCAGCTTCATCTATTTGCTTTACAAGGATATTCTCCATTGCTTTGATTATTTTTGGAGATTTATAACAAACCCCTATCAGTAATTTATTATTTTTCCCCCTTCCCTTATCTCCACCCACAGGGACTCTACATTTTCATTAAATTCACCTATATTATCATGCAGGATGGGTTTTAAGGACGATTTTACATATAGACACCCCCTTCCCCGTCGCCTATCCATTCGGTCATTTCTGAACAGGCTATAGCCCTGCAAGTTAACAGCCCAGTCATGGCTCTCATCTAGCCATGTTTCAGATATCCCCACCATGTCATAAGTATGCTCCAACAACATTAGTTCTAATTCGTCCATTTTGTTGGCGAGGCTTCTGGCATTAGTATACATGCACTTGATGTTCCTCTCTGTACCTCTATTCTTTCTTAAATTATTAACTGTTCTGACCCCACCCCCCATGCCACCGCCACCCCCAACTTTCTTATTTGTGCCCAGGTCTCTGTCTGCACTATCTTCCCCTCCTATAAAGTGAATACCCTCCCCCCCCAATCCCTAGTTTAAACACTCCTCCAGCCTTCTAGCCATTTTCTCCCCCAACACAGCTGCACCTTCCCCATTGAGGTGCAGTCCATCCTTAGCATAGAATCTGTAGCCAACTGAGAAGTCAGCCCAGTTCTGCAGGAACCCAAACCCCTCCTTCCTACACCAATTCTTAAGCCACTTATTAACCTCCCTAATCTCCCGTTGCCTCTCTGGCGTGGCACGTGGTACAGGCAGTATTTCAGAAAATACGTTGGAGGTCCTTGCTTTCAGCATGCAGCCCAATTCCATGAAATCATCTTTAAGGACCTTCCACCTACCTCTAACTTTGTCATTTGTGCCAATGTGCACCATGACCGCTGGGTCCTCACCAGCCCCTCCCAATATTCTGTCCACCCGATCAGCGATGTGTCGGACTCGAGCGCCAGGTAGGCAGCACACCGTTCGACGATCCCTGTCTTTGTGACAGATTGCCCTATCTGTTCCCCTAATAATTGAGTCGCCCACTACCAGCACCTGTCTGGCCTGCCCTGCTCTCCTATTTCCCTCCTTACTGGAGCAGTCACTCCTCCGGCTTTCAGAGGACATGCCTGGCTGCAGCAGTGCTACCCCTGTACTGGCACCCCCCCTCATCTGCCAACTTAGCAAACTTATTGGGGTGTTCCAGATCAGGACTAGCCTCCCTGGCACTCTTCCCTCTACCCTGCTTTCTAACTGTCACCCAGCTTGCTGCTCCACTGTCCTGCAGCTCCATCCTACCATCCCCCACCTCATCTATCCCATTGAGCGTCTGCTCCGTGAGCAGAAGACTCCTCTCCATATTGTCTATGGATCTCAGTGTTGCCAGCTGCACATTTAGATTCAGAATCTGTGTTTCCAAATGCACAACATGCTCACATCTTGCACAGCAGTATGCACCCTCGACTGGCTGCTCAAGGATTGCATACATGTGGCAAGATGTGCACTGGATGGCATTAACAAGAGTGGAGCACATTTCCTAATGGGGATTGCACCAGACAGAACAGTTAAATAAAAATAATAAAAAATGAATACAAAGTATTAATAAAAAACAGACAGCAATTCCTCCCTTCGAAACTCCCTGACTCCAAAGTCACTGAATCACAAGTCACACTTACCGCTGTTCACACTCAGCTCGCTCACACTCGTTATGCTGAAGATTTATAGATTTTTTTTTTCTATAGTTCCCCTCAACAGCAATCCACCTTGCAGTTCAAATGCACTTCCAAAAAGGACTTGAGCCCCAAACAGCTGCCCCTTATAAACCCTTAATTATGAGCCCCCACCCTAAGTTAACCCCTTATGAATATAGCTACTCCCAATTCAGCAACTCATACCAATTCACACAGGTATTTATTAAAGGCTTTCCAAATACCTCTTCACTGTATCACAAGTCACACTTACCGCCGTTCACACTTACGCTCAGCTCACACTCGCTATGCTGAAGATTTATAGATTTTTTTTTTCTATAGTTCCCCTCAACAGCAATCCACCTTGCTGTTCAAATGCACTTCCAAATGTGCATAGCATAACACAAACAAAAAAAAGAACTTTTATTGCACTCAACTACGGTGCGGTCCAGTCCAATTGGTGTCATTGGGCTAGATTTGGCACCTTGTTTCTTCTTGCGATTACCATCCTCCTTCTTGTGTCGTGAGGATGACACGTCCTACGTCATCCACACAGTGTTCTCCATCACTCTCCTGCAGAGCAAAGTCCTGTAGTAGTGAGCATGTGCCGCCATTTCTCCTGCATTTCAGTACTTTGCTCTGCCCTCAGCAATGAAGAGAGAAGTGTGTCTGTGCAGGTGCGTGATGGAGAAAGTTGTGTGGATGATGTAGGACACATCATCCACGCAAAGTAATAAGGAGGACAGTGATTGCAAGAGTGGAGGCGCTGGATTAACACCAGTGACACCTACCGGACCGAACTGCGCCGTAGGTTCCTGGATTTCTCTTCTCACGAAGTGAAGCAGTTGGAAAGTTTATTTAGACTTAAAGTTAAATAAAAAAAGAATTCGGGAGAGAAATGAAATAAATAAATGGCCCATGGAGACCCTCATTCTGGATAGATAGAAACATTCTGCAATGGGGTTATCCTGGACATTTTTTCTTCTATGGGGTGTGGGATAGTGCTCACCGCATGTGTTGGGGGGACACTCGCTTGGCAACGGGATACACTCAGACAGGTACGGTTTATTCATTTAAACAGTCTATGCTGTTTATTAAAGAATCATAAACCGTATTACACACAGTCCATTACACACTGTGTCAGGACATCACATTAAGTTGCACATCAAAGTGTAGTTTGCAGCAACTAAACATGCTGGTCCTCTTCTGACCAGTTGCCTTGGGTTACCACACAGTTCATAGTACATAACAAGCACCAACAGTCTGTATAGGTACCTTACGGGAGCTCCTGCTCCACCTGCTGACTCCTCGTCAGTCCTCTCTCCTGGGGAAACTGCCTTACGGGGTTCACCAACTTACCTGGCAGGCAGGGCTGCCACTAGGAATTTCAGGGCCCCATACTGTAAACATTTTTGGGCCCCCTTGAGACTCCGCCCAGGCTCTACCCCAGCTCCACCTCCACCCCTCAAATCTTCCACAGTCCCACCACCCACTCTTGGAAAAACTCCACTTCTGCACCACGTCCTCACCAATCACACATTAACAGTTCCAAGATCATTTATATAGCCATCAGCTTTTGTTCTGGCCAAAAGAATTTTAAGCCGCCACCATGACAAGGTAGACTCTAGCCTATTAAACCTTTGTTAAAATACCCAATACTTTTTAGGTATATTTTTCTTTTTCTTTAAGAATGAGTCACATGCGTTTTTTTTTTTTTAAATAAATTGAAACCAGATTGTGCCTTTTTTTATAATCTGTATTTCTGATTGCAGATTATGGTATTCTACTTTCTGTAGACTTATGGAAGCGGTTGGTGGATATCGGTCTGCACTTGGACTGCGCTGCATGGATGGGCCACGGGTCTCCTGCCTAGAACTCAGCAGCCTCACAGCATGTACATATGAGGATGCAGGCCGGGAGATCAGTGCCAGTCCATCCACTGCAGAGCGAGCCCAGACCAATTTTCCAAATAAAGATGTTTCCCAATAATATATACCTACTTTTTATTTTTCTATCAACATGGCCATGTGAAGGCTTGTTTTTAGCAGGACAAGTTGTACTTTTGATCGACAGGATTGGTTTTACCAAATAGTGTACTGGAAAATGGGAAAAAAATTGTGCAGTGAAATTGCAAAAAAAGTGGAATTCTACAATTGCTTTTCGTAGTTTTCATTACCATGTTCACCAAATGCTAAAGCTGAACTGCCATTATGATTCTCCAGGTCATTACGAGTTCGTAGATACCCTATATGTATAGATTATTTATTTATGTGGTGAAAAAAAAATCAAAGTTGTCAAAAGAGAAAAAAGAAGTCATTTTCTGAGACCCGTAATGTTTCCATTTTTTGTGATCTGAGCCTGGTTAGTCAAGCATTAAGGGAGATCACCCCATTTGTTCCTGCCTATCCGCAGAGGTTGGCACCCCTTCAAAACGCAATTGGAGCCGCCGCTCCTTGTCAACTAGCCATGGTCATCATCGCTGCACCCTCCTCAACCTCATCCTGTTGGTGCAGCCTCTCCTCACTCCCATAAGCAGCCTCCACCTGCCGGATGCAGCCTCCCCCAGCCAGATGCAGAATTCCCTCAGCAGCCTCACCCTGCCAGATGCAGCCACCTCAGTAGCCTCACTTCTCCTCACCTCAGCAGCCTCCCATCTCACCTCAGCTGCCTCCCCTCTCCTCACCTCAGCAGCCTCCTCACCGCAGCAGCCACTCACCTCAGCAGCCTCCCCTCATCTCAGCAGCCTCTCCTCACCTCACCAGCCTCCTCTACTCAGCAGCCTCCCCTATCCTCACCTCAGCAGCCTCCCCTCATCTCAGCAGCCTCTCCTCACCTTAGCAGCCTCCCCTCACCTCAGCAGCCTCCCCTATCTTCAGCAGCCTCCTCACATCAGCAGCCTCTCCTCACCTCAGCAGCGTCCCCCCACCTCAGTAGCCTCCTCTCACCTCAGCAGCCTCCCCTATCCTCACCTCAGCAGCCTCCCCTCTCCTCAGCAGCCTCTCATATCCTCCCCTTAGCAGCCTCCCCTCTCCTCACTCACATCAGCAGACTCCCGTCTCCTCTCACCTCACTCTTCTCTACAGCTTCCTCTGAGTCCTCACACACTGCCCACCTCCTCTCCCTGCTCACCGCCGACTTCAGTATCTTCTCCTGTCTCCCACAAACATGACATGCTGCTCTGCAGTCTGCTCCTACATTAAGAAGAGCGCGCAGCGAGTCACATGACTGGCGACAGGACCATGATGCCTTGGGCCTGCTGCTGCTTAAAGGTATAGCACCCATTTCTGGATGCCAGATGCACTAACAACACTGTAGCTGTATTTTTACATCACCGCAGTGTCGCAGCGTTTTTATGTATCTGGCTTGCAGCGGCCATGAACTATTGCACCTGGGCCCTGACCAGCAGTAGCAAGGGGGGAGGGCCCAGGCTGCCAGCGCATCCGGGCCCTTCTTTTTGCTACTGTTCATCGGGCCCCATACAGTAGTAAGGGCAGTAATGCCCTGATGGCAGCCCTGCTGGCAGGCACACATCAGTCAGTCCAGACCCACCGAAGGACGGTAGCTTCCCCACACAGCAGCCATCACCGACTCTGCACACATGGCCTGTGTGCTCTTTTCAGGACTTCTGTCCCCACCTGGGACCGTTCAACACATAGGCCCCCAAGTCCAAGTCTCCCTATGTGCTCATCAGGGATCCAGTCCTATGCCCATGACCTCCCAACACAGAGCCCTTCCAGGATCACGGCCTCTCCAGGTGCTCTCCAGGATGTCTGTCCCTGGCTGGGACCATCCAACACACAGGCTCCAGGTCCAAGCCCCACCACGTGATATTCAGGAAGTTAGCACTCCCAACACATAGGCTTCCAGGACCTACCAGCACAGAACCATTCAGTTCCACACTCAGCGCCATGTGACCCATCCCCTGTTCACATTATATACTTGTAACCACTCCCATAAATGGGTGGTGTGTGTGTGGCTAGTTCGACCCACCCAGCTCTCATAACTAGCCCTGCCAGCCTCCCTTCACAATTATACAATCAACACAATTACTTGTGGGACTACAGGTCCCAGAACATCCTTACTTCAGGCTGACAGTGCAGAGTATCTTCCTCTGCGACACACATACCGGCCATTCACAATAATGCCGGACTTTGTCTCATTACCACAGTTATGCCTGCGACTGCCATGCATTCCTATGGTCTCAATACACCTCCATGAGAATTCTTGGGAGACCATGCAGCATCCCCTACCTGTAACAGGGGTCACTGCATCACAGGGTCTAAACAAGTATCGGTAGGTAGTTAAGTCAGTGCGATTTATACTGCCTGAGCAGTGTAATTTATATTGCATGACTAGTGAGACAAGCCTGCTAGATACACTGATATCCAGTGTAGGCACTGAAAATAAGAGTCATTTGCAGAGTTCTTTTCACTACTCATGCAATGTAAATCGCACTAACACAGTGCGCCTGAACTGAGCTAGGCAGAGGGGAGTCGGTTGTTAATGAACATGAATTGACAGAGTAGAGCAGAAGAGAAAGGACTGCTATGTCAATGTGACGACAAAGGAGGTGAGAGAATTGCCTCCAGGAGCGATTCTGTAACTGCATTGAGCCAAGAGAAACCAGCACATGGCAGAACAAGCAGGTAGCCACCTACTGATATATGAATACGGCTTCGCCCAAGTGTCAGTGCTTGGAAGTCAATAAAACTAGTTGTCAGATTTAAACATTTTCTTTATTCTGAACATAACAATTACATCTTGTTTGTAATCTCTGATGCATATTGACATTAATTTTAGCATTATTATAGTTTACACATTCAGAATATCATCATGGCTTCTCCTCTTTGTGACGTATCTGATGTCTAACAAGATGTGATTTCTGGTTAAAATATTTCCCACATGCCGAACATAAATATGGCTTTGCTCCTGTGTGACTTCTCTGATGTGTAACAAGATGTGATTTTTGGTTAAAAGATTTCCCACATTCTGAACATGAAAATGGCTTCTCCCCTGTGTGAATTCTTTCATGTGCAGCAAGGTGTAATTTAGCATTATAACTTTTCCCACATTCAGAACATAAATATGGCTTCTCTCCTGTGTGAATTTTCTGATGTCTAATAAGAAGTGCTTTGTGGCTAAAATATTTCTCACATTCAGTACATGAATATGGCTTCTCGCCTGTGTGAACTCTTCGATGTATAACAAGATTTGATTTGTGGATAAAACACTTTTCACATTCAGAACATGAATATGGCTTCTCCCCTGTGTGAATTCTACGATGTGTAGCAAGATGTGATTTCTGATGAAAACATTTCCCACATTCTGAACATACAAATGGCTTCTCTCCTGTGTGAAGTCTCTGATGGACTGTAAGATCTGATTTACGATTATAACATTTCTGACATTCAGGACACGAATATGGTTTCTCTCCTGTGTGAATTTTCAGATGTGCTTCAAGAATTGATTTCTGGTGAAAACATTTCCCACATTCTGAACATAAAAATGGCTTCTCCCCTGTGTGAATTCTCTGGTGGGTAGCAAGCTCTGATTTCTGATTATAACATTTCTGACATTCAGAACATGAATACGGTTTCTCCCCTGCATGAATTCTCTGATGCGCTTCAAGATCTGATTTCTGGTTAAAACCTTTCCCACACTCTGAACATGAAAATGGTTTCTGACATGTGTGACGTTTCTCATGTTCAACAAGATGTGATCTCTTTTTAAAACATCTCCCGCACTTAGAACATAAAAATGGTTTCTCCCCTGTGTGGGTTTTTTGGTGGTAAACAAGATTTGGTTTACGAGTGTAACATTTCCCACATTGTGAACATGAATAGGAATTCTTCCTCTTGTGAGATGTTTGATGTTCAACATTTCTTCTGTTATTTTTCTTTTTCTTAACATTCTGTGATGAATCAGAAGATAGGAGTTGTTGACAATCAGTAGATGATAGATTTTCCCTTGGAGAGGCTAGAGTTATACTTGCAGTAATGACGTGATCTGTACATTTCTCTTGTGTGAACCCACGATCATCCACATTAATATTAGAAGAAATCTCATGTTCTTTTGAACGATTCATACAGTCACCTGCCAAAAGAAAAATGAAGTTGTTTTTTTTCCATTTTAAAATAATATAAACATAATGTGAAATGGATATTTTATAACATCGCTATATAAAAATATCCATACAAATTGCAAGGCATGCAACAGAATTCAATTTACTGATTAAGGATGTCATACACTTTAACCCTTTCACGACATGCGCCATACTAGTATGGCGCATGTAGTGTCTCCCCCTTTGATGTGGGCTCTGGCGGTGAGTCCACATCTTTCCCTGCACGTCAGCTGTTTTGAACAGCTGACATGTGCCCGGAACAGCAGCAGGTGGAACCGCGATTCACCCACGGCTATTAACCTGTTAAATGTCGCTGTCAAACGCTAACAGCAGCATTTAACATACGCTTCCCCCAATCGCGCTGGAAATCTGCCCATCTGTCACCCCGTCACGTGATTGCGGGTCACCGATGGGTTGGCACTGCTGGATTGCTATGAGCGCCGACCACCGAAAGGTATTCTGCTACATACAGGCAATCTGATCATCGCTTGTATGTAGCAGAGCCGATCCCATGGAGACTATTGAAGCATGCCAAAAGTAAAAAATGTTTTTAAAAATATAAAAAAAATAAAAGTTTAAATCACCCCCTTCAAAATAAAACAATTAAAAAAAAAAAAAAAAAAAAAAAAATCAAACATACACATATTTGGTATCGTCATCTTCAGAATAGCTGGATTTATCAATATGCAAAAAGAATTAACCCGATCACTAAACAGAATAACAAGAAAAAAATTCAAAATGACAGTAATACGTTTTTTTTTGGTCGCCGCAACATTGCAATAAAATGAATAACGGGCGATCAAAAGATCGTATCTACACTAAAATGGTATTATTAAAAATGTGAGCTTGGCAGGCAAAAAATAAGCCCTCACCCAACCTGAGATCACGAAAAATGGAGACACTACAGGTCTCGGAAAATGGCGCAATTTTTTTTTTTGTAACAAGTTTTAGATTTTTTTTCTCCACTTAAATAAAAAAAGAACATAGACATGTTTGGTGTCCATGAACTCGTAATGCCCTGGAGAATCATAAGGGTAGGTCAGTTTTAGCATTTGGTGAACATGCTAAAAAAAAAATCCAGAAAAACGTTGTGGCATTGCACTTTTTTGTAATTTCACCGCACTTTGAATTTTTTTTCCAGTTTTTGAGTACATGGTATAGTAAAACCAATGGGGTCATTGAAAAGTACAACTTGTACTGCAAGAAACAAGCCCTCACATGGCCACATTGAGGGAAAAATAAAAAAAGTTATCTCTCTGGGAAGAAGGGGAGCGAAAAACAGAAAGGGGTTAAAGAACTGTTAGCCTCTAGTGACCTCTCCCCATCAGTAGTGTAGCTACCGGGGTGGTAGAAGAGCAGTCACCCAGAGCTATGCTACTGTTAACTGTATCGATGCGCTATGAGGCCAGTGAGTGGGGCAGGGGGCGCAGGGGCAGCACCTGGCCCCCTGACCATCATCGCAAATTCAACTGTATCAGCTGGATTCCGATACAGTTGAAAGCAATGACTAGAGAGGGAGCATCACGTTCAATCGCCCATCATTCCCTCACTGCGCCTGATGTCACCGATGCAGACACTGACAGCCAAGGCGATTGCTACACGACACCCGCAGTGCTGAGATGTGCGGTCACTCGGATCAGTGGAGGAATGAGGAGGGGAGGTGAATATTGTGCCGATGGGGAGTTTGATTTGATTTCAAAGTGTGAAATTTCCCATATTCTGAACATGAATAGGACTTCTTACCCTTCTGAGATCTTAGATGTTTAATATTTCTTCGGTTATTTTTATTTTTCTTAACATTCTTAACATTCTGTGATGAATCAGAAGCTACGAGTTGTTGAACATCAGCAGATGGTAGATCATTCCTTGGATAGGTTGAAGTTATATTTGGAGTAATGATGTGCTCTGTATATGTCTTTTGTGTGAAGCCACGATCATCTAGTTTAAAATGAGAAGATATCACATGTCCCTTTGACCGACTGATACAGTCACCTGGCAAAAGTAAAATAAAAGTTTTTTTTCCCCACTTTAAAATAATATTATCATAATGTGATATGGATATTTTATAACATCGCTATATAAAAATGTTCATACGAATTGCCATGCATGCAGCAGAATCCAATTTACTGATTAAGGTTCTCATACACTTTAAAGAATTGTTAGCTTCTACTGACCTCTCACCATACAAGCTTCATTCAGCCAAAATGCATGTTTTTTGAATGGGGATGAGGGAAGAAGCTGATATCATACACCTCTGCATTACTCAATCTCCCATAAGAATAAAAAATAACAAGAAAAGTTAAATTTTTATTTGCCCTATTCTTTTTTTACCAACATCATCTGTTCGGGAAAAGATGCGTCTTCCAGCCTAAATTGATGGATTTGGCAGATATTACTCTAATGTGTATAATATCTTTAAAAAAAAAAAAAAAAAAAAGTCTATACCTCAGATCAAGGACCAGAGAATAATCATAATGACCCACCTAACTACTTTCTCACAAGCTTCCTCTTCTGAATGTTTCTCTCCTTCTTTGTTGAGTGTAGGAGAATAATGCATCTGCATCGGTAGATTTATATCTGGCCCTCAGAAATGTGAACATGTTGACCTTATTTTCTACAATATATTTTTAATTTTCGAGTCCAGATTATTGTACCTGACCTACTCTATAAAAAATGGGGAAGACATTGATTGCTGATGGGCTGGGGACTGTAAAGAACGTTATTGTTATTTCATTTTTATTGTACTTTACTTCACCTTACTGTAGCTGGTGATCAATTTGGATAGACAGATTCCTACTTGCCAATTTTTTTGAAGCTTCAAATGATGTACATGTCACAAGTTTTAAAGTCCAGTGTATGGTTGCAGAAGCCATTCTGATGAACTTAGCCTCAAAATAAACACAGGTAGTCAGGTAGTGATCATAATGGTGTGCAATTAAGAAGTTTCCTAATAATCGTGGTGCCACAACACTACATTAATTGATTTATTAGTGGAATTTGTGACATCTCTGCTATTACTCACCTGAGTGTATAGCTATAGGAATGTCCAGTTTGAATGTGAATGGACAATTATCCAACAGGGGCAGACATATCATTTGTGCAACCTGTTTTGCTACATAGGGGCCCGAGAGGTAAGAGGGTTCATTCATATCTACAGAATAGGTGGAATTTTGCATTATGATTATTGGACTGTAAAGAATCAATATACTGTTCTTGCACAGGGACGCTCTCCTGACTGTGTCCACCAGTGCCATCCAACAGTGGACTGGGCTGGAAGAATGGTCCTCCAACCAACTTCCTGGGTCAGTTCATGAGTAAAGTCAAAGCACTGAACATGTAATCGCTTAAAAATTATTATTTTTTTCTAAATTACTAAAATATACCACAATGAAAGAAAAAAAGTGATTCGCACTGCTAGAACCATAATAGCCTAGTTTGCCAGCTCCGTGTTTAATACTTCTGCAAGCATGTAACCTGAGACGTCAGGTGCTCACCAAGAGGAAACAGAGTACTAGAAGTCCAAGTATGTAGAAAGCAGAGGTGGCACTAGAAAATCCATGCTTTATTGAAGAAACACAAACGGTTAAAACATCTTCAATGGGAGAATAGGAGATGGAGTATGCGAGTGACAATGGCTGTTGCGTTTCTACGGGTCAACTGTAAAATATACACCAAGCCAGTGTGACAAACACTCAAATATAATTATATTGCATTGTAGGTTTATAACAATCTCCAAAACATCATACCATGCATGATAGCATAGACCCAAGTAATATCTTTAAGCATTATACAAAATGCCTAGAAGGTCCCTACATAAATCCTAGATAGTTCCTGCTTGTCTGTGGAGGTTGGTACCCTAGACAGTACGATTTTTTGGCGCCAATGTAATTATACTTGAGTGTTTGTCACGCAGGGTTCGTGTATATTTTAGTCATTTAGAAATAAAAATAATTTCTAAGAGATTGCATGTTTACAAACTATTACTTACTCCATAGTCTTTTAGACACATTTCCTTAAAATTAAAACAAAGTGAACCGCGTATGAAACCTTCATATATACAGTGGGTACGGAAAGTATTCAGACCCCTTTAAATTTTTCACTCTTTGTTTCATTGCAGCCATTTGGTAAATTCAATAAAAAGTTCATTTTTTTCTCATTAATGTACACTCTGCACCCCATCTTGATTGAAAAAAAAACAGAAATGTAGACATTTTTGCAAATTTAATAAAAAAGAAAAACTGAAATATCACATGGTCATAAGTATTCAGACCATTTGCTCAGACACTCATATTTAAGTCACATGCTGTCCATTTCCTTGTGATCCTCCTTGAGATTGTTCTACTCCTTCATTGGAGGCCAGCTGTGTTTAATTAAAGTGATAGGACTTGATTTGGAAAGGCACACACTTGTCTATATAAGACCTCACAGCTCACAGTGCGTGTCAGACCAAATGAGAATCATGAGGTCAAAGGAACTGGCCAAGGAGCTCAAAGACAGAATTGTGGCAAGGCACAAATCTGGCCAAGGTTACAACCGAATTTCTGCAGTACTCAAGGTTCCTAAGAGCACAGTGGCCTTAAATGGAAGACGTTTTGGACCACCAGAAGTCTTCCTAGACCTGACCGTCCAGCCAAACTGAGCAATCATGGGAGAAGAGCCTTGGTAAGAGAGGTAAAGAGGAACCCCAAGATCACTGTGGCTGAGCTCCAGAGATGCAGTAGGGAGATGGGAGAAAGTTACACAAAGTCAACTATCACTACAGCCCTCCACCAGTCAGGCCTTTATGGCAGAGTGGCCTGACGGAAGCCTCTCCTCAGTGCAAGACATATGAACGCCGCAAAGTTTGCTAAAAAACACACGAAGGACTCCCAGACTATGAGAAAATAATATTCTCTGTTCTGATGAGATAAAGATATACTTTTTTGGTGATAATTCTAAGCGGTAAGTGTGGAGAAAACAAGGCACTGCTCATCACCTGCCCAATACAATCCCAACAGTGAAACATGGTGGTGGCAGCATCATGCTATGGGGGTGTTTTTCAGCTGCAGGGACAGGACGACTGGTTGTCACTGAAGGAAATATGAATGCGGCCAAGTACAGAGATATCCTAGATGAAAACCTCTTCCAGAATGCTCCGGACCTCAGACTTGGCCAAAGGTTCACCTTCCAACAAGACAATGACCCTAAGCACACAGCTAAAATAACAAAGGAGTGGCTTCAGAACAACTCTGTGGCCATTCTTGACTAGCCCAGCCAAAGCCCTGACCTAAACCCAATTTAGCATCTCTGGAGAGACCTGAAAATGGCTGTCCACCAACATTCACCATCCAAACTCATGGAACTGGAGAGGATCTGCAAGGAAGAATGGCAGAGGATCCCCAAATCCAGGTGTGAAAAGCTTGTTGTGTCATTCCCAAGAAGACTCATGGCTGTACAAGCTCAAAAAGGTGCTTCTACTCAACACTGAGCAAAGGGTCTGAATACTTATGACCATGCGAAATCTCAGTTTTTTTTAATAAATTTGCAAAAATTACTACATTTCTGTTTTTTTTCAGTCAAGATGGGGTGCAGAGTGTACATTAATGAGAAAAAAATGAACTTCTTTGAATTTACCAAATGGCTGCAATGAAACAAAGAGTGAAACATTTAAAGGGGTCTGAATACTTTCCGTACCCACTGTAACAGTGTGTCAGATATTCTGGAGTTGGTTTGGAAATGGGTGTTTGCAAATAAGATATTACCGTATATACTTGAGTATAAGCCAAGATTTTCAGCCCATTTTTTTGGGCTGAAAGTCCCCCTCTCGGCTTATACTCGAGTCATACCCAGGGGTCGGCAGGGGAGCGGGGGCTGTCTAATAATACTCACCTGCTCCTGGCACGGTCCCTGCAGGTCCCTGGTTCTCCCGGCGCCTCAGCTTCTTCCTGTACTGAGCGGTCACCTGGTACAGCTCATTACAGTAATGAATATGCGGCTCCACCTCCCATAGTGGAGCCGCCGCTCCGTCTTCAGCGTCTTCTGCAGTGACGCTCAGGTCAGAGGGCGCGGTGACGTGGTTAGTGCGCACCCTCTGCCTGAACGTCAGTGCAGATGATGCTGAAGATGGAGCGGCGGCCGGAAAGAGGAAAGGTGAATATTTAAAGTGCCGGGGGCCTGAGCGACGAGAGGTGAGTATGTGATTTTTTTTCTTTATCGTAGCAACAGCAAATGGGGCAAGTGTCTGTATGGAGCATCTTATGGGGCCATAATTAACGTTTGTGCAGGATTTTATGGGGCAAATATCTTTATGGAGCATCTTATGGGGCCATAATTAACGTTTGTGCAGCACTATATGGGGCAAATATCTTTATGGAGTATCTTATGGGGCCATAATCAACATTTGTGCAGCATTATATTGGGCAAATGTGTCTATGGAGCATCTTATGGGGCCATTATTAACCTTTATGCAGGATTATATGGGGCATATTTTAATATGGAGCATCTTATGGGGCCCATCATAAACTTTATGGAGCATTATATGGGGCGTATTTTGAATGGTGCATCTTATGGGACCCATCATGAACTGTATGGAGCATTATATGGGGCTCCTGATTCAATATGGATATTCAAAAACACTTAACCTACTGATGTCTCAATTAATTTTACTTTTATTGGTATCTATTTTTACTTTTGAAATTTACCGGTAGCTGCTGCATTTCCCACCCTAGGCTTATACTCGAGTCATTAAGTTTTCCCAGTTTTTTGTGGCAAAATTAGGGGGGGGGGTCGGCTTATACTCGAGTATATACGGTATTTAAGAAGAAATGACAGTCCAGGAACCATGCTTCACTACAAGTGTGTATTTAGTACTATTACCTGGTGATGTGAGGGGCTGGGGAACCTCCATCATGACGTCCTTGTACAGATCTTTGTGTCCTTCTAAATACTCCCACTCCTCCATAGAGAAATAGACGGTGACATCCTGACATCTTATAGGAACCTGACACATACAATGGTACAGTCATCCCCCCGATCCCTTCATAGCGTTACTTTATAATGTCCCAGCATTCCCAGCAGTGTCACCTCTCCAGTCAGCAGCTCAATCATCTTGTAGGTGAGTTCTAGAATCTTCTGGTCATTGATGTCCTCATGTATCAGGGGGTGAGGTGGAGGCCCAGTGATTGGGCTCAGGGGTCTTCCCAATCCCTCAGACACAGGGTCCTGACAGCACTCACTACAGGTCTTCTTCACTACTGTGTAATCCTAGTTATGGAGACACATATTAATAAATCTCACTACAGACATTTCCAGAGTCCTCACCTCTCCAGTTCTGTCCATCTGTTATTCCCATAGATAAGAATGATGTAATGTGACGTCATCAGAATCTCTCACCTCTCCAGTAAGCCGGGAAAGAATCTCTAGGGTGAGGTGTACTATCTTCTCTGCCTTCTGGTCCTTGTCCCTATCCATCCTTGACTGGTAAATCAGGAAAAAATCTCTAATATAGAAGATGTCCACTGAGAGGATCCGATATTGTAGGGACCTAAGTGGAAGAAGATGAGCCATTGTAAAATTATAAAAAGTCACGCCCATGTAATGATACAATTACTGGAGATAATAAGGGGAAATATGAGCAGATATAACATCTATACGTTCTGTTTCGTATGAACTAGACCGTGAGTAAAATGTTTCACCAAAGCAGCTTCACACGAACTAGCCACAGATGCGATGCAAACATGAATGACACAAAATTGCTGGAAATCAGCTCTTCTCAAGCTGTTGGCACTATCCAGACCAGAAACTACAGGTCCTTAAAGGGAATCTATCAGCAGGTTTGTTGCTATGGAATCTGAGGAGCTGCATAATATGTGGGAAGAGACCTGATTTTAGGGATGCGTCACTTGCTCAGCAGCTTTCTGTAATTTCAATACAATCAGTGTTTTATCAGCAGTGTATCGTCACTGCTGGACTTTAGAGTCCTTTGCAAGGCAGTCCAGCTAATCTGTGTAACCCCGCCCTCACCACCTATTGACAATGTGCAGTATACCAGGCATGTCAAACTCAGGGTACCCCGAGGGCCACATGAGTAACAAGAGGTTGTTGCGAGGGCCGCACACAGCAGCTAATGTCACACACGTATTTTAACAGAAGTCAATGAAAACAAGATATGAAGTACTAATATGTAACAGCAACATATATTTGCAGAGTGCAACAGCAACTATTATATTCAACAAAAATACAGCAATTAAAAACTAAACATTTATTTGCTATCTATTTTTTCAATCATTAGTGTTTTGTCCTGAGGCTTGACACCTCAGTCTGTGCACACTGCCAGGTGCGTGCATAACGTACAAACCCCATCCCAGAAGGTACGTGCACACTGCCAGGTGCGTGCATAACGTACAAACCCCATCCCAGAAGGTACGTGCACACTGCCAGGTGCGTGCATAACGTACAAACCCCATCCCAGAAGGTACGTGCACACTGCCAGGTGGTGCATAACGTACAAACCCCATCCCAGAAGGTACGTGCACACTGCCAGGTGCGTGCATAACGTACAAACCCCATCCCAGAAGGTACGTGCACACTGCCAGGTGCGTGCATAACGTACAAACCCCATCCCAGAAGGTACGTGCACACTGCCAGGTGCGTGCATAACGTACAAACCCCATCCCAGAAGGTACGTGCACACTGCCAGGTGCGTGCATAACGTACAAACCCCATCCCAGAAGGTACGTGCACACTGCCAGGTGCGTGCATAACGTACAAACCCCATCCCAGAAGGTACGTGCACACTGCCAGGTGCGTGCATAACGTACAAACCCCATCCCAGAAGGTACGTGCACACTGCCAGGTGCGTGCATAACGTACAAACCCCATCCCAGAAGGTACGTGCACACTGCCAGGTGCGTGCATAACGTACAAACCCCATCCCAGAAGGTACGTGCACACTGCCAGGTGCGTGCATAACGTACAAACCCCATCCCAGAAGGTACGTGCACACTGCCAGGTGCGTGCATAACGTACAAACCCCATCCCAGAAGGTACGTGCACACTGCCAGGTGCGTGCATAACGTACAAACCCCATCCCAGAAGGTACGTGCACACTGCCAGGTGCGTGCATAACGTACAAACCCCATCCCAGAAGGTACGTGCACACTGCCAGGTGCGTGCATAACGTACAAACCCCATCCCAGAAGGTACGTGCACACTGCCAGGTGCGTGCATAACGTACAAACCCCATCCCAGAAGGTACGTGCACACTGCCAGGTGCGTGCATAACGTACAAACCCCATCCCAGAAGGTACGTGCACACTGCCAGGTGCGTGCATAACGTACAAACCCCATCCCAGAAGGTACGTGCCCACTGCCAGGTGCGTGCATAACGTACAAACCCCATCCCAGAAGGTACGTGCACACTGCCAGGTGCGTGCATAACGTACAAACCCCATCCCAGAAGGTACGTGCACACTGCCAGGTGCGTGCATAACGTACAAACGCCATCCCAGAAGGTACGTGCACACTGCCAGGTGCGTGCATAACGTACAAACCCCATCCCAGAAGGTACGTGCACACTGCCAGGTGCGTGCATAACGTACAAACCCCATCCCAGAAGGTACGTGCACACTGCCAGGTGCGTGCATAACGTACAAACGCCATCCCAGAAGGTACGTGCACACTGCCAGGTGCATGCATAACGTAAAAACCCCATCCCAGAAAGTCTGTGCACACTGCCAGATGCGTGCATAACGTACAAACCCCATCCCAGAAAGTCTGTGCACACTGCCAGGTGCGTGCATAACGTACAAACCCCATCCCAGAAGGTACGTGCACACTGCCAGGTGCGTGCATAACGTACAAACCCCATCCCAGAAGGTACGTGCACACTGCCAGGTGCGTGCATAACGTACAACCCCATCCTAGAAAGTCTGTGCACACTGCCAGGTGCGTGCATAACGTACAAACCCCATCCTAGAAAGTCTGTGCACACTGCCAGGTGAGTGCATAACGTACAAACCCCATCCCAGAAGGTACGTACACACTGCCAGGTGCGTGCATAACGTACAAACCCCATCCTAGAAAGTCTGTGCACACTGCCAGGTGCGTGCATAACGTACAAACCCCATCCCAGAAGGTACGTGCACACTGCCAGGTGCGTGCATAATGTACAAACCCCATCCTAGAAAGTCTGTGCACACTGCCAGGTGCGTGCATAACGTACAAACCCCATCCCAGAAAGTCTGTGCACACTGCCAGGTGCGTGCATAACGTACAAACCCCATCCCAGAAAGTCTGTGCACACTGCCAGGTGCGTGCATAACGTACAAACCACATCCCAGAAGGTACGTGCACACTGCCAGGTGCGTGCATAACGTACAAACCCTATCCTAGAAAGTCTGTGCACACTGCCAGGTGCGTGCATAACGTACAAACCCCATCCCAGAAAGTCTGTGCACACTGCCAGGTGCGTGCATAACGTACAAACCCCATCCCAGAAGGTACGTGCACACTGCCAGGTGCGTGCATAACGTACAAACCCCATCCCAGAAGGTACGTGCACACTGCCAGGTGCGTGCATAACGTACAAACCCCATCCTAGAAAGTCTGTGCACACTGCCAGGTGCGTGCATAACGTACAAACCCCATCCTAGAAAGTCTGTGCACACTGCCAGGTGAGTGCATAACGTACAAACCCCATCCCAGAAGGTACGTACACACTGCCAGGTGCGTGCATAACGTACAAACCCCATCCTAGAAAGTCTGTGCACACTGCCAGGTGCGTGCATAACGTACAAACCCCATCCCAGAAGGTACGTGCACACTGCCAGGTGCGTGCATAATGTACAAACCCCATCCTAGAAAGTCTGTGCACACTGCCAGGTGCGTGCATAACGTACAAACCCCATCCCAGAAAGTCTGTGCACACTGCCAGGTGCGTGCATAACGTACAAACCCCATCCCAGAAAGTCTGTGCACACTGCCAGGTGCGTGCATAACGTACAAACCACATCCCAGAAGGTACGTGCACACTGCCAGGTGCGTGCATAACGTACAAACCCTATCCTAGAAAGTCTGTGCACACTGCCAGGTGCGTGCATAACGTACAAACCCCATCCCAGAAGGTACGTACACACTGCCAGGTGCGTGCATAACGTACAAACCCCATCCCAGAAGGTACGTTCATAACGTACAAAACCCATCCCAGAAGGTCCGTGCATGATGTGTGCAGGAGGAGGGCCACTCACTTACTTCTTTGCCTGTGCGGCAGTGGGTCCCTTCTTCCTCGGTCACAGTATCCCAGTCACTCTCAGCCTTCCTGACTTAGGACGGAGATCAGCAGCCACGCGAGCCGCAGATGTACAAAACGCGCAATCAGCACTTCCGGCTCTTCATTCATTGGCCGATATCCCTGCATATGACCTGCTTACGTCATCAGCAGCCGACCAAAGTACACACATCATGGATTGACACGGAGCTACTTGGTCGACTGCTGATGATGTAAGCAGGTCATATGCAGGGATATCGGCCAATGAATGAAGAGCCGGAAGTGCTGATCGCGCGTTTTGTACATCTGCGGCTTGCGTGGCTGCTGATCTCCGTCCTAAGCCAGGAAGGCTGAGAGTGACTGGGAGCATCTGTGGCCCGCACAAAAGTCTCAAACTTTGTGTTTACAGACAAAGTTTGAGACTTTTGTGCGGGCCGCAGATATGCCTGTAAAGGGCCGCATGCGGCCCGCGGGACGCGTGTTTGACATGCCTGCAGTATACACAGGAAGCTGTTAAGCAGTCGTATGGGTGGAGTTATACATACCTCAGCATTCATAGTGCTGGGCCGCACAGAGGCTCAGTACTGAGCACTATTGCAGCGCTGGAGTCCTGGGTTTAAATCCCATCAAGGACAGCAACTGCAAAGAGTTTGTATGTTCTCCCTGTGTTTGCGTTGGATTTCCTCCAGATTTCCTCCCACTTTCCAAAGACATACTAATTGGGAATTTAGATTGTGAGCCCCAATGGTGACAGTGATGATGATGTCTGTAACGTGTCTCTATGCAAGAAAATAAATAACATCTGTAGCAGAGAAAGCAGGAATTTTATTAAAACCAAGCAGTCCAGTAAGGGTTTTGGAATTCGAGTGCATGAGATTCGCAAAATGGGATTCGAGAGTATGCGCCGAAGGGGCAATAGACTATAATAGTGCCGACAGAATGAACGTGTGCTCTGTCCGCCTCCAGTGCCCAAAAAACGATGTACGACAGAGCGTAGGTTCTAATATTAATCAATGATTATGTGTTCATCTGCAATTTTTTTCTCAGCTCGGATCGGAGAAAAAAAAAAAAATCACAATATGGTGCGAGTGTCCACATATATCGGAAGAGGCTTTCTAACGCAAGTCAATGGACACAAGAAAAAAAATTGCACGGCACACGGACCATGCGTGTGCAGTGTGATTATTACGCACTCATCTCATAGGAAATCCAACATTTCATCAGCCGATTACAGTAAATTCACAGCGTGAACAGTCAGAACACAATAGAAAAGATATATATAGAATTAAAAAAATATGGCGTGGGGTCCCCCATTTTATTATTAACCGGCTAAGGGAAAGCCGACAGCTGGGGGCTGAGGTTTATAGTCTGGAAAGGGGGCAATAAACATGGAACTTCCCATGCTGTTCATATCAGCTCACAGCTGCATACTTAATGACTGGGCCAATTTTTACAATTCTGACCACTGTCCCTTTATGAGGTAATAACTCTGGAACGCTTCAATGGATCCCACTGATTCTGAGATAGTTTTCTCGTGACATATTGTAATTCATGACAGTAGTAAAATTTCTTTGATATGACTTGCGTTTATTTGTGAAAAAAGGAAACTTGGCAAAAATTTGGCAATTTTCAAATTTTTTATTTTTATGCCCTTAAATCAGAGAGTCATATTGCACAAAATAGTTACCGTCATAAATAACATTTCCCACATGTCTACTTTAGGAAGTTATAAGTGTTAAAAGTTGACCAGTGATTTCTCATTTTTACAACAAAATTTGCAAACTATTGTTTTAGGGACCACCTCACATTGGAAGTGACTTTGCGGGGTCTATATGACAGAAAATACCCAAAAGTAACACCATTCTAGAAAACTTCATCCCTCAAGTGCTCAAAATTACATTCAAGAAGTTTATTAAGCCTTCAGGAATTTTTGGAATGTGGAAGGAAAAAAACATTTACTTTTCTTTCACACAAATTTTCCTTTAGACAATTTGATGTGCAATTGATCCTGAGCAGAACGATACTCCATAAAACCTACTGTTTGGGCATATGGAAGGGAAGGAGCGCCATTTGACGTTTTGAATATAAAAATGTGCTGGCATAATTAGCAAATGTTATATCATGTTTGGAGCGCCCCTGATGTGCCTAAACAGTGGAAACCCCAACAAGTGACACCATTTGGGAAACTAGACCCCTTAGGCAACTTATCTAGATGTATATTGAGCACCTTGAGCACCCAGGTGCTTCACAGAAGTTTATAACGTTAAGCCGTGAAAATAAAAATCTTTTTTTTTTTTTCGCAAAAAGCTTTTTTAGCCCAAAATGTTGTATTTTCACAAAGTTAACAGGAGAAAATGGACCCCAAAAATTGTTTTTCAATTTCTCCTGAGTTCACCCATACCCCATATGTGGTCGAAAACTACTTTTGAGGCACAGTGCAAAGCTCAGAATGGAAGTAGTGCCATATTACAGTGCAGATTTTACTGTTATGGTTTGCAGGTGCCATGCTACAATGGCAGAGCCCATGAGGTGCCAGAACAGCAGAACCCTCATTAAGTGACCCCATTTTACAAACTAAACCTCTCAATTAATTCATCTAGGGGTGCAGTGATTAGATTGACACCACAGGTGCGTCACAGAATTTTATACCATTGGGCAGTGAAGAAAAATGAATTTACATTTTTACCACCAAAATTGTGTTAGCCCCAAATTTTACATTTTCATACAGGGAAAACGGTGAAAATGGCACCAAAATTTGTCCCACAATTTATGTAGAAATACCCCATATATGGCTGTACAGTACTGCTTAGCCATACGGAGAGACTCGGGAGGAAAGCAGTGCTATTTGCCTTGTGGAGCACAGATTTTCCTAGAATAGTTTGCGGACTCCATATACAGAGTATCAAGTGATCTCATTTTGGAAATTTTACCCCTTTGGGAATTTATCTACAGGTGTAGATTTTGACTCCATAGGTGTTTTTCAGAAACAAGCAGCAGTGGATCTTGCCGAGTGAAAATTGCAAACTGCCGTTGTAGTCACCAG
Source organism: Ranitomeya imitator (assembly GCF_032444005.1). NCBI lineage: Eukaryota > Metazoa > Chordata > Amphibia > Anura > Dendrobatidae > Ranitomeya > Ranitomeya imitator. The sequence continues at coordinate 377,898,662 of NC_091283.1, forward strand.
TACATTATGCACAGCTCATGCTTCTGGAGACACGCATCTGTAAAGTAGGAAGGCTCTCATCACTACAGAAATGTCAAACTTAGGCGCTAAATGTCGTTTATGCACACTGGGGCTCAGAATGGAGAGGGACCATTTGGATTAGGGAGCAGAGAATTTGCTGAATTTCTTTTGGCGGGTGAGGAGCTATTTAGCTTTTCCAGAGCCTTTGTGCTACCAGTAATGTGAAAGCCCCTATATTTCCATTAACTGAGTGGGGACTTTATTTTGCGCATTCAGTTGAAGCTTTTATTGGTAATATTTTACATAACATTTATGATCACAACCGACGCTCTACACTGAACACCTATATTGGGGTCTACATCTAAATCTCTGAGTGACCTGACAGATGAAACCCCCGATAGGTCAATTCACTATAATGAGGCAACAGAGTTACTGTGGACTACCTCTAGCCTGTTCAGCGGGGTCCTTCTTTTCAGAAGTGCACAAAACTGTGGCTGACAGCACTTTTATGCAATCCTAAAAAGATGGACACAGGTCCTATAGGGCAGGGGTGTCAAACTGCATTCCTCGAGGGCCGCAAACCATGCGTGTTTTCAAGATTTCCTTAGCATTGCACAAGGTGCTGTAATCATGATGTGTGTAGGTGATTAAATTATCACCTGTGCAGTACAAGGAAATCCTGAAAATATGACCTGTTTGCAGCCCTTGAGGAATATATCGTTCAACATGTGGTAAAATTGGTAAGGCAGCTTTATCTTTCAGGTCAATATGATTACAGCGATACCCAATTTATATTTTTTATGTTTTAGTGTTTTTACACAATAAAAACTACAGTATTTTATTAGAAAACAATTATTTTTGCATTGCTTTATTCTGAGAGCTATAACTTTTAGTTTTTTGCTGATAAGCCATATTACAGCTCTGTTTTTTGCGGGGCAAGATGACGTTTTCAGCTGTACCATTTTTATTTACATTAGTCTTTTTGATCGCGTTTTACTGCACTTTTTGTTTGGCGGCATGATGATAATAAAGTATTGTTTTTTGTCTCATTTTTTATTTATTTTTTTATGGCGTTCACTGGGACAGTTTTATAGAGCGAGTTGTTACGGACGCGGTGATACCAAATATGTCTACTTTTATTGTTTATTTTTTATTTCCACAAATAAATGTATTTATTGGAAAAATATTTTGTTTATTTTTCGTTATGTGTGGATTTAAAAAAAAATGGGAAAGCCTTATATACAATCTCCCTGTTTCTGAGCTAGAGATTGTATATAAGACTTTACCAGACTTGTGTTTCAATGGTTGGGCCGGGTCCGTTTGTCTGCCCTTATTCACACTGAGGTCAACATTGACACATGGTAAGGTTTTAATATTAGACAGTGTAGGTCCGTCCCGATCAGTGTCACCTTGTCGTGGTGGGATCGCTTTTATGCTATTTTTCATCAAAAACAGTATTACTAAAAACTCTGTTATTTAGATGCACTTTTTGCTTTTTATTTACGTAGTTACAGCAGTGTTTTGCTGATTTATTCTCTTGTAGGTTTTATATGTTTTATGGCCAATGTGAACATGCGCTTAAGACCTACATGTGTACCAAGTCAAGTGAAGCTCAATTTATGTGTTTTTTATTTGTATTATTGCATTCTGTGCAAGCTGGAGAGTGGCTTCCCTGTTTCTGAGCTAGAGATTGTATATAAGGCTTTCTCAGACTTGTGTTTCACTGGTTGGGCCTGGTCTGTTTGTCTGCCATTATTCACACTGAGGTCAACATTGACACATGGTAAGTAGTGATGAGCGAGGGTACTCCTTGCTCGGGTTTTCCCGAGCATGCTCAGGTGATCTCCGAGTATTTATGACTGCTCGGAGATTTAGTTTTCCTCACCCCAGATGAATGATTTATGGCTACTAGACAGGCTGAACAAATGTGGGAATTCCCTAGCAACCAGGCAAACCCCACATGTACTCAGCCTGGCTAGTAGCCGTAAATCTTTCAGCTGAGGTGACAAAAACAGAATCTCCGAACACTTACAAATACTCGGAGATCACCCGGGCGTTCGAGTATACTCGCTCATCACTAATTGTAAGGTTTTAATATTAGACAGTGTAGGACCGTCCCGATCAGAGTTACCTTGTCGTGGTGGGATGGTTTTCATACTATTTTTGATCAAAAACAGTATTACTAAAAACTGTGTTATTTAAATGCACTTTTTGTTTTTATTTACTTAGTTACAGCAGGGTTTTTGCTAATTTTTTCTCTTGTAGGTTTTATACACGTTCAGTAAGTTGCACTGCACTGATTATATATCTCAATGACATATGTATCTATCTATATCTGTATATAACATTGTTTTATTAGTTAGTAAACTAGCTTGAAATGACAGAATTACTGTATGTAAAGGCTGATGTTAAAAATGCATTGCATACGGATTGCATACACGTCATACGGTGAGAAAAATCCCATTGTACTCTCATGACACTCTTCCTACCTTTTAGGAACAACATCGGACCAATTATATTTACGCTAATCAGTGTGAACCTTTAAACCAACAATTTTTTAAGAAATTAAAGAACGAAATTTGGCTAAACACTTGAAAGCTTCAAGAATTGTCCAAAACGGATATTAAATACGTTACAAAATTGGAATATCAAGCTCTTAATCCATTAATCTAGATCAGACCTAGCGGTAATTATTAAAATGGCTGATAAGGCTGGATCAGTAGTAATAATGAATGCAGTAGATTATGCAGATTACCGTATTTTTCGGATTATTAGACGCATCCCCCCCCCCAAATTTTGGGGGAAAATGGGGATGCATCTTATAACGTGAATATACCTTACCGGCCGCGGTGGAGCAGGGTCCCAGGGTCGCTGCTGGAGGAGGCAAGAGTGGAGCGTTGCTGAAGGCCGCAGTCTGGGATGAGGGGGTGTTTGGATGTGTGGCGCGCCGCTGCAGATGTTCAGTGCTTGGGGCTCTGCCGACATTTTGTGAAAGCCCAGAGCCCCCGCACTTACATGGTTTACTATGCAGTGGACTCTGGGAAAATGGCTGCTGGGGGCAGCGCATGCACAGATGGAGATCTCAGCACCAAGATCTCATCTCCCGAGATCTTGGTGCAGAGATCTCAATCTACGCATCGCTGCCCCAAGCAGCCATTTTCCCAGAGTCCCATTTTCACATAGTAAACAATGTAAGTGCGGGGGCTCGGGGCTTTCACAAAATGTCGGCAGAGTCCCCGCAGTACCGAACACCCTCAGCAGTGCGCCGCACATCTGAACACCCCCCTCATCCCATCCTGCGGCAATGCTCCACTCTTGCTTCCTCCAGCAACGACCCTGGGACCCCTCTTCACAGCAGCCACCACCCCTGGTAAGCAATAACATGCATAGATTATAAAAAGCACCACTATTTTATAAAACAAAAATATTTTGCCTATTTTTATCCTAAAAATTTGGGGTGCATTTTATAATCCACTGTGTCTTATAATCTGCTGCAAAATACGGTATGTGTGAACGCCTAGGTCAGGGAACCTTTTTGGCTGAGAGAGCCATGATGCGCCATATATTTTAAAATGTAATTCAGTGAGCACCATACAATATGTACATATGTAATAACTATCTTTCTTGCCTTGCGCAGGCATGTACTACGGAGGACAAAGAATGAACTTCAATCCAATATTTCGGCCAGCATGCAGCCAGCGGGTAAGGAAAGGGTGAATCAGACACTCGAAAACTGCGCCCATATGACCCAAAACCAGTCCCGCCAAATTCAGGTGACAGGTTCCCTTTAAGTTGGGCTTAATGAAAAACTTTGTAAAGCCAATGTATAAAAATGCTAAAGCATTCAAGCATTTAATTAATACATTTCGGAGGTTAAATGGAGAAATCAAAGGAAGGAGCCTTTATTGAACTTCAGATTTGTAAGCTGAGGAACTGCTGTGTTGCATGGGAAGGAAAAAGCTGCATGAGTAGCATTCACATTAGTGGTAACTAATTTTTTGGAAAATTCAAAAGCAGATTACTATAAAGAGTTGGTGGAAAATCTTAAATGATATAAGGATTTTGGCTGAAACATGGCCTTAAAGATTCATTTCTTACATTCACATCTAGACTCTTTCAGCAAACTGCAGAGCAGTGAGTGACGAACATTGAGAGAGATTTCACCAAGATATTGCAGATATGGAGAAAAGATATCAAGGAAAATGGAATTTATCAATGCTTGTAGATTACTGTTGGACAACTGTAAGAGATGATCCGATGCAGGAGTACAAGAGACAAGCAAAAATAGTGTTGTCACTGAATGAGGACCAAATTTTGTAGTGCAATTTCTGTAACTGTTTAAATTTAGCAATAGTGTTTAGACAGGTATTAGTTACCGTATTTTCCGGAGTATAAGGCCGGCGTCACACTCAGCGTAAGACAATACGGTCCGTATATTACGGCCGTAATACGCTGAAAAGTCCCCAAAATAGTGGTCCGTAGCTCCTCCGTAGGCAGGGTGTTTCAGCGTTTTTTGCGCACGGCATCCTCTGTATGTAATCCGTATGGCATCCGTACTGCGTGTTTTTCTCGCAGGCTTGCAAAGCCGACATACGGATATACAATGGATCCATGTGTAAAAAAAACAAAAAAAACATATATACTGTGATGTCAGTAGACACATATATGTATATATATTATTACTTCATACAGCGCTAGATATACTAGATATAGTATTATTACTTCATACAGCGCTAGATACTTCATATGAGGACAACCAGCAGAGGGCGCCCTCATATGAACTCGAGCCTGGGAGCTTTCTAGGAAAGTTCCCACGCTCCAGGAACAACCAGCAGAGGGCGCCTCACCACAAATGAAGGTAAATATTGGTCATTGACCTACTTTACCTTCATTCTCCGGGGTTTTGCAGGCAGGAGCAGCGCTGCATTAGCAGAGCTCCTGGCTGCAAAATGTTTTAACCCCTTCAGATGGATTTACATTGTGGGACCTTACAGATCTTCGGAAGGTATGTATATTGTTGGTTTATTATTTTTTCTTTGTTACAGAGCGAGGGTCTTCAGAAGGATTGAGCGTAGAATAAATTATTACAACAACCTTTGTTTTTATTTCAATAAAATAATTTTTAATAATGTGTGGTTTTTTTTAACCCTTTACTAGTATTGGATTAATAATGGATAGGTGTCATAATTGACGCCTCTCCATTATTAATTTGGCTTAATGTCACCTTACAATAGCAAGGTGACATTAACCTTCATTACCCCATATCCCACCACTACACGGGAATGGGAAGAGAGAGGCCAAGTGCCAGAATAGGCGCATCTTCCAGATGTGCCTTTTCTGGGGTGGCTGGGGGCAGGTGTTTTTAGCCAGAGGGGGGCCAATAACCGTGGACCCTCTCCAGGCTATTAATGTCTGCCCTCAGTCACTGGCTTTACTACTCTGGCGGAGAAAATTGTGCGGGAGCCCACGCCAATTTTTTCCCGCCATTTAACCCTTTAATTTAATAGCTAGAACGGTCAAATTTTGCACATACACACTACGAACATTAGTAGTGTGGAATATGCAAAAAAAAAGGTGATATGAGATGGTTTACTGTATGTAAACCATGTCTCATATCATGTTGGGTTTAGGAAGGAGATAGCAAAAGCCGGTAATTGAATTACCGGCTTTAAAGCTATCTAGCGCTGTATGAAATATTAATATATATACATATATGTGTCTCACTGACATATATATATATATATATATATATATATATATATATATATATATATATATATATATATATATATATATATATATATATATACGTATATATATACATATATATATATATATACGTATATATATATATATATATATATACACGTATATATATATATATATATATATATATACGTATATATATATATATATATATATATATACGTATATATATATATATATATATATATATATATATATATATATATATATATATATATATATACGTATATATATATATATATATATATATATATATATATATATATATATATATATATATATATATATATATATATATATATATATATATATATATACTAGATTGTGGCCCGATTCTAACGCATCGGGTATTCTAGAATATGCATGTCCCCGTAGTATATGGACAATGATGATTCCAGAATTCGTGGCAGACTGTGCCCGTCGCTGATTGGTCGAGGCAACCTTTATGACATCATCGTCGCCATGGCAACCATTATGACATCTACGTCGATACTGTGCCCGTCGCGGAATCAGAAACATGGGATTTCTACGTCCTTTATGACATTATCGTCGCTGTGCCCGTTGCTGATTGGTCGAGGCCTGGCGGCCTCAACCAATCAGAGACGCGGGATTTCTACGTCGATGCTGTGCCCATCGCTGATTGGTCGAGGCCTGACGGCCTCGACCAATCAGAGAGGTGGGATTTCCTGGACAGACAGACGGAAAAACCCTTAGACAATTATATATATATATATACACCTATTCTATGTGTACACATTTATTCTACCTATTCTACTGTAAGCTGTCAGTGTGATTTTACTGTACACCGCACTGAATTGCCGGCTTTTCTCTCTAACAGCGCTGCGTATTTCTCGCAAGTCACACTGCTGGTCCGTGTGTAATCCTTTTTTTGGGGGCTTCCATAGACTTTCATTGGCGTTTTTTTTGCGCAATACGGTGACAAACGCAGCATGCTGCGATTTTCTACGGCCGTAGAAAGCCGTATAATACTGATCAGGAAAATACGGCAGATAGGAGCAGGGGCATAGAGAATAATTGGGACATGTGTAATGCGTGTTTTACGGACGTATTTTATGCGCTCATACGTCCGTAAAACTCGCTAGTGTGACGCCGGCCTAAGATGACTGGGCATATAAGACTGACCCCCAACATTTCCAGTTAAAACATAAAATCTTCTCAAAAGTCATGGGTTGTCTTAAACGCTGGGTGTCGTCTTATAGGGAGGGTGCGGAGCAATCTGCGGTCGCCGCATATAGTGGGGGGAGTGGTCCCGATGACGAGGTGAGGGAGCGCCTCACCGGAAAGGTGTAAGTGAAGCAAGCTGCAGGCGTCCGGGATGCCAGGGTATGGAAAAAAAAGAGTGACGCTGTGCCCAGGAAAACACGCCTCTTTCACCCATATCACCCACTCTTGTATCCTATTACCTCCCTCTACGCCTCTCAGATCTCACTCCTGAGGACTTCAGTGAAGCGGCGCAGGAGCGCATGTGCGAGATCTGAGAGGCACAGAAGGAGGTAATAGGATACAAGGGTGGGCCAGACGGGTGAAAGAGGCGAGTTTTTCTGGGCACAGCGCCGCTCTCTTTTCTCCATACCCCCGGGTGTCCCGGATGCCTGCAGCTTGCTTCACTAACACCTTCCCTTCTACTTTGTTAATATCTCTGCAATGTTTAGGTGAAATTAAAAGAATGAAAAATGTAATTCCGCTCTGCAGCCGCGATTACATCATGGATTCAGTTCAACACAAAACATTGGGTGAAAGGTTCTCTTCACTTCATCCTTTACATTGTATCCAGAGTCCAATCTGCAGCAGACATTGACATGATGTGGATTTCATATCTGGAGACTGGTCACTTTATACTGCGGATGTCCCCAGCGTGTGCAGCGACTCCTGAGAGATCATTTTCTACAGTATCAGTCAGCGAAACCAACACCAAACCCCACGATCATCCGGAGGTTCCCTTTAAATTATCTCCATCTTCAACTCTAGGAAACAGTAATCTCCACTCACGAGAGAAAGCGTCATCTGTCCCCAAACCAGAGCGCCCTCCCTGTATACATGAGCACAGCCAGCGTTCTATTACTGTACATATACACATGGCAGAGCTGGGGGCACTATCTCCGGGAATGAAGGGGTTACTGCCCCCTGCCCCCGCCCAGTAATGGGGAATCTCCAGCACCTACCTCCACCTGCAGAGCCGCACACCACATATATGGCTGTTCTGTGCGCACAGGACCTGTGATGAGGTCACAGGAGGGGAGGAGTCAGGGGTCACATGATCAGGGGCCTCAGTGTATGCAGGACTGTGCTGTGCTGGTTGTCATGGTGCTGGATGAGGGGAAGTTTATGTGTGGGGTCAGGAGGGGTTTACAGGGTGGAAGTAGCAGAGCTGTGTGTGTACGAGGTGTACGGAGCGGAGCCGTGTGTGTACGAGGTGTACGGAGCAGAGCCGTGTGTGTACGAGGTGTACGGAGCAGAGCCGTGTGTGTACGAGGTGTATGGAGCAGAGCCGTTTGTGTACGAGGTGTACGGAGCAGAGCCGTGTGTGTACGAGGTGTATGGAGGTGAGCCGTTTGTGTACGAGGTGTACGGAGCGGAGCCATGTGTGTACAAGGTGTATGGAGCGGAGCCGTGTGTGGATGAGGTGTATGGAGCAGAGCTGTGTGTACGAGGTGCATGGAGCAGAGCCATGTGTGTACGAGGTGTACGGAGAGGAGCCGTGTGTGTACGAGGTGTAAGGAGCAGAGCTGTATGTGTACGAGGTGTACGGAGCGGAGCCGTGTGTGTACTAGGTGTACAAAGCGGAGCCATGTGTGTACAAGGTGTATGGAGCGGAGCCGTGTGTGTACGAGGTGTACAGAGCAGAGCTGTGTGTACAAGGTGCATGGAGCAGAGCCGTGTGTGTACGAGGTGTAAGGAGCAGAGCTGTATGTGTACGAGGTGTATGGAGTGGAGCCATTTGTGTACGAGGTGTATGGAGCGGAGCCGTATTTGTACGAGGTGTACGGAGCAGAGCCGTGTGTGTACTAGGTGTACAGAGCGGAGCCATGTGTGTACAAGGTGTATGGAGCGGAGCCGTGTGTGTACAAGGTGTATGGAGCGGAGCCGTGTGTGTACTAGGTGTACGGAGCGGAGCCATGTGTGTACAAGGTGTATGGAGCGGAGCAGTGTGTGTACAAGGTGTATGGAGCGGAGCAGTGTGTGTACAAGGTGTACGGAGTGGAGCCGTGTGTGTACAAAGTGTACGGAGCAGAGCCGTGTGTTTAATTTTACATCTACATAACTTGTTTCTAATGTGCATGCAATTATTACTTATATTTAGTGCACCGTTGATTCCATAGTGCTGTACAAGAGGAAGTTACATACAAACTACAAATATAGCTGACAGTGACCTAACAATTTCAAAAACCTGACCGGCACATCCAAACATAGACTAAGTGTGAACAGGTGCTGAACCTAGAGTCGCCAACTCGTATATAGTTAAGTAAATAAGGCAGCACACTGCAGCGCTAAAACATGCAAACTTGAAAACACGAAATTTGAACTGCATTACTGCACTAGAAATATGAAAAATGAGAGCTTTTAGCGCATAAAAATGGCCAATTTTATGTGTACCTATTAGCCCCTTTACGGCATCTCTCTTATACCAGGTCCTACGCTTGCCTTACCTCGCTGAGAATAAACGTCTCCATCTGAATGGGTACATGTGAAACCTCTTCTTAGACTAAAATTCTCTCTCTGTGGAGGGGTATTGGACCTGCTGTAATTAAAACACCTGAAGCTAGGAGGCGGAGTGCACGATCAGAAGGCTAAAGAATACATTGGATGTGCTGGTTAGGTTTTTGAAATGTATTCTTTAGCCTTCTGATCGTGCACTCCACCTCCTAGCTTCAGGTGTTTTAATTACAGCAGGTCCAATACCCCTCCACAGAGAGAGAATTTTAGTCTAAGAAGAGGTTTCACATGTACCCATTCAGATGGAGACGTTTATTCTCAGCGAGGTAAGGCAAGTGTAGGACCTGGTATAAGAGAGATGCCGTAAAGGGGCTACCAGGTACACATAAAATTGGCCATTTTTATGCGCTAAAAGCTCTCATTTTTCATATTTCTAGTGCAGTAATGCAGTTCAAATTTCGTGTTTTCAAGTTTACATGTTTTAGCGCTGCAGTGTGCTGCCTTATTTACTTAACTACATACGAGTTGGCGACTCTAGGTTCAGCACCTGTTCACACTTAGTCTATGTTTGGATGTGCCGGTCAGGTTTTTGAAATGTATTCTTTAGCCTTCTGATCGTGCACTCCACCTCCTAGCTTCAGGTGTTTTAATTACAGCAGGTCCAATACCCCTCCACAGAGAGAGAATTTTAGTCTAAGAAGAGGTTTCACATGTACCCATTCAGATGGAGACGTTTATTCTCAGCGAGGTAGGGCAAGTGTAGGACCTGTTATAAGTGAGATGCCGTAAAGGGGCTACCAGGTACACATAAAATTGGCCATTTTTATGCGCTAAAAGCTCTCATTTTTCATATTTCTAGTGCAGTAATGCAGTGACCTAACAATGGCAGACTGGAGCAGAGGGGAGGGGTCCGGACACTTGCGGCCTTACAGTCTACACAGTGATGGGGAAGGAGACAGTAGGTCGAGGGGTTGAGTTTCCAGTTATAAATGATGATATATTCAAAGCTTGACAGTAGAAAAAGGACCACCGCTAAATAGAATCTACTATTCGGCCCAATCTCCGAAGCTGGGGGAGCGGAATATGGAATAAATAGGGAGGTATGGACATCAATGCAAACACAACACTCACTGAACAAACAACCTGACAAGCGACCACAAAAGATGAAAAAACAAGTGTCATAACCAGCGAGAGAGGACAGGATGCAAAATAGAACATCGAATATTCCATGATGTAATGCACTAACATAAAACAACACTGCAGTGCAAGAAAATATCTTTATGTACACTGTGTTTATAGTTATTAGACAATCTGTGTTTTGATGATTAATATTATTATTGACTATCTGCCGTGCTATCGATCAGTCCAGAAGGTTAATTTACCTGAATGTTTCAGAAAGTGAAAGTGAATCTATGTGTGCAGAACTATCATGCAACTTTAACAGAGAAACGTGAATTTTCCATCTCAATTGTTTATTTTCATTTGTTACAGTGAGAATAATACGCAAACTCAAAATGTTCTAATGACGTAGTTACTTACCGGTAATGGGATTACTCAGAGCCCATGACAGCACCACAGAGAGAGGGGATCTGCCTCTCCCTTTAATCAGTTGGTTTACAGAGCACAGGAGGACATCCAGGTTATTGTCAAAGATTAAATATTTTTATCATACTACTTACAGTATGAGAAACACTCCGTGTCTTTACATAAATCACACCACAGAGTGCGTTAACTTGCCGGCCTAGCACATCTCATTTAGAACGGGCAAGGGAGTGCACAGTCACAGTGCACTGAAAAGTAATATCACACAGTGAATAGGGACTTCATACTGAGCATACATTCGAATTGACAATTGATGCATGCTCAGCCTTAAAGGGACATCACTGATGACATTTTTCAGGGTGGGGATAGAGATTATGTCTAGAGATGAGCGAATATGTTCGGAACAACAATTGCCAAATAAATTCGGCACAAATATGGTACCAGGGCTGCCACTAGAAATTTTGGGGCCCCATACTGGCAAAATTTTCGGGGCCCCCTTGAAACTCCGCCCAGGCTCCACCCCTGTCCCGCCTCCAGGCTCCACCCCTCGAACTGTCCGCAGTCCCACCTCTCTTGGAAAATCTCCACTTCTCACCTATCACACATTGACAGTTCCCATCACCAGATCATAAATATAGCCAGCAGCTTTTGTTTTGGCCAAAAGATTTTTTAAGCCGCCACCATAACACGGTAGACACTTTTGGCCGGGCCCTACTCTGCTGTAACCTATTAAATATTTGTTAAAATATGCAATACAATTTAGGTATATTTTTATTTTTCAATTTTTAAAATGACCTATAATACTACATACAAGGAACAAATACCACAGCACTATGACCAGACCACATATTACCACCACAGTGATCGAATAATATAAAATACAAGGAACAAATACCGCTACACCATGACCAGACCGCATATTACCACCAATGACTGAATACTACAATACTTATCAGTAATAAAAAAAAAACCCACAATACTATCACCATCAGTGCCATTATACACAGGAGATCTGTACTTAGTATGCAGTGTCTGTGTACAGGTAATACAGTGATCACCGGTGACATTGTACACAGGACCTCTGTATATAGTATACAGTGTATAGTGTCAGTGTATAGGTAACACTGACTCACCAGTGACGTCTCTAGGTGAAGTCCTTCATCTTTCATCCAGCACAGACCGCCATCACTTCATCCAGCCAGGACTCGTCTCTGCAGGAAATAACACAGTTATCTCGAGTTCTGCTTGTAGAACACATTACTTAATTTTCCCAGCCTCTACATTACACCACATGAAGAAGGCGACATAGTATCACTCTACACAGTAACAGGACCGACCCCCATTTAAAATAATATACTCAAAAAATAAAATAAATGCATCACTGTAATAATAATATCCCTTAATTAGCCCCTATGGTAATATTCGCCATCCTAGCCCCCGTGTGTCTCATTCCTGGCGTCAGCCATATGTTCTCCCATGCTGCCCCATATGATCTCCCCATCCTGCCCCATCTGTCTCCATCGTATCCATCCTGCCCCATCTGTCTCCAATCCTGCCCCATCTGTCTCCATTCTGCCCCATCTGTTTCCAATCCTGCCCCATCTGTGTCCAGCACTATGCCCCATCTGTGTCCAGCACTCTGCCCCATCTGTTTCCAATCCTGCCCCATCTGTGTCCAGCACTCTGCCCCATCTGTGTCCAGCACTCTGCCCCATCTGTGTCCAGCACGCTGCCCCATCTGTGTCCAGCACGCTGCCCCATCTGTGTCCAGCACGCTGCCCCATCTGTGTCCAGCACGCTGCCCCATCTGTGTCCAGCACTCTGCCCCATCTGTGTCCAGCACTCTGCCCCATCTGTTTCCAGCACTCTGCCCCATCTGTTTCCAGCACTCTGCCCCATCTGTGTCCAATCCTGCCCCATCTGTGTCCAGCACTCTGCCCCATCTGTGTCCAGCACTCTGCCCCATCTGTGTCCAGCACTCTGCCCCATCTGTGTCCAGCACTCTGCCCCATCTGTGTCCAGCACTCTGCCCCATCTGTGTCCAGCACTCTGCCCCATCTGTGTCCAGCACTCTGCCCCATCTGTGTCCAGCACTCTGCCCCATCTGTGTCCAGCACTCTGCCCCATCTGTGTCCAGCACTCTGCCCCATCTGTGTCCAGCACTCTGCCCCATCTGTGTCCAATCCTGCCCCATCTGTTTCCAGCACTCTGCCCCATCTGTTTCCAGCACTCTGCCCCATCTGTTTCCAGCACTCTGCCCCATCTGTTTCCAGCACTCTGCCCCATCTGTGTCCAGCACTCTGCCCCATCTGTGTCCAGCACTCTGCCCCATCTGTGTCCAGCACTCTGCCCCATCTGTTTCCAGCACTCTGCCCCATCTGTTTCCAGCACTCTGCCCCATCTGTTTCCAGCACTCTGCCCCATCTGTGTCCAATCCTGCCCCATCTGTGTCCAGCACTCTGCCCCATCTGTGTCCAGCACTCTGCCCCATCTGTGTCCAGCACTCTGCCCCATCTGTGTCCAGCACTCTGCCCCATCTGTGTCCAGCACTCTGCCCCATCTGTGTCCAGCACTCTGCCCCATCTGTTTCCAGCACTCTGCCCCATCTGTGTCCAGCACTCTGCCCCATCTGTGTCCAATCCTGCCCCATCTGTTTCCAGCACTCTGCCCCATCTGTTTCCAGCACTCTGCCCCATCTGTTTCCAGCACTCTGCCCCATCTGTGTCCAGCACTCTGCCCCATCTGTGTCCAGCACTCTGCCCCATCTGTGTCCAGCACTCTGCCCCATCTGTGTCCAGCACTCTGCCCCATCTGTGTCCAGCACTCTGCCCCATCTGTGTCCAGCACTCTGCCCCATCTGTGTCCAATCCTGCCGCATCTGTTTCCAGCAATCTGCCCCATCTGTTTCCAGCACTCTGCCCCATCTGTGTCCAGCACTCTGCCCCATCTGTGTCCAGCACTCTGCCCCATCTGTTTCCAATCCTGCCCCATCTGTTTCCAGCACTCTGCCCCATCTGTTTCCAGCACTCTGCCCCATCTGTGTCCAGCACTCTGCCCCATCTGTGTCCAGCACTCTGCCCCATCTGTGTCCAGCACTCTGCCCCATCTGTGTCCAATCCTGCCCCATCTGTGTCCAGCACTCTGCCCCATCTGTTTCCAATCCTGCCCCATCTGTTTCCAGCACTCTGCCCCATCTGTGTCCAGCACTCTGCCCCATCTGTGTCCAGCACTCTGCCCCATCTGTGTCCAGCACTCTGCCCCATCTGTGTCCAGCACTCTGCCCCATCTGTGTCCAGCACTCTGCCCCATCTGTGTCCAGCACTCTGCCCCATCTGTGTCCAATCCTGCCCCATCTGTGTCCAATCCTGCCCCATCTGTTTCCAGCACTCTGCCCCATCTGTTTCCAGCACTCTGCCCCATCTGTGTCCAGCACTCTGCCCCATCTGTGTCCAGCACTCTGCCCCATCTGTGTCCAGCACTCTGCCCCATCTGTGTCCAGCACTCTGCCCCATCTGTGTCCAGCACTCTGCCCCATCTGTGTCCAGCACTCTGCCCCATCTGTGTCCAATCCTGCCCCATCTGTTTCCAGCACTCTGCCCCATCTGTGTCCAGCACTCTGCCCCATCTGTGTCCAGCACTCTGCCCCATCTCTGTCCAGCACTCTGCCCCATCTCTGTCCAGCACTCTGCCCCATCTCTGTCCAGCGTTCTTCCCTGGGCCCCCCGGATCTCCGCTCTCAAGGAAAAAAAAAAAAAAAAAAAGATCTTCTTACCTGGCCGTGCTCCTGCGGCGGGCGAAGTCTCCACGCAGCTGCAGCGTGCACTCGCCGGTGACTGACAATGATGTCAGACGCCGGCGACATGCACGCACGCTGCGGCTGACGTCAGCTGCCAGCCTCAGATTGGCTGGCGGCTGTTAACTATTGACGTGCGGGCCCGCACCCGCACGTCAATAGCTTTGAACAGCTGCAGCGTCGGCGCTAAGGGCCCGGTTAGCCTGCGGCTGCCGGTAGGGGCCCGGTGAGCAGATGAGACGGGGCCCGATGTGGGCCCCCTCTGCCCACCGGGCCCCATACGCCAGTCACGGCCGTCATGCCCTGATGGCGGCCCTGTAAAATGCTCACATATATACATACAGTATACCAGTATATGACGTCTTCTCACGCATTATAGGTGAGGTGTGTTATTAAAGATAATTCATAAAAATACACACATGCATTGTGTGCTGGTATTAGGGTACTGAGTGCAGCACTCCTCTGTAGACATGGCATCTCTACACTGATAGAACTATTATACATACACATATACACACACACTGTACATTACGTACAATATATACTACAGATACAAGGATCATATATATATACACACACTGTACGCTATACATTAACTACACTATATACTGCAGATACACTATTACATATACAAGGATCATCTCCAGTATATCCATACACTTATTTACAAACAAGAAAATACATATACTGCACACTATATATTACATACACTATATACACCATAGTATTATATATACTTACCTATGATGCAGGGCCTTCACCACCTGCACCATTATCCCAGGGCAGCAGACAGCCAGGGCAGAAGTCAGTAGGAGCCCCCAGCACAGCAGGAGACTATAATAAGTGCGGCTGCTGTCTCTTCCAGTGCAGACTCTTGGTCACCACCTCCCCCGGTCCTGACTGCAAGTGATGAGTACAGGGAGACTTCCTACACAGCAGTTTCCTAGCACTGGTGTTATGGAGGGACAGTGTAGTGTAGCCTAGTGCCGGCAGCTTGATCCCACAGGAATAGTGGGGCCCCGGGGTCCCTCCTGCAGCCCAGTGAAGCCCTAGTTCTGGAGCCACTAGGAGGCAGCACCACAGGATTACTGACCTTTACTGGCTCCAATCTCTTCCTGCAGACTCAGAGCTCCGGTCACTGCTGCTGTTCTGTTCTGGACTAGGTGAGGGTGAGAGATGATGGAGGCGGCACCGAGCTCTGCACAGAGCAAAAGCCCAAGTCCTTGTGCAGCGTCTGCTGCAGTGAGTGCGGCCACATCAGACAGGAGCGATGCAATCACCTCATAATGCCTCCAGACCGGCAGGAAAAGAGGTGGGGCCCAAAGTGTATGAGACATGCTGACTGCGAGTCTGGTCAGTCCGGGCCCTCCCTCCTTACCTCTCCTCACCGTCACCGGGCCCCCCCTCCTTGCCTCTCCAGTCCTCACTGGGCCCCTTACACATGTAATGGCTGTAATGCCCTGATGGCGGCCCTGTATGGTACATTCGGATTCGTGATCGGTAGCACAAGCATTTTTCTTAAAATCGGAAAAAGTAGAATAGACAGAATAGATATACACACATTGAATACATACAGCTCTGGCAAAAATTAAGAGACCACTGCAAAATTTTCAGTTTGTCTGATTTTTCTCTTTATAGGTATATCTTTGAGTAAAGTATAAATTGTTATTTTATTCTATAAACTACTGACAACATGTCTCCGAAGTTCCAAGCAATACATTTCTTATTTATTTTCTGAAAATGAGAAATGGTCAAAATAACAAAAAATGCATTGCTTGCAGACCTCAACTAATGCAAAAAAAGTTAATAATCATTTAGAAACAACAAAACTAATGTTTTAACTGAGCAAGAGTTCAGAAATCAATATTTTGTGGAATAACTATGTTTTTTATCACAGCTTTCATGCGTCGTGGCATGCTTTCCACCAGTCTTTCACACTGCTTTTGGGTGACCTTATGCTACTCCTGCTACATAAATGTAAGCAGTTCTTCTTTGTTTGATGGCTTGTGACTATCCATCTTCCTCTTGATTACATTCCAGAGGTTTTCAATGGGGTTCAGGTCTGGAAATTGGGCTGCCCATGACAGGGATTTGATGTGGTGGTCCTTCATCCACACCTTGATTGACCTAGCTGTGTGGCATGGCGCATTGTTCTGATGGAAAAAACAGTCCTCAGAGTAGGGAAACATTGCCTGAACAGAAGGAATAAACTGTTTTTTCAGGATAACCTTGTATGCGGCTTGATTCATACTCCCTTCACAAAGAACAACCTGCCCAATTCCAGCCTTGCTGAAGCATACCCAGATCCTCCACAAAATTTCACAGTGGGTGCAAGACACTGTGGCTTATATGCCTCTCCAAGTCTCAATCTAACCATTAGACAACCAGGTGTTGGGCAGAGCTGAAAATTAGACTCATCAGATAAAATTACCTTACTTCAGTCCTCTATGGTCCAATCCTTATGGTCTTTGGCAAACTTCAGTCTGGCTCTCCTTTGCTTCTCATTGATGAAAGGCTTTTTTTTAGTTTTACATGACTTGAGTCCTGCCTCTAGGAGCCTGTTACAAACTGTTCTTGTCGTGCACTTCACCCCAGCTGCCATTTGCCATTCCTTTTGTAGGTCACTTGATGTTATCCTGCGGTTGCTGAGTGACATTTGAATAAGATGACGTCATCCCGGTCAGCGGAGAGTCGTTTTTGCCCTCTGCCGGTTTGTAGCTTTGTTGTCCACAATGTCTGCTGCTTGACCTTGTTGTAATGGCCTGCCATCTTAGAAATTTCAAGGATGGAGGCAACATGACGCTCACTGTATCCCTCTGCTAAAGCCAGAATTGAGCCCTTCTTTTCCTCACTCAAGACTTTTCTTTTCAACTCCTTTGGCATGATTGAAAAGTTGTTTTTTCATTCCTATTACTTTTGTAATATTACTAGCACTTGTTTTGCTATCCAGCTTGTCCTATTGCAAGAGGATTGTGAACACCACAGCAGAGTTTTTTTTATACTTTCATTCCTTAACCCCTTCCTGACATCTGACGTACTATCCCGTCGAGGTGGGCCCGTATGACCACCGACGGGATAGTACGTCATACGCGATCGGCCACGCTCACGGGGGGAGCGCGGCCGGGTGTCAGCTGCCTATCGCAGCTGACATCCGGCACTATGTGCCAGGAGCGGTCACAGACCGCTCCCGGCACATTAACCCCCGGCACACCGCGATCAAACATGATCGCGATGTATCGGCGGTACAGGGAAGCATCGCGCAGGGAGGGGGCTCCCTGCGGGCTTCCCTGAGCCCCCCGCAGCAACGCGATGTGATCGCGTTGCTGCGAGGGTCTCCGTACCTCCCTCCCTGCTCCAGGCCCGGATCCAAGATGGCCACGGCATCCGGGTCCTGCAGGGAGGGAGGTGGCTTACCAAGTGCCTGCTCAAAGCAGGCACTGTGAAGGCTGTACTGCTCTAAGTGAGATCAGTGATCTGACAGAGTGCTGTGCACACTGTCAGATCACCGATCTGTGATGTCCCCCCCTGGGACAAAGTAAAAAATTAAGAAAAAAAATTTTTTCCAAATGTGTAAAAAAAAAAAAAAAAATCCTAAATAATGAAAAAAAAAATATTATTCCCATAAATACATTTCTTTATCTAAATAATAAAGAAAAAAACACAATAAAAGTGCACATATTTAGTATCGCCGCGTCCGTAACGACCTGACCTATAAAACTGGCCCACTAGTTAACCCCTTCAGTAAACACCGTAAGAAAAAAAAAAAACCAGGCAAAAAACAAACGCTTTATTATCATACCGCCGAACAAAAAGTGGAATAACACGCGATCAAAAAGACGGATATAAATAACCATGGTACCGCTGAAAATGTCATCTTGTCCCGCAAAAAACGAGCCACCATACAGCATCATCAGCAAAAAAATAAAAAAGTTATAGTCCTGAGAATAAAGCGATGCCAAAATTATTATTTTTTTCTATAAAATAGTTTTTATCGTATAAAAGTGCCAAAACATAAAAAAATGATATAAATGAGGTATCGCTGTAAACGTACTGACCCGAAGAATAAAACTGCTTTATCCATTTTACCAAACGCAGAACGGTATAAACGCCTCCCCCAAAAGAAATTCATGAATAGCTGGTTTTTGGTCATTCTGCCTCACAAAAATCGGAATAAAAAGCGATCAAAAAATGTCACGTGCCCGAAAATGGTACCAATAAAAACGTCAACTCGTCTCGCAAAAAACAAGACCTCACATGACTCTGTGGATTCAAATATGGAAAAATTATAGCTCTCAAAATATGGTAACGCAAAAAATATTTTTTGCAATGAAAAGCATCTTTCAGTGTGTGACGGCTGCCAATCATAAAAATCCGCTAAAAAACCCGCTATAAAAGTAAATCAAACCCCCTTCATCACCCCATTATTTAAGGAAAAATTAAAAAAATGTATTTATTTCCATTTTACCGTTAGGGCTAGGGTTAGGGCTAGGGTTAGGGTTGGGGCTAGGGTTGGGGCTAGGGTTAAGGCTACAATTAGGGTTTGGGCTAAAGTTACGGTTAGGGTTTAGATTACATTTACGGTTGGGATTAGGGTTAGGGGTGTGTCAGGGTTAGAGGTGTGGTTAGGGTTATTGTTGGGATTAGGGTTAGGGGTGTGTTTGGATTAGGGTTTCAGTTATTATTTGGGGGTTTCCACTGCTTAGGCACATCAGGGGCTCTCCAAACGCGACATGGCGTCCGATCTCAATTCCAGCCAATTCTTCGTTGAAAAAGTAAAACAGTGCTCCTTCCCTTCCGAGCTCTCCCGTGTGCCCAAACAGGGGTTTACCCCAACATATGGGGTATCAGCGTACTCAGGACAAATTGGACAACAACTTTTGTGGTCCAATTTCTCCTGTTACCCTTGGGAAAATACAAAACTGGGGGCTAAAAAATAATTTTTGTGGGAAAAAAAAAGATTTTTTATTTTCATGGCTCTGCGTTATAAAACTGTAGTGAAACAATTGGGGGCTCAAAGTTCTCACAACACATCTAGATAAGTTCCTTGGGGGGTCTAGTTTCCAATATGGGGTCACTTGTGTGGGGTTTCTACTGTTTAGGTACATTAGGGGCTCTGCAAACGCAATGTGATGCCTGCAGACCATTCCATCTAAGTCTGCATTCCAAATGGCGCTCCTTCCCTTCCGAGCCCTTCCATGCGCCCAAACTGTGGTTCCCCCCCCCCACATATGGGGTATCAGCGCACTCAGGACAAATTGAACAACAAATTTTTTGGTCCAATTTCTCCTGTTACCCTCGGGAAAATACAAAACTGGGGGCTAAAAAATAATTTTTGTGGGAAAAAATTTGTTTTATTTTTACGGTTCTGCATTCTAAACTTCTGTGAAGCACTTGGTGGGTCAAAGTGCTCACCACACATCTAGATAAGTTCCTTAGGGGGTCTACTGTCCAAAATGGTGTCACTTGTGGGGGGTTTCAATATTTAGGCACATCAGGGGCTCTCCAAACGCAACATGGTGTCCCCATCTCAATTCCAGTCAATTTTGCATTGAAAAGTCAAATGGCGCTCCTTCGCTTCCGAGCTCTGTCATGCGCCCAAACAGTGGTTTATCCCCACATATGGGGTATCGGTGTACTCAGGACAAATTGTACAACAACTTTTGGGGTCCATTTTCTCCTGTTACCCTTGGTTAAATAAAACAAATTGGAGCTGAATTAAATTTTTTGTGAAAAAAAGTTAAATGTTCATTTTTATTTAAACATTCCAAAAATTCCTGTGAAACACCTGAAGGGTTAATAAACTTCTTGAATGTGGTTTTGAGCACAGTGAGGGGTGCAGTTTTTAGAATGGTGTCACACTTGGGTGGGTATTTTCTATCATATAGACCCCTCAAAATGACTTCAAATGAGATGTGGTCCCTAAAAAAAATGGTGTTGTAAAAATGAGAAATTGCTGGTCAACTTTTAACCCTTATAACTCCCTAACAAAAAAAAATTTGGTTGCAAAATTGTGCTGATATAAAGTAGAAATGTGGGAAATGTTACCTATTAAGTATTTTGTGTGACATATCTCTGTGATTTAATTGCATAAAATTTCAAAGTTGGAAAATTGCGAAATTTTCAAAATTTGCGCCAAATTTCAGTTTTTTTCACAAATAAACGCAGGTAGTATCAAAGAAATTTTACCACTATCATGAAGTACAATATGTCACGAGAAAACAATTTCAGAATCACTGGGATCCGTTGAAGCGTTCCAGAGTTATAACCTCATAAAGGGACAGTGGTCAGAATTGTAAAAATTGGCCCAGTCATTAACGTGCAAACCACCCTTGGGGGTGAAGGGGTTAAATAAGATTTGGTTGGGGTGATCACCTAATCAGAAGCACATTAGGTAGAATGAGGTGTACTCTGGTTGGAATTCAATTGACACTGAAATGGAATGGCTGTCAGACATGTAGAGAAGCTGATTTTTTATAAAACTGTGCAGTGGTCTCTTATTTTTTGCCAGAGCTAGACAGCAGCTTCGTGAGGGTCAGGTTCAGGTGCGACGTGGTACAGATGTATACCCGGAGTTGCCGGGGCGGACAGCAGAGTTTCAGTGCAACATGGTCACCGAGGCACTAGTAAGGGCATGGACAAAATGGTACCAAGGGCTCGAAGGCAGATACTTAGATGGCAGAATGAGCTGCGGGGGTAGGGAACCCCAAATAAACAAGGTCGAGACCACCCAAAACTGCCCTAAATCTACTGTTAGTCAGGAAAGTTGGCGTACCTTCTGCAACGGAGAACGAGGAGGTGGGTCGTCACCTAACAAAGTCTGGAGGAGAAACATAAATCGGAGGGATGCATGCGTCAACTGATGTTTCCAGTCCCCACTTTGGTTTTGCAGTGCAGTGTTGGGCGGGGGTGTCACAGGGTCATGCGGATTCCCTGTCACGCACCCAAGTGGGGTGACAAGTGTTCAACCCCACAGGTTTGAACAGAGGGAGGGGGTCTGTGAGGCATTGACTGGTGTTACCTGTAGGTGTGACTGTATGTTTCTCCCAGGATGCGTATTGAGGTGTATTGAGGTCATGAGAGGACATTGCAGTCACAGGCATAGCTGTGGTTGCAATGCAGACTAAAGTGAGTATAGGTCTTTGACATTCTAATTGTCCAAGATTCAGTGTCACTGTCAATCTGGTGTTTGGGGGAGTACAGAGCAGTCGGCTCTTCACCGCTCTACCTGTGTGAGGCAACACAGGCCAGCAGAGCCAAATAGCCAGGGGAGCTGAGAAGTCTTGCACCCACAGCTTACACAGCCTTGCAGTCGACCAGGGCAACTGGTCTAGAAGGTGGACTGGCATATTCATTGGCTGCGATCCAGAGGACATCGTGTGCTGTGCATTATTTGTGAGTTAAACATTAAAGAGAATTTTTGCTTTGAGCTTTGCTGAGTCACTGCCTCATCACTGCATATTGTGCTACCATTGCACTACAATGTAATATATACTGTATATATGTCAGTGACACACATATATACTGTATGTATATATATTACATAGAAGAAAAGCTGGCAACGCAGCAGCTGAGGTAGTGTAAAATCACAGCAAGAGCCGACAGGATAGAATAGATGGATTACATACAGTAAATACATATATAATTGGTAGATGTATAGATGTCAGTGACAAATACAATTAGTATAATGTGTGTGCGCAGCTTACTGTACATGTATTTAATTAATAAAAGATTTTTCTGAAAAAAATGGCGTGGGCTTCCTTGTAAATTTTCGTAACTAGCAAAGGGAAAGCCAGGCTATTAATATCAGCTCACAGCTGTATACTTAGCCTCTACTGGCTATTAAAATGGGGACTAAATTAATTAGGGTCCCCCTATCTACTATATAATTGTCTAAGGGTCACTTCTGTCTTTCTGTCTTTCTTTCTGTCACGGATATTCATTGGTCGCGGCCTCTGTCTGTCATGGAATCCAAGTTGCTGATTGGTCGTGGCAAAACGCCCACGACCAATCAGCGATGGGCGCAGTCTGGCGGCAATATGGCCGCTCCTTCCTCCCCACAGTCAGTGCCCGCTCCGTACTCCCCTCCAGTCAGCGCTCACGCAGGGTTAATGGCAGCGCTAATGGACCGCGTTATGCCACGGTGTAACGCACTCCATTAATGCTGCTATTAACCCTGTGTGACCAACTTTTTTTTACTATTGATGCTGCCTATGCAGCCTCAATAGTAAAAAGATCTAATGTTAAAAATAATTAAAAAAAAAAAATCATCATATATTCTGTTTTGAATTCTGTGGCAGAGCTCCCTCCTGTGGTCACAAGTGGTACTTCGACTGATTCTCTCTGTAAGCTTCCGTTGGTGGAGGAAAGTGGTACTGCGGCTTCTGAGTTTCCTTCCTCAGGTGATGTGGTGAAGTCGTTAGGTGCTGCTCTATTTAACTCCACCTAGTGCTTTGATCCTGGCCTCCAGTCAATGTTCTAGTATTGGACCTGTTTCCTCCTGGATCGTTCCTGTGGCCTGCTGCTCTGCATAGCTAAGTTCCGCTTTGCTATTTTGTTTGCTGTTTTTTTCTGTCCAGCTTGTCTATTTGTTTTTTCTTGCTTGCTGGAAGCTCTGGGACGCAGAGGGTGTACCTCCGTGCCGTTAGTTCGGTACGGAGGGTCTTTTTGCCCCCTTTGCGTGGTTTTTGTAGGGTTTTGTGTTGACCGCAAAGTTACCTTTCCTATCCTCGCTCTGTTCAGAAAGTCGGGCCTCACTTTGCTAAATCTATTTCATCTCTACGTTTGTCTTTTCATCTTAACTCACAGTCATTATATGTGGGGGCTGCCTTTTCCTTTGGGGTATTTCTCTGAGGCAAGGTTGGCTTATTTTCTATCTTCAGGCTAGCTAGTTTCTCAGGCTGTGCCGAGTTGCATAGGGAGCGTTAGGCGCAATCCACGGCTGCCTCTAGTGTGGTTGGAGAGGATTAGGGATTGCGGTCAGCAGAGTTCCCACGTCTCAGAGCTCGTTCTATGTTTTTGGGTTATTGTCAGGTCACTGTATGTGCTCTGACCTCTATGTCCATTGTGGTACTGAATTACCTTATCATAATAATATTCACATTCCGGCACCTTTCCCGCTCCTCGTGACGCTCCGGTAACCCCTCCATGCAAGCGGCAGGTTCCAGTGGCAAGGATGGTATGTGACAAGGACCTGCCATGACATCACGGTCATGTGACCGCGACGTCATCACAGGTCCTACGAAAAAGACCTGCCATGATGTCACGGTCATGTGACCGCGACGTCATCACAGGTCCTGCGCCCATACCAACCCTGGGACCGGAAGCTGCCGCGTGCACCGCACACAGGGCTAGGACTTCAACGGACGGTGAGTATATGTTTAATTTTTTATTTTAAGTCTGTATACTACATGGCTCTGTGCTGTATACTCCGTCGCTGTGCAATATACTACGTGGCTGGGTAATATACTACATCGCTGGGCAATATACTACGTGGACATGCATATTCTAGAATACCCGATGCGTTAGAATCGGGCCACCATCTAGTAATTGATAACCAGCAAAGGCTATGCAGACAGTTGTGGGCTGATAATAATAGCCAAAGAAGGGGCTATGGATAAAAACATCAGCTCTCTGCCACCCCATTAAAAGCACATCTCTAAGATGCACCAATTCATGCACTTAACCTCTCTCTTCCCACTTGCCCTGTAGTGGTGGCAAGTGGGGTAATAGTTGGGGGGTTAATGTCACCTTTGTATTGTCAGGTGACATCAAGCCCTGAGGTTAGTAATGGAGAGGCATCAATAAGACACACCATTACTAACCCCATAGTCACATTGTAAATAAAAACAGACACCCAGAAAAAGTCCTCCATTTGGTTAACCCCTTCATGACCCTAGTTTTCGGTTTTGCTCCCCTCCTTCCCAGAGCCATAACTTTTTTATTTTTCCGTCAATATGGCCATGTGAGGGCTTATTTTTTACGGGATGAGTTTTACTTTTGAAGGACATCATTGATTTTAGCATTTCGTGTACTAGAAAATGGGAAAAAATTCCAAGTGCGGTGAACTTGCAAAAAAAGTGCGATCCCACACTGTTTTTTTTGTTTGGCTTTTTTGCTAGGTTCACTAAATGCTAAAACTAACCTTCCATTATGATTCTCCAGGTCATTATGAATTCATAGACACCAAACACATCTAGGTTCTTTTTTATCTAAATATAAAAAAAAAGTGGAGAACACACTAGCGCTCCAGATAAATCCTAGGAGAGGGGTAGGTGTTCAGTGTAGAGCACTGCTGGTAAATAAAACAGGTTCTGTGAGGACCTGTTGAGTATGTACAGCTAGTTAATATGTAAATTTCACCTGCGCTATCTACACAAAAAGAGCAATGCGGAAAGGGCCACAACAATTTGAGGAAAAAATAGATTTAAAGACACTTACTGTTTGGTGTCGTGGATGATTGCATATAGGTCCTGTTTACGGTTGCAGTAAGATCTTAGAGATGAAAAGGTGAATATGTGCTCTTTATATTGTGTTTGTGAATGAGACGAGATGGTTGAAAGCGTATATGTGAATATAAATTTTTACTCAATTTGCGTGATTTGTATCGATACACATTCACAGTTGCTGTCGTGATGGCTGGGAATGGTTATTCCCCTGGGATTTGACGATCCTCACTGCTTAGAACAAATTTGCAACCTCTATGATCTATGATTTAATTGTATATATATATATATATATTTTTTTTTTGAATTCACAGATCTTAATTGTCCTCACTTGTGATACAGAAGAATGGTAGGATGACATGGGGTTTGCAGGAATGAGGACCTGCTAAGCTGGTTAATGGTGCTGTAATCAAGGGTGATATTTCATATGTACAGGTTTGGTTG
This sequence comes from Ranitomeya imitator, assembly GCF_032444005.1. Lineage (NCBI taxonomy): Eukaryota > Metazoa > Chordata > Amphibia > Anura > Dendrobatidae > Ranitomeya > Ranitomeya imitator. Next base: position 377,924,324 of record NC_091283.1, read on the forward strand.
GAGCCTTCCCTGATACATTAATTATATTAATTATGCTGGTTTGACAAGTTGTGCATATGCATATAGGGTCGAGATGTACTCACCATTTCCCTTAATGGCGAGTTGCCGTGATTCCAGGGGTAGTGGGCGTACTGCTGATGCTGTGGTGGTGCAGTCAGCTTGGGAAGGACGTTGCTGCAGGAGCGGCAAGACCGCGAGAACCTCATGCGCCCCGGCCGGAAGCAGCGACGAGGTGGTGGTAAAAGGGGGTGGGCGGAGGTGTAGGTGACATCACCGAGCTACGGAACTAGAATGGACAGAAAGGTTTACTGCCCATAGCGCACCTGTCCTTTCTAGTTCCGTAGCGTGGGAAACACCAGCTTTTGTACGGTGTACGTTCAGCTATATTTGACGATTTAATCGACGATTAAAATCAGCGAATATTGCAAATTCGGCGATCGTGAGCCGTACCAAACCTACAAATATTCGCTCATCTCTAATTATGACAAAGACCACAGACACTTCCCTGATGGCGTCTCTTTTGTGTATCCAAGCATGCACTGGAGATTCTGAAATGAAATGTCATCAAAATTGAAGTTAAAAAACAAAACAATAAAGAAGGAACTGTAACTAAAATAAATGTGATTAGATTATTACATTACATTGATTGTAGTCCTAAATGTCAATCTGTGTTCGTTTCGAACCACAACTTTTACAGTGTGAATTACCCTTTCACATTTATATACAAAACTCCTACCAGCTCTCCCTCAACTCATTGGATACTAGGGCAATATTTTAATTTTTAAAGATTAAAAAAATAAAAAAAAGATGCAAAATACAAGGAAGTAATTTTTTGTAAGAAAAATTCTTTATTTCTACAAGACCAAGAAAAAAGACATGACAGTACAAAATCATATAAGCAACATCCAACAAATCTCTAAATCTGTAATGGTATGTATATACCTCAAAACTACTTGTACACAGGGAAAAGTTGGGATAGCCAACCATACTAGCTTAATTTTAGGTCAAGGAGTTATGTATTTGATTAAAAAGGGTAATTCAAAGAAGTAAGGCACCTCAAAGGGAATCTGTCAGTAGGATCAACCCCCATAAGCATTGTATAATAGCATGTAGGTCATAGGAAGCTGAATAAAATAATACCTTGATATCTGTGATCCAATGTCTTATTAAGAGCAGACTGTCAAGTCATTACATGTCTCACACTGGAGACATCCCCTTTCATTTAATTTAAGCTCTAGAGCAGTGTTCCCCAACTCCGGTCCTCAAGAGCCACCAACAGGTCATGTTTTCAGGATCTCCTTAGTATTGCACAGGTGATAATCGCATTACCTGGATAGGCAAGCATTCAATCACCTGTGCAATATTAAGGAAATCCTGATGGTGGCTCTTGAGGACCGGAGTTGGGGAACACTGCTCTAGAGGCAGAGTCTCAGGGAGATTTGTGTCCAGCCCATTGATCTTAACAGCTCATTTACATATTTAGAAATGTGGGTTTCTCTGGACTAAAACATTGGAACGCAAATATTAAAGTGTCATTTTATTAAATGAATTTATTTCTTTGACCTACGTGTCCATATAGATGGCATAGGAGGGTTGATCTTACTGACAAATTCTCTATCTTAGGTGTCCCATAGAGCAACAGTAAGCATGAGAGAGAATAAAGAGAAAATAATGAGAAAGGGAAATGGAAAAATAATAACAGGGGGAATAGGGAGGCAGAAAGAATTCCTCAAAAAAGTAACTGTAGAAGTTAATCTAAGGAAACTGCTTAGACCGATTTGCCCCGAACATCTGCATGAAGCCTAATGGAAAACATAGTTCACAACATCAGACAATTTTCATTTAATGGATCTACAAATAAGTTAATGGTCTGAAAAGAAGATACCAACTTTATCAAAGCGGTGGAGACCAATATCTTTGTGTCTAGATAATAAACGATCCTCTTGTACACATCATAGTAGACTAAATGTAAAGAGAAGTCCCTATCCATTGGATAAAGAAGCCACCACAAATCAATCAGATGGCGTTCATGTAGGCACTCCAGTATTCACTCTTGCATAGGGTGTGAAATATCATGTAACTCTTTACAGTTGTCTACGTAGGGGTCTAGAGCCATATTAATGTGACTCCCCCAGGACCATCATACCCTCTACAAAAAATGTCATCTGTTCAAAGTATGCGCAGAGAGCCCCGTCCTGATATGCAGTGGGTAAATACAGGCAAGCAAAAATGACTGAGAAGCTGCTGCTCGACCGCCCCTCCAAAATCCTTAGCAGTTCAGGATATAAATTTGTTAAGCTTCCCAATTGGTCAATTTGTGTTTTTTTTTCCATTCCTTCTCTTCTTCCTAGAGACATATTCCCCAATTCATCAATTCAAGATTTTCTCACCAATTTCATAAGGGGGTGTGTTGGAGTCAGATGCTCTTGATTCATTAATAGGTGCTGGCCTCTTAATAAATCAGGCTTATACTGTCTGATAAGTGGCATGTGCCTTGCCAAAAGTCTTATGCTGTTAGAACTCATCATGAATAAGAAAAGTTGTGGTGTAATGCCACTTCTGCACCCTCATTCTGAACATTTTGGTGGAGCTTGGAGAAACTTGCAAATAATTTTGCACAACTTCGAGTTGCGCAAAAATTGTAGAGATTTTCAAAGCAATTATGCTAGAATTATGGCAAAATTGCTTTGATGAATCAGGGTTATAATATTTTTTTTATATCAATATAGAGCATGATTGCTTGTTTTTTTGGGGGGACATTATTCATTTTGCCAAGTAATGTACTGAAACACCAGGAGAAACATCAAAAATGCGTCGACATTTTTAAAAACACAATTTTGCCATTGTTTTTTTTTTTTATTTTATTTTTTACGGCATTTGTTTAGCAGGTAAAATGATCTGTCAGGAAAAATGGGGATTATTCAAACTATTATAATTTTTATATATTTTTTAAATATGCAGAATTATTATTTTGTGCTGCAGAGTGGCATTATTAAAGAAGTTGTCTACTATTCAAACAACTCCTTGTCATAACCTACCCTACCCTGATAAAATTTAAAAAAAAAAATTATTCTCACCTCCCATGCCAGCGCTATTCCATCGATGTCAGCATTCACTCTCTCTGGGGTCTTCATGCAGTGGTCATGACACGTGACCTCACTGCCCTTCCGTCAAATTGAAAATGAAGAAAAAGTCAGATCAGCTGCAGCCCTGACTTCCTCTCTATGTTCAATTCGACAAAATTGATTGGGTGTCGTGGTCACGTGTCACAACAACTGCAAGAGGACCCCAGGACTGCAAGTGCCAACTCTGCTGGAACAGCATAAGCAGGGGAGGGGAGTAAAGGCTTTTATATTTTAATCGGGGTCAATTGTGGGGTATGAAACGGGGTTGACCAACAAGTGGACAACCCCTTTAAAAACTTATTATCAAGTAATGGACAACCTGTGTAAGTGGTCAATTAGCAGAAATCAGACCAATCTCCAAGCTCTGCGATATGCTGACATGTAGATAGTAGGATCAGCTCTTATTTTACTTTGTTGCTAATTGCTTTTCAATATGTTACTTTACATTGACAGTAACTTCTGTAAAAAAAATTTTGTGCACAAAAACAAAAAAGATCACTGCTATTTCCTTCTATGAGTTTTTATGGCTAATAAGTTTTCAATTTCTCGATAAAACATTTCTAACACTTAAACATTAAAATGGTATGACCTCTGTTTGAGTTATTTGATGTTTGAGCTTTCTGATTTCACTTTCGGAACATCAACATGGCTTCTCCCCTTTTTGTGTCTTCTCTGATGTGTAACAAGATGTACTTTCTGGTTAAAACACTTCCCACATTCAATACATGCAAATGACTTTTCCCCTGTATGAGTTCTTTGATGTCTAAGAAGCAATGATTTAGTGAGAAAACATTTCCCACATTCTGGACATGAAAATGGTTTTTCTTGTGTGTGAGTTCTCTGGTGAATAACTAAACACAATTTCTGGTTAAAAGATCTCTCACATTCAGGACATGAAAATGGCTTCTTTTCTGGGTGATTTCTCTTATGTCTAAGAAGATTTGATTTATTGGTAAAACATTTCCCACATGCTGAACATGAAAATGGTTTCTCCCCTGTGTGAGTTCCATGATGTATAACAAGATTTGATTTTAAAGCGAAACTTTTCCCACATTCTGAACATGAATATGGCTTCTCACCTGAGTGAGTTCTTTGATGTTTAGCAAGATATGATTTGTAAGCAAAACGTTTCCCACATTCTGAACATAAATATGGCTTCCCTCCTGAGTGAATTTTCTTATGTGTAGTAAGCATTGATGATGTGTTGCTATAAAACTTCCCATATTCTGAACTTGAACCAGACTGCTTTTCTGGGTGAGCCATTTGATGTTTAGCATCCCTTCTTGGACTTTCATTTGGCTGAACAGTCTGTGGTGCATCAGAAAATTGAAGCTGTTGAAAAGTATCACATGATAGAGTTTTGCTGTTAAGAGCTGGAGGTATACATGGGATGATGGCATGCTCTTTATATGTATCTTCAGCGACACTGTCATTATCCGCTTTAAACTCTGTAAATAGTAGATGAGACACTGAGTCCCTTGTAAACTCACCTGCCGAGAATAAAACATATTTGTTATATAATTTTAAGGCACTGTTACTGAAACATATTTTATAAAATTTCTATAAAAATATTTCTATGCTAATTGTACTAAAATACAAACATCAACAAAGACAGTGGTGGCAACAGGAGTTTTTGAAAGGAATTTGTCTGCAGGCTTTCACACCCCAAACTACAGTGGGGCAAAAAAGTATTTAGTCAGTCAACAATAGTGCAAGTTCCACCACTTAAAAAGATGAGAGGCGTCTGTAATTTACATCATAGGTAGACCTCAACTATGGGAGACAAACTGAGAAAAAAAAATCCAGAAAATCACATTGTCTGTTTTTTTAACATTTTATTTGCATATTATGGTGGAAAATAAGTATTTGGTCAGAAACAAAATTTCATCTCAATACTTTGTAATATATCCTTTGTTGGCAATGACAGAGGTCAAACGTTTTCTGTAAGTCTTCACAAGGTTGCCACACACTGTTGTTGGTATGTTGGCCCATTCCTCCATGCAGATCTCCTCTAGAGCAGTGATGTTTTTGGCTTTTCGCTTGGCAACACGGACTTTCAACTCTCTCCAAAGGTTTTCTATAGGGTTGAGATCTGGAGACTGGCTAGGCCACTCCAGGACCTTGAAATGCTTCTTACGAAGCCACTCCTTCGTTGCCCTGGCAGTGTGCTTTGGATCATTGTCATGTTGAAAGACCCAGCCACGTTTCATCTTCAATGCCCTTGCTGATGGAAGGAGGTTTGCACTCAAAATCTCACGATACATGGCCCCATTCATTCTTTCATGTACCCGGATCAGTCGTCCTGGCCCCTTTGCAGAGAAACAGCCCCAAAGCATGATGTTTCCACCACCATGTTTTACAGTAGGTATGGTGTTTGATGGATGCAACTCAGTATTCTTTTTCCTCCAAACACGACAAGTTGTGTTTCTACCAAACAGTTCCAGTTTGGTTTCATCAGACCATAGGACATTCTCCCAAAACTCCTCTGGATCATCCAAATGCTCTCTAGCAAACTTCAGACGGGCCCGGACATGTACTGGCTTAAGCAGTGGGACACGTCTGGCACTGCAGGATCTGAGTCCATGGTGGCGTAGTGTGTTACTTATGGTAGGCCTTGTTACATTGGTCCCAGCTCTCTGCAGTTCATTCACTAGGTCCCCCCGCGTGGTTCTGGGATTTTTGCTCACCGTTCTTGTGATCATTCTGACCCCACAGGGTGGGATTTTGCGTGGAGCCCCAGATCGAGGGAGATTATCAGTGGTCTTGTATGTCTTCCATTTTCTAATTATTGCTCCCACTGTTGATTTCTTCACTCCAAGCTGGTTGGCTATTGCAGATTCAGTCTTCCCAGCCTGGTGCAGGGCTACAATTTTGTTTCTGGTGTCCTTTGACAGCTTTTTGGTCTTCACCATAGTGGAGTTTGGAGTCAGACTGTTTGAGGGTGTGCACAGGTGTCTTTTTATACTGATAACAAGTTTAAACAGGTGCCATTACTACAGGTAATGAGTGGAGGAAAGAGGAGACTCTTAAAGAAGAAGTTACAGGTCTGTGAGAGCCAGAAATCTTGATTGTTTGTTTCTGACCAAATACTTATTTTCCACCATAATATGCAAATAAAATGTTAAAAAAACAGACAATGTGATTTTCTGGATTTTTTTTTCTCAGTTTGTCTCCCATAGTTGAGGTCTACCTATGATGTAAATTACAGACGCCTCTCATCTTTTTAAGTGGTGGAACTTGCACTATTGCTGACTGACTAAATACTTTTTTGCCCCACTGTATATATTTTACATGGCCAGTCTGTTCCACAATTACTGAGAAATCAGCGTTTGAATTGATATGCGAATGAGGCTGTAGATTTTTAGCCTCGGTCACTACAGCTCCATCCCCCACCCAGCACCACCACTTCCTGCTTGACTAACAGCCTCTATTACGTATACATTCAGTCAAAGGATCAGTCAGTCAAACAGGAGGAAGCGGTGCTGTGCGGAATTAGAGCTGGAGTGACAGGCTAAAGATCTACCGTTTCATTAGCATATCAATTAATACATTGATGTCTCAGTAACTGTGAATTATTCAATCAAAACAGAGATCGGTCCTGAGATTTTTTTCTGCATAGTAAATTAATCTCCATGTCAATTTTATCCACTGTTTGTTTAGAACAAAGTGGATAGAACTGACATGGAGAGACCTGAAAATGGCTGTCCACCAACGTTCACCATACAAGCTGATGGAACTGGAGAGGATCTGCAAGTAAGAATGGCAGAGGATCCCCAAATCCAGGTGTGAAAAACTTGTTGCATCATTCCCAAGAAGTCTCATGGCTGTACTAGTTCAAAAGGGTGCATCTACTCAATACTGAGCAAAGGGTCTGAATACTTATAACCATGTGATATTTCAGTGTTTCTTTTTTTAATACATTTTCAAAAATGTCTACATTTTGTTTTTTTCAGTCAAGATGGGGTGCAGAGTGTACAGTAATGAGAAAAAAAAACTTTTTTGAATTTGCCAAATGGCTGCAATGAAACAAAGAGTGAAACATTTTAAAGGCCTCACTGTGAAGCATTTAGCAGTAGTCCACCATCATGTTCACATTCCATCTACCTTAGTATCATCGTGCCACGTCCTTGATATCCTGATGAAATCTCTCTCGGGGTTCTTCGCTAACAGCATTAATGTTTTCAGGAAAGTAGTCAAAATGACACTGTGACTTCAAATTCATCAGACAACTCAAGACTTTGAAATGTTTCAGCATATTCTCCACAATGAACTTAAATTTTGGATCTTTGTTGTAACCTAGAAATTGCTTCACAACTTCTTTAAAAGAATCCCAATCCCCTTTTTCAACAGCTTTCATTTTTGCTTTCAAGTCATCTTTCATGAGTTTCGGAATATCTGTACCCACAAAAATGCTGCTTCAAAATACTAAGCTTAAAGGGACTCTGTCACCTGAATTTGGAGGGAACAATCTTCAGCCATAGGGGCGGGGTTTTCGGATGTTTGATTCACCCTTTCCTTACCCGCCGGCTGCATGCTGGCTGCAATATTGGATTAAAGTTCATTCTCTGTCCTCTGTAGTACATGCCTGCACAAGGCAATCTTGCCTTGCGCAGGCGTGTACTATGGAGGACAGAGAATGAACTTCAATCCAATATTGCAGCCAGCGGGTAAGGAAAGGGTGAATCAAACACCGGAAAACCCCGCCCCTATGGCTGAAGATTGTTCCCTCCAAATTCAGGTGACAGAGTCCCTTTAAAGGGACTCTGTCACCCCATTTTTCGTGTATAAGCTGCGGCCAGCGCCATAAGGGTCTTATCCACAGCATTCTGTAATGTTGTAGATAAGCCCCCGATGTAAGCTGAAAGATAAGAAAAACAGGTTAGATTATACTCACCTGGGGGGAGGTCCAATGCGGTCCGGTCCGATGGGCGTCGCGGTCCGGGTCCTCCTATCTTCATGCGATAATGTCCTCTTCCTTGCTTCCTGTCGCGGCTCCTGCGCAGGCGTACTTTATCTTCCCTGTTGAGGGCAGAGCAAAGTACTGCAGTGCGCAGGCGCTGTGAAAGGTCAGAGAGGCCCAGCGCCTCCCCACTGCAGTACTTTACTCTGCCCTCATCAGGGCAAATCAGTACGCCTGCGCAGGAACCGCAACAGAAGCAAGGAAGGGGACGTCATTGCATGAAGATGGGAGGCGCCGGACCCGGACCTGCGACGCCCATCGGACCCGGACCGCACCGGGACCACCCCTGGGTGAGTGTAATCTAACTTGTTTTTCTTATCTTTCAGGTTACATCTGGAGCTTATCTACAGCATTACAGAATGCTGTAGATAAGCCCCTGATGGAGGTGGCCGCAGCTTATAGCTGAAAAATGGGGTGACAGATTCCCGTTAAAGGAGTCGTGACGGAAGAACTTTAGTATGATTAACTAAACTTTCCGCAACTATGTTCTTGAGTCCAGGTTACATAGATGTTATAGTTGGTCAACTTTTTTTACTCCAGTCCTATCCAGGCTGTCCCATTCACACAAGAAGTATGAGTACTTAGTGTATCCTACTTGCTGCAAAAGGAGCAAAGAGAGAACTTTCAGATCACCACTTATTGACCATCTTTCATCTTGTAGTTAAGGTTCTTGAGAATAAATATTACATTCTATTAACTTTCTTTCATGTGCACAGAATTTCTTATAGCCACTTAAGCATACTTCTATGCTGCCATTGTGCAGTAGCACAGCTTTCAGACTTTTTTGGAAAAAAAATCAATAAAAGAGTCTCCACTCATGTTGTACTCAATGTTACATTTTTCCATCAGCCCAGGTACATCACTGCAATACACTACAGCACTGTCTTGAGAAAACTATGGAAGGAATTCATTTTCCCCTCTTCTGTACCATGAAAAACAGGTACCAGGAGGTTACAGTTTTTTTTTTTTTTTTTTGTTTTTTTTAAGTCTAGAGCCTTAAAGTTCTACAGAATGTTAGAAAGGTCCAAGTGCCTGACTAAGTCATTTTATTTGAGCTAGGAAGAAAGCTGTGAATCATTTGGACTTGAAAGTCTTTGTCAGAATCCTGCTCTTCATGTTCTGAATCTGGCGTATCATCAAGTTTCTCTGGGAGGTGCAGGGAAAGGTACTCTTGGACCGTAAAGCACAGGGTGAATTGTTGACGGGAGATGCCCTTTTTATTTTTAAGGTTGAATTCATCCACGTTGTACAAACAAAAGTAGTGAAAGGAGGTGACATAGGCCATCATATGCCTCCCCCTCTTTGAACAGTATTCACAGTGAATGCGTTTGGTTCCTGACTGTTAATGTATTCATGTAATGTTGCTGTAATGTGTATGTATTAGAAATGTGTTCTGTATAGGATTAGTGATGGTATAGGACAATAGTGGGAATAAGAGTGTTAGGACCAGCATAGTTAGCATAAGGGGTTTTCCAGGCTGGGAGGAGTTTCAGATAGGTGTAGTACAGGACAGTGGGATATAGTGAAAGTACTTCCTGGGCAGCCATGCCCAGGGCAAGGTGTAGTGCTGCAGCAGATAAAGAAGGCAGACAGATAGCCATGGGGGTGACGTTGCTGAGGCAAGAAGGGACTCCAGGATGAGTGGCGTGCAAGCGGTCACCATCTTAAACGGTAACCATTCCAATGAGGATCCGGGGCCTACAGCCGGGATTAGGCGGAGATAAGACGGCGAGCCTTTTACCTTTTCCTATTGAAATCGGACAAGGTGAATGGAGGGAAGCTGGTGGACCTAAAAGGCACGGACATCACAGAAGGGATAGAGATTGTCCAGCGAGGCAGAGATTTCCAGGAAGAGCAGAGATTGCCAGGACAGGACAGGAATTGTCCAGGGAGGCAGAGATTGCCAGGAAGAAGCAGAGATTGCCAGGAACAGGCAGGGATTACTAGGACCAGGCAGGGATTGCCAGGAAGATGCAGAGATTTCCAGAACAAGGCAGAGATTACCAAGACAAGGCAGAGATTGCTGGGAAGACAGGGAAAGCTCCAGGAATGTCACTGCATGAGAACTGTCCTGTATCTATGTAAAAAAAAAACTGTTACGAAGTAAAGTTGAACTGTTAAACATGGATATGGATTCTGGAGTAGTTTGTGAGAATTGGGAATCTGGAGCCTAGATGGCTGAAGCACAAGGAACCTTCGGAATCTGAAGTGAGTGTTCTACTTGATGTTTCTTTTGTGGGGTGCCAGGGTGTGGGAATGCAACAGCATCTCACCACAACTACCACCCTGGCCTCCTCACAGTAGCAGTCATCACTATTATTTTGCGGCTCCACCCAGATCGTAGGCACTCCAAAACGAAAGCTCTCTTTCTTCCCTTTAGACCACTTAGTTCTTCTTCACAAACAGAGCACACTACTTGTGTAGCCTACAACTTGTCCGGATCACCGAGTTTTACACCAAAGTACACATAACACATAATACACTTCTTTAATGAAGTCCGTAATGTTCCTTCACTATAAAACAAAACACAAATGTAGAAAAAGTTGGGTGAATTACGACACCCCCTTGTAACCATTACAATTGGAAGGGGTGGCAGAAACTGGTGCATGTCCCACCTCTTTAAATACGTCCTGGGTAATTTTTTATATAATGTTATGCCATTACAAGTGTTCCTGTGTATACATATTACCTTCATGTATATGTTGTGTAGCATTTCGCATACAACGTGTCTTGGGGGACACTCGCTTGGCACGGAATTCAAGCACTCAGGCACGGTTTTCCACTTAAAGCAGTCTGTTTGGTTTATTCTCTCCATAAACCATAGAAAGATGAACAAACGATAAACAGTCTTACATCAGACAGATAAATCCTCAACGTTCATAGTAGAGCTCCACTCTCTCAGGTCTGTGGGCACGCAGGCTCTACAGTCTAAACACGGTCTCTTTGTAGTGTCCAGCCGGTACACATGGAAGTCTGTCCACACTGGCAGACTCCCAAATACTCACTACCATGTGATAAACACACCTCCTTTAGGTAGCCTGTAACCACACCCACAGGTGAGGTAACATCACATGCACTGGTCACATGATCATGACATCACTGCAGGTCCTCAAACTCAAGCACTTCCCGTAGGGAAAAGGGGTACAGTAAGCACCCTCACCCAGAGGTGAGGCATGTGGGTAGCCAGACCCTCCCATCTTTCTTAGCTACCCGCAACCCGGACCCAGGTGCAGTAAATTACATCTTTAGTGCTCACATGCACTAAAGACAAAATACTCTGGGTTGCATCGCAGGGAGCATCCATCCCTGTGGCACATATCTCCCATTTACCATGCGACCACCAGTCACACCACAGTTGTTATAGGGAAAGTTTAGTGCTGAGTTTAGCCACTGGATAGAGGCATTTTAGTGGACATAGATAGAATAGGACACAGTCTATTAAAAATAGTTAAAAATAGGAGGGGCACAGTGGATAAAGCAGGGAATAGAGTCAGAGAGGGCCAGGGCGCCCGTGGAGCGCAGAAGGGCTCTATAGCCCTGGGCAACACCGTGCCACGCAATGTTAAAAAAGAATAGGGACCAGCCATATAGCATGCCTGGTGTGGACCACTTAAGGAGAAGCAACATCAACAGTGCTAGCGGTGCAGTATTAGCGGGACTGCAGTTGCTAGAAAAGGCCGAGCAGTACGGGCAGGTCGCTCATCATATGGCAGCTTATTGCATGGGCTAACGCCCTCAGAACCGGTGCGAAATGGCTGAGGGAGTCCCCAGACGGGGTAAGGCTAAGCAGTGAGTACACTGAGGGATTAAAAGGTACGGTCCGTCCCAGAAGCGAGCTTACGATGGAGAGAGAAGGACAGTGACAGAAGAGGAGTTGCACGTTGTGAAACCTGATGTTGATGCTGCAAAAAATATGCTGCGTACAGAAACAAGTAAAGCTGTTGTTGTTAAAGTTGAGCTGGACTGTGTCTCTTTTTGTGTGGTGCCATCTACAAAGCATCACTAGCGGTCCAGGGTGGACCCTGATGGCATGGAGACCCAGAACACAGGGATGCCAAAGGGAAGGCACTCTCAGCCATGATTACCACCCTGGCCGACCCTTACACAATCACGTTGTTAGACACAGAAGCCTAATACACCACAACCACTAAATACTTAAAGAAATTGTGGTAAGCACACCACATCACTCTTTTGAACTCTGTCTAAAAGAAAATCTGCCTTTGCTTCCTATAGCAGCCAATCACAGTGCAGCTTTCAGTTCTTATACTGCTAAGGTAAAATGAAAGATATATGATTGGATGCTATGGACACCACCACACTCTATGGAAGCTGGGTTAAGAAAATCTTCTCTGCCCACAGCATCAAATCGCAGCACTGTGTCCATTAATTTATAACCAATGTAATGACACGTAAATCATCCACGCACATAAAAAAGCATATGGGAGTCAGTTTTGTGAAAAAACAGTGCATCATGGAATTTTTACTGGGTTCAACAATTCAAAACATATAAAAAAAAAATCACCTCTTTTCAAACAATTTTACCCTTGCAGACCTGTGTTATAAGCCGTGTATTTAGTGCTATTACCTGGTGATGTGAGGGGCTGGGGAACCTCCATAAAGACGTCTTTGTACAGATCTTTGTGTCCTTCTAAATACTCCCACTCCTCCATGGAGAAATAGATGGCGACATCCTCACACCTTATAGGAACCTAATACATATGATGACATACAATTATACCGTCATCCCCTCGATCCCTTCATAGCATTACAGTATAATGTCCCAGCAGTGTCACCTCTCCAGTCAGCAGCTCAATCATCTTGTAGGCGAGTTCTAGGATCTTCTGGTCATTGATGTCCTCATGTATCAAAGGGTGAGGTGGAGGCTCCGTGATTGGGCTCAGGGGTCTTCCCCATCCCTCAGACACAGGGGTCTGACAGCGCTTACTAGAGTTCTCATTCACTACTTTGTAATCCTGGTTATGGAGAGACACATTAATAAATCTCACTACAGACATTTCCAGAGTACTCACCTCTCCAGTTCTGTCCATCTGTTATTCCCATAGATAAGAATGATGTAATGTGACGTCATCAGAATCTCTCACCTCTCCCGTAAGCTGGAAGAGGAACTCTAGGGTGAGGTGTAATATCCTCTCTGCCATCTTGTCCTTGTTCCTATCCATTCTTGACGGGTGAATCAGGAAAATTCTCTTATATTGAAAATCTCCACTGAGAGGATCTGTTATTGTAGGGACCTGTATGAGAAGAAGATGACAATGTAACATCAAAAAGATGCAATAATATAATTTTTGGAGATATTAAGGAGAAACATCTGAGGGTAGATGTTGCATTCTGTATATTTTTTTGTATGAACTGGAAAATTATTTAAATACCTCAAGGCAGCTTCTTTTTGATTGAGATAAAAGCAAATCCCAACTTGATTTGACCTCATTCAACAGGCTTGAATGGTACATCACATCAAATAATCTCATCACTACTGAAACCAATATTGTCAGTGGAGCAACGTGAACAAAGACTTGGGAACATCATTGAAAAGCAGTTGTCCCCATTTTGCTAAATTTGGGTGGAGAGATTTGGAAAAAAACCATACTCTGGAGAATTGGAATTTTGGTAAAATTCATTACTGTTGTAGAAACTCTCTCATTAATAATGATGTTGATTAAAAGACAACGGGTTTGGCATTTTAAGTGAAGTCAAATATAATCATTATATAAATCATAAATCCCCTCCACTATGCTGTAACATCTGGCCGCTGCGGGTTGGACACTGCACAAGTAGATGATGTCAAACTGCTCCAATGTGGCTGAGGCTGTTAACCTGTTAAATGTCTCTATAAATTTGTGACAGCAGCACTTACAGCAGATCGGCAAGGGGAAAAGTCATTCTGTGCCCCCATCGGCGCTCTCTGACTTAGGCTACTTTCACATTTCTGTCGGTAGTCGCCCGTCACAAAGCGTTGGCGCGACGTACCGACTGAAGTGTGTGCTTTCACATTTCCGTCTGTAGTCCCAGGCAGGAAAGAGACAGAGAGTGAGATTTCCTGCCGGGCATGCGCAGATGGAAAAACTGGATACAACGCACAGAAAAATGTTCCCTTCAACGTTTTTTTCCAGACGACGGGCCACCAAAATCCAACGCAACCAGTGCACGACGGACGCAACGTGTGGCCATACGTCGCGATCCATCGGCAATACAAGTCTATGGGAAAAAAACGTATCCTGCGGGCAAATTTGCAGGATGCGTTTTTTCCCAAAACGACGCATTGTGACGGATACAAAACAATGTAAGTGTGAAAGTAGCTTTACTCGTCATGCACCAATGGGTTTCCATAACAGCCAGGAGTCTAGTGAAGACCACTGCTCCCGTCATGACAGTGCTCCTGTGATAGGAAGCCCAAGGAAGGTGTTCATAGGAGATCGTAACTTTTGTTAAACATAGTAATATTGTGGAATCATCGCTATTAGTGATGAGCGAATATACTCGTTACTTGAGATTTCCCGAGCATGCTCAGGTGTCCTCCGAGTATTTTTTAGTGCTCGGAGATTTAGTTTTCATCGCCGCAGCTGAATGATTTACCTCTGTTAGCCAGCATAAGTACATGTGGGGTTGCCTGGTTGCTAGGGAATCCCCACATGTACTTAAGCTGGATAACAGATGTAAATCATTCAGCTGCGGCAATGAAAACTAAACCTCCGAGCACTAAAAAATACTCGGAGGACACCCGAGCATGCTCGAGAAATCTCATGTAACGAGTATATTCGCTCATCACTAATCGCTATATATAGCACAAGCGATCTGATGATTGCAGGTTCAAGTACCCTAAGGGGGACTATTAAATGCAAGTAAAAAATAATAATAAAAAAAAGGTTTAAAAATAGTTCAAATCATACTCCTTCCTCCCAAACTAAAAATTAAGAAATACATTTAAAAAAAAAAAAAAAAAAAAAAAATCTGCATTTGTAAAACCCTGATCTATCAAAATATAGAATAAATTAATCCAATCAGTAAGCAGTATAAAAAAAAATAAATTAAAAAGTGTTTTTTTCGGTCATCACAACACAAAAAAAAAATATAAGGCAATTGAAACATCCTGCTTACCCTAAATATATCAATAAAAACATTGGCTCAGGGCGCAAAAAAAAAAACAAATGGCGTCACAAACTTTTTTTTTTTGCTTCTTCACCAGACTTGACATTTTTTTCCCCACTTTCCAGTACAACACTTGATAATAAGGACGATGTCATTTCAAAAGTCATGCAATTTGCTGAAAAAGGAGCATGGACTTCACCTCCAAAAAAAATCATAGATTGATCTAATGCCGCCAGGCAAAAATATGTTACTGAACATGAGGTTCTTAGTGTAACATTCTGATCAGGCCGGTTTCACACGTCAAGTGGCTCCGGTACGTGTGGTGACAGTTTCCTCACGTACCGGAGACACTGACTCAGGTAGACACATTAAAATAAATGTGTCTCACTCTCTGCACATGTCAGCGTGTTTTCACGGACCGTGTGTCCATTTGCAAAACACGGAGACATGTCAGTGTTCGTAAGAGCGCATGGATCACACGGACTCATTAAAGTCAATGTGTCCGTGTAAACACGTACCGCACACGGATGCTGTCCGTGTGCGTTTTTCATGTCATAGGGTTAAAATGGTAAAAATTGTTGCAATACATGGACACACGTACAGCACACAGACAGCACACGGACCCTAAAAACGTACTCACGTACATCACATGGATCCCACACGGATGGCCTACGTGAGCACACGGACACGGATAACTCCGGTACCGGAATTATCTGGACGTGTGAGACTGGCCTCAGACTGCATGAAGCCCACTGAAATGTCACGGCGAAAAACTCAGTGGGTCCTAACTTTTACTGCTTTAAAGGAGCCGTGTCAGGCGCTAACCACCACAGCAGCGACAGCCAGGGTGGGCGGCCTGAGGCTTCACAACACCCATGCCACAAGACTGATCTTCACATACCTCCACCTGCAGAGCCGAACACTAGATAGATGGCTGTTCTGTGCTTATGGGACCAATAGGGATATGATGGTCATGTGATCAGTCGTCTATATGGGAGGAGTCAGGGGTCACATGATCGGGTGCCTCAGAGCTGAAGTTTATGTGTGTGTTTACACTGAATTTTTGACAGGATTTTTATTGGCTGATAAAATAACATAAAAAAAAAGCTTTTAAAAAATACTTTTAAGGAACAATTTTTCATGCGGTTTTTTAATGTGATGTTAATTTCTTTTCTCCAATTAGTCCAGTAATAATAACATTTGGAGCGTTTTTTTTTTTTAGTAGAAATGCTCGAGAATTGACATGTTGCTTCTTTTTCTAGGAAAAAAAACAGCACAATGTGCATAATACTGTAGATGTGTTTTTCCATTTAAATCTACTGTTTAATATCTAATCTATTTGAAGTCTTTTTTTTGGGGGGGTGAATTTTGTAATAGGGTCTAATTCAAACCCAATGCAAAAAAAACTTGTGAACATTGCGCCATTATCGCTGTCTAATGTTAATTTTCTGTGTGCAGCACCTATCGGTGTGTGAGGGAACATCCGTTTTTTGGAGCCGGGCTTCATCACCCATGATGTATTGTGCCATCAGCCATCACAGTCAGTAGCCACTCACAATACGCCGATTATCTTTACGACATGTGCCATATATATACGCCGCAAGTCGGAAGCGGGTGTATAGAGCGGGACACGCAGCGAGCGTGCCCCATAGGTGGCAGGTGATAGCTGTGAATTACAGCCAGGACCTGCAGCTAACAATCGAGGGTGGAGCAGTGTGCCGCACGTGATTGCTATCCTATTTAAAGCCGCTGTCAATCTCTGACAGCGGCATTTAACTCGCGCCGATGAGTGTGCGTGTGTTTGCTTCCGCCCATCAGCGCACCCATGACATAATTTAAGGTCACTGATGGGTTGTCATGACAGCTGGGGGTCATCTGATGACCCCTGTGACTGTAAGGCCGGCTTCACACTCAGCGTATGAAAATACGGTCCGTATATTACGGCCGTAATACGCCGAAAATAGTGGTCCGTAGCTCCTCCGTAGGCAGGGTGTGTCAGCGTTTTTTGCACATGGCATCCTCTGTATGTAATCCGTATGGCATCCGTACTGCGTGGTTTTCTCGCAGGCTTGCAAAACCAACATACCGCTATAGAAGTGATCCATGTGTCCCAAAAAGAAAAAAAAATATATATATACTGTCTATATATATATATATATATATTTTTATATATATATATATATGTCAGTGAGACACATATATGTATATATATTAATATTTTTTCCAGCGCTATACAGCTTGAAAGCCGGTAATTCAATTACCGGCTTTTTCTTTCTCCTTCCTAAAACCCGACATGATTTGAGACATGGTTTACATACAGTAAACCATGTCTTCTCTCCATTTTTTTTGCAGATTCCACACTACTAATGTCAGTAGTGTGTATCTGCAAAATTTGGCCGTTCTAGCTCTTAAAATAAAGGGTTAAATGGCGGAAAAAATTGGCGTGGGCTCCCGCGCAATTTTCTCCGCCAGAGTAGTAAAGCCAGTGACTGAGGGCAGATATTAATAGCCTGGAGAGGGTCCACGGTTATTGGCCCCCCCCTGGCTAAAAATATCTGCCCCCAGCCACCCCAGAAAAGGCACATCTGGAAGATGCGCCTATTCTGACACTTGGCCACTCTCTTCCCATTCCCGTGTAGCGGTGGGATATGGGGTAATGAAGGGTTAATGCCACCTTGCTATTATTTAAAATTATTTTAATGAAATAAAAACAAAGCCTGGGAGCTTTCTAGGTAAGTTCCCACGATCTATGAACATCCAGCAGAGGGCGCCTCACCGCAAATGAAGCTAAATATAGATCATTGATCTATATTTAGCCTCATTCCCCGGGGTTTTGCAGCAAGGAGCAGCCTGCATTAGCGGAACTCCTTGCTGCAAAATGTTTTAACCCCTTCAGAAGGATTTACATCGTTGGACGTTACAGATCTGCGGAGGGTAAGTATATTGTTGGTTTATTATGTTTTTTTACTTACAGAACGAGGGTCTTCAGTGACTGGATTGGGCGTTGAATAAAATATTCCAACAACCATTGTTTTTATTTCATTAAAATAATTTTAAATAATGTGTTTGTGTTTTATTTAACCCTTTACTACAATTGGATTAATAATGGATAGGTGTCATAATTGACGCCTCTCCATTATTAATCAGGCTTAATGTCACCTTACAATAGCAAGGTGGCATTAACCCTTCATTACCCCATATCCCACCGCTACACGGGAATGGGAAGAGAGTGGCCAAGTGTCAGAATAGGCGCATCTTACAGATGTGCCTTTTCTGGGGTGGCTGGGGGCAGATATTTTTAGCCAGGGGGGGGCCAATAACCGTGGACCCTCTCCAGGCTATTAATATCTGCCCTCAGTCACTGGCTTTACTACTCTGGCGGAGAAAATTGCGCGGGAGCCCACGCCAATTTTTTCCGCCATTTAACCCTTTATTTTAAGAGCTAGAACGGCCAAATTTTGCAGATACACACTACTGACATTAGTAGTGTGGAATCTGCAAAAAAAATGGAGAGAAGACATGGTTTACTGTATGTAAACCATGTCTCAAATCATGTCGGGTTTAGGAAGGAGAAAGAAAAAGCCGGTAATTGAATTACCGGCTTTCAAGCTGTATAGCGCTGGAAAAAATATTAATATATATACATATATGTGTCTCACTGACATAGAATAGGTATATATATATATATGTGTACACATTTATTCTACCTATTGGACTGTAAGCTGTCAGTGTGATTTTACTGTACACCGCACTGAATTACCGGCTTTTCTCTCTAACAGCGCTGCGTATTTCTCACAAGTCACACTGCTTGTCCGTGTGTAATCCGTATTTTTCACGCTTCCATAGACTTTCATTGGCGTATTTCTTGCGCAGTATGGTGACAAACGCAGCATGCTGCGATTTTGTACGGCCGTAGAAAGCCGTATAATACTGATCAGTAAAATACGGCAGATAGGAGCAGGGGCATAGAGAATAATTGTGCCGTATTTTTTGCGAGTTTTACGGACGTAGTTTCTGCGCTCTTACGTCCGTAAAACTCGCAAGTGTGAAGCCGGCCTAAGGCTGTCGTCACACTAGCAGTATTTGGTCAGTATTTTACATCAGTATTTGTAAGCCAAAACCAGGAGTGGAACAAATAGAGGAAAAGTATAATAGAAACATATGCACCACTTCTGGATTTATCACCCACTCCTGGTTTTGGCTTACAAATACTGAGGTAAAATACTGACCAAATACTGATAGTGTGACGGCAGCCTAAATATGGAACTCCTTCGAAACCCGGCCTGTGGCAGAGTTTCAAAGTAGACTGATTTCTTCTATATGTAGCAATGCCTCAGCTTTGCTGCATATAGTGTAAGGGCAGAGACACACTGATGAATTTCTCGTGCAATAATCGCATCACACTGCACGGACTGGCCGACACCTCTCTGGACCCAAGCGTGACAGCATGATGGATTACTATGCAGCTGTCAAGCTCAGGTCAGGAGAGCTGATCGCCAGTATGAGTTTTCCAATGCGATACTCGCACGAGAAATACAGCAGCGTGTTCCTGTCCTAACACAGGTAATTGGATGCAGGGACACAGAGGCACAGAGCAAGGGTTAAGGCTGTGTGCACACGTTGCGGTTTTTTCACAGTTTTTCCCGATAAAAACGCTATAAAACCGCAAAAAAATGCATACAATAAGCATCCCATCATTTAGAATGAATTCCGCATGTTTTGTGCACATCGCGGTAAAAGCCGCAGCATGTTCATTAATTTTGAGTTTTTTTTGCAGATTTTCCACTACAAAATGCATTGGGAAGTGTCCGGAAAAAACCACGGCAAAAACGCGTCAAAACCGCGACAAAATCGCGGCAAAAACGCATGCGGATTTCTTGCAGAAAATGTCCGTTTTTTCTCAGGAATTTTCTGCGAGAAATCCTGAACGTGTGCACATAGCAGGGGAAAACAGTTGTTTGATTTAGGCTGTGTGCACACGTTGTGTTTTTTTTCGCTTTTTTTGCGGTTTTTCCCAATTAAAACGCTATAAAACCGCAAAAAAACCAGCATACAATAAGCATCCCATCATTTAGAATGAATTCCGCATGTTTTGTGCACATGATGCGTTTTTTCCCGCATTGCGGTAAAAACCGCAGCATGTTCATTAATTTTGCGGGTTTTTTTGCACATTTCCCACTAAAAAATGCATTGGGAAGTGTCCGGAAAAAAACGCGGCAAAAACGCATGCGGTTTTCTTGCGGATTTCTTGCAGAAAATGTCCGGTTTTTCTCAGGAATTTTCTACGAGAAATCCTGAATGTGTGCACATAGCCTTAAGGTACTGTCACACTGAACGATATCGCTAGCGATCCGTGACGTTGCAGCGTCCTGGCTAGCGATATCGTTCAGTTTGACAGGCAGCAGCGATCTGGATCCTGCTGTGCCATCGTTGGTCGCTGCAGAAAGTCCAGAACTTTATTTCTTCGCTGGACTCCCTGCAGACATCGCTGAATCGGCGTGTGTGACGCCAATTCAGCGATGTCTTCACTGGTAACCAGGGTAAACATCGGGTTACTAAGCGCAGGGCCGCGCTTAGTAACCCGATGTTTACCCTGGTTACCAGCGTAAAAGTAAAAAAAAAGAAAAAACACTACATACTTACATTCCGCTGTCTGTCCCCAGCGCTGTGCTTCTCTGCACTGTGAGCGCCGGCCAGCCGGAAAGCAGAGCACAGCGGTGACGTCACCGCTGTGCTTTCCGGCCGCTGTGCTTACACAGTGCAGAGGAAAGCAGAGCGCCGGGGACAGACAGTGGAAGGTAAGTATGTAGTGTTTTTTTTTTTTTTTACTTTTACGCTGGTAACCAGGGTAAACATCGGGTTACTAAGCGCGGCCCTGCGCTTAGTAACCCGATGTTTACCCTGGTTACCAGGGAACCGGCATCGTTGGTCGCTGGAGAGCTGTCTGTGTGACAGCTCCCCAGCGACCAAACAGCGACGTTGCAGCGATCGACATCGTTGTCGGTATCGCTGCAGCGTCGCTTAGTGTGACGGTACCCTTAATCATTACAGGGATAAACCTCCCCGCAGGAGGTGTTATAAACTGTAGTGAAACACTTGGAGGTTCAAAGTTTTCACAACACATCTAGATAAGTTCTTTAGGAGGTCTTCTTTCCAAAATGGTGTCACTTGTGCGGCTTTCAATGTTTAGGCACATCAGGGGCTCTCCAAATGCGACATGATGTCATATCTCAATTCCAGTCAATTTGAAAAGTCAAACGGCGCTCCTTCCCTTCCGAGCTCTGCCATCCGGCCAAACAGTGGTTTACCCCCACATATGGGGTACTAAGGACAAATTTTATAAACTTCTGTGAAGCACTTGGTGGGGCAAAGTGCTTACCACTAGAGTTGAGCGACTTTTACTTTTTTCGGATCGAGTCGAGTTTCGCGAAACCCGACTTTGTCAAAAGTCGGGCGGGTGAAATCGGCCAATTATGCAATGCCGACAATGCAAGTCAATGGGGAATCAAAGTCGGCAGTGAGTGGAGGATAGGAAAACACCTACAGTGCCCATTTTAATGCCAAAAACATCAATTCTTATTACTTAAGCTTGTCAATCTTAATTTACTTCATAATAATAGTTAGGCATTGAAAACTGGGGGTCATTTGGCTAAAGTTGTGGGGGGGTAGGGCTGGCTCAAGATTTTCGTGGGTCCAGGAAACGCGGAATACGTCACGGAGGTGGAGCAGGGAGAGGTAAGTATTTCAACTTTGCAAGTGCTGTGATCCTGAGCAAGCAGGGGGGGCCCACTCGTTGACACTGGCACAGGGCCCCTCATAGTATGGCGGTGTGTTTGACAGCGGGTGGCGCCTCCCACTGGCAGAGACACTTTTGCGTACTATGAGGGGCCCTGTGCCAGTGACGTCGCCAACGAGTATGCCCCCCACCTGATGAAGGAACCTGCACTTTCATCTGCACCTTCCTCTTTGTCCCCGTGTAAGGTGGTACAGTATGCGGGAAAGGGAACCTGACTTTCAGCAGGGTCAGATTCTGGCTGTGTAGAGTGCAAGGAGAATGTAGTGGTCTGGGTCAATGTACCAGCAGACTCATCTAGCAGTGGCTGGGCAATGGGCAGGATGAGGAGGAAACACAGATATAGGCCAAAATAATAAAGTTGGCTAAATGCAGTTCAAAATTGGTTACAGAACTAAACAGGCGGCATAGCTTTGTTCAGTGGAGGACAACTGTAAGGCCGGGGTCACACTGGCGTATTGCATCCGATGCTAGAGCATCGGATGCAATATGCTAATGACACTCGGCTCTGCTCGCAGCAGAGCAGGAGCCGAGTGTCATGTGTCTGTGCTCCGATTCTCTCGCACAGGGAGGATCGGAGCACAGCTGCGGAGGAGGCGGAGAAATGAATTTCTCCATCTCCTCCATTGCTGGGGTCCGCTTATAGCGCACATCACTCGGATGATATCCGAGTGGTGTGCGCTGTCTCACTCGCACCCATAGGCTTATATGGGTGCGAGTGAGCCGAGAGTTTTCCTCGGTCCGTGACAATCGCAGCATGCTGCGAGTGTCTCGGACCGAGGAAAACGGCCGACAAAAAGTCGGCTGCTGGGAGCGGCCCCGTAACTTATCATTGGTCCGAGTGCAATGCGATTCTAACCAAAATAACAACCGTTATATGGTACTGTAAAACAAGGTAGAAGGTGTATATAAACTTGTTGAGAATATAAATCTCCTTTTTTTCTTTGGGAGACTGAACCAAAACTCAGGCCCTGTGCATAAAACAACACAATGTAAGGGCAGAAATTGGCTGGCTGATATACGAAAAACTAACAGGACTGAAGTATATCCACTTTGTGAGAATTTGAATCTCACTTTTTTGGGGGAGACTGAACCAAAACTCAGGTCCAGTGTATAAAACAACACAATGTAGGTGGCAGAAAGTGGCTGGCTGATATACGAAAAACTAACAGGACTGAAGTACATCCACTTTGTGAGAATTTGAATCTCACTTTTTTGGGGGAGACTGAACCAAAACTCAGGTCCAGTGTATAAAACAACACAATGTAGGTGGCAGAAAGTGGCTGGAAGATATATGAAAAAATAAGGACTGTAGTACAATTTCAATCTCCCTACAAAGATCTCAGGACAAGTATGGCAGCAATAAAAAGGAATGCTGCAAATAAAAGTGTGGACAAATAAACAAGATAACTGTGCAGAAAGGAGCAACAGGATTTTTGCTTTTAAAAAAGCAGTTGGTTTGCACAGCAGAGTGCAAACAGCAATGCAGCTATCAGGGAGCCTTATAAGGCAGCCTAATAAGCTACAGAGCTGATGCACAAAACTATAGCCTCCACTGTCCCTGCAAAAAAATGGTGTTGTTGGACAGTGGAAATGGATACAGCACAAGCAGTTTGGGGGTTAATCTTCCCTCCCTAACTATATCCCTTCTTCTGATGAAGCTGCAGCAACCTCTCCCTATGCTAAGATTGGCAGAAGTAAGATGGCGGTCGGCGTGCACGCCCCTTTATAGCCCCTGTGACGCCGCAGAAAGCAAGCCAATCACTGTCATGCCCTTCTCTAAGATGGTGGGGACCGAGACTTATGTCATCACGTTGCCCACACTCTGCGTCCACCTTCATTGGCTGAAAAATGGCGCTGAAAGCGTCATATGAAATGCGACTTTTGCGCGCAGATCGGTGACCTCATGGCCGATCCCACACTAGGATCGGGTTGGGTTTCATGAAACCCGACTTTGCCAAAAGTCAGCGATTTTTGAATTTGTCCGATCTGTTTCGCTCAACCCTACTCACCACACATCTAGATAAGTTCCTTAGGGGGTCTACTTTCCAAAATGGTGCCACTTGTAGGGGGTTTCAATGTTTAGGCACATCAGTGGCTCTCCAAACGCAACATGGTGTCCCATCTCAATTCCAGTCAATTTTGCATTGAAAAGTCAAATGGCGCTCCTTCACTTCCAAGCTCTGCCATGCGCCCAAACAGTGGTTTACCCCTACATATGGGATATCAGCATACTCAGGACAAATTGGACAACAACCTTTGGGGTCCAATTTCTCCTGTTACCCTTGGTAAAATAAAACAAATTGGAGCTGAAGTAAATTTTTTGTGAAAAAAATTTAAATGTTAATTTTTTTTAAAACATTCCAAAAATTACTGTGAAACACCTGAAGGGTTAATAGGCTTCTTGAATGTGGTTCTGAGCACCTTGAGATGTGCAGTTTTTAGAATGGTGTCACACTTGGGTATTTTCTATCATATAGACCCATCAAAGTGACTTCAAATGTGATGTGGTCCCTAAAAAAATGGTGTTGTAAAAATTAGAAATTGCTGGTCAACTTTTAACCCTTATAACTCCCTAACAAAAAAATGTTGCTTCCAAAATGTGCTGATGTAAAGTAGACATGTGGGAAATGTTACTTATTAAGTGTTTTGTGTGACATATCTTTGTGATTTAGGCCGGCGTCACACTACCGTGTTTTACGGACATAAGAGAGGTGATGAAAATACGGATTGCATACGGTACAATGCTGCTCCTATCTGCCGTATTTTACTGATCCGTATTATACGGTCTTCTACGGCCGTGGAAAATCGCAGCATGCTGCGTTTGTCACTGTATTGCGCAAAAAATACGCCAATGAAAATCTATGGGGGCGAGAAAAATACGGATTACACACGGACCAGCAGTGTGACTTGCGAGAAATACGCAGCGGTGTTCTATAGAAAAGCCGGCACTTCAGTGCGGTGTACAGTAAAATCACACTGACAGATTAGAATAGAATAGCTAAAATAAATGTCTACACATAGAATAGGTATATATATATATATATATATATATATATATGTATATATATATATATATGTCAGTGAGACACATATACGTATATATATTATTATTTCATACAGCGCTAGATAGCTTTAAAGCCGGTAATTCAATTGCCGGCTTTTGCTATCTCCTTCCTAAACCCGACATGTTATGAGACCTGGTTTACATACTGTAAACCATCTCATATCCCTTTTTTTTTGCATATTCCACACTACTAATGTTAGTAGTGTATATGTGCAAAATTTGGACGCTGTAGCTATTAATTTAAAGGGTTAAATCGCGGAAAAAATTGGCGTGGGCTCCCGCGCAATTTTCTCCGCCAGAGTAGTAAAGCCAGTGACTGAGGGCAGATATTAATAGCCTGGAGAGGGTCCATGGTTATTGCCCCCCCTGGCTAAAAACACCTGCCCCCAGCCACCCCAGAAAAGGCACATCTGGAAGATGCGCCTATTCTGGCACTTAGCCACTCTCTTCCCATTCCCGTGTAGCGGTGGGATATGGAGTAATGAAGGGTTAATGTCACCTTGCTATTGTAAGGTGACATTAAGCCAAATTAATAATGGAGAGGTGTCAATTATGACACCTATCCATTATTAATCCAATACTATGAAATGGTAAAAAAAACACACAGACAGAAAAGAACACAGATGTGTGAATGGCTTCATAGACTATAATGTGCACATGTACTATCCATGATAAACACTGATGGAACACGTAGGTGAAAGACGGAATTTTGCTTTAGGGTATGTGCACATGTAGAATGGTCCACTGCGGATTTTTCCGCAGCGGATTTGGTAAATCCGCAGGGCAAAAATACTGTTTTTCCTGCGGATTTACAGCGTTTTTTGTGCGGATTCCACTGCGTTTTTACACCTGTGGTTTTCTATTATGGAGCAGGTGTAAAACCGCTGCGGAATCCGCACAAAGAATTGACATGCTGCTGAATGTAAACCGCTGCGTTTCCACACGTTTTTTCCTGCAGCATGTCCACTGCGGATTGCGTTTCCCACAGGTTTACATTGTACTGTAAATGCATGGGAAACCGCTGCAGACCCGCAGCTGCAGATCCGCAGCAAAATCCGCAGCGTGTGAACATAGCCTTACACTCTGGGGTATCGAACATACATGCCATAAGTCACACTGGCTAGTAACATTCTTGGTTGCTTGTGGGCTGGCAGGGATTTCGTTAAAGGGGTTGTCCAGCAAAAGACCATGTCCACGTGTTCAGTATTTGGTTGGTAGTTTACATCAGTAGTTGTAAGCCAAAATCTAGGGTGGAACAATCAGAGGAAAAGTATAGAAAAAACACGTGCACCACTCTGCATTTTTTAACCACTCCTGATTTTGGCATACAAATATTAATGTAAAATACTGTCCGAATACTGAATGTGTGAATGTGGCCTAAGAATGAATTCTGACTTATAGCCTATGTGACTGCAGACTTGTGAATTCTCACTTACAGTGGAATACAAAACTCCAAAAAAGTTCAATTTTTTTCTGGATTAAATTAGTCATCCATAAAGTTTATCGTGGTTAGTGTTCCATTGCAGTGGTATATAAAACTGCAAAAAAAGTTAAACTTTTTTTTCTGTATTCAATTAGTCATCCATGCAGTTTGAAGTGGTTAGTGTGACATTATGGTGGTATATAAAACTAAAAAAAAGATACATTTTTTTCCCCCTAGATTCAATTAATCATCCATAGACTTTAAAGCACTGCTTAGGCTGGGGTCACATTGCGTTTTGGTCAGAGCGCTAACGGACAGCGTTGCACGGCGAAATTAACGCCATGCAACGCGTCCGTTAGCGCTCCCATTGCCCGCAATGTACCAGCGCATTGCTAGCGCGTGTCATTTTCGGCACGCGCTAGCGACGCGCCGGTCTTTTGTAGCGCGCCTCGGACGCTGCTTGCAGCGTCCGCGGCGCGCCCGAGGTCCGTTCCCCGCTCTCGCAGATCGGGGATCTGCGAGAGCGGGGACGTTAACGCGACCCCGAAACGCGACCCTTTAAAAACATTGCGTTAGCGCAATCCGCTAGCGCTAAACGGATTGCACTAACGCAATGTGACCCTAGCCTTAGTGTTACATTATGGTGGTATATAAAACTCAACCCTGCTGTTTTGTTCGCATTTACTATACACTTGTAGTGTTCCGGGTTACTATGACCCGGCTTATTAAACCTTGATTTTAGACACTCTAACTCCATTTTTTTAAATACTTTTTGCTTACTTGACTGTTTGTGAACATGTTTGGTAGTAAAAAAAAAAAAGAAAAATTAACTAGAAATCTTTTTTTTTTTTTATTCTGAAAAACAGATCCATCCAATGAGCAAAACGAAAATAGAAAACTACACATATTTTGTAAAAAAACAAACAAAACAAAACAATCAAATCAAACATTTTGTGATAAAAAATTAAAGATAATAAACATTACAATGTGAATACATTTACATGATCATATAAATTTATGGATTCTTGCATGAAAAACAATACACATGATTTTTGCATAGAAATGTTTTACAGCCAGAACATGTTATACTCGTCTTGTTGTCACAAGTAGAAGGGCAATAGCTGCATCTTTTTCTTTTGATGCCGGAAGAGGCCATGGGGGTAGAAGCACACAGCTGCTCTCCAAAGAAACTGTAAGGTAACATGTCTGGGCTAGCATATGTGTACTGATAAGAGCAGAGAAGATAAGAACCCTTCTGAAAACAAGCAGATAAGCCAGGAAGACAGACTTACTTAGCAAAAGAAAATTATTTGCAAGACTTTACAGCTCAGCTTTACAAAAAAAAACTTCTTAGACAGCGCGTTCTGAGCAGTCCGTTCTGTGCATAATATACACGTGTAGTGCACACTTAGTGATCTCTCCGGATGCACTCTACATTTTTGAATAGACTGCGCACCAAAAATAATCAATATAAAGCCATTTTATGGTGCGCAGATCTCAATGCATACCCCCGGTAGAGCGCGTGTACGACCCCATTGAAATAATTTAGGAAATAAATCAATTGATATACAATAGTAGATGCAATAAATAGACCCAACTGAGGTTATAACTCCTTTATTTCACTGAAAATATGGCCTCACAGCTGTAAAAAACGATGTCGGGTCACTATGACCCGAACACAACAAGTGTAACTTTTTGCGTGTAGCAAAAAGTAAACGAAAAAAAAAAAAAAATACTCATAGGTAGGTCCCCCCAAATGAGGAAAAGTCAAGGAGTCTCAAGTTTTAGAGACTTACAGAAAAAAATCTACAGGGCCGCAAAAAGTCTGTTCGGGTCACTATGACCCAAACAGAACAGCAGGGTTTTTAAAAAAAAGTTTTTAAAATTTGTTATGTATTCAATTTTTCATTCATACAGTTTTATGTGCTTTGTGTTACCGTACGGTGGTATAGAACTAAAGAAGGAAATGCTTTGCCTGCTGCAGATGATCAATTTTAGTTTTTTTTTAATTAAAAATAAACTTGATTTCCAGAGACCCAGCAATTAGAAAATGTGTAAAGCATGTGGTAAGGGATGGGAAAGTGGAAGTGCTGATAGGGTATGTGCACACATAGAATTGTCCTCTGTGGATTTTTCCGCAGCGGATTTCATAAATCTGCAGGGCAAAAACGCTGCGTTTTTGCTGCAGATTTATCGCAAATTTACTGTGTTTTTTTGTGGATTTCACTGCGGTTGTACACCTGCGGTTTTCTATTGGAGCAGTTGTAAAACCGCTGCAGAATCCACAGAAAGAAGTGACATGCTGTGGAATGTAAACCGCTGCGTTTCCGCGCGTTTTTTTCCGCAGCATGGGCACAGCGTTTTCTGTTTCCCATAGGTTTACATTGAAACTGCTGCGGACCCGCATCGTGTGCACATAGCCATAATAGTGCATGCAGACACTGAGTACATTGGGGCAGGTGCCACTATGCCTCACTTTGCAAAGAGGCACGGGACACCACTTTTGAAGCCACATTAGTGCGAACAGGTGGTTGGCTGGATAGCATAAAAGGCTTCCAGCATGCTTTCTAGCACCGTCCAGTCTTTCACACAGAGCAGTTTCACCAGCTATCATTCTGGATCACTAAGGGTATGTGCACACACACGTAGAATGGTACACTGCGGGTTTTTCCGCAGCGGATTTGATAAATCCGCAGGGCAAAAACACTGCATTTTTCCTGTGGATTTACCACAGTTTTTATGCAGATTCCACTGCGGTTTTACACCTGCGGTTTTCTATTATGGAGCAGGTGTAAAACCGCTGCGGATTCCGCACAAAGAATTGACATGCTGCGGAATGTAAACCGCTGCGTTTCCGCGCAGTTTTTTCTGCAGCATGTGCACTGCGGATTGCGTTAACCATAGGTTTACGGATCCGCAGCAAAATCCGCAGCATGTGAACATAGCCTTAATCCTCACCCTGATTCTCCTTCCTCCCACCATGTTGAGTTCCAGGAGACCGGTGATCCAACACTAGGACTCTCCCAGGAGCTCTTTACAAAATCATTACTTGTTTGTAACCTCTCACCCTGCAAGTTTTAAGGCCGGGATCACACATGCGAGAAACACGTCCGTGTCCCGCATGTGAAATCCAAGCTCTGGCGCCGGCACTCCAGAGCGGAGCGTGCGGCTCCATGTGTTGCTATGCGGCCGCACGCTCTGCTGTGGAGTGCCGGTGCCAGAGCTTGGATTTCACATGCGGGACACGGACGTGTTTCTCGCATCTGTGATCCCGGCCTAAGAGACACATGAATAGATGCTGTTTAGTACTAATTTTTAAAGATACAGCACTCTCATTCGTTGCTACTCTTTACACTTTTATTTTCAGATGTTCAAAGAATATTCATCCAAATTAAACACAAATTTTACAGGAATAATTGTAACTCAGGAATGAATGTGACTTTTTCAATATATTATAATGTTTCGGCTCCTCTTGAACCTTGTTCACATATAGACACAGTGAACAGTAGAAACTGGAAATCTCCAAAAAGACCACCAAAGGCTGCTAGTAATTAGACATTCAGGCAGGGTTTGCTCACAAGGTATGTCAGATCAATGTGGTGTCTCCTCCTTATCCTCCATCTCCGATATTTTTTTTTTTTTATTTAATTTTTTTTATCTCACGTCAGCTGGAAGCTGCAAGCTCTGCAGCAATGCCTCAGCAATGTAGCAACAGGGTCTGCTGAAGCTAATTTGTCTAGGAGACACCGAGTTATTGTAAGGAATAACAGACCAGACAGATCTGGCTCTCACAACTGAATCTACAACAAGGCATGGAAGTGTGTGATAATGTCCATAGCCTGGTGGCGGATGTGAATCTTGGCAAGCTCACACACGTACCATGTACCATGCTTGTCCCACATGCTAAACTTGATAGTTTTGCGTTTTTGAAAACCTACCCAGATTTGTCAGAACTTCTGGTCAAAGTACACCGCGTTAGTGCCCATTTCCACAAGTCGGCTACAGCTGCCGCCACTCTGGCAGTGGAGCAGTAGCGCATGCAACTGCCAGCTCACCGCCTGGTGTGCAACGTGCCCACGTACTGGAACTCCACATTGCACATGCTGGCAAGGCTTTGTGAGCAGCAGAGGCCAATTATGGTTTACCAGCTCCAACACGTCCATCGGTATTCTGGTCAGCCTCCACACATAACAACTGAAGTGTCGGCATGGATGTCTGACATTTGTGAGGTTTGCCAAGACTTTGAGGACTCCACAAAGATATTGAGCGGTGATCCTGCTTCTGTGTCTACTTAAGCAGTTGCCCAAAACTAAAGCTGATGCTTTGCATGCTGACCAAGTGGTGATTGAGGAAGACATGAGACATGGATATACTATGCAGCCCAGCCTCATCTTATCTGTTCCACGCAGATTCTGTAACAATGAGGAGGAGGAATAGGAGCTGGTTGCTAGAGCAACTGAAACTAGTACCCATACAAGCTTTGTCCTGTCTCTCCTATGTGGATGGACTGAGGAGGGGAATGAGGAGGATGAGATGGAGAGTAGTCATCATGGTGAAGACAGGGAAGTGTTGGCTGTAGGGAGCTTTGCACATATGGCAGACTTTATGTACTGCTGCCTTTCCCGTGACCCTCTTGTCACATTCTTCTTGGCCAAAAAAAAAATGGCCAACTGTCTGTTCACCCTGCTAGAACCACACTTTCTGAGGTGGACAGCTCGAATAAAATGGTGGTATAATAGAAGGCCATTGTGGAAAATATGTTGGAAAATTTCCCATCATACAACGCTAGTGGCAGGGAGCAAGCTTCCTTGCCCAACCAAGGAGAAGAGGATAGAGAGACACAAACCAGGTACAGCAGAGGCAGTGGCACACTGTCAAAGGCCTGGGTCAATTTCATGATACCCTCCTAGCATCTATGCCCTGATGACCAGGCATTTTAATCAAGGAGGGAAAAGACTTTAAAGATGGTTAGGCAATACCTGGCCAATAAAACCAGTAATTGCTCTGTGAACTTCAGGTTTTGGGTCTCAAAGCTGGACACCTGGCATGA
Source organism: Ranitomeya imitator (assembly GCF_032444005.1). Taxonomy (NCBI): domain Eukaryota; kingdom Metazoa; phylum Chordata; class Amphibia; order Anura; family Dendrobatidae; genus Ranitomeya; species Ranitomeya imitator. The sequence goes on from NC_091283.1 coordinate 377,955,849, forward strand.
GCTGTCCCTGAAGGTGTTGTGCTTTCCTGCCGCTAGCATCCTGTCTGAGCGGGTTTTTAGTGCTGCCAGGGAGGGGAGTAATAACAGAAAATGCTGACAGGCTCACTCTGACACAAATGAACAAAACCTGGATTAGCCACACCACCAGTTGACAGCAGCATGTAAAGTGTTTTTAATCTTCAATATTTTAATTAGGCACGCCAGTTGCTGATTTCAAGTGTCTATAGATGACTGGATGACCCTGCTCATAATTTTTTTCTGGCTTTACACAAAGTGCAAAGCCTTTATGAGTGTAGAAGTATATCAACTACACTTTCAAAATATTTTGAGGTTCGCCAGCTTTCAAGGGTCTATGGATGACTGGATGACCCTTTGTATGATTTTTCCCTGGCTTTGGACTTTATCTAATGAATTTGAGTGTAGAAATACATCAACTACACTCTCAAAATATTTTAATGATGCCCACCAGTTGTTGCATTTAAGGGTCTGTGGATGACTGGATGACCCTCCGTGTAATTCTTTTCTGGCTTTGCAATGTCTGCAAAGCCTTTATGAGTGTAGAAGTGCTACAAATATACTTTATTAATTTTTTGTCTGAGGCACTCTAGTTGGTGACTTCAGGAGTGTATGGATGACCCTGCTTATAATTTTTTTCTGGCCTTGCACTGTGTGCAGAGCCTCTGCATGTAGGTGTACCACAACTACACTTTGTTCACAATATTTTAATGAGACACTCAAGTTGGTGCTTTCAAGGGTGTATAGATGACACTGCTTATAATTTTTAGCAAGCTTTGCACTATGTGCAGAGCTTTTAAGAGTGCATCAGCACCACAACTACACTTTGTTCACAATATTTGAATGAGGCACTCCAGTTGGTGTCTTCAAGGGTGTGTGAATGACCCTGCTTTAATTTTTGGCAGTATTTGCACTTAGTGCATAGCCTTTTTGAGTCTGAGAGTAGTACTACATGACAATTTGAACAGAATGTGTATGAGGACCTCCTTTATGTCTAATATAGTGTGTAGCAGAATCCCTCTTACATCAAATTTTTGGCAGTTATTTTTTCAGTTATAAATAACACTAACATTTCCAATTTTTTAATAAAAATTTTGATTTACTTAAATTATTTTTTTTAAATCCTTTTAAAATTTTGCATTATCTACAAGTCATTATACAGGAAAGAATGTTTTTTAACTTTTTTTTTCCTGTAAACCCCAATTTCTTGCCGATTTTGAATGTTTTATTGTCAGCTCTTAAAGTGGAGTAAAAGTTCTCAGTGGTGATCTGGCAGTCAGAGATGCTTTCAGGAGTCTTCCCCATGCTGTTCTCCTTCCATTCAGCACTATTTCCATCCATTTCAACATTTTTGCTATCCCCAAGCCTCCTTGTAGGGTCTGTCGGAAAAATGCTTGGATTTGCCATTGACTCCCATCATATTCATTACTCAAAACGAGCATTAGGAATTGCTCGGTTTGAGTAATGTGCATTCAAGCATTTTAGTGCTCTATCATCCCTAATAATAACAAATAAGTAAATACATACAATTATTGTTCTGAATTTTGATACAGTATGAAATCCTGCAATGTAAGAATCCTTTCAAAAATAGAAGTGTTCATAATTTCATTTTCATCAATTAATAAAATTCAAAGTGAATGCATAAGAGAGAAATCTGAATCAAATATATTTGGTGACTGCCCTTTGTCTTCAAAACAACATCAGTTCTTCTAGATACACTTTCGCAGTTTTTGAAGAAACTCGGTAGGATGGTCCTTTCAAACATTTTGAAGAACTAACCACAGAGCTCCTGTGGATGTCACTTCTGCAAATTCTTCTGTCTCTCTGTGTAAACCAAGAAAGATTAACTCCTTAATGACCAGAGGTACTTTTGGTTTTGCATTTTCTTTACTTGCTCCCCTTCTTCCCAGGGCCATAATATTTTTTGGTCAAAATGGCCATGTGAGGGCTTTTTTTTTTGCAGGACAAGTTGTACTTTTGTACGACACCATTGGTTTTACCATGTTCATGTACGAGAAAAAAGGTAAAAAAATTCCAAGTGCTGTGAAATTGCAAAAAAAGTGCAATTCCACAACTGTTTTTTGGATTTTTTTTTATGTTCACCAAATGCTAAAACTGACCTGTCATTATGATTCTCCAGGTCATTGCGAGTTCATAGACACCAAACATGTCTAGGTGCTTTTTGATCTAAGTGGTGAAAAAGAAATTCCAAACTTTGTTAAAAAAAAAATGCGCCATTTTCGGCTACCTGTAGCGTCTCCATTTTTCGTGATCTCGGGTTGGGTTACAGCTTATTTTTTGCGTGCTCAGCTGACAATTTTAATGATACCATTTTGGTTCAGATACAATCTTTTGATCATCCGTTATGGCATTTTAATGCAATGTCCCGTTGACGAAAAAACCCTAATTCTGACGTTTTGACTTTTTTTATCGCTATGCCATTTTTTTATTGATTGGGCGATTCTGAATGTGGCGATGCCAAATATGTGTTTGCTTGATTTTTATTTTATTGTTTTATTTTGAATGGGGGTGATTTAAACTTTTATATATTTTTTTAAAAACTTTTTTTTTACTATTTAATGCTTCTATAGTCTTCAAGGGAGACTATTAGCTGCCACAACCTGATCGGCTCTGCTACATAGAGGTGATGATCAGGTGGCGCTCATAGCAATCCTGCAGTGACAACCATAGAGATCTCCAGGAGACGTCTGGTTGTCATGCCATCGAATCGGTGACCCGCGATCACGTGACGGGGTCACCGATGGGCAGATTTCAGCCGGAAGCAGCATTTAAGGGGTTAATAGCCGTGGGTCGATCGTTATTCCACTCACGGCTATTCCGGGCACATGTCAGCTGTTGAAAACAGCTGACATGTCGCAGGAAAGATGTGGGCTCACCACCGGCGCCCACATCAAAGGGAGGGAGTCCGACATCAGCGTAAATTTACGCTCAACGTCGGAAAGGGGTTAATTGACATTAAGATCGGGGCTCTGTAGGAAACATATCATCACTTTCGGGATTCTTTGTTCTTCTTTACTCTGAAAATACCTCCCTGATGGTATCACATGTTGTAAAATTATCTTTTGGCAGCATTGAGGACACCATTATTTTGGACCAACCCCATGTCAATGTGAAATGCAGTTCCAAACGTTCAAGAAACCTCCCCAATGCTTCATTGCTTCTGCAGAAACTCATTATTGTTATGCCCTCCAGCCAATGAACAAACAAATTGCCTTCTGCTACAGCCAAATATTTCAGATTTTGACTTCAGAGCATCTGCTCCCATTTTTCTCCAGCCCATTTCATATATGTTCGTGCATAGTCAAGTCAATATGGCCTTGTTTCCATGTAAAGGAATGGTGTTTTTTTTGGCTGCAGTTCTTCCATGAAGACCACTTCTGGACAGACTTTTCCAAATAATTAATGAGTGTAGGTGCTTCCAGAAGCGCATCTATGGGGAGGGGGGGCAGGCGAGGCTTCTGCCTCTGGCACAGACAGCAGGGTGGATGCTGTCGGGTGAATGGGAGAATGTATGGGATGTATGCAAACACAGTATGGGGAGTGAGTGTGGGAATGGGTACAGACACAGTATGAGTAGTGAGGGAAAAATGTATGCGCACACAAAGTATGAGGAGCAAGAGGAAGAATGTATGCGGACACAGTATGGGGAGCGAGGGTGATGAGTTGGGTGCAGGCACATTATGGGGAATTGGGGGGTATGTGTGATAGGCAGTATGGAGAGTGAGAAGGTAACTATATGAAGAGATAGTATGGTTAGCTAGGGGGATATGAGAGGAGATAGGGTTAAATGCTTGAGATGACTATTGAGGGGAATGGTATGAGGAGACAGTATTGGGAGAGAAAAGTGTGAAAGGGCACAGAAGAGACTGAATAGTGTGGGTGGTAGCATGGGGGGCAGTGTAAGGGCACAGCCAGGAGGGGACAGAAAGCCAAAGGGGGGATGATGAGTGGGTACAGTATAGAGACTGGGCCCAATAGGGAGGACACAGTGTGAGAGATGTTGTGAATTCCGCTCTTGGGCGCCCTCCGGTGGTTGTAAGTGGCACTTTTGTGAGTTCTGCTCTTTGGCTTCCTCCGGTGGTTTTAAGTGGAATGGCTGCTCCTTGGATTTAGCTGTCAGCAGCTGCTTCCACTGATTGTCTTTTCTACTCGGCTATTTAGCCTGGCTCTTTCCTTCAGCTTGTGCCACTTGTCAATGGTTCCTGGTTGGATTCACATCTCTTTGGATTTCCCTGTTATCCTGACCAGTTCAGCAAAGCTAAGTCCTTGCTTGCTCTTTTCTGTCCACAGGTTGTGGACTTATCCGTTCTGTGCTTTCTATGTTTGTCCAGCTTGTCAGTATGAATTAATTCTGTGATGCTGGAAGCTCTGGGAAGCAGATTTACCCTCCACACCTTTAGTCAGGTGTGGAGATTTTTGTAAACTCTGTGTGGATTTTTTGTAGTGTTTTATACTGACCGCACAGTATTCCATCCTGTCCTATCTATCTAGCTAGACTGGCCTCCTATGCTCATCCAAGTTTCATTCTGTGTATGTCTTTTCCCTCTCCACTCACAGTCATTACTTGTGGGGGGCTATCTATCCTTTGGGGATTTTCTCTGAGGCAAGATAGCTTTCCTGTTTCTATCTTTAGGGGTAGTTAGTTCTCAGGCTGTGACGAGGTGCCTAGGGAGTGTTAGGAGCATCCCACGGCTGCTTCTAGTGTTGTGTTGAGCTTAGGGACTGCGGTCAGTACAGATACCACTTCCTTCAGAGCTCGTTCCATGTTGCTCCTAAACCACCAGATCATAACAGAGAGAACAGTGTGAAGAGGGGGCCCAGTATGGAAAGGAGGGGGCCGTGTGGAGGGAATATAGTGAGGGGCAAGTATTTTTTCAGTGGCTGAGTGTAGGGCAGATATTTTTAAGGGCATTGTGTGGGATGTGCTGCAGAAGAACGGAGAAGGTGGAACTCTTCAGAGATGGGCTCTGGATGAGAAATGTCATCAAAAGAAAGAAAACAACTCAAGAGACAATGTCCTCTATAAAAGGTACCTTGTTGCAATTTTTTTTGTGATACTGACTCATTCTCATATTTTTATTTATGCTAGGAGCATTAAAGGGTTGTCTAAGTCTAGGTTCACATTTGCGGTTGAGTCCGCAGCATCTCGTCCGCAAACGCATGGCAAAACGCATGGTAACGCTGCTTTTTTTATCCGCATCACCTTACACATAACGGATAAAATATGCAACATTTGCACGTGTTTGCGTTTTTTATGCGCATGCGTTTGATAGAATTTCTTTGAGACAAGCCATGCTCAATGGGCGTGTCTCATGGGATTTCTGTATTTAGACCCTTGTGCCTACGCAAGCGAACGCTTGTCCTTATGTACCAATGTGTTCCCATAGACGGTAATGCGTTTATTTGACGCACTCCTTCCGCAAGCATCCGCATGCGTATGGCGGTGGAAATTTGCCACCACAAAAATTCTAACATGGTGCCTTAGCCACGCCCAGCCGCACCCCGCAAAAATACGCATGCGTAAGCAAACGCGGGCGAACCCATGCAAACGCATGCACCTGCGTCTACAATGTTAAAGATATGAAATCAAGACGCATGCGGATGTATGCATCAGAAACGCTGCGGACACAACCACAAAGGTGAAGCCAGCCTAAGTTTCTGATGAGTCTGTAGTCATTCTATATGACTGCAGACCTCTGAATTCTCAGTGTGCATTGCACGATGTCCGGGTTCACTGGTGCTGGTGAATTGCACACATGCGGTCACATGCCGACTAGACATGTGTGGCCTCACTCAATGAAAATGAATTGAGCGAGGCCAGACATTGTCCTCGTGGCTGTTCGACAGCAGCAACACATGTAGGGCTTGCCTGTTTGTTAGGCTATTCCTGCATGTGTTGCAGCTGTTGAACAGCCGCGAGACATGTAGCCGCAGTGACTCGAACATAGTATTCAAGCAAGGAGAGAACACTATTAGTACATGACCATGCTCGGATAACACCTTATCTGTGCACTTTCGACTCATCACTAGTGCTCACACCAAATACTGATGTGACTATCTACTGTTTATACTAATCACATTGGTTTATCACTTGAATCCTCAACAAGCTTGTTCTTCTATTTTGTTTTATACTGACACTTTCACATTGTTGTAAACATGTTGAAGTAGATGCCTTATCTTATTATCTTAAAGGGAACCTGTCACTCCCAAAATCAAAGATGAGCTAAGCCCACCGGCATCAGGGGCTTATCTACAGTATTCTGTAATGCTGTAGATAAGCCCCCCCCCCGATGTATCCTGCAAAAGATGAGAAAAAGAGGTTAGATTAGGCTAGGGTCACATTGCATTCTGTGACCGCGTTTAACGGACTACGTTACATCGCGGCATAACGCGGTGTAACGTAGTCCGTTAACGGCGCCATTGCCTGTAATGGCGAACGCATCGCTAGCGCATGCCCACATTGGGCATGCGCTAGCGATGTGCCATCAATTGAGTAACGGACCGCGAACGCTGCTTGCAGTGTTCGCGGTCCGTTCCTCGCTAGCGCAGATCGGGGATCTGCGCAAGCGGGATCGGCTAACGCGATCCCTTTTGGGACATTGCGTTAGCGCAGTCCGTAGCGCTATGCGCTAAATGGACTGCCCTAACGCAATGTGACCCTAGCCTTATACTCACCTGGGGGGCGGTCCGATCCGATGGGCGTCGCGGTCCGGTTTGGGACTTTCCATCTTCTAACGATGACGTCCTTTTTTGTCTTCACGCTGCGGCTCCAGCGCAGACGTACTTTGTCTGCCCTGTTGAGGGCAGTGCAAAGTACTGCAGTGCGCAGGGAAAGATCAGAGAGGCCAGTACACCAGGAGATGTGGAGGGGCAGTAGGAGGGCAACAACCCAGCAGCAGGACCGCTACCTCTGCCTTTGTGCAAGGAGGAACAGGAGGAGCACTGCCAGAGCTCTGCAAAATGACCTCCAGCAGGCCACAAATGTGCATGTCTGTTAGAAACCGACTCCATGAGGATGGTCTGAGTGCCCGACGTCCACCGTGCAGGACGCTTGGTATTTGCCACAGAACACCAAAATTGGCAAATTCGCCACTGGCACCCTGTGCTCTTGACAGATGAAAGCAGATTCACACTGAACACATGTGACAGATGTGACAGAATCTGGAGATGCCGTGGAGAGCTATCTGCTGCCTGCAACATCCATCAGCCTGACCGGTTTGGCAGTCGGTCAGTAATGGTGTATGGTGGCATTTCTTTGGAGGGCCGCACAGCCCTACATGTGCTCAACAGAGGTAGCCTGACTGCCATTAGGTCCCGAGATGATATCCTCAGACCCCTTGTGAGACCATATGCTGGTGCGGTTGGCAGATTCAGGGGGGTCCCTGTCAGGCGTGGGAACCTGGCAGGTACCTAGCGACCAGAACAGAACGTTACGGAACCGCACCTGCACACCCCGCAGCGGTATCCTAAGAAAGAGACACGAAGCGAAGGATATTCTGAGACAGTGAGAAACAAGATCAAGCACAAAGGAGAGCCAGTAGGAGTCGTGCCATGAGACCGAGGCAACATCCTACTGAGGCGCGTAGCCGGTGACCGGAACACCGAGGGAGTAACTGACTCTACGCCTTACTTCAAACTCCGCAGGACAGTTAATTATAGTTTGGCTGTCTCACCTAAACACCTACAAAGACATAGGGGGCAACAGTGGGAGAGGGGCGTCTCTAGGGTCCCGGAAGACCTCCTGGCCTTCCCGTCATACGGGTGCATCCTAGCCATAACATACCTGGGGGACGTTGAACTAGAAACATCTGGAACATATTAGAAAGAACGAACGAACGAGAACAGAAGTTGTGAGGACTATTCTGAATGCTCAGCAGGGTAGCACTACAACACACAAGCGCTATTGGTAGGCAACGATTTCCACCTGCAAAGGGAATTCTGGAAGTGCCCATTGGACCGGCCGGTCTCAGATAGCCCTGTTAAGCGTGCTCTGGATTGCGGATCCTGAAGTCTTCAGTAAAGAGGTAAAGAGACTGCAACCTTGTGTCCTCGTTATTGACTGCACCTTACACCATCACCATCCACCTTACTGGGAAGCCCTGGGGACATACTTCACCTGTGGGAAGGTATACCATCCAGCTGCCATTCCATCACCCCAGCGGACCCCACAGCAGTGTCGGTCACCCTGACCGAACACCACAGGTGGCGTCACGAATCCATGGCAGACTGTTCCACCTTTATTGGACGCCCCTTAGGGTCGCAGACCGGGTCTAGCCACCGTGACAGCATCAGAACCGAACCAGAGATGCCCAGTACCGGGAACTCGTGGCCCTGCGTCTGGGGGCGCTCCATCTTGGCGTCACGAACAGGATCGTACTTAAGCCTGAGAAGCAGGTCATGTGTGCCTTGGAACTGTGATTGAAACGTGTTTGGACTGTGATTTATTGCAAAGACTGTGTATTGCAATCTGCCGCAAGATTCCCGCCAAAACCGCCGCCATTACCGCGCCACGAGGAGCGCAGGAGAAGAAGAAGGGCGTGGAATTGGGCGTGAAAGAACTGAAGAGCGCAAAAGATAATGGCCACCCAGTCTAAATATTTCTGTACTTTGAGGACGTGTCCGTCAGCAGCTGAGATCCGCCTCCTGATCCTCAATGGGGAGCGGAGAAACAAGAAACGAAACCGCCCACGAAGGAGAGAGCGGGAAAGAGACCAGGAAGCGACCCACGTGGAGGACACCATGGCCAGTCGCTCAGACCCAGACTGCGGGGTTGAAGCAGAGGGCTCCCCCAGCTACCCGGACGAGCGCAGCAACCAAACCTCCACAACTGGGACCGGTCTCCTGCAGGGTGAGATGGAGGATCTCATGGAACAGCTTCTCCAGTGGCGGCTGGAGACCAAGGCCTCGGGCCAGGAGGCACCGGCGGAGGAACTCTCGACTCCGGATCTTTTGCCACCACCGGAGCCGGCTGCGATGGAAGAAGTCGCATCGACCGGTGAGTCTGCCGACCCCGTCCCGCAGGCAGAGGACCTGTTAATATGCCCCATTAAAAAACTGATGGGTAACTGACCTCCCTGTCCAAATGTGAACACTTACCGAAGGCTAATGTCTGCATGCTTGGGTGAATATGGACACCTCTCTCAGCAAAGCCTACATATGGGGTGGCCAGAACCAAGTGTGAATAGATGTAATTAAAAACCAGATGGTGAGGGGAGGAGTGCGCATTCAATAAGCTAACATAGAAATGACAGAAAAAAGACTGGCACATCCAAACTAGTGTGAATAGGTGCATACCAGGAGCAGCTACCTCCATATACAATATACAAAAAAAGGTTGCACTCTATCGTGCCAAAACACGTCAAATATGAAATACATGATATATAAATAGCAAAATGTAGGCTTTGCTGAGAGAGGTGTCCATATTCACCCAAGCATGCAGACATTAGCCTTCGGTAAGTGTTCACATTTGGACAGGGAGGTCAGTTACCCATCAGTTTTTTAATGAGACCACCTTGACGATGGTTGATGGGCTCACACTATTTGGCCAAATTCTGTGCTAAGCGCCTCAAAAAATTTTTTCCTAATGTTCAAAAAGCAATTTTGCTATTCATATTTCATGTATTTCATATTTGACGTGTTTTGGCCCCATAGAGTGCAACCTTTTTTGTATATTGTATATGGAGGTAGCTGCTCCTGGTATGCACCTATTCACACTAGTTTGGATGTGCCAGTCTTTTTTCTGTCATTTCTATGTTAGCTTACTGACTGCGCACTCCTCCCCTCACCATCTGGTTTTTAATTACATCTATTCACACTTGGTTCCAGCCAACCCATATGTAGGCTTTGCTGAGAGAGGTGTCCATATTCACCCAAGCATGCAGACATTAGCCTTCGGTAAGTGTTCACATTTGGACAGGAAGGTCAGTTACCCATCAGTTTTTTAATGAGACCACCTTGATGATGGTTGATGGGCTCACACTATTTGGCCAAATTCTGTGCTAAGCGTCTCAAAAAATTTTTTCCTAATGTTCAAAAAGCAATTTTGCTATTCATATTTCATGTATTATATATTTGACGTGTTTTGGCACGATAGAGTGCAACCTTTTTTTGTATACTGTTAATAGGCCCCATCGCAGCGCCCCCTCTTCCTGGTGCCCATAAGCTCCAGCACCTCCCACCCTGGGACCGGGCCACGGGCATGGAACACTTCCTCAAACTACTGTCTCCTTCCCCATAATCCTGTAGAATGTAAGCCCGCAAGGGCAGGGTCCTCGCCCCTCTGTATCAGTCCGTCATTGTTAGTTTGTTTACTGTATGTGATATCTGTAACTTGTATGTAACCCCTTCTCATGTACAGCACCATGGAATCAATAGTGCTATATAAATAAATAATAATAATAATAATAATAATAATAAAGGCCCCGATCTCGCCGATCATCATGCCAGGCGAGGTCTACGCGGAGCGCACGGTGTGTCGCTGGGTGAACCCGGGATCTGACGTCATGGGGTTCCCCGGGGTGAAGACACAGGAACGGGAGATGGTGGAGGCCCTCAGCTGGGAAGCATACCAGGCCGAGCTGGATCGACAGTGGGAGGAGCAGGCGAGACAGCACCAGGCCCAGCGAAAAGCCCACTACCGGCGGGACCTCGAGGTAAAGGATCGGGCCCGCAAGGACCGCACCGCCCACCAGGCCCTGCACAGGCAGGGCACCGTTGTGGACTTCAAGCTCCGTGGGGGATGGGGCTTCATTAAGGAGCCGGATCTGTATTCCGAGGTTTTCATTAACCGGAGGGATGTGGAGTCCCATCTCAAGGAAGGCCACCCGGACCGGGATCTATACAAGGGGGACGAGGTCACGCACTTTAGCGCTGTCTCCTGCACGGTGCGTGTGGTACCCAGTGGGCACACGGGCCGCACACGTGTGCCACACTGATGTGCCACAGAAACGCACGGGCACACGGACACGGATAATTACGGTACCGGAATTATCTGGACGTGTGGGACTGCCTATTGTGTAGGTTTATGTTCTAGTTAGAATCTTAATGTTAGTTAGTGGCCAGATGGCCTTAGACATTTTATTTCATGTTTGGCACGTGTAACATTGTACGGCAAATGTGTACAATAAATACACCTGACACATACCTGTGTGGAACTCGCTAGCCTGCTATTGTCCGTTGTGACTCCATAGCCACCTGCTGAGCTATATACCCACAATATATATATATATATATATATATATATATATATATATATATATACCTATACTATGTGTAGACATTTATTTTAGCTATTCTATTTTAACCTGTCAGTGTGATTTTACTGTACACCGCACTGAATTGCCGACTTTTCTAAAGGACAGCGGTGCGTATTTCTCGCAAGTCACACTGATGGTCCGTGTGGTGTGCGAGTTTTTCTCACACCCATAGACTTTCATTGGCAATTCTCGGCCGATATACGGTGCAAATCACAGCATGCTGTGAATGTAGAATGTAAGCCCGCAAGGGCAGGGTCCTCTTCCCTCCCCTCTGTACCAGTCTGTCATTGTTAGTTTTGTTTACTGTAAGTGATATTTGTATTTTGATGTAACCCCTTTTCATGTACAGCACCATGGAATTAATGGTGCTATATAAATAAATAATAATAATAATTTCTCTTGCACATATAATATGGCTGAGAAAACAATGGATGATAGGAGCTGCCCCATAGATTAACATTGGTCTGAGTGCTATGCGATTTTTTTTTTTATCGCATAGCACTCGTCCGTATTAGGGCAGTCCCACACGTCCAGATAATTCCGGTACCGGAAAAAATCGGTACCGGAATTATCCGTGTCCGTGTGCCCCTGCGTTTCTGTGGCACATCAGTGTGGCACACGTGCGGCACACGTGTGCCGCCCGTGTGCCCACTGGGTACCACACGGAGCGTGCAGGAGACAGCGCTAAAGTTTAGCGCTGTCCCCTGCATCGTGCTGAAACCGCGATTCATATCTTCTGTGCAGCAGCGTTTGCTGCAGAAAATATATGAATAATCCTTTTTTTTTAAGTTTATCGTGTATAAAATAAAAGTCCATGTCCCCACCCCCTGTGCCCCCCCCCCCCCCCCCGCTGTTCTGAAAATACTCACCCAGCTCCCTCGTTGGCTGTCGCTGCTTCCTCTCCTGGCCGCACCTTCTACTGTATGCGGTCACGTGGGGCCGCTCATTTACAGTAATGAATATGCGGCTTCACCCCTATGGAAGGTGGAGCCGCATATTCATGACTGTAATCGGCGGCCCCACGTGACCGCATACAGTAGAAGGTGTGGCCAGGAGAGGAAGCAGCAACAGCCAACGAGCGCTGCAGCGCTTATTGGAAAATTCATGCAAACCCTGAAGGGGCGATTTGAAGTCACTGTATGAACTATTATAGCGGTCATTCATCTTTTGACCTTTTTTGTCTCTTTTCATGGTCTGGTCTTTCCTCATTAGGGTTTATTCAGCGCGAATACTGATATATGTTTATATCTTTTTTGGGGCATTTTTTACGACACAATCTTAGTTGGTGATTGTTGTATCCACAGCAGTATCACTAACCCTGTAATACTGGGCGCCACTCGTTATCATACACATCAGTAGATAAATGTATCACCAGAACCACCATAAGTACATGAAAACATCATCATAATCTGTACATGACTACATCACGAGAATCACCATTAGTAAATAAAAACACCAGTACATGTATATGTCACCAGAACCACCATCAGTACATGAATACATCACCAGAACCACCATAAGTACATGACTACATCACCAAGCTTAGTACAGCAGTCAGTTGTAATGTCAAGTTAGGACCATATATATTTGTTTCTCATGGACGAACAACCCCCAGTATGTGTTTAAGAAGGTATGGAGATGCTAGAAGTTGTTGTTATTAGTCATTATCAGACTGCAGACTATACAGAAATCACAGTACTGATGACACATAGTATCAACAAGTACACATTTACATCCAGGTACCTTATAGGTGACCTCTTTAATTGAGTTGTTTCTTTCTTTTCATCTCAATCTTGTCCAGATGCCATGGTGACTTTTTACATCTCCAGTTTCCCTAGAGACTTCTCTCTCTTTTCCAGTCTTCTGGAGCAAATTCCAACATGATGCCCTTAAAAATAACAGTTGTTAAAAAGCTCTCTGCATAAACATATCTGTCCATACTATACCCTAAATAATGGCCCTCACACTGTCTGCCCATATGAGCTATGTAACAACCCTGCCGGCATCACTGCATGGCCTTCTATTCCCCACCTGCCTGTTACATCAACTCACTCACCCAGTGCCATGCTGTGAGATCTGTCTGCTGCCGGCTCCATGCCATGTGCTCTATGGCCGCTTACTCTGTGTACACTTCCTTTCTGCATGCATAGGGGGGGCAGCGCCAGCAACTCCGGATTCTTAATGAGACTGTGTGCACCTCCCCAAAGTGTCCCTGGCCAATAGCCTAGAGGCCTCTGATACATAAGGCATCCTCACCCATTGGAGGATGCCTGAGCAAACTATTTCCCTCAGTTAGCATTTGCTACTGAGCTGCCAGGTTGTGTCTGTTTCCTGTCTATTGCAATTCGCAGGCTTTAATCTGTGTTCTGTTTGTGTCTAGGTGTACGCAACCCAGTAGGGTGTTGTACCCTGGTCTGAATCTATGTTCTGTGTCTGAACTCTGGTCTATGTCCATTCCTTCTTTGTTTGTTTACCATTCTCACTCTGCTGTGTTTACCTCTGCGTTACATCTCTGCTTTGCTTGCCACTATCAGTGGCTCTGCATCTCTCTGCTCTGTTCAACACTACTTGTGACTCTGTGCTTCTCTGCTCAGTTCTGTCACAACTTGTGGTTCTGTACCTCTCAGCTTTGCTCGTCACAACCTGTTGCTCTGCACCCTCTGGCTCTTGGCTTTGCCTCCTGCGGTTCTGGCTCTTGGCGTTGTCTCCTGCGGTTCGCTCTTGGCTCCGCCTCCAGCATCTCCGCTCTTGGCTCCGCCTCTAGCATCTCCACTCTTGGCTCCGTTTCCAGCGGCTCTGTTATTGGCTCTGCCCCCAGTGACTCCATCCTTGGCTCCGCCTCCTCCTCTGCCTTCTCCTTCTCTGCTCTTAGCTCTGCCTTCTCCTTCTCTGCTCTTAGCTCTGCCTTCTCCTTCTCTGCTCTTACTCCGCTTCCTGTGGTTCTGCTTTGCATCTGCTCTTGCTCCACCTCTGTTCAGCAACTTGCCGTACAGATCTCTACCTGTTTCTTTATATTCACCAGTCTGAACAGGTTCTAACCTGTTTCCATACACCCACCTGTATACCAGTTCCTACCAGAGTGTCAACCCTGTCTGCCAGAGTGCCAGCCATACCCGTCTGCCTGCCTGTATCTCCGTCAAGCTAGTCTGCCCATCAGGGCCTCTGCCGTACCCGTCCGTCAGCCAGTGTCACAGCCGTGCCTGCCTGTGTCTTGTCCCCCGGTGGGATCAGCATCCACAGTCAGACTCCACCCTGGAGTGGTACCTGGTAGCTACCTACTGCACAAGTCTGACCTCCCCATAGGAGGCTCCAGCGAACACCTAGGAAGCTACTTAGTTACGTCCCTTCCAGGGAAGTCTGGTCTGTGGTCCAGTGGGGCCACACCCCCGCGCCAACCAGTCTGGGCGTGAGCGTTACAAGCTATAACCACCCCACTGTCTGCCATTATCAGCTATAACCGTCACATCATCCGGCCTTTTGAACCACGTCCTATACCATGGCTGTCCTCTCTCCAGTTTTGCCTTACACTCTCTATATCTACACACTGTCCTCTGCCAGGCTAACCTCTCTCCACACCGTGCCCACATTTCACACTGCCCCTTCTCAATATACATTCTGTGCCTTCTTTGCCCTCTCCAAACTGTACCCACTCCTCACACTACCCATACAGTACATCCACAACAGCCCCCAATATACAGTACAATGTCAACCACAGCCGACTATACAGTATGATGTCCACCAAAGCTCTCTATACAAAGTATAATGTCCCCCAGTCTCCCATATATGATGTCACCCACAGCCCCTCTTGTAATGTCCATACAGCCAGCTTATCACAGTGTCCACACAGCCAACATTTAAATGTCCACACAGTCAGGCCCTCATAATGTGCATGCAGCCATAGCATTCTGTCAATGTCCACACAGCCAGCCCCTATTGTGACTAAAATAAGAAAAATAAAAAGCTTATATTTACCTAATCCCGGCTCACGTCCTGCGTAGCCTCCATCTCCTCTTCTGTCTGGTACAGCACTGGATGGCTCTGACGCTATTTCCTGCGTCCTGCTGAAGTTCCCAGCGGAGCAAGAGCAGATTACAGCTCCTCTGCTCCTGTCCCGGACGCCGCCAACATCCATCGTATTCGATTGAAATCTCGCGCATGCACACAGATTTCTTCAGCTTTGCTTACGAATAGCTCCTCCCTTCCTACTGATCTTCAACTCCTCAGTGTACGTGAGCAGTATTCTGGACTTCCAGTCATATGCAGTGTGCCTCTGAAGCCAGGAAATGTACACCCAGCTTCAGATGCACAATGACGTGGTTGAAGAAAGCCGCACGCGCAAGAAAGCTGGCAATGACACTGGCTCTTCAAAAACATGCACAGATGGGCAACTGGTCTGGGGAAACAAACGCCCAATAAACTAGTCAAAAGATTAATTTGAATAAGAAAAACAGAATTGCTAAATACTTTTTTTTAAAAAAAACATGTGTTTAGTTAACCATGGGTATAAAGGGCTTATTAGGCAGGGAATTTAGCAATAGATATACAAATGTTTGGAGGGCATGGGGAACCTGTCAGCTTTTCTTTAATGTACTGGAACTGAAAATTGAATTTTTATAAATTAAGAAGAAAATTCAAGTGTATTTTGCAGTTTTTCAATATAAGATGTTATATGGCAGTACCAGGAACAACTTTTTGGTATTATTCACACAAGGTGTAGCGATCTCAAAACTCGGGTCTTTCTTTCAATGTATACCTTGGATGGGCAAAGCTAAAAGCCCTGTGAGAGGAGAGTCATAGCTGCAGAATTGTTTATAATGACACTCATCTCAGCTCTAATCCCCCTAAGCGCTGTGAGATGAAAGCTGGAGGTGTTTATAATCACACTCAGTGGCTGCAGAGATTAGGGCTGTCTGTCATTACATGTCTCACAGGGGAAGACCCCTGTTTTTTGACCTTGTAGAGTGAGTTCTTTTCTTTTTCTCTTTACATCTTGCATAGCAGAAGTACCCTTACATGGAGAGGCAGAGCTTAATTATGCATGTGCCAATTGTCTCCAGTGTGTCAGTTCCTACACAAACGGCCAGTATTTAGTTTTCACACGCTGCGATTGGGTGGCAGAATACAACCAACCACCAGGGCAAAAGACCTAACCCCAAGAACAGATCACATAGCAGGGTATACGTATTATAACAATAAATCTTTATTAGTAGTGGTAATACACATAGATAAAAGTGCACATGTTGGATAAAAAAAAAATAACCAGGATAACATTTCCAAAACAGTTTTATATAAAAACCAATATAGGCATAAGGTGTACCCAAAAAAGGAAAAAATATATATATCAGGACTCCTTAAGAACAATCAGAATTGATACCGTGTCACAATGTGGAAAAAATGGTAAGATATATGAAATAACGTGAGCATATAATGCAAAAAACACTATGGGGTTAAAGACAACCCGTAATAGGGTTGTAAAAACAACTTTAATATGAATAAATTGCAAAACGGTGCAAATGTGCAAGCCTGCAGTATAATAATAGTGTGGAAGGCACCCACTATATGATGAGTGCTAATTAGCACAATATAACCAAGGGAAAAAGTAAAGGGAAATCATGAAAAGATCCAATCAATGCGCACCCCGACGCGCGTTGCGGATTTAAAATCCTTCGTCAGGACGAAGGATTTTAAATCCGCAATGCGCGTCGGGATGCGTATTGATTGGATTTGGTGACGCCATAAGGTACAGGATCTCCGCTATAATTTTAACATCTTTTCATGATTTCCCTTCACTTTTTTCCTTGGTTATATTGTGCTAATTAGCACTCATCATATAGTGGGTGCCTTCCACACTATTATTATACTGCAGGCTTGCACATTTGCACCGTTTTGCACTTTATTCATACTAAAGTTGTTTTTACAACCCTATTACGGGTTGTCTTTAACCCCATAGTGTTTTATTATTATTATTATTATTATTATTATTATTAAAGATTTATTGTTATAATACGTATACCCTGCTATGTGATCTGTTCTTGGGGTTAGGTCTTTTGCCCTGGTGGTTGGTTGTTCTCTGCTTATATGAGTGGTTTCCACTCGCTCTATTTTGTTCTCACTGGGGTTTATTTAATATTCTCATTTATATTTCACATCTCTTGCATATTGAATTTGATCTTATTGCCCCTTTTAGTGTTAACAATTTTTGTCTTGGGTGGCAGAATGTATTTAAAGGATATCTCCCCCTACCATAAAACACGCCCCCTTATGAAGAAAGGGCGGAACATGCATTGGGGCGGCAGGGATATCACTTTAACTTGCGAATCTATATGTAAGCATTTACACTCGTGCATTATATCTCTAAATATATCTTGTAGGTACATTTACAACCATTAGATTCATGTTTACTTATAACCCGGTGGTGTATGTAGTCCAGCTAGACATCCTATAACACAGATAAGCCTGACTGCACTTTTACTCTATTTCTTCAATGACGCTACTGTAGTGCAATGGTAGCATATTTATGCAGTGAGGAGGCAGTAACTCAACAAAATTTCAACATAAAGTCTCTTTAATGCGGTTACTTCACAGCATTAATGTCCAATTCACACAAGTATGTATCATTAAAGTCCAATTCACAGCACTATATAGTACCAGGTATCCTCCGGATCACTGCCAGGAACCATATCATCTGGATTACAGTCACTAAACACTCCAGTCCTCCTTCGGGCACAGGACAGTCTACCTCTGGTTCACCGCCGGGCACAAGACAGTCCATCTCCAAGACCGGTTGACATGGGTGACTGCACCACTGAGTTAATGTCTCTTCACTCACAGCTTTCCACAGTGGACGATATCCTTCAGTTTACAGTGACTAAACATGGCAGTACTCCTCTGACCAGTTACTGTGTGCGACTGCACCACTGTGCACGCTGTGGGTGCCAGGAGTTTGCTCTGCTGGGCTCAGTGTTACTCTCACACAAAGCTGAGCTTTTGCAGAGCCATCTGCTTTGCTTGTTGCAAACTCCACTCTGATGCTAACTCTGGCCCTGACACACCCATACCCTTTACTGAAGGGATTTTAACTGGGATCTGTGGCCTTCATCCACGTGGAAAACCCGGGACTGGAATGAAACGGACTGCACGACTATCATCCTGCAGTCTGTTTCAAAATACAAAACTTACAGCAGGTTTTCCCTAAATCTGCCTTTCACACTAGCATGCACAAGACTAACACTTATTTTTAGTCTGCATTGCAATCACAGCTACGCCTGTGACTGCAATGCACTCTCATGCCCTCCATATGCCTCCATGCGCATCTTGGGGGGAACACACAGCGCCCCCTACATGTGACATCGGTCACTGCCTCACCATTGCAATCACAGCTACACCTGTGACTGCAATGCACCCCAAAGGCCTCAATACGCCTCTGTGCACATCATGGTGGGAACACACAGCGCCCCCATGACACCGGTCACTGCCTCACACTACATATAACTTAAATAATTGGTGTAGATACATGTTTTTAGTTTACGTAACCTTATAGGTATGATCAACTGCACATGTCACTTTATACTATCTTGTAATCATTTTGTTTATTAAGAACACGTTTGTTTGTTTGGTTATCCATTATTTTATTATCAAAATTGACTGTGGATGTTCCTACACAAATTAATACATAATTTAAAAACTTTTTTTGGATGATATACAAGTATTGATATTTTCCTTGCACTTGCTTAGCAGCACTATGCTTTTAACTTGCTAATTTTTGTTAATAATAAAGATCCATTATGGTTTAAATATACTCTGGGTTCTTGTGCTGTTTTAATGTTTAATGAGTTACTACCTTGAAAATTAATGTAATCATGCCATAAGGGTAATTCTAATAAGGGTGTCTAATGCTAAATCCTGCTTGATTTGTCAGCCAAAAATCTGTTAACGCTCGGTTGGGCTTGTTATAAATTATAATCCAAACTGTATAAGCTAATTTCTCCAGATTAGATAAGAGAAATAAAAAAACTAATGTTTTATTTAACTCTGCTGTGACATTCCTTGATGTGGCCAGTTTAATATGCTAAAAATGGTGAAAGGTTTTATCTAAAACATTTCCCACATTCTCGACATGAATATGGTCAATCCCTGTGTGAGTTCGCTGATGTCTAACAAGATCTGATTTCTGTATAAAACATTTCCCACATTCAGAACATGTGTATGGCTTCTCCCCTGTGTGACTTCTTTGATGTGTAACAAGTCTTGATTTCTCTCTAAAACATTTCCCACATTCAAAACATGAAAAGGGTTTTTCTTTTGTGTGAATCCTCTGATGTCTAACCAGATCTGTTTTCTGTGTAAAACATGTCCCACATTCAGAACAGGAATACGGCTTCTCTCCAGTGTGAACTCTCTGATGTCTAACAAGATCTGCTTTTTGTTTGAAACATTTTCCACATTCTGAACATGAAAATGGCTTCTTCCCTGTGTGAATTCTCTGATGTCCAACAAGAATTGATTTGTACTTAAAACATTTTCCACATTCAAGACAAGAAAATGGCTTTTCCCCTGTGTGAACTCTTTGATGTGTAACAAGAATTGATTTTTGCTTAAAACATTTTCCACATTCTGAACATGAAAATGGGTTCTCCCCTGTATGAATTCTCTGATGTGCAACAAGAACCGATTTGTCATTAAAACATATCCCACATTCTGAACATGAAAATGGCTTCTCCCCTGTGTGAATTCTCTGATGTTTAACTAAAACGGATTTGTAAGTAAAACATTTCCAACATACTGGACAGGAATATGGTTTCTCCCCAGTGTGATTTCTCTTATGTTTAACAAGACTTGATTTCTCTGTGAAACATTTCCCACATTCGGAGCATAAAAATGGCTTCTCCCCTGTGTGAACTCTCTGATGTTTAGCAAGATCAGATTTCTTAGACCAAAATTTCCCACATTCTGAACATGAAAATTGCTTCTTCCCTGTGTGAGGACTTTGATCTTCAACATCCATTATGGTATTTTTATTTGGCTTCGCAAATGTATCAAAGGGTACGACCTGTTTAAATGGATCAGACGATAGATTTTTGCTGTATAGGGCTTGAGGAATTTCTGGAAGAATGGGGTACTCTTTGTATATATCTGGGGTGATATCATGTTCTTCTTCTTTAAAACTTGCAAACATCAGTTGTACCTCTGAGATCCTGGCACAGTCATCTGCCAAAAATAAATCTGATTTTACTATTTTTCATCAATAGTTTCTTGAACAGTGCTACAGAAATGGCTCAATACAGTATGTAAAAAAATAATTAGCAAAATGAATGGCAAGTAGCCAAAGAAAGTAAGACAAATCCCATGCCCCCCTAAAAAAAAGAGAACAAATTTAACTATGTAAATACGAAAAAAGGTCAGCAAAAGCAGATCCCCTAAACTAAAAAAAAGTGTGGTCGCTGATGATCAAAATAAGGCAGAATTACAAAATGGGATCTTTAGTTTTGTTTATATCATAAATAGTTATGAGTGAGTATACTCATTGCTCGGGTTTTCCCGAGCACGCTTGGGTGGTCTCCGAGTATTTGTGACTGCTCGGAGATTTAGTTTTTGTTGATGCAGCTGCATGATTTACAGCTGCTGGCCAGCCTGAGTACATGTGGGGGTTGCCTGGTTGCTAGGGAATCCCCACGTTATCAAGCTATCTAGTAGCTGCAAATCATGCAGCTGCGGCAAGGAAAACTAAATCTCCGAGCAGTCACAAATACTCGGAGACCACCCAAGCGTGCTCAGGAAAACCCGAGCAACGAGTATACTCGCTCATCACTAATCATAAACTAATACTCTTAATTGGTTAAGTGCAGATACAGTATGGTTCAAGCTAAACTAAATGAATTCAATATTAATAAGACCACAGGATAAGATGGGATGAATCCATGAGCTCTTACAGAACTCAGCTCAGTTATTGCTGTTCTCCAGTTCATCATTTTTAGAAAGGCTCTTATGACCAGAACAGTGCCAAGTGATTTACACAAAAATTTTAGTCTTGCTTAGAGACATCTTAGTGGGTACATAAATATCATGTACAAGGTTATAAATGGCCAATATCAATTTATGGTCCGCAACATTGCCTATTTCTAGGTGTCCTTAATGTTGGGAAATACAGGCAGATAATAATCCATCATGTAATATAATCAGGGAGGCGTCTAATTGTTTCCAAATTTATTTTGCAGCTGGACAACAACCCCAAATATCCAGCCAGGGCTGCTGCTAAGAATTTCAGGGCCCTGAACTGGCAAAATTTTCAGGCCCCTTGAGAGTCCACCCCTCAAACCCTACACAGTCCCATGACCCACTCTTGGAAATACTCCAATTCTGCACCATGTCCTCACCAATCACACATTAACAGTTCCCATCAACATATCACTTACAAAGCCATCAGCTTTTGTTTTGGCCAAAAGATTATTTTGAGCTGCCACCATGACAAGGTAGACTCTTTTAGCTGTGCCCTTCACGGCAATAGATTTTCATTGAGCGTGCGTCAGAAATGCATGTTCAGTTACTTAACCGGCAGGATGCTCCTGGGGCCCTCTGTTCATTGGGCCCCATACGCCGGTAAGGGCAGTAATGCCCTGATGGCAGCCCTGCATCCAACAAATGTCATTAAGAACTATCTTCAGAGTAAAGAAAAACAAGGAGTTCTGGAAGTGATGACATGGCCAATCAGAGCCAATTCGAGGCTGTCTGGGATTATATGACAAGTCAAAAGGGTTTTCACAAGCGACACCCACAGAAGATCTGTGGTTAGTTTTACAAGATGTTTTGAACAACCTCTCTCCCTAGTGTCTTCAAAGCTGTATGCTGTAGGCAAGTGTACTGACAAAATTGATTATGTCAAATATTCATGTGCAGTCTAGTATCTATATTAATCACATTTGATCACTGCCTGAATCCTCGACAAGTTTGTACACCCATTTAAATTTCTACGGACACATTGTTATAAAGATGTTGAAGTGGATGCCTGATCTCAATGTTTTGACTACCAACCAGGATACAGATTCTCAGGTCTTCGTTCCTTCCAGTTGTATTCTATTCTACAGGTGTACAATTGACATCAAGGTTTTATCAAGTGCATTGTGGCTTATCGCAGGTCAAGTTTGATTTTTGTTTGTGGCTTATCACCTTCAGTCCAAAGGCTAAGTTGAACAAGAGAAATTTGGTGTGCGACAAGCTATACTTCGAGTTCAACCTTTCTCCACAGGTTATATTTTCTATATCCCTAGAATATTTATAACCCATAATTTCATTTGTTGTGAAGAAATCATCCAGCCTTTTAAATGCTGATATAGTGTTTGCCAATACTACTTGTGGTAGGGCATTCCACGGTCAGACAGATTTTATTGTAAAAAACACTTTCCTATTTAGCTGCCGGAATCACGTTTCCTCTACTAATTAAATCCTTTGTAAGGCGTCTTATTTCTAAGCTAAACAAGCCCAACTTTTCTAACCTCTTTTTATTTTCCATCCCATGTACTAATCTACTTAGCTACCTGTGAACTGACTAACTTCTCAATATTCTTTATAAAATATGGAGCCCAAAACTAAATCCCATACTCTAGATGTTGCCTTACAGAGAGATTTGTAGAGGAGTAATTATACATTGAAGTCACAGGATTTTATCCCTCTTTTTATACACCCTAGAATCTTGTTTGCTTTTGCAACTGCTGTCCCGACATTGAGTACTACTGCTTAGCTTACTTGTAACCAGAATACCCAAATCCTTCTCCTGTTTTGTAGGCCTAAGTAAATTTCTATTTAATGGAACAATACGATTACTACGGCCACAGTGATATTTTTTGCATACTTCCAATTTTATCATGTGTTTCTTTTTTAGCCACCTATTCCAAATTGCTTCCAAAGGAGTCCCTCTGTCATCTTGTAGTCCAGCATCTGATCACCTGCTGCTTGACTTCCTACACTGCCAATATGTCCCACGAGTCTCCATAATTTCTCTTCCGTCTGGCCAGACATGTGACTGATCACTGACTGCAGTGGTGACCAAGTGACCAAACCAAAGTGTCTTTCCTGTAGTTAGTGAATAGCTGCAGAAATCAAATGTCCATATGGCCAGAACAAAATGTGCAGAGGTTGAACCTGTATTATTTCCTCTGTGAGGAAAAAAAAGCGCCACTTCAATTTTTCCACTATGTGACTACAACTCACCTGTGTGGTTATATGTAGGAATCTCCTCTTTATACCGCTCATCACCCATCATATATGTCTCTGTAGTATTAATATGCGTCAGATATTCACCCTGAAATTAATATTGCAAAAGTCACACACAGATGGAGATGTAATGTAAAATAATTTCTAAAAACCATAAAAATCATAAAAGAACATGACGATCAAAAAATGACATGACAGTAGTAATTATCACATAGCAGCATACCTGTCGGCTCCTAATTCTAACCAGCAGTCTCCATAACCAGAAAAAAAAGGATAAAACATACACTGGATGGCCACTTTATTAGAGAAACCTATTTACTAGATCCTTGCACCTCTGTTGGCCTTCAAAACTGCGGTAATTCACAGTGCCAAACATTTCTAAGGAATGGTTGCCCATGAGCACAGAATAGCTTTTCATAATGGCCACAAATTAGATGGAGGTTATGACATATCTTGAACAGACCGTTCTACCTTGTACCAGATACAATATATGGAAATTAAAATCTGGGACTGAGAAGGCCGGGGGAAGCAATAAAAGTAGCTATAACATTCCTGGAACTAATTCACTAATTCATGACAATATGACCTCTTTTGGCATGGTGCATTGTCCTGCTCAAAGTGTTTTCCAACCTTACGGTAAACAGCTGCTATAAAATGATGATCATAGTCTGCCATCAAGCCTAGGTAAGCTCTACTATCTAAACATCCATCCACAGGTATTTGAGGATTGACAATCCACCAAATAAACATTCTAACAATACCCAATGTCCTCCAACCTGAACAGTTGATGCTCGAGAAGGAGAGTTGATCGAATCATGCTGGTTGTGCCAAATTCTGAACATTTCATCAGCATGGTGCAACATAAATCTGTATTCACCTGACCAGACAATGCTTTTCTGCTGCTCAGTGATATAACTATTGCTCTCATTCACCAGCTGGAGTTGCCGTTGTTTTTCCTAAACTGCACTGATAGTAGAAATGGTTGTCTTCTGATATAGCCCATCATTGCATAGGAATGATGAGTTGTGCTTTCTGATACATAAGCTAGAGGACTTCTGTTGTATTTGACTAAAATTTGCATGACAGTGCAATGGCAGTAACATTCTTGGTATAATCTCTCCATTGATAAATGTAGAACCCCAAAAGGTTGGCAGTTTGAGAAGTATTGGCCTGTCTAATCTATCACTGATAATCATACTTCTCTTGAAGTCTCTAAGATCACTCAATGTTTGGAATCACATTGAAACAGATAGAAAACCTGCTCACCTTATTTTATGATTACTGTAAGGGTTGAAGGTCTATCTACAAAAATAGCAATCAAGAAAAGGCTGGTGCCTGCAATAAATTGGCGATCCATTCAGTGAATAATATTGGTAGATAAATCAAGACTGAGAACAAGACCTTCACAGCCGTCTACACATCATAGTGAAGATCTCATGACACCTTCTCTCCATCTACCTGATGATCCTGAGGAACATTGGGATTTTCTTGTTTACAGTCTTGTGGAAGAAGAGGACGGGGACATCTCTCTGGTGTTGTCCTCTTACTGGATAGAACTGGAGGAAACATACATGGACTGAATTCATTCTTTACATACAGATAATTATAGGCCGTGTGTATTCAGTCCTGTCTATTACCTGGTGATGTGAGGGGCTGGGGAACCTCGATCATGACGTCCTTGCACAGATTTTTGTGTCCTTCTAAATACTCCCACTCCTCCATTGAGAAATAGATTGCGACATCCTGACACCTTATAGGAACCTGACACATACAATGATACCGTCATTCCCTGATCCCTTCATAGCATTACTGTATAATGTCCCAGCATTCCTAGCAGTGTCACCTCTCCAGTCAGCAGCTCAATCATCTTGTAGGCGAGTTCTAGGATCTTCTGGTCATTGATCTCCTCATGTATCAGAGGGAGAGGTGGAGGCCCCGTGATTATGTTCAGGGGTCTACCCCATCCCTCAGACACAGGGGCCTGACAGCGCTTACTAGAGGTTTTCTTCACTACTGCGTAATCCTGTTTATGGAGAGAGAACATTAATAAATCTCATTATAGACATTTACATTTACAGTTCTGGCAGTTATTTCCATAGATAATAAAGATGTAATGTGACATCATCTCTCACCTCTCTAGTAAGCTGGAAGAGGATCTCTAGTGTGAGGTGTAATATCCTCTCCACCATCTTGTCTCTGTCGCTATCCATCCTTAATGGCCAATCTGGAAAATTCTCTAATAGAAGACCTCCACTGAGAGGATACGGTATTGTAGGGTCCTGAATAAGATGGAGATGTAAAAATGTCAGGAAATCCCATGTGAAAAATACAGTTACTGAATTTAATATGAGTAACTTATGATGAGATAATGTTTAAATGTTGTATTCCCTTTACTTGTAAAGGCTGGAACATGAGTGGAACAGTTAACAATGATAGTTCCTCCAGGCTCCCAATCACTGCCTGTTGGACACTACTTTGGCCACTGATTGGCTGCGACGTTCCTGTGTTCATCTGGACGTAGCGGGAAGTATAGAGACTGGTGGGGTACTAAAGCTGCTTTGGAACTGGCACAATAGAGAATTGTTAATGTGAGTACAGTATTACGTTATTATTTTACCGCATTCTGTATTTTTCTACATCTGTAATAAAACCTATTCACATCTCAGTCACCAACGGTGGAATCAGCATCACCAATAGGAGATATGCATTGATAGTGTCACGACTCATTCAGTTTGTACCAAGGTGTTACACATATATTTGTTCAGACTCATGGACTACATTACTATCATATTTCCCTCCCCTCTCATCTTCTCCATGCTGCGATATATTATCGTAGTACTTCTCATGTCTCATTTACACACCACATTTTGGGAAGTTTTTAAATACTTTCTTTCACCATTTTTTTTTAACTCTACATAAGTTTTTTGTTTCCCTTTAGCCTATCCCATACGACAGAGAGAGAGTTTGTCATTTTTGACCCCCTCAGAAAACCGCCACGTACATACCCTTTCACCAGCAGAATGACTGAAATCCTGTCAAAGTTAAGTAAAGGGAAGGCTTGTTACCACTCTACTTTAATTCCCTTATCGACACGGTACGTCATATGCCTGTTCCCTGACTTTGATGCAGACTCGAACACCGAGACCGCATCTTTCCCGGCACATGACAGCTCATTTAATCAGCCATCATGTGCCTCAAACAGCAGTGGGTGGAGCTGGCGTATATGGGAGATTGTGATTTTCCCTATACATAGCAGTGCTGATGTATAGCACAAGCTATCAGAAGATCGCAGTTCAATTCTCCTAAGGGGACTATTAAATACAATAAAAAAAGTCTATGATGATTGATAAAAAATATGAAAAATAATAAAAAGACACAAGTTTAAATCACATCCCTTATGCCCCATAAAAAAATACACATATTTGGTTTTGCTGCATTTGTAAAAGTCTTGTCTATCAAAATATCAAATAAGTTAATTTGTTTGGTATACAATGTAATGAGCAAAAGAAAAAAATGAAATGGCAAAATTACGCGTTTTTTCCGCCAAACATCGTATCTACTCCAAAATAGTATTAATAAAAACATCAGCTCAGCACGCAAAAAAATTAGCCTTCGCACAAGATAAAAAACATTGTTCTTGAAAAATGGTGACATGAAAGTATTAGTTTGCTTGTAAGAATGTCTTAATCTTTTTCATCACTAAAAAAAAAATACGGTACATGTTTGAATTACGGTATATTTTAAGGTCAGTTTTACTGCATAGTGAATATGGTAAATGAAAAACCCTAAAAACATGTGAACTTGCACTTTTTTTTGCTACTTCAATGCACTTGGAATTTTTTTTTCCCGCAATACAGTGCATCATTCAGAAGTACAACTTGTCCTAACAAAAACAAGCCCTCATACGGCTAGATTGACATATTGGCTCTTGAAAGAAAGGGAGGAAAAACGAAAAAAAAAAAGAAAAGGAAAACAGCCCAGTTGTTCGGGGTTAAAAAGCCCATTTTAATAACTTTTTTTTTAAAGAAAATAAAAACTACAATGTAGGTAGAGATAACAAAATCTAATATATTTTATCAGAAAATGTTGTTTCTTTGTCTTCCTGGCTTGATTATTGCTCTCAATTCACAAGTGAAATCTGTCATTGAAGACAGATTTTCAAATGACTGAGATAGAAGATAATAATTGCTGCTCATAATGTTCTAAGGAGGGAGGAGCTAACACGGATTTTTTGCAGCATGTTCTCCTGAAAGGACTGGCATAACTTACATTAATCAACAGCAGAGAAGAAGAAAATATGCGGCACTCACCCCAGGATAACTGTGAAGATTGTGGTCTTTATTGGAGAAAAATGCAAGTTACATCCATCAGGACATCAGGTATATACGAGGGTGCGGTATAGGAGCTCGGACGACGGCCGTTTCGCACACACAGGTGCTTCGACGGGTCCGGATAGTAGATTACAACACGTCATTTCCTTTTAAAGGATATCTGACGTATAATAAAGAACGTGATCTGAATAAACTAATCAATGTGCACAAACTGTGAAAGTGATAATGCATATAAATAATACATATAAATAATCTACATTGCAGACTGACATATATCTGAAGAATATATTAATCTAATAATCATAGTGTTATTTACGAGAATCATCCGGAATATCAATTATAACACTAACCAAGACTATTGCCTATAAGGAATTTACAAGAATACAGACATATCAAGACGGTCATTTAGACCAATAGGTCCTTGTGCATTTGCATTAAGGATCCATTTGGCTTCTTTTTGTAATAGAATCCTATTTTGATCTCCTCCCTTTTGCGGGTATGGGACTATTTCAATGCCGGCAAAGCAAAGTGAGTCTGGGTTAGCGTTATGTTTTTCTCTAACGTGCTGAATTAATCTTAAGCACCCTTTTCCTGACATAATAGAGTTATAATGCTCTTTAAAACGCACAATCAACGGTCTGATTGTCTTGCCTATGTAGAAATATCGACACGGGCAAAACAAAACATAAATCACAAACTTGCTTTTACAAGAGATAAAATCTGTCACGACATGAGTGACAGAACCTATCTGCAGTGGATTATTAGTAACATGTAAGCTGCAAAATCTACAGCTGCCGCATTTATGATTGCCGGCTGGAGGAGTATAAGTGAGCCAAGTTTTACTGGGTGCGGTAATTTTATTATGCACTAATAAATCTGACAGGTTGTGAGCACGTCTATATGTAAATCTTGGGGTATATTTATTAAAAGAAGCCAGGTCTTTATCTGTCTGCAGAATGTGCCAGTTTTTACGGACTGAGGCATGAATTACTTTGTCCAAATTGCTATGTCTAAAACAAAAAGAAAAACTATTAATATCTTCATTATCTGACCGAGATTTATTATTTCTTTTTCTTTGTAAGAAATTTTGTTGAGTACATTTGCTAATTCGGGTTTCAGCTTCCTGTAATATTTTTATAGGGTAACCTCGCATAACTAAACGAGATTTTAATTCATTAATTTGCTCATTAAATATCTTATTATTATTATTAATTTTTCGCAATCTCACCATCTGACTATAAGGCAAACCCTTTTTTGTATGGAGCGGGTGAGCGCTCTCAAAATGCAGGATATTATTAGTTGCTGTTTCTTTTCTAAACACCTTGGTCAATATGTCTCCTTCAACGATTTCTATTTTAACATCTAGATATTCAAGGTTATCATATCCAAAACACGAAGTAAATTTCATATTGAAATCATTCGAAATATTCAAATGTTCAACGAAGTTATTAAATTCTGTTTCAGTACCATCCCATATTATCATGATGTCATCCACGAATCTAGTATAGAAACGAATGTGCTTAATAAACGGGTTATTAATGTTATTAACATAAATTTCCTCAAACATTGCTAAAAACAAATTAGCATATGTACATGAAGTGGGCGTACCCATTGCAGTTCCAGTAACTTGAGTGTACCATTTATTCATGAATTTGAATGAATTATTAGATAAAATAAAATCCAAACTTTCCAATATGAATGATATGATATCTGAATCCACACCTCTTTTTATTAGAATATTGTGAATTGCTTGTATGCCTTTCTCTTTTGGAATACGGGTATATAAATTCACTACATCTATAGATGCTAGGGCAAATGTAGGTTGCCAATTTATTTCCTTAAGAGCTACCACCAGATCGCCTGAGTCCTTTATATATGATGGAATAGAGTATAACAATGGTTTTAATAACCAATCAATATATTGGGATAAACTTTCAGTAACTGAGTTTATACCAGAAATTATAGGGCGACCTGGTGGTTCTCTCAAGTCTTTGTGAATTTTAGGTATGCTATACCAGTATGGAAATTGTGGATGTTCAGGTAAAAGGCTTTCAGCTCTTTTTCTAGGCAATACTCCTTTTTCAACATATTTCTTTAATAACGATCTTAATTTTACTACATATTTATGTGTGGGATTGCTTGGAAGTACTTCATAAGTTGACCGGTCATTCAATTGGGACAAGGCTTCTGCTATATAATAATCTCTGTCCAAAATAACAATGTTGCCCCCCTTATCGGCTCTCCTGATAACGACATCGTCCCAATTTTGCAATTCTTTTAGAGCAGACAGCTCTTTGTTACTCAAGTTTTTACTAGGAGTTTTATACAATATTGCTTCCACGTCTTTGATAACTAAATCTTGGAACAAATCTATGACGTTACCAGGAGAGACGGGGGGGATGAACCGCGATTTTATGCCACCCATAAATGGTTTTCTCATGGGGACACCCACTGGATCGGTGGATTGAGCTTCAAATGAATCATTCAACCCGAATAATAAATCTGTGTCATCCCTATCATTATCGGCTTCTGGTGGACATATCATAAAGCCTAAAGGTCCTATCATATTCTCTGATGGTCTCGTGGGGCACATATCTGTTTGGGGATCACATCTATTTATTGCCGATTTTTTATCCTTCTGATAATATTTATAAAGATGGAGTTTTCTTATACCCTTGAATAAATCAATTTTAAAGGTGGTTAAATCGAATGATTCTGGGAGACAATAATTTAGACCTTTTGATAATAAAGAAATATGCTCGGTATTTAATGTTCTTCTAGACAAGTTCACTATCTGTAGATCATCTTTATGGCTTTTAACTGTAGGATTATCTTCTATAATTGTCCCACTTATTTCCTCCAAGAGACCTGCTTGCGTTTTTTCTTTGCGGTTGCGCTTTCCTCTCCCTCGTCTGATTTTTCCTCTAAAGGGGATATTCCATCAGATTTGCGCGGAGTGATGAGATTAATATCACCTATATCTTCTGCTGCACTTGAATCAGAATCGGTAATCCATCCATCTTGTCTCTTTTTCTTATGGGACTTACCAGCTTTAAAATTGCGATTTTTATTATAGAATGACGATTGTTTTTTATTTTTATTCCATTTAAATACTATCCCCATGTCGTAATCATTCTTATCTCTTAAGAATTTTTCTTTCTTTTGTTGTTTAATTTCAATCTGTAATAGAGTTAGTTTTCTTTCCATTTTATTGATAAAGCTTTTATTATGCGAATCCGTTACTCGAGTTGAAAGTTCATTTTTGGCTTTTTCTAGTTCTTTGCAAAGCTGTGTATACTCCTTTTCATTCTGAGAAATAACCAAGAGCAACAAACTACAGAAACATTGCAAATGGATTTTTTCCCACTCTTCTTGAAACAATATGTCATTTTGAAATTGGGAAATCTCTTTAAACACACGCAAACCTCTTGGTACTCGATTACAGTCAATATATGATTTAAGTGACTTGATAGTCCAAAACAAACGCATTTCCTTTTCGGCAAGCGTATAAATCTTGGTTTCCAAGCTTTTGGTGCTGATTACTTGAAGCTCATCTTTCAGATTGCAGTCTGCAAAAAACTCCACCGCACCCTCTCGACCTGCTAAAATACCTTGTTTCTCCACACCTGTATGATCACTAGCGTCCATATTTTCATCCATATTCTCAGGCAAAAGTCCTTAGTAATTTGAGATTAAATATCAATCTCTACGACGTCTCAATCACTCTGTGCTCAGTTCAATAATAGTGGTAGATGAATAATTATGAAAATACAGAGAGTAGAACGGCACTAGAGTAGAACGTCTCCAAGCAGTCAGGACTATTAGCAGACAGCTGTGTATACAGGCGCCACAATCAGTATGGGAACCGGTGCTCTGCATAAATATCCAACAAGAAATCCATCAACAGCAGAGAAGAAGAAAATATGCGGCACTCACCCCAGGATAACTGTGAAGATTGTGGTCTTTATTGGAGAAAAATGCAAGTTACATCCATCAGGACATCAGGTATATACGAGGGTGCGGTATAGGAGCTCGGACGACGGCCGTTTCGCACACACAGGTGCTTCGACGGGTCCGGATAGTAGATTACAACACGTCATTTCCTTTTAAAGGATATCTGACGTATAATAAAGAACGTGATCTGAATAAACTAATCAATGTGCACAAACTGTGAAAGTGATAATGCATATAAATAATACATATAAATAATCTACATTGCAGACTGACATATATCTGAAGAATATATTAATCTAATAATCATAGTGTTATTTACGAGAATCATCCGGAATATCAATTATAACACTAACCAAGACTATTGCCTATAAGGAATTTACAAGAATACAGACATATCAAGACGGTCATTTAGACCAATAGGTCCTTGTGCATTTGCATTAAGGATCCATTTGGCTTCTTTTTGTAATAGAATCCTATTTTGATCTCCTCCCTTTTGCGGGTATGGGACTATTTCAATGCCGGCAAAGCAAAGTGAGTCTGGGTTAGCGTTATGTTTTTCTCTAACGTGCTGAATTAATCTTAAGCACCCTTTTCCTGACATAATAGAGTTATAATGCTCTTTAAAACGCACAATCAACGGTCTGATTGTCTTGCCTATGTAGAAATATCGACACGGGCAAAACAAAACATAAATCACAAACTTGCTTTTACAAGAGATAAAATCTGTCACGACATGAGTGACAGAACCTATCTGCAGTGGATTATTAGTAACATGTAAGCTGCAAAATCTACAGCTGCCGCATTTATGATTGCCGGCTGGAGGAGTATAAGTGAGCCAAGTTTTACTGGGTGCGGTAATTCTATTATGCACTAATAAATCTGACAGGTTGTGAGCACGTCTATATGTAAATCTTGGGGTATATTTATTAAAAGAAGCCAGGTCTTTATCTGTCTGCAGAATGTGCCAGTTTTTACGGACTGAGGCATGAATTACTTTGTCCAAATTGCTATGTCTAAAACAAAAAGAAAAACTATTAATATCTTCATTATCTGACCGAGATTTATTATTTCTTTTTCTTTGTAAGAAATTTTGTTGAGTACATTTGCTAATTCGGGTTTCAGCTTCCTGTAATATTTTTATAGGGTAACCTCGCATAACTAAACGAGATTTTAATTCATTAATTTGCTCATTAAATATCTTATTATTATTATTAATTTTTCGCAATCTCACCATCTGACTATAAGGCTAAAGGCCCCTTCACATTTAGCGACGCTGCAGCGATACCGACAACGATCCGGATCGCTGCAGCGTCGCTGTTTGGTCGCTGGAGAGCTGTTACACAGACCGCTCTCCAGCGACCAACGATGCCGGTAACCAGGGTAAACATCGGGTAACTAAGCGCAGGGCCGCGCTTAGTAACCCGATGTTTACCCTGGTTACCATGCTAAAAGTAAAAAAAAACAAACACTAGATACTTACCTACCGCTGTCTGTCCTCCAGCGCTGCGCTCTGCTTCTCTGCTCTCCTCCTGTACTGTCTGGGAGCCGGAAAGCAGAGCGGTGACGTCACCGCTCTGCTTTCCGGCTCACAGCCAGTACAGGAGGAGTGCAGAGCACAGCGCTGGAGGACAGACAGCGGTAGGTAAGTATCTAGTGTTTTTTTTTTTTTACTTTTAGCATGGTAACCAGGGTAAACATCGGGTTACTAAGCGCGGCCCTGCGCTTAGTTACCCGATGTTTACCCTGGTTACCAGTGAAGACATCGCTGGATCGGTGTCACACACGCCGATCCAGCGATGTCTCCAGGGAGTCCAGCGACGAAATAAAGTTCTGGACTTTATTCAGCGACCAACGATCTCCCAGCAGGGGCCTGATCGTTGGTCGCTGTCACACATAACGATTTCATTAACGATATCGTTGCTACGTCACAAATAGCAACGATATCGTTAACAATATCGTTTTGTGTGAAGGTACCTAAACCCTTTTTTGTATGGAGCGGGTGAGCGCTCTCAAAATGCAGGATATTATTAGTTGCTGTTTCTTTTCTAAACACCTTGGTCAATATATGTCAGTCTGCAATGTAGATTATTTATATGTATTATTTATATGCATTATCACTTTCACAGTTTGTGCACATTGATTAGTTTATTCAGATCACGTTCTTTATTATACGTCAGATATCCTTTAAAAGGAAATGACGTGTTGTAATCTACTATCCGGACCCGTCGAAGCACCTGTGTGTGCGAAACGGCCGTCGTCCGAGCTCCTATACCGCACCCTCGTATATACCTGATGTCCTGATGGATGTAACTTGCATTTTTCTCCAATAAAGACCACAATCTTCACAGTTATCCTGGGGTGAGTGCCGCATATTTTCTTCTTCTCTGCTGTTGATGGATTTCTTGTTGGATATTTATGCAGAGCACCGGTTCCCATACTGATTGTGGCGCCTGTATACACAGCTGTCTGCTAATAGTCCTGACTGCTTGGAGACGTTCTACTCTAGTGCCGTTCTACTCTCTGTATTTTCATAATTATTCATCTACCACTATTATTGAACTGAGCACAGAGTGATTGAGACGTCGTAGAGATTGATATTTAATCTCAAATTACTAAGGACTTTTGCCTGAGAATATGGATGAAAATATGGACGCTAGTGATCATACAGGTGTGGAGAAACAAGGTATTTTAGCAGGTCGAGAGGGTGCGGTGGAGTTTTTTGCAGACTGCAATCTGAAAGATGAGCTTCAAGTAATCAGCACCAAAAGCTTGGAAACCAAGATTTATACGCTTGCCGAAAAGGAAATGCGTTTGTTTTGGACTATCAAGTCACTTAAATCATATATTGACTGTAATCGAGTACCAAGAGGTTTGCGTGTGTTTAAAGAGATTTCCCAATTTCAAAATGACATATTGTTTCAAGAAGAGTGGGAAAAAATCCATTTGCAATGTTCCCGTAGTTTGTTGCTCTTGGTTATTTCTCAGAATGAAAAGGAGTATACACAGCTTTGCAAAGAACTAGAAAAAGCCAAAAATGAACTTTCAACTCGAGTAACGGATTCGCATAATAAAAGCTTTATCAATAAAATGGAAAGAAAACTAACTCTATTACAGATTGAAATTAAACAACAAAAGAAAGAAAAATTCTTAAGAGATAAGAATGATTACGACATGGGGATAGTATTTAAATGGAATAAAAATAAAAAACAATCGTCATTCTATAATAAAAATCGCAATTTTAAAGCTGGTAAGACCCATAAGAAAAAGAGACAAGATGGATGGATTACCGATTCTGATTCAAGTGCAGCAGAAGATATAGGTGATATTAATCTCATCACTCCGCGCAAATCTGATGGAATATCCCCTTTAGAGGAAAAATCAGACGAGGGAGAGGAAAGCGCAACCGCAAAGAAAAAACGCTAGCAGGTCTCTTGGAGGAAATAAGTGGGACAATTATAGAAGATAATCCTACAGTTAAAAGCCATAAAGATGATCTACAGATAATGAACTTGTCTAGAAGAACATTAAATACTGAGCATATTTCTTTATT
This sequence comes from Ranitomeya imitator, assembly GCF_032444005.1. Classification (NCBI taxonomy): domain Eukaryota; kingdom Metazoa; phylum Chordata; class Amphibia; order Anura; family Dendrobatidae; genus Ranitomeya; species Ranitomeya imitator. The sequence goes on from NC_091283.1 coordinate 377,991,182, forward strand.
ATCAAAAGGTCTAAATTATTGTCTCCCAGAATCATTCGATTTAACCACCTTTAAAATTGATTTATTCAAGGGTATAAGAAAACTCCATCTTTATAAATATTATCAGAAGGATAAAAAATCGGCAATAAATAGATGTGATCCCCAAACAGATATGTGCCCCACGAGACCATCAGAGAATATGATAGGACCTTTAGGCTTTATGATATGTCCACCAGAAGCCGATAATGATAGGGATGACACAGATTTATTATTTGGGTTGAATGATTCATTTGAAGCTCAATCCACCGATCCAGTGGGTGTCCCCATGAGAAAACCATTTATGGGTGGCATAAAATCGCGGTTCATCCCCCCCGTCTCTCCTGGTAACGTCATAGATTTGTTCCAAGATTTAGTTATCAAAGACGTGGAAGCAATATTGTATAAAACTCCTAGTAAAAACTTGAGTAACAAAGAGCTGTCTGCTCTAAAAGAATTGCAAAATTGGGACGATGTCGTTATCAGGAGAGCCGATAAGGAGGGCAACATTGTTATTTTGGACAGAGATTATTATATAGCAGAAGCCTTGTCCCAATTGAATGACCGATCAACTTATGAAGTACTTCCAAGCAATCCCACACATAAATATGTAGTAAAATTAAGATCGTTATTAAAGAAATATGTTGAAAAAGGAGTATTGCCTAGAAAAAGAGCTGAAAGCCTTTTACCTGAACATCCACAATTTCCATACTGGTATAGCATACCTAAAATTCACAAAGACTTGAGAGAACCACCAGGTCGCCCTATAATTTCTGGTATAAACTCAGTTACTGAAAGTTTATCCCAATATATTGATTGGTTATTAAAACCATTGTTATACTCTATTCCATCATATATAAAGGACTCAGGCGATCTGGTGGTAGCTCTTAAGGAAATAAATTGGCAACCTACATTTGCCCTAGCATCTATAGATGTAGTGAATTTATATACCCGTATTCCAAAAGAGAAAGGCATACAAGCAATTCACAATATTCTAATAAAAAGAGGTGTGGATTCAGATATCATATCATTCATATTGGAAAGTTTGGATTTTATTTTATCTAATAATTCATTCAAATTCATGAATAAATGGTACACTCAAGTTACTGGAACTGCAATGGGTACGCCCACTTCATGTACATATGCTAATTTGTTTTTAGCAATGTTTGAGGAAATTTATGTTAATAACATTAATAACCCGTTTATTAAGCACATTCGTTTCTATACTAGATTCGTGGATGACATCATGATAATATGGGATGGTACTGAAACAGAATTTAATAACTTCGTTGAACATTTGAATATTTCGAATGATTTCAATATGAAATTTACTTCGTGTTTTGGATATGATAACCTTGAATATCTAGATGTTAAAATAGAAATCGTTGAAGGAGACATATTGACCAAGGTGTTTAGAAAAGAAACAGCAACTAATAATATCCTGCATTTTGAGAGCGCTCACCCGCTCCATACAAAAAAGGGTTTGCCTTATAGTCAGATGGTGAGATTGCGAAAAATTAATAATAATAATAAGATATTTAATGAGCAAATTAATGAATTAAAATCTCGTTTAGTTATGCGAGGTTACCCTATAAAAATATTACAGGAAGCTGAAACCCGAATTAGCAAATGTACTCAACAAAATTTCTTACAAAGAAAAAGAAATAATAAATCTCGGTCAGATAATGAAGATATTAATAGTTTTTCTTTTTGTTTTAGACATAGCAATTTGGACAAAGTAATTCATGCCTCAGTCCGTAAAAACTGGCACATTCTGCAGACAGATAAAGACCTGGCTTCTTTTAATAAATATACCCCAAGATTTACATATAGACGTGCTCACAACCTGTCAGATTTATTAGTGCATAATAGAATTACCGCACCCAGTAAAACTTGGCTCACTTATACTCCTCCAGCCGGCAATCATAAATGCGGCAGCTGTAGATTTTGCAGCTTACATGTTACTAATAATCCACTGCAGATAGGTTCTGTCACTCATGTCGTGACAGATTTTATCTCTTGTAAAAGCAAGTTTGTGATTTATGTTTTGTTTTGCCCGTGTCGATATTTCTACATAGGCAAGACATTGTGATTGTGCGTTTTAAAGAGCATTATAACTATTATGTCAGGAAAAGGGTGCTTAAGATTAATTCAGCACGTTAGAGAAAAACATAACGCTAACCCAGACTCACTTTGCTTTGCCGGCATTGAAATAGTCCCATACCCGCAAAAGGGAGGAGATCAAAATAGGATTCTATTACAAAAAGAAGCCAAATGGATCCTTAATGCAAATGCACAAGGACCTATTGGTCTAAATGACCGTCTTGATATGTCTGTATTCTTGTAAATTCCTTATAGGCAATAGTCTTGGTTAGTGTTATAATTGATATTCCGGATGATTCTCGTAAATAACACTATGATTATTAGATTAATATATTCTTCAGATATATGTCAGTCTGCAATGTAGATTATTTATATGTATTATTTATATGCATTATCACTTTCACAGTTTGTGCACATTGATTAGTTTATTCAGATCACGTTCTTTATTATACGTCAGATATCCTTTAAAAGGAAATGACGTGTTGTAATCTACTATCCGGACCCGTCGAAGCACCTGTGTGTGCGAAACGGCCGTCGTCCGAGCTCCTATACTGCACCCTCGTATATACCTGATGTCCTGATGGATGTAACTTGCATTTTTCTCCAATAAAGACCACAATCTTCACAGTTATCCTGGGGTGAGTGCCGCATATTTTCTTCTTCTCTGCTGTTGATGGATTTCTTGTTGGATATTTATGCAGAGCACCAGTTCCCATACTGATTGTGGCGCCTGTATGCACAGCTGTCTGCTAATAGTCCTGACTGCTTGGAGACGTTCTACTCTAGTGCCGTTCTACTCTCTGTATTTTCATAACTTACATTAACCTGCATGAGAAAAAACATTCATTTTATCTGAGGTCACCAACAGAGATAGACCCTCCTCCATTATATCTGAGGTCACTGACAGAGATAGAGACTCCTCCATTATATCTGAGGTCACTGACTGAGATAGCGCCTCCTCCATTATATCTGAGGTCACTGACAGAGATAGAGCCTCCTCCATTATATCTGAGGTAACTGACAGAGATAGAACCTCCTCCATTATATCTGAGGTCACTGACAGAGATAGAGCCTCCTCCATTATATCTGATGTCACTGACAGGGATAGAGCCATCTCCATTACATCTGAGGTCACTGACAGAGATGGAGCCTCTCCATTATATCTGAGGTCACTGACAGAGATAGAGCCTCCTCCATTATATCTGAGATCAGTGACAGAGATAGCGCCTCCTCCATTATATCTGAGGTCACCAACAGAGATAGACCCTCCTCCATTATATCTGAGGTCACTGACAGAGATGGAGCCTCCTCCATTATATCTGAGGTCACTGACAGAGATAGAGCCTCCTCCATTATATCTGAGGTCACTGACAAGAGATAGAGCCTCCTCCATTATATCTGAGGTCACTGACAGAGATAGAGCCTCCTCCATTACATCTGAGGTCACTGACAGAGATAGAGCCTCCTCCATTATATCTGAGGTCACTGACAGAGATAGCGCCTCCTCCATTATATCTGAGGTCACTGACAGAGATAGAGCCTCCTCCATTATATCTGAGGTCACTGACAGAGAGAGAGCCTTCTCCATTACATCTGAGATCAGTTACAGAGATAAAGCCTCCTCCATTATATCTGAGGTCAGTGACAGAGATAGAGCCTCCTCCATTATATCTGAGGTCACTGACAGGGATAGAGCCTCCTCCATTATATCTGAGGTCACTGACAGAGATAGAGCCGAGCCTTCTCCATTATATCTGAGGTCACTGACAGAGATAGAGCCTCCTCCATTATACCTGAGGTCACTGACAGAGATAGACCCTCCTCCATTATATATGAGGTCACTGACAGAGATAGCGCCTCCTCCATTATATCTGAGGTCACTGACAGAGATAGAGCCTCCTCCATTATATCTGAGGTCACTGACAGATAGAGCCTCCTCCATTATATCTGAGGTCACTGACAAGAGATAGAGCCTCCTCCATTATATCTGAGGTCACTGACAGAGATAGAGCCTCCTCCATTATATCTGAGGTCACTGACAGAGATAGAGCCTTCTCCATTATATCTGAGATCAGTGACAGAGATAAAGCCTCCTCCATTATATCTGAGGTCACTGACAGAGACAGAGTCTTCTCCATTATATCTGAGGTCACTGACAGTGATAGAGCCTCCTCCATTACATCTGAGGTCACTGACAGAGATAGAGCCTCCTCCATTATATCTGAGGTCACTGACAGAGATAGAGCCTCCTCCATTATATCTGAGGTCACTGACAGGGATAGAGCCTCCTCCATTATATCTGAGGTCACTGACAGGGATAGAGCCTCCTCCATTATATCTGAGGTCACTGACAGAGATAGAGCCTCCTCCATTACATCTGAGGTCACTGACAGAGATAGAGCCTCCTCCATTATATCTGAGGTCACTGACAGGGATAAAGCCTCCTCCATTATATCTGAAGTCACTGACAGAGATAAAGCCTTCTCCATTATACCTGAGGTCACTGACAGGGATAGAGCCTCCTCCATTATATCTGAGGTCACTGACAGAGATAGAGCCTCCTCCATTATATCTGAGGTAACACTGACTTTAGGCAGTGAGAAGACTAATAATAATAATAATAAATTTTATTTATATAGCGCCAACATATTCTACAGCACTTTACAATTAAGCGGGGATATGTACAAACAATAAATTCGGTACAAGTTAAGACAATTTATACAGTGACATTAGGAGTGAGGTCCCTACTCGCAAGCTTACAATCTACAAGGAAATGGGGGGACACAATAGGTGAAAAGTGATTGTTATTTCAGGTCTGGCACTTATAATAAATAGGGATTTTCATACAAAGCTGCATGATCCTGTCATCAGCCCGTGTGTTTAAGTGCAATAGTCAAGTATCAAGTGCAGTTATCGTGTGCATGGAGGGTGTGGAGACAGATTAATAGTAAGGTGCAGATTCAGAGTAATATTTGGAAGGAGGGAACAGGGCAAAGTTAGTTTACTGAGTAGTTGATGTGGTTGGCTTGTTTGAAGAGATGGGTTTTCAAAGCGCGCTTGAATAAGTTGGGGCTAGGTATCAGTCTGATCGTCTGGGGAAGTGCATTCCAGAGAGCTGGCACAGCACGAGAGAAGTCTTGGAGACGGAGGTGCGAGGTTCGGATTACAGGGGATGTTAGTCTTAAGTCATTTGTAGAATGGAGGGCACGTGTAGGGCGATAGACAGAGATGAGAGAGAAGATAAAAGGCGGTGCAGAACTGTGGAGAGCTTTGTGGGTGAGAGAGATGAGTTTATACTGGACCCTGTAGCGAATGGGTAGCCAGTGTAATGACTGGCACAAGATTGAGGCATCGGTGAAGCGGCTGGACAGAAATATGACTCTGGCTGCAGCATTCAAGATGGATTGGAGAGGAGAAAGTTTTGTAAGAGAGAGACCGATCAGAAGAGAGTTGCAGTAGTCCAGACGGGAATGAATAAGTGCAACAGTAAGAGTCTTAGCAGTTTCAATGGTGAGAAAAGGTTGGATTCTGGAGATGTTTTTGATCGGATATAAGGAGTAAAGGAAAGTTCGGTGTCGAATATGACCCCAAGACAGCGGGCATGCTGCTTGGGAGTTATGGTTGAACCCTCCAGGGTAATTTCGATGTTGGGTAGAGTGAGGTTAGTAGAAGGGAGAAACACAAGAAGTTCCGTTTTGGAGACATTTAGTTTCAGGTAGAGGGTTGGACATGATGTTAGAGACAGCAGACAGACAATCCTTGGTATTTTGAATTAGGGTAGGGGTGATGTCGGGGGAAGAAGTGTATAATTGGGTGTCATCAACATAGAGATGATACTGGAACCCAAATCTGCTGATTGTTTGTCCAATAGGTGAGCTTGAGGTGCGGCAGGGAAGGGGATCCAGGCACTGAGGAGATTGCGCTGAGATATTCTGATGGATGTGGTTGATTTTTTCTAAGAAATAAGTGGCCAGATCCTCACCGCTGAGGTTGGTGATGGGAGCCTGTACTTTAGGTTTCAGGAGGGAGTTTAAGGTTTCAAAAAGTCGTTTTGGGCTGTTGGATAGTGAGGTGATGAGGGTGGTGAAGTAGGATTGTTTGGCCAGATAAAGGGCAGAGTTATAGGTTTTAAGCATGAACTTACAGTGGACGAAGTCTTCTGCTAAGAGATATTTTCTCCACTGCCGCTCTGCACACCTTGAGCAACGCTGAAGAAAGTGTGTTTGCATAGTGTGCCAGGGCTGCCGTTGTCTGTGTCGGGTCTTTCTGCGTGTAGAAGGTGCTGCTTCATCTAGGGCATTCTTCGGTGTATTATTGAAGTGTGACAATGCTAAGTCTGGACAGGAGAGGGAGGAGATGGGGGCTAGAGATGTGTGGAGATTGTCCACAAGCTTCTGGGTATTAATGGTACGTGTATTCTGATAAGTGTGGTAAGTGGGGGTGTCCCGGGTGAGGAGACAATTCTTGACAGAGAAGGAAAGAAGGTTGTGGTCCGAGAGCGAGAGAGGGGAGTTAGTAAAGTCGTGCAGCGAGCCGGGACGGGAGAAAACCAGTTCCAGAGTATTCCCGTCCTCATACGTAGGAGAATTAGTAAACTGTGAGAGGCCGAATGAAGAAATTAGAGAAAGAAGATGAGAGGCAGATTGGGAGAGGGGATCATTGATGGGGATGTTACAGTCTCCCATGATGAGGGCGGGGATGTCACAGCATAGAAAGTAAGCCAGGTGGCAAAGTGGTCTAGACACTGGTGGGAGAAGCCTGGAGGGCGATAAACAACCGCCACACGCAAGGAGAAGGGCTTAAAGAGTCTGACGATGTGGACTTCAAAGGAAGGAAATGTGAGTGAGGGAATCGGGGGGATGACCTGGAAAGCACATTGTGATGAAAAGAGCAAACCAACACCTCCACCCTGTCTGTTCTCAGGTCTGGTGGTATGTGAAAATTTCAGCCCACCAAATGAGAGTGCAGCAGCGGTGGTGTCTGAATGCTGTATCCAGGTTTCTGTAATAGCCAGAAGGTTAAGGGAATTAGAGAGGAAAAGATTGTGAATATAAGTTAGTTTGTTACACACAGACCGTGCATTCCAGAGAGCACAGTGGAAAGCATGAGAAGGCATGCACTGAATGTTAATAAAATTAGCAGGGTTTCTATATGTAGCTGGAGGAGAGTAATGTATGCTGGTGTAGGGAGGCCCAGGGTTAAGGGAGATGTGTCACCTGCAACTAGTAGAAGGAGAAAAAACAGAAAGAGCAGGTGGTGGGATGATTTGTATGAACGTTTTGAGTGCTGCATGGCGGTAGTGGCTGGTTTGGAGTGGGTAAGAAATGTCAGTAGAGCCTCAGAGTTATACATGGGAGAGGGGAGAAGGGAGGGGTGGATATAGAGAGAGTGTCCAGAATGTGTTAAAGGGCGGGCGAGTTGTGAGAAAGCAGAAGTAAAAACAAATAAGCAGATTGATATCATCAATGCATAATGTAGTATGACTGACCAAGAAGCATGATTGTTTGAAAAACTTATGCACCTTACCTGTCTCCTGCAGACTACTATCGTTACCTCAGTGCTAGACAGATAGGAGAAGCATTTCTGTGCGGTATGTATGTTCGAACAATGGATAATGTTCAGGGCAGAAAATGAAAATCACTGCCCTTTACTACACCAAGTAGGAAACTACAAATATCTAACCCGGTTCTGAGTGTAGATCAGTAGATCTCTATACATCAGGACACCCCTCAGCCTCCTGGCCAGTGAGCTCAGTACCAAACAGAATTTTTCCACATTGTTTACTGCAGCATTTACACTCCGCGATCTGCCTAGTGTGATGGGACTTTATGTGTGAGGAAACCACTAAGCTGTTACGTGTGTCAGTTATCAGGTACATCCTATGATACTGTATACTGTTTTTGTTATATCTGTAAAGTATAAGTATGAAGTAAAAGCGAGCCCACCCCTTGAGTAAGCAGAGTGGATTATACGCTTTATATTAAAATCAGTAAAAGTATTTCTCAAAACAACTCACTTTAAATTGCCATTTTATTAACAATTTCTCAAGAACTGTGGAATTTTTAATTATATTGTTTATTGCCTAAAATACCAGATACCGCTGCAATCAGTGGCGGTTGGTCTTAGGCAACGTTTACATGAGTATTTGGAAGCCAAAATCAGGCGTGGAAGAATCAGAGAAAAAGTATCATAGATTGGAACACACCACTTTTACAATTTTATGGTACGTTTCCTGCAGTGGTGCACACCTCATATTAAATGTGACGCATCTTAGACTGAGTGCACACAACATCTGTGCATTTAGTTTGGAGCTTTTCATGACATATACTGTAATGTTGCCACAGTTGACCTCTCACCAGACTGAGGCCAAAAGGGTGCTCTTTCTGCCTCTATTGGGCTGATGTCCATATCATTTGTTTAACTGTACAGAAAATTCAGCAGACTACATTTTCCTATACAGAGAGTCACTGCAAAGAAGGTTTATGCTTCTTTAAAATAGGTCCCTATGGTAGACGGATATTGGGGTCCATTGTGACAGTGACCATTGTCGGGCACATACCCTCTGAACATATGTGCCTAAGAATTACCAAAAGTAGTGTACATTGCCGTCCTCCAGTGCACTGCTCATCAAGACTGACGTAGACCGTTACAGTCCTAACCCACTGGTTCCCACCCAGATAAACACAGACCCCAATAGTCTGTCCTTATCCTCCTCAGCTCCCAGATCCAACTCACACATAGGGATCCATCTAGAACACTAAGTAATATCCCAGGGTGGGTGAAATTATTCTCCACCACCTCACTATTTTTTTCCCCAATGTGGAGCTTACTCTTTGCCACATTGTTTTTTTTTGCCTTCCTCTGGATCAACATGTTAGGGCATGTTAGGTTAGGCTATGGGTTGAACTAGATGGACTTATAGTCTTCCTTCAACCTTAATAACTATGTAACTATGTAACTATATAATTATAAGGGCTTATTTCACACTTGGCCATTAGAAGCATCCAACTAGAATTCCCCAAAATAATAATATCAACTAATAATATTCCAGTTTTCATTTTACTGGAGTTGTTCAAGAAATGAAAGCTGAGCTCTGATTGGTTGTTGTCAGAAAAGTTCTTATTTTAGAGATTGTGATGAGGCCCCAACTTTTTCCCCAGAAATTTCCATCGTGGTATAAAAACCAAAATCCTCCTATAATAATGTGATGAGATCTTGTTTTCTCCATATTCTGCCCCCCAGTCTCCTCCTCCAGGATCTGTGTCCTCAGTACAGGACCGACGCCACAGACATTTCATGGGAAATCCCTTTATTCTAAACTATTACACCCGAAATTAGGGAAATGACAGTTTCTCCATTTCTCCAGATTTCTATGGAGAGAAAAACCAGACAATTCCATTCCCGTAATCTCCACCATCTGTCCCCAAACCAGAGCGCCCTCCCCTGTATACATGAGCACAGCCAGCGTTCTATTACTGTACATATACACATGGCAGAGCTGGGGGCACTATCTCCGGGAATGGAGGGGTTACTGCCCCCTGCCCCCGCCCAGTAATGGGGAATCTCCAGCACCTACCTCCACCTGCAGAGCCGCACACCACATATATGGCTGTTCTGTGCGCACAGGACCTGTGATGAGGTCACAGGAGGGGAGGAGTCAGGGGTCACATGATCAGGGGCCTCAGTGTATGCAGGACTCTGCTCTGCTGGTTGTCATGGTGCTAGATTATTATTATTATTATTATACATTTTTATAGCGCCATTTATTCCATGGCGCTTTACATGTGAATACGAGGCAAATATAGACAAATACATTAAACATGAGCAGATAACAGGCACATGGGTACGTAAGGAGGGAGGACCCTGCCCGCGAGGGCTCACAGTCTGCAGGAGATGGGTGATGAAACACTAGGAGAGGGTAGGGCAGGTTGTGCAGCGGTTCAGTAACTTCAGGATCACTGCAGGTTGTAGGCTTGTCGGAAGAGGTGGGTCTTCAGGTTCTTTTTGAAGGTTTCTATGGTAGGCGAGAGTGTGATGTGTTGGGGTAGAGAGTTCCAGAGTATGGGGCAAGCACGGGAGAAGTCTTGGATGCGGTTGTGGGAAGAAGAGATGAGAGGGGAGTAGAGAAGGAGGTCTTGAGAGGATCGGAGGTTGCGTGTAGGTAGGTACCGGGAGACCATGTCACAGATGTATGGAGGAGACCGGTTGTGGATGGCTTTGTATGTCATTGTGAGGGTTTTGAACTGGAGTCTCGGGGCGATAGGAAGCCAGTGAAGAGCTTGACATAGGGGAGAGGCTGGGGAATAGCGGGAAGACAGGTAGATTAGTCGGGCAGCAGAGTGTAGGATGGATTGGAGCGGTGCCAGAGCGCTAGAGGGGAGTCCAGAGAGTAGGAGGTTGCAGTAGTCGAGGCGGGAGATGATAAGGGCATGCACTAGCGTTTTTGCGGTGTCGCGGTCAAGGAAAGCACGGATCCGGGAAATATTTTTTAGTTTGAGACGGCAGGAGGAGGCAAGGGCTTGGATATGTGGCTTGAAAGAGAGGGCAGAGTCGAGGATTACCCCAAGGCACCGGGCGTGTGGGACTGGGGAAAGTGAGCAGCCATTGACATTGATGGATAGGTCTGGTGGAGGGGTAGAGTGAGATGGGGGAAAGATGATGAATTCTGTTTTGTCCATGTTCAGTTGTAGAAAGCGAGCAGAAAAGAAGGCTGAAATAGCAGACAGACAGTGCGGGATTTTGGTAAGTAAGGAGGTGAGGTCAGGTCCGGATAGGTAGATCTGCGTGTCATCAGCGTAGAGATGGTACTGCATATCGTGGGATTCTATGAGCTGTCCCAGGCCGAAAGTGTAGATGGAGAAGAGTAGGGGTCCTAGAACAGAGCCTTGAGGAACACCGACTGACAAGGGGCGAAGTGAGGAGGTGGTGTGGGGGAGGGAGACACTGAATGTTTGGTCTGTCAGATATGACGAGATCCAGGAAAGGGCCTAGATGAGGGGAAGTTTATGTGTGGGGTCAGGAGGGGTTTACAGGGTGGATGTAGCAGAGCCGTGTGTGTATACGAGGTGTACGGAGAGGAGCCACATGTGTACAAGGCGTATGGAGCAGAGCCATGTGTGTACGAGGTATATGGAGTGGAGCCGTGTGTATACGGAGCGGAGCTGTGTGTGTACGAGGTGTACGGAACGAGGCCACATATGTATGAGGTGTACGGAGCAGAGCCGCGTGTGTACGAGGTGTGTACAGGATAGGCTGACAGAGCTGTCCATCACAGAGTCCCAGACACCCTGAGCAGAGGAATCATAATAGTACCCCCTCTTCAAGGGGGCCACCGGGTCCCCAGGTTTCTCAGGAAACCTATGGTGAAAAGCTCTGACCAAACGATCAGCCTTCACTGAATAAGCCAGAACCCAGGATCTCTCCTTGGGTCCTTATCCCCTACAGTGAACAAGATATTGGAGGGAATTTCGGACCCTCCGAGAATCCACAATTCTCTGCACCTCGTACTCCAAACCTCCATCAACAGAGACTGGAGGAGGAGAAGAGACAGACAACACAGAAGGAGCAAACTTCTTTAACAGGGATTTGTGAAAAACATTGGGGACACGAAGGGACTGTGAAAGCTTTAATCGAAAGTAACATAGTAACATAGTAACATAGTTAGTAAGGCCGAAAAAAGACATTTGTCCATCCACTTCAGCCTATATTCCATCATAATAAATCCCCAGACCTACGTCCTTCTACAGAACCTAATAATTGTATGATACAATATTGTTCTGCTCCAGGAAGACATCCAGGCCTCTCTTGAACCCCTCGACTGAGTTCGCCATCACCACCTCCTCAGGCAAGCAATTCCAGATTCTCACTGCCCTAACAGTAAAGAATCCTCTTCTATGTTGGTGGAAAAACCTTCTCTCCTCCAGACGCAAAGAATGCCCCCTTGTGCCCGTCACCTTCCTTGGTATAAACAGATCCTCAGCGAGATATTTGTATTGTCCCCTTATATACTTATACATGGTTATTAGATCGCCCCTCAGTCGTCTTTTTTCTAGACTAAATAATCCTAATTTCGCTAATCTATCTGGGTATTGTAGTTCTCCCATCCCCTTTATTAATTTTGTTGCCCTCCTTTGTACTCTCTCTAGTTCCATTATATCCTTCATGAGCACCGGTGCCCAAAACTGGACACAGTACTCCATGTGCGGTCTAACTAGGGATTTGTACAGAGGCAGTATAATGCTCTCATTATGTGTATCCAGACCTCTTTTAATGCACCCCATGATCCTTTTTGCCTTGGCAGCTGCTGCCTGGCACTGGCTGCTCCAGGTAAGTTTATCATTAACTAGGATCCCCAAGTCCTTCTCCCTGTCAGATTTACCCAGTGGTTTCCCATTCAGTGTGTAATGGTGATATTGATTCCTTCTTCCCATGTGTATAACCTTACATTTATCATTGTTAAACCTCATCTCCCACCTTTCAGCCCAAGTTTCCAACTTATCCAGATCCATCTTTAGCAGAATACTATCTTCTCTTGTATTAACTGCTTTACATAGTTTTGTATCATCTGCAAATATTGATATTTTACTGTGTAAACCTTCTACCAGATCATTAATGAATATGTTGAAGAGAACAGGTCCCAATACTGACCCCTGCGGTACCCCACTGGTCACAGCGACCCAGTTAGAGACTATACCATTTATAACCACCCTCTGCTTTCTATCACTAAGCCAGTTACTAACCCATTTACACACATTTTCCCCCAGACCAAGCATTCTCATTTTGTGTACCAACCTCTTGTGCGGCACGGTATCAAACGCTTTGGAAAAATCGAGATATACCACGTCCAATGACTCACCGTGGTCCAGCCTATAGCTTACCTCTTCATAAAAACTGATTAGATTGGTTTGACAGGAGCGATTTCTCATAAACCCATGCTGATATGGAGTTAAACAGTTATTCTCATTGAGATAATCCAGAATAACATCCCTCAGAAACCCTTCAAATATTTTACCAACAATAGAGGTTAGACTTACTGGCTTATAATTTCCAGGTTCACTTTTAGAGCCCTTTTTGAATATTGGCACCACATTTGCTATGCGCCAGTCCTGCGGAACAGATCCTGTCGCTATAGAGTCCCTAAAAATAAGAAATAATGGTTTATCTATTACATTACTTAGTTCCCTTAGTACTCGTGGGTGTATGCCATCCGGACCCGGAGATTTATCTATTTTAATCTTATTTAGCCGATTTCGCATCTCTTCTTGGGTTAGATTGGTGACCCTTAATATAGGGTTTTCATTGTTTCTTGGGATTTCACCTAGCATTTCATTTTCCACCGTGAATACCGTGGATAAGAAGGTGTTTAATATGTTAGCTTTTTCCTCGTCATCTACAACCATTCTTTCCTCACTATTTTTTAAGGGGCCTACATTTTCAGTTTTTATTCTTTTACTATTGATATAGTTGAAGAACAGTTTAGGATTAGTTTTACTCTCCTTAGCAATGTGCTTCTCTGTTTCCTTTTTGGCAGCTTTAATTAGTTTTTTAGATAAAGTATTTTTCTCCCTATAGTTTTTTAGAGCTTCAATGGTGCCATCCTGCTTTAGTAGTGCAAATGCTTTCTTTTTACTGTTAATTGCGTGTCTTACTTCTTTGTTTAGCCACATTGGGTTTTTCCTATTTCTAGTCCTTTTATTCCCACAAGGTATAAACCGCTTACACTGCCTATTTAGGATGTTCTTAAACATTTCCCATTTATTATCTGTATTCTTATTTCTGAGGATATTGTCCCAGTCTACCAGATTAAGGGCATCTCTAAGCTGGTCAAACTTTGCCTTCCTAAAGTTCAGTGTTTTTGTGACTCCCTGACAAGTCCCCCTAGTGAAAGACAGGTGAAACTGTACAATATTGTGGTCGCTATTTCCTAGATGCCCAACCACCTGCAGATTTGTTATTCTGTCAGGTCTATTAGATAGTATTAGGTCTAAAAGTGCTGCTCCTCTGGTTGGATTCTGCACCAATTGTGAAAGATAATTTTTCTTGGTTATTAGCAGAAACCTGTTGCCTTTATGGGTTTCACAGGTTTCACTTTCCCAGTTAATATCCGGGTAGTTAAAGTCCCCCATAACCAGGACCTCATTATGGGTTGCAGCTTCATCTATCTGCTTTAGAAGTAGACTTTCCATGGTTTCTGTTATATTTGGGGGTTTGTAACAGACCCCAATGAGAATTTTGTTACCATTTTTCCCTCCATGAATTTCGACCCATATGGACTTGACATCCTCATTTCCTTCGCTAATATCCTCCCTTAAGGTGGACTTTAGACAAGACTTTACATAGAGACAAACCCCTCCTCTTCTCCGATTTTTACGATCCTTTCTAAACAGACTGTAACCCTGTAAGTTAACTGCCCAGTCATAGCTTTCATCTAACCATGTCTCGGTTATTCCCACTATGTCAAAGTTACCTGTAGATATTTCTGCTTCTAGTTCTTCCATCTTGTTTGTCAGGCTTCTGGCGTTTGCGAGCATGCAGTTTAGAGGATTTTGTTTTGAACTGGAAAGTGAACTGGATATACGACCTCCAAAATCTCATACGGGCCAATCAATTTCAGGCCCAACTTTGCCGAAGGTACTTTTAACCTTATATTCTTGGGCGATATCCAAACTTTACCCCCAACTTTGAAAATGAAACCCGCCGAAAGTTTCCTATCGGCCTTACGTTTTTGCCGAAACTGAGCCACCCCAATATTCCTCTGAACCTCCCTCCAAACATCCTAAAGATTCTCAATGGTCACCTCCACTCCATGGAATCCTGAACTCATCCTAGAGAATTCACAAAAATGAGGATGAAAACCATAAATACACAAGAAATTAGAGGTTCCAGTGGACTGATTTGCCTCTTGCTGAGTTCAACAGTCGGGTCAAATTAAGGACCAGTCCTCCTGCTGAGCAGCCACAAAACATCTTAAAATTTTTTCTAGAGATTGATTCATCCTCTTTGACCGTTTGTTTCAGGGTGATAAGCAGAGGAAAAAGACAAATCAATCCCCAACTTCCTACAAAATGCCCTCCTGAATTTAGAGACAAATTGGACCCCCCTATCAGATACAATATTTGAAGGAATGCCATGCAATCTCACCACAAGATTGATAAATAACATGGAAAGTGTTTTAGCATTAGGTAATCCGGAAATCGGAACAAAGTGAGCTTGTTTGCTGAATCAGTCAGGTTGAACCCAATCAATTATAGTCTGCACCTTCCCAGGGTCCATTTTAAACCCTTCCACAGGTTCTGAAAACAAAGTTCCATTTTCAGAAATACTTTATCTGAGGAGTAAAAGGGTACCTGAAAGTCTGGGTGACCTCGAATATCACCCAGACTTAAACGTTTTCCAATGGCTTGCTGGCTTGAGGGCAAATGGAGCAGTCTTTGAGAAAATGTCTAGCATGACCAAAATAAAGCCAAAGTACAAGATCACGCCAATGCCTCCTTTCCACGACCCGAGAGCAGGCTATTCCAACCTCCATTGGTTCCATTTCAGGTAAGTGAACAGACTTGGGCAGGACAACTGAAACCCCCTGTCATTCACCACGTCTCTCATGAAATTGGCAATCCCTTCAAATGGCCAGGGTGGGAACCTCCCCCAGGGAACAGGGTGGAGTATGCAAAGTCAGAGCGTCCTTTAGAGTATCAGAAAGGCCATGGTGAAACTGACACCTGAGAGCTGCATCATTCCACAAAACTTCAGAGGATCATTGCCGGAACTCAGAGCTATAGTCATCTGCACTGCAGCCCCCCTGCGTCAGGTGCATGATCTTAGCTTCTGCGACCTGGGCCCTGTCAGGTTTGTCATAGGTCATCCCTAAGGTGTAAAAAAAGGTATCAACAGAAGACCGTTCTGGGGCTAGTGGGGACAAAGAGAATGCCCAAGTCTGAGGACCCCTTCGCAAAAAGGACATGTTTATTCCCACTTGCTGTGACTCATCCCCTGAAGACTTGGGTCGCAAGGTAAAAACTAGTTTTTAGCTCTCTCTAAACACCCTAAACTGATCATTCTCCTCCAAGAATTTGTTAAGAAGTGCAACTACAGGTTCAGGAGAGACGAACTGCACGTCAGAAGGTAAAGGAGTCATTACTACAGTTGATGATGAAGAGCTTTGGGAAGCATCCATAGTTCTAGAAAACTGACCCTGCAGCTAGGACTGTGAAGATTCTAGTTTTTGGGGTTCTCTTGCAATATCCTGAACCATTTGGGTCAGATTCACCACCTGATCACATAGTGCACGAACAGGATCCATTGGTGAAGAGAGGAAAAAAAGTACTTTTGTAACCAGTCAAAATGTGATGCTAGTCACAACCCATGGCCAGGCAGTGAATCAGCGCAATCAGATGTTCGGGGGTCAATACCAAAAGATCACGTAGTAAACCAAGGACACACTTAGATAGGAGAAAAAAGGATCATCCCCGCGCTGCCGCAAGAAGAATTTCAAAAATTGTAGAGGTTTTCAACGTGGTTTATTCTACGCGTTTCAGGGTTCAGGTGACCCCTTCATCAGGACATACCACAAATATTGTACAAGAGTCATAGGTATACAGGGTTTAAGTACATGTCAGCATTTGGAAGCGACGCCCAATGGATCAGATAACATCCAGTGTCAGAGTTCAGGCTCATCAGGAAATTCACATAACAAGATTAACAATCATCAAAGAAATACAAATTGATATTTTAAACATTTAGCCTTATTTTTGTTTATAGGATAACAAAAATTGAAAAGAGAGAGAAAAAAAAAAAAAAAAAAAGGAGAAGCACGGTCTCACAGAGTGGAACCGAACTCACATCGGAAAAAATAAAACATTCAGAGGTGAAGGCATTTACTTTGAGCTACTGAGCTGGAGGATAGACTCTTGGAGAGCACAGGTTGCCAGTGTTGAACTATAGTTAAAATACTTTTTATTAATAAATATTAAAATAATTTTTTATGTTAAAAGTGGAAATGTGTTTGTCAAATTATTTGGGAGTATGTCATACCACAAAAAGAAATAATTAAGAAACGGGGAGTTAAAATGCTGGAGCATACACCAAATGAGGGTCACTTCACTAGAAGTGAGAGAAAATGGGCACATCTGATTAATTCATGGAGAGTCCAGAGGACAAATGCTCCCCCAGTAATATGGAACAAAGCTGACGGGTTCGAGTGCCAGCTATCTAAGTGTGTGCTTCAATCAGGTCCTGCACTGACCTGTGGATCTGCAGCAGCCGCCATTTATATATGTCCTTCCTTTAATCTCACCAGGTGAGTAGTTTTCTTGGTGGGCAACTTTGTGTAACGTTTGATAAGACCCTATTTGCGCTTTTGTGTCTCCCTCTTTTCACTGAGTAGTAAACCAAGGGAAATACGAAGTTGTAAGTTTGGTCACATGCCAGAGTCAGAATACCAGAGAAATAGCGGATAAGCAAAGCGGCAATAACAACGGGTAGTCTGAACATGGTCCAAAGGTCAACAGCAGAATATCAGATGCATAGGGGCAATGACAAATGGGTAGCCTGAACAGTCCAAAGGTCAGCAGCAGAATATCAGATGCAAAGGGGCCATAACAAACAGGTAGTCTGAACATGGTCCAAAGATCAGCAGCAGAATATCAGATGCAAAGGGGCCATAGCAAACAGGTAGTCTGAACACAGTCCAAAGGTCAGCAGCAGAATATCAGATGCAAAGGGGCCATAACAAACAGGTAGTCTGAACACGGTCCAAAGATCAGCAGCAGAAGAAGAAGATCAGAACTTACAGCACAGGGAACAGGCAAACCCATCAGAGAGAACAAGCTGTTAGCAATGTACTCACCTTTGTCCCCCGTGGCCGGTGCTGTCTGGTCCTCCGATGCAGGCACTGCCCGGTCCTCCGCTGCTGTGTTTGCCCTCCATCCTGTTGCTGCTGCTGGTCCCATTTGGTCCTCCGCTTCTCATCTCCTCTCTCCAGCGTCCCGACACGCAGCTGCTCGGGCATTGCGGCACGTCCTCCCTGTGCTCTCGGTCTCACGCACGGTAGCTTCGCGCAAGTTCAGCGCCCCAGGGTCCTGGTCATTGCAGTAATATCATTCTCCTCTAGGGGGGAGTGGTGTTACGTTTGGAGGCAAAGAAGGACAACTGAATCCAGGTATCACAAACATTAAACACATTTCGCACTCCAGGCCGCCAGGGGGAGCTCTGCTCATATTTATTAGGGCACTCCTCACACTTAGGTAAAACTGGTTGCCTGGGGAGGAAGTTAGTTAGTTGCTGGCTGAACTTTGCTCAGGTAGTTGGTCCCTGACAGGGGTGGGATCCTGTCAGAGATCGAGACAGAAGGACACGGAGCTGTGTATGCCCTGAGAGCTGCAGCTTCTAGAAAGAGACACTGAAGGAGAACTGAATTGTAGAGAGGGTGAAGAAGTCGTAGCAAAGGAGTGGATATCAGAGAACAGCCCTACACAGGCTGCCTCCATCTGAGGCGCAGGATCCCGATAGCTGGAACAGCGAGGGAGCAATGATCCTTTATGTCTTGCTCCAGAGAGCGGCAGGACAGCTAATTTCACGTTACCTGTCCGCCCCTACACCCAGGAGGCAAGGTGGCACCCCTTAGAGGCTGGGGCATGATAGAGTCCCTGTAAAACGCCTGAAGCCACCGGTCATACGGGTTTGTCCTATCCATCTGGGGGACAGCAAGAGAGACATAACATCTACAACATCTGTGAGGACCTTATGAGAACCTAGCAGTAAGGGGCTAGAGGAAGGCTACTGATTTCTACCTGGACAAGGGGACTCTGGATTTGCCTCCAAACCGGCCGGACTCTGTCTGCCCTGTGATCTGGTGCCCTGGACTGTGGATGCTGAAATCTTCAGTAAAGGTAAAGAGACAGCAACCTTGTGTCCTCGTTCTTCACTGCACCTCTCACCATCCACCATCTACAAACTGGGAAGCCCTGGGGATACACTTCACCTGTGGGAAGGTATACCATCTAGCTGCCATAACATCACCCCAGCGGACCCCTTAAGCAGCGTCGGTCATCCTGACCGAATACCACAGGTGGCGTAATGAACTATCCCTTTAAAGACCTTTCCCTTTTACAACGGATGTCCCAGGGCCATGGACCGGGTCAGCCACCGTGACATCCCCCCGTGAACTGAAGGACCCGGTACCGAGTACCCCGCTGCCCTTGGGGGCGCTCCACATGCACCTTAGGCCTTGGCCGCACAAACTCCCCGAATCTTCTACGCTACCTGACCTGGAAGCACCGCTTGTCCAATGGGGGCTAGCATCAGGTATATTAGGCTGCCCTTCCTTATGGGAGGCACCTGATCATTGTGTATTTTCTCTTTACCTTTTCTCTTGAGTGTTTATTGTCACTAGTTTGTTTCCCTCTGTGTCTCCTCCAGCTTCGGTCCCCTCCATTCCCTCCTGTCGGCCCCTGTTCCTTCGCCGAGTGTCCTCCTCCACCGGATCGTGGTCTTACTTCGCCTGATCCTCTCCTACTCCCCGCTCTCCGTTTGTGTCCTCTCTCCCTATCCGCCTTGCTCCGTCTGTCCAGTGTGTTTGTTCGCTGTTCCTTCGAGTCGTCGTCTGGTTCCTGCTGTCATGGTATTGAGGTCCCTGAGCCTGCCCCAAATGATTTCTGTATAGGGGTTGATCCCACATGGTTCGCTCACTCTGGGGAGGTTCGGTACCACGATCCAGAGGCTTCACTCTTGGTAGCTTGCCTCTATTGGCATTACACAAGCTTAAAACAAGCTTTTGACTGGCAATGATCTGGGCTAGACAGCTCACCAAAATAGCAGAGTGTGTGTACGAGGTGTGTACAGGATAGGATGACAGAGCTGTCCATCACAGAGTTCCAGACACTCTGAGCATATGAAACACCACAAGGACAAGAGTGCAAGTTAGGTAGCAAAAACAAAATAACTGGCAGTGGAAGTCAGAGACCCAGGGGTTTAAATAGCAGGAAGCCCTACTCAGGGCTCTCAGAAAGTAAAAATCATACAACCCCGTAGTTACATATTATTGTGGCACCAAAATTCCCAGGCATGAAGCAGGATTGATGCTGTCAAGCATCTCCCACAAGAAAAGCACGACGCCACCTAGTGGCAGAACTACACCAATATTCTCAATACTATATCATATGGTCCAAAAAAAGCATATCAGAAACCAACACAGAGAGATTATGCTTTTTTAATGAAAACTAAAACTAAAATGCAACTTTATTAAGAACATATTAAAAACATGTGTTAAACAAGTGATACACAATATAGTTACAAATGTATATATTGATCTTGTTACAGAAATCCAAAAAGTATATTTAACTGTACCATAAAGAATACATAGGGTAAATCCTATATCCATCCAAGTAACTTGATAACCATCTGTGATAAATGGGCACATATATAGTAAGGCCTGTACAATAATAATATAAGAAAAGAGTCTTTAACATAGACTACTGCTATACTCCCTTATAGAGGTATTGGACCAAGATATGGCAGATGAACAGCCAAGATATACATGAATGGACAAAAAAGTAAACACATAAATACAGTCATGGCTAAAAGTATTGACACCCCTGCAATTCTGTCAGATAATACTCATTTTCTTCCTGAAAATGATTGCAAACACAAATTCTTTGTTATTATTATCTTCATTTAATTTGTCTTAAATGAAAAAAACACAAAAAGAATTGTCCTAAAGACAAATTGGATATAATTCCACACCAAACATAAAAAGGGGGTGGACAAAAGTATTGGCACTGTTCGAAAAATCATGTGATGCTTCTCTAATTTGTGTAATTAACAGCACCTGTAACTTACCTGTGGCACCTAACAGGTGTTGGCAATATCTAAATCACACTTGCAGCTAGTTGATATGGATTAAAGTTGACTCAACCTCTGTCCTGTGTCCTTGTGTGTACCACATTGAGCATGGAGAAAAGAAAGACCACAGAACTGTCTGAAGACTTGAGAAACCAAATTGTGAGGAAGCATGATCAATCTCAAGGCTACAAGTCCATCTCCAAAGACCTGAATGTTCCTGTGTCTACCGTGTGCAGTGTCAGCAAGAAGTTTAAAGCCCATGGCACTGTGGCTAGCCTCCCTAGATGTGGACGGAAAAGAAAAATTGACAAGAGATTTCAACGCAAGATTGTGCGGATGTTGGATAAAGAACCTCGACTAACATCCAAACAAGTTCAAGCTGCCCTGCAGTCCGAGGGTACAACAGTGGCAACCCGTACTATCCGTCGGCGTCTGAATGAAAAGGGACTGTATGGTAGGAGACCCAGGAAGACCCCACTTCTTACCCCGAGACATAAAAAAGCCAGGCTGGAGTTTGCCAAAACTTACCTGAAAAAGCCTAAAACGTTTTGGAAAAATGTTCTCTGGTCAGATGAGACAAAAGTAGAGCTTTTTGGGCAAAGGCATCAACATAGAGTTTACAGGAGAAAAAAAGAGGCATTCAAAGAAAAGAACACGGTCCCTACAGTCAAACATGGCAGAGGTTCCCTGATGTTTTGGGGTTGCTTTGCTGCCTCTGGCACTGGACTGCTTGACCGTGTGCATGGCATTATGAAGTCTAAAGACTACCAACAAATTTTGCAGCATAATGTAGGGCCCAGTGTGAGAAAGCTGGGTCTCCCTCAGAGGTCATGGGTCTTCCAGCAGGACAATGACCTAAAACACACTTCAAAAAGCACTAGAAAATGGTTTGAGAGAAAGCACTTGAGACTTCTAAGGTGGCCAGCAATGAGTCCAGACCTGAATCCCATAGAACACCTGTGGAGAGATCTAAAAATGGCAGTTTGGAGAAGGCACCCTTCACATATCAGGGACCTGGAGCGGTTTGCCAAAGAAGAATGGTCTAAAATTCCAGCAGAGCATTGTAAGAAACTCATTGATGGTTACCGGAAGCGGTTGGTCGCAGTTATTTTGGCTAAAGGTTGTGCAACCAAGTATTAGGCTGAGGGTGCCAATACTTTTGTCTGGCCCATTTTTGGAGTTTTGTGTGAAATGATCAATGTTTTGCTTTTTGCTTCATTCTCTTTTGTGTTTTTTCATTTAAGACAAATTAAATGAAGATAATAATACCAAAGAATTTGTGTTTGCAATCATTTTCAGGAAGAAAATGAGTATTATCTGACAGAATTGCAGGGGTGTCAATACTTTTTAATAAGACTGTATAAATATATCATAGTTCCCAACCGTCCCTCATACTGCAGGACTGTCCCGATTTTGAGGCTGTGCCCCGCAGTCCCGCACGGGACTCTGCTTCTCCCGTTCAGCCAGCAGGAGAAGCAATGTAAATTACACGCGACTCCGCTCTATATACCTTGTACACACACACACGGCTCTGCTCGGTACACACGCGGCTTCGCTCGGTACACCTCATACACACGTGGCTCTGCTCGGTACACCTCGTAGACACACGGCTCCACTCTGTACACCTTGTACACACACGGCTTCACTCAGTACACCTCGTACACACGGCTCCGCTCAGTACACCTCGTACACACATGCCTCCGCTCCATACACACACGGCTTAGCTCCGTACACCTCGTACAAACGCGGCTTCGCTCGGTACACTTCGTGCACACGCGGCTCCGCTCAGTACACCTCGTATACACGGCTCTGCTACATCCACCCAGTAAACCATGCCTCCCAACCGTCCCGGATCCAGCGGGACACTCCCGATTTTGAGAGTCTGCCCCACTGTCCCAGCCAGGAGCTTACTTTTCTAGCAGACACAGGAGTACACCGCGGAGCCCTGAGGAGCACTTTAAAACTCACATGTGACGTTCCACCGGAAGTGACGTGCTGGAAACTCACCGGAAATTAGGTAATTTCGGGAGGAGATTGTGACAAAACCATTGAGGCACTTCAGCGAATCCATCACCGTGTGTCCTCCAACAGCGCAGACTGTGGGATCACCTTTCGAACCAGGGATGCCGGCCATGTGAGCGGATCATGATATATCCTGCATCGAGAGGCTCAGGTGGGCATTACAATGGAAGCCGGGCTGCTATAGTATCTTTATAGAATCTTTCTTTCTTTCTCTCTCTGTTTCTTTCTATCTCTCTCGGTTCTTTCTTTCCCCTCTTTCTTTCTTTCTTTCTTTCTTTCTTTCTTTCTTTCTTTCTCTCTTTCTTTCTTTCTCTCTTTCTTTCTCCCTCTGTTCTTTCTCTCTCTCTCTTTCTCCCTCTGTTCTTTCTCTCTCTCTCTCTGTTCTTTCTTTCCCTTCTTTCTTTCTTTCTTTCTTTCTTTCCTTCTCTCTCTGTTCTTTCTCTCTCCGTTCTTTCTTTCCCCTCTTTATTTCTCTCTCTGTTCTCTTTCTTCCCCTCTTTCTTTCTTTCCTTCTTACTTTCTTTCTCTTTCTTTCTTTCTATATTTCTTTCTTTCTTTCTCTGTTCTTTCATTCTTTCCTTCTTTCTTTCTCTCTGTTCTTTCTATCTCTTTGTTCTTTCTTTCTATCGCTCTGTTCTTTTTTGTTTCCCCTCTTTTTTTCTATCTCTGTTCTTTCTTTCTTTCTTTCTTTCTTTCTTTCTTTCCCCTCTTTCTTTCTCTCCTGTTCTTTCTTTCTTTCCCCTCTTTCTTTCTCTTTGTTCTTTCTTTCCCCTCTTTCTTTCTTCTTTCTCTCTGTTCTTTCTTTCCCCTCTTTCTTTTTTTTCTCTCTGTTCTTTCTTTCTCTCTGTTCTTTCTTTCCCCTCTTTCTTTCTCTCTCTCTGATCTTTCTTTCTCTCTCTACTCTTTCTTTATTTCTTTCTTTCTTTCACCTCTTTCTCTCTCTGTTCTTTCTTTCTTTCCCCTCTTTCTTTCTATCTGTTCTTCCTTTCTGTCTCTCTCTGTTCTTTCTTTCTTTCCCCTCTTTCTTTCTTTCATTCCTTTTCTCTCTGTTCTTTCTCTCTGTCTGTTCTTTCTTTCCCCTCTTACTTTCTCTGTCTGTTCTTTCTTTCTTTATATCTCTGTTCTTTCTTTCTCTCTCTCTGTTCTTTATTTCCCCTCTTCTCTCTCTCTGTTCTTTCTTTCCCCTCTTTCTCTCTGTTCTTTCTTTCTTTCTCTCTGTTCTTTATTTCCCCTCTTTCTTTTTTCTCTCTGTTCTTTCTTTCTCTCTGTTCTTTCTTTCTTCCCCTCTTTCTCTCTCTCTCTCTGTTCTTTCTTTCTTTCTCTCTCCCTGCTCTTTCTTTCTTTTTTTCCCCTATTTCTTTCTCTCTCTCTCTGTTCTTTCTTTCTCTCTCTCTGTTCTTTCTTTCCCCTCTTTCTTTCTCTCTCTGTTCTTTATTTCACTCAGTTCTTTTTCTTCCCCCTCTTTTTTCTCTCTGTTCTTTCTTTCTCTCTGTTCTTTCTTTCTTCCCCTCTGTCTCTCTCTGTTCTTTCTTTCTCTCCCCCTGCTCTTTCTTTCTTTCCCCTCTTTCTTTCTCTATCTGTTCTTTATTTCACTCAGTTCTTTTTCTTCCCCCTTTTTTTCTGTGTTCTTTCTCCTTTCTTTATTTCTCTCTCCTTTCTTTCTCTCTTTGTTCTACCTTTCTCTCTCTCTGTTTTCTTTCTCTCTTCTTTCCTTCTCTCTCTCTCTCTGTTTTCTTTCGCTATTCTTTCCTTCTCTCTGTTCTTTTTCTTTCTTTCTTTCTTTCTCTTTCTTTCATTCTTTCTTTCTTTCTTTCCCCTCTTTTTTTAAAATTCTTTATTAACCACAAAATAAATTTATAATATACACATTTGTATTCTGTTGTGAATTCTGCTCTTGGGCTCCCTCCGGTGGTTATGAGTGGTAGTGCTGCTGTCTTTGGATCGCAACATTTATCAGGTGTGTCCACTTATTGCAATTTGGACTGGGCTATTTAGTCTTGCTTAATCCTTTAGTCAGTGCCAGTTGTCCATTGTTTTTGGAGGATTCACATCCCTGACTGGTCTCTCCTGTTTGCTGTTCTTTTCAACAAAGATAAGTTCAGGCTTTGTTTTTGCTGTCCACATGCTGTGGGCCTTATAGTTCTGTGCATTTTCTTGTTTTGTCTTGTCCAGCTTTGTCTGTGTAAGGATTTTTTTGCAGCCAAGCTGTATCTCTGGAGATGCAGATATACCCTCCATGTCTTTAATAATAATAATAATAATTTTATTTATATAGCGCCAACATATTCCGCAGCGCTTTACAAATTATAGAGGGGACTTGCACAGACAATAGACATTACAGCATAACAGGAATACAGTTCAAAACAGATACCAGGAGGAATGAGGGCCCTGCTCGCAAGCTTACAAACTATGAGGAAAAGGGGAGACACGAGAGGTGGATGGTAACAAATGCTATAGTTATTCGGACCAGCCATAGTGTAAGGCTCGGGTGTTCATGTAAAGCTGCATGAACCAGTTAACTGCCTAAGTATGTAACAGTACAGACACAGAGGGCTATTAACTGCATAAAGTGAATGAGAACAATTTTTTATTTTTTTAAATAGGCCACACAGGGATCCTTACATTAATGCATTGAGGCGGTAGGCCAGTGTGAACAAATGAGTTTTTAGGGCACGCTTAAAACTGTGGGGATTGGGGATTAATCGCATTAACCTAGGTAGTGCATTCCAAAGAATCGGCGCAGCACGTGTAAAGTCTTGGAGACGGGAGTGGGAGGTTCTGATTATTGAGGATGCTAACCTGAGGTCATTAGCGGAGCGGAGGGCACGGGTAGGGTGGTAGACCGAGACCAGAGAGGAGATATAGGGTGGTGCTGAGCCATGGAGTGCTTTGTGGATGAGGGTAGTAGTTTTGTACTGGAATCTGGAGTGGATGGGTAACCAGTGTAATGACTGGCACAAGGTAGTCTTTAGTCAGATGTGGAGATTTGTATTTTCTGTGGTGGATATTTTCTAGTGTTTTAATACTGACCGCATAGTACTCTGTCCTATTCTTTCTTTTTAGCTAGAAAGGCCTCATTTGCTAAATCATGATTTCAGTCTGCGTATGTCATTTCCTTCTCCTCTCACAGTCAATATTTGTGGGGGTCTGTCTATCCTTTGGGGATTTTCTCTGAGGCAAGATAGTTTTCCCGTTTCTATCTTTAGGGGAAGTTAGTCCTTAGGCTGTGTCGAGGTGTCTAGGGAGTGTTAGGTACATCCCACGGCTACTTCTAGTTGCGGTGCTAGGTTCAGGGTCTGCGGTGAGTACAGGTACCACCTTCTCCAGGGTACGTCACATGCTGCTCCTAGGCCACCAGATTATAACAGTACAACTGGCCAAGAATGAGTTAAACGCATCTCAGAAGAAGGGAAGAGAAGTGCTGAGCCATTTTTTTTTCTGTAGTCTGTTTTGTCTTTCCTTCCCTCTTTTCCTCTGGGTGGCTCAGGAGTTAGGCGCTGGCATGGAGGTTCAGGAATTGGTTTCTCGTGTGGATCAACTTACTGCTAGAGTACAGGGTATTTCCGATTATATCGTTCAGACTCCAGTTTTAGAGCCTAGAATTCCAACTCCTGATTTGTTTTTTGGGGACAGGTCCAAATTTTTGAGCTTTAAAAATAACTGTAAACTGTTTCTTGCTCTGAAACCCCGTTCTTCTGGTGACCCCATTCAGCAGGTTAAAATTGTTATTTCCCTGCTGCGTGGTGATCCTCAGGATTGGGCATTTTCCCTGGAATCAGGGAATCCTGCTTTGCTTAATGTAGACACCTTTTTTCAGGCGCTAGGGTTATTGTATGATGAACCTAATTCAGTGGATCATGCAGAGAAGACCTTGTTGGCCCTGTGTCAGGGTCAAGAAGCGGCAGAATCGTATTGCCAGAAATTTAGAAAATGGTCTGTATTGACTAAATGGAATGAGGATGCCTTGGCGGCAATTTTCAGAAAGGGTCTTTCTGAATCCATTAAAGATGTTATGGTGGGGTTCCCCACGCCTGCTGGTCTGAGTGAGTCTAGGTCTCTGGCCATTTAGATTGATCGGCGCTTGCGCGAGCGCAGAGTTGTGCACACTGTGGCGTTGTCCTCCGAGCGGAGCCCTGAGCCTATGCAGTGTGATAGGATTTTGTCTAGTGCTGAACGACAAAGATTCAGGCGTCAGAATAGGTTGTGTTTTTACTGTGGCGATTCTGCTCATGTTATTTCTGATTGCCCTAAGCGTACAAAGAGAATCGCTAGTTCTGTTACCATCAGTACTGTACAACCTAAATTTCTGTTATCTGTGACCTTGATCTGCTCATTATCGTCATTTTCTGTCATGGCATTTGTAGATTCAGGCGCCGCTCTGAACTTAATGGACTTAGAATTTGCCAGACGTTGTGGTTTCCCCTTGCAGCCTTTGCACAACCCAATTCCTTTAAGGGGCATTGATGCTACACCGTTGGCTAAAAATAAACCTCAGTTTTGGACACAGCTGACCATGTGCATGGCGCCAGCCCATCAGGAAGATTGTCGTTTTCTGGTGTTGCATAATGTGCATGATGCTATTGTGCTAGGTTTTCCATGGTTACAGGTACATAATCCGGTGTTAGATTGGAAATCTATGTCTGTGACTAGTTGGGGTTGTCAGGGGGTTCATGATCACGTTCCTCTGATGTCAATTTCCTCTTCCCCCTCTTCTGAAATTCCTGAGTTTTTGTCTGATTTCCAGGATGTATTCGATGAGCCCAAATCCAGTTCCCTTCCACCGCATAGGGACTGTGATTGTGCTATTGACTTGATTCCAGGTTGTAAGTTCCCTAAGGGCCGACTTTTCAACTTGTCTGTGCCAGAACATGCCGCCATGCGGAGCTATATTAAGGAGTCTTTGGAGAAGGGGCATATTCGGCCATCTTCTTCACCATTGGGAGCAGGTTTTTTTTTGTTGCCAAGAAGGATGGCTCCTTGAGACCCTGTATTGATTATTGCCTCTTGAATAAGATCACGGTCAAATTTCAATACCCTTTGCCTTTGCTTACTGATTTGTTTGCTAGGATTAAGGGGGCTAGTTGGTTTACTAAGATTGACCTTCGAGGGGCATATAATCTTGTTCGTATTAAGCAGGGTGACGAATGGAAAACTGCATTTAATACCCCCGAAGGCCATTTTGAATACCTTGTGATGCCATTCGGACTCTCTAATGCCCCATCTGTGTTCCAGTCCTTCATGCATGATATCTTTCGGAGTTATCTTGATAAATTCATGATTGTATATTTGGATGATATATTGATTTTTTCCGATGATTGGGAGTCTCATGTGAAACAGGTTATGATGGTATTTCAGATCCTCCATGATAATGCTTTATTTGTGAAGGGGTCTAAGTGCCTCTTTGGAGTACAGAAGGTTTCTTTTTTGGGCTTCATTTTTTCTCCCTCATCTATAGAAATGGATCCGGTTAAGGTTCAGGCCATTCATGATTGGATTCAGCCCACATCTGTGAAGAGCCTTCAGAAATTCTTCGGCTTTGCTAATTTTTATCGTCGTTTCATTGCCAACTTCTCCAGTATGGTTAAACCTCTGACCGATTTAACGAAGAAAGGCGCTGATGTGACGAATTGGTCCTCCGCGGCTGTTTCTGCCTTTCAGGAGCTTAAACGCAGATTTACTTCTGCCCCTGTGTTGCGTCAGCTGGATGTTTCTCTTCCATTTCAGGTTGAGGTTGATGCGTCTGAGATTGGGGCAGGGGCCGTTTTGTCTCAGAGGAATTCTGATGGTTCCTTGATGAAACCGTGTGCCTTCTTTTCTTGGAAGTTTTCGCCTGCGGAACGCAATTATGATGTCGGCAATCGGGAGTTGTTGGCTATGAAGTGGGCATTTGAGGAGTGGCGACATTGGCTTGAGGGGGCCAAGCACCGTATTGTGGTCCTGACCGATCATAAAAATCTGATTTACCTCGAGTCTGCCAAACGACTGAACCCTAGACAGGCTCGTTGGTCCCTGTTTTTCTCCCGTTTTGATTTTGTGGTCTCGTATCTTCAGGGTTCTAAGAATGTTAAGGCTGATGCCCTCTCTAGGAGTTTTTTGCCTGATTCTCCTGGGGTCCTTGAGCCGGTCGGCATTCTGAAGGAAGGGGTGATTCTTTCTGCCATCTCCCCTGATTTACGACGGGTTCTTCAGGAATTTCAGGCTGATAAACCTGACCGCTGTCCAGTGGGGAAACTGTTTGTTCCTGATAGATGGACTAGTAAAGTGATTTCTGAGGTTCATTGTTCTGCGTTGGCTGGCCATCCTGGGATTTTTGGTACCAGAGATTTGGTTGATAGGTCTTTTTGGTGGCCTTCTTTGTCGCGGGATGTGCGTTCTTTTGTGCAGTCCTGTGGGACTTGTGCGCGGGCCAAGCCTTGTTGTTCCCGTGCTAGTGGGTTGCTTCTGCCTTTGCCGGTCCCTGAGAGGCCTTGGACGCATATTTCTATGGATTTTATTTCAGATCTTCCGGTTTCCCAGTGGATGTCGGTTATCTGGGTGGTTTGTGATCGGTTTTCTAAGATGGTTCATTTGGTACCTTTGCCTAAATTGCCTTCCTCTTCTGATTTGGTTCCGTTGTTTTTTCAGCATGTGGTTCGTTTGCATGGCATTCCGGAGAATATTGTGTCCGATAGAGGTTCCCAGTTTGTTTCTAGGTTTTGGCGGCCCTTTTGTGCTAGGCTGGGCATTGATTTGTCTTTTTCTTCTGCATTTCATCCTCAGACAAATGGCGAAACCGAGCGAACTAATCAGACTTTGGAGACCTATTTGAGATGCTTTGTCTCTGCTGATCAGGATGATTGGGTGGCTTTTTTGCCATTGGCCGAGTTTGCCCTTAATAATCGGGCTAGTTCTGCTACCTTGGTTTCGCCATTTTTTTGTAATTTTCGTTTTCATCCTCGTTTTTCTTCAGGACAGGTTGAGCCTTCTGATTGTCCTGGTGTGGATTCTGTGGTTGACAGGCTGCAGCAAATTTGGGCTCATGTGGTGGACAATTTGGTGCTGTCTCAGGAGGAGGCTCAGCGTTTTGCTAACCGTCGTCGGTGTGTTGGTTCCCTGCTTCGGGTTGGGGATTTGGTTTGGTTGTCTTCCCGTCATGTTCCTATGAAGGTTTCTTCCCCTAAGTTCAAGCCTCGGTTTATTGGTCCTTATAGGATTTCTGAGATTATCAATCTAGTGTCTTTTCGTTTGGCCCTTCCAGCCTCTTTTTCCATCCATAATGTTTTCCATAGATCTTTGTTGCGGAAGCATGTGGTGCCCGTTGTTCCATCTGTTGATCCTCCGGCCCCGATGTTGATTGATGGGGAGTTGGAGTATGTGGTTGAGAAGATTTTGGATTCTCGTTTTTCGAGGCGGAAGCTTCAGTATCTTGTCAAATGGAAGGGTTATGGCCAGGAGGATAATTCTTGGGTTGTTGCCTCCGATGTTCATGCTGACGATTTGGTTCGCGCCTTTCATTTGGCTCGTCCTGATCGGCCTGGGGGCTCTGGTGAGGGTTCAGTGACCCCTCCTCAAGGGGGGGGGGAACTGTTGTGAATTCTGCTCTTGGGTTCCCTCCGGTGGTTATGAGTGGTAGTGCTGCTGTCTTTGGATCGCAGCATTTATCAGGTGTGTCCACTTATTGCAATTTGGACTGGGCTATTTAGTCTTGCTTGATCCTTTAGTCAGTGCCAGTTGTCCATTGTTTTTGGAGGATTCACATCCCTGACTGGTCTCTCCTGTTTGCTGTTCTTTTCAACAAAGATAAGTTCTGGCTTTGTTTTTGCTGTCCACATGCTGTGGGCCTTATAGTTCTGTGCATTTTCTTGTTTTGTCTTGTCCAGCTTTGTCTGTGTAAGGATTTTTTTGCAGCCAAGCTGTATCTCTGGAGATGCAGATATACCCTCCATGTCTTTAGTCAGATGTGGAGATTTGTATTTTCTGTGGTGGATATTTTCTAGTGTTTTAATACTGACCGCATAGTACTCTGTCCTATTCTTTCTTTTTAGCTAGAAAGGCCTCATTTGCTAAATCCTGATTTCAGTCTGCGTATGTCATTTCCCTCTCCTCTCACAGTCAATATTTGTGGGGGTCTGTCTATCCTTTGGGGATTTTCTCTGAGGCAAGATAGTTTTCCCGTTTCTATCTTTAGGGGAAGTTAGTCCTTAAGCTGTGTCGAGGTGTCTAGGGAGTGTTAGGTA
This sequence comes from Ranitomeya imitator, assembly GCF_032444005.1. Classification (NCBI taxonomy): domain Eukaryota; kingdom Metazoa; phylum Chordata; class Amphibia; order Anura; family Dendrobatidae; genus Ranitomeya; species Ranitomeya imitator. Next base: position 378,022,375 of record NC_091283.1, read on the forward strand.
CATCCCATGGCTACTTCTAGTTGCGGTGCTAGGTTCAGGGTCTGCGGTCAGTACAGGTACCACCTTCTCCAGGGCACGTCACATGCTGCTCCTAGGCCACCAGATCATAACAGTACAACTGGTCAACAATGAGTTAAACGCATCTCAGAAGAAGGGAAGAGAAGTGCTGAGCCATTTTTTTTTCTGTAGTCTGTTTTGTCTTTCCTTCCTTCTTTTCCTCTGGGTGGCTCAGGAGTTAGGCGCTGGCATGGAGGTTCAGGAATTGGTTTCTCGTGTGGATCAACTTGCTGCTAGAGTACAGGGTATTTCCGATTATATCGTTCAGACTCCGGTTTTAGAGCCTAGAATTCCAACTCCTGATTTGTTTTTTGGGGACAGGTCCAAATTTTTGAGCTTTAAAAATAACTGTAAACTGTTTTTTGCTCTGAAACCCCGTTCTTCTGGTGACCCCATTCAGCAGGTTAAAATTGTTATTTCCCTGCTGCGTGGTGATCCTCAGGATTGGGCATTTTCCCTGGAATCTGGGAATCCTGCTTTGCTTAATGTAGACACCTTTTTTCAGGCGCTAGGGTTATTGTATGATGAACCTAATTCAGTGGATCATGCAGAGAAGACCTTGTTGGCCCTGTGTCAGGGTCAAGAAGCGGCAGAATCGTATTGCCAGAAATTTAGAAAATGGTCTGTATTGACTAAATGGAATGAAGATGCCTTGGCGGCAATTTTCAGAAAGGGTCTTTCTGAATCCGTTAAAGATGTTATGGTGGGGTTCCCCACGCCTGCTGGTCTGAGTGAGTCTAGGTCTCTGGCCATTCAGATTGATCGGCGCTTGCGCAAGCGCAGAGTTGTGCACACTGTGGCGTTGTCCTCCGAGCGGAGCCCTGAGCCTATGCAGTGTGATAGGATTTTGTCTAGTGCTGAACGACAAAGATTCAGGCGTCAGAATAGGTTGTGTTTTTACTGTGGCGATTCTGCTCATGTTATTTCTGATTGCCCTAAGCGTACAAAGAGAATCGCTAGTTCTGTTACCATCAGTACTGTACAACCTAAATTTCTGTTATCTGTGACCTTGATCTGCTTATTATCGTCATTTTCTGTCATGGCATTTGTAGATTCAGGCGCCGCTCTGAACTTAATGGACTTAGAATTTGCCAGACGTTGTGGTTTCCCCTTGCAGCCTTTGCACAACCCAATTCCTTTAAGGGGCATTGATGCTACACCGTTGGCTAAAAATAAACCTCAGTTTTGGACACAGCTGACCATGTGCATGGCGCCAGCCCATCAGGAAGATTGTCGTTTTCTGGTGTTGCATAATGTGCATGATGCTATTGTGCTAGGTTTTCCATGGTTACAGGTACATAATCCGGTGTTAGATTGGAAATCTATGTCTGTGACTAGTTGGGGTTGTCAGGGGGTTCATGATCACGTTCCTCTGATGTCAATTTCCTCTTCCCCCTCTTCTGAAATTCCTGAGTTTTTGTCTGATTTCCAGGATGTATTCGATGAGCCCAAATCCAGTTCCCTTCCACCGCATAGGGACTGTGATTGTGCTATTGACTTGATTCCAGGTTGTAAGTTCCCTAAGGGCCGACTTTTCAACCTGTCTGTGCCAGAACATGCCACCATGCGGAGCTATATTAAGGAGTCTTTGGAGAAGGGGCATATTCGGCCATCTTCTTCACCATTGGGAGCAGGTTTTTTTTTGTTGCCAAGAAGGATGGCTCCTTGAGACCCTGTATTGATTATCGCCTCTTGAATAAGATCACGGTCAAATTTCAATACCCTTTGCCTTTGCTTACTGATTTGTTTGCTAGGATTAAGGGGGCTAGTTGGTTTACTAAGATTGACCTTCGAGGGGCATATAATCTTGTTCGTATTAAGCAGGGTGACGAATGGAAAACTGCATTTAATACCCCCGAAGGCCATTTTGAATATCTTGTGATGCCATTCGGACTCTCTAATGCCCCATCTGTGTTCCAGTCCTTCATGCATGATATCTTTCGGAGTTATCTTGATAAATTCATGATTGTATATTTGGATGATATATTGATTTTTTCCGATGATTGGGAGTCTCATGTGAAACAGGTTATGATGGTATTTCAGATCCTCCATGATAATGCTTTATTTGTGAAGGGGTCTAAGTGCCTCTTTGGAGTACAGAAGGTTTCTTTTTTGGGCTTCATTTTTTCTCCCTCATCTATAGAAATGGATCTGGTTAAGGTTCAGGCCATTCATGATTGGATTCAGCCCACATCTGTGAAGAGCCTTCAGAAATTCTTCGGCTTTGCAAATTTTTATCGTCGTTTCATTGCCAACTTCTCCAGTATGGTTAAACCTCTGACCGATTTAACGAAGAAAGGCGCTGATGTGACAAATTGGTCCTCCGCGGCTGTTTCTGCCTTTCAGGAGCTTAAACGCCGATTTACTTCTGCCCCTGTGTTGCGTCAGCCGGATGTTTCTCTTCCATTTCAGGTTGAGGTTGACGCGTCTGAGATTGGGGCAGGGGCCGTTTTGTCTCAGAGGAATTCTGATGGTTCCTTGATGAAACCGTGTGCCTTCTTTTCTCTGAAGTTTTCGCCTGCGGAAAGCAATTATGATGTCGGCAATCGGGAGTTGTTGGCTATGAAGTGGGCATTTGAGGAGTGGCGACATTGGCTTGAGGGGGCCAAGCACCGTATTGTGGTCCTGACCGATCATAAAAATCTGATTTACCTCGAGTCTGCCAAACGACTGAACCCTAGACAGGCTCGTTGGTCCCTGTTTCTCTCCCGTTTTGATTTTGTGGTCTCGTATCTTCCGGGTTCTAAGAATGTTAAGGCTGATGCCCTCTCTAGGAGTTTTTTGCCTGATTCTCCTGGGGTCCTTGAGTCGGTCGGCATTCTGAAGGAAGGGGTGATTCTTTCTGCCATCTCCCCTGATTTACGACGGGTTCTTCAGGAATTTCAGGCTGATAAACCTGACCGCTGTCCAGTGGGGAAACTGTTTGTTCCTGATAGATGGACTAGTAAAGTGATTTCTGAGGTTCATTGTTCTGTGTTGGCTGGCCATCCTGGGATTTTTGGTACCAGAGATTTGGTTGGTAGGTCTTTTTGGTGGCCTTCTTTGTCGCGGGATGTGCGTTCTTTTGTGCAGTCCTGTGGGACTTGTGCGCGGGCCAAGCCTTGTTGTTCCCGTGCTAGTGGGTTGCTTCTGCCTTTGCCGGTCCCTGAGAGGCCTTGGACGCATATTTCTATGGATTTTATTTCAGATCTTCCGGTTTCCCAGTGGATGTCGGTTATCTGGGTGGTTTGTGATCGGTTTTCTAAGATGGTTCATTTGGTACCTTTGCCTAAATTGCCTTCCTCTTCTGATTTGGTTCCGTTGTTTTTTCAGCATGTGGTTCGTTTGCATGGCATTCTGGATAATATTGTGTCCAATAGAGGTTCCCAGTTTGTTTCTAGGTTTTGGCGGCCCTTTTGTGCTAGGCTGGGCATTGATTTGTCTTTTTCTTCCGCATTTCATCCTCAGACAAATGGTCAAACCGAGCGAACTAATCAGACTTTGGAGACCTATTTGAGATGCTTTGTCTCTGCTGATCAGGATGATTGGGTGGCTTTTTTGCCATTGGCCGAGTTTGCCCTTAATAATCGGGTTAGTTCTGCTACCTTGGTTTCGCCTTTTTTTTGTAATTTTCGTTTTCATCCTCGTTTTTCTTCAGGACAGGTTGAGCCTTCTGATTGTCCTGGTGTGGATTCTGTGGTTGACAGGCTGCAGCAAATTTGGGCTCATGTGGTGGACAATTTGGTGCTGTCTCAGGAGGAGGCTCAGCGTTTTGCTAACCATCGTCGGTGTGTTGGTTCCCGGCTTCGGGTTGGGGATTTGGTTTGGTTGTCTTCCCGTCATGTTCCTATGAAGGTTTCTTCCCCTAAGTTCAAGCCTCGGTTTATTGGTCCTTATAGGATTTCTGAGATTATCAATCTAGTGTCTTTTCATTTGGCCTTTCCAGCCTCTTTTTCCATTATAATGTTTTCCATAGATCTTTGTTGCGGAAGCATGTGGTGCCCGTTGTTCCATCTGTTGATCCTCCGGCCCCGGTGTTGATTGATGGGGAGTTGGAGTATGTGGTTGAGAAGATTTTGGATTCTCGTTTTTCGAGGCGGAAGCTTCAGTATCTTGTCAAATGGAAGGGTTATGGCCAGGAGGATAATTCTTGGGTTGTTGCCTCCGATGTTCATGCTGACGATTTGGTTCGTGCCTTTCATTTGGCTCGTCCTGATCGGCCTGGGGGCTCTGGTGAGGGTTCAGTGACCCCTCCTCAAGGGGGGGGGAACTGTTGTGAATTCTGCTCTTGGGCTCCCTCCGGTGGTTATGAGTGGTAGTGCTGCTGTCTTTGGATCGCAGCATTTATCAGGTGTGTCCACTTATTGCAATTTGGACTGGGCTATTTAGTCTTGCTTGATCCTTTAGTCAGTGCCAGTTGTCCATTGTTTTTGGAGGATTCACATCCCTGACTGGTCTCTCCTGTTTGCTGTTCTTTTCAACAAAGATAAGTTCTGGCTTTGTTTTTGCTGTCCACATGCTGTGGGCCTTATAGTTCTGTGCATTTTCTTGTTTTGTCTTGTCCAGCTTTGTCTGTGTAAGGATTTTTTTGCAGCCAAGCTGTATCTCTGGAGATGCAGATATACCCTCCATGTCTTTAGTCAGATGTGGAGATTTGTATTTTCCGTGGTGGATATTTTCTAGTGTTTTAATACTGACCGCATAGTACTCTGTCCTATTCTTTCTTTTTAGCTAGAAAGGCCTCCTTTGCTAAATCCTGATTTCAGTCTGCGTATGTCATTTCCCTCTCCTCTCACAGTCAATATTTGTGGGGGGCTGTCTATCCTTTGGGGATTTTCTCTGAGGCAAGATAGTTTTCCCGTTTCTATCTTTAGGAGAAGTTAGTCCTTAGGCTGTGTCGAGGTGTCTAGGGAGTGTTAGGTACATCCCACGGCTACTTCTAGTTGCGGTGCTAGGTTCAGGGTCTGCGGTCAGTACAGGTACCACCTTCTCCAGGGTACGTCACATGCTGCTCCTAGGCCACCAGATCATAACAGTATTCGTTATTGTTGAACACAATTTAGAGCATGTATATTTATATGCATTGTTAAACATAGAGTAGAATGCGTACTCTTATTTATATGCAAAACAATCTTCGAAGCAGAAAACATTTCCCATAATATCATTTCCCCTCTAATATTATCATGGGGGCGCTACATTTAGCCCAGAACACTCTCAAGCAGCTAAACTACACAAATGAACCAATACGAGAGTATAATATTCTGAATAAAATCCAATAAGTTTATTGTATAAATACAGATAGGTCATAACAAACACAAATAAGATCAATCACATATGGACAAGGTGAAAAGCCTGACTTCACAGGTGTAACGCCCAGGCCCAGCGTAAGTGAAATGGGAAGGAATATTAGCATATAAGGCTCAAAAAAACTAGATATTACTATCACACTTGATAACACTACTGCCAAGTAGATTATTTGAATGTAGTAATATGCAAATCATTTAAAGTGCCCAGTGCAGAAAGTGCTAATAGTACAGAGGCATCCAGCCTATCATAGACTGAGTAATTAAGTGTAAGACCTAATAAAAAAGGTCAGAAATTTTCTAAATGGCCTGGCTCTAGTCCTTACCCATAGATCTTCACTGCTGAGACCTGAGTGATGCAGCCCCAACGCGCGTTTCGCGCCTTTTTTGAGCCTTATATGCTAATATTCCTTCCCATTTCACTTGCATACGCTGGGCCTGGGCATTACACCTGTGAAGTCAGGCTTTTCACCTTGTCCATATGTGATTGATCTTATTTGTGTTTGTTATGACCTATCTGTATTTATATAATAAACTTATTGGATTTTATTCAGAATATTATACTCTCGTATTGGTTCATTTGTGTAGTGTACTCTTATTTATATCCAACATAATGTTTTGTAATCTATGGAGTATTTCCTAAAGGACCACAAATTGTGCGCATCAAATCATTTACATCATGTAAACTATATAAGTAGAAACATGGAACCATGAATATACAAAGTTCCTAAACTACAACTATAATAACTACTATTCCGCTGCTTAATACTGTGCATTGTATTTTCCTTTATGCGATGCCTCCGGAACCAGAAACCCAACTCCTTGCACTGATACCAAGACATTATGAATTAATAGAGTAAGATGAGAGGAGTTCCATCTATCCCAAATTTCATCAAATTTACCCGGACATCCTCTGTTCTGATATAAATGTACGCTCATATGGGATAACTGAGTTCACCAGTTCAATCCAGGCCCTAAGGGAGGGACATGAGCCCCCCATCCACCGTAATGCCAATACCTTCCGTGCCATAAAAAGCGTCTCCGTAGAAAAATCCCAACATAATGATCCCAAGTCTCCTCATCCCACACCCCAAACAAACAAGTCAACGGTTCAAGAGGAACAGGAGTTGACAACAGAGATGTTAATAGTGACGTCACCTCTTTTCAGTAGTGAAGGATGCTAGGGCACTTCCTTATCATGTGGGTAAAATCTGCGTCTGGTGAGTTACATCGCAAACATTATGATGATTGGAATCGACCCATCTTAAAAAGTTGTATCGGAGTCAAATATGATTGATATATTATATATAACTGGGTCATCCTGTTATTGATCGATGGGGACAGGCTGATTGTAGACTCTAGAATCTCTTCCCATTCCTCTATTTGCACATCAGGGATGAGTCTCTCCCACTTCCCTTTGATAGATCTTATAGCAGACTCAGTTCCCACTGACAGCATATACAGTAGGTATACAAAGAGGAGATAAGGCCCTGAGGACCCTGCGAATTAAGAATTCCTATCAAAGGTAGAGACGAGATAGCTCGGCCTGCACCCACACATCTCATATACGACTGAAAAGCTGATCTTAGCTGTAGGTAACGAAAAAATTGGGATCTCGGGATACCGCATTTAGCCTGTAATTGTTCAAAAGACATGAAGGTCCCCCAGTCATACAGATCACCCACCGAGGAGACACCATATAAAATCCAAAAATCAGTGGACGGGGTGGTTCAACAGCATCAGAAAGTAATTGTTTTTACCACAGGGGCATTTCAGCTATAATATTTTTAAATCCAATAACTTTCTTAATTTGTCTCCAAACTGATCGTGCCAGTCGAAGCAGAGGCAGCAAACCAGGAACATTATTGTTTTCTAATTCCTGGAAACTCAGCAGACAATCAATCCGGGCAGAGTGAAGCAGATGACTTTCCAAATTGGGAAGATAATTATTAGGCATCCATTTACTTATTGCTCTAGCCTGTCTGGCCAGATAATACAGAAAAAAATCCGGTAGCGCCACTCCACCTCCCTGTTTAGGTCTCTGTAGAGCAGACAGCTTAAATTTGGGCCTAGCTTTCCCCCATATAAAAGACGTGATTTGGGAATTTAAATTTGTAAAAAGGGATTTAGGTATTAGTACTGCACTGTGTTGAAGGCAATAGCTGAGCTTAGGGAGCAGTATTATTTTAATTAGATTAATACGACCGGCAACGGACAGCGGGAGTTTGCTCCAAGTTGCAAATTTAGATTTGACTAATTCTAGTAGTGGATAAGCATTAAGTTGTAAGTCAGATTCACTGTATTGAGACATGTAGATACCTAAATATTTTAAATTAGATACAATAGGTAACGAGGAAAGGGTTTCTATACTGGGCATTGGGGCATGAGAGAGAGGCAATAGAGTAGACTTGTCCCAGTTTATATATAGGCCCGAGTATTTACTAAATTTATCTATAGTGACAATCACCTGTGGCAGTGTTTCCTCCGCCCTATCCATAAATATCACCATGTCATCAGCATATAAACCGATAGTGTCTACACGACCTGCTATATCTATACCCTTAATATCAGGGGAAGATCTTATACATATTGCCAACGCCTCTATCGCAAGGGCAAAAAGAGCTGGGGAGAGGGGGCACCCCTGACAAGTCCCCCTATATAATAAGAAGGGCTCAGAAATGGAGTTATTTACAATTATACGGGCCATTTTAAGAATTTATCACCAAAACCATATTTCTGCAAATATGCAGACAGAAAGGGCCACTCAAGAGAGTCAAAGGCCTTGGCCGCGTCCAGCGACGCCAATGCCCAGTTATTGTCTGACATCAAAGAACCATATTGGACTATCGACTCGACTCGCCTGATGTTAATAGAAGTGCTCTTACCAGGCATAAAGCCAGTTTAGTCTGGATGTATAAGGTCCAATATAATTGAATTCAGTCTGATGGCCAAGACATTAGTAAAGATTTTGTAGTCTACATTTACTAACGATATGGGGCGATAAGACCCACATTCCAAAGAGTCCTTCCCATCCTTCCTAAATATTATTATTATTATACATTTTTTTTTCATAGCGCCATTTATTCTATGGCGCTTTACATGTGAATATGAGGCAAATATAGACAAATACATTAAACATGAGCAGATAACAGGCACACGGGTACATAAGGAGGGAGGACCCTGCCCGCGAGGGCTCACAGTCTGCAGGGGATGGGTGATGAAACACTAGGAGAAGGTAGGGCAGGTTGCGCGGTGGTTCAGTAACTTCAGGATCACTGCAGGCTGTAGGCCTGTCGGAAGAGGTGGGTCTTCAGGTTCTTTTTGAAGGTTTCTATGGTAGGCGAGAGTCTGATGTGTTGGGGTAGAGAGTTCCAGAGTATGGAGCAAGCACGGGAGAAGTCTTGGATGCGGCTGTGGGAAGAAGAGATGAGAGGGGAGTAGAGAAGGAGGTCTTGAGAGGATCGGAGGTTGCGTGTAGGTAGGTACCGGGAGACCATGTCACACATGTATGGAGAAGACAGGTTGTGGATGGCTTTGTATGTCATTGTGAGGGTTTTGAACTGGAGTCTCTGGGCGATAGGAAGCCAGTGAAGGGCTTGACATAGGGGAGAGGCTGGGGAATAACGGGGAGACAGGTAGATTAGTCGGGCAGCAGAGTGTAGGATGGATTGGAGCGGTGCCAGAGCGCTAGAGGGGAGTCCAGAGAGTAGGAGGTTGCAGTAGTCGAGGCGGGAGATGATAAGGGCATGCACTAGCGATTTTGCGGTGTCACGGTCAAGGAAAGCACGGATCCTGGAAATATTTTTGAGTTTGAGACGGCAGGAGGAGGCAAGGGCTTGGATATGTGGCTTGAAAGAGAGGGCAGAGTCGAGGATCACCCCGAGGCACCGGGCGTGTGGGACTGGGGAAAGTGAGCAGCCATTGACATTGATGGATAGGTCTGGTGGAGGGGTAGAGTGAGATGGGGGAAAGATGATGAATTCTGTTTTGTCCATGTTCAGTTGTAGAAAGTGAGCAGAAAAGAAGGCTGAAATAGCAGACAGACAGTGCGGGATTTTGGTAAGTAAGGAGGTGAGGTCAGGTCCGGATAGGTAGATCTGCGTGTCATCAGCGTAGAGATGGTACTGCATATCGTGGGATTCTATGAGCTGTCCCAGGCCGAAAGTGTAGATGGAGAAGAGTAGGGGTCCTAGAACAGAGCCTTGAGGAACACCGACTGACAAGGGGCGAAGTGAGGAGGTGGTGTGGGGGAGGGAGACACTGAATGTTCGGTCTGTCAGATATGACGAGATCCAGGAAAGGGCCAAGTCTGTGATGCCAAGAGATGAGAGAATTTGTAGCAAAAGGGAGTGGTCCACAGTGTCAAAGGCAGAAGACAGGTCCAGGAGAAGGAGGACAGAGTAGTGTCGCTTGCTCCTGGCAGTTAGTAGGTCATTGGTGACTTTAGTTAGGGCAGTTTCAGTTGAGTGATGGGAACGGAAGCCTGATTGTAACCGATCAAAGAGGGAGCAGGAGGAGAGGTGGGAGGACAGTTCAAGATGGACGTGTTGCTCCAGCAATTTGGAGGCATAAGGGAGAAGAGATATTGGGCGATAGCTAGACACAGAGGATGGGTCGAGGGAGGGCTTTTTGAGGATGGGTGTGATCTTGGCATGCTTGAAGGATGAGGGGAAGACACCTGTTGTGAGTGAGAGGTTGAAGAGGTGCGTTAGGGTTGGGATGAAGACCATGGAAAGGTTAGGGATGAGGTGGGATGGGAGCGGGTCAAGCGCGCAGGTGGTGAGGTGTGATCTTGGTATATTGGAATATGGTAATATTTGCCTCATAAAAGGTTTCGGGCATAAACCCTCCCTCCCATACCCCCCCAAATACCCTCCATAGGAGTGGTGCTAGTATATCCCGATATTTCCTATATAACATTCAATGGGAAACCCATCCGGTCCAGGAGCATTCCCAGAGGCCATGTCCGCCATAGCATACTCTATCTCCTCCAAGGTAAACTCAGCATCCATATAGGCTCGGTGGGTAGGACTCAATGTGGAAAATGTTATATCTGATAGATAGTCTAGACATTCTAAAATATCAAGGCCGGTCTTAGACTTATATAACGATTTATACTAGTTATAAAAGCAATGGAGTATTTCCTCAGTCGTGGATACCAATGAGCCATCTGATGCACGAATCTGTAGTATGGCATTAGATGTATTATGTTGGCGCACCAGAAAGGCCAAAACTTTACTTGCTTGGTTTCCCAGTTCAAAATAGGATTGACGAGTGAAGAATAATTTACGTTTAGATTTGGTGTCTACATGCTGGGTATATAACCTTTGAGAAGCTAGCCACTCAATTCTATTGCTATTAGTCTGGTTAGATATGTATGCAGCCTCTGAGTCTTTAAGGCTACGTTCACATTAGCGTTCCGCTAATGTGCGTCGCTGTTGCGTCGGCGACGCAGCGGCGACGCGCCCCTATGTTTAACATGGGGGACGCGTGCGTTTTTTTTGTTGCGTTTTCCGACACGTGCGTCGTTTTCTACGCTAGCGTCGGACGCAAGAAAATGCAACAGGTTGCATTTTTCGTGCGTCCGATTTTCGTCAAAAAACGACGCACGCTTCGCAAAACGCAGCGTTTTTGCGTGCGTTTTTGGTGCGTCGTGCGTTGCGTCGCCGTTGCGTCGCCGACGCACCGGCGCGCAACGCTAATGTGAACGTAGCCTTAATCGTCGCTCCATCTCATCATCCTCCTCTGAGGTCACCCTTTTAATACAAGAAATTGTAGAAGATAAACATCCCCTTACTCCTAAACATCCCCCACTGCATCTAGTTCACTCTCTGACTTTGAAGCAGTTACAGAAGAAGAAGTAAGCAGGCTCCTTGCATCTTCGCGCCCGACCACTTGCACCAGTGACCCCATTCCGTCACATCTCCTCCAGTCCCTTTCCCCGGCTATCACCTCTCACCTAACAAAAATATTCAACCTTTCCCTCACTTCCGGTATTTTTCCCTCCTCATTTAAGCATGCCATCATACATCCATTACTTAAAAAACCATCCCTCGATCAAAACTGTGCCGCTAATTATAGACCTGTCTCTAATCTTCCCTTCATCTCTAAACTCCTCGAACGCCTGGTCCACTCCCGTCTTACCCGCTATCTCTCAGATAACTCTCTTCTCGACCCTCTTCAATCTGGCTTCCGCTCTTTACACTCTACTGAAACTGCCCTCATTAAAGTCTCTAATGACCTACTAACAGCTAAATCTAATGGTCACTACTCCATGCTAATTCTCTTGGATCTCTCTGCAGCATTTGACACTGTGGATCATCAGCTCCTCCTCACTATGCTCCGCTCCATCGGCCTCAAGGACACCGTTCTCTCCTGGTTCTCCTCCTATCTCTCTGACCGATCCTTCACTGTATGTTTTGCTGGTTCCTCCTCCTCTCACCTTCCCCTTACTGTTGGGGTTCCTCAAGGATCAGTCCTAGGCCCCCTACTCTTCTCGTTGTATACTGCCCCTATTGGACAAACAATCAGTAGATTTGGTTTCCAGTACCATCTCTATGCTGACGACACCCAATTATACACTTCTGCTCCCGATATCACACCGACCTTTTTAGAAAACACCAGTGATTGTCTTACCGCTGTCTCTAACATCATGTCCTCCCTCTATCTGAAACTAAACCTGTCAAAAACTGAACTCCTCGTGTTCTCTCCCTCTACTAACCTACCTTTGCCTGACATTGCCATCTCCGTGTGTGGTTCCACCATTACTCCAAAGCAACATGCCCGCTGCCTTGGGGTCATCCTTGATTCTGACCTTTCATTCACCCCCTACATCCGATCACTGGCTCGCTCTTCTTACCTGCATCTCAAAAACATTTCTAGAATTCGCCCTTTTCTTAATTTCGACTCTGCAAAAACTCTGACTGTTTCACTTATTCATTCTCGTCTGGACTATTGTAACTCTCTACTAATCGGTCTCCCTCTTGCAAAACTCTCCCCGCTCCAATCTGTCCTGAATGCTGCAGCCAGGATCATATTCCTCACCAACCGTTACACCGATGCCTCTACCCTGTGCCAGTCATTACACTGGCTACCCATCCACTCCAGAATCCAGTACAAAACTACTACCCTCATCCACAAAGCACTCCATGGCTCAGCACCACCCTACATCTCCTCCCTGGTATCAGTCTACCACCCTACCCGTGCCCTCCGCTCCGCTAATGACCTCAGGTTAGCATCCTCAATAATCAGAACCTCCCACTCCCGTCTCCAAGACTTTACACGTGCTGCGCCGATTCTTTGGAATGCACTACCTAGGTTAATACGATTAATCCCCAATCCCCACAGTTTTAAGCGTGCCCTAAAAACTCATTTGTTCAGACTGGCCTACCGCCTCAATGCATTAACCTAACGATCCCTGTGTGGCCTATTTATAATAAAAAAAAAAAAAAAAAAAGGTTCCTCGCATCATGTTCTCATACACTTTATGCAGTATTAGCCCTCTGTGTCTGTACTGCTACATACTTAGGCAGGTAACTGGTTCATGCAGCTTTACATGAACACCTGAGCCTTACACTATAGCTGGTCCGAATAACTAAAGCAATTGTTACCATCCACCTCTCGTGTCTCCCCTTTTCCCCATAGTTTGTAAGCTTGCGAGCAGGGCCCTCACTCCTCCTGGTATCTGTTTTGAACTGTATTTCTGTTATGCTGTAATGTTTATTGTCTGTACAAGTCCCCTCTATAATTTGTAAAGCGCTGCGGAATATGTTGGCGCTATATAAATAAAATTATTATTATTATTATTATCCCAAAATAAATTGACATTCTGAGGTTCTGGGTGAGATGAAATAAAGCAATTCAACTGGTCTATCGTTCTATCGTTAGAATCTATTAATTTCAGCCAGAAAGGGTTCAGCTTCCAGACCATACTATTATTTGGTTGTCCATATTTAAGTTTAAGTACAACCGGGCTATAATCTGAGACCCCCCTATTGCCATGTTCTATGCTATCTACCCATATTGCCAATCCGCCGGATCCGAATATGCAATCTATGCGGGACAGAGAACGCGTAGTGGACGAGTGACAAGTATATTCTCTTATCTCAGGGTGATGCATCCTCCACAGATCCAACCATCCACTACCCTCCATAAATAATGCCAGCTGGGATGGAGCCGGAGAGGGGGGCTCCCCAGATACCCCATCACCCAATCTCAGTCTATCAAGACAATTATCCATGACTAAGTTAAAATCTCCCATTCAGATAACATTTGCATCTGGATAATTTAAGGCAAAGCTCATTGCCATCTGAAGGACTGATGTATTAGCCGGTGGAGGATTATAAACACATAATATAACATATTCACGAGAGTTAATTAGTGCATATACAAAAACAAAATGACCCTCAGGATCCCTTCGGGCCTCCCTGGCCTCCCATCTAACATCTCTATGTATCAATAATGAAACTCCTCTCGAATAACTAGTATGGAACGCGTGAATGTACCATTGGTTTCTGTACGCACCGGGCCGTATCCCTGGTCAGGTGCGGCTCCACCAAAGCCACAATGTGAGGATGATTGCGTCTAATCTGTGAAAATACTTTAATTTTCTTCCAGGGAGACTTTATACCCCGTACATTCCAGGTCATACATACTATTTCAGATCCCATGCTTACTCATCAAGATATGGTGTACATTATTACCCAGGTAAAGTTCAGAGACATCACACAGAAAATGAGAATGCTGTTGGCGGCGGCTTCTACATAAATAACAAATAAAACCAATATAAGAGAAAAAAAACAAGAACCAAACAGTATAGGAGCAAAATCCTGTGCTGCTATTATCAAGTAAATAAGGGGATACCCCCGCTGGATTCAGCGTCCGGTATTGTTGGTAAACTGGACGCCCATAGAGAGAGCTCTACTTGTATAATTGTTAGAAGAATTCTGCTTGATCGTGAACATATTAGGATTCCTATGCACTAGACACCCTATGGGACCGTAACCATTCAGCCGTTTCCGCTGGATCTGTGAAGAATATGGAAGAATCTTCGTGGACAATTCGAAGTCGAGCTGGATAAATCATTGAATATATAACGTTCTTGTCTCTAAGTTGCTTCTTGATCTCCATAAACCGTGCCCGTTGTTTTTGAAGTTTCAAAGAGAAATTTGGAAAAATCGAGATTGTAGCATTGTTGAACTTGATGGGGCTTTTTTGCCGTGCCAAACGTAGAATAGCATCTCTGTCTTTGCAATTAAGGATACATGCCAGGAAAGGTCTAGGCGGGGTCCCGGAAGGAAGAAGTTTTGTAAGAACTCTACGAGCTCTTTCCACAGTGAACGTTGAAGAGAATTCATCTCCCAGAGAAGCCTTAAGTCAGACTTCTAAAAAATTCTCAGGTAGCTGACCCTCTGAGTGCTCCGGCAGACCAATGATTCGGATATTATTCCGGTGTAGTCTATTCTCTAAATCATTTGCTTTTTGTTTCCAGGCATTTATAGAGCCAGCCACTTTTGTCAACTTTGCTTCCATGGGCATAATGGTATCTTCTATATGGGACACTCTTGTTTCCACCTCTGTAATGCGCCCCCTCATGGCCTGCATATTCTACCGAAGATGCCCCACCTCAGTATGTACATCCTCTATTTTTTCGATAAGGGATGTTCTGTTAAGGTTATTGCCTGCATTAATTGTTCAGTCGCCTGTTTAAGAGTCAGTTCTTCCTGTTCACTCCCCTCATTACTATCAGAGAGGCAGTTGTTACGTTGAACTTGTGAGGGATTATTTCTGAGGGACCGTACATTATCAGAGGGATCAACTCTGGCAAACTCTTTTAATTTGTCGCCAGCTCCTGATCCCTTGGAGCGATGCATGGCTAACAGCAATGTGGCACAACAAGATAACTGGAGTTATATTTATAAGAGTTCCACGTTCCAAGACACAGACACAGCAGGGCTGTTGTAAAGTACTTATATCATGAAACAACTTTGAATAGACGGGATGCTGAGAGTTATAAATGTAACAACTCTGGGTATCCACCAGAGTTCCATGCACCAGGAAGGACTCACGGCACCCGCAGTGGTAGCAGCAGGGAGGGGGGTCCAGGAGCCCTCCAAAGTAATGGCAATGACGGGTCAAGTGTCTCATTGATAAGGGAGCGCGGGGCTCAATATTTCAGAGCACACACCGCACGTCTCCTCAGTATTCCCAGGATATGTGCTCACCTCCCGAGCAGCGCTGCAATAACAATAAGTAGCGTCGCGTCTCCTCCTGTCAGAGCGCGCGCTCTAGAAATGGCCGCTGTCCCACACAGGCGCCGCTGTTCGCCCAAGTCCCTCCAGCTCCCGGCGCACCAGAGTCCCACAGCACCTACCCGCAAGCGCCGAGAATCTCCCGGAGTCCAAGAGGATACCGACAAAGGCAGGAGCTGGCGCCGCGCTTTCCCCCGATTGAACGCGCACTTTAGAAAATGGCCGCCACCTCACATGGATCCCACCATCCGTCCAGGCCCCTTCAGCTCCAAGCGTTCCAGATCCCCACCTCACCTTTCCACAGGAGCCGAAAGCCTCCCGGAGTCCAGGGGTCCCAGTATTGGTAGATATATTTTACTGAAAGGGGGTTATAAGTGCAGGATAAGATCAGGATTCCAGGAGCTCTCTCAAGACGCGTCCTCTCTCCTCTGCTACATAGCCACGCCCCCTTCCTTTCCCTCTTTCTTTCTCTCTCTGTTCTTTCTTTCTCTCTCTGTTCTTTCTTTCTTTCTTCCTCTCTTTGTTCTTTCTTTCCCCTCTTTCTCTCTCTCTTTTCTTTCTTTCTTTCTCTCTGTCCTTTCTTTCTTTCCCCTCTTTCTTTCTCTCTCTCTGTTCTTTCTTTCTCTCTCTGTTCTTTCTTTCTATAGCTCTGTTCTTTCTATCTCTGTGTTCATTCTTTCTCCTCTTTCTTTCTTTTTTCTCTTTCTTTCTTTCCCCTCTTTCTTTCTCTCTCTGTTCTTTCTTTCCCCTTTTTCTTTCTCTTTCTCTGTTCTTTCTCTCCCTTTTTCTTTCTTTTTCACTCTCTTCTTTCTTTCTTTCTTTCTTTCTTTCTTTTCCTCAGTACCAGCCAATGTGCCCTCAGTACTAGTCAGTGTGATCAGCAGTGCTAAATGGGTGTGATTGGGGCGCGCCACAGACTTTGTCCCTCTTTCCTTTCTTCAAAGTTGGGAGGTATGATATACTGTAAAGGTAATGTTACCAGCAGTGCAGAGAACCAGGAACCCACCACACCCACCTAGTGGCAGAAGCAGAAACCTGCACAGATGTTGCAGCTTGTTTGTCAAGTGAAACTATTTTTAACCTTGCTTAAAAATCACTGTACTCAGCAGCATATTGTACTATGTAAATAAAACCATGTGCTGCCTAAAATAATAATAGTCTATTCATGCAGAACAATTAAAGGGGTTGTCCACTACTAGGACAACCCGTCTTCTTAAAGGAAACCTGTCAGCAGGGCTGGGCATAGACACACAGTGTCAGGTAGGCACCGTTATACTGAACAAAATGATACCTTGGTTGATGAAATCCGTCTTGTGGTTATTTCTTAATCTTTATTTTCAGTTTCGTGTTAATGAGATTCTCGTGCCCTAAGGCGGGGTTGGTGCATGTGGTGCTCTGTTTAGGTATTCATAATGTTGGCGATCTCCGAGAGCTGCAGTAGCTCCATCTTTGAAGACATTTTTTTTCTTCTCCGGCAAGATTGCACCGCCAGTGCCTGCGCAACAGCACCTATCAGATATCTATACCAACCGACAGCTGCTACTGGGCAGGTGCCCCAGGCATCATTTTCAAAATGACTTTTTTTCTCCTTTTTACTCGCTCAAGTAAACCTGCAAAAGGGATTACCGTATTTTCCAGCGTATAACCCATGAAAATCTTCTCAAAAGCCGGGGGTCATCTTATATGTAGCGCCCCAGAGACCTGGTCGTTGCAGTATGGCCCCAAGGCGAGTAGCGGTACGTCGGATGGCACTAAAGAGTTATCCTGACCAGGTATCACCAGAACACATTACACTTCACACTCCGGCCACTAGGGGGAGAAAAAGGCTTTATTTATTGGGCCACTCCTCACACTGGTAAAACTAGGGGCTGGGGAGGAAGTTAGTCAGAAGCTGACTGGGTTGGAACCAGGCAACATCCCGTGGCAGGGGGTGTTGCAGGGAGAAGACACAGGGGGGTCCCTGTCAGGCGTGGGAACCTGGCAGGTGCCTAGCGAACAGAACAGAACGTGACGGAACCGCGCCTGCACACCTTGCGGCGGTATCCTAAGAGAGAGACAAGAGGGGAAGAATATTGTGGAACAGTGTAAACGAGATCAGCACAAAGGAGAGCCAGTAAGAGTCGTGCCGAGAGAGGAAGGCAACATCTTACTGAGGCGCGTAGTTGGTGGCCGGATCACCGTAGGAGTAACTGACTTCAGGCCTTACTTCAAATTCCGCTGGACAGTTGATTATAGGTTGGCTGTCTACCTTTTACACCTACGAAGACATAGGGGGCAACATTGGGAGAGGGGCGTCTCTAGGGTCCCGGAAGACCTCCAAGCCTTCCCGTCAAACGGGTGGCGTCCTAGCCATAACATATCTGGGGGACGTTAGAAACTAGCAACATCTGGAACCAAAGAACGAGAGAGAGAGAGAAAGCTGTAGAGAATGAACGAAGGAGAACAGCAGTTATGAGGACTATTCCGAATGCTCAGCAGGGTAGGACTACAACACACAGGCGCTATTGGTAGGCAACGATTTCCATCTGCGAGGGAAACTCTGGATGTGCCCATCGGACCGGCCGGTCTCTGATAGCCTGGTTGAACGTGCTCTGGACTGAATGTATTGAAGCCTTCAGTAAAAAGGTAAAGAAACTGCAACCCTGTGTCCTCGTTATTGCCTGCACCTCACACCATCACCATCCACCTTACTGGGAAGCCCTGGGGATTTACTTCACCTGTGGGAAGGTATACCATCCAGCTGCTATTCCATCACCCCAGCGGACCCCACAGCAGCGTCGGTCACCCTGACCGAACACCACAGGTGGCGTCACGAACCCCTGACAGACTGTACTACCACTTTCATTGGACGCCCCTTAGCAGGGTCACGACCGGGTCCAGCCACCGTGACAACCGCATAACTGAGCAGAAAGGACCGGTACCGAGTGACTAGTGGCCCTGTGTCTGGGGGCGCTCCAACTTGGCGTCACGAACAGGATCGTACTTAAGCCTGAGAAGCAGGTCATGTGTGCCGTGGAACTGTGACTGAAACGTGTTGGACTGTGATTTATTGCAAGGACTGTGTGTTGCAATCTGCCGCAAGCTTCCCGCCAAAACTGCCGCCATTATAGCGCCACGAGGAGCGCAAGGGAGAAAGAAGGGCGTGGAAGTGGGTGTGAAAGAACTGAATAGCGCGAAAGATAATGGCCGCCCAGTCTAAGTACTGTTGTATCCTGAGGGCGGGCCCGTCAGCCGCTGAGGTCCGCCTTCTCATCCTCTATGGAGGGTGGGGACAGTGGGGACGGAGCCGCCCCCGAAAGAGAGCCCGAGAAGAAGATCTGGAGAAGGGGACAAAGATGGCGACTCCCAGGCCACTGCATGGAGACTACCTGGCCAGGCACAGGCCTGTATCGCCCGTGGCGATCCCAGAGTCACCGCCGCTGCAGGACTTGACTGCTGTAAAGCCGCCTGAGGGAAAACCTGGAGGGCGGATGCCTGATGGCTGGGTGGCCGCCGCCGAGGCTCGGCGGCTGGCACGTTACCTGGAAGCCCGTGCCCGAATGAGTTCCCGGTTGGGCCACCCGACGGAGATCCGTCTGTCCCCTGTGTCCCCTCCTCTGCCCACTCCGGCTGCGTCAGGACTTTGCACCCGGCCAGGGAATTGTGCCCCGCAGGAGCGGGACTTACGAATCCTGCCGGTGACGGAGCACCAGCGACGTCTAGTGGCGGCTTGGAGGAAACAGCCACGACCTGTAGAAGTGATAGACCTCACCGGAGAGGAGAAGGTCCCACCATCGCACTGGGGAGTGGTAGTCTTCTACAACCCCAGGCAGGAGAGGGGGGTTATCCAGGAGATCGGAGAACCCCTGCAGGTCCGTGTCGACCGGAGCGAGGTGGAACCCCGCTACGGGACAAGTGAAGAGACCCGTGATTTGAGGCCAGGTGATGCTGTAACCTATACCCGGTGGCGGAGGGAGGCCGGCTGGGTGGCCAGGGGTGTCCAGCGATGCGCAGCCCTACAGGTTGAAGCCGGAGCTCCCGACAAAGGGGTCCCTGTAGCGGACCACCAAGAGAGCCAGGCCCCGCGTGTGACTGTGGATCCCACCCGTGCTCAACGGAGAGGAGTGGTCTGTGAGGTGAGACCACAACCTTCCCAGAACTAAACCTCGAAGACCTGAGAATTGTACATAGTTCATTGTGTTCCTGCTGCTACCTTCAACCAGTCCAGGGTTAACTCCTAGGGATCCCTTTGTTTACCCGGGATCCCTATTGTTTTCTAATGTTTTCTATTGTTTCCCTTTCTACGTTTGCACAAGTTATCATTGTTTGAAAGACTGTCGGATCATGGACGGTGAATGGTTCAGAATTGCTTTGTAAATAGTTGCACCTTCTTAAAGGTGCTCCCTACTGGTTTTATAAGCCAAAGAAGACTTTGCGAAGACATGATGCAGAAGGACTTGCTTGCTGTGAACTTGCTCGCTGAGAGAGAGTCTGCACCAGAGACTTGGGTCCCTCTTAAAGGGAATGTTTGATGATAACTTTGATAAAGGTTGAAACGTTAATAATGTTGAAAAATTTAGATAGTTTAATAATGTTAATGAAGATTGAGGACAGGAAAGCTTAAATTGAACCCGTAGGGGTTAGAGAGAGAGTCCTCCTGAGAACTGTAGGAAGATGGTCGGCACAATGACAGTAGGCCCAGCCAAGGAGCTAGGCGGTCCTGCATTGGTGAAGTGAGAACGGAAAAGAAAGTTGAGTTGTTGTAGTACTTGATAGTAGGCCTTTAGTGGGCTCAGCTTATACGCCCTTAAAGGAAGAGTTAGTTATTTGTTCCAAAAATTTGCACTTAGTAGCATACCCGGCTGGGTACTGAGAGTTATTTATAGTCATAATGTTATTTAAAAATATTTAACTGTTATTTTTGTTTGTAACTTTCAAGTGTCCTTACCTCCCATAAAGGGAAGCACCTTTTCTATTTATTTGTTCTTAGCATCCAAAAATTTTGTATGTCTTTCACTGCATTACTGTTTGGACCTGGTGGTTAGGAGCACCCGGAATGACCTGATAGTTAAACCTCATACAGGACGAGCTCTGGAATGTGGGAGCTCTGCTGACCGCAAGCCCTAATCCTATCACACACACTAGAAATAGCCGTGGAGCGCTCCTGACCAGACCTAGGCGCCTCGTCACAGCCTAAGAACTATCTAGCCCTAGAGATAGAAAATAAAGCCTACCTTGCCTCAGAGAAATTCCCCAAAGGTAAAGGAAGCCCCCCACATATATTGACTGTGAGTAAAGATGAAAGTCACAAACGCAGAAATGAAACAGGTTTCAGCAAAGGGAGGCCAGACTTACTAAATAGACAGAGGATAGGAAAGGTAACTTTGCGATCAGCACAAAAACCTACAAAAGACCACGCAGAGTGTGCAAAAAGGACCTCCGCACCGACTCACGGTGCGGAGGGGCCACTCTGCATCCCAGAGCTTCCAGCTAGCAAGACAAAATCATGATAACCAGCTGGACAAGAAAACAGTGAACAAATAATGACTATCAGGAACTTAGCTTCTGCAGGAGAAGGCAGGTCACCAGAGAGATCCAGGAGCGAACTGAACCAATGCAAAAACATTGACAGCTGGCATGGAGTAACGATCTGAGAGGAGTTAAATAGAGCAGCCAACCAAAGGATAAACCACGTCACCTGTGTAAGGAGCCTCAGAAGCAGCAGCTTCACTCATAGCCACCAGAGGGAGCCCATAGACAGAACTCGCCGAAGTACCATTCACGACCACAGGAGGGAGTTCGACAACAGAATTCACAACACATTATATTGTTGTTCTTCTTCCCAGTCCAGGAGTACTGGATTTAACCGGGGGGAGTGCAGCACCCCAGAGACCTGGTCGTTGCAGTATGGCCCCAAGGCGAGTAGCGGTACGTCCGATGGCACTAAAGAGTTATCCTGACCAGGTATCATCAGAACACATTACACTTCGCACTCCGGCCACTAGGGGGAGAAAAAGGCTTTATTTATTGGGCCACTCATCACACTGGTAAAACTAGGGGCTGGGGAGGAAGTTAGTCAGAAGCTGACTGGGTTGAAACCAGGCAGCATCCCGTGGCAGGGGGTGTTGCAGGGAAAAGACACAGGGGGGTCCCTGTCAGGCGTGGGAACCTGGCATGTGGCTAGTGAACAGAACAGAACGTGACGGAACCGAGCCTGCACACCTTGCGGAGGTATCCTAAGAGAGAGACAAGAGGGGAAGAATATTGTGGAACAGTGTAAACGAGATCAGCACAAAGGAGAGCCAGTAAGAGTCGTGCCGAGAGAGGAAGGCAACATCTTACTGAGGCGCGTAGTCGGTGGCCGGATCACCGTAGGAGTAACTGACTTCAGGCCTTACTTCAAATTCCGCTGGACAGTTGATTATAGGTTGGCTGTCTACCTTTTACATCTACGAAGACATAGGGGGCAACATTGGGAGAGGGGCGTCTCTAGGGTCCCGGAAGACCTCCAAGCCTTCCCGTCAAACGGGTGGCGTCCTAGCCATAACATATCTGGGGGACGTTAGAAACTAGCAACATCTGGAACCAAAGAACGAGAGAGAGAGAGAGAAAGCTGTAGAGAACGAACGAAGGAGAACAGCAGTTGTGAGGACTATTCCGAATGCTCAGCAGGGTAGGACTACAACACACAGGCGCTATTGGTAGGCAACGATTTCCATCTGCGAAGGAAACTCTGGATGTGCCCATCGGACCGGCCGGTCTCTGATAGCCTGGTTGAACGTGCTCTGGACTGAGTGTATTGAAGCCTTCAGTAAAAAGGTAAAGAGACTGCAACCCTGTGTCCTCGTTATTGCCTGCACCTCACACCATCAACATCCACCTTACTGGGAAGCCCTGGGGATTTACTTCACCTGTGGGAAGGTATACCATCCAGCTGCTATTCCATCACCCCAGCGGACCCCACAGCAGCGTCGGTCACCCTGACCGAACACCACAGGTGGCGTCACGAACCCCTGACAGACTGTACTACCACTTTCATTGGACGCCCCTTAGCAGGGTCACGACCGGGTCCAGCCACCGTGACAACCGCATAACTGAGCAGAAAGGACCGGTACCGAGTGACTAGTGGCCCTGTGTCTGGGGGCGCTCCATATACGCCGGGTGTCATCTTATAAAGCGTGTGCTGAGCTCTGCGGTCGACGCATATGGTGCGGGGAGTGGTCCCGATGACGAGGTGCCTCACCGGGAAGGTATAAGTGAATCAAGCCCGCCCTTGTATTCTATTACCTCCTCTTTCACCCATCTGGCCAGCCCTTCTCTGACTCTCAAGTCTCCGGAGGATGGAAATGAAGCTGCTCCTTTTTTCACCCTTCTGGCCCGCCCTCTGCCTCTCAAGTCTCCGGAGGATGGAAGTGAAGCCACTCCTTCTCATTCACCTGTCTGGCCCGCCCTTCTCTGCCTTTCAAATCTCGCAGGGATGGAAGTGAAGCGGAGCAGGCGCCTATGTGCCGCTACACTTCCATCCTCGCGAGATTTCAGAGGCAGAGAAGGGTGGGCCAGACGGGTGAAAGAGAAGGAGTGGCTTCATTTCCATCCTCCGGAGACTTGCGAGGCAGAGAAGGGCGGGCCACACAGGTGAAAGAAGAAGCGGCTTCACATCCATCCTCCGGAGACTTGCGAGGCAGGGAAGGGCTGGCCAGAAGGGTGAAAGAAGGAGCAGCTTCATTTCGATCCTCCGGAAACTTGAGAGGCAGAGAAGGGCTGGCCAGATGGGCGAAAGAAGGAACGGCTTCATTTCCATTCCCGTGAGATTTGAAGGGTAGAGAAGGGTGGGCCAGATGGGGGAAAGAAGGAGTGGCTTCATTTCCATTCCCGTGAGATTTGAAGGGTAGAGAAGGGTGGGCCAGATGGGTGAAAGAAGAAGTGACTTCATTTCCATCCTCAGGAACTTGAGAAGCAGAGAAGGGCGGGCCAGACAGGTGAAAGAAGGAGCGGTTTCACTTCCATCCTCCAGAGACTTGAGAGGCAGAGAAGGGCGGGCCAGATGGGTGAAAGAAGGAGTGGCTTCATTTCCATCCCCACGAGATTTGAAAGGCAGAGAAGGGTGGGCCAGATGGGGGAAAGAAGGAGTGGCTTCATTTCCATCCCCCAGAGACTTGAGAGGCAGAGAAGGGCGGGCCAGATGGGTGAAAGAAGGAGTTGCTTCATTTCCATCCCCACGAGATTTGAAAGGCAGAGAAGGGTGGGCCAGATGGGGGAAAGAAGGAGTGGCTTCATTTCCATCCCCCAGAGACTTGAGAGGCAGAGAAGGGCGGGTCAGATGGGTGAAAGAAGGAGCAGCTTCAGTTCCATCCTCTGGAGACTTGAGAGGCAGAGAAGTTATTCACTATCTACAGAATAGGACAATTTTCCTATTGCTGAGAGTCCAACCACCATGGCTCCTAGTGATACAGAGAACCCAGACACTGAAAAGTCCTATGCGAATAGAGTGATGGTTAATCCTGTGCACTTCCACTCTTTTCTCTGTTAATGGGAGCACTGGAGATTATTTAGCGTAGTGTATAGATTCAAACTCTTATATAATTAGAAAGTTTAAATGAATCTAAGCATTATCCATAAATGAGATATGAAAATGATAATCATTGAAAATGGGAAGGATAAAAGTCACAATGTGTTAAAAGTAAATACTAAAGAGGGGCTACAGTGGTGAATGTCAAACATGACAGATCTTTCAACCATGGAGTCACTGTTAGACATCTTCATGGTTTTATTAGCTTTGGCAGATTTAAACTTTTCCATTGTGTACCATTCATCAGGGCTGTGAAGAAGAGGTAGGTTAATAATTTCTAGTGGCATTCAGATTCATGGAAGAATGTCTATCTGGGGCAACTATAAGCAGATCCCAGGTCTGATGTAAGTATGTAGAAGTGCAAATTGTGGTTTACTAGCTGTACCGGAGTTATTGCGACAGAGCAGTACCAGAAGACCACGGCGTCTGACGGCTTCTGCTTCTTCGCTGAGAAGAAGCACTTCTCCTGTGTATTAAAGGTGTTTTGTTTTCTTTCAGCAGGACAGGGGTTAATAGGCCATGTGGAAATTCCTGCTTTGAGCTGTGCTCAGTTAGCCACTCCTTTCTCCTATAAAAGCTAGGCTTTCTGATCAGATCCTTGTCTGAAATAGCACTTGCTTGATAGACCTGGTTTAGTGAGGAGCTGGTGTTTGGAGAGCTGGAGGAATGTATTGTGCGACAGTTGTATGGTTTGTACGCTTGGAAAATTCCTCATCCTTTCCTGCTTTATTTACCTTCCCTGTCCTTCACACCCTGGTGGATACCTTTGTTATTTGTGAGAGTATATTTTGTGTGAGTGGAGTTTTCTTTTTACCCTTGTCTTTGTTCCCCTGTTTGTCGGGTTGGTGTACTGTTGTACACGGTAGCGCCTCTCTTCCCCGGGTGGGGAGAGGGACAGACGCAGGGCGGCAGTCAGGAGACAGGGCGAGGGTGGAGGCCCCGGCATCCTCGCCATCTGAGGGATCCCGGGGAACAGGGTGAGTTAGGGCGCCCCCTAGAGGTAGGGCCAGGAAAGGTGCCCCTGGTCCCAGTTTACCCGCCAGTCCAATCGTGACACTAGCATTCTTTCATGAATGGCAGGAGGCTACGTCATAAACAGAGGGGTGAGACAAAGGCGTAGTCAGGTAACAGTCCGAGGTCAGAATTCCAAGAAAGTAGAAGATCACGACAAAAGGTCTAGGTAAATGGATGGTCAAGGCTAATCCAAGGTTGAGCAGCAAAGATCATTATATTAGAAGCATAGAGCACACACAAACTTATTGCGCAAAACTACAATTTGCAGCAGGAGACACATGTATGAAGCCCTGACACACCCTGGTCCTGAATGGATGGTTAGGCGCGAGATACGGCCGAGTCTCGCAGGTGAAATCCCTCCTCTGGCGCCAGCATTTGGGAGCAGAGCGTGCAGCTCCATGTGTTGCTGCGTGGCTGCACGCTCTGCTCCGGAGTGCAGGCGCCAGAGGAGGGATTTCACCTGCGAGACTCGGCCATATCTCGGCCGTATGTGTGATCCCGGCCTTAAACTGTAACTCAGGACACTGACAGGTCAGCACGCCCTTGTCCTAGATTGGACTGGAGAATTGTGATTCACTGCACCCAGACACACTGATGAGCGGAATCATGGCAGTACCCCCTCTTTTGGGGGGATACCGAACCAGGAAACATAATTCTTTGACCACACAATCACCCTTTATGGAATGAGCCATAACCTAGGATTTCATCCCGGGTGCATATTTATGAACTAAATATGAACGAGGTATTAGAGAGCATCTCAGACCCTCCAAGAATCCATGATCTTCTGCACCTTGCACTCCAAACTTCCATCGAAAGAAAGGAGGAGGAGACAAGGCAGACACACAGATGGGACAAACTCCTTTAACAGAGATTTGTGGAACACATTTGGGATGCAAAGCGTTATTGGAAGTTTTATTGAATTAACTACTTCCAGAATCTCATACAGGCTGTAATGCAAGCGTCCCTGTGTGTCTCCTCCTCCCGCTGGCAGGGATTCCGACGTACTCGCCATCCCGGCCAAGCTCCTGTTGCATTCATTTTGCATAGTGTTGGTGTGCATGCGTGCTCTTCCTGTGTCTTAAAGGGAGAGCATGCATGCTCCTAAGATGTCCCCAGCCAATTCCTGTGTGGCATCTGGTATTTAAGGTACCCTCCCCTACTGGGAGAAGCCTGTTCAACATCAAGGACTTTAGTGTCTAGCTTGTCCTAAAGTCTGTTGTCAGGTCCTCTCTTTAGGGTATGTTTCCACGTGCAGGAAACGCTGCGTGTTTGACGCTGCATAGAGGCGCAGCATCAAACACGCAGCGTCCAGATGTTACAGCATAGTGGAGGGGATTTAATGAAATCCCGTTTCCACTATGCGTGGTAACACGCACGCAGCGGCCCTGCGACTCCGGATATGCGGCGCTTCTTTTAAGATCGCAGCATGTCCGAATACCTTGCGGCGATGCTGCGTCCCACAATGTATAACACAGGGCCCTATGTGTGGGGTGCGATGATGCCGGATGTCTGCTATGAACACATCCGGCATCATCGCGTCCCAGAAGGGGGCGGAGCTTAGCACAGAGCGGGTTTGCCGCTCTGACTTAACCGCCGGCCATCCTGATCGTGGACACATACCCTTACCCGATCATGTTACCGTGGGTCTGTATGCCCAGGCTGGAACCCTGAATTTGTATCTGTTGTTGTCTGAACCTGGGTCTGTATGCCCAGGCCTGAACTATGCACCTGTACCTTCTGAATTAGAACCTGACTCTTAAACCTGTTTATATCTAAAGGTACCGTTACACTTAACTATTTACCAACGATCACGACCAGCGATACGACCTGGCCGTGATCGTTGGTAAGTCGTTGTGTGGTCGCTGGAGAGCAGTCACACAGACAGCTCTCCAGCGACCAACGATACCGAGGTCCCCGGGTAACCAGGGTAAACATTGGGTTACTGAGCGCAGGGCCACGCTTAGTAACCCGATATTTACCCTGGTTACCATTGTAAAAGTAAAAAAAAAAACACTACATACTTACATTCCGGTGTCTGTCCGCCGCCGTCAGCTTCCCTGCACTGTGTAAGCGCTGGCCGGAAAGCAG
Source organism: Ranitomeya imitator (assembly GCF_032444005.1). Taxonomy (NCBI): domain Eukaryota; kingdom Metazoa; phylum Chordata; class Amphibia; order Anura; family Dendrobatidae; genus Ranitomeya; species Ranitomeya imitator. Next base: position 378,049,614 of record NC_091283.1, read on the forward strand.
AGCGGTGACGTCACCGCTGTGCTCTGCTTTACGGCCGGCCGGCGCTGACACTGGGGGACGCAGGGAAGCTGACGCTGAGGGACGCGACAGGGATGTAAGTATGTAGTGTTTGTTTTTTTTACTTTTACAATGGTAACCAGGGTAAACATCGGGTTACTAAGCGCGGCCCTGCGCTTAGTAACCCGATGTTTACCCTGGTTACCAGTGAAGACATCGCTGAATCGGCGTCACACACGCCGATTCAGCCATGTCAGCGGGTGATCAGCAACGAAATAAAGTCCTGATCATTCCCCAGCGACCAACGATCTCCCAGCAGGGGGCTGATCATTGGTCGCTGTCACGCATAACGATTTCGTTAACGATATCGTTATGTGTGACGGTACCTTAAGTCTGGATCTTTCCCTGAACCTGGTGTCTCAGAATCTGGATTTCTCTTTGTGTCTGATTCAGTACCTGTTTCTACACCAGCTGTGTCTGAATCAGTACCTTCCCCCAAACCTGTGGTCTTTAGCAGTCTCTTCTCCTAAACTTGCTGTTACCTTTCCACACACTGTGTATCAATCTGTACTTAACCTCCAAACCTGCTGTGTTAGGCCGGCGTCACACACAGCGTAAAACAATACGGTCCATATATTACGGCCGTAATACGCTGAAAAGTCCCCAAAATAGTGGTCCGTAGCTCCTCCGTAGGCAGGGTGTGTCAGCGTTTTTTTGCGCATGGAATCCTCCGTATGAAATCCGTATGGCATCCGTACTGCGTGTTTTTCTCGCAGGCTTGCAAAACCAACATACCGCTATAGAAGGGATCCATGTGTCACAAAAAAAAAATAAATATATATATACTGTATATATATATATATATATATATATATATATATATATATATATATATATAATGTCAGTAGACACATATATATATATATTAATATTTCTTCCAGCGCGAGATAGCTTTATAGCCGGTAATTCAATTGCCGGCTTTTGCTATCTCCTTCCTAAACCCGACATGATATGAGACCTGGTTTACATACAGTAAACCATGTCATATCCCCCTTTTTTTTGCTTATTCCACACTACTAATGTTAGTAGTGTGTATATGCAAAATTTGGCCGTTCTATCTACTAAATTAAAGGGTTAAATGGCTGAAAAAATTGGCATGGGCTCCCGCGCAATTTTCTCCGCCAGAGTAGTAAAGCCAGTGACTGAGGGCAGATATTAATAGCCTGGAGAGGGTCCACAGTTATTGCCTCCCCCCTGGCTAAAAACACCTGCCCCCAGCCACCCCAGAAAAGGCAAATCTGGAAGATGCGCCTATTCTGGCACTTGGCCACTCTCTTCCCATTCCCGTGTAGCGGTGGGATATGGGGTAATGAAGGGTTAATGCCACCTTGCTATTGTAAGGTGACATTAAGCCAAATTAATAATGGAGAGGCGTCAATTATGACACCTATCCATTATTAATCCAATACTAGTAAAGGGTTAAAAAATACACAAACACATTATTAAAAATTATTTTAATGAAATAAAAACAAAGGTTGTTGTAATATTTTATTCAACGCCCAATCCAATCACTGAAGACCCTCGTTCTGTAACAAAAATAACATAATAAACCAACAATATCCTTACCTTCCGCAGATCTGCGTGGGAATTTTCCTAGAAAGCTCCCAGGCTCGAGTTCATATGAGGACAACCAGCAGAGGGCGCCTCTTATGAACTCGAGCCTGGAGCTTTCTAGGAAAATTCCCACGCTCCAGGAACAACCAGCAGAGGGCGCCTCACCGCAAATGAAGGTAAATATAGGTCATTGACCTACTTTACCTTCATTCCCCGGGGTTTTGCAGCCACGAACAATGTTGCATTAGCAAAGCTCATGGCTGCAAAATATTTTAACCCCTTCAGATGGATTTACATCGTTGGACTTTACAGATCTGCGGAAGGTAAGGATATTGTTGGTTTATTATGTTATTTTTGTTACAGAACGAGGGTCTTCAGTGATTGGATTGGGCGTTGAATAAAATATTACAACAACCTTTGTTTTTATTTCATTAAAATAATTTTTAATAATGTGTTTGTGTATTTTTTTTAACCCTTTACTAGTATTGGATTAATAATGGATAGGTGTCATAATTGACGCCTCTCCATTATTAATTTGGCTTAATGTCACCTTACAATAGCAAGGTGGCATTAACTGTTGTGAATTCTGTGGCAGAGCTCCCTCCTGTGGTCACAAGTGGTACTTCGGCTGATTCTCTCTGTGAGCTTCTGTTGGTGGAGGGAAGTGGTACTGCGGCTTCTGAGTTTCCTCCCTCAGGTGATCTGGTGAGGTCGTTAGGTGCTTCTCTACTTAACTCCACCTAATGCTTTGATCCTGGCTTCCTGTCAATGTTCCAGTGTTGGACTTGCTTTTCCCTGGATCATTCCTGTGGCCTGCTGCTCTGCATAGCTAAGTTCTTCTTTGCTATTTGTTTGCTATTTTTTCTGTCCAGCTTGTCTAATTTTTTGCTGGAAGCTCTGGGACGCAAAGGGTGTACCTCCGTGCCGTTAGTTCGGTACGGAGGGTCTTTTTGCCCCCTTTGCGTGGTTTTCTTTAGGGTTTTGTGTAGACCGCAAAGTTACCTTTTCTATCCTCGATCTGTTAAGAAAGTCGGGCCTCACTTTGCTGAATCTATTTCATCTCTACGTTTGTCTTTTCATCTTAACTCACAGTCATTATATGTGGGGGGCTGGCTTTTCCTTTGGGGTATTTCTCTGAGGCAAGGTAGGCTTATTTTCTATCTTCAGGCTAGTTAGTTTCTCAGGCTGTGCCGAGTTGCCTAGGCAGAGTTAGGCGCAATCCACGGCTGCCTCTAGTGTTGTTTGGAGAGGATTAGGGATTGCGGTCTGCAGAGTTTCCACGTCTCAGAGCTCGTTCTATGATTTTGGGTTATTGTCAGATCACTGTATGTGCTCTGACCGCTATGTCCATTGTAGTACTGAATTGCCTTTCATAACAGTACAGGAAGCCCAAAGTACTAATGATTCTCAATAGAGGGAAAAAAGAAGTTCTGAGACCATTTTTTTTTCTTTGCACTGTGTTTTGCCTTTTTTTCCCCTAGACATTTGGGTGGTTCAGTACACAGGTGTAGCGATGGACATTAGAAGTCTGTCTTCATTTGTGGATCAGCTCTCGGCAAGAGTACAAAAGATTCAAGACACTATTGATCAGAAAGCTATGTTGGAACCAAGAATTCCTATTCCTGATTTGTTTTTTGGAGATAGAACTAAGTTTCTGAGTTTCAAAAATAATTGGAAATTATTTCTGGCCTTGAAACCTCGCTCCTCTGGAAATCCAGTTCAACAGGTTTTGATTGTTATTTCTTTTTTGCGCGGCGACCCTCAGGACTGGGCATTTTCTCTTGCGCCAGGAGATCCTGCATTGAGTAATATCGATGCGTTTTTCCTGGTGCTCGGATTGCTGTACGATGAACCTAATTCAGTGGATCAGGCAGAGAAAAATTTGCTGGCTCTTTGTCAGGGTCAGGATGAGATAGAGGTATATTGTCAGAAATTTAGAAAGTGGTCCGTGCTCACTCAATGGAATGAATCTGCGCTGGCAGCTATGTTCAGAAAGGGTCTCTCTGAAGCCCTTAAGGATGTCATGGTGGGATTTCCTATGCCTGCTGGTTTGAATGAGTCTATGTCTTTGGCCATTCAGATCGGTCGACGCTTGCGTGAGCGTAAATCTGTGCACCATTTGGCGGTATTACCTGAGCTTAAACCTGAGCCTATGCAGTGCGATAGGACTTTGACCAGAGTTAAACGGCAAGAACACAGACGTCTGAATGGGCTGTGTTTCTACTGTGGTGATTCTACTCATGCTATCTCTGATGGTCCTAAGCGCACTAAGCGGTTCGCTAGGTCTGCCACCATTGGTACGGTACAGTCAAAATTTCTTCTGTCCGTTACCTTGATCTGCTCTTTGTCATCGTATTCTGTCATGGCATTTGTGGATTCAGGCGCTGCCCTGAATTTGATGGACTTGGAGTATGCTAAGCGTTGTGGGTTTCTCTTAGAGCCCTTGCAGTGTCCTATTCCATTGAGAGGAATTGATGCCACGCCTTTGGCCAAGAATAAGCCTCAATACTGGACCCAGCTGACCATGTGCATGGCTCCTGCACATCAGGAGGTTATTCGCTTTCTGGTGTTGCATAATCTGTATGATGTGGTCGTGTTGTGGTTGCCATGGCTACAAGCCCATAATCCAGTATTAGATTGGAAATCCATGTCGGTGTCCAGCTGGGGTTGTCAGGGGGTACATGGTGATGTTCCATTTCTGTCAATATCGTCATCCACCCCTTCTGAGGTTCCAGAGTTCTTGTCTGATTACCGGGATGTATTTGATGAGCCCAAGTCCGATGCCCTACCTCCGCATAGGGATTGTGATTGTGCTATCAATTTGATTCCTGGTAGTAAATTCCCAAAAGGTCGACTGTTTAATTTATCCGTGCCTGAGCACGCCACTATGCGCAGTTATGTGAAGGAATCCCTGGAGAAGGGGCATATTCACCCGTCATCGTCACCATTAGGAGCAGGGTTCTTTTTTGTAGCCAAGAAGGATGGTTTGCTGAGACCTTGTATAGATTACCGCCTTCTAAATAAGATCACGGTTAAATTTCAGTACCCCTTGCCATTGTTATCTGATTTGTTTGCTTGGATTAAGGGGGCTAGTTGGTTCACCAAGATAGATCTTCGTGGTGCGTATAATCTGGTGCGAATCAGGCGAGGAGATGAATGGAAAACTGCATTTAATACGCCCGAGGGTCATTTTGAGTATCTAGTGATGCTATTCGGACTTGCCAATGCTCCATCAGTGTTTCAGTCCTTTATGCATGACATCTTCCGAGAGTACCTGGATAAATTCCTGATTGTGTACTTGGATGACATTTTGATCTTCTCGGATGATTGGGAGTCTCATGTGAAGCAGGTCAGAACAGTTTTTCAGGTCCTGCGTGCTAATTCTTTGTTTGTGAAGGGATCAAAGTGTCTCTTTGGTGTGCAGAAGGTTTCATTTTTGGGGTTCATCTTTTCCCCTTCTACTATCGAGATGGATCCTGTTAAGGTCCAAGCCATCCATGATTGGACTCAGCCGACATCTCTGAAAAGTCTGCAAAAGTTCCTGGGCTTTGCTAATTTTTATCGTCGCTTCATCTGCAATTTTTCTAGTATTGCCAAACCATTGACCGATTTGACTAAGAAGGGTGCTGATTTGGTCAATTGGTCTTCTGCTGCTGTGGAAGCTTTTCAAGACTTGAAGCGTCGTTTTTCTTCGGCCCCTGTGTTGTGTCAACCAGATGTTTCTCTTCCGTTCCAGGTCGAGGTTGATGCTTCTGAGATTGGAGCAAGGGCTGTTTTGTCGCAGAGAGGTTCTGATTGCTCAGTGATGAAACCATGCGCTTTTTTTTCCAGGAAGTTTTCGCCTGCTGAGCGAAATTATGATGTGGGCAACCGAGAGTTGCTGGCCATGAAGTGGGCATTGGAGGAGTTGCGTCATTGGCTTGAAGGAGCTAAGCATCGCGTGGTGGTATTGACTGATCATAAGAACTTGACTTATCTTGAGTCTGCTAAGCGGTTGAATCCTAGACAGGCTCGTTGGTCGCTGTTTTTTGCCCGTTTTGACTTTGTGATTTCGTACCTTCCAGGCTCTAAAAATGTGAAGGCGGATGCTCTGTCTAGGAGTTTTGTGCCCGACTCTCCGGGTTTGTCTGAGCCAGCGGGTATCCTCAAGGAAGGAATAATTGTGTCTGCCATCTCCCCTGATTTGCGGCGGGTGCTGCAAAAATTTCAGGCTAATAAACCTGATCGTTGTCCAGCGGAGAGACTGTTTGTCCCTGATAGGTGGACCAATAAAGTTATCTCTGAGGTTCATTGTTCGGTGTTGGCTGGTCATCCTGGAATCTTTGGTACCAGAGAGTTGGTGGCTAGATCCTTTTGGTGGCCGTCTCTGTCGCGGGATGTGCGTTCTTTTGTGCAGTCCTGTGGGATTTGTGCTCGGGCTAAGCCCTGCTGTTCTCGTGCCAGTGGGTTGCTTTTGCCCTTGCCGGTCCCGAAGAGGCCTTGGACACATATCTCTATGGATTTTATTTCTGATCTTCCCGTTTCTCAAAAGATGTCAGTCATTTGGGTGGTCTGTGATCGCTTTTCTAAGATGGTCCATCTGGTACCCTTGTCTAAATTGCCTTCCTCCTCTGATTTGGTGCCATTGTTCTTCCAGCATGTGGTTCGTTTACATGGCATTCCAGAGAATATCGTTTCTGACAGAGTTTCCCAGTTTGTTTCAAGGTTTTGGCGAGCCTTTTGTGGTAGGATGGGCATTGACTTGTCTTTTTCCTCGGCTTTCCATCCTCAGACTAATGGCCAGACCGAACGAACCAATCAGACCTTGGAAACATATCTGAGATGCTTTGTTTCTGCCGATCAGGATGACTGGGTGTCCTTTTTGCCTTTGGCTGAGTTCGCCCTTAATAATCGGGCCAGCTCGGCTACCTTGGTTTCGCCATTTTTCTGCAATTCTGGGTTCCATCCTCGTTTCTCTTCAGGACAGGTTGAGTCTTCGGACTGTCCTGGTGTGGATACTGTGGTGGACAGGTTGCAGCAGATTTGGACTCATGTAGTGGACAATTTGACCTTGTCCCAGGAGAAGGCTCAACGTTTCGCTAATCGCAGACGCCGTGTGGGTCCCCGACTTCGTGTTGGGGATCTGGTTTGGTTATCTTCTCGTCATATTCCTATGAAGGTTTCCTCTCCTAAGTTTAAACCTCGTTTCATTGGTCCGTATAGGATTTCTGAGGTTCTTAATCCTGTGTCTTTTCGTCTGACCCTTCCAGATTCTTTTTCCATACATAACGTATTCCATAGGGGAATTGGAGTATATTGTGGAGAAGATTTTGGATTCTCGTGTTTCTAGACGGAAACTCCAGTATCTGGTTAAATGGAAGGGTTATGCTCAGGAAGATAATTCCTGGGTTTTTGCCTCTGATGTCCATGCTCCCGATCTTGTTCGTGCCTTTCATGTGGCTCATCCTGGTCGGTCTGGGGGCTCTGGTGAGGGTTCGGTGACCCCTCCTCAAGGGGGGGGGGGTACTGTTGTGAATTCTGTGGCAGAGCTCCCTCCTGTGGTCACAAGTGGTACTTCGGCTAATTCTCTCTGTGAGCTTCTGTTGGTGGAGGGAAGTGGTACTGCGGCTTCTGAGTTTCCTCCCTCAGGTGATCTGGTGAGGTCGTTAGGTGCTTCTCTACTTAACTCCACCTAATGCTTTGATCCTGGCTTCCTGTCAATGTTCCAGTGTTGGACTTGCTTTTCCCTGGATCATTCCTGTGGCCTGCTGCTCTGCATAGCTAAGTTCTTCTTTGCTATTTGTTTGCTATTTTTTCTGTCCAGCTTGTCTAATTTTTTGCTGGAAGCTCTGGGACGCAAAGGGTGTACCTCCGTGCCGTTAGTTCGGTACGGAGGGTCTTTTTGCCCCCTTTGCGTGGTTTTCTTTAGGGTTTTGTGTAGACCGCAAAGTTACCTTTTCTATCCTCGATCTGTTAAGAAAGTCGGGCCTCACTTTGCTGAATCTATTTCATCTCTACGTTTGTCTTTTCATCTTAACTCACAGTCATTATATGTGGGGGGCTGGCTTTTCCTTTGGGGTATTTCTCTGAGGCAAGGTAGGCTTATTTTCTATCTTCAGGCTAGTTAGTTTCTCAGGCTGTGCCGAGTTGCCTAGGCAGAGTTAGGCGCAATCCACGGCTGCCTCTAGTGTTGTTTGGAGAGGATTAGGGATTGCGGTCTGCAGAGTTCCCACGTCTCAGAGCTCGTTCTATGATTTTGGGTTATTGTCAGATCACTGTATGTACTCTGACCGCTATGTCCATTGTAGTACTGAATTGCCTTTCATAACAATTAACCCTTCATTACCCCATATCCCACCGCTACACGGGAATGGGAAGAGAGTGGCCAAGTGCCAGAATAGGCGCATCTTCCAGATGTGCCTTTTCTGGGGTGGCTGGGGGCAGGTGTTTTTAGCCAGGGGGGGCCAATAACCATGGACCCTCTCCAGGCTATTAATATCTGCCCTCAGTCACTGGCTTTACTACTCTGGCGGAGAAAATTGCGCGGGAGCCCACGCCAATTTTTTCTGCCATTTAACCCTTTAATTTAGTAGATAGAACGGCCAAATTTTGCATATACACACTACTAACATTAGTAGTGTGAAATATGCAAAAAAAAGGGGGATATGAGATGGAAACCATGTCTCATATCATGTCGGGTTTAGGAAGGAGAGAGCAAAAGCCGGTAATTGAATTACCGGCTTTAAAGCTATCTCGCGCTGTATGAAGTAATAATATATATACATATATGTGTCTACTGACATATATATATATATATATATACCTATTCTATGTGTAGACATTTCTTCCACCTATTCTACTGTAAGCTGTCAGTGTGATTTTACTGTACACCGCACTGAATTGCCGGCTTTTCTCTCTAACACCGCTGCGTATTTCTCGCAAGTCACACTGCTGGTCCGTGTGTGATCCGTATTTTTCAGGCTTCCATAGACTTTCATTGGCGTATTTCTTGCGCAGTACGGTGACAAACGTAGCATGCTGCGATTTTCTACGGCCGTAGAAAGCCGTATAATACTGATCAGTAAAATACGGCAGATAGGAGCAGGGGCATAGAGAATAATTGTGCCGTTTGTTTTGCTAGTTTTACGGACGTATTTTCTGCGCTCTTACGTCCATAAAACTCGCTAGTGTGACGCCGGCCTCAGTGTCAGTATCTTTTCCTGTATCAGCTGTGTCTGGCTTTCGTCTCATCGCTCCAAATCACCTATTTTCCAATCTTCTACTGTCCACTTTTCGTACTTTTTTCCAATCTCGAGCCAACCCTTCTTATGACAATATTGAAGTTGAGACTTCTTCACCTTTTTTCAAGCCACCATTACAGACTTGTGTAATGTGCGTCACATGGTGCTTGCATGGACGTCTGTGATCTCACTATTACGAAGCATATGAGCCCCCTCCACTGCCGTATTGTCACAATAGAACTAATAGACCTTGTGATGAGATTTGCTGACTCGTGTATATATACACGGCTCCATGCCGTAAACTTCGTACACACGCGGCTCCGCTCCGTACATGTCGTACACACGCATCTCAGATCTGTACACACGCGGCTTCCCTCCGTACACGTCATACACACGTGGCTCCGCTCCGTACACCTCGTACACACGTGGCTCCGCTCCGTACACCTCGTACACAGGTGGCTCCGCTCCATACACATCGTACACAGGAGGCTCCGCTCCGTACAGCCATGGCTCCGCTCCGTACACCTTGTACACACACGGCTCCGCTCCGTACACAAGCGGCTCCGCTCCGTACACCTCGTACACACGCGGCTCCACTCCGTACACCCATGGCTCCGCTCCGTACACCTCGTACACACACGGCTCCCCTCTGTACACATCGTACACACACGTTTCAGGTCCGTACACCTCGTACACATGCGGCTCCGCTCCGTACACCTGGTACACATGGCTCCGTACACCTCGTACACATGCGGCTCCGCTCCGTACACCTCATACACACACGGCTCCGCTACATCCACCCTGTAACCCCCTCCTGACTCCACACATAAACTTCCCCTCATCCAGCCCCATGACAACCAGCACAGCAGAGTCCTGCATACACTGAGGCCCCTGATCATGTGACCCCTGACTCCTCCCCTCCCGTGACCTCATCACAGGTCCTGTGCACACAGAACAGCCATATATGTGGTGTGCGGCTCTGCAGGTGGAGGTAGGTGCTGGAGAGTCCCCATTGCTGGGTGTAGGGGACATTAACCCCTTCAGTATTGTGTCTATACAGCAGAGATGAGCTGATATCCTGTTATTTGCGGTTTTGCACCAATTCGAAAATCTTGAAATTCGATTCTCAGTTTGCCATAAACAGAACTTGCCATCACTGAAGCATCAGAGAGCTTTGTTGAGTGGTGTTAGGTGGGCCTTCCCACAATGCCCTGCAGCAATGACCTCTAGCGGACTATCACACCTTGTATAGTGGTGGTCAGTGCTTCCTGTAGAGCGTAAGCTCTTATGGTCAGTGGTTTCTAGTCTTCAGATTCCAGAAATCTATTTGTCGCAAATTTTTTGTAGAATATTCTGCGAAGTCCGCGATTTCGAATGATTCTCGCTCTTTACTATTTAGCTATTCTTGAGTTTCCACATTCTAAAACCCACACTATTTTGGTCTACTGAAGATACTTTGCAATATTGAAAGATAGGAAACAGGTCACATAGAGTACGTTCCCTTTTCGTGACTCTCACGTGGTACAACATCCCCCCCCTCCGCAACATTCTGTTCAAAATTGACCAAGAACTTGGGATTTGCTGAAACGATGGGATCACGCCAGGACAGCTAATGAAAAGAAGAGGCACGGATGTCATCAGATTCGAGGAGGTTCTCGGGGGGTCCCGTCCAGCGGCCGTAGATTACTGACGTTACCGATGCTCCCGGTAATGGGAATCAGTTTGCACCACCTCTCCTGCCACCACGGCTCCGTGCCCCTTCTTCCTGTGTGTTCGGATCGGCGATCGATCTTCTGACCATGACTAGGCCTGGTGCAACGCACTAAAGAGACCCAATATGTAGCTGGGAGGGGGGTTAAGGAGCACAGGACAGATGAGTGGCAAATCTAGGAGAGGTGAGACATAAATTATGGAAGATGAATCTATGAACAGCGTATTCTGCTTCCGACTCCGAGAAAGAAACTGCTCGCTGTTGTTCTAAAATATATTTTTGATTAATATATATGAAGAAAAATACCCAGAATGCTGTAAAATAATAAAAATAGTTTGCTGACACTAACCATTCCATATTTCTCCCATTACAATGCTGCTTGGCTCTTATGCCAACCTCCAGATGAACGTGTGATCTCAGCAGCAAAACAGTGTTCGAAGTAGTGACCAACAGCCACCAATTGGCATCATAGAGGTGTTGCCTTTGTAAGCTATTCCACTCATGTTCTAGACCATACAAGAAAAGAGAATTCAACATCTACATGTTATATTTCATCATACGTTTCCCGTCAGGATTTGTGTGATTTTTTTTTTTTTGTTTCATTAAGGTCCTGATAATTTAAGAGCCCCTCCGAGGAGATCTTCTATATAACAGTATTTTCCTGATTAACCCATCAAGGATGGATATGGACAGGGACACGATGGTGGAGAAGATATTAGACCTCACCCTAGAGATCCTCTTCCGGCTTACTGGAGAGGTGAGAGATTCTGATGACGTCACATTACATCATTCTTATCTATGGGGATAACAGATGGACAGAACTGGAGAGGTGAGGACTCTGGAAATGTCTGTAGTGAGATTTATTAATATGTGTCTCTCCATTACCAGGATTACACAGTAGTGAAGAAGACCTCTAGTGAGCGCTGTCAGGCCCCTGTGTCTGAGGGATGGGGAAGACTCCTGAGCCCAATCACTGGGCCTCCACCTCACCCCCTGATACATGAGGACATCAATGACCAGAAAATCCTAGAACTCGCCTATAAGATGATTGAGCTGCTGACTGGAGAGGTGACACTGCTGGGAATGCTGGGACATTATACAGTAACACAATGAAGGGATCGGGGGGATGACGGTATCATTGTATGTGTCAGGTTCCTATAAGATGTCAGGATGTCACCGTCTATTTCTCCATGGAGGAGTGGGAGTATTTAGAAGGACACAAAGATCTGTACAAGGACGTCATGATGGAGGTTCCCCAGCTCCTCTCATCTCCAGGTAATAGGACTAAATACACACGGCCTATAATTATCTGTATGTAAAGAATGAATTCAGTCCCTGTATGTGTTTCCTCCAGTTCTATCCAGTGAGAGGACAACACCAGAGAGATGTCCCCTTCCTCTTCTTCCACAAGACTTTAAGGAAGAAGATCCCAATGTTCCTCAGGAACATCAGGTAGATGGAGAGAAGGTGTCATGAGATCTCCCCTATGATGTGTAGACGGCTGTGAAGGTCTTGTGTTCAGTCTTGTTTTATCCACCAGTATTATATGTTTTATACTTGTGTAATGAGAACGGTGGAGATGGCAGGATTAGAGTTGATCATAAATGTGACTTCTCCATCTGTCTGTGACTTTTACAATATTTGTTTCAGGGTGAAGATCTGACCCATATTAATACCACAGACACATATGTGAGGGGTGATGAGTGGTGTAAAGTGGAGATTCCTACAGATAACCACCCAGGTGAGTAGGGACCACTAAGTGCAGAGAAGTTACAGATTCTTTTGAGACATTAACAAGGCTTCATTTGAGAATTTTAGCACGTACTAGGATTCTCAAACTAAGTGTAATCAAAGAGGACGTAGTAGAAAAAAATAAAGCAGTTAGATAGCGTAGTGAGGGAAGGATAGAGGATGTCTAATTAAAGTATATTAGAAAAAAGATTAGATTATGACCTTAAACAGATGAAAATAAAATTTAGTTTCAGACCACCCTTTTAATAGCCTGTTTAGACAGACAGACCACAGTAAATGACTACCGATCGGTAATGGTTTTTGTTTGGTGGTCATTTTGTGCTTCTGGTCGGTGTCTGTAAACGTACCCCTATAAAGTCCTACTATACAGAATAATTATTTACATTTAGTAAATTACCGTTGACGTCTCATCTGATTACAACCTTTTTCTCCTTCATCTTCTCAAACCGTCATGTCGACTTCCTAATGCTGTGTCGGTTACTGCAGAGTTTGCCGCACTGATCACCGCACCCAAGAAAATAAAGCAGGTCACATATACACAACTCACAAAAAGTTAGGCGAAATCTCAGGATGACCCTAAAATGCACTCTAACCTTTTCAGGTGAACTTAATGCGACACCTCTACATTTTTGAATTTACTTGTCTAACTGTTCAATGTTACTATTTGGGCACCAGTACTCAGGAAGGATATAATGGAACTAGAGAGAGTACGAAGGAGGGGAACTAAATGAATAAAGGGAATGGGGGAACTACAATATCCAGAGAGATTAGCAAAATTAGGATTATTTAGTCTAGAAAAAAGACGACTGAGGGGCGATCTAATAACCATGTATAAGTATATAAGGGGACAATACAAATATCTCGCTGAGGATCTGTTTATATCAAGGAAGGTGACGGGCACAAGGGGGCATTCTTTGCGTCTGGAGGAGAGAAGGTTTTTCCACCAACAGAGAAGAGGATTCTTTACTGTTAGGGCAGTGAGAATCTGGAATTGCTTGCCTGAGGAGGTGATGATTGTGAGCTCAGTCGAGGGGTTCAAGAGAGGCCTGGATGTCTTCCTGGAGCAGAACAATATTGTATCTTACAATTATTAGGTTCTGTAGAAGGACGTAGATCTGGGGATTTATTATATATAGGCTTAACTGGATGGACAAATGTCTTTTTTCGGCCTTGCTAACTATGTTACTATGTTACTAATGTTTCAGTACTTTTTGCACAACTTGCTGTTCTCTAACAAGGAGCTTAATGGCAAAATTTTGCAACAGATTTTTGATCTATGAATTGACCAATACATTTTGGGGTCCAATTAGAATTTGTAATAAACAGTCCTCCACATCATGCTGTTCACATTGACATAATGAGGCCAAGACAACACCCAACAATTAATGAACAGAGTCTCGCCATTATTAGGCTTCAAGCGGGATGTTCTCAGACAGAAGTGGCCACTGAGCTTAGAGTGTCACAGTGTCATCAGCAGGGTGCAACAGAAATACATAGAGACTGGAAGAGTCACAGAAAGGCAGAGAAGTGGATGCCCTTTGGCCACATCCCATGCTGATGACCGCTTCATTGGGAACAATGCCCTTTGGAATGAGATGATGAATGCCACAGAACGCCAGGCACATTTAAGGAAGGTGAGAGGCACCCAAGTGTCATTTCAGACCATTTGAAACCGTTTACAACTGCGTGGTCTGCATGCTAGATGACCTGCAAGGGGTACTGGACCACAACATTAGGCACAGGCATCATCATCTTCCATGGGCCAAGAAGCATCTAAGCTGGTTGCAGGACCAGTGGGCCTCAGTGCTTTTCATTGATGAAAGTAGGTTCATGCTGAGCAGAAATGATGGCCGTCAGTGGTCTTGGAGACGTCAAGGAGAGCACTATGCATCAGCTAATGTTGTCACCAGACAAGCCTTTGGTAGTGTTACAGTGTGGGCAGGTGTGTAAAGTCAATATAAAACTGCCTTACACTCTGTGTATGGTACAGTTACAAGCCCCTGCTACTTGAATAACCTCATTAATCTAGTCCTTTTTCCTCTGCATGAACAACACAGGCCTAATTACATCTTCTGTAACCAACAAAGAAACAATACCCTCATTGCTAATTACTCAGATCCCTTCATCAAAAGATATATAGGCACCAATAAAGAAATATGAAGAGACTGGATCTCAAATATATTTAATAAAACCAAATATTTTATTACAAAAAGATAAATTTAAAACCAATATACAAAATGTGATAACATGGTGAGATTCTATTTAAGAACAGTACAGGATCATAACAGAGCCAAAGACTGATGTGACTCCCAACTGGTCGACATATATGGTACAAGATATATAACCATACATATACCTAATAACACCTAAAACATGCCGATACTGCGGCAGACCTACAGGGTATCCTTATAATATATAGCAATATATGCCTTGCACAATGTGAAAAATAGTATTATCCACATTTGCCGTGTGGCCAGCAAGGGTATCAGATATAATCACATGTAGTCATTTTTACCTGAAGTGATGTTTAGGACCCAAGAGGGGGGACACCCAGTCAAAGCACACCTCGACGCGCGTTTCACTGTATCCACAGCTTCGTCAGGAGGTCTGTTATGATCCTATACTGTTCTTAAATAGAATCTCACCATGTTATCACATTTTGTATATTGGTTTTAAATTTATCTTTTTGTAATAAAATATTTGGTTTTATTGAATATATTTGATATCCAGTCTCTTCATATTTCTTTATTGGTGCCTAATTACATCTTCATGGACAGCAATGCTCCAGCTCATCGAGGTCACATCATTAGGGAACAGCTACTGGAAACTGGGGCAACTCAAATGTAGTGGCCTGCACTTTCGCTAGACCTGAATCCCATAGAACACCTATGGGATCAGCTGGATCGACTTGTAGAGGCTCGTAATTCTGTACCCAAGAATATCAATGACCTGAGAACTGCCCTTGAGTAACAAATACTAGAGTGGGCTCACCCATCCAGATTAGTGTCTTCAATTCTTTAGACTCTGGCTTCAGACTACAGCAATACAAGATGTATTTCCACCTCCATTCACAGACAAGTCCCAGAAGTGTTTCCACAGCTATTCCCAGGCAATTCCAGACGCAGCTGAACTTCCTTTTAAATTAGAGTAACCAGTTCCTCTCAGCTTTTCCAGTCATTCCTAAAACCTGGAGGCTGCTCTTCCAGGTTTAACAACACCAACGCTGGGCTTCTCGGTGATACATACCTCCCAACCAGAACTTTACCACTGTATTTTTGCAGTGTACACTGATGTGCAAGAAGTGATCACAGATGGAGTCAGGTCATGCACAGAAGTCAGGCAGGTGGAGAGCTAAGCCGAGGGACACAGGTCAGATACAAGTTGGGGTCAATATCTAGCACAAGATCAACTCCCAGTAAGGTAGGTAAAAGAGAAATCACATTCTTAAGATTGGCTGCAGCTAGATAAGACAAAAGAGGGGAGAATTAAGAAGTCAAGTCAGTTAACAACCAGGTTAAAACCAAACCACAAACACTTAAATTTCTCTCTTTAATTAAAATAAAATACAAAAATGTATCTTCTACTAAAGCACTGCATTTACTCCAAGTCATGGCTCATGTGCCACCCAGAGTGCATGTGGCAGGTATGGATTGTATGCAATGGACACTTAAAGGGATTGTCCACTAATTGGACAAGCACTTATCATTCTTCATGTTTGGCCCTGTTAAAATAAAAAAGCTTATACTCACTTCCCTTCCCAGTGCTGTTACAGAAGTACTCGCATTCTTGGGGCTCATACAAGGTTGTTATGATGCGTTCGCTTTGTGCCCAATCAGAGCTGGCGTCACTGTCTTCACCTTTAAATGTGTAAGTAATCAAGAGGAAGTGAGCATCCAGCTACAGCTCTTGATTACTTATACGTTTAAAGACAGGGACAGTGAAGCTGGCACTAATTGGGTGCAGACTTCACGTGTCATAACAACCTCATGTGAGTGGGGACTGCGAGTGCCAACACTGCTGGAATGAAGCCGGCACAGGAGGTAAGTATAAGTTTTTTTTTTTTTTTTTTTGGAGGCAAACATGGAGAATGAGAAGGGGATGTCCTAGTAGTGGAAAAGCCCTTAAATATTACTGATTTACAGTCATCTTTATGGTTCTTTACTAGACGTTTTACTAGGAAAGGATGGTGACAGGCACCAAGAAACATAATCCTATGAAAAAGCTTCAGAGAAGTGAAACATTGAAAGGGCTCAATGTGGTTACCAAACATCATAATCTATTAGTCCCTGCTTTGACATCTACTGTTGTCAGGTTTTTCATAATCAATTTGTTTTTACCACTATATGTACAGCAATGCTTCCATAGAAATGCTTAAAAATATATATTGTAAAAAATATTATTGCTTGTTCTTGAAGAAAAATAAAATCCATATTATTCTTGGCAGATGGCTTTAGCAGAAGCTCAGAAGAACATCTGTTGTTTTCACATTTTAAAGCAGATTATCATGGTGTCACACCAGAATCATATAAAGAACATATCATTATCCCGTATCCACCTCCAAGTCTTCACATCAAAAAGCTTTCAACTGATCCTTTTCAACAAGTCCTGTCTTCTGATTCATCACAGACTGTAGAGCTTAATAAAAATAACAGAAGGAATGTTGAACATCAAAGGACTCATACAGGGAAGAAACCATTTTCATGTCCAGAATGTGGGATATGTTTTAATGAGAGATCACATCTTCATTGGCATCAGAGACGTCACAATGGAGTGGAGACTTATTCATGTGTAGAATGCGGGAAAAATTATACAAATAAGTCGAGTCTTGCTGTACATGAGAGAACTCACACAGGGGAGAAACCATTTTCATGTCCAGAATGTGAAAGATGTTTTAGAAACAAATCGCACTTGGTTATACATAAGAGAATTCACACAGGGAAGAAGCCATTTTCATGTTCCGAATGTGGGAAATGTTTTACACAGAAGGGAAATTTTGTAAAACATCAGAGAGTTCACACAGGGGAGAAGCCATTTTCATGTTCTGAATGTGAGAAGTGTTTTACACAGAAAGGAGATCTTGTTAAACATCAGAGAATTCACACAGGGGAGAAACCATTTTCATGTCCAGAATGTGGGAAATGTTTTTATGATAGATCCCATCTTCGCTCACATCAGATAATTCACACAGGGGTGAAACCATTTTCATGTGCAGAATGTGGGAAATGTTTTTATAGGAGATCACATCTCCGCTCACATCAGAGAACTCACACAGGGAAAAAAACATTTTGATGTACAGAACATAGTAATCATTTTACGAAGAAAGTAAATCTTGTTGCACATCAGAGAACTTATGTACTGTAGATAGGAAGCTATTTCATCTCGAGAACATTTTACACCCAAATTGTGACATTAGTCATAATCCACGGACAGGCCATGAGTCTGCGAAGTCAGAGGTTCCGGGGTCAATACTAAAAGATCACGTAGTAAACCAATGGAAAATGCGAAGTCGTAAGTCAGGTCACATGCAAGGGTCTGAATACTAGAGAAATAGCAGATAAACAAAGGGGCAATAACAAACGGGTAGTCAGAACATGGTCCAAAGGTCGGTAGCAGAAGATTAGAACTTGCAGCACAGGTTACAGGTGAACACACACCAGAGAGCACAAGCTTAGAATAAGCTTTTGACTGGCAGTAATCTGGGCCAGAAAGCTCACTTAAATAGCAGGGCAATTATCAAGAACAGGGAGCACCTGTGGAAATCTCTGCACCTCCTAGTCTCAGGTCAACCGAGCTGTCAATCAAAGCACTGACAGCTCAGCACGCCCCAGGACAGGTTAGGATTAGTGATGAGCGAGTATACTCATTACTTGGGTTTCCCCGAGCATGCTCAGGCGGTCACCGAGTATTTTCATGTGCTCAGAGATTTCGTTTTCGTCGCCGCAGTTGCATGATTTGCGGCTGCTAAACAGGCTGAATTCATGTGGGGGTTGCCTGTTTGCTAGGGAATTCCCACGTGTATTCAGCCTGTCTAGCAGCCAATGCCGACGATGAAAACTAAATCTTCGAGCATGCCAAAATACTCGGAGACCACCCGAGCATGCTCGGGGAAACCCGAGTAGCGAGTATACTCGCTCATCACTAGTTAGGATGACAGAGCTGTCCATCACCGAGTCCCAGTCACTCTGAGCAGAGGAATCATAACAAATCACATTTTCTCAAAGGTCAGATGAATCACTCAAGGAAGTAGCCATGTTCTTTTTATTGACAATTCACCAACAGAACCACTAAAGTCAAAGTAAAGTCAAACATTGCAAAAGAAATGGAAAGTAATTGAGGGCATCAAGTGATGGAACTGGAAATGTATACAATACCAATAAATTTCTGTTTTCGAAAAGCAAATAAAATCCAATTTACACACTTTTATATCTTCCATGTGTTCAAGATGTTTTATATCTATATACAGTAATGTTCAAAAGTTTTAGGCAGGTGTTGAAAAATTCTGCAGAGTAAGAAGCTTCCAAAAAGTGTTAGTGGTTTATGTTTTATCAATTAACAAAATGCAAAGTGAGTGAAGAGAAAAGAAATCTAAATCACATCAATATTTGGTATCCTCCCGTTGTCTTCGAAACAGCATCAAAAGATCAATTCTTCAAGGTACATTTGCATACAGTTTTTATATGAACTCAGCAAAGAATGGAGAGGTCTGTAATTTTTATCATTCCAAACATCTCATGAAGGTCCTTGAGTTGCCTAGCCAGTCTCCAGTCCTGAACCCAATAGAAAATCTTGGGCCAATAGCAGCTATCGGATCACCTCTAAATACACTAATAGCTGCTACTGCGCAGGGGGCGGGCGCCATTTAATTTTTTTTTGTACTATCTGAATAACCTCAAGCACAGTTTTTAGGGAAGGGGCAACTCTTTGGAACTGGGCCTGGAAGAAGAACCTGGAGGGAACTAGGGGTTATCTGCTATAGGGGTCAAAGGACCCTTGGGGGGGTCAGTTAGAGAGCTCTTCTGATTTGTTAAATGTAAAGTTTTGATTGGCCAGTAGTGAAGGACAATGGTATGTTTTTGTGTCGGATAGATAGAGGCCGCAACCATATTTACATAGGTTGAAAACCTAGATCCATCAAGTTCAACCGTTCTTCACCAATTATACATTTTGCCACTAATTTAACTACAGCCCACAATGCTATGTGTATCGAAGAAATCTTCCAGCCCTTTTTTTAAAAGCTAGTATAGTGTCTGCCATTACTATCTCTTGTGGTAGGGCATTCTACAGTCTGGCTGCACTAAATGTAAAGAACCCTTTCCTATTTAGCTGTCAGAATCGCCTTTGTTCCACCCGTAATAAGTTCCGCCTAGTCTTTAGTATGGCCTTTGGAAGGAATAAGTCATGTGCCAGTCCTTTTGTACTGACCACACACATATTTATACATATAAATGAGATCTGGGATGGGAGTGAAGTTATGGGGTTTGGGCATTGGTCTCATACAAAGGGGTTGTGGTGGTTGGACAACAAAGACTTGCCTTGTTTGGTCTATCTTATTTTTGAAGTGCATGGCAAAGTCCTCAGCAATGATTAGGGAACTCGGAGGGTGCAGTGGTGGGTGGAGGAGGGAGTTAAAAGTGTTGAACAACTGTTTGGGGTTGTGGGATAAGGAAGATACAAGGGTTGTGAAGTAGGCCTGTTTAGCAGAGGTGAGAGCTGATGCGTATGCAGCATCAATAGTAAAAAGATCTAATGTTACAAATAAGAATAATAAAAAAAAAACCTTATTCTCACCCTCCGACGTGGCGTCCTGTCCTCAGCAGTGCAAGCGGCAGGTTCCGGTGCTAAGGATGCTATGCGAGAAGGACCTGCCATGACGTCACGGTCATGTGACTGCGACATTATCACAGGTCCTGCGCTCATACCAACCCTGGGACCGGAAGCTTCCGCGTGCACCGCACACAGGCGACAGAACTACAAGGGGCCCTCGGAAGGTGAGTATATGTTTATTTTTTAATCCGTTACATACGTGGCTGGGCAATATACTACTTAGCTGGGCAGTATACTACGTGGCTCTGTGCTGTATACTACGTCGCTGTGCAATATACTACTTGGCTGGGCAATATACAACGTCACTGGGCAATATACTATGTGACTGGGCAATATACTACGTGACTGGGCAATATACTACGTGACTGGGCAATATACTATGTTGCTGGGCAATATACTACGTGACTGGGTAATATACTACGTCGCTGGGCAATATACTACGTCGCTAGGCAATATGTTACATGGACATGCATATTCTAGAATACCCGATGCGTTAGAATCGGGCCACCATCTAGTTATTAAAAAATGCGCTCAGAATGGAGAAAAATTATTACAGGAAGGGATCAGGATGGGCTCGTTATTAAAGAATCGGGCTCAAGATGGAGGACAATTATTAAAGGAATGGGCCAGTACAGGTCAGATTATTAAAGGGAATCTGTCAACTGGTTTTTGCTACCTCATCCGAGAGCAGCATGATGTAGAGAAACAATATTCTCACTTTTCTGCATGAAACTTTGAGCAGATAAGAAAGTTAGTACAGCCGCTCCAATATGCCGAATGGTATTGCTTAGTCCCATCTCCTTCTTAAACTAAGTTCACACGACGATATAAAAAAATTGTCTGAGTTTTATCCAGAAAATATGATTTTTTTTCTACACACAGGCCTTTGATAATTGGACCACCATAAGAAGCGAAATATGATTTATTTTAAAACAATTTCTCTTATAATTTTCTAAATTGAAGTCATGGATTAGTTTTAATACATTTATTCTTACAATCTCTGGATGCAGACATTTTTATTTTGATGGGTGCAGAAGAACTGGGTCAGTCTCCTATGCTTCATTTCTATCGTCCAGGTCTTATTCACATGTCATATTTTTCATGGAGAGTACTTGTGCATATGATTGAATATGGGGCTGTTTATATGACGGTGATATTTTGCAGACAGATCGCCCTGTTCAAAATCACGGATACTTGTTCAGTATTGATCCGAGTGTTGGATCAAAGTCGGCAATGAAAGTCTATGGGTCCATGAGTAAAAAATATCGGACAGCACTTAGATGTCATCTCATGAAAATCACCGATGAGACTCGGTCAGTTTTTCTACAAGAAACTACGTTTTTGTTAGATGGAATTCCTATTTCTCCAGTTTGATATAGAGATGATGGGTTCTTAGATGCTCAACGTTTTCACATTATTTTGTCATTTCTCTGCTGAACTTGAAAAGATTAGTAGACCATACAGAAATAGTATAGTAAGTCTCTTATAATGTTATTAATAAAATGGTGGAATGGTGTACTAGCAGTCCAAAGTCCAAAAGACATGACTACATACTCATAATGTCCATAATGTGATCTAAAGGCTGTTTCCATTTTATCGCCAGATCGAATGCGACATGCAATGTGAATAGAAAAAAAAAAATGTCTGAAATGCATGCGACCACTGTAGAAAATCACTGGGCTCAATGAAGATGTCGTTTAGTTGTCACAAGTCCTTAAGCTCAGTGATTGGCTACAACAGTTTCAAGCACAGCAGACATGATGTTACCGATGCAGCCTGTAAAGAAAGATCAGAGCAGTGGCAGAGAGTGAGCACTGGAGCAGCGGAAGGTGAGTAATGCTGATATTATTTTTAACATGGACACATTGATGGTGTACTGAAGATTGAAAGGAGAAAACCCCTTTAAGGAGATAACTATTGATGGGACCCTGTCAGCGGATTGTGCTCAGTAACCTACAGACAGTGTCAGGTTGTCGCCGTTATACTGATTACAATGTTACCTTGGGTGATGAAATCTGTCTTGTGGTTGTTGTTTAATCTGTATTTTCAGTCTTGAGTTAATGATATGCTCGTGCTCCGGAGCGGCCTGTGGGGGGAGGTCTTCATGTTGTGCTCTGGTAAAATATTCACCTGTATGTCTTATGACAGGTCACTGATCCCTCACTAACTTGCCCCCTATTTTACATACTGAATATAACATGGTTTGAAAAAAATAAAATCACATTCAGAAGGCAGGCGACGGCGCCATTTTATTTGCTGATCTAAATTTATTCAGAAAGAAAAAAAATTCTCATTCAAAATGGTGCCATCTGATAGATGCTGCTGTGCAGACGCTGCCGGCGTCATGTTTGTGGAGACAAGTTTTTTCTCTAGCAGGATGGTGGCGCTTGCGCAGTTGCATCTATCAGATCGCCAATAGATGCTACTGCGCAGGCATGGCCGGCGCCATTTTGAGAGAGGATTTAAAAAAAAAAACTTTTATATTAGCAAATAAAATCATTAAATGCATATTATACAGGTCCTTCTCAAAAAATTAGCATATAGTGTTAAATTTCATTATTTACCATAATGTAATGATTACAATTAAACTTTCATATATTATAGATTCATTATCCACCAACTGAAATTTGTCAGGTCTTTTATTGTTTTAATACTGATGATTTTGGCATACAACTCCTGATAACCCAAAAAACCTGTCTCAATAAATTAGCATATCAAGAAAAGGTTCTCTAAACGACCTATTACCCTAATCTTCTGAATCAACTAATTAACTCTAAACACATGCAAAAGATACCTGAGGCTTTTATAAACTCCCTGCATGGTTCATTACTCAAAACCCCCATCATGGGTAAGACTAGCGACCTGACAGATGTCAAGAAGGCCATCATTGACACCCTCAAGCAAGAGGGTAAGACCCAGAAAGAAATTTCTCAACAAATAGGCTGTTCCCAGAGTGCTGTATCAAGGCACCTCAATGGTAAGTCTGTTGGAAGGAAACAATGTGGCAGAAAACGCTGTACAACGAGAAGAGGAGACCGGACCCTGAGGAAGATTGTGGAGAAGGACCGAATCCAGACCTTGGGGAACCTGAGGAAGCAGTGGACTGAGTCTGGTGTGGAAACATCCAGAGCCACCGTGCACAGGCGTGTGCAGGAAATGGGCTACAGGTGTCGCATTCCCCAGGTAAAGCCACTTTTGAACCATAAACAGCGGCAGAGGCGCCTGACCTGGGCTACAGAGAAGCAGCACTGGACTGTTGCTAAGTGGTCCCAAGTACTTTTTTCTGATGAAAGCAAATTTTGCATGTCATTCGGAAATCAAGGTGCCAGAGTCTGGAGGAAGACTGGGGAGAAGGAAATGCCAAAATGCCTGAAGTCCAGTGTCAAGTACCCACAGTCAGTGATGGTGTGGGGTGCCATGTCAGCTGCTGGTGTTGGTCCACTGTGTTTCATCAAGGGCAGGGTCAATGCAGCTAGCTATCAGGAGATTTTGGAGCACTTCATGCTTCCATCGGCTGAAATGCTTTATGGAGATGAAGATTTCATTTTTCAGCACGACCTGGCACCTGCTCACAGTGCCAAAACCACTGGTAAATGGTTTACTGACCATGGTATTACTGTGCTCAATTGGCCTGCCAACTCTCCTGACCTGAACCCCATAGAGAATCTGTGGGATATTGTGAAGAGAAAGTTGAGAGACGCAAGACCAAACACTCTGGATGAGCTTAAGGCCGCTATTGAAGCATCCTGGGCCTCCATAACATCTCAGCAGTGTCACAGGCTGATTGCCTCCATGCCACGCCGCATTGAAGCAGTCATTTCTGCCAAAGGATTCCCGACCAAGTATTGAGTGCATAACTGAACATTATTATTTGATGGTTTTTTTGTTTGTTATTAAAAAACACTTTTATTTGATTGGATGGGTGAAATATGCTAATTTATTGAGACAGGTTTTTTGGGTTATCAGGAGTTGTATGCCAAAATCATCAGTATTAAAACAATTAAAGACCTGACAAATTTCAGTTGGTGGATAATGAATCTATAATATATGAAAGTTTAATTGTAATCATTACATTATGGTAAATAATGAAATTTAACACTATATGCTAATTTTTTGAGAAGGACCTGTACATGCAATCATGTTGCAGCGCAGGTGCCGCCACCTGCAGTATGTGATTTTTTTTTTGTTCAATACATATCTTTAGTATGTAAAATATTGGGCAAGTCTCTGAGGGATCAGTGACCTGTCATAAGCCATCAGTATGAATAGCTAAGCAGAGCACCACATAAAGACTCCTTCCCCCGGAGGTCTGCCACGGAGCGTGAGAATCTCATTAATGGTGATGAGCGAGTGTACTCATTGCTCAGGTTTTCCCGAGCACGCTTGGGTGTCCTCCGAGTATTTATGACTGCTCGGAGATTAGTTTTCATCAGGGCAGCTGAATCGTTTACAGCTCTTAGCCAGGCTGAGTACATGTGGGGGTTGCCTGGTTGCTAGGGAATCCCCACACGTAATCAAGCAGGCTAGTAGCTGTAAATCATTCAGCTGCCGTGATGAAAACTAAATCTCCAAGCAGTCATAAATACTTGGAGGTCACCCGAGCGTGCTCAGGAGAACCCGAGCAACGAGTACACTTACTCATCACTACTCATTAACTGAAAATAAAGATTAAACAACCACAAGATGGATTTCATCAAGCAAGGTATCATTTTAATCAATTTAACGGTGCCAACCTGACACTGTCTGTAGGTTACTCAGCAAAATCCTGCTGACAAGTTCCCTTTAAGACAGTCCCTATTAAGACTCTCCACCTTGATTTACGGCACATTGTTGCAAATTTCTGCAGAGCCTTGGTCTAAGGGTACAGAGGAACACTGAGGAGATGAGCTCAAGGTAGAGAGGAATGCTGAGGAGGTGGCCTGAAAGCAGAGAAGAATGCTGAGAAGATGGCCTGAGGATGAGTGTGAGTACTGAAGAGATGACCCGACGGTAGGTAGGAATGCTGAGGAGACCGTCTGAGGGCAGAGAGGCCTACAGAAGAAACGGATTAAGGCCAGAGATTAAGGCTGAGGATATGAATTATGAAGAAACAGGCCAGAAGCCAAGAGGAATGCCGAGGAGACTGCCTGAGGGAAGAGAGGAATGCTGAGATGGCCTAAGGGCAAAGAGATTGCTGAGAAGACTGAGGAAAGACGAACGCTAAGGAGACCACCTGAGGTCAAAGAGGAATGTTAAGGAAACAGCCTGAGAGCAGAGAGTAACACTGAGGAGACAGTCTGGGGGAAGAAAGAAATGTAGAGCAGATGTTCTGAGGGCAGAGAGAAATGCTGAAAAGACAGCATAAGTGCAAAGAGGAAAGCTGAGGAAATGTCTCGAGTGCAGAGAGGAAAGTTGAGGAAACGGCCCTAGAGCAGAGAGAAACACTGAGAAGACAGCCTGAGGACAGAGAGGAATGCTAAGGAGATGGCCTGAGTGCAGAGAGGAAAGCTGAAGAGACAGCCTGAGGGCAGAGAGGAGTGCTGAGGAGATGGCCTGAGGGCACAGAATGCTAAGAAAGACAACCTGAGTGCAGAGAGAAAAGCTAAGAAAATGGTTCGAGTGCATAGAGGAAAGCTGAGGAGATGGCCTGAGTGCAGAGGGGAAGGCTGAGGGGACAGCCTGAGGGCAGAGATGAAGGCTGAGAATATGGTTTGAGGACAGTTAGGAATGCTGCAAAGATGACCTGAGGGCAGAGAGCAAAACTGAGGATCAGACTTGAGTGCAGAGAGGAAAACTAAGGAGACGGCCTGAGAGCAGAGAGAAGCGATGAGATGGAACTCTGAAGAGATAGCCTGAGAGTAGGTAGGAGCGCCGGGACCACCTGGGGACAGAGAGGAGCTCTGAGGAGATGGCCTGAGGGCAGAGAGAAGCATTTGGATCACCCCCCAAGGGCCGTGGGGTACTCGGTACCGGGTCCGATGTTCACTGGGGGATGTCACGGTGTCTGACCCGATCTGTGGCCCTGGGACGTCCGTGTAAAAGGGAAAGGTCTTTAAAGTGATAAAGTTTATGTTCGTGACGCCACCTGTGGTATTCGGTCAGGGTGACCGACGCTGCTTTAAGGGGTCCGCTGGGGTGATGTTATGGCAGCTAGATGGTATACCTTCCCACAGGTGAAGTATGTCCCCAGGGCTTCCCGGTGTGTAGATGGTGATATGGTGAGAGGCGCAGACAAGAACGAGGACACAAGGTTGCAGTCTCTTTACCTTTACTGAAGACTTCGGCATCCACAGTCCATGGCACCAGATCACAGGGCAGGCAGAGTCTGGACGGTTTGGAGGCAAGTCGAGAGTTCCCTTGTCCAGGTGAAAATCAGTAACCTTCCCTTGTGCTGCGGTGGTGTAGTCTCTTACTGCCTATGGCTTCACATAAGGGTCTCACAGATGCGATGTTTCGCTCTCTCTGTCCCCCGTATAGGATAGGACAAAACCCGTATGACTGGTGACTTGAACCTGTTTATAGGGTCTCTTAGATAACCCGGCTCTGTAGGTGTCACAGTGCCTCCTGGGTGTAGGTGCGGACAGGTAACCTGCAATTAGCTGTCCTGCCAGTCTCTGAAATAAGGCGTAGAGGTCTTTACTTCCTCAGTGTTCCGGCTACTGGGATTTTGCGCCTCAGAAGGAGGCAGCCTGAGTGGGGCTGGTCCCCTTCTGGTATCCTCTCCTTTGCTTCGACTTCCTTCATGCTCGCTGCAATGCAATTCTGCCTTTCAATGTCTCTTTCTGGGAGCTGCAGCTCTGAGGGCATGCACAGCTCCGTTGACCCTCTGTCCTCCTCAGACTACTGTCTGGAACTGACTTCTACAGAACTCCTGTCTGGAGCTCTGTCAGGAACAAACTGAGTTGAGCTCAGCCAGCAACTAACCAACTTTCCCTACAGACTACCAGTTATCTATCTATATATATATGGGGAGTGACCTAATAAATAGGAGCAGAAGCTCCCCCTGGTTGCCTGGAGTATGAAATATGTTGCATGTTTGTGATACCTGGATGCAGTTATCCTTTCTTTCTTGCCTCCAAACGTAGGATCACTCTCCCAGAGAGGAAAGCAATACCACTGTGATGACCAGGACCCTGGGGCGCCACACATTGATGATAAGGCCCATGGGCGGAGAAGAATGCTGAGGAGGTGGCCCAAGGGCCACATTGAGGAGATGGCCTGAGGGTAGAAAGGAACCCTGAAGAGTCTGATGGCATTGAGGAACGCCAATGAGATGACTGATAGAAACAATAAGATGGCCTGAGAATAGGTTGGAATGGTGAAGAAATGGCCTAAGGAACAGTAAGGAGATGGCCTTAAAGCAGAGAGAACTGAGGAGATTGCCTGAGGGCAAAGAGAAACTCTAATGAGACAGCTTAAGGCCAGAGGGAAATACTGAAGACAGCATAAGTGCAAAGAGGAAAGCTGAGGAAATGTCTCGAGTGAGGAGAGGGAAGTTGAGGAAAGGGCCCAAGAGCAGAAAGAAACACTGAGAAAACAGCCTGAGGACAGAGATGAATGCTCTGGAGATGGCCTGAGGGCAGAAAGAAACTGAGAAATCGGCCTGAGAGCAGAGAGGAATGCTGAGAATACGGCATGAGAGGTAACGAGGAGTGCTGAGAAGATGGCTTTGGAGCAGAAAGGAGTGCTGAGAAGTCTCCTGAGCAGGGCCGGCGTTAGGGGCAGGCAGACCAGGCAGTTGCCTGGGGCCCCTGCTCCCCCAGGGGCCCCAGCTAGCGGAAAGTCACGCAGCCACTATGGGGCCCTTGTGAGGCAGGGGAGCTTGTGTTTTTTTATTTTATTTACTGGACTGTGGGGCCATTCTCGGGAGGGGAGAGAAGGGGAGGGAAGGAAGGGGGGATGTGGGCAGTGCTATATGCTACTGTGTGGGCAGTGCTATATACTACTGTGTGGACTCTGCTGTATACTACTGTGTGGGCTCTGCTGTATACTACTTTGTGGGCAGTGCTGTATACTACTGTGTGGGCTCTGCTGTATACTACGTTGTGGGCAGTGCTGTATACTACTGTGTGGGCAGGGCTATATACTACTGTGTGGGCTCTGCTGTATACTACTGTGTGGGCAGTGCTGTATACTACTATGTGGGCTGTGCTATATACTACTGTGTGGGCAGTGCTATATACTACTGTGTGGGCTCTGTTGTATACTACTGTGTGGGCAGTGCAGTATACTACTGTGTGTGCTCTGCTGTATACTACATTGTGGGCAGTGCTATATACTACTGTGTTGGCTCTGCTGTATACTACTGTGTGGGCTGTGCTATATACTACTGTGTGGGCTCTGCTGTATACTACTTTGTGGGCAGTGCTGTATACTACTGTGTGGGCTGTGCTATATACTACTGTGTGGGCTCTGCTGTATACTACTTTGTGGGCAGTGCTGTATACTACTGTGTGGACTCTGCTGTATACTACATTGTGGGCAGTGCTGTATACTGCTGTGTGGGCAGTGCTATATACTACTGTGTGGGCTCTGCTGTATACTACTGTGTGTGCAGTGCTGTATACTACTTTGTGGGCAGTGCTATACACTACTTTGTGGGCAGTGCTGTATACTACTGTGTGGGCAGTGCTATATACTACTGTGTGGGCTGTGCTGTATACTACTGTGTGGGCAGTGCTATATACTACTGTGTGGGCAGTGCTGTATACTACTGTGTGGGCAGTGCTGTATACTACTGTGTGGGCTGTGTTGTATACTACTGTGTGGGCAGTGCTATATACTACTTTGTGGGCAGTGCTGTATACTACTGTGTGGGCAGTGCTGTATACTACTGTGTGGGCTGTGCTGTATACTACTTTGTGGGCTGTGCTATATACTACTGTGTGGGCAGTGCTATATACTACTGTGTGGGCTGTGCTATATACTACTGTGTGGGCAGTGCTATATACTACTGTGTGGGCTGTGCTGTATACTACTGTGTGGGCTGTTCTATATACTACTGTGTGGGCTGTGCTATATACTACTGTGTGGGCTGTGCTATATACTACGTGGCCGTGCTATATATTACTATGTGGGCTGTGCTAAATACTATGTGACTGTTATATATTTGGGGAGTACATTATATATTATATTCTATGGAGGAGGCTGTGTTATATACTATAGGGGGCTGAATTATATTCTGTGGGGGGCTTTATTAGATTTTATGAGGGATGATTGCATACTCTTTGATGGGGCTACATTATATTCTATGGGGAGGTGGGCTGTATTATATCCTGTTCAGGGCTACATTACATTCTATGGGAGGCTGTATTATATTTATATTCTATGAGGGATGATTGCGTTATACTCTATGAGGGGGCTACATTATACTATATGGGGGGCTGCATTATATTCTATGGGGAGGTTACATTATACTCTGTGGGGGGGCTGCATTATACTCTGTGGGGTGGCTGCATTATACTCTGTGGGGTGGTGGCTGCATTATACTATATGTGGGCTGCATTATACTGTATCGAGGACTATGGGGAATACATTATACTATGGGAAGTGAATTGTACCACATGGATGACTATGGCGGTGCATTATACTTTATGGAGCACTGTGAGGAGTGTATTATGCTATATGGAGGACTGAGGAGTATATTTTAATATATGGAGGACTATGAGGAGTGTATTATACTATATGGAGGACTATGGGAAGTGTATAATACTATATGGAGGATTATGAGGCGTGTATTATACATTTTACAATATGGAGGACTGTGGTGCACATTATAATATATGGAGGAGTATGGGGTGTATTATACTAAACAAGCAAAATGCAGCCTATTCATTGGGTGATTGGATTGTTTATGCCGGAATAAAAATCCTTGTTCTCAGCAGCACATCGCCGGTGTAAACTGTAGATGTGCTGCTGATAACATGATACTGTATGGTGATCTGTTAGTGATGGTTCTGTCCCCATCATTCTTTCTCAGACGGTGGAAAGAGGCTGGGAAACAAGCGTCCAACGACTTCAGTGTTGTCGATCACACTCGTTTAGCGGCCTGAGATCAGTGCATGTAAGTACAACCGAAATGCTTCTGTGTGATGTGCAGTATGTTAGCATTTGGGGCCCCATTTCAAACTTTGCCTAGGGCCCCACTTTGCCTAAAACCGGCCCTGCTCCTGAGGGTGAGAAGAATGCTTAAGGGTATGTGCACACGTCTGGAAAGTATGGAGAAATTTCCTGAGAAAATCCTGAGGCTTTCCGCAGGAATTCTGCACGCGTTTCATCGCGTATTTGTCACATTTTTTGCGCGTTTTTGTGTGGATTTTCGCTTTTTTTTCCGGAGGTTCACAAATGCAATAATATAGTGGGAAATCCACTTAAAATCCGCAAAATGCTGCGTATTTTTCTGCATGCATTTTTTTTGGCGGAAAAATACGCAACATGTACACAAAAATTGCGGAAACCATTATAAATGATGGGATGCATATGTATGTGTTTTTTAAGCATTTTGGTTGCGCAAAAAATGTGAAATAATCCGGAACGTGTGCACACAGCCTAAGGCCGGGGGTCACAGTATCAGTATTTGGTCAGTATTTTACCTCAGTATTTCTCAGCCAAAACCAGCAGTGGGTGATAAATGCAGAAGTGGTGCATATGTTTCTATTATACTTTTCCTCTATTTGTTCCACTCCTGGTTTTGGCTACAAATACTGATGTAAAATACTGACCAAATACTGCTAGTGTGACGGCAGCCTAAGAGTTGGCCTGAGGGGATGACTGATAGAAACAATATGTTTGAAATATGATGAACACTTGGGCTTTGCATCTATTGAAAAATTTGTCCCCAGTACCTTTCTGTTATTCTACTCCTAATGAACAGGACAACAAAAAGGTTTAACAATAGTGTAAACAGTCTTCAAGGGTTTGTTCATAACTTTCTTAAAGTGGTCAGGTGAGAATGAAATGGTAAATGGATGTGACTTGGGTGTCTGGTTAAGGGAGTAGCCTAAAATGTTGCCTTGACATGTGAGTGAAATCCACTCTGCTCTGCCTTTTGATCTCAAAATATTAAAGTATGTTTTGAGATCTTGAGAAATCAACACAGCACAACCTTCGGGTGGGGTACTCAGTGAGATTTCTGCCCATGTTAAAGGGACACTGTCACCTGAATTTGGAGGGAACAATCTTCAGCCATGGAGGCGGGGTTTTGGGGTTTTTGATTCACCCTTTCCTTACCCGCTGGCTGCAATAATGGATTGAAGTTCATTCTCTGTCCTCCATAGTACACGCCTTGCACAAGGCAAGATTACCTTGTGCAGGCATGTACTACGTAGGACAGAGAATGAACTTCAATCCAATATTGCAGCCAGCATGCAGCCGGCGGGTAAAGAAAGGGTGAATCAAACACCCGAAAACCCCGCCTCCATGGCTGAAGATTGTTCCCTCCAAATTCAGGTGACAGTGTCCCTTTAAATAGTCTTCGCTCTGTACAGCTCGTACACACGCGGCTCCCCCGCTCCGTACACATGCGGCTCTGCTCCGTACTCCCCATACACATGCGGCTCCGCTCCGTACACCTCGTACACACGCGGCTCCGCTCCGTACACCTCGTACACACACGGCTCCGCTCCGTACACCTCGTACACACACGGCTCCGCTCCGTACACCTCGTACACACACGGCTCCGCTCCGTACACCTCGTACACACACGGCTCCACTCCGTACACCTCGTACACACACCGCTCCGCTCCCTACACCTCGTACACACACGGCTCCTCTCCGTACACACACGGCTCCTCTCCGTACACCTCGTACACACACGGCTCCTCTCCGTACACCTCGTACACACACGGCTCCTCTCCGTACACCTCGTACACACACGGCTCCTCTCCGTACACCTCGTACACACACGGCTCCGCTCCGTACACCTCGTACACACACGGCTCCACTCCGTACACCTCGTACACACACGGCTCCTCTCCGTACACCTCGTACACACACGGCTCCTCTCCGTACACCTCGTACACACACGGCTCCTCTCCGTACACCTCGTACACACACGGCTCCTCTCCGTACACCTCGTACACACACGGCTCCTCTCCGTACACCTCGTACACACACGGCTCCACTCCGTACACCTCGTACACACACGGCTCCTCTCCGTACACCTCGTACACACACGGCTCCTCTCCGTACACCTCGTACACACACGGCTCCGCTCCGTACACCTCGTACACACACGGCTCCTCTCCGTACACCTCGTACACACACGGCTCCTCTCCGTACACCTCGTACACACACGGCTCCTCTCCGTACACCTCGTACACACACGGCTCCTCTCCGTACACCTCGTACACACACGGCTCCACTCCGTACACCTCGTACACACACGGCTCCTCTCCGTACACCTCGTACACACACGGCTCCTCTCCGTACACCTCGTACACACACGGCTCCTCTCCGTACACCTCGTACACACACGGCTCCTCTCCGTACACCTCGTACACACACGGCTCCTCTCCGTACACCTCGTACACACACGGCTCCTCTCCGTACACCTCGTACACACACGGCTCCTCTCCGTACACCTCGTACACACACGGCTCCTCTCCGTACACCTCGTACACACACGGCTCCTCTCCGTACACCTCGTACACACACGGCTCCGCTCCGTACACCTCGTACACACACGGCTCCTCTCCGTACACCTCGTACACACACGGCTCCGCTCCGTACACCTCGTACACACACGGCTCCGCTCCGTACACCTCGTACACACACGGCTCCTCTCCGTACACCTCGTACACACACGGCTCTGCTCCGTACACCTCGTACACACGCGGCTCCTCCGCTCCGTACACATGCGGCTCTGCTCCGTACTCCCCGTACACATGCGGCTCCGCTTCGTACACCTCGTACACACACGGCTCCTCTCCGTACACCTCGTACACACACGGCTCCACTCCGTACACCTCGTACACACACGGCTCCTCTCTGTACACCTCGTACACACACGGCTCCTCTCCGTACACCTCGTACACACACGGCTCCTCTCCGTACACCTCGTACACACACGGCTCCTCTCCGTACACCTCGTACACACACGGCTCTGCTCCGTACACCTCGTACACACACGGCTCCTCTCCGTACACCTCGTACACACACGGCTCCTCTCCGTACACCTCGTACACACACGGCTCCTCTCCGTACACCTCGTACACACACGGCTCCTCTCCGTACACCTCGTACACACACGGCTCCTCTCCGTACACCTCGTACACACACGGCTCCTCTCCGTACACCTCGTACACACACGGCTCCGCTCCGTACACCTCGTACACACACGGCTCCTCTCCGTACACCTCGTACACACACGGCTCCGCTCCGTACACCTCGTACACACACGGCTCCGCTCCGTACACCTCGTACACACACGGCTCCTCTCCGTACACCTCGTACACACACGGCTCTGCTCCGTACACCTCGTACACACACGGCTCCTCCGCTCCGTACACATGCGGCTCTGCTCCGTACTCCCCATACACATGCGGCTCCGCTTCGTACACCTCGTACACACACGGCTCCTCTCCGTACACCTCGTACACACACGGCTCCACTCCGTACACCTCGTACACACACGGCTCCTCTCCGTACACCTCGTACACACACGGCTCCTCTCCGTACACCTCGTACACACACGGCTCCTCTCCGTACACCTCGTACACACACGGCTCCTCTCCGTACACCTCGTACACACACGGCTCCTCTCCGTACACCTCGTACACACACGGCTCCTCTCCGTACACCTCGTACACACACGGCTCCTCTCCGTACACCTCGTACACACACGGCTCCTCTCCGTACACCTCGTACACACACGGCTCCTCTCCGTACACCTCGTACACACACGGCTCCTCTCCGTACACCTCGTACACACACGGCTCCTCTCCGTACACCTCGTACACACACGGCTCCTCTCCGTACACCTCGTACACACACGGCTCCTCTCCGTACACCTCGTACACACACGGCTCCTCTCCGTACACCTCGTACACACACGGCTCCTCTCCGTACACCTCGTACACACACGGCTCCTCTCCGTACACCTCGTACACACACGGCTCCACTCCGTACACCTCGTACACACACGGCTCCTCTCCGTACACCTCGTACACACACGGCTCCTCTCCGTACACCTCGTACACACACGGCTCCTCTCCGTACACCTCGTACACACACGGCTCCTCTCCGTACACCTCGTACACACACGGCTCCTCTCCGTACACCTCGTACACACACGGCTCCTCTCCGTACACCTCGTACACACACGGCTCCTCTCCGTACACCTCGTACACACACGGCTCCTCTCCGTACACCTCGTACACACACGGCTCCTCTCCGTACACCTCGTACACACACGGCTCCTCTCCGTACACCTCGTACACACACGGCTCCGCTCCGTACACCTCGTACACACACGGCTCCTCTCCGTACACCTCGTACACACACGGCTCCGCTCCGTACACCTCGTACACACACGGCTCCGCTCCGTACACCTCGTACACACACGGCTCCTCTCCGTACACCTCGTACACACACGGCTCTGCTCCGTACACCTCGTACACACACGGCTCCTCCGCTCCGTACACATGCGGCTCTGCTCCGTACTCCCCATACACATGCGGCTCCGCTTCGTACACCTCGTACACACACGGCTCTGCTCCGTACACCTCGTACACACACGGCTCTGCTACATCCACCCTGTAAACCCCTCCTGACCTCACACATAAACTTCCCCTCATCCAGCACCATGACAACCAGCACAGCAGAGTCCTGCATACACTGAGGCCCCTGATCATGTGACCCCTGACTCCTCCCCTCCTGTGACCTCATCACAGGTCCTGTGCGCACAGAACAGCCATATATGTGGTGTGCGGCTCTGCAGGTGGAGGTAGGTGCTGGAGATTCCCCATTACTGGGCCAAGGCCGCATTAACCTCTTCTGGACCATGACTAATTATGTTCGCACACATGCCATGCACACTCGTGCGGCTCTGCTCTGTATATATGGCGTGCACAAGCCACATCTTACACACAGGACAGATCTCAGAGTGTAATAAATGTAATCGGCCTGAAATGAATTTTATTAAAGTGCAGATTGTGGAGACTGTGTCAGAGGCTCGGGAGGGATATATACACTAATGTCTAACAAGTGGGACACCGCCCTAAAGCTAGCGGGGTGAATAGACCGTTATACATAAAGCCCTCTGTCCCTGTGCTGCAGAAATAATTCTGATATAGTCGGAAGGCAATGACTCCCCGGGTGTCCGCTCTGTTCGGCAGATAGGACAGTTGTACTAAAGCACACGTCCATCCAACATGTTTCGCCTCACATGTGGCGTCATCAGGGGATGGGACTATAGCCAGCTACTAGGGACGAGTCAGGTGTTATCTGAGCATGCTCGAGTGCTAACCGAGTGTCATTGGCGTGCTTGAAAAATATGTTTGAGTCCCCGCGGCTGCATGTCTCGGGGTTCAAAAGCCACAACACATGGAGGGATTGTCTGTTGATTAGACAACATATATATCATAAGCGATCAGTCGCAACTTCAAGTCCCCTAAGAGGACTGTGTGAAAACTAAAAAGAAAAGTTTATAAAAACATGAAAAAAAACCCTCCATAAACATAAAGTTTCAAAATAAAATCTGGACATGTTTTGTATCGCAGTAATCGCACTGATGTCAGAATCGTATTGTCAAGTCAATTTCTATACACAATTTATGCCATAAAAAGAATTCCTAAAAAACAATGTCCGAATTTTTTTTTCCCACAATTTCACCACACTTGGAACTTTTTCCAGTAGATTATGTGGTAAAGTGAATGGAGTCATTTGAAAGTACAACTCGTCCCGCAAAAAAATCAATTTCTCGTATGTCTATGAGGACAGAAAAAATAAAAAAAATTATGGATCGGAGAAAGAGGGGAGCAAACAATTCAAATGCAAAAATGGAAACTGGCTGTGTTGGGAGTTTTTAAACTGTGATATTTGTGTTTTATATTTTTTGTCCTTTTTTTACACAATATGTGGGAGAAATGTGGTGTGAGACAATATTGAGGGAGATAGGTGTGAGTGGGTACGGTATGGAGACTTGGTAGTTTGGGGTACAAAAGTTTGAGGACAGTTTGGGGGAGAAAAGTGTGCATGAACAGTATTGAGGGAAATAGTGTGAGGAGAGAGAATTGGGGGAGAAAAGTGTGAGGGGACTGTTTGGGGGGAGAAAAGTGTGCGTGAACAGTATTGAGAGAAATAGTGTGAGGAAACAGAATTGGGGGAGAAAAGTGTGAGGGGACAGTTTGGGGAGAGAAGAGTGTGCATGAACAGTATTGAGGGAAATAGTGTGAGGACAGAGAATTGGGTGAGAAAAGTATGAGGGGACACAATATAGAGGTTTGGGAGTGTGTGGGAGGGCAGCATAGAGAAGTGACAGTATGTGGGGGGAGTGTACGGAGGAGGCACAGTATACAGACTGGGTAGTGTGGGGGATAGTATGAAGAGGGGGCTCAGTGTAAAAAGGAGAGGGCAGTGTGGAGGGACTACAGTAAAGAGCAATTATTCAGGGGCTCAGCGTAGCGCAGATATTTTTATTCAGGAGCATAATATTGACCTATTTTTAAGGGCACCATGTTGGGTTGCGCTGCCCGAAGACCGGAAAATAGGGAAGTCAAAACATATTTGGAAGAAGCCAGCTCGCCTAATAGCCTATTTTTTTCCAGACATCGGAACAGTGTCACTGCTAGGGATGGAAACAGCCATAGTATTCTAGAAAAGGAACCAGCTCAACAAATATAATACAGTGCCTTGCGAAAGTATTCGGACCCCTGGAACGTTTCAACCTTTTCCCACATATCATGCTTCAAACACAAAGATACCAAATGTACATTTTTGGTGAAGAATCAACAACAAGTAGAACACAATTGTGAAGCTGAATGAAATTTATTGGTTATTTTAAATTTTTGTGGAAATTCAAAAACTGAAAAGTGGGGCGTGCAATATTATTCGGCCCCTTCAACGTAATACTTTGTTGCGCCACCTTTTGCTGCGATTACAGCTGCAAGTCGCTTGGGGTATGTCTCTATCAGTTTTTAACATCGTGAGACTGAAATTCTTGCCCACTCTTCCTTGGCAAACAGCTCGAGCTCAGTGAGATTTGATGGGGATCGTTTGTGAACAGCAATTTTCAGCTCTTTCCACAGATTCTCGATTGGATTGAGGTCTGAACTTTGACTTGGCCATTCTAACACCTGGATATGTTTATTTGTGAACCATTCCATTGTAGATTTTGCTTTATGTTTGGGATCATTGTCTTGTTGGAAGACAAATCTCCGCCCCAGTCTCAGGTCTTATGCAGACTACAACAGGTTTTCTTCAGGAATGGTCCTGTATTTGGCTCCATCTATCTTCCCATCAATTTTAACCATCTTCCCTGTCCCTGCTGAAGAAAAGCAGGCCCAAACCATGATGCTGCCACCACCATGTTTGACAGTGGGGATGGTGTGTTCAGGCTGATGAGCTGTGTTGCCTTTACGCCAAACATATCGTTTGGCATTGTTGCCAAAAAGTTCGATTTTGGTTTCATCTGACCAGAGCACCTTCGTCCACATTTGATGTGTCTCCCAGGTGGCTTGTTGCAAACTCTAAACAACACATTTTATGGATATCTTTGAGAAATGGCTTTCTTCTTGCCACTCTTCCATAAAGGACAGATTTGTGCAGTGTACGACTGATTGTTGTCCTATGGACAGACGGTCCCACCTCAGCTGTAGATCTCTGCAGTTCATCCAGAGTGATCATGGGCCTCTTGGCTGCATCTCTGATCAGTCTTCTCCTTGTTTGAGATGAAAGTTTAGAGGGACGGCAGGGTCTTGGTAGATTTGCAGTGTTATGATACTCCTTCCATTTCAATATGATCGCTTGCACAATGCTCCTTGGGATGTTTACAGTTTTGGAAATCATTTTGTATCCAAATCCGGCTTTAAACTTCTCCAAAACAGTATCACGGACCTGCCTGTTGTGTTCCTTGTTCTTCATGATGCTCTCTGTGCTTCAAACAGAACCCTGAGACTATCACAGAGCAGGTGCATTTATACGGAGACTTGATTACACACAGGTGGATTATATTTATCATCATTAGGCATTTAGGACAACATTGGATCATTCAGCGATCCACAATGAACTTCTGGAGTGAGTTTGCTGCACTGAAAGTAAAGGGGCCAAATAATATTGCACGCCCCACTTTTCAGTTTTTGATTTTCCACAAAAAATTAAAATAACCAATAAATTTCATTCAATTTCACAATTGTGTTCCACTTCTTGTTGATTCTTCACCAAAAAATTTACTTTTGGTATCTTTATGTTTGAAGCATGATATGTGGGAAAAGGTTGAAAAGTTCCAGGGGGCCGAATACTTTTGCAAGGCACTGTATATTTAATTACACTACTGTTCCAAAGTTTAGGGTCACCCAGACAATTTTGTGTTTTCCATGAAAACTCATACTTTTACTAATCAAATGAGTTTCCAAATGAATTGAAAATCTAGTCCAGACATTGACAAGGTACGAAAAAAAGATTTTTATTTGAAATAATTTTCTCCTTCAAACTTTGCTTTCGTCAAAGAATGCTCTCTTTGCAGCAATTACAGCATTGCAGACCTTTGGCATTCTAGCAGTTTCACCCCATGCTTCCAGAAGCCCCTCCCACAAGTTGGTTTGGCTTGATGGGCACTTTTTGTGTACCATACGGTCAAGCTGCTCCCACAACAGCTCAATGGGGTTTGAGATCTGGTGACTGCGCTGGCCACTCCATTACAGATAGAATACCAGCTGCCTGCTTCTTCCCTGAATAGTTCTTGCATAATTTGGAGGGTTGCTTTGGGTCATTGTCCTGTTGTAGGATGAAATTGGCTCCAATCAAGCGCAGTCCACAGGGTATGGCATGGCGTTGCAAAATGCTGTGATAGCCTTCCTTATTCAAAATCCCTTTTACCTTGTAAAAAACTCCCACTTTACTAGCACCAAAGCAAACCCCAGACCATCACATTACCTCCACCATGCTTGACAGATGGCGCCAGTCACTCTTCCAGCATCTTTTCAGTTGTTCTGCATCTCACAAATGTTCTTCAATGTGATCCAAACACCTCAAACTTGGATTCGTCTGTCCATAACACTTTTATCCAATCTTCCTCTGTCCAATGTCTGTGTTCTTTTGCCCATATTAATCTTTTCCTTTTATTAGCCAGTCTCAGATATGGCTTTTTCTTTGCCACTCTGCCCTGAAGGTCAGCATCCCGGCGTCGCCTCGTTCACTGTAGAAGTTGATACTGGCGTTTTGTGTGTACTATTTAATGAAGCTGTCAGTTGAGGACCTGTGAGGCATCGATTTCTCAAACCACAGACTTTACTTGTCTTGTTGCTCAGTTGTGCAGCAGGGCAGAGGTGTATCTAGGATTTCTGGCACCCGGGGCAAGAATTCAGTGTCCCAAGCCCCCACCCCCACCCCCCTAGTACATATGCGATTTGCACACTTAGTCATGTACCCACAAGCTCCTCTCCCTAATGCTCTCAATGTTCAGTGAAAAACTGAGAGAAGCAGAAGAGAAGCTCATTGTCACAGGACCATGAGTATGAAAGTCGCATATGAGTGAAGTGTCCATGTGACGACTACTGGAACCTGCAGAGCTGAATCCTGACATCGCAGCTTCTGAATTCTCACAACTAATGCACTGCCTATCTTTAGGATTCTCCCTTGCCGGTGGACAGTCGTGTCAGCACAAGCATGCGATTTGTATACTTCTGACCACATTCCGACTAGACGTGCCCGGCCTCACTCAGTTCATTTTCATTGACTAATGCCACACATGTCTAGTTAGCACGTGACTGCATGTATGTAAATCGCCGGCATGAGAGAATCCTGACAGCGTGCAGTGCACACTGTGAGAAATCAGAAGTCTGCAGTCACAAAGAATGACTGCAGACTCACTACAAACCTGGAAATTCCCTCTAATGCTCCTAACATTAAAAAAAAACTAATTAGTTAGTATAAAAAATAACATTTACATCCAGGTACCTTATAGATGATGTCGTTTCTGGAGCCGTTTTCCTTCTTCATCTTGTCCAGACCCCGTGATGAGTTTTCTCATCCACAGCCTTCCTCTGCAGACTTCCATCTTCTCCGCTCTTTTGCAGAAAATCTCCACATGATGCCCTTAAAGATACAAGTGTTATTATAATGCTCCTGAATAAAATATTTCCCCTCACTATATTGTCTGCCCAAAATATGACCCCCACACTGTCCGTCTTATGGTACATGTTCTTTACACTGACCTCTCCTTTCCATACCGGCCCCCTCTTCACACTGTCCTCTTACACTGTGTCCTCCCTATAGGGCCTAGTCTCTATATACTGTACTCTCATCACACTCCCCCCTCCTTGGTATACTGTCCCCTCCTGGCTGTGCCCTTACACTGTCCCTCCATGCTACACCCCCACTACTCCGTTTCTATTCTGTTCCCACTCACTTTTCTCCCCCATACTGTTTCCTCATACTATTCCCCTCCATCCTCATACTCTCTCCTCTCACATTCCCCCTGTTCACCATACTGTGTCCTCATACATTTACTCCCTCACTTTCTATACTACCTGCTCACCTGGCTACCCATACTGTTTCTGCACACATCCCATCACCCTCATACATGTTTCCTCATACATGCCCCCATTCCCCAATACTGTTTCCCAGGGCCGGACTGGGACTAAAATTCAGCCCTGGCATTTGAAGTTACACAGGCCCACTTGTACACTTGTAGGTTACAAGAAGTGAGGGGAGTGTAACACGACTATATAACATATAATCACAGTTATATTCAGCATTACAGCTCAGTCCTATTTATTGCTTTTAGTTGCAGTACCAAGAAAAGCCGCTACTTTACCTACATAACTGGATGTCGTAGATAATGAAGGGATTGAGATGACCAAAGGCTATGGAACCTCATTCTGATGCGCCATAAACTTTGCCTACAGCCACTTTTGGTTCCGCTGCGCAGCACGAGACCCAGTGACTTTGAAGAGTGGTGACATCAGTAACGTCACCACTCTTCAGATATTCCGGGTCTTGCGCTGAGCTCGGAGACTGTTAAGAGCGGTACTGTTACTACCGTCACCGCTCTTCAGAGTCGCTGGGTCTCACCAGGTCTGGGCTAGTAGTGGGGGTGTCTGATAGACACCTCTCCATTACTTACAGCAGGGATTGATAGCAGCTGACATTATGCAGCTGACATCAACCCTATAAATCATTACACATACCAGAATTAAATGCTCTGGCGTCTGGGAAAAGTAGTAGAGTTAGAGCTATTCCCAGGCGCCGGGTGCTAACTATAACTGTTATCATCCTTGCCTGGTCTCCCTGCAAAGCATTTCTGCTGTATTTATATGCGCTGATCTCAGGCCACTAAACGAGTGTGGTCGACAATACTGAAGTCGTTCACTTGTCCCTACCTGTCCCCATACAGTATCATGCTATCAGCGGCACATCTACAGTTTACACCGGCGATGTGCTGCTGAGAACAAGGATTTCTGTTCCCACATAAACAATCCAATCACTTGATGAATAGGCAGCATTTTGCTTGTTTAGTATAATACACCCCATAGTCCTCCATATATTATAATGTGCACCTCAGTTCTCCATATAGTATAATGCACTCCTCAGTCCCCCATATAGTATAATACACTCCTCAGTCCTCCATATAGTATAATACACTCCTCAGTCCTCCATATAGTATAATACACTCCACATAGACCTCCATATATTAAAATACACTCACTGCAATTCCTCCATATAGTTTAATACACTCCTCAGTCCTCCAAATAGTATAATACATTCCTCAGTCATCCAAATAGTATAATACATTCCTCATAGTGCTCCATATAGTATAATGCCCCGCCATTGTCATCCATGTAGTACAATTCACTTCCCATAGTATAATGCACCCCATAGTTCTTAATATAGTATAATGTATTCCCCATAGTCCTCGATACAGTATAATGCAGCCCACATATAGTATAATGATGCCACCCCAGAGTATAATGCAGCCACCCCACAGAATATATTGTAGCCCCCTGAGTATAATGTAACCCCCAGAGAATATAATGCAGCCCCTCATATAGTATAATGCAGCCCCTGCATATATAATATATGGTGGTAGCCCCCTCATAGAGCATAATGCAGCCCCCCATAGAATATAATGTAACCCCTCCATAGAATATAATACAGCACCCCACAGAATGTAATACAGCCCTCCTCCATAGAATGTAATGCAGCCAGCCCCCCATAGAATGTAATGCAGCCAGCCACCCATAGAATGTAATGTAGCCAGCCCCCATAGAATGTAATTGTAATGTGCTTCTGCAGTGCAGTATAGAGCAACCTCCACCAGGGAGTGCTGGTTAAGGAAAGGAGGTTGTGCACACAGCACAGCAACACAGAACAACAACACAGGTGTCACAGGTAAAGAAAGAGACGTAAGACAAGCCAAGGTCATACACGGAGATAAAAGCGCGGTACAGAAGGGGCGAGCAGAGAATAGTCGGCGACAAGCAAGACGTCAGAGCCTACCGGGAACGTGGTAACCAAAACGTGAGACATAAGACGGAGTCGGGGTACAGGCCAAAGGTTGGAACAAGTCATAAACGGGTGCAGGCAGTCAGAGGCAAAGAGGAACACTAGTACAGGGATCCAGATCAGGTGCTCAAACCGTGCAGCATAAACTATAGCTGACACTGGCCCACAGGCTGTAGAGGACTAAAATAGCTCAGCCAGCTTCAAAGTGAGGCAGAGGGGATTAACTCCCACATGACTAGTCCAGAGATAAAATAGCTGAACATAAATTCAGAACTGGATCATGACAGTAATGCAGCACTGCCCCATAGAATGTAATACAGCACAGCCCCCATAGAATGTAATGCAGCACAACCCCCATAGAATGTAATACAGCACAGCCCCCATAGAATGTAATGCAGCACAGCCCCCATAGAATGTAATGCAGCACAGCCCCCATAGAATGCAATGCAGCACAGCCCCATAGAATGTAATGCAGCACAGCCCCCATAAAATGTAATGCAGCCAGCCCCCATAGAATGTAATGCAGCACAGCCCCCAAAGAATGTAATGCAGCACAGCCCCCAAAGAATGTAATGCAGCACAGCCCCCATAGAATGTAATGCAGCCCCCCAATAGCCCAACAATCCAGTTATCACTCAGTGATATATTTTAAAAAAAACAAAA
The DNA here is from genome assembly GCF_032444005.1 of Ranitomeya imitator. NCBI lineage: Eukaryota > Metazoa > Chordata > Amphibia > Anura > Dendrobatidae > Ranitomeya > Ranitomeya imitator. Next base: position 378,093,036 of record NC_091283.1, read on the forward strand.
AAACACTCACCTCTCCTCCTGTCCAGCGCTGCTCAGGTCTCCGCAGCTGCAGTCTGCCCGGCCACACAGCAGGTGCGCGATCACGTCATCGCGCACCCGCAGTGTCAGCGCCAAGCAGAGCGGGGAATCATGGGAGAGGGAGCGTCAGCAGACGCTCTCTCCTTCATAACTGCATTCAACTGTACCGGCGTCATAGACGCCGGTATAGTTGAATGCGGCGGCGTTGGCGGGGGGTGAGTCGGCGGGAAGGAGGAGTCGGCGCTGGCGAGTGGCCCACGACTTCCACCGGCCCTTCTGGCATTTGCCAGAACTGCCCGATGGCCAGTCCGGCCCTGCTGTTTCCTCATTCATGTCCCCCATTCCCCATACTGTTTCCTCATACATGCCCCCCATTCCCCCGTACTGTTTCCTCATACATTCCCCATTCCCTGTACTGTTTCCTCATACATGCCCCCCATTCCCCCGTACTGTTTCCTCATACATTCCCCATTCCCTGTACTGTTTCCTCATACATGCCCCCCATTCCCCCATACATGCCCCCCATTCCACCGTACTGTTTCCTCACTCCTCATACATGCCTCCCATTCCCCCTTACTATCTCCTTGTACATGCCCCCCATTCCCTGTACCGTTTCCTCATAAATGCCCACCATCTCCCCCTTTGCTCTTCATTGTGTGTCCTCAAATCTCCCCCAAACATTAAATCTCCCCACACACAATAAATAACCCCATCTCCACTCCAAATCTCCCCACACACTAAATCCCCCATCCCCACTCCAAATCTCCCCCCACACATTAAATCCTCCATCCCCACTCCAATTCTCCCCACACACAATAAATCCCCCATTCCCCAGACAGTCCCCATCTCCTCATCCCTCCACAGCCCCTCATCACCCCCATAGCCCCTCATCATCCCCCCATTCCCCACAAAGCCTCTCATCATCCCCCACACAGCCCCTCATCACCCCCATCCCCAACAGCCCATCATCCCCCCTTCTCCCCACACAGCCCCTCATCATCCCCCATTCCCTACACAACACCTCATCATACCCCTTTCTCCCCACACAGCACCTCATCATACCCCTTTCTCCCCACACAGCACTTCATCATCATCTTCCCTATACAGCCCCACTCAAGTAACTTCCATCCCTTTGCAAAATACATCCTCAGAGCCTCACACCGAGTCCTGCGTCCTCATTCCCATTTGCCCAAGGGGTCCATGGTGCAGCCCCTCAGTCCTGTACTCACACCTCCATGGTGCAGCCCCTCGGTAATCTCCTCACACGGCTCCATGGTGCAGACCCTCAGTCCTCTCCTCACATGGCTCCATTGCGCAGGCAGGTGCAACCCCAGGAACCCCTCATTTCCTGCTTCTTTTTTCCAGCAGCCTCAGCAAAAGGCAGCTTCCTGCTATCGGGTCTTCTTCACTGGACTGAAGGCCCCGCCCCTTCTGGTGACATCATTACCTCAAGACATCAACTCCGTTCTAGTCACTACTGTCAGAGCTTCAATTGTACTCTCATCTGTACAGTTGAACACTGGGAGCTGGGACGCTGCAGCTTCTCTGTGCCGGCTGTCAGCTTGAGAGTCGGCACAGAGAACAGCTGACTCCCAGTGCTGGGGGCGGCAGAATGCCGCCGCTGGGGGAGACACTGCAGACCGCCGCATTAGGTGGCCTAACTGCGCCCCCCTGCCAGCTGCGCCCGGGGCACATGCCCCGGCTGCTCCCTCTCCTAGATACGCCTCTGCAGCGGGGCCTCCCACTTCTCTTTCTACTCTGGTTAGAGCCTGTTTGTGTTCTCTGAAGGGAGTAGTACACACCGTTGTGGGAAATCTTCAGTTTCTTGGCAATTTCTCGCATGGAATGGCCTCCATTTATAGGAACAAGAATAGACTGTTGAGTTTCACAGGAAAGGTCTTTTTTTCTGGCCATTTTGAGAGTTTAATGGAACCAACAAATGTAATGCTTCAGATTCTCAAGTAGCTCAAAGGAAGGTCAGGTTTATAGGTTCTCTAATCAGCCAAACTGTTTTGAGCTGTGCTAACATACTTGCACAAGGGTTCTCAAGGGTATTCTAACCATCCATTAGCCTTCTTACACTGTTAGCAAACACAAAGTACCATAAGAACATTGGAGTGATGGTTGTTGGAAATGGGCATCTATACACATATGAAGATATTGCATTGCAAACCAGACGTTTGCAGCTAGAATAGTCATTTACCACATTAACAATGTATAGAGTGTATTTCTGAATCATTTAATGTTAGCTTCATTGGAAAAATCTGTGCTTTTCTTTGAAAAATAAGGACATTTCTAAGTGACCCTAAACCTTTCAACGGTAGTGTATATTACTAATGTTAAAAAAAAAAAAAAAATCTTTGAATGGCCTCATGGTAACGGTGCCGTGTGCACCAGAATCGTGTTGGTGTTTTTGCTGACGGACAGTGTTTGAAACAGGTTTTCAGAACTTTTCCAAAAAAGTTTCAGATATCACATTTATAGAGCTGCATCCTTTCTAGAATACTAAATATGTTAGTCTGCAGAGGCGAGCTGTGGATGTGAAAATTCATTATGGCATCTAATTAAGATCAGGTAGAACAGAAAGAAAACTCCTCCATTCAGAGAAGATGCCAACTATAAAGTACCTGGATTTAAAGGGGTTGTCTGGTCTAGAATAACAAGTCTGCAGTCATTTTTTGTGACTGAAGACTTGTGAATCCATCCAGCATGCAAGCTGCGAGGACTCACCAGTGTCTGCACTTGGAACAGAGGTCAAATGTATTGAGCTAGGCCGCAGCCACTAGATGTACTCTAGCCGGGAGTATGCATATTGCATACTTGGCACCCATTTACGGCGCAGACACCGGCTTATCCTCGCAGCTCGCAGTGCGTGCGCTGGACGGATTCTCAAGTCAAAGAGTGACTGCAGACTTGTTATTATAGACTGAATAACCCCTTAAAATGTCAGTTTCTGATGATTCTAACTACTTTTCATCAAAATTATGGTTCCTGTATACTCCACCAGTCTAATAAAGACTGTTTAAGGGCAGCACGGTGGCACGGTGGTTAGCACTGCAGCCTTGCAGCGCTGGAGTCCTGGGTTCAAACCCCACCAAGGACAACATCTGCAAGGAGTTTGTAATCCGTGTTTGCGTGGGTTTCCTTCGGGTACTCCGGTTTCCTCCCACATTCCAATGACATGCTGATAGGGAATTTAGAATGTGAGCCCCATTGGGGACAGCGATGATAATGTGTGAAAACTGTAAAAGTGCTGCGGAATATGTTAGCGCTATATAAAAATAAAGAAGATTATTATTATTATTATTGTTTAAAAACAACTCCCAGTATCTCCTTCTCATTGTTAAAGACATACTGGGAGTTAAAAGTTCTTGCAATGTAATTGTATGTGGGGCTGATGTGACATTACAATTGGTGCTGTATTCCTGTACTTGTGATGCTTCTGATGATCTATTTCTGTACTGTTGGTGGTTATATTGATGTACTCCTGTGCTGTTACTGGTTCTGATCTTGTACATTTGTAACAATCCATAATTATGATTCACAGCTTTGTTAATAATGTATTTTCATCTGACAAGTTAAGGACGACTACATCTGTATTTATAAGCAATAAATTACTTGGCACTCAGGAGATAGTTATGCAATTTGAGAAGTTCATTTATTCAGTGCATCCAGTTCAAAATTAAACGTTTTCGGTCTAATCACAAGACCTTCATCAGAAACAGTTTTGAATACTGAAACACATATGCAAAAGAACAAAAAAGAAGTTTTATAGACAAAATACAAGATGCACAGTACAATTATATGCGTATAGTACATTCTGCTCATCAAAAAAGAAAAACTACATCACATGTTAAGTGGCGAACAACAATGGTGGCGGTCTAGGTGGATCCAACCTGGTGTGCCGTGAGGCGTGGGTCTCGTTCAGGAGATGCTAAGGACCGTGAACGTGTAAAGGAAAACTGTTGTGAAGTGACCGGACCGAGTCTAGCCGAAGGACTAATAAAATGAAAGCCGACTGACCACCCCAAAAGGATACAGAGACTGAGGTGACCTCCCAAGACGCGGGGTCTTATGGCTAAGGTGCAGGGTGAGCTGCCTAAAACATAAAAACAGATATATGAATACATACAATAATGCCGTAGTGTAGATATGGTACAGAGCGACTGGGCATAAAATCCTAATAAACATGCCATAAGAGAGAACCGCCCCATGTGTGACCACCAGGAGCCTGTATCTAGATGTGTGGGTATAACCACAGGGTGCAATGCATGTAACTGGGGTAATATGCCCCCCAAGGTCCTAAACAATACCTGGAAGCCACAAGAAATATAAATGTGTCAGCCCTCAAGGTGCTAACTGCAGATGGAGTCCGGGAGAAAAAGGCGCCTGAGGAACATAACAGGATAGAGGTATAACATCATACATAGCACTGGCTCTGTAACCCAAGATGGGAAAACACCCCTGATATAATCGTAGTTACCTTTAGGAGTCTGGAGGTATAGGGGATTAGCGCTGCAGAGAGGCGAGATGCTCGCTAGGGTAGTGGCGCTATACAGGAGAGAAACAGGGAGTAGGTAACAGAGCCGTTATATTTGACGGGTTGGATACCTAACTTGTGCACCACCAAGAAGCCCTGAGTGCCGTGTCCTCTATTGCTACATCTGTATTTATGTCGGGAGCATTAAAGGGAAGGTACCGCGTTTGTAGATCATTAATAAATCAATGTAATGTAGCATAACATGCTGTTATAACCAAGTTTTGATTGCATTTGAAACATATTTCATGTGTTGTAGGAGTTTAAAGAAGGCACTGGAGGCTGTTATCTTGCTTTCACAGTAGCAGTACGACACTTTCAGTGTCCTCATATGGCACCCCATTGTCATAGGAGATAACAGACTGACGTCGACCCTATCTTTTGTAATAGAACTGTCACTGCTGTGAACTTGGCATGCCTCTGTGGGCTGCACAATTCACAGTAGTGGGAGTGTTCTGAAGCCATATTCATGTAGCCTTCGGTTGTCAACTGTGCTCGATTCTCGTCTCCTGTCATTAGGATCTGCTAACATAAGCAGTACTGCTTCCAGCAGAACAGATCATAGATTGACAGGAGTAAAATGCGGGAGAAAATCTCAGGCAGAGTATCAGAGACTGCAAAGACATCACGGAGATACAGTATAAGGGTACCGTCACACACTGCCATTTCGATCGCTACGACGGTACGATTCGTGACGTTCCAGCGATATCGTTACGATATCGCTGTGTCTGACACGCAGCAGCGATCAGGGATCCTGCTGAGAATCGTACGTCGTAGCAGATCGTTTGAAACTTTGTTTCATCGCTGGATCTCCCGCTGTCATCGCTAGATCGGTGTGTGTGACACCGATCTAGCGATGCGATCCAGCGATGCGTTCGCTTGTAACCAAGGTAAACATCGGGTAACTAAGCGCAGGGCCGCGCTTAGTAACCCGATGTTTACCCTGGTTACATAGTAACATAGTAACATAGTTAGTAAGGCCGAAAAAAGACATTTGTCCATCCAGTTCAGCCTATATTCCATCATAATAAATCCCCAGATCTATGTCCTTCTACAGAACCTAATTGTATGATACAATATTGTTCTGCTCCAGGAAGACATCCAGGCCTCTCTTGAACCCCCCGACTGAGTTCGCCATCACCACCTCCTCAGGCAAGCAATTCCAGATTCTCACTGCCCTAACAGTAAAGAATCCTCTTCTATGTTGGTGGAAAAACCTTCTCTCCTCCAGACGCAAAGAATGCCCCCTTGTGCCCGTCACCTTCCTTGGTATAAACAGATCCTCAGCGAGATATTTGTATTGTCCCCTTATATACTTATACATGGTTATTAGATCGCCCCTCAGTCGTCTTTTTTCTAGACTAAATAATCCTAATTTCGCTAATCTATCTGGGTATTGTAGTTCTCCCATCCCCTTTATTAATTTTGTTGCCCTCCTTTGTACTCTCTCTAGTTCCATTATATCCTTCCTGAGCACCGGTGCCCAAAACTGGACACAGTACTCCATGTGCGGTCTAACTAGGGATTTGTACAGAGGCAGTATAATGCTCTCATCATGTGTATCCAGACCTCTTTTAATGCACCCCATGATCCTGTTTGCCTTGGCGGCTGCTGCCTGGCACTGGCTGCTCCAGGTAAGTTTATCATTAACTAGGATCCCCAAGTCCTTCTCACTGTCAGATTTACCCAGTGGTTTCCCATTCAGTGTGTAATGGTGACATTGATTCCTTCTTCCCATGTGTATAACCTTACATTTATCATTGTTAAACCTCATCTGCCACCTTTCAGCCCAAGTTTCCAACTTATCCAGATCCATCTGTAGCAGAATACTATCTTCTCTTGTATTAACTGCTTTACATAGTTTTGTATCATCTGCAAATATCGATATTTTACTGTGTAAACCTTCTACCAGATCATTAATGAATATGTTGAAGAGAACAGGTCCCAATACTGACCCCTGCGGTACCCCACTGGTCACAGCGACCCAGTTAGAGACTATACCATTTATAACCACCCTCTGCTTTCTATCACTAAGCCAGTTACTAACCCATTTACACACAATTTCCCCCAGACCAAGCATTCTCATTTTGTGTACCAACCTCTTGTGCGGCACGGTATCAAACGCTTTGGAAAAATCGAGATATACCACGTCCAATGACTCACCGTGGTCCAGCCTATAGCTTACCTCTTCATAAAAACTGATTAGATTGGTTTGACAGGAGCGATTTCTCATAAACCCATGCTGATATGGAGTTAAACAGTTATTCTCATTGAGATAATCCAGAATAACATCCCTCAGAAACCCTTCAAATATTTTACCAACAATAGAGGTTAGACTTACTGGCCTATAATTTCCAGGTTCACTTTTAGAGCCCTTTTTGAATATTGGCACCACATTTGCTATGCGCCAATCCTGCGGAACAAACCCTGTCGCTATAGAGTCCCTAAAAATAAGAAATAATGGTTTTGGTATTACATTACTTAGTTCTCTTAGTACTCGTGGGTGTATGCCATCCGGACCCGGAGATTTATCTATTTTAATCTTATTTAGCCGGTTTCGCACCTCTTCTTGGGTTAGATTGGTGACCCTTAATATAGGGTTTTCATTGTTTCTTGGGATTTCACCTAGCATTTCATTTTCCACCGTGAATACCGTGGAGAATTAGGTGTTTAATATGTTAGCTTTTTCCTCGTCATCTACAACCATTCTTTCCTCACTATTTTTTAAGGGGCCTACATTTTCAGTTTTTATTCTTTTACTATTGATATAATTGAAGAACAGTTTGGGATTAGTTTTACTCTCCTTAGCAATGTGCTTCTCTGTTTCCTTTTTGGCAGCTTTAATTAGTTTTTTAGATAAAGTATTTTTCTCCCTATAGTTTTTTAGAGCTTCAATGGTGCCATCCTGCTTTAGTAGTGCAAATGCTTTCTTTTTACTGTTAATTGCCTGTCTTACTTCTTTGTTTAGCCACATTGGGTTTTTCCTATTTCTAGTCCTTTTATTCCCACAAGGTATAAACCGCTTACACTGCCTATTTAGGATGTTCTTAAACATTTCCCATTTATTATCTGTATTCTTATTTCTGAGGATATTGTCCCAGTCTACCAGATTAAGGGCATCTCTAAGCTGGTCAAACTTTGCCTTCCTAAAGTTCAGTGTTTTTGTGACTCCCTGACAAGTCCCCCTAGTGAAAGACAGGTGAAACTGTACAATATTGTGGTCGCTATTTCCTAGATGCCCGACCACCTGCAGATTTGTTATTCTGTCAGGTCTATTAGATAGTATTAGGTCTAAAAGTGCTGCTCCTCTGGTTGGATTCTGCACCAATTGTGAAAGATAATTTTTCTTGGTTATTAGCAGAAACCTGTTGCCTTTATGGGTTTCACAGGTTTCTGTTTCCCAGTTAATATCCGGGTAGTTAAAGTCCCCCTTAACCAGGACCTCATTATGGGTTGCAGCTTCATCTATCTGCTTTAGAAGTAGACTTTCCATGGTTTCTGTTATATTTGGGGGTTTGTAACAGACCCCAATGAGAATTTTGTTACCATTTTTCCCTCCATGAATTTCGACCCATATGGACTCGACATCCTCATTTCCTTCGCTAATATCCTCCCTTAAAGTGGACTTTAGACAAGACTTTACATAGAGACAAACCCCTCCTCCTCTCCGATTTTTACGATCCTTTCTAAACAGACTGTAACCCTGTAAGTTAACTGCCCAGTCATAGCTTTCATCTAACCATGTCTCGGTTATTCCCACTATGTCAAAGTTACCTGTAGATATTTCTGCTTCTAGTTCTTCCATCTTGTTTGTCAGGCTTCTGGCGTTTGCAAGCATGCAGTTTAGAGGATTTTGTTTTGTTCCAATCTCCTCGCTGTGGATTGTTTTAGAAATGTTCTTACCTCCCTTCTGAGTTTGTTTTCCTGGATCTTCTTTGTTCAAGTCTAATGTTTTTCTTCCCATCCCCTCTTCTTCTAGTTTAACGCCCTCCTGATGAGTGCCGGCCGTAAAGTGAAAGCAGAGCACAGCGGCTGTGCTTTCACTTTCACTTTACGGCTGGCAGTCAGTGAGTGCGGGAAGCAGACGGCAAGGGATCTGACGGACACCAGAATGTAAGTATGTGCTGTTTGTTTTTTTTTAGTTTTACGCTTGTAACCAGGGTAAACATCGGGTTACTAAGCGCGGTCCTGCGCTTAGTAACCCGATGTTTACCCTGGTTACCCGGGTACCTCGGCATCGTTGGTCGCTGGAGAGCTGTCTGTGTGACAGCTCCCCAGCGACCACACTACGATTTACCTACGATGACGGCCAGGTCGTATCGCTGGTCGTGATCGTAGGTAAACCGTATAGTGTGACGGTACCCTAAGATCAGCATTATCCCAGCAGGAGCTGTGACTCATCCCTCAGATAAGGAGCTGCAGGTCTCCAGTGAAATTGTGGAGGAGGGTGAGATACATGTAATCTGGGTGACAGAGACATTTGAAGACTGATGGAAGAGAGAGACAGTAACTGCTGGTGATAGCAGATCACAGGGCAGTCTCCCACAAAATGGCGCTGCCCTGTGATGCTACTCTTCATTCTGCCCCAGGGATACTAGAACACCCAAAATGGGAGGGAAATGGTGATGTCAGCAGTTACTGCCCTAATTTTCCAGCTAACAGTAAAGCTGGTAAGTCTTACTACAGCTGCTTGAGGTCTAAAACGGAAAATACTCCCCCTAGTGGAAATATTTTTCATATTCATATAGAAATGTTTGTAAACATTGCATTAATACATTTTAATTACTATTTTAAACTTCATTTCACAAAAAAAAAAACTACAAGAAAACTGGTGGCACCTTCCCTTTAATGATAAAATTCAGCACTGTAGCATGCTAGATCCTAGGAGTATGCAACATACGCACTGTCAGGATTAGGCTCTGCTTGTCGATACCAGTGGTCATCACATGACCACTCATATGATTTTCATACCCACTGTGTCCTGCTGACTAGCTGCTCTTTCTGCTTCTCTCAGTGACAGTAGTATTTCACTGAACATTGAGAGAATTAGGATGACTAGTTCATCGGCACGTGACTGTAAGTATGCAAATCGCATGTGAGCGGTCAGATGACAACTATTCAAACTGTTTAAGCTGTGGAGGGGGCACCAAACTGAATATGCGCCTCGAGTGCAGGAAAACCTAGATTCACCTTTAACCCCTTCACCCCCGGAGCTTTTTCCGCTTTTTCATTTTCGTTTTTTGCTCCCCTCCTTCCCAGAGCCATAACTTTTTTATTTTTCCTTCAATATGGCCATGTGAGGGCTTATTTTTTGCGGGACGAGATGTACTTTTGAACGATACCATTGATTTTACCATGCCATGTAACAGAAAACGGGAAAAAAATTCCAAGTGTGATGAAATTGAAAAAAAAGTGCAATCTCACACTTGTTTTTTGTTTGGCTTTTTTGCTAGGTTCACTAAATGCTAAAACTAACCTGCCATTATGATTCTCCAGGTCATTACGAGTTCATAGACACCAAGCATGTCTAGGTTATTTTTTATCTAAGTGGTGAAAAAAATTTCCAAATTTTGCTAAAAAAAAAAAAAAAAAAAATTGCGCGATTTTCCGATACCCGTAGCGTCTCCAATTTTCTCGATCTGGGATCAGGTGAGGGCTTATTTTTTGCGTGCCGAGCTGGCGTTTTTAATGATACCATTTTGGTGTAGATACGTTCTTTTGATCGCCCGTTATTGCATTTTAACGCAATGTCACGGCGACCAAAAAAACGTAATTTTGGCATTTTGATTTTTTTTCTCGCTACGTCATTTAGCGGTCAGGTTAATCCTTTGTTTTTATTGATAGATCGGGCGATTCTGAACGCGGCGATACCAAATATGTGTATGTTTGATTTTTTTTTTTATTGTTTTATTTTGATTGGGGCGAAAGGGGGGTGATTTGAACTTTTATATATTTTTTATTTTTTTTATATTTTTAATCACTTTTTTTTTTTAATTTTAGCATGCTTCAATAGCCTCCATGGGAGGCTAGAAGCATGCATAACTCGATCGGCTCTGCTGCATAGAGGTGAAGTACAGATCACCTCTATGTAGCAGAAATGCAGGGTTGCTTTGAACGCCGACCACAGGGTGGCGCTCAAAGCAATCGGCCATCAACAACCATAGAGGTCTCAAGGAGACCTCTGGTTGTTATGGCGATGCACTGCTGACCCCCGATCATGTGATGGGGGTCAGCAGTGCGAGCACCTCCGGCCGCGCGGCCGGGAGCGCTAGTTAAATGCCGCTGTCAGCGCTTGACGGCGGCATTTAACTAGTTAATGAGCGCGGGCGGATCGCGATTCCGATCGCGCTCATTGCGCGCACATGTCAGCTGTACAAAACAGCTGACATGTCGCGGCTTTGAGGTGGGCTCACCGCCGGAGCCCACCTCAAAGCAGGGGATCTGCCAGCTGACGTACTATTCCGTCAGCTGGCAGAAAGGGGTTAATATCTCATCAAAGGTTTCCTTTCAGGTTTTGTATGACTTTACATTTTTGTTTAATTTAGGTCCCTATGATTTCAGATTCTCTCAGTGGAGATCTTCTATATTTTAAGAGAATTTTCCTGATTGGCCATTTAAGGATGGATGGGGGCAGAGACAAGATGGAGGAGAGGATATTACACCTCACCCTAGAGATCCTCTTTCGGCTTACTGGAGAGGTGAGAGATTCTGATGACGTCACATTACATCATTCTTATCTATGGGAATAACAGATGGACAGAAATGGAGAGGTGAGGACTCTGGAGATGTCTGTAGTGAGGTTTATTAATGTGTCTCTCCATAACCAGGATTACACAGTAGTGAAGAAGACCTCTAGTGAGCGTTGTCAGGCCCCTGTGTCTGAGGAATGGGGAAGACCCCTGAGCCCAAGAGCGTGGCCTCCACCTTACCCCCTGATACATGGGGACATCAATGACCAGGAGATCCTAGAACTCACCTACAAGATGATTGAGCTGCTGACTGGAGAGGTGACACTGCTGGGAATGCTGGGACATTATACAGTAACACTATGAAGAGATCAGGGGGGTTGACGGTATCATTGTATGTTTCAGGTTCTTATAAGATGTCAGGATGTTGCCGTCTATTTCTCCATGGAAGAGTGGGAGTATTTAGAAGAACACAAAGATCTGTGCAAGGACGTCATAATGGAGGTTCCTCAGCCCCTCACATCACCAGGTAATAGACAGGACTAAATACACACGGCCTATAATTATCTGTATGTAAAGAATGAATTCAGACCCTGTATGTGTTTCCTCCAGATCTATCCAGTAAGAGGACAACACCAGAGAGATGTCCCCGTCCTCTTCTTCCACAGGACTATAAACAAGAAAATCCCAGTGTTCCTCAGGATCATCAGGTAGATGGAGAGAAGGTGTCATGAGATCTCCCCTATGATGTGTAGACAGCTGTGAAGGTCTTGTGCTCAGTCTTGTTTTATCCACCAGTATTATATGTTTTATACTTGTGTAATGAGAACGGTGGAGATGGCAGGATTAGAGCTGATCATAGATGTGACTTCTCCATCTGTCTGTAACTTTTTCAATATTTCTTTCAGGGTGAAGATCTGACCCATATTAATACTACCGAGACATATGTGACGAGTAATGAGCGGTGTAAAGAAGAGAATCCTACAGAAAATAGCACAGGTGAGTAGGGACCACTAAATGCAGAGAAGTCTCAGATTCTTTTGAGTCACTAGGTGCTACAATTAAGTTTTTTTTTTTTTTAAGCATGTTACACAAATGTTGAAAACTTTTTTTTATTAATGCATTTTTACTGGTGAAGATTCAATGGGTAAAATTAAAATGCCATTTTTTTTTACAACACAGAAAATTAAAATCCCTGGTTACCAAAACTGTGGTTTCTGTACCCAATCAAAGGCCACAGGAGTCACTTAAATTTAATTTAGCTTTTCTGCAAATAAATTACCAATGCTTCCCTCCGCCTTATTAAAACTTTTATTTCCACTTATTAAGTGAAAAAGCATTAAATTGTCACATTCACAAAACCACAGAAATTTGGTGTTAGATAATATCTGACTGCAGCAGAGACACATTGGTCAAAGCAGTGATCAGTGACATGCTGTTCCACCCAGAAGAAGGAATACGGTTATTGCCAGGGTACCTGGGCAACAGTCTATTATTTTGATGCATGCTGATCTCCAAAGTAACAGAGGAACTCCTAGAGAAACTATTTAGAATTAGTGGCTGAAGAGGTGACAGATGATATAATGGAGAATCATATTACAGTGACCCGTTTCCATATGTCCTCAACATCTTGAGCTAAAGTAGGCCAACAGTAATGCTAAGAAATAAAATCCAATGTCTTACGTACACATGGATGTCAGCCAACTTGAGGAAATTGATTCTGTTGAATGACAATGTTTTCAGGTGGGATATCACAGATGCAGACTCTTACATAATAGCATCAGGCATGATATTGAATTAAAGAAGTTGTCCACTATTTGGACAACTTCTTGTCACACCCCTCGCTTGGCCCCCATAAAATAATAAAGCTTATACTCACCTCCTGTGTCGACGCCATTCCCGCGGTGTCGGCAGTCGCTCTCCTTGGGGCTCTCATGTGGTGTTATGACATCAGCGCTGGCGTCACTGTCTCTGCCTTCAGACAAATCTATCATGAAGAGGATGTCTGGGATTAGCTGCAGCCCAAACTTCCTTTTCATAATCGATTTGTCCAAAGGTATGGCCAGTGACACCAGCGCTACGTGTCAAAACACCACATGAGAACCCCCCTGGAGAGAATGATTACCGACACCGTGGGAATGGCACCAGCACGGGAAGTGAGTATAAGCTTTATTATATTATGGGGGCCAAACATTTTGGTCAAGAAGGGGTTGTCCTAATAGTGGACAACTCCTTTAAGGGTCAGCATTTTGGTCTGTATGATCAAAAAAGAACAAGCTAAAAAAATTAACATTTTTGTTCTCAAAGCAAAAGTGTAGAAACAAAGTAGTAGAACAACTAAGAAAAGGAAACTCATAATATTCAAGTGATTATCACTTTTGTTATTATTATCAACATTATTGTTGGGTAAAGAGTCCTCTTCATTCGGTGTCTCCACATCTCTTATGCCTGTTTGATATCGAGTAGTTCTCTGTTACAAGTGCTGAAATTCATCTTGGTGGAGGAAAAGGCTTTAGATAAGAATCCACAGGTTAACGTTCTTTTATATTTCCTGTTTGAGACAGAATGCCTAGAACATGTGTCCACTTTTATATGGAAAGCCTTTGACAGATTATGCTGATGGAAATTTAATGCAAAGGAAAAGGCCCTTTTTTAATACAAAATCTGCTTTAGCTGTAGCAGTGGTTTTAATACTAGAGATACGACCATCCTGATTGGGTACACCTTGTCGCGGTGGGATGGCTTTTACGCTTTTTCGATCCTGTTATTTACATGTACTATTCCTATTTACTTACTGCAGGGTATTTCCTCATTTTGTTTTTATCTTAGGTTCTGTCTGTTAGGTGGCCACAGTGCGATTGTGTACCTACACATTGCTCTTATACCAACAAGTATTCCAGCAAATTTGTCTGGTTTTCCTTATATTTATACTTATCAGCAAGTTGCAACCATCTGCCATCAGCTCATTACTGGCTAAACCAGGCAGTGAGTGACTATCCCCGCATTTCACTTTTTCACCACAATATAAGGATTTTTAGTCAATAGAGGAAGTCCCCAGGACATAGATTGCAATATAGTCAATGCCTGTAAGTTTACACCAATGATTATAGATTGAATCAGGTCATACTCAGAACTTGGGCAGGTGGCAGATGGATGTTGGTCAGATGGAAGTTAAGCTCAATATCTAGCAGCACTTCAAGTCCCAATAAGGCAGGCAAAAGAGAAAAGTCACATTATGGATTTTAGCTACAGCTAGAGAGAGAGATGAGGGGAGAATGCACAAGTCGGGTAACAAGCCAGGTCAAAACCAAACCACAAACGCTTAACTTCCACTCTTTAAAGCGAACCTGTCAGCAGTTTTGGCCGATATAAGATACGGCCACCGCTTTTCAGGGCTTATATACAGCATTCTATAATACTGTAGATAAGCCTCTGGTCTGACCAGAAAGATAAAAAAATAAGTTTTTTTATACTCACTCGGGGGGAGTGGTCCGGTCCGATGGGTGTCCCAGGTCCGGCGCCTCCAATCTTCTTGTGATGCCGCCCAGGAGTTTCTTAATTGCTCCCCGGCATAGCGCCCCTGTGCATGCGTACTTATCTGCCCTGTGGGGGGCAGAATAAAAGTACTACAGTGCGCAGGCGCCGGAAAAGGTCAGAGGCCCAGCGCCTGCGCACTGCAGTACTTTGGTCTGCCCTCAACAGGGCAAATAATTACGCCTGTGCCGGAGCGCGATGCCAGGGAGCGATGAAGCAGCAGGAGGGCGGCATCTCAAGAAGAGTGGAGGCGCCAGACCCGGACCTGCGACACGCATCGCATCGGACCACCCACCCCGGTGAGTATAATAAAACTTATTTTTCTCATCTTTCAGATCGGACCGGGGGCTTATCTACCGTATTATAGAATGCTGTAGATAAGCCCTGACAGGCAGTGGCCCCATCTTATATCGGCCAAAACTGCTGACAGGTTCCCTCTAATTTGCAAAAAAAGGAAAAAAGAATAATAAAAAAATGTATCTGCCACTAGAGCTCTGCACTTACACTCCATAACAGGAACATGCATTCTGAGTATGTGATGGACACCAAATATCACTAACTTATAAATGCCTTTATGAATCTTTACTAAACGTTTTACCAGGAAAGGTTGGTGAAAGGCACAAAAAAACTTGAACCTTTGATAAAGCTACAGATAAATGAAAAAATTGAAAGCGCACAACCTGGTGAACAAACATAGTAATCTACTTTTCCCTGCATCGTCTGTTGCCAGGTTTTTCAAACTCAATTGAATTTTACTACAATTTGTATAGAATTGCTTCTATTGAATTGCTTTAAAATATATAATATTGTAAAGATTAATCTCTCCATGACCGGAGGTATTTTCGTTTTTGCGTTTTCGTTTTTTGCTCCCGTTCTTCCCAAAGCCATAATTTTTTGGTCAAAATGGCCATATGAGGGCTTGTTTTTTGCAGGACAAGTTGTAATTTTGAACAACACCATTGCTTTTAGCATGTTGTGTACTGGAAAATGGGAAAAAATTCCAAATGCGGAGAAATTGCAAAAAGTGCAATCCCACACTTGTTTTTATTTGGCTTTTTTACTATCTTCATTAAATGCTAAAACTGACCTGATGTTATGATTCTTCAGGTCATTAAGAGTTCATAGACACCAAAGATGTCTAGGTTCTTTTTTATCTAAATCGTGAAAATTTTTTTTAAAGTTTGTTTAAAATAATTTAAAAAAATGGTGCCATTTTCCGATACCCATGGCGTCTCCGTTTTTCATGATCTTGGGTTGGCTGAGGGCTTATTTTTTGTGTGTTTTAAACAGCTGACAGGTGCCAGAAAAGATGTGGGCTCATGCCAGAGCCCACATCAAAGGGAGGGTGTCCGACATCGGCGTACTATTACGCCCAATGTCGGAAAGGGTTTAATATTATTCCCTGCTATTGAAGAAAAATAAAATCCCTTTTATTCTTGGCAGATGGTTGTACCAGAACCTCAGATGAACATCTGTTATTTTCACATTTTAAAGCCGAAGATTATGGTACCACACCAGATTCATATGAAGAGCAGATCATTAACCCGGATCCACCTCCAAGTCTTCATATCAAAATTCTTTCAAATGATCCTTTTCAACAAGTCCTGTCTTCTGATTCATCACAGACTGTAGAGCATAATAAAAAAAGAAGGAATGTTGGATATCAAAGAACTCATACAGGGGAGAAACCATTTTCATGTTCAGAATGTGGGAAATGTTTCAAGCGGAGATCATATCTTATGATGCATGAAATATGTCACACTGGGGTGCAGTCATATTCATGTGTAAAATGTGGGAAACATTTTAAAAATAAATCAAATCTTGTTGTACATGAGAGAACTCACACAGGGGAGAAACCATTTTCATGTCCAGAATGTGGAAAATGTTTTACTGTGAAATCAGTTCTTGTTACACATCAAAAAATTCATAGAGGGGAGAAGCCATTTTCATGTTCTGAATGTGAGAATTGTTTTAGAAGCAAAGAAAATCTTGTTAAACATCAGAGAATTCACACAGGAGAGAAGCCATTTTCTTGTCCAGAATGTGGAAAATGTTTTAGGCAGAAAGGAGAACTTACTATACATCACAGAATTCATACAGGGGAGAAACCATTTTCATGTCCAGAATGTGGGAAATGTTTTTATGATAGATCATATCTTCACTCACACCAGAAAATGCATGCAGGGGAGAAACCCTTTTCATGTCTAGAATGTGGGAAATGTTTTAGAAAGAAATCACAGCTGGTTATACATCAGAGAATTCATACAGGGGAGAAACCGTTTTCGTGTTCAGAATGTGAGAAATGTTTTACTCAGAAAGGAGATCTTGGTAGACATCAGAGAATTCACACAAGAGAGAAACCATATTCATGTCCAGAATGTCAGAAATCTTTTACAATTAAATCACACCTGTTTAAACATCAGATAATTCACACAGGGGAGAAAACATTTTAATGTTCAGAATGTGAGAAATTGTTTTCTAATACCTGAAGTCTTAACTCGCATCAGAGAACTCACATCAGAGAACTCGCATCAGAGAACTCACATCATGGAAAAAAACATTTTACCAATAAAGCAAGACTTTTTGCACATCGGAGAACTCGTATAGGGAGGAAGCCATTTTCATGTACTCAGAAATCACTTTTTTAAAACAAAGAAATTATACATGGAAGCAGCGATTTTCATTTTATTGACAAATTCACCAAGACACCGTTAGCAAGGAAGAAAAAATAGTCAGCTCACCTTAATGTAGGCTATTCTTCATCTGCTCCAGCAACCAGTCCAATAGGAAAAAATATGATAAATTTAGCAGGAATAGGGTTAAAATTCCACTTAATGATCCATTGTAATAAATATATCATCTTCCTTATAGTAAACCACATAGCAGTATTGGTATATCACAGCATAATGCCCATATGACCGCCTTTAGCCAACGAGTTTCGACTGACGTCTTAATCATGGTATGACACCGTTAGGCTATGTGCACACATTGCGGATTTGCCTGTGGAATATTCTGCACAGAATCTTCCTCTCTTGGCAGAAAACGCAGTTGAAAATCCGTGCGTTTTTGATGCGGATTTCCATGTGTTTGTTTCATGTGGATTTGTATGCGTTTTTGTACGCTAAATTAAATCCATTAACAAAAAAATTGTGATGTAATTTCTTTGTCCAACCTCTTCATTTACATACTCCATTGAATACCATAATATCATCACATACCATGTTCAAATATGTTTACACACACAAAACAAATATAAGTGAATATCTATCGATCGATATATATCGCTAAATATATCGATAGCTAGATATCGATAGATAGTTATATTGATAGATCTATCTATCTTTCTATAGATCTACCTCCCAGGCAAAATATCCAAGACTTGCCTCAGTCCAGACATAAGAAAAAATGCAGACAGCACTCCATAGCTTAACGGTGAAAAAATGTGGTTTTATTTCAAACCTTCATGCTGTGGCAACGTTTCAGCTCAAATGAGCCTTTTTTCCAGCAGTGATTAACACACATGTGTAGGTTTATATACATAGTTCTTAACAATACTTATTAAGTTACATTTCATCAAAAACGTGTTAAAATACATATTCAAAGATAATTATGTCCAAGTACAATAACATCAGTACAAAAATCTTTTCATATAAAGTGACTCGTGCAATAAAGTGATTCATATATCAGATATGGTGCTAAAAAACATTTGAGTCTAATTATACAGTGCATACATACCGTATATATTCGAGTATAAGCCGAGATTTTCAGCCCACTTTTTTTGGCTGAAAATCCCCCTCTCAGCTTATACTCGAGTCATTCCCAGGGGTTGGCAGGGGAGGGTGAGCAGGGACTGCCTAATTATACTCACCTGCTCCTGGCGCGGTCCCTGCAGGTCCCTGGCTCCCTGGCGCCCCAGCTTGTTCCTGTAGTGAGCGGTCACATGGTACCGCTCATTACAGTAATGAATATGAGGCTCCACCTCCCATAGGGGTGGAGCCACACATTCATTACTGTAATGAACAGTGACCGCTCAATACAGGAAGAAGCTGCAGCGTTGGGGAAGCAGGGACTGCACAGGGCCAGGAGCAGGTGAGTATAACGGGGAGGGGAGCGCTGCGCTGCACGATATTCACCTCCCCGTTCCGGCCGCTGCTCCGTCTTCAGCATCTTTTGCAGTGATGCTTAGGTCAGAGGGCACAATGACGTGCTTAGTGCTTGCTCTCTGCCTGAACATTAGTGCAGAAGACGCTGAAGATGGAGCGGCCCTGGAACGAAGTCAGGTGAATATTGAAAGTGCTGGGGCCCTGAGCGACAGAGAGGTGAGTATGCAAATGGGGCAAGTGTCTGTATGGAGCATCTTATGGGGCCATAACATTTGTGCAGCACTATATGGGGCAAGTGTCTATGGGGCCATAACGTTTGTGCAGCACTATATGGGGCAAGTGTTTGTATGGGGCCATAACGTACACGCAGCACTATATGGGGCAAATATCTTTATGGAGCATCTTATGGGGCCATAATCAACATTTGCGCAGCATTATATTGGGCAAATGTGTCTATGGAGCATCTTATGGGGCCATTATTAACCTTTATGCAGGATTATATGGGGTATATTTTAATATGAAGCATCTTATGGGGCCATCATAAACTTTATGGAGCATTATATGGGGCTCCTGATTCAATATGGATATTAAAAAACACTTAACCTACTGATGTCTCAATTAATTTTACTTTTATTGGTATCTATTTTTACTTTTGATATTTACCGGTAGCTGCTGCATTTCCCAGTTTTTTGTGGCAAAATTAGGGGGGTCGGCTTATACTCGAGTATATACGGTATGTGCAAAATCGGACTTACATTACACCCAGTTAGGTTTTCTCATTAGCACATAGGAGGACGCTACAAAACACCATATTCAGCTTCTCTAAACACAAACTGCTCATGTCAGAGCGCATAATTGCTTCCACATGGGCTGCTGGCCAATCAACAGGCTTGTGTGACAAAATTCGTGTTCGCACATGTGCAGTACCATTTTCTGAACATGTAGACGCCATCTTGGATGTGGAACCACATTCTTTCATACGATCTGTTCACATTATAATACCTAGAAAAAATCTGCAAGTGTCCACCATTCATATGTAGATCAATTTACTTCACTCCAATAGGTCAACATATATGTAAACTTATATTTAGAGATAAATTAACATCCACCACATCCCTTTGCATATTAGAATGCAACCCTCCATTTCTTAAAGGCGCATCATCCTGTCATAAACCAGCTATGTAATCTGCAACATGGGTACAATTTCGAAGTGAACATAAGGAAAATAAGTGCTTAAAGGGATACCTATACCAATATATGCCCTGACTTCATAGGAATACCACCTATCTCTAGGCGGCATCCTATTGTCTGTGCCACTGGTGGGAGGTATACACCCCTATCAGGGTGGGTCCCTCAACCCTCCAGTAATCACTGAGGCAAAAGTATTGATCCTAGCATAGTGCCATTTAAAAAAAAAACCAAAACAAAAAACAATATTGCATTTAAGGACGGGGTCACACTTGCGAGAAACTCGCACGAGTCTTGCACATCAATACCCGGCCCTGTGGCCTGCACTCGGACGTGAGCTTTCAGATACATAGAAATACATGCAGCCGCATGCTCCGGTACCGAGTGCCGGTGGCAGTGCCGGGTATTGAGGTCGAGTCTCATGCAACTTTCTTGCATATGTGACCCGGGCCTAATGCAGATTTTGTGCGTGTGTCTTTATTTAAGGCCAGGATCACACATGCAAGAAACTCGGATGAGTCTCGCATCTTAATACCGACACTGCCGCCATCACTCGGGAGCGGAGCGTGCGGCCGCATAGAAATACATGCAGCCACACACCACTTCCGAGTGCCGGCCGTAGTGCCGGGTATTAAGATGCGATATTTGTCCGAGTTTCTCGCATGTGTGATCCCGGCCTAACTCTTTATCGTATCTATCTATAGATCTATCAATATATCTATCTATTATCTATCGATATATCTATTATCTACCGATATATCTAGCTATCAATCGATAGATATATCTATCGATAGATAGATGAGATAGATATGATAGATATGGGATAGATAGGATATAAATATGGGATGGATAGATCGGAAATAGATATGGGATAGATCGATAATAGATACGATAGATATCTATAGCTCTATCATATCTATTATCTATTTATAGATGTATATATATCTATCTGTGTGTGTAAACATTATTCTTCAATGGAGTATGTGTGAAGAAGAGGTTGGACAAGGAGATTACATCACAATTCTTTTTTTTTTATATCTTTATTTAGCTTACAAAAACACACATCTGCATGAAAAAACCCATGAAAAACGTGGATGTACGCAGCGTCCAACTTGCAGTGTTTACTAACCATGGGAACGTACCCCAATATATCTGCAAACAGGAAATCACTTTTTTTCCCCTTCCCAGAAGCCAACTTTCAGTTAGCTTTAAAGTCATACAAAGCAGGTACAGCTGACCGCACCACCAGGATGCCTGAAGGCTGACTGACTGAGCTCCGCAAACATGCACTGCAGCCGATACCCGGACTTCGGGTGCTTATTGCCAAGAAGATTCAAGCAAACATAAATGCGGACAAGGAGAGAGATGGCAGCACTCACCCATCTTGAAGACAGGTAAAGCTTTATTATTATAAAATCTTCACGGCTCGGAGGTGCATGTACAGATGAGTGTGCAGGTAGCTTTATTTAAAGTGACAAAAAAAGCATGCAATGAAAAAATGCATAAAAAACGCATGCAGAAAAAAATGCATCAAAAACGCATGTAAAAAACGCAGGTGACCTGCCAGTGACCTCAGATGCAGATTTTACCTGCATCAAATCCTGAACAAATACTGAGCCATTCCTGACGGTGGAAACATACCCTTAAAAAGGGTCGTTAAAGTCCAAATCCACTATTAGGGCCGCCGGAGGCAATTTCTAAAGTAAGGAAAAACCTTTTGTAGAAAACGGATCTGACCTCTGTTTGGTGCATACTGTAGATATTACATAAAATGGTTGGCTTGCCCTTCAGAAGTGCTTCGAAGACAATAAATCTGCCCCTGGATCACTATGAACTTTAGTCACCTGTAGTGGACAATTGGAAGACCACAAAATTGCTACTGCCCCCCTCTTACTGTCATTGTAAGCTGAGTAGGCCCAGGGAAAAGGTATTTAGTGCAAACTTAAATGTGCCAGTGTGATTAGCAGTCAGGGCCGTAGTCATGGCCTGCACAGATGTCTGCTTTAACGTGCCCTGGCCATCCGCATCACATACACATATGTTGTGAATTCTGCTCCTGGGCTCCCTCCGGTGGTTGTAAGTGGCACTTTTGTGAGTTCTGCTCTTGGGCTCCCTCTTGTGGTTTCAAGTGGTATGGCTGCTCCTTGGAGTTAGTTGTGGTCAGCTGCCTCCACTTATCATCTCCTCTCTCACCTATTTAAGCCTGGCTGTTCCTTCAGCTAGTGCCACTTGTAAATGGTTCCTGGTTGGATTCACATCTCTTTGGCGTTCCCTGTTATCCTGACCAGTTCTGCAAAGCTAAGTTTTTGCTTACTTTTTCTGTCCATAGTTTGTGGTCTTATCCATTCTGTGCTTTTTTTTTTTTGCCCAGCATTATCAGTTTGAAGTATTTTCTGTGTTGCTGGAAGCTCTGGGAAGCAGAGTGACCCTCCACACCTTTAGTCAGGTGTGGAGATTTTTTGTTTACTCTGCGTGGATTTTTGTAGTGTTTTATACTGACCGCACAGTGTTCCATCCTGTCCTATCTATCAAGCTAGACTGGCCTCCTGTGCTCATCCTGGTTTCATTCTGTGTATGTCTTTTTCCTCTCCACTCACAGTCATTATTTGTGGGGGGCTAATCTATCCTTTGGGGATTTTCTCTGAGGCAAGATAGTTTTCCTGCTACTGTCTTCAGGGGTAGTTAGCTCTTAGGCTGTGACGAGATGCCTAGGGAGAGTTAGGAGCATTCCACGGCTGCTTCTAGTGTTGTGTTGAGCTTAGGGTCTGCGGTCAGTACAGTTACCACTTCCCTCAGAGCTCGTTCCATGTTGCTCCTAGACCACGGCATCATAACACACATAGTCCCACTGTCTCACTTGCCTGGTTTTCAGGGTCCTCCCTGAGTTGCAGAGAGCGCTCTTCTTTCACTTTAGTACATAAAGAGACAGAGTCCAGTTTAAATTAACAACTTTAATTGATTCCATACGCAGCATGTCCAGATCAGTTACAACATTGAAATGGGATTCCACACAGTACACATCCTTTGCTCTCCCTGTGCTCCTCCACAGGTCCCCCGGTATGCTCAAGGGTCATACCGTCTTGCTTGGTACCGCAGTGTCCTCCCTGTACGGCTTAACTACTTTCAGGGGTTACCCTGTCCATTTCCACTCATATATAAGGGCATCTGCAAAAGAAGAAACAAAAAAGCCAGCTCACCGATTGATGTTGGAAGCCCGGGACTCTGTCCTGATGAGACGTAGCAAGTGTCACAGCAGAAAGAGAAAAAAGTTCCAGCTTCCAATAATAAAATACAAAATTTTAATCCAACATTGTTAAAATCAGGATTACTCCTGGGACACCACCATGGCACTGGTGAGACGAGCGACACGTTTCGACCGGCGCAGTGGTCTTTGTCACAGCTAATCTACTAAGTATCACACTTGGTATAAAAAGGAACGAACACCAATGAAAAACAAGAAAAAAATCACATGACCTAAGGTCCTAAACACTGGGATACACAAGATATATAATTTAAACTAAAGATAAATGCATATTTATATTTCTGTTTGGATGCTAATTGCGTTTTGGCATGTAGGACTATATGGAGATATGGGCATGAGCTGGGGGGTCGGGGTTAATAGGGTGGGAGGTGCGCAATCACAGCTGGAGTGTATATAGGGCAGGGGAGTATGGAGAGCAGTAACCCTGATGAAGAAGAGGGCAGCCTCTTTGAAACGCGTTGGTTAATCTTCCCCTTTCCTCTTTTGAGCGCCTCAGCGCTCCATACTGAAAGTGACGTCACAATAGGAGGAGCCTATCGGCCAGTTTTTCTTTCTCTTTTACTCCTCGTGGTTTCCCGGAAGCGCTACCGGCCGGAGCGCCCCTGATTCCACACTGCGATCCTCCACCCGGCACTGACAGTGCCACAGCCCCGGTCACCTGCAGCTCACAGTCTGCAAGCAATTCCCCAGCAACGCACCACACGCCGCAGCTCCCATCTGATAGAGGTAAGCCGACGGCTATCGGTCCCTTCTGGGTATTAGCAATACAAT
Organism: Ranitomeya imitator; assembly: GCF_032444005.1. Lineage (NCBI taxonomy): Eukaryota > Metazoa > Chordata > Amphibia > Anura > Dendrobatidae > Ranitomeya > Ranitomeya imitator. The sequence continues at coordinate 378,117,135 of NC_091283.1, forward strand.
CTTATTGTGTGGGCAGTCCACTGAAATATTGTATTTCACTATTCCAGTAGCTGGAGCAGGATTGTTGCTCGGGTTGGCATTTTACCCTCGGGGTCGTTTTATCTGTCCTGTTTTTCTCAAGCGCGGTTTCTACTTGTTTTAAGAATTTTATGTTTATGGGTGGGCACTACCCTTTTTGATCCCAGCAGCTGAGGAGGATTGTTCTCTAGGGCGAGCGCCAGTGTTAAGGTACCTTCACACTAAACGACGCTGCAGCGATCCAGGCAACGATCCGGATCGCTGCAGCGTCGCTGTTTGGTCGCTGGAGAGCTGTCACACAGACCGCTCTCCAGCGACCAACGATGCCGGTAACCAGGGTAAACATCGGGTTACTAAGCGCAGGGCCGCGCTTAGTAACCCGATGTTTACCCTGGTTACCATCCTAAAAGTAAAAAAAACAAACGCTACATACTTACCTACCGCTGTCTGCTCTGGCTGTGAGCGCCGGGCAGCCTGAAAGCAGAGCGGTGACGTCACCGCTCTGCTTTCCGGCCGCTGTGCTCACAGCCAGAGCAGAGAAGCAGAGCGCCGAGGACAGACAGCGGTAGGTAAGTATGTAGTGTTTGTTTTTTTTACTTTTAGGATGGTAACCAGGGTAAACATCGGGTTACTAAGCACGGCCCTGCGCTTAGTAACCCGATGTTTACCCTGGTTACCAGCGAAGACATCGCTGAATCGGTGTCACACACGCCAATTCAGCGATGTCAGCGGGAGAGCCAGCGACCAAAGAAAGGTCTGGCCCTCTAGCCCCGACCAACGACATCACAGCAGGCTTCTGATCGCTGCTGCGTGTCAAACTAAACGATATCGCTAGCGAGGACGCTGCAACGTCACGGATTGCTAGCGATATCGTTTAGTGTGAAGGTACCCTTATTTCTTAGTTTTATCTTCTTGTCTAGTGCCTTGCACGTCGGCAGCCCCCTCTTTGTTTCTAACCACATAATCTTGCACACATAATGGCTTTTAGTGTGCTATGGCAAGACAGAGATCACCGTATATCTTTTATTAAGGAGCGATTCCTACACAACCACCTAAAACTGAGTCCAACATTGCTAGAGGACTGTTAAAAACATTAGAAAAGCTGCTATTCATTGAAATTCGCGATATGAGGGAAATAGCCTCACTTGAAAAATATGTACAAGCCCAGACAGCCCCCAAAGGGCTAACCATCTATAAGACGCTTGCAGGCGACTTTGGGGACCCTAGTACCCAGGCTGAATGGGACTGCATGTTCAGGGATTTCTCTTTGAAAACAGTCCAGTTCATTATAAATAAGAGAGAGGTCAATTTAAATAAAACTAGCAAAGCCATTATGGATATATTTGATCAATTAAAAGTGTGTACCAACAAAGGTGATTTTAAAGAGCTGGTAGACAGTATTTTGTATAGATTAAAAGAAAAAGATATTATCTCTAGGAAAATTAAGAAATTTAAAAGGGATAATATACCGGATCACTTATATTTGAAGTATGTTAACATTACATCTCCCAGGAGTTCACATCATGAATCTAATGAGATGGTGATACTTGAATATAACGTGACACCATCACATGATGATCTAGATAACTCTATTGAATTTTCAGTCTATGCCAACTCAAATTCAACTCAGTACACGCCGGTCTCGGTTCGCCGGGAACCCCCAATTTCGAACCTGGACTCTCCCACTCCATTAAACTGTAATAATTTACTGGATACAAGTCTATATTCCAACACCCCGCCACTTGACGAAGTACAGGCGGGATCGAGTGGGCTATCTCACTGCCCAACCACTACAGCTAATAAGTTCTCACCCCTTGCATTGTATGAGGATGATAGTGTGGGTAGGGAACATTCCAGCCGAATAGATCCCTGTCTAAGAGAGCACCAGGGACATGTCACAACCACTGGGCCGATTCAACAGCCCTCTAAATGGGTACCTCTGATTAAGAACCCTAGCGGTTCCCACCCATCACAAACCAATAATAAGAGTTGGAACAGTAAAAGGCCCGGGGGCCAATGAACCATCTGGGAGAAACATGAGAGGACCCAAAGCACCATTGCGTCGTTCCTCTATTAACCAGGATTTTTTCCGACTAAGGTCAACAAAACAAAAAGAGGGGGAGGGGGGGGGGGGGGGGAAACGCTCCAAAAATAAAGTAGCGGGTCAGGCAAGCATCAATAAACAGAGGATATATAATTTAAGCGAATATCAATTATCAAGTAGTGAAATATCTCTATTACAAAGGGATTGAAATTTTCACCAACATCCACGGCAAACCCATTTAACTTATACATGTCTATGAAAAAATACTTGCAGAATTTAGCTCTCAAAAAATATTTTTGAATATTGGATATATTCATACATCATTATCTAACCCCTCCAAATTCATCCCTACACAAGAGTTCTCCAATGCCTTCTGCACATTTGACACATTAGTCACGGCAGACATCCGAAAAATGGGCCAAAAAAACAACAAAAAATGTTCCCTATAACCTGACGGTACAGGAAAGAACAGCTATAAGGGCGCTGCAGGATAATAATGACATCATAGTCCGGCCGGCGGACAAGGGCGGTGGAATAGTGATACTGAAAAGATCCATGTATCGGGAGGAATCAATCAGACTCCTTAGTGACGAAATCACGTATAGAAAATTTAAAAGTGATCCAACGGCACATTTTGTTAAGAAACTAAATATTTTATGCTCAAAAGGGAAATCTATGGGCATTCTTAACAAAAAAGAGTTTGAGTTTGTGATGAACCGCACTCCGAGTATAGCGGTTTTCTACCATATTCCAAAATTACATAAGAACCCAACGTGCCCTTCAGGGAGACCGATTATCTCTGGCATTAACAGCCTCACGTCTAACCTTTCTAGGTATGTCGACATCCACCTGCAGAAGTGCATGTCTTTAATACCAGCATACCTGAAAGACACAGGCCACGTATTACAAGTCCTAGAAACTGTTAGCTGGAAATTCAACTATATTCTAGGCACGTTGGATATTAAGTCGTTATACACGATGATCAATCAGGATATGGGTTGCCAGGTGGCAGGCTATTACCTTGAATTACTGGGCATCTATACGCAGACACAGACCCAATTCATTCAAGAATGTATCCAGTTTATCACACAACACAACTATTTTTTGTTTGAGGATCAATTTTTCTTGCAAAAGTGGGGTACAGCTGAGCTACGCCAACTTATATGTAGCCAAATGGGAGGCGTCACATATATATCTAACAGGACAACTCCAAAAAGGCTTAATTTTTTGGCGTTGATTTATTGACGATATTGTGTTCATTTGGGAAGGCTCTCGAAATGACCTCAATGTATTTATATCCAGTCTGAATACAAATGAGTATGGTCTAGAGTTTACCCCCACAATAAGTGACACGAACGTCAACTTTTTGGACCTCGACAGATATGTGGAAGGAAACCAGCTGTTTACTAAATGTTACCGTAAGGAAGTAGATGTGAACAGCTTTATTCACATAACAAGCTGTCACCTTCCCATATGGCTCACTAATATACCCAAGAGCCAATTTACACGTATTAAACGCAACTGTACCAAAGAGGAGGACTACCTCAGGGAGTCAGAAGTTCTAACACAACAGTTCCTGGAGAAGGGCTACCCAAAAACCCTGTTAGAACGAGCGAAAATGGAAATGCAAACCATACCAAGAAATGAACTAATACATCCGGTTAAACCTAAAACCTCAAACGAGGCTAATATCAGGGACCAAATAGGCCAATTACCATTTATATCCCAGTTTCATGCAGGACACCAGCGTTTTAAAAAAATCATCAAGAAACACTGGGTGGTCCTACAAGGCAATAAATTGGTGAGAGACCATTTATCTATTCACCCAAGGTTTATCTACAGAAAAGCCCAATCATTAGGTCATATGATTGCCACCCACTACCAGATTGACCATGGGTAATCGTTCAAGGGGAACGGGGACATCTACCCTATCTAATGGAGGTTTCGCACCGTGTGGAAGCTGTTTTTGTTGTATAAACACTAATTTAAAAAAAAACACGGCAGCTCACATTTAAGGATACTAGTGGTAACAAGGAATTCACCATTAAGGAAAACATCGCCTGCTTTTCAACAGGTGTTATATATCTTACGAATAGCTTTGTCAATCATTTGTTGTGCCTTGTGCTACTAGTCAACTCAATGTTCCTATAGTCAGTATGATTATTCCTGCACACATGTGCCCCTTTGTCCTCAAATTACCAGCTGTACACTTGTAGGCTGCGCAGCTGTATCCAATAAAATTGCTCCACTTGCGCATGCTCTTTGATAACTCTAGAAACTTTATTGACTCTTTTATGCATGCGTAATGAAGGTTTTAAGTAAACTTTATCAATATAACGTTTTGCGCCTTTGCATTGGCCACTTTAATTTAACTCTATATTTTATGTTCATGCATGCGCATTACACATTTCCGGATGCTGATATAACCCATTAATTTACTCCCTCTACCTCCTACACCTGGTAATTAAATGATTTACCTTATTATTCTATTATCTTTATATATAAGGGATATTATCTGATGCTATTACTCATTTTTACCCCTGAGGAAACCACAGCTTGTGTGGCGAAACCTGTGGATTTCTCTCTCCTCATTCTATTTTTGCCTCAATCACTGGTTTCTTCTTATATTTATTTTGCCATATTTGACTATTATTCTCATGGCTATCTGCGCTTAGTATAAGTCCTTTTGCGCTGATATGCCTATCCCTAACTGGCTTAGTGATAGAAAGCAGAGGGTGGTTATAAATGGTATCGTCTCTAACTGGGTCGCTGTGACCAGTGGGGTACCGCAGGGGTCGGTATTGGGACCTGTTCTCTTCAACATATTCATTAATGATCTGGTAGAAGGTTTACACAGTAAAATATCGATATTTGCAGATGATACAAAACTATGTAAAGCAGTTAATACAAGAGAAGATAGTATTCTGCTACACATGGATCTGGATAAGTTGGAAACTTGGGCTGAAAGGTGGCAGATGAGGTTTAACAATGATAAATGTAAGGTTATACACATGGGAAGAAGGAATCAATGTCACCATTACACACTGAATGGGAAACCACTGGGTAAATCTGACAGGGAGAAGGACTTGGGGATCCTAGTTAATGATAAACTTACCTGGAGCAGCCAGTGCCAGGCAGCAGCTGCCAAGGCAAACAGGATCATGGGGTGCATTAAAAGAGGTCTGGATACACATGATGAGAGCATTATACTGCCTCTGTACAAATCCCTAGTTAGACCGCACATGGAGTACTGTGTCCAGTTTTGGGCACCGGTGCTCAGGAAGGATATAATGGAACTAGAGAGAGTACAAAGGAGGGCAACAAAATTAATAAAGGGGATGGGAGAACTACAATACCCAGATAGATTAGCGAAATTAGGATTATTTAGTCTAGAAAAAAGACGACTAAGGGGCGATCTAATAACCATGTATAAGTATATAAGGGGACAATACAAATATCTCGCTGAGGATCTGTTTATACCAAGGAAGGTGACGGGCACAAGGGGGCATTCTTTGCGTCTGGAGGAGAGAAGGTTTTTCCACCAACATAGAAGAGGATTCTTTACTGTTAGGGCAGTGAGAATCTGGAATTGCTTGCCTGAGGAGGTGGTGATGGCGAACTCAGTCGAGGGGTTCAAGAGAGGCCTGGATGTCTTCCTGGAGCAGAACAATATTGTATCATACAATTATTAGGTTCTGTAGAAGGACGTAGATCTGGGGATTTATTATGATGGAATATAGGCTGAACTGGATGGACAAATGTCTTTTTTCGGCCTTACTAACTATGTTACTATGTTACTTCAGGGTTTATTAATTGTAATTGATGAATATTGTTTTTTTTTGTATTTTGGCATTACAAATTGTTCTTATTACTTTTGTTGTCATTCTATGTCAGTATAAACTAAACTTCTGTTTTGTATATAAGATTTTCTTTGCTGAAAATCCTGTGAACTATAATGTATTGAGCATATGAGGATAGGTGGTCATCTAACTGTAAACGCACCTATTTTAAAGTATAAATGACCTATAGGCTTTCTAAGGTTGTTTTTAAATTTTTGTGTTTTTTTTCCCTTTCAATGCCATTCATAAAAAAGGATTTGATCCCTTCTTTTTCTGTGTTGTAAATGTTTTAATAACAGCTCACTACTACTCTTAGCTCATCAGAGAACTCACACAGGGCAAAACAACATTTTCATGAACAGAATGTAGTAAACGTTTTTCAATAAATCGAATCTTGTGATAAATCAGAGAACTCATATAAAGAGGAAGACATTTTCATGTCCAAAACGTTTAACTCAAAAATCTAATTTTCCTAAACATCAGAGAAATCACACATGGAGGAACTGTAGCTATTTTCTTTTTTCTGCCAAAATTACCAAGAAACTGCTAAAGTCAAGGGAAAGTCACACGTTACATAAGAAATGGAAAGTGATTTAGAGCAACGAGTGATGGTACAGGAAATGTATACAATTACCAATAAACATCTGTTATTGAAAAGCAAGCAAAATCCTATTTATTGACCTTCATAACCTCCCCCTGTGTATGAAATATTTTATGTTTCTATACAGCAATCTGCAAAACTTTTAGGCAGGAGTGGAAAAAATGCTGTAAACTAAGAAGCTTCCAAAAATAGAAGTGTTGGGAGTAGGGTTGAGCGACTTTTCTTTTTATAGGATAGGGTTGGGTTTCACGAAACCCGACTGTTTCAAAAGTCGGGTCGAGTGAAATCGGCCGATCCTATAGAAAAGTCGGGGTCGGCCGAAACACGAAACCCAATGCAGTGCATTGGGTTTCTAATGGTTCCCAGGGTCTGAAGGAGAGGAAACTCTCCTTCAGGCCCTGGGATCCATATTTAAGTGTAAAAGAATCAAAATAAAAAATATTGATATACTTACCCACGGACGCGCCCTGGTTCTCACCGGCAGCCTTCCTTCCTAAGAATGAGCGCCTGAAGGACCTTCGATGACGTCGCGGCTTGTGATTGGTCGCGTGAGTGGTCACATGGGCATCACGCGACCAATCACAAGCCGCGACGTCATCGAAGGTCCTTCAGGCGCTGATTCTTAGGAAGGAAGGCTGCGGGTTAGAACCAGGGCGCGTCCGAGGGTGAGTATATACAGTGGGGCAAAAAAGTATTTAGTCAGTCAGCAATAGTGCAAGTTCCACCACTTAAAAAAATGAGAGGCGTCTGTAATTTACATCATAGGTAGACCTCAACTATGGGAGACAAACTGAGAAAAAAAAATCCAGAAAATCACATTGTCTGTTTTTTTAACATTTTATTTGCATATTATGGTGGAAAATAAGTATTTGGTCAGAAACAAACAATCAAGATTTCTGGCTCTCACAGACCTGTAACTTCTTCTTTAAGAGTCTCCTCTTTCCTCCACTCATTACCTGTAGTAATGGCACCTGTTTAAACTTATCAGTATAAAAAGACACCTGTGCACACCCTCAAACAGTCTGACTCCAAACTCCACTATGGTGAAGACCAAAGAGCTGTCAAAGGACACCAGAAACAAAATTGTAGCCCTGCACCAGGCTGGGAAGACTGAATCTGCAATAGCCAACCAGCTTGGAGTGAAGAAATCAACAGTGGGAGCAATAATTAGAAAATGGAAGACATACAAGACCACTGATAATCTCCCTCGATCTGGGGCTCCACGCAAAATCCCACCCCGTGGGGTCAGAATGATCACAAGAACGGTGAGCAAAAATCCCAGAACCACGCGGGGGGACCTAGTGAATGAACTGCAGAGAGCTGGGACCAATGTAACAAGGCCTACCATAAGTAACACACTACGCCACCATGGACTCAGATCCTGCAGTGCCAGACGTGTCCCACTGCTTAAGCCAGTACATGTCCGGGCCCGTCTGAAGTTTGCTAGAGAGCATTTGGATGATCCAGAGGAGTTTTGGGAGAATGTCCTATGGTCTGATGAAACCAAATTGGAACTGTTTGGTATTAACACAACTTGTCGTGTTTGGAGGAAAAAGAATACTGAGTTGCATCCATCAAACACCATACCTACTGTAAAGCATGGTGGTGGAAACATCATGCTTTGGGGTTGTTTCTCTGCAAAGGGGCCAGGACGACTGATCCGGGTACATGAAAGAATGAATGGGGCCATGTATCATGAGATTTTGAGTGCAAACCTCCTTCCATCAGCAAGGGCATTGAAGATGAAACGTGTCTGGGTCTTTCAACATGACAATGATCCAAAGCACACCGCCAGGGCAACGAAGGAGTGGCTTCATAAGAAGCATTTCAAGGTCCTGGAGTGGCCTAGCCAGTCTCCAGATCTCAACCCTATAGAAAACCTTTGGAGGGAGTTGAAAGTCTGTGTTGCCAAGCGAAAAGCCAAAAACATCACTGCTTTAGAGGAGATCTGCATGGAGGAATGGGCCAACATACCAACAACAATGTGTGGCAACCTTGTGAAGACTTACAGAAAACGTTTGACCTCTGTCATTGCCAACAAAGGATATATTACAAAGTATTGAGATGAAATTTTGTTTCTGACCAAATACTTATTTTCCACCATAATATGCAAATAAAATGTTAAAAAAACAGACAATGTGATTTTCTGGATTTTCTTTTCTCAGTTTGTCTCCCATAGTTGAGGTCTACCTATGATGTAAATTACAGACGCCTCTCATCTTTTTAAGTGGTGGAACTTGCACTATTGCTGACTGACTAAATACTTTTTTGCCCCACTGTACCTATTAGGAATATACTCACCCTCGGACGCGCCCTCGGATGCTTCCTTCCTAAGAATTAGCGCCTGAAGGACCTTAGATGACGTCGCGGCTTGTGATTGGTCGCGTGACCACCCATGTGACCGCTCACGCGACCAATCACAAGCCGCGACGTCATCGAAGGCCCTTCAGGCGCTCATTCTTAGGAAGGAAGGCTGCCGGTGAGAACCAGGGCGCGTCCGAGGGTAAGTATATCAATATTTTTTTATTTTTATTCTTTATTTTACACTTAAATATGAATTCCGATACCGATTCCCCATTTCTTAACATATCGGAACTCGGTATCGGAATTTCGATTCCAGATCAGAAGATCGCCGACCTCATGGCCGACCCCACACAGGGGTCGGGTCGGGTTTTATGAAACCCGACTTTGCCAAAAGTCGGCGACTTCTGAATCTGGCTGACCCGTTTCGCTCAACCCTAGTTGGGAGTAGTGATAGTTGAGCACTAACATTCTAGGTACTTGAATGGATTAGGTCAGAAAAATATACCAAAAGTGTATATATACACATATAGATAAGCAAATATACAGAAAGTAACAAATATAATGGAAGTCAATCAGAAACGTGAGCATTTTTCCAGAAGACCCTAACAGGAGGGCGGGGAGGCAGGAAAATCGCCGAAGTGGATTGAAACAGAGCTCAAATGGAATGTGAACATCATGGGGAAGACACCTGGATGCATATCTGACTATCAGGTTGCTGCTGGGAACAATGCTGTTAGAGTATTTATCCACTTTTATGGACTGACAAAACAAAAAATATAATATGACTTGTATATGGCAAAATTAAAAAGAAAAAACCCCGTTTCCTCCACCCCTTAATACCCGAGCCATCTCTCACCGTATTTCCCCGTCGCCTATGACTAAAGTAGATGACATAGCAGAGTGGGAAAGAAAACATATCACAAGGAAATGTAATGTTAACATTTTAGTACCTTACATGGGCATGTGGTATGTGTGACATGGTCAGACACATCTTTATTATTATTATTATTATTATTGTTTATTTATATAGCACCATTATTTCCATGGTGCTGTACATGAGAAAGGGTTACATACAGGGTTATAGATATCGTTTACAGTAAACAGGATTGCAGTGACAGACTGGTACAGGGGGGAGAGGACCCTGTCCTTGCGGACTTACATTCTATGGGATAGTGGGGAAGAGACAGAAGGTAGGGGTGAGGCGGCGGCTCTGGCGGCGGTGAGGCGGCAGCTCTGGCGGCGGCACCTCTGGCGGCGGCTCTGGCGGCGCTGAGGCGGTGGCTCTGGCGGCAGTGAGGCGGCGGCTTGGTTATTGTAGGCTGTACGCTTTCCTGAAGAGATGGGTTTTCAGGTTCCGTCTGAAGGATCCGAGGGTGGTGGATAATCGGACGTGTTGAGGCATGGAATCCCAGAGGATGGGGGATATTTGGAAGAAATCTTGGAGGCGGTTGTGTGAGGAACGAATAAGTGTGGAGGAGAGTAGGAGGTTTTGGGAGGATCAGAGATTACGTGAGGGAAGATATTGGGAGATTAGTTCAGAGATATAGGGAGGGGACAGGTTGTGAATGGCTTTGTAGATCAGTCTTAGTAGTTTGAACTGGATTCGTTGGGGAATTGGGAGCCACTGGAGGGATTTGCCGAGGGGAGAAGCAGGGGAGTAGCGAGGAGAGAGGTGGACTAGCCGGGCAGCAGAGTTGAGGACAGACTGGAGTGGTGCAAGAGAGTTAGCTGGGAGGCCACAGAGGAGGGTGTTGCAGTAATTGAGGCTGGAGATGATGAGAGCGTGCACAAGAGTTTTGGTAGATTGTGGGCTGAGGAAGGAACGGATTCTAGCAATATTTTTGAGTTGGAGGTGACAGGAGGTGGCAAGAGCTAGGACATGAAGTTTGAAGGACAGGGCAGAGTCAAGAGTTACCCCGAGGCAGCGGATTTCAGGTGCGGGTGAGAGCGTGATGCCATTTACCATAATAGATAGATCAGGTAGGGGGGATACGTGAGGTGGGGGAAAGATGATGAATTCGGTTTTGTCTACATTGAGTTTAAGGAAGCGAGAGGTGAAGAAGGAGGATATGGCTGACAGACATTTCGGGATTTTGGACAGCAGAGTGGCGACATCTGGGCAAGAGAGGTAGATCTGAGTGTCGTCCACATACAGGTGGTACTGGAAGCCATGGGACTTTATGAGTTTTCCTAGGCCAAGGGTATAGATTGAAAAAAGTAGGGCCCCTAGGACAGAGCCTTGAGGGACTCCTACAGAGAGAGGGTGTGATGAGGAGGTAGTGTGGGAGTGGGAAATGCTAAATGAGCGGTTGGATAGGTATGAGGCAATCCAGGATAGGGCAAGGTCTTTGATGCCAAGGGAAGAGAGAATATGTAGCAGTAGGCAGTGATTGACTGTCGAAAGCAGAGGACAGGTCAAGAAGAAGGAGGATGGAGAACTGTCTGTTAGCTTTGGCTGTGACTAAGTCATTAGTAATTTTTGTCAGGGCAGTTTCGGTGGAGTGGTGGGGGCAGAAGCCAGATTGGAGGTTGTCAAGAAGACAGATGAGAGGTGGGAGGAAAGTTTAGCATGGACATGTTGCTCAAGGAGTTTTGAAGCTAACGGGAGCAGTGATATGGGGCGATAGCTGGGCATAGCAGTTGGGTCAAGGTTAGTTTTTTTGAGGATGGGTGTGATGGTGGCATGTTTGAAGGCAGAGGGGAAGGTACCGGAAGAGAGCGATAAGTTGAAGAGATAGGTTAGAGCTGGAATGAGCGTGTTAGTGAGGTTGGGGAGCAGGTGGGAAGGGATGGGGTCAAGTGCACAGGTGGTGAGGTGTGATTTGGAAAAGAGGCGAGTAAGCTCTCCTTCAGTGATGTTGGAGAGGGAAGTTATTGGGGAAGGGCAGAGGTTTTGTGAATTCTGCTCTTGGGCTCCCTCCGGTGGTTATGAGTGGTAGTGCTGCTGTCTTTGGATCGCAGCATTTATCAGGTGTGTCCACTTATTGCAATTTGGACTGGGCTATTTAAGTCTTGCTTGATCCTTTAGTCAGTGCCAGTTGTCCATTGTTTTTGGAGGATTCACATCCCTGACTGGTCTCTCCTGTTTTGCTGTTCTTTTCAACAAAGATAAGTTCTGGCTTTGTTTTTGCTGTCCACATGCTGTGGGCCTTATAGATCTGTGCATTTTCATGTTTTGTCTTGTCCAGCTTTGTCTGTGTAAGGATTTTTTGCAGCCAAGCTGTATCTCTGGAGATGCAGATATACCCTCCATGTCTTTAGTCAGATGTGGAGATTTGTATTTTCTGTAGTGGATATTTTCTAGTGTTTTAATACTGACCGCATAGTACTCTGTCCTATTCTTTCTTTTTAGCTAGAAAGGCCTCCTTTGCTAAATCCTGATTTCAGTCTGCGTATGTCATTTCCCTCTCCTCTCACAGTCAATATTTGTGGGGGGCTGTCTATCCTTTGGGGATTTTCTCTGAGGCAAGATAGTTTTCCCGTTTCTATCTTTAGGGGAAGTTAGTCCTTAGGCTGTGTCGAGGTGTCTAGGGAGTGTTAGGTACATCCCACGGCTACTTCTAGTAGCGGTGCTAAGTTCAGGGTCTGCGGTCAGTACAGGTACCACCTTCTCCAGAGTACGTCACATGCTGCTCCTAGGCCACCAGATCATAACACAGAGGTCTGGTATATGGAGTGGTTGGGGTGGTGGACAAGTAATGGTTTGCCTTATTTGGTTGATCTTGTTTTTGAAGTAGGTGGCAAAGTCCTCGGAAGAGATGAAGGGAGTTGGGTGGCAGTGGTGAGCGGAGGAGAGAGTTAAATGTGCTGAACAGTTGTTTTGGGTTGTCGGATAGTGAAGATACAAGGTTGGTGAAATTTGTCTGTTTAGCAGAGGTGAGGGCTGATTTGAAGTCAAGTGTAGCTTGTTTGAAAGCAGTGAAGTTGTCTGACAGGCGTGTTTTCTTCCAACGCCGCTCCGCGACCCTGGATGTTTGTCGAAGTTTTTTTGTGAGATTGTTATGCCAGGGTTGCCTATTGGTTTGTCGCACTCTGCCATGCATGAGAGGGGCGACTGAGTCTATGGCTGATGTGAGGGTGGAGTTATAGAAAGCGGTGGCGCTGTCCATGTCATGGAGTAAAGATATGGAGGACAGGGGTAGGAGAGAGTCTGAGAGTCTGTGAATGTCTAGGTTTGTGAGGTTTCTGCGAGGATGTGGTAGTGGCTGGACCTGGGGGGCAGGTGAGGAGGACAAGGATGAGAAGGTGAGTAGATGGTGGTCAGATAGGGGGAAGGGAGAGGTTGTGAGGTTAGTTAAGGAACAGAGGCGGGTGAAGATGAGGTCTAGCGTATGTCCATCTGTGTGGGTGGCTGTGGAGGACCAATGTGTTATGAAAGGCAATTCAGTACTACAATGGACATAGCGGTCAGAGCACATACAGTGATCTGACAATAACCCAAAATCATAGAACGAGCTCTGAGACGTGGGAACTCTGCAGACCGCAATCCCTAATCCTCTCCAAACAACACTAGAGGCAGCCGTGGATTGCGCCTAACTCTGCCTATGCAACTCGGCACAGCCTGAGAAACTAACTAGCCTGAAGATAGAAAATAAGCCTACCTTGCCTCAGAGAAATACCCCAAAGGAAAAGGCAGCCCCCCACATATAATGACTGTGAGTTAAGATGAAAAGACAAACGTAGAGATGAAATAGATTCAGCAAAGTGAGGCCCGACTTTCTTAACAGATCGAGGATAGAAAAGGTAACTTTGCGGTCTGCACAAAACCCTAAAGAAAACCACGCAAAGGGGCAAAAAGACCCTCTGTACCGAACTAACGGCACGGAGGTACACCCTTTGCGTCCCAGAGCTTCCAGCAACAAATTAGACAAGCTGGACAGAAATAATAGCAAACAAATAGCAAAGAAGAACTTAGCTATGCAGAGCAGCAGGCCACAGGAATGATCCAGGAAAAAGCAAGTCCAACACTGGAACATTGACAGGAAGCCAGGATCAAAGCATTAGGTGGAGTTAAGTAGAGAAGCACCTAACGACCTCACCAGATCACCTGAGGGAGGAAACTCAGAAGCCGCAGTACCACTTCCCTCCACCAACAGAAGCTCACAGAGAGAATCAGCCGAAGTACCACTTGTGACCACAGGAGGGAGCTCTGCCACAGAATTCACAACACCAATGGGTGAGTCCAAAGGATGAAGTAAGGGACAGTAGTTTGGAGGCTGCTGGCTGGTGGGTGTCAGTAGGGATATTAAAGTCGCCCATGATGATGGTGGGGATGTCGGCAGAGAGAAAGTGAAGGAGCCAGGTGTTGTGAATTCTGCTCTTGGGCTCCCTCCGGTGGTTGTTGATGGTAATTCAGTTATTCCTGAGCAGCAGTCTTGGACAGGTGTTTCTGCTAATTGCAATTCTGACTGGGGTATTTAGCTGTGCAGGACTCATTAGTCCTTGCCAGTAGTCAATGTTCCTTTGGAAGTGTTGGTCCTCTGCCTGGCCTCTCCTGCTTGCTGCCAATTCAGCTAAGATAAGTGTTTGCTTCATTTTTTTAGACACACTGCTGTGTGTTTATTTTCTGTGCTTATCTTGTTTCTATTTTGTTCCTGCTACACTGTGCCTGATGTTTTTCTCAGTCTAGTTGGACTCGCTGGAGTCGCAGATATACTCTCCGCATCTTTAGTTAGGTGGTGGAGTTTTTGTATTTTTCTACTGTGGATATTTTGTAGTGTTTTATGCTGACTGCATAGTATCCTGTACTATCCTTTCCTATCTAAGTAGAAGTGGCCTCCTTTGCTTATCCCTGTTTTCTGTCTGCGTGTGTCTTTTCCTCTCCTACTCACAGTCATTATTTGTGGGGGGCTACCTATCCTTTGGGGGTCTACTCGGAGGCAAGAGAGTTTTCCTATTTCCATCTTTAGGGATATTTAGTCCTTCGGCTGTGTCGAGGTGTCTAGGTCTGGTTAGTATAAACAAAAATTGGCGCGCACTCGGTTTAATGGGGGAGCGAGGTGCTGGTATAGTGGGCTGTGCAAGCCCTACGTATATGATAAAATATAGTACACCGCACACTCTATGTGTATATTTGCAAGGTGATGGAAAGTTTATTAACAAGTATAATTATAGTACAAGGAAAGCGACCAGAAGTAACTATGACGTTTCGGCCCAACCAGGGCCTTAATCATATAATCGCTTTACTATGTTTATAGTAGGGGAGGAGAAGGTCCTTGTGGACGAAGCTACACACTGGAATGCCAGATAGTGGTGCGTGTAATAACGCAATATCAGCCCTTGGGTGGATGCTGGTGTATAGTGGTATTAAGCGGCGCTCCCGCGCCGGCAGCAGGGCGCGGGAGCGCCGCTTAATACCACTATACACCAGCATCCACCCAAGGGCTGATATTGCGTTATTACACGCACCACTATCTGGCATTCCAGTGTGTAGCTTCGTCCACAAGGACCTTCTCCTCCCCTACTATAAACATAGTAAAGCGATTATATGATTAAGGCCCTGGTTGGGCCGAAACGTCATAGTTACTTCTGGTCGCTTTCCTTGTACTATAATTATACTTGTTAATAAACTTTCCATCACCTTGCAAATATACACATAGAGTGTGCGGTGTACTATATTTTATCATATAGGTCTGGTTAGTCACACCCCACAGCTACTTCTAGTTACGGTGATAGGATCAGGGTTTGCGGTCAGTAAAGTTACCACTGCTCCAGCGAAGGTCATTTCATGCTGCTCCAAGGCCACATGATCATAACAGTACTACTGGCCAACAATGAGTTAATTGCATCTCAGAAGAAGGGAGGAAAGATCTTGAGCCATTTTTTTTCTCCAGTCTGTTTTGTCTTCTCCTCCCTCTTTATCTCTGGGTGGCTGAAGAGCCTTGTGCTAGCATGAATGTTCAGGAATTAGTTTCTCGTATAGACCAGCTTGCTGCTAGAGTACAGGGTATTTCTGATTACATTGTTCAGACTCCTGCTTTAGAACCGAAGATACCTACTCCTGATTTGTTTTTTGGTGACAGGTCCAAATTTTTGAGTTTTAAAAACAACTGTAAACTGTTTTTTTGACCTGAGACCTCGATCCTCTGGTGATTCCTTTCAGCAGGTAAAAATCGTAATCTCCCTGCTGCGTGGCGACCCGCAGGATTGTGCATTTTCCCTGGAATCTGGGAATCCGGCTTTGCTTAATACTGACTCCTTTTTTCAGGCTTTAGGACTATTATATGATGAACCTAATTCTGTGGATCAAGCTGAGAAGACCTTGTTGGCCCTGTCTCAGGGTCAAGAGGCGGCAGAATTGTATTGTCAGAAATTCAGAAAATGGTCTGTATTGACTAAATGGAATAATGATGCTTTGGCGGCAATTTTCAGAAAAGGTCTTTCTGAATCCGTTAAAGATGTTATGGTGGGGTTTCCCACACCCTCCAATCTGAGTGATTCTATGTCTCTGGCCATTCAGATTGATCGGCGCTTGCGGGAGCGCAGAACTGTGCGCGCTATGGCGTTATCCTCAGAGCAAATTCCTGAGCCAATGCAGTGTGATAGGATTCTGTCTAGAACGGAACGACAAGGTTTCAGACGTCAGAATAGGTTGTGTTATTATTGTGGCGACGCTTCCCATGTCATTTCTGTCTGCCCTAAGCGGACCAAGAGGATCGCCAGTTCATTTACCATCAGTACTGTACAACCTAAATTTCTGTTATCTGTGTCCTTGATCTGTTTATTGTCATCATTTTCTGTCATGGCGTTTGTAGATTCAGGCGCCGCCTTGAACTTAATGGACTTTGAGTTTGCCAGGCGTTGTGGTTTTCCCTTGCAGCCTTTGCAGAACCCTATTCCTTTAAGGGGCATTGATGCTACACCCTTGGCTAAAAATAAGCCCCAGTTTTGCACACAGGTGACCATGCGCATGGCACCAGCCCATCAGGAAGATTGTTGATTTCTGGTGTTGCATAATTTGCATGATGCTATCATGCTGGGTTTTCCATGGTTGCAAGTACATAATCCTGTTTTGGATTGGAAGTCCATGTCTGTGACTAGTTAGGGTTGTCAGGGGGTTCATAATGATGTTCCTCTGATGTCTATCGCCCCTTCTCCCTCTTCTGAAATTCCGGAGTTTTTGTCTGATTTTCAGGATGTATTCGATGAGCCCAATTCCAGTTTCCTTCCACCACACAGGGACTTCGATTGTGCTATTGACTTGATTCCAGGCTTTAAGTTTCCTAAGGGCCGACTTTTCAACCTGTCTGTACCTGAACATACCGCCATGCGGAGCTATATTAAGGAGTCTTTGGAGAAAGGGCATATTCGGCCATCTTCTTCACCGTTGGGAGCAGGGTTCTTTTTTGTTGCTAAAAAAGATGGTTCCTTAACACCCTGTATTGATTATCGCCTCTTGAATAAGATCACGGTCAAGTTTCAATATCCTTTACCTTTGCTTTCCGATTTGATTGCTAGGATTAAGGGAGCTAGTTGGTTTACTAAGATTGACCTTCGGGGGGCTTATAATCTTGTTCGTATTAAGCAGGGTGATGAATGGAAAACTGCGTTTAACACGCCCGAGGGTCATTTTGAATACCTTGTGATGACATTCGGACTCTCTAATGCTCCATCTGTGTTAGGGCTAGCGGAATGCACCAAATACAAAGACAGATAGAGTATGGTGCGTTCGCAGCCCGGGGTCCACCGTGCAGAGATGGAACCTGCTGCCAAGTAATGACGGACTATATGGCGGTACTCATAAGTATACACACGTGAGTTAAACTTCACCCAGCGTGAAGGAAGCGATCCTGTTGCATCACAGGATCGCGGTACCGCACATAGAGCGCGAGCAAGTAGTCAGCGAACTCAACCCCAACTAGGATTGAAGTCCGATTAGACCCTTGCTGGCACAACACCGCAACTGGGTGTGTAAGGAAGCTGAATAACAATATTAGGGCACAAGAGTGCATGCGGTGCCGCACTGACGAACGCCACTAACCACCCAGGCTTGGGTAAGGAAAGCACAGAGGAAGTGCACGGCGCCGTACTGGCGGTCACAGCAACTGGACGCTGTAATGTGTGATTCGTGCTGTAGGATAAGTCGGGCGCTAGATAGCAACCATACACCTTCCGCGAACAGACATTCAATAGGGAAGGGGTATCCAAGGACGACTTGCACTCACAACAAACACACATATGCAAATGTACACTAGTGCATGGCCATGCGGTCATGCGCAGTTTATATAGTTGCAGCACAGGAAGTGGCCACAGAAACTTTGCCCTTCCAAGACCTGCCAAGAGGACCAATGGAATGTGCTGCAGGGCCTGAGCACATGACCCTCGATCTCCAACGGGAGATCTTGCCCTGGGCATGCTCAGTGTGTGCAGACAAGGACTTAGTCCCAGAGAAGTCCGCTCGCTGCTGACCAGCACTGGCTTTAAAGGTAGAAGCTGAAGAAGCAGCAGTAACTCTGTACAGAGTGAGACTGAGCAAGACGCTGGGACTGACGTCCCTGCTGAGCAGACTCCACTGCGGCTGGATAAGAATGGGAGACCGCAGCGGAGATGGCTCGAGATTCCCCCTGTGCAGAAGCGGGAACTCGAGACCTAACATTACCCCCCCACCTAGGGCCCCCCCCTCCTTGGGCCTCGCTACGCTCGAAGGCAGCAATGAGCTGTGGGGCCCGAATGTTTTCAGCAGGCTCCCATGACCTGTCCTCTGGGCCATAACCCTTCCAATCCACCAGATAGAACTTTTTGCTGCGTACCACCTTGCACCCCAAAATAGCGTTCACCTCGTAATCGTCCGTAGACGAACTCGATGTCCCGGCAGATGACTCAGAAAACCGGGACATGTATACGGGTTTCAAGAGGGACACATGAAAGGTGTCGATGATACCCAAGCGTGGAGGAAGAGCCAAACGGTAGACCACAGGATTAACCTGTTCGAGAACCTTGAAGGGACCCAAGTAGCGAGGAGCAAACTTAGTGGACTCAACTCGCAGCCTGATGTTACGGGCGGAGAGCCACACCAAGTCGCCAGGAGCAAAGGTCGGAGCGAGGCGCCGATGAAAATCGGCGGAGGACCTCATTCTCTCCTTGGAGGCCCGAATGGCATCCTGCGTGCGGTCCCAAATGTCCCGTGCCTCCACAGCCCAGTCTGCCACCCTGGAGTCAGCAGAAGACACAGGCATGGGCACAGGAACACGCGGATGCTGGCCGTAATTTAGGAGGAATGGAGTCTGACCGGTGGAGTCGGCTACGGCATTGTTAAGTGCAAACTCTGCCCACGGTAGCAAGGATGCCCAGTCATCCTGCCTGGCAGAAACAAAATGTCGTAAATATGTGACCAAGGTCTGGTTGGCCCTCTCTACCAACCCATTCGTCTCGGGATGATATGCCGAAGAGAGATTCAACTCAATACTGAGTAGATGACAAAGCTGTCTCCAGAATCGAGACGCAAACTGGGGACCCCGGTCACTAACAATTTTGTCTGGCATACCGTGTAGGCGAAAGATATGCTTGACGAACAAGACAGCCAAAGCCCGTGCAGAAGGTAGCCGTGGAAGAGGCACCAAGTGCACCATTTTGGAAAAATGGTCAGTGATCACCCAGATAATGGTGCAGTTACGAGACTTGGGTAAGCCCACCACAAAGTCCATCCCGACCATCTCCCAGGGCCTGTCCGCCACCGGCAGAGGATAAAGCAAACCAGCTGGCCGTTGCCGAGGAGTCTTGTTCTTGGCGCAAGAGACACATGCCCGAACATACTCTGCGACATCACGAGCCATATGCGGCCACCAGTATGTCCTCGCCAGTAACTCAGATGTCCTTTTGGTACCAAAATGTCCACCCACCCTGGACGAGTGTGCCCAAGAGAGAACCTCCGGTCGCAAACTGGATGGTACAAAAGTCTTGCCTGGAGGCACAGACTCTAGCGAAACCGGGGCTACAGTTCTCAAGCTCTCGGTGGGGACAATAAGCCGAGGCTCCTCCTCCTCCTCCGCAGATGACACAACGGAGCGAGAGAGAGCGTCGGCCCGATTGTTTTTCTCCCCAGAAAGAAAATGGAGGGTGAAATGAAACCGGGAGAAGAATAAGGACCATCTGGCCTGGCGAGAATTCAACCGCTGGGCTGTCTGCAGGTACACCAAATTTTTATGGTCTGTGAAGACTTGGAAGGGAAAACGTGCTCCCTCCAAGAGATGTCTCCACTCCGAGAAAGCCAACTTCATGGCTAGCAACTCCCTGTCCCCGATGGAATAATTCCTCTCTGCTGGTGAGAAGGTCTTGGAGAAAAAGAAGCAAGGATGCTTCCGACCTTGAGCATCCTTTTGGAAGAGGACTGCTCCAGCACCAACAGAAGAGGCATCCACCTCCATGATAAATGGCTTATCAACATCGGGGCGATGTAGGATGGGAGCGCTAGCGAAGTGTGACTTTATAGAGTTAAAGGCCTTGGAGACCTCCTCAGACCACAATTTGGGATTCGCCCCCTTCTTGGTGAGGGCAACCAAGTGAGCTACCAAAGTTGAGAAGTGCGGAATGAACTGGCGATAATAATTAATGAACCCCATAAAGCGCAGCACCGCTTTAAGAGAATGGGGTTCCTGCCAGTCCATCACAGCCTGTAGTTTGGCAGGATCCATAGCCAATCCCTGGGCAGAGATGATGTAGCCTAGGAAAGGTAAGGACTCCTGCTCAAACATACACTTCTCCAACTTGGCATAGAGGGAGTTTGCCCGTAGGAGGTCGAAGACTTTGCAAACATCTCTCCGGTGGGAGTCAATATCTGGAGAGTAGATGAGAATATCATCCAGATAGACTACGACCGAGGTGGAAAGCATATCCCGGAAGATATCGTTCACAAAGTCTTGGAAAACGGCTGGGGCATTACAGAGCCCGAAGGGCATCACCAGATATTCATAGCGCCCATCCCTGGTGTTAAAAGCCGTCTTCCATTCGTCCCCCTCACGGATGCGAATCAGGTTGTAAGCACCCCGCAGATCTAGTTTAGTAAATACCCTTGCTCCCCGAAGCCTATCGAAGAGCTCAGATATCAAGGGCAAAGGATACTTATTTTTAACGGTGATGGCATTAAGACCCCTGTAGTCTATGCATGGATGCAATTCCCCATTCTTCTTCTGCACGAAGAAGAACCCTGCCCCAGCAGGTGACACTGACTTCCTAATGAATCCTCTTGCCAGATTCTCCTGGATGTACTGTGACATTGCCTCCGTCTCCGGGAGAGATAACAGATAGACTCGACCCCGGGGAGGCTAAGCACCAGGCAAGAGATCAATAGGACAGTCATAGGGGCGATGGGGCGGAAGGATCTCCGCCGCCTTTTTGGAGAACACGTCTGCATAAGACCAATACTGCTTGGGGAGAGAGGGAAGATCTGCGGGTACCTCTGTAGTAGCAACCTGAATGCACTCCCTCTGACACCTACCCCCACAAGATTCACCCCATCCCAGGATTCTGCCAGAGGACCACTCAATATGAGGAGAGTGGTACCGTAGCCAAGGTATTCCCAACAGGACCTCATCAATTCCCTCAGGAATGACGAGCAGAGATATAATCTCCTGATGAGATGGCGACATGGACAGAGTAAAAGGGATGGTCTGGTGTGTAATCTGTGAGGGCAGTGTCGACCCATTCACCACTCGTACTGTTACTGGTTGAGCTAGCATAACCAGGGGTATTGCGTGACGTTGGGCGAAGGCAGAAGACATAAAATTGCCCTCCGCCCCAGAATCCACGCAGAGCTCTACCGAGTGGGAGAATGAGCCTATAGTAATTGTCCCCTTAAAGGACAATTTAGAGGCAAACGTCGCCGTGTCTAGTGTACCTCCACCTACTACCACTAGATGCTGACGTTTCCTCGACCGCTGGGGACATCTGGTGGCTAGATGTCCTGACTGCTGGCAAACATGACAGACCTTGAGTGCACAAGCGGTCCGGGACTTAGATCCCGCTTGTGACACTTCCCTGGCCTCATGTGACTCAGGAACCAGGACCGGAGATTCCAGAGGTTTGGCGAAGGTAGGAGCCAGCCGAAACCTCTGCCTACACTGGGCTCGCTCTAACCTCCGCTCGTTAAAACAGAGGTCTATTCGAGTGGAGACAGTTATTAACTCCTCCAGTGTGGCAGGAATCTCCCTAGTGGCCAGAGCGTCCTTAACGTGGTCAGCCAGGCCCCTCCAAAATATGGGGATAAGAGCTTTATCCGACCAATCCAGCTCAGAAGCTAAAGTGCGGAATTGGACGGCAAACTGACTGACCAAGGACTCACCCTGAGTTAATGCCAGCAGTTGGAGCGCAGTATCATGGGTGACTTGAGGTCCTAAAAAGACCTGTTTCAGAGTGCTCAGAAACAGCGGAGCACTCTGCACCACATGATCGCCACGCTCCCACAGCGGCGTAGCCCATTCCAACGCCCTGTCCGACAAGAGAGACACTATAAATCCCACCTTAGCCCGCTCTGTGGGAAAACGTGCAGCCAGGAGCTCGAGGTGAATAGAGCACTGACTCACAAATCCCCTACAAAATTTGCTATCACCAGAAAATTTTTCTGGCAGCGGGAGGCGAGAAAATGTCGGAGCAGGGGTGGCAATGGACAGGGTTGCTGCAGCCACGCTAGCAGCCTGTACAGCAACTGCGGTAACATCCACAGCTGAGGTTGCGCTCTCAAGAGCCGCCAACCTACCCTCCAGCTGCTGGATATACCGCAAGGATTGCTGTTTGTCCGTCATTACTAGCCAGACCCTGGCGCTAGTGTAATGTTAGGGCTAGCGGAACGCACCAAATACAAAGACAGATAGAGTATGGTGCGTTCGCAGCCCGGGGTCCACCGTGCAGAGATGGAACCTGCTGCCAAGTAATCACGGACTATATGGCAGTACTCATAAGTATACACACGTGGGTTAAACTTCACCCAGCGTGAAGGAAGCGATCCTGTTGCGTCACAGGATCGCGGTACCGCACATAGAGCGCGAGCAAGTAGTCAGCGAACTCAACCCCAACTAGGATTGAAGTCCGATTAGACCCTTGCTGGCACAACATCGCAACTGGGTGTGTAAGGAAGCTGAATAACAATATTAGGGCACAAGAGTGCATGCGGTGCCGCACTGACGAACGACACTAACCACCCAGGCTTGGGTAAGGAAAGCACAGAGGAAGTGCACGGCGCCGTACTGGCGGTCACAGCAACTGGACGCTGTAATGTGTGATTCGTGCTGTAGGATAAGTCGGGCGCTAGATAGCAACCATACACCTTCCGCGAACAGACATTCAATAGGGAAGGGGTATCCAAGGACGACTTGCACTCACAACAAACACACATATGCAAATGTACACTAGCGCATGGCCGTGCGGTCATGCGCAGTTTATATAGTTGCAGCACAGGAAGTGGCCACAGAAACTTTGCCCTTCCAAGACCTGCCAAGAGGACCAATGGAATGTGCTGCAGGGCCTGAGCACATGACCCTCGATCTCCAACGGGAGATCTTGCCCTGGGCATGCTCAGTGTGTGCAGACAAGGACTTAGTCCCAGAGAAGTCCGCTCGCTGCTGACCAGCACTGGCTTTAATGGCAGAAGCTGAAGAAGCAGCAGTAACTCTCTGTACAGAGTGAGACTGAGCAAGACGCTGGGACCGACGTCACTGCGGCTGGATAAGAATGGGAGACCGCAGCGGAGATGGCTCGAGATTCCCCCTGTGCAGAAGCGGGAACTCGAGACCTAACAATCTGTTTTTCAGTCCTTCATGCATGATATCTTCCGGGATTATCTTGATAAATTCCTGATTGTATATTTGGACGATATTTTGATTTTTTTCGATGATTGGGAGTCTCATGTGCAGCAGGTCAGGATGGTATTTCAGATCCTTCGTGACAATGCCCTGTTTGTGAAAGGGTCTAAGTGTCTTTTTGGGGTGCAGAAGGTTTCCTTTTTGGGCTTTATTTTTTCTCCCTCGTCTATAGAGATTGATCCGGTTAAGGTTCAGGCCATTCATGATTGGATTCAGCCCACATCCGTGAAGAGCCTTCAGAAATTTTTGGGTTTTGCTAATTTTTATCGCCGTTTCATTGCTAATTTTTCCAGTGTGGTTAAACCCTTGACTGATTTGACGAAGAAGGGCGCTGATGTGGCGAATTGGTCCCCTGCGGCTGTCTCTGCCTTTCAGGAACTTAAGCATCGTTTTACTTCTGCTCCTGTGTTGCGTCAACCGGATGTTTCTCTTCCGTTTCAGGTTGAGGTTGACGCTTCTGAGATTGGGGCAGGGGCTGTTTTGTCTCAGAGGGATCCTGTTGGTTCCTTAATGAAACCGTGTGCCTTCTTTTCCCGTAAGTTTTCGCCTGCTGAACGCAATTATGATGTCGGCAATCGGGAGTTGTTGGCTATGAAGTGGGCGTTTGAGGAGTGGCGACATTGGCTTGAGGGAGCTAAGCACCGTATTGCGGTATTGACCGATCATAAGAATCTGATTTACCTCGAGTCTGCCAAACGGTTGAATCCTAGACAGGCTCAATGGTCCTTGTTTTTTTCTCGTTTTGATTTCGTGGTCTCGTACCTTCCGGGTTCTAAGAATATTAAGGCTGATGCCCTCTCTAGGAGTTTTTTGCCTGATTCTCCTCAGGTCTTGGAACCAGTCGGTATTTTGAAGGAAGGGGTGGTCCTTTCTGCCGTTTCTCCTGATTTACGACGAGTTCTTCAGAAATTTCAGGCTGACAAACCTGATCGTTGTCCTGTGGGGAAGCTGTTTGTTCCTGACAGATGGACTAGTAGAGTGATTTCTGAGGTTCACTGTTCTGTGTTGGCTGGTCATCCTGGCATTTTTGGTACCAGAGACTTGGTTGGTAGGTCATTTTGGTGGCCTTCTTTATCGCGTGATGTGCAGTCTTTTGTGCAGTCCTGTGGGACTTGTGCGCGGGCCAAGCCTTGTTGCTCCCGTGCTAGTGGGTTGCTTTTGACATTGCCGGTCCCTGAGAGGCCCTGGACGCATATTTCTATGGATTTTATTTCCGGTCTTCCTGTTTCCCAGAGGATGTCAGTTATCTGGGTTGTTTGTGACCGATTCTCTACGATGGTTCATTTGGTGCCTTTGCCTAAATTGCCTTCTTCTGATTTGGTTCCGTTGTTTTTTTAGCATGTGCTCCGTTTGCATGGTATTCCTGAGAATATTGTGTCCGACAGAGGTTCCCAGTTTGTTTCTAGGTTTTGGCGGGCCTTTTGTGCTAGGCAGGGCATTGATTTGTCTTTCTTCTGCATTTCATCCTCAGACAAATGGCCAGACCAAGCGTACTAATCAGACTTTGGAGACTTATTTGAGATCCTTTGTGTCTGCTGATCAGGATGATTGGGTGGCTTTTTTTGCCATTGGCCGAGTTTGCCCTTAATAATCGGGCTAGTTCGGCTACTTTGGTTTCGCCTTTTTTTTGTAATTTTGGTTTTCATCCTCGGTTTTCTTCTGGGCAGGTTGAGTCTTCTGACTTTCCTGGTGTGGATTCTGTGGTTGACAGGTTGCAGCAGATTTGGGCTCAGGTGGTGGACAATATGGTGTTGTCTCAGGAGGAGGCTCAACATTTTGCTAACCGACGTCGCTGTGTTGGTTCCCGGCTTCGGGTTGGGGATCTGGTTTGGTTATCTTCCCGTCATGTTTCTATGAAGGTTTCTTCTCCTAAGTTTAAGCCTCGGTTTATTGGTCCTTATAGGATTTCTGAGATTATTAATCCGGTGTCTTTTCGTCTGGCGCTTCCGGCCTCTTTTGCTATCCATAATGTTCCATAGATCTTTGCTGCGGAAATATGTGGAGCCCGTTGTTCCCTCTGTTGATCCTGCGGCCCCTGTGTTGGTTGATGGGGAGTTGGAATATGTGGTTGAGAAGATTTTGGACTCTCATTTTTCGAGGCGGAAGCTTCAGTACCTTGTCAAATGGAAGGGTTATGGCCAGGAGGATAATTCTTGGGTTTCGGCCTCTGATGTCCATGCCGCTGATTTGGTTCGTGCCTTTCATCTTGCTCGTCCTGACCGGCCTGGGGGCTCTGGTGAGGGTTCGGTGACCCCTCCTCAAGGGGGGGTACTGTTGTGAATTCTGCTCTTGGCTCCCTCCGGTGGTTGTTGATGGTAATGCAGTTATTCCTGAGCAGCAGTCTTGGACAGGTGTTTCTGCTAATTGCAATTCTGACTGGGGTATTTAGCTGTGCAGGACTCATTGGTCCTTGCCAGTAGTCAATGTTCCTTTGGAAGTGTTGGTCCTCTGCCTGGCCTCTCCTGCTTGCTGCCAATTCAGCTAAGATAAATGTTTGCTTCATTTTTTTAGACACACTGCTGTGTGTTTATTTTCTGTGCTTATCTTGTTTCTATTTTGTTCCTGCTAGACTGTGCCTGATGTTTTTCTCAGTCTAGTTGGACTCGCTGGAGTCGCAGATATACTCTCCACATCTTTAGTTAGGTGGTGGAGTTTTTGTATTTTTCTGCTGTGGATATTTTGTAGTGTTTTATGCTGACTGCATAGTATCCTGTACTATCCTTTCCTATCTAAGTAGAAGTGGCCTCCTTTGCTTAGCCCTGTTTTCTGTCTGCGTGTGTCTTTTCCTCTCCTACTCACAATCATTATTTGTGGGGGGCTACCTATCCTTTGGGGGTCTACTCTGAGGTAAGAGAGTTTTCCTATTTCCATCTTTAGGGATATTTAGTCCTTTGGCTGTGTCGAGGTGTCTAGGTCTGGTTAGGCACACCCCACGGCTACTTCTAGTTACGGTGATAGGATCAGGGTTTGCGGTCAGTAAAGTTACCACTGCTCCAGCGAAGGTCATTTCATGCTGCTCCAAGGCCACCTGATCATAACAGCCAGGTGGAGAATTGGTCGATAAAAGCAGTGGCTGAGCCAGGTGGTCGGTATATGACAGCCATTTGGAGATTGGAGGGAGCGTAAATACGGACAGAGTGAACCTCGAAAGAAGGGAGGATAAGGGAGGGTGGGGGTTGGATAGGGTTGAAGGAACAGTTTTTAGAAAGAAGGATACCCACTCCTCCACCATGTCTGTTGCCAGAGCGAGGAGTGTGGGTAAATTGGAGGCCACTGTAACTCAGTGCTGCAGGCGAGGCCACGTCAGGGGGCGTCAGCCAGGTCTCAGTGAGGGCCATGAAGGAAAGGTTGCGGGAAGTGAAGAGAGCATGGATTATGTGGAGCTTGTTGCAGACAGAGCGGGCATTCCAAAGTGCCCCAGAGAGAGGAAGCAGAGGGGTGGGGGTCAGTGGCACAGGTTTTAAGTGTGACGGGTTGCAAAAGTTTCTCATAGTGTGAGAAGGATAGGGTGAGGTTTGGTAATGAAGGAAGTGGGGGTGGGGCAGGATTGGGGGATGTGTCGCCAGCAGTGAGAATAAGCAGAGAAAGTGAAACAGGTGGGTGAAGGAAAGTGATGATTAGTGGAGCAAAAACGGTGGGGGAAATGTGAGCATGGTTAAAGAGCAGGGGAGGAAAAGAAAGGCAAGTAAATTTTGAAGATAGTGTTTCGTCTTACAGTCTGGCCGGTTTCTGGACTCTTTTCTGCTATATTTCTGATGCCACTTTAAAGATGTCACTTCAAATGATGGCACATCTGACCAAGGCCATATCTGACCCACAGCAAACAACTTATAGCATTTGAAGAGTCCATGAAATGAAGCCAGGTGAGGGAGGAAGAGGGAGGAGTTCACAGCAGGGAGTAATTCACTGGTTGTGGTTAATAGTACAACCTACAACAGTTAATCCTTATGAAGGAGGGGCTCTGAAACTCACAAAGCCTATGCGGACAACCCAAAATAAGCCCAAAATTTAAAGGAAGTGGGACTCCGATACACCATGTATTAGACATAAAGTAGGGCCTCATACATGAGCTAGAAGATCGTTGGGTACAGCCGGGACCAGCTGCTTCGAAAGCATCACCAAACCAGGGATTCAAGCTTCAGGAGGCTAATTTGCATATTCCAGGTGCCTTCTGGGAGAAGCGAAGTCTCCCTAAGCTAGAAGATCGTTGGGTACAGCCGGGACCAGCTGCTTCGAAAGCATCACCAAACCAGGGATTCAAGCTTCAGGAGGCTAATTTGCATATTCCAGGTGCCTTCTGGGAGAAGCGAAGTCTCCCTAAGCTAGAAGATCGTTGGGTACAGCCGGGACCAGCTGCTTCGAAAGCATCACCAAACCAGGGATTCAAGCTTCAGGAGGCTAATTTGCATATTCCAGGTGCCTTCTGGGAGAAGCGAAGTCTCCCTAAGCTAGAAGATCGTTGGGTACAGCCGGGACCAGCTGCTTCGAAAGCATCACCAAATGAATTTTTGCCTGTAGGACATTATTGCAAGAGAGCTTGGCTGAGTAGATTACACAAGAAGGAAAACACACAGCAAGTCAGCAGGATCTAGGAGCAACATGGCAGATGTGACAACCTACATGGTGAGCTGCAGCATGTGCTACATGTTCACAGATCGACCAGAAGAAGAATCCAATTTCACCTGTCAGAAGTGTAGACTAGTGGCCCTTTTAGAAGAAAAGGTGCGGGGTCTGGAAGAAAGAATAGCAACTTTGAAACTCATCAAAGAGAATGAAGACTTTCTAGACAGAACAGAAGCATCTCTACTGGTCACAGAAGGTGCAAAAAGTGTCAGAGAACCTCCAAAAGCAGATGAGTGGAAGCATGTGACCAAAAGAAGCAAGAAGACCATGGAGAAATCACCAACCACACAACTGAAGAACCGATATCAAATCTTTGTAGAGGATGAAGATGGCACACCTAAGAATGAAGCAATACCAGCAAGCAAAAAAGAAAAGGGCACACAGCAACAAGTGACAGCAAAAAGTACAGCCAAGAAGCAACGAAGAGTGGTGGTGGTGGGAGACTCACTACTGAGAGGCACAGAAGCAGCCATCTGCAGACCGGACATAACTGCAAGAGAAGTATGCTGCCTTCCAGGTGCGATGATCAAGGATGTGACCGATAGGATACCAAAGCTCTTCAGCTCCAAGGACGTCCACCCATTTCTTCTGATACATGTTGGCACCAATGACACGGCAAGGAAGGACCTACCGACAATCTGCAAGGACTTTGAAGAGTTGGGGAAGAAAGTAAAGGAACTGGATGCACAGGTAGTTTTTTCTTCTATCCTTCCAGTAGATGGGCATGGCACCAGGAGATGGAACAGGATCCTTGATGCAAACAACTGGCTAAGACGATGGTGCAGACAACAAGGATTCGGATTCCTGGACCACGGTGTGAATTACTTGTACGATGGACTCCTCGCCAGAGACGGACTACACCTCAACAAACCTGGGAAACACACATTCGCCAGAAGACTCGCTACACTCATCAGGAGGGCGTTAAACTAGAAGAAGAGGGGACGGGAAGAAAAACATTAGACTCGAACAAAGACGACCCAGGAAAACATACTCAGAAGGGAGGTAAGAACATTTCTAAAACAATCCACAGTGAGGAGATTGGAACAAAACAAAATCCTCTAAACTGCATGCTCGCAAACGCCAGAAGCCTGACAAACAAGATGGAAGAACTAGAAGCAGAAATATCTACAGGTAACTTTGACATAGTGGGAATAACCGAGACATGGTTAGATGAAAGCTATGACTGGGCAGTTAACTTACAGGGTTACAGTCTGTTTAGAAAGGATCGTAAAAATCGGAGAGGAGGAGGGGTTTGTCTCTATGTAAAGTCTTGTCTAAAGTCCACTTTAAGGGAGGATATTAGCGAAGGGAATGAGGATGTCGAGTCCATATGGGTTGAAATTCATGGAGGGAAAAATGGTAACAAAATTCTCATTGGGGTCTGTTACAAACCCCCAAATATAACAGAAACCATGGAAAGTCTACTTCTAAAGCAGATAGATGAAGCTGCAACCCATAATGAGGTCCTGGTTATGGGGGACTTTAACTACCCGGATATTAACTGGGAAACAGAAACCTGTGAAACCCATAAAGGCAACAGGTTTCTGCTAATAACCAAGAAAAATTATCTTTCACAATTGGTGCAGAATCCAACCAGAGGAGCAGCACTTTTAGACCTAATACTATCTAATAGACCTGACAGAATAACAAATCTGCAGGTGGTTGGGCATTTAGGAAATAGCGACCACAATATTGTGCAGTTTCACCTGTCTTTCACTAGGGGGGCTTGTCAGGGAGTCACAAAAACATTGAACTTTAGGAAGGCAAAGTTTGAACAGCTTAGAGATGCCCTTAATCTGGTAGACTGGGACAATATCCTCAGAATTGAGAATACAGATAATAAATGGGAAATGTTTAAGAACATCCTAAATAGGCAGTGTAAGCGGTTTATACCTTGTGGGAATAAAAGGACTAGAAATAGGAAAAACCCAATGTGGCTAAACAAAGAAGTAAGGCAGGCAATTAACAGTAAAAAGAAAGCATTTGCACTACTAAAGCAGGATGGCACCACTGAAGCTCTAAAAAACTATAGGGAGAAAAATACTTTATCTAAAAAACTAATTAAAGCTGCCAAAAAGGAAACAGAGAAGCACATTGCTAAGGAGAGTAAAACTAATCCCAAACTGTTCTTCAACTATATCAATAGTAAAAGAATAAAAACTGAAAATGTAGGCCCCTTAAAAAATAGTGAGGAAAGAATGGTTGTAGATGACGAGGAAAAAGCTAACATATTAAACACCTTCTTCTCCACGGTATTCACGGTGGAAAATGAAATGCTAGGTGAAATCCCAAGAAACAATGAAAGCCCTATATTAAGAGTCACCAATCTAACCCAAGAAGAGGTGCGAAACCGGCTAAATAAGATTAAAATAGATAAATCTCCAGGTCCGGATGGCATACACCCACGAGTACTAAGAGAACTAAGTAATGTAATAGATAAACCATTATTTCTTATTTTTAGTGACTCTATAGCGACAGGGTCTGTTCCGCAGGACTGGCGCATAGCAAATGTGGTGCCAATATTCAAAAAGGGCTCTAAAAGTGAACCTGGAAATTATAGGCCAGTAAGTCTAACCTCTATTGTTGGTAAAATATTTGAAGGGTTTCTGAGGGATGTTATTCTGGATTATCTCAATGAGAATAACTGTTTAACTCCATATCAGCATGGGTTTATGAGAAATCGCTCCTGTCAAACCAATCTAATCAGTTTTTATGAAGAGGTAAGCTATAGACTGGACCACGGTGAGTCATTGGACGTGGTATATCTCGATTTTTCCAAAGCGTTTGATACCGTGCCGCACAAGAGGTTGGTACACAAAATGAGAATGCTTGGTCTGGGGGAAAATGTGTGTAAATGGGTTAGTAACTGGCTTAGTGATAGAAAGCAGAGGGTGGTTATAAATGGTATAGTCTCTAACTGGGTCGCTGTGACCAGTGGGGTACCGCAGGGGTCAGTATTGGGACCTGTTCTCTTCAACATATTCATTAATGATCTGGTAGAAGGTTTACACAGTAAAATATCGATATTTGCAGATGATACAAAACTATGTAAAGCAGTTAATACAAGAGAAGATAGTATTCTGCTACAGATGGATCTGGATAAGTTGGAAACTTGGGCTGAAAGGTGGCAGATGAGGTTTAACAATGATAAATGTAAGGTTATACACATGGGAAGAGGGAATCAATATCACCATTACACACTGAACGGGAAACCACTGGGTAAATCTGACAGGGAGAAGGACTTGGGGATCCTAGTTAATGATAAACTTACCTGGAGCAGCCAGTGCCAGGCAGCAGCTGCCAAGGCAAACAGGATCATGGGGTGCATTAAAAGAGGTCTGGATACACATGATGAGAGCATTATACTGCCTCTGTACAAATCCCTAGTTAGACCGCACATGGAGTACTGTGTCCAGTTTTGGGCACCGGTGCTCAGGAAGGATATAATGGAACTAGAGAGAGTACAAAGGAGGGCAACAAAATTAATAAAGGGGATGGGAGAACTACAATACCCAGATAGATTAGCGAAATTAGGATTATTTAGTCTAGAAAAAAGACGACTGAGGGGCGATCTAATAACCATGTATAAGTATATAAGGGGACAATACAAATATCTCGCTGAGGATCTGTTTATACCAAGGAAGGTGACGGGCACAAGGGGGCATTCTTTGCGTCTGGAGGAGAGAAGGTTTTTCCACCAACATAGAAGAGGATTCTTTACTGTTAGGGCAGTGAGAATCTGGAATTGCTTGCCTGAGGAGGTGGTGATGGCGAACTCAGTCGAGGGGTTCAAGAGAGGCCTGGATGTCTTCCTGGAGCAGAACAATATTGTATCATACAATTATTAGGTTCTGTAGAAGGACGTAGATCTGGGGATTTATTATGATGGAATATAGGCTGAACTGGATGGACAAATGTCTTTTTTCAGCCTTACTAACTATGTTACTATGTTACATGTGTCTCATCATCTACCTCTTGAGACACTAATTGCCTTTGCGAAATCTGACCTTGGCTACTCAAATATTTGTGCATCACTGCACATGATCTCCTCATGTCCCTTTTGAAACGTGAAGGGCGAGAGGCCACAATCAAAAATGGAAATGTTAAGAGCTCCATGGAGTGTCTGAGTATGGGATCACTTAACTCCTGGTACTTGCCATGGTGGGAGGGAGTAGGATCAGAGTTAGGATTATATGGTCCAGACTCTGAGACATTGGCTTTGGTGGATTAGGCGTTCAGTGAGTATGGTTAAATTAAGATTACTAAAGGAGTCTGTGTCATTATTTCAAATAAAGGACTTTCTGGGTGTCTGTTTTTATACAATGTCACTATGGGGTTACTAATGGATTGGTGTCTTATAGACGGCTCTCCATTACTAAATTGTGGGCTTGATGTCACTTGACAATACAAAGGTGACATCAACCCCACAAATATGAGCCACACTTGCCACCACTACAGGGCAAGTGGGAAGAGCGAGACTAAGTGCCAGATTTGGCTTATAGATGCGCCTTTTCTGGGGTGGCTAAGAGCTGATATTTTTAATCTGGGAGGGGCCAAAATCCATGGCCTTTTCCTAGACTATTAACATCAGCCCGCAGTTTTCTGCCTAGCCTTTGCTGGTTAGATTTTATAGGGGGACCCTATGCAAATTTCTTTCTGGCCCCCCCCCCATAAACTAGCCAGTAAAGTCTAAGCAAACCACTATGAGCTGATATTAATAACCTGGGAGCCTTTATGGCTATCGGCTCCTTCTCAGAATATTAACAACTGCCCTCAGCCGTCAGCTTTCCCACTGCTGGTTATTAAAATTAAGTGGGAGGCTATGCAATTTTTGTTTTCTTTTTCTTCTTTAAAATTAACAGTTGCTGTCTGGTTACAGCCTATGCACGTTCGTTCTGTTAACGCTCCTACATAAGCTGGTGACAATGTGTGTGTAGGTTTGTGTGTGTTTGTGTTTACTTATCAGCTTAGTAATGAGGGTGTCTGGTAGGCCGGAGTCACACTACAGCAAGATACGGCCGAGTCTCGCTGGTTAAAACCAAGCTCTTGCACCGGCACTCCGGAGCGGAGTGTGCAGCTCCATGTATTGCTGTGCGGCCGCACGCTCCGCTCTGGAGTGCCGGTGCCAGAGCTTGTTTTTAACCAGCGAGACTTGGCCGTATCTCACTGTGTGTGATCCTGGCCTTAGCCTAAAGCTAGGTGTCAATGAGAGCTGCTGACACCAAGCCCTAATCCCATTACCCTGATGCTATTGCAACAACATGAAAAAGATGGTGTTGAACAAAGAAATTACATCACAAAACTTTTTTTTAACATATCTTTATTTAGATCAAAAACCATATGCAGTGCCCCAGAGACCTGGTCATTGCAGTAATGTCGCTCTGCCACTAAGGGGAGTGATGGTACGTCTGATGGCACTAAAGGAGTTAATCTGACCAGGTATCACCAGCACACATTACACTTCACACTCCGGCCACTAGGGGGAGCAAAAGGTTCTATTTATTAGGCCACTCCTCACACTGGTAAAACTAGGGGTTGGATAGGAAGTTAGTTAGAAGCTGACTGGGTTTTGTCCAGGCAACATCCCGTGGCAGGGGGTGTTGCGGGGGAGGATTCAGGGGGGTCCCTGTCAGGCGTGGGAACCTGGCAGGTACCTAGCGACAAGAACAGAACGAAACGGAACCGTGCCTGCACTACCTTGCGGCGGTATCCTTAGAAAGGACACAAAGCGAAGGATATTGTGGACAGTGAGAAACGAGATCAAGCACAAAGGAGAGCCAGTAGGAGTCGTGCCCGGAGAATGGCAACATCCTACTGAGGCGCGTAGCCGGTGCCCGGAACACCGAGGAAGTAACTGACTTTATGCCTTACTTCAAATACCGCAAGACAGTTAATTATAGGTTGGCTGTCTACCTTACATCACCTACGCAGACATAGGGGGCAACGCGTGGAGAGGGGCATCTCTAGGGTCCCGGAAGAGCTCCGAGCCTACCCGTCATATGGGTGCATCCTAGCCACAACATCCCTGGGGGACGGAGAATAGAAAGAACTAGAAAGAACTGGAATGAACGAGAATAGAAGTTGTGAGGACTATGCTCAGCAGGGAAGCACTACAACACACAGGCGCTAGTGGTAGGCAACGATTTCCACCTGCAAAGGGAACTCTGGATGTGCCTTCGGACCGGCCGGTCTCAGACAGCCCTGTTAACTGTGCTCTGGATTGAGGATCCTGAAGTCACCAGTAAAGAGGTAAAGAGACTGCAACCCTGTGTCCTCGTTATTGTCTGCACTTCACACCATCACCATCCACCTTACTGGGAAGCCCTGGGGACATACTTCACCTGTGGGAAGGTATACCATCTAGCTGCCATCACATCACCCCAGTGGACCCCAAGCAGCGTCGGTCACTGTGACCGAACACCACAGGTGGCGTCACGAATCCTTGAAAGACTTGTATCACCTTTCATTGGATGCCCCTTAGCAGGGTCACGGACCGGGTCCAGTCACCGTGACATCCCCAGAACTGAGCCAGCAGAGGACCGGTACCGAGTAACCCGCGGCCCTGCGTCTGGAGGCGCTCCACATACAAAAACACGTTTTTTCCGCAGCATTTTTCCTGTCAAGAGATGCAGAAATCTTTCAGAAATTTCTGCAAGCAAATACTCAACGTGCTCACATAGCCTTAATAGGGAAAAGAAAATATGTAGCACTGAAAATGACTTTTAGTTTAGGTAGCAGGAGCATGTCCACTTAGGCTACTTTCACACTTCCGTCTTTATAAAGACGTTGCAATGCGTCGTTCTGTGCAAAAAACGCATCCTGCAAAGTTGCCCGCAGGATGCGTTTTTTGCACATAGACTTGTATTACCGACGCATCGCGATGTATGGACACACGTTCCATACGTCGTGCACTGGATACGTCGGTAATTGGCGGACCATCGTCACAAAAAAAGTTCAATGTAGCTTTTTTTGTGCGACGCATCTGCCATTTTCCACCGTGCATGCGCGGCTGAAACTCTGCCCCATCCTCCCCGAAACTCATAATGGGCGTCTGAAAACTGCATCCGCTGCCCACGTTGTGCACTATTTTGCACAACGTCCGTCGGTACATCGGGCCGACAGATTGCGACGGCCCCGTACTGACGGAAATGTGAAAGTAGCCTTACCGGTCCCTTACAGCGTGCCTTCAACCTTTAAAATTAGGTATATAAGATATATGTGCAAACTTTCCACTATTGGGCTATGTGCACATGATGCGTTTTTAATGCGTTTTAACAGTTTTTTTTTGCATGGAAATGGTCCAAAAATGCAATGGAATACTTATGCAAGATAATTCAATGACGATCCTGAAGTGTTGTGCACATGATCAGTAAATTTCAGTCCGTTTTTGCAGCGTTTTATTTTCTGCAGCACGTCAATTCTTTGTGCATTTTTGCCTGCGTTTTTGCCCCTTTGAATGGACAAGAAGAAAACGCATCAAAAAGGTGCATATTTTCCTCTGCGTTTTTCTGCCAAGACAGACAGTAACCTTTCAGAAATTTCTGCAAGCAAGTATGCAACGTGCGCACGTAGCCTGAGAAGGACTATAAGGCCGGGATCACACATACACGAGATACGGCCGAGTCTTGCAGGTGAAAACCCAGCTCTGGCGCCGGCACTACAGAGCGGAGCGTGCAGCTCCATGTATTGCTGTGCGGCTGCACGCTCCGCTCCGGAGTTCCGGCACCAGAGCTGGGTTTTCACCTGTGAGACTCAGCCGTATCTTGCGTAAGTGTGATCCCGGCCTTAGGCTACTTTCACACTAGCGTTGTTTGCTGTACGTCGCAATGCGTCGTTTTGGTGAAAAAACGCATCCTGCAAATGTGCTTGCAGGATGCGTTTTTTCTCCATAGACTTGCATTAGCGACGCATTGCGACTAATGGCCACACGCGTCGTGCAACGGATGCATCGTGTTTTGGTGAACCGTCTTTTTTGTGTGCGTCGTGTCCGCCATTTCTGACCGCACAGCCAGAACTCCGCCCCCTCCTCCCCGGACCTTACAATGGGGCATCCGCTGCCCCCGTTGTTCATTTTTTTCGCAGTTTGCGTCTGTATGTCGGGCCGACGCATGGCGACGACCCCGTACCGACGCTAGTGTGAAAGTAGCCTCAGGCTTAAACCCTGCCTATATGCCTTTAATCCAAAACGATGCCTCCTCCATGAGCTTTTCCTACAATAAATGCATGTGTCAATGGTCTTACTAGAGAAAGGACAGTATACAGCCCTGAAAAGTACTTTTAATGGTGCAGCAGCAGTATACAAGTACTGCAATAGCAATTATACTCTGACTATATCCCTGCTGTAAAATATGCTCGCAATCCTAGATCTACTCTCCCTGAACTGAGGGATCTCTGAGTTTTATATAAGAACTGATGATGCAATTCAGCTGTCTAATCAAAGTAATGCCAGCAACTAACATGGCTACGACAATACCATGTGTGGCGGGTAGGGTTGAGCGACTTTTACTTTTTTAGGGTCGAGTCGGGTTTCGCGAAACCCGACTATCTCTAAAGTCGAGTCGAGTGAAATCGGCCGATTATGGCGAAAAGTCGGGGATCGACCGAAACACGAAACCCAATGCAAAGTCAATGGGAATTTTTTATTTACTTTTTATTTTTTTTCTCTCTCTCTCTCCCTCTCTCTCTCTCTCCTCCGTCCCTGAACAGAAAAGCTGGTGTTACACATTGCAAATCGCTACAGCGCACAATCGACAAGATGACGATAGGCGTCCACGCCCCTAAGACCTATGTCATCACTCTGCCCATGCTCCTTCATTGGCTGAAAAAATGGCGCCAAGCGCATCATATGAAACGCGACTTTGGCGCGAAAGTCGCGTACCGCATGGCCGTCCCCACACAGGGATCAGGTTGGGTTTCATGAAACCCGACTTTGCCAAAAGTCAGCGACTTTTTAAAATGAACGATCCGTTTCGCTCAACCCTAGTGGCGGGCAATCCCTGCATGGCTATTGGCTGTCTAACAGTAGCAAAACATCTGGGGCGGGGACTCCTGCAATACTCGATTGAATAACAAGCGTACCTGAGTACCCCTATGCTTGATGGTTACGGTGTTACTGTGTATGGCCAAATGCACACATTGAGTATTTGGTGAGTTTTTTACCTCAGTATTTGTAAGCCAAAACCAGGAGTGGGTGATAAATGCAGAAATGGTGCAAATGTTTCTATTATGCTTTTGCTCTGACCGTTCCACTCCTGGTTTTGGCTTACAAATACTGAGGTAAAAAACTCATCAAATACTCAATGTGTGCACATAGCCTATCGCACCTAATCCTCGTATGTTTATGGGTGTCTAACAGCCGCAAAACATGAGGGGGGGGACTCGAGCATGACGTTTGATCACCCACGATACTCGATCGAGTAACGAGCATACCTGAGCACCCCGATGCTCAATCAAGTATCGAGCAGTAGCGAACACGCTCACTCATCACTGGTTAGTAGTTGATATTTTATCAATTAACAAAATTCAAATTGAGTGACCAAAAAAAAAAATCTAAATTCACATCAAGATTTGGTGATCGCCTTTGTCTTAAAAACAGCATCAAAAGGAAGTGGGGACTGGGGTCACGCTTCAGGGAACAAAGACGGACAGCTTGTTGAGTGTGCAGAGTAACATACTAATCTGGGACTTGCCGTCAAACAGGTAGTATAGTTGACCCCCATTAGGGCCTCTGTGACATTCTGCATTGCCTAGAGAGTGATGACGGTAACTGACCTGGAAGTGATGCCCTTTTGACTAGGATATCAAGACCTCCCAATGATGACAATTTCCGTACATGCGGCATGTACGCTGTGCACACTCCTCTCCACGCTCACGTAGCTCCACGCCAAACACACATTGTACATGCGCGACTCGCGCTCCATTCACATCATACACTGATCATGTGACCCCCTGACTCCTCCCCTCCTGTGACCTCATCACAATTCCTGTGCGCATAGAACAGCCATATATGTGGTGTGCGGCTCTGCAGGTGGAGGTAGGTGCTGGAGATTCCCCACTACTTGATGCATTAACACCCTCAGTGCTGACACAAGGTAGGTGTATCTGTGTTGCTCCATTTGTACATGTGCAGCTCTGCTCCGTACTCACACTGTACATGCGCGGCTATTCATCATACATGCACAGCTCTCATTACACATGCTGTACACATGTAGCTCACACACACCCATGGCCTGATAAGTATAGGAGGATTTCTCCCTGAATGTGCAGTGTTGTTTCCTACATCACAGGCAGATTGTACTGGAATAAATCTATCAGTATAAATCAGGGCATTTCTAGGTCCTTGAATTCTTGGTAGAAGTAAAAAAATCTCAAATTTTTTTTCTTCCTGCGAAATTACTAAAAAATAATGGGAAACAATTAGGCTGGGGTCAAACTTGCGAGTGCAATGCGAGAAACTCGCATCAATACCCGGCCCTGCCGCTGGCTCTCGGGACCGGAGCGTTCAGTTGCATTGAAATACATGCAGCCGCACAGTGCGGTCCCAAGTGTCGGCGGCATTGCTGGGTTTTGATGTGAGAGACTCGCGCTGCACTCGCAAGTGTGACACCGGCCTCACAATAATGACATTTTATTGCACTTTAAAAAAAATTAAAAACATTACAAATCTGCAAATAACAGGTTACATGCTGTAAATGCTGCCTTTTTTCTGCTGGATTTTTTTTTTAACAAAAACTCTGCTGCTCTTAACTGTTACTTAGTCAAAAAATGGCAAAAAAATGAACTGGAGTATAAGTTGATATACATGCAAATATAGGAGCATGTTCACACAGACAAAACTTAAGACAGAAACAAACTGAGACCACTGCAAAATGTTCAGTTTGTCTGATTTTTCTCTTTATTGGTATATTTTTGAGTAAAATGTAGATTGTTCTTTTTTTTTTTTCTATAACCTACTGACAAAATGTCTCCGAATTTCCAAGCAATATATTTTGTATTTTGTTTGACAAAGAAAAATCATCAAAATTTTTTTTAAAAAAGACCGTGCTTTCAGACCTCAAATAATGCAAAGAAAACAAGTTCATAATCATTTAGAAACAACAATACTAATGTGTTAACTCAGGAAGAGTTCAGAAATCAATATTTTGTGGAATAACCATGATTTTTAATCACAGCTTTCATGCGTCTTGGCCTGCTTTCTACCAGTCTTTCACACTGCTTCTGGTGCAAAAATGGAAGCAGTTCTTCTTTGTTTGATGGCTTGTGACTATCCATCATCCTCTTGATTAGGCTGGGTTCACATTGCGTTAGTGGCAGTCCGCTAACGGAATCCGTTACGTAGGGCCGCTAACGCAATGTAACGGATCCGTTTCCGTTAGTGCACCCATTGACCGCAATGTATCTAACGCATGCCAAAAATGGCATACGTTAGTGATGCGTTAGCGATGTCCCGTTATTTTCTGACGGACCTCGAACGCTGCTTGCAGCGTTTTTGGGTCCGTTCTCGCTAGCACAGATCGGGCATCTGCGCTAGTGGGATCGCTAAACGCAATCCCTTTTTGTACATTGCGTTAGCGCATTCCGTTAGCGTATGCACTAAACGGATTGCACTAATGCAATGTGAACCCAGCCTAACATTCCAGAGGTTTTCAATGGGGTTCAGGTCTGAAGATTGGGCTGGCCATGACAGGGTTTTGATGTGGTGGTCTCTTAATTTTTGCCAAACCTATATGTCCTGCTGTAAGTTAGTAAAAAGCAATGGTGCATATAAATAGCACAGGACACTTAGTAAACACCGGTTTTGATCACACTGGGTGCAGGTAAGGGCATAGTCTCCCTTTCATTGAGCTGGACATTAATTTTGTAGAGCTGCCCATTTGCTGTGTCCATATTCTGCTCAGGCCTTATTCACATTGACGTCACTTTGACACATACTAAGGTTTTAATATCATAGGTTAGGACTAGTGATGACCGAATATACTCGTTACTCGAGATTTTCCGAGCACGCTCGGGTGGCCTCCGAGTATTTTTTAGTGCTCGGAGATTTAGTTTTTATTGCCGCAGCTGAATGATTTACATCTGTTAGCCAGCATAAGTACATGTGGGGATTCCCTAGCAACCAGGCAACCCCCACATGTACTTATGCTGGCTAACAGATGTAAATCATTCAGCTGCGGCGATGAAAACTAAATCTGTGAGCACTAAAAAATACTCGGTGGACCCCTGAGTGTGCTCGGGAAATCTCGAGTAACGAGTATATTTGTTCATCACTAGTTAGGACCTTTATGATTTGGGTACACCTTGACTGGTGGCTTTTATGCTTTTTTTAATCAATAACGGTGTTTATGAAGTGCCCTATGTTATCTATATACACTATTGCTGTTACTTATTTACTTGCTGCACGGTAACGGTGTTTACTAAGGACCCTATGTTATTTATATGCACTATTGCTGTTACTTTCTTGGTGTATGGTACATGTTCGTTTTTGTGTTTTTTTTTCTATTTTGGGCTTTGTGTGTTTAACTCTTAAAGCAAACTGGATATGATTTCATGACTGTTGTGCATCTAAAGAAGCTGCTGAAGTGTGCAGCTTTGGTGCTTTTTTCTCTCTATAGGATTGTATTTAGAGTCTGAAAAGTTTTTTTTTTTGTTTTTTTTTTTGAAAAGTGCAAAATTAAAGTGTTTTTTTTTTTGAAGTAGTAGTAAAAGCTCTACTTAAAATTTGCCAAAAATGCATCAAATATGGGAGAAAGCGAATAAAAAAATGCAATAACCAGAGAAGTGTTGTTGCGTAGTTTAGTGTGGACAGCTGCAGAAAACGTACAGTGAAAAAAAGAAATCCACGTTATATACGCAATGTGTGAACACGAACTTAGAGTCACAAAAGAGTGAGATCTCATTTAGTGAAGATACATTCTGCCTTATGCTTTTTCTGTGATGTTTTAAAATAGGGGATGGTACTGAATTTATTTTGTGTTTTGTGTATCTTGTTGTTGTTCATGTCCTGTAGGCAAAAATAAGAGGAAAATG
This sequence comes from Ranitomeya imitator, assembly GCF_032444005.1. NCBI lineage: Eukaryota > Metazoa > Chordata > Amphibia > Anura > Dendrobatidae > Ranitomeya > Ranitomeya imitator. The sequence continues at coordinate 378,158,382 of NC_091283.1, forward strand.
GCAGAAAAAACATCATGCTCAGAGTAAAGTTAAAAAACCAACAATATAAAATTACCAAAAGACTTATCAATAGTATTAATAGCTAATGACAAATAATTTTTTGTCCCCCTCACACCACAAAAAGAAAAAAGTTCTGATTCCTTTGACTGACAGGTTTCTCCCCAAATGCACACATACTTAGGGTAGTCCCACACGTCCAGATAATTCGGGTACCGGAATTGTCCGTGTGCCCGTGCATTTCTGTGGCACACGTGTGCCGCCCATGTGCCCACTGGGTACCACACGCACCGTGCAGGAGACAGCGCTAAAGTTTAGCGCTGTCCCCTGCATCTGGTGCTGAAGCTGCCATTCATATCTTCTCTGCAGCAGCGTTTGCTGTAGAGAAGATATGAATATTCTTTTTTTTTTTTGTTGTGTTTAAAATAAAGATCCATGTCCCCACCCCCTGTGCGCCCGCCCGTTCTTAAAATACTCACCCAGCTCCCTCGCTGGCACTGCTTCCTGTCCTGGCCGCACCTTCTACTGTATGAGCGGTCACGTGGGGCCGCCGATTACGGTCATGAATATGTGGCTCCACCTCCCATAGGGGTGGAGCCGCATATTCATTACTGTAAATGAGCGGCCCCACGTGACCGGGGACATGGATCTTTATTTTAAACACGAAAAAAAAAAAAAAAAAAAGGAATGTTCATATCTTCTCTACAGCAAACGCTGCTGCAGAGAAGATATGAATGGCGGCTTCAGCACCAGTGGGGGGGGGACAGCGCTTACTGTGGCGCTGTCTCCTGCACGGCACACGGACTGCACACGGACAACGTCCGTGTGGGGTACATGTTTTACACGGACCCATTGACTTTAATGGGTCCGTGTAATCCGTGCGCTCCCACGAACACTGACATGTCTCCGTGTTTGGCACACGGAGACACGGTCCGCAAAAAATCAATGACATCTGCACAGATGCATTGATTTCAATGTGTCTACGTGTGTCAGTGGCTCCGGTACGTGAGGAAACTGTCACCTCACGTACCGGAGCCACTGACGTGTGAAACCGGCCTTACATAGCGAGAGACCTGTCAGTCATCTGGGACGCGGGGTTTGGGCAACATTAATCTAATGACATATTGCTATTAAAATGTCTGTGTTTGATTAAAAATCAGATGTGAGATTGTTATTCAGGTCTATCACAATATTAGATTGCAGCACAAGGAAAATGAGAAACATTCATACAGGCGAGTGGTGGTGATGTAGTCCATGAACGACTGTGGGCAAAAGTGTATAGAAAAGTTGAGCAGATAATAAAAGCATTGTCCTCCTCTGATAGTAGTTAATCCCTAATGACTCCAGACATGTTGGAAGATGAATTTATGAAAAGCGTATTCTGCTGCAGACTGAGGAACAGTGGCGTAGGAAGGGGGGGGGCGGGCCACCCCGGGCGGCACAATGCGGGGGGCGGGCATCTAGCCCTGCTGGCACAAGCATCTTTTCAGTCAGTGCAGGGCCAGGCAGTGCAGGCACATAGGGGTTAAGAACGCAGCCAGCGTGACATTGTTTGTGGGCTGAGAGAGCACGTTCTCCTGCTCTGCTCTCCCGCCCGCCCCTCGCTGGCTGCTGAACTTATCAGATTCAGGCAGATTCTGGAGGAGCTCCTTGCCGCCCTGAGTGAGTACGATGTATCGCTGTATTCTGACAGTCTGGGTGACCTGGGGCGGCCACAGCTGATATACTGTATATTATATACTTCAGCAGCCGCCCAGGCCCCCAGCACCTGTCCTGTATATGTATATACTGTATCTGTACAGCCTGCATGACAGTATATATAATATATATACAGGACAGGTGCTGGGGGCCTGGGCGGCTGCTGAAATATATACACTGCACAGTACCACTGCCCTGTATATATATACACTGCACAGTACCACTGCCCTGTATATATACACTGCACAGTACCACTGCCCTGTATATATACACTGCACAGTACCACTGCCCTGTATATATACACTGCACAGTACCACTGCCCTGTATATATACACTGCACAGTACCACTGCCCTGTATATATACACTGCACAGTACCACTGCCCTGTATATATACACTGCACAGTACCACTGCCCTGTATATATACACTGCACAGTACCACTGCCCTGTATATACACACTGCACAGTACCACTGCCCTGTATATATACACTGCACAGTACCACTCCTCCTGTCCTGTATATATACACTGTAGAATTTGCAATAGCCATCACTCATGTTAGAAGTGAAATCTGGCATTGTACTATACCTAGATTTCTCTGCCGTATCTGGGCATCATGAATCGTGGTATGTTAAAGGGGGGGGGGGGACCCACTGAGACTCTTTTGCCAGGGGCCCTCAAAAACCTGGAGCCAGCCCTGGGGGTGGGTCACCGGGCCGCGGCTGGCGCTGTAGCTGTTTAACGCTATTGACGCGCCCGCACGTCAATAGTTAACAGCCGCCAGCCAATCTGAGGCTGGCAGCTGACGTCAGTCCCAGTGTGCATGTCGCCGGCGTCTAACATCATTGTCAGTCGCCGGCGAGTGCACGTTTTAAAATGTTTTATTAGTAGATTGCTGTGAAAAAAAAAATGAAAATAATTTTAAAAAGTAATACTGTAATGATCCCATGACTCCCATTACAATGCTGCTTGGCTCCTGTTCTAGTCTAGAGATGAATGTGTGATCCCAGCAGAAAATCAGTGGCTGAAGCAGCGAACAACAGTCGGTGATTCTCATGACCGTGTATGTTGTCTATGTAAGCCTAAGTTCACATTAGCGTTGCGCCGCTGTTGCGTCGGCGACGCAGCGGCGACGCAGCGGCGACGCGCCCCTATGTTTAACATAGGGGACGCGTGCGTCTTTTTGTTTGCGTTTTTCGCCGTGTGCGTCGTTTCCGACGCTGGCGTCGGACGCACGAAAACGCTACAAGTTGCATTTTCTGTGCGTCCGATTTTGGTCAAAAACGACGCACGCGTCGCAAAATGCGCGCGTTTTTCGATGCGTCGCGCGTTGCGTCGCCGACGCAGGGCGGCGCAACGCTAGTGTGAACGTACCCTAAGCTATCCCAATCATGTTCCAGTCCATACGAAAAAATAGAATACAACATCTTAATGTTATACCTGACAACAGTGGCATATGTAAAGGGGGCTGGTGAAATATATCCAAAGGCACAGCATCAGAAAGGTGTGCTTAGGTTGCCTAATGTGGCAGTTCTAGGTGCCCTTAAGGCACATCTAATAGATGTGCCTTTTCTGGGCGGCTGCGGGCTGCTATTTTCAGTATGGTGGAGTCCATATCAGTGGCCCCTTACCAGCCCCCAGCTGTCAGCTTTAGCAAGGCTGGTTGTCATAAATAATTTTTTAACTTATTTTAAAAAATATTTAAATAAAAAACAGCATAGGGACCCCTCTACTCTTGATAACCAGCCTTGCTGAAGCAGAGAGTTGCAGTCTCCAGCTGTGAGTTTTGCCTGGCTGGTTAAAAAAAAAAATGCATGGGAACCCACGCCGTTTTTATTTTCATTTATTTATTCATAGCGCAGGTGGCAGATGATGAATACTCCCATCAGCCACTCCTGATATCACTGTTATTAGTGGCAGCAGGTGTAGGCTGATGGGAGTAATAGTGCCATCAGCCACTGCCTGCTGTCATTGTCACTTGAATACAACTATCATCATTCTCTCCTGCTCGTGCTGATCACCGGCAGAGCAGGGGAGAATGATGAGCACCATCTACAGCACCCAGCACCAGGGAACAGCTTATCTTATTTATCTATTTATCAGCATTTGGTTTACTACACCGTGGAAACAGTAACGCTCAACCCCACACAGTTACACTCCAGGTGCAGCCTATATGGTCTTATAAAAGGAGTAAGTGTATTCCACCAATATCGCTGATAATTCATTTATACGGTCAAATCAGTATATCGTTTTTTGTTTTTTTTTTGTATATTTTATTTTACCTTCCAGCATTGGTTTATCACACCGTGGAAAGAGAAACACTTAACCCCACATAGGAACACCTTATACGGTCTTTTAAGAGCAGTGAGTTTACTTAACCAATATCTTTGGTAATTTATTTGTACAGCCCAAATCAATATACCGACCTCCTGTATATTTTTCCTTTTAGTGAATTGCTGTAATTAGGTGTAACCCTTTACCCATAAGGGTCCCCATATAGTACAAAAACAGCCATAACAGAAGTATATTGATTTTTTTTTTTTTTTTTTTTTTTTTTTTTTCAGCCTGAGTTTAGCGCGGTGGTTGCGGTATTATAATTTAGTCGGCAACATTTTTTTAACAGTGTCTTGCACAGAACCTGTTTTAACCACCTGCGGCTTCTGGGGCTTCCACCTTATCCTTTTTAGGTGATTTAGCGCCAGTGTATATACAATTTATATCTTTTTAGCTTACTGTAACGCTTCTTCCCTGCCGCCTGTCCGTGTGGTACTGATACGGCACACACTCACCACACGTGAGCCGCATGTATGCCGCAAGTATTACACACACGGACCTCTCTGGTACCAGTTTTTCTGATACCGGAAAAACCAGGACGTGTGAAACCAGCCCAAGGCAGTGTCAGAGACTAATGTTCTTCCTGTGGTAGAATTGATTATCCTAGGTGCCAAAAACTTGTTGAAGACTAGGGATACGTGCATGTCACTCGAGTATCTGGGTGCTCTGATGTGCTCGGCACTCGAAGATTATTGGCTTGTGCTTGGATTTGAAGCTCGAATCCCAGTCTGAAAGCTTGGTGCCTGTTACACAGCCAATAAGCATGCGGGGATTGCCAGCCAGTCACAGCTCAAGGACAGTTCTGATTGAAGGGAGATAGCAGATATCCAAGCCTGTGTTTGGACAATTCAACTAATCAGAGTCCTCTAGTGTTGATACTGGTGCCGATGCTGAACCATCATGCTAACAGTCGTTCTATGGGATAATCTTGTGCTTTGCTGTTTGTATCAGATTCACTTTGAATTTAGCCTAGGGAGGGACAGTTGCAGGAGCATGTAGAGGGGCAGAATGCAGCGTCTAGGCATGTTTCAGGGGTTTGCAGTGTTTTGCTAAGAGTATAGCTACTGTATGTGACCTCTTTTTTGTGGGGGTTTCAGGGGTGAAAAAATTGACTATATTGTCATTCCTAAAGTATTACATGCTTTCTGTTGAATTTCAGAGGTATATAACACTCCCCAAAAAAGTTCTAAAATTTTTCAGGATTGAATTAGTCATCCATATTGTGTAACGTGTTTAGTTGGTGACAAGATATTAAAAATGGCATAATCTCGCAAAACTACCTAGGGAGCAACTGGTGGAATATCTGAGCCAGACCAAGTCGGCACAACAGCGGAGGCGGCAAGAACCTGTGGTCCGGAACCCTCCACTCTCCTGGAATCACCAGAGCATGGACTCAGGCCACAACCTTCACCGCTGGGGTTCTTGTGGACTGCAGAAGAGAGAGCCAGGATCCAGCATTTAGTGAGCGGACTGTAGGGCTTGGGCTGGTCGGAAGAGAGGAGTTGATCCATGACTAGGGCTGAAGATATTATTGGGCCCTCTAGCCGAAAGGTACTGAGTTTTGGCATTCAGGGAGAGGTCACTACTAGTGTTGAGCGATACCTTCCGATATTTGAAAGTATCGGATGGTATCGGCCGATACCGGCAAAATATAGGATCTCGCCGATACCGAGTTCCGATACCAATACAAGTCAATGGGACACAAATATCGGAAGGTATTCCTCGATGGTTCCCAGGGTCTGAAGGAGAGGAAACTCTCCTTCAGGCCCTGGGATCCATATTAATGTAAAAAATAAAGAATAAAAATAAAAAAATATGGCTATACTCACCCCTCCGAAGAACCCTGGCTGTCACCGCTGTAAGCGTCCGGCTCCGTCACTGAGAATGCAGAGAGTGAAGGACCTTCGATGACGTCGCGGTCCTGACCGCTCACGTGACCGCTCACCTGACCGCGACGTCATCGAAGGTCCTTCACTCACTACATTCTCCGGAACGGAGGCGGACGCTCGCAGCGGTGACAGCCAGGGTTCTTCGGAGGGGTGAGTATAGCCATATTTTTTTATTCTTTATTTTTTACATTAATATGGATCCCAGGGCCTGAAGGAGAGTTTCCTCTCCTCGAGACCCTTGGAACCACATGCGCCGCACACTCCGATACCGATTTCCGATATCACAAAAATATCCGATCTCGGTATCGGTATTCCGATACAGCAAGTATCGGCCGATACTTGCAGTATCGGAATGCTCAACACTAGTCACTACATGACTGGCAACTGTGATATGGGTCCATATAAGAGTTTGGGATTCATCATCTTATCTCATTCAACAAGCGGGCAGTAGAGACTGAACACTTATTTAGAAGGCTGCAAGAGTTGACAGCTGGATCCAGTTTCACGTTCCTCAAAATGGAGGGGCAACATCGCTGCTATGCGGTGGGTGGATGGAGCAGGATTAACTTTTTTTGTGATATCAACGGGCCTGGGAGAGGCTCCTCAAGACGTAGCTTCCAACCCTGAGAGATTGGACTGTCTTTGGGATTCCCCAACTTCTATGTTTGAAATAAAAGCAAAAATTGTGTAAAGGTGTACAGAATGGTCCCTTGGTACTCTGTCAATAGTGACATTATTTCTCCTGTTGTGCGGTCCCCTCCTTGTACCAGCACATGTTCAGTAACATCACCCGTGCCCTTACCAACATGGTTACTCAGATTGTACCCTTACAATGACACGTGGACAAGCGTTTGTAGACAGGGATGCTAAATTTCCCTGACTGCATACTGGGTAAACATTGTGCAGGCCGGGGCCGAGACCTACCCGAGGAGGAGGATTGCTGGCCCTATGTCTGTCATGGTTTTCACCACCTGCTACACCAGTCCCTGCACCCCCTCTCCTCCTACTCCTCCTCATCCTCCTTCTCCGATTTGCTATCAAAAAGAGCACATTGTCCACATCAGCCGAAAGTTCTGCAGCACTGCCTCAGCAAAGCAGCAACCGACTCTGCTGAAGCTAGTTTGTCTAGGAAACAAACAACACATCGCTGCAAAGTTATTGAAAGGATAACAGACCAGACTAATCTGTGGCTCTAGCTGCTGAACCTACAACCAGGCGTGGTTGTGTGTGATAATGGGCGCAACCTGTGAAGATTGGCAAACTCATACATGTACCATACTTGGTCCACATGCTCAACTTGGTAGTTAAGCCGTTTCTGAAAATTTACCCAGATTTGTCAGCGTCCATCTACACAAGTCAGCTACAGCTACCACTGCTCTTGTGGTAGTGCGTGTAAGTTCCAGCTCACTGACTGGTGTGCGGCGTGATCACACTCTAACTCAACACTGCACATACTGGCAAGACTTTGTGAGTAGCAGAGGCCAGTTGTGGAATACTAGCCCGAACACACCCATTGGTGTTCTGGTCAGCCTCCGCACATAACTGAAGATTGGGCTTGGATGTTTGACATCTGTGTGGTTTACCAAGACTTTTGAGTACTCCACAAATATGGGGAATGGCAATGACTCCTTTATCAGCGCAATGATCTCGCTTCTGTGCCTAATTAAACAGTCACTGGTGACAATTAAACATGATTCTTTGCGTGGGGACCAGGTTGAGATGGCGAAAGATGTGAGATACTACCCAGCCCAGCTTCATCTCATCTGCTTAGCGCAAATTGGGTAGCAATAAGGAGGTAGAGACTGAGGAAAGGGAGGAGGAACGGGAGCCGGCTGATTGCACAAGAGAGGCTTGTACATGCACAAGCTTCGTCCCGTCTCTCCTACGTGGATGGGCTGAGGAGGAGGAGGAGATGAAGAGTAGTCATCATGGTGGAGACGAGGAATGTTGGCTGTATGGATCTTGGCACATGTGGCAGACTTTATGTACTGCTGCCTTTCCCATGACCATGACATTTATCTTGGCCAAAATAGAGTACTGGTTGTTCACTCTGATAAGAATGAACAAAGCTTGAATTAGCCCTGATTTTTGCCCACCGCCAGATGACAGCAGCACATAGTGGTTTTAATCTTTAATATTTGAATGAGGCCCTCCAGTTGCTGACTTCAAGGGTTTATAAATGACTGGACAACCCTCCTTATAGTCTGTTTATGGCTTTGCACACAGTGCAAAACCTTTAGTAGTGTAGAAGTGCCATAAGTACACTTTAATTTTTTTTTTTTCTTTGAGGCACTCCAGTTGTTGCTGAAGGTTGTATAGATGACCCTACTTGTAATTTTTAGCAGGCTTTGCACTTAGAGCATAACCTTTTATGAGCATAGGAGTACCACTACATGACAATTTAAACAGAATGTGTATGAGGCCCTGCTTTATAATAATATTTTATTTCTATGGTCCACAAACCATGTGACATTGATAAAACCCCTCAAATCGAGGATCCAAGCTTTTCCTTATATATTTCCATATTGTCACCCAGTCTCCAGGCTTAAAGTAATGCATGCCTTGTAGGTATGATGGATATGGAATAAAACTAAATATATGATAAATGAATCTGTTGCAATACCTTTTGTAAAGCCCCCACATATGTTGTCATATGTGAATGTAATGCATGCAACTGCTGGGGAAAATATAATAATTTTTTTGGAAGACCTCCAAACAAAATCTCATAAGGAATCAAACTGGTTTTCTTATTTGGCGTAACCATTACCAGTATACAATGCTATTAGAAGGCATTCAGTCTATGGTGTACCTGTTTCTGCCATTGCTTTTTGAATTTTTAATGTACCATTTAGTCTTTCTACCTTACCACTGCTTTGTGGATAGTTTGAGTATGGAAAACTTGCTCTATTCCTAGAACCTGCATAATTTCCTCACAGATCAGTGAGGGTGAAATGGCTGCTCCTGTCACTTTCAATTACCTACGTGCCACTTTTTAGCAGCATTGCATGCATTGGCCTTGGCAGTCGGCCAAGCTACTGGCCAGTTAGATGAACAAATCTATGCATACCAGTACATATTCATAGGTGCCCACCTTTGGAAGCTATTTCTACTGAGAGAAGTAACAAAGCAGCTGCTTTTGCTGCAATGTCAGCATGATTGTTGCCTCCTATTTCCTTAGTACATTCTTTAGTATGGGCCTGTATTTTCACTGTAGCAACCTGTTTTGACAATTCCAGTGCCTTAAGGAGTAGAGCCACTGCGTCTGCATTTTTAATGGGTTAACCGGAAGCGCCAATACGTTTTCTGCTTTTGCATGTGGGACCGTAATTCTGACAGATACTAAATGTGTGATGACTGTCGGTAAAGACAGTAGCAACCAAGTTCCCAGCCACAGTATCTGACTGAAGAACATTGGGCCCACCGGAGGATTTGATTCTGAGGGGCCCACCTTTCTTCCCCACTGAAGAGCCCCATAGCAACTGCAAGGTTTGCACTATGAACTCTCCTGAAGTAGAAGCCAGGGCCCACCGGAGGATTCTCTGGTGGGCCAGTCCAACCCTGCCCAGCCATCATAAATTCCATAGCGAGTGCTTTCAACTCCGCTTCCTTAGTAGAGGTCCTAGAAGGTAAAGCTTCATTTTTTTTCTGATCCAGGTTCCAGGAGAGATAAAAATCACAGATGAGGGCTAAATTGGTGAACAACATTAGTCAGAGTACAAACTGATTCATATATATATATTTTTTTTTTTAATCATCGGATTTATGTGCAGATGAGTATGTGTCCTTAGAGTTTCACTAACATAACTCCCTGTTCCCTCCTTCTAAATGTTAATCATAATATGCTCCTTCCTATTCATCTGTCTCCACATCCTCCTTCTAGTAGCACTAGGTATCTATACCTAGACAGAGCCTGGCTGATGCCAGGATCATGCAGCTGAATATAAAAATCGTTATAATAATTAGGGTTAGACTGTACATAGCAGCATGTTCTACCTATTGTGTCCCCTCCTATTTTCTAATAGATTGTAGCTTGCAGGACCCTCATTCCTCATATATCTGTTGAACTGTGTTACATTGCATTGTTTTTGTCTGTACATGTCTCAGCTTAAGCCCTTCACCCCAAAGCCTGTTTTCACCTTCCTGACCAGGCCAATTTTTACAATTCTGATCACTGTCACTTTATGAGTTTGTAACGGATCCCACTGATTCTGAGATTGTATTCTTGTGACATATTGTACTATGATAGTGGTAAAAATTCTTTGATATGACTTGTTTATTTATGAAAAAAAAAAAAAACGGAAATTTGGCAAATTTTGAACATCTTGCAATTTTTCCAAATCAGCACAAAATAGTTAACAAATAACATTTACCACATATCTACTTTACATCAGCAACATCAAAATTTGCATAACCATTTTTTTTAGGTGACCACCTCACATTTGAAGTGACTTTGAAGGGCCTATATGCGGGAATAATTTGAGAACACTATGTCACGTTTGAAGAGCCCCTGATGTGCCTAAACAGTGTAAACCCCCACAAATGACACCATTTTGGAAACTAGACTCCTTTGGGATCTTGGCTAGATCTCTATTGAGCACCTTGAACCCTCAGGTGCTTCACAGAAGTTTATAACGTTGAGCCATAAAAATAATTTTAAAAAAATCATATTTTTCCCACAAAAATCTTTAGCTACAAACTTTGTATTTTCACAAGGGCAAAAGGAGAAAATGGACCCCAACGTTTGTGCCATTACTCCTGAGTTGACCTGTACCCCATATGTGGTCAAAAACTACTTTTGAGGCACAGTGCAAAGCTCAGAATGGAAGTAGCTCTATATTACAGTGCAGAATTTGCTGCATTTGTTTGAGGGTGCCATGTTACATTGGCAGAGCCCCTGAGGTGCCAGAACAGCGGAATTCCCCATAAGTGACCCCATTTTATCAATTAAACCTCTCAGTGAATTCATCTAGTGGTGCAGTGATCATATTGAGAACCACAGGTTTGTCACAGACTTTTATTCCATTGGGCAGTGAAGAAAAAATAATTTACATTTTTACCACCAAGATTGTGTGTTAGCCCCAAGTTTTACATTTTCACACTGGGAAATGGGTAAGAATGGCACCAGAGTTTGTCCCACAATTTCTGCTGAATGTAGAAATACCCCATATGTGGCTGTACATTACTACTTTGCCATTCGGAGTGACTCGGGAGGGACGAAGCACTATTTGCCTCCTGGAACACAGATTTTCCTAGAATAGTTTGCGGATTCCATATAAAGAGCCCCTACGTGCTAGAAAAACAGAATCCCCCCCTCAACTGACCCCACTTTAGAAATTATAACCCTTTGGGAGTTTATCTACAGATATTGTGACGATTTTGTCTCCATGGGTGTTTTCCAGAAACAGGCAGCAGTGGATGTTGCCTAGTGAAAATTGCAATCTGCCGCTGTAGTGACCAGTATGCTGTAGTGACCAGTACGTTGCAGTCACCAGTACATTATTCTGGAGGCATGCGCCTGTAAATTAGGCAGGCTTTCATCACTACAGAAATGCTAACCATGTAGGTGCTAAATGTTGTTTAGGCACACTGGGGCTCAGAATGGAGGGGGCATTTGGATTTGGGATCTGAGAATTTGCTGAATTTGTTTTGGGCAGCGAGGAGCCATTTAGCTTTTCCAGAGCCTTTGAGCTGACAGTAATGTGGAAGCTCCTATATTTCTGTTAATAGATGACGGACCTGAGTGAGGACTTGCTTTTTATGTGGATTGAGTTAAAGATTTTATTGGGAACATTTTACGTAACGTTTAGAATCACATTTATCCGGCACTCTACGTTGAGCACTTACTTTGGGGTTTCCATCTAAATCTCCAAGTGACATGACAGATGAAACCATTGAGGGATCCATTCACTATAATGAGGCAGCAGATTTACTCTGGAATCCATCTGGCCTCTTGTCAGCGGTGTCCTTTTCAGAAGTGCACAAAACTGTGCAATCCTAAAAAAGACGGATACCGCCGGATCACAGGTACTATGGCATCCACAGTGCCTCCATCTGCCTCATTATAGGGAAATGTCTGCTGGAGGTTCTGTCTGAATCACGTATTTCAGAGATTTACACAGAAACTCAGGTGTAAGCGCTCAGCACAGTGCAGGATAAATGTACGCCAAGCCTTACTGTGATCTTTGGAAGACAGAATGAAAAAAATTAACAGCATGTGAAGAAATGGTTTTTATTTTTTGAGCCATTCCTCGTGTGGTATAAATGATTAGGCAATTTTATTCTTCGGGTCTGTGCGATTACAGCGATACCAGATTTATATTGGGATTTTATGTTTAGCTGCTGTCACACACTAAAAGACGCTTTTTATTGCGGAAACTAGTTTTTGCATTACCATATTTTGAGAGCTATAATTTTTCCATATTTTGGCCCACAGAGTCATGTGAGGGCTTGTTTTTTTGCAGGACAAGCTGGCATTTATATTGGTACAATTTTTGGGCACATGACATTTTTTGATCGCTTTCTATTCTGATTTTTGGGAGGCAGAATGAACAAACGCAGCATGCTGCGACTTTCTACGGCCGTAGAAGACCGTATAATACGGATCAGTAAAATACGGCAGATAGGAGCTGGGCCATAGAGAATCTTTGTACCGTATGCAATCTGTATTTTCTGCACCTCTCATACGTCCGTAAAACTCGCTAGTGTGAGGCCGGCCTAATAGGTAACCTCCATTTTTCAACTTTTCATACCTCTGCAGGCAGGGTTATCCGGGATTGATTTGCACAAAGGCTACAGCTCCCTGAACCAATTTCATGATGTTATTTGCTGGCTGAGGTCTATGCTCTGGTGGCCTGGTCTGGTTTGAGACACCAGACTGGCGTCGGGTCTGGGTAGACACAGATTCCCACTGTCTTCCTGCATGGGGTTGTATCCCAGGGCTGCACTGCTGTTTCTCATCCTCCACCTATTGGTTGATTTCACAAAGATGTCGGTCTCTTCTTCGAGTCTTCTCCATTTCCAGCTCTTTTCTCCATTTTTTTTTTTTTTCTTGCTATTTACAGGCAACCGCACTTTCACAGTGATGATGAACAAAGACACTATTCTTACACTACAGATCACTTCAAAGTGTTTCATCCCCAAAGGTAGCTCTGTTTCTTTGGAACCTCAACATAAGGGAGCTCCTACTCAAGCTTACTGTTCCCGCTACCTGGCAATCATGGATCTACCTTCTAGATAAGGCTTTGTGTTCCATCAGATTCCCTCTTAATCATGGCCCCCATTCCAACAATCAAGAGAATAGAAATAGAAAACTATTCCATTATCCCTCGCTAGAGTATTCAGACATGGTTACCTGCTTTGAATAATTACCTTGAAAAACGTAACACTACGGGCCCCTGGGACCCTTAGACATCAGCTTTAAGGTGGCATCCCAAGGCAAAGGGACTGAGATTGCCAGTAGCCAACCTTGCGGAGGACTATCAGCTCGATCTAAAATCATACTACCTGCCTTTCATTGGCGGCTGCTGTAATGTATGCTACTAGAGTTGAAATTTTGGATCTGTGGCGAAAATGTGAAAACATGCTCTGTGGGTGAAATTTGTAATCCGCTTCTCTAAAAGTACTGTACTCCATGGACTGAATTTGAATTTTTTTACTGGACTGGCGATAGAAAGCCTCAGTCTCTGTGGAGGCACTGTTAACATTATATTAATTTACTTCTTATTTTACCATGATTGCTTTGGTGACAGAACCCCTTCAAGTCATTTCCCTCTCTACGTGTTTCTGCAAGGCAATTTTCCCGCTTACACACATTTTGCTTCCTTTTGCAGGCCCCTAGCCCTTACTTCAACCATTTTGATATTTCACAGCACTGAAGATTGGATCCCCATTGACTTATATGGGGTCCGGGGTAAAGTTTGGATCCCGAACCGGACTTTAACCCCTTTCTGCCATCGTACGGAATAGTACATCCAATGGCAGAACCCCCGCTTTGATGCGGGCTTTGGCGGTGAGCCCGCATCAAAGCTGGGACGTATCAGCTGTTTTGAACAGCTGACATGTGCCTGCAATAGGTGCGGTCGGAATCGCGATCCGCCCGCACCTATTAACTAGTTAAATGCTGCTGTCAAACTCTGACAGCAGCATTTAACAAGCAATTCCATCCAGAAATGCGTGCATCGGTGACCCCGTCACATGATCGGGGGTCATCGGTGCATCGGCATAACAACCAGAGTTCACCTGCAGACCTCGATGTTTGCTGATGCCGGATTGCTATGAGCGCCACCCTGTGGTCGGCGCTCATAGCAATGCTGTAATTCCCCTACATAGGAGCAATCTGAGCATCGCCTCTATGTAGCAAAGCCGATCAGGCTATGCCAGCTTCTAGACTCCCATGGAGGCTATTGAAGCATGCCAAAAAAAAAAAGTTTTTAAAAATATGAAAAAAATAAATAAAAGTTCAAATCGCCTCCATTGTGCCCCATTCAAAATTAAAAAAAAAAATGAAACCTATACATATTTCCTATCACCACGTTCAGAATCTCCCGATCTATCAATCAAAAAATGGATTGACCTGATCGCTAAATGGCATAGAGAGAAAAAACGTCAAAGTGCCAGAATTTTTTTTTGGGTCGCCGCAACATCGCATTAAAATGCAATAACGGGCTATCAAAAGAACGTATCTGCATTAAAATGATATCATTAAAAACGGCAGCTCGGCACACAAAAACTAAGTCCTCACCCAACCCCAGATCACGAAAAATGGAAACGTTACGACTCGAGTAATGGAAAATTGAGCAATTTTTTTTTTTTTTTGTTTTAGCAAAGTTTGGAATTTTTTTCACCACTTGGATAAAAAAAGAACTTAGACATTTTTGGTGTCTATAAACTCATAGTGACCTGGAGAATCATAATGGCAGGTCAGTTTTAGCATTTACTGAACCTAGCAAAAAAGCCAAACAAAAACAAGTTTGGGATTGCACTTTTTCTCTAGTCACCTTCCAACACAGCATACGGAGGTTGTTTCTTTGCCCTGATGAGGAACAGGAAATAAGGAGAGGTTAAAAGGCCTCCCACCTCCCACTTACCAGTGTCTTTCCTGTTCCCCATGGGACAGAGAGAGGTTCCGTGTGCTGTGGTGGCCGGCAACTACAGTACCTTTCTAGGCTTTGCCTCTCTTAAGCCGGGCAGCATGTGGTCACGTTCTGCTTCCCCCCCTACTTGCTGCTCCTGTTGTTCCGTTCGGCAGTAACCTTGGGACCTTTTCCTGGCCTTCGCGCATCCCCCTTGAGGGTAAAGCAGCCCAGTGATCCTGACCGGAGTCCTCCCTGAGCTCTCCTGTCTCCTCTCCCTCCTCGCGCTCAGCTGGCATCCGGAAGTGGTTGCGCGTGTCACTTCTGGGTCATTCTGTTCCATGGAGCACAACACTTCCGCCGGCGGCGCCTCATGCAGGACACCGTTCCTCTATGTTTGGACCAGGAGGGGAGGAGAGAACATGATCATCGCTGGGGGGGGGCAGGGGCCTGCTACTCAGTATAAAACCTGCCTGAAGACGCCACAGGTAAGACTATCCTTTGGTAATGCCTGCACCTGCAGAGCCCAGCACTGCCCCTGCCACAGTAAATGCTGCAGGGATGGGGCCCTTACATAGATAGCCAAAGGGGTCTCTTTATCTGACTCTACTCTCCCTCTCATTCCAGGGAGACATGTCTACCCCTAAAACTGCTATAAAGAGAAAGTGTGCCATCTGCAATATTAAATTGCCCTTTTTATGGGATTAAAAACTCTGCCAATCATGTACTGATAAAATAGTCCGAGCAGAGCAACCCTCCCCTATTGGAAGAGATCCGCTCGCTTGTTAAGCACGAAGTGCAGTCTTCTGTTATGTACCTGGTGGTTAGGAGCACCCGAAATGATCTGATGGTTAAACTGATACAGGACAAGCTCTGGGAAGTGGGAACTCTGCTGACCGCAACCCCTAATCCTATCACACACTAGAAATAGCCGTGGAGCGTACCTGATTCTGCCTAGATGCCTCTTCACAGCCTAAGAGCTAACTAGCCCTAGAGATAGAAAATAAAGCCTACCTTGCCTCAGAGAAATTCCCCAAAGGAAAAGGCAGCCCCCCACAAATATTAAGTCACAAACACAGAAATGAAACAGGTTTCAGCAAAGGGAGGCCAGACTTACTAAACAGACAGAGGATAGGAATGGTATCTTTGCGGTCAGCACAAAAGACTACAAAAGACCACGCAGAGGTTGCAAAAAGACCCCCGCACCGACTCATGGTGCGGAGGTGCCACTCTGCATCCCAGAGCTTCCAGCTAGCAAGGCAAAATCATGATAGCAAGCTGGACAAGAAAACAATGAACAGAAAATTAACTAGCAGGGACTTAGCTTCTGCTGGAATAGACAGGTCACCAGAAAGATCCAAGAGCGAACTGAACCAGTACAAGAACATAGACAGCTGGCAAGGAGTAACGATCAGAGTGGAGTTAAATAGAGCAGCCAGCCTAAGAATAAACTATGTCACCTGTGGAAGGAACCTCAGAACCAGCAGCTCCACTCACAGCCACCAGAGGGAGTCCATGGACAGAACTCGCCGAAGTACCATTCATGACCACAGGAGGGAGTTCGATAACAGAATTCACAACAGTCTTCTCTGGCAGCTTTTACCCCCTCCCCCTCCACCACCTTCTCCAGGGAAGAAAAGGAAGATTAAAGTTGAGGATTCTGAGTCCGAATCAGACCTCTCCTATGTTTCATCCTCTGGTAGACGAGAGGAACCCATGTCACCCATAGCCTCTGAAACCAGGAAATATCTTTTTTCCTCGGATTGGATTGAGGATCTAGTATCTTCAGTACGCAGCACTATGGGGGTGCAGGAAGAGTTAGAACCTCAGTCCATACAGGACCAGATGTTTGGCGGGATAACCAAGGATAAACATGTGGGATTCCCGGTACACTCTAATATACTCGACATGATCTCTCAAGAGTGGGAATCGCCGGAAAAACGTCTTGGCATTCCCTCTGAGATGAAACACATTCCCCATAGAAGGTGATTCTGTTAAATGGGACTTTCCCAAGGTCGACTCACAGGTGATGAGAGTTGCTAAAACAGCCCTTCCATTTGAAGATTCTTCACAGTTGAAGGATCCAATGGACAGGAAGATTGAAAGTCTCTTGAAAAAATCCTGGGAGACGTCTACGGTAGCCTTAAAAGCTAATATTGCTTCGACCTGTGTAGCTAGAGCTCTCTCCCGCTGGTTAGGGGAGCTAGAGTCCCATATATCTTGGGGTACCTCCTAGAGGGGAACTGCAGGACTCTCTGCCTAGCCTTCTTAGGGCTAGTGGATTTCTGGCTGATGCCTCCATGGAAATCATCAGAGTTGCTGCTAGGTCTCTTGTACAAACCAATTTGGCTAGGAGAACTCTCTGGCTCAATATGTGGTCTGGTGACATCACCTCCAAAGCCAAATTATGTACTATACCCTTTAAAGGAGACTATGTCTTTGGGCCTTCTCTAGACGAAATCTTGGAAAAAGCTTACAGACAAAAAAAGCTCTTCCAGAACAAAAACTATCTAAGAAAAGTTTTTTTTCTCTCACAGCCCCAAGCCTCTCAGAGAGGAAAAGGCAAGACTGGGAGGTGGAGCTATCCAAAAGGTGGAGGAAAGAATATCTTATCCCCCAACAACAGCAGACTCAACAGGAGAAGCGGTGACTTCGACCCAGTGAGGGGGAGACTCTCAAAATTTTTTCTTCAGTGGCAAAATATCACCAGTTGCCACTAGGTCCTCAATGTCATCAGAGAGGACCTGTTAATAGTTTGTTTCCTCCCCTCCACGGGGTCTCAATAACCTCCCTTCCCTCCTTAAGAGACCAAGCAACATTGCTAGTAATTCTCAGAGACCTAACAAGAACAAATGTAATATCTCAAGTTCCAGAATCAGAAAGAAGTCTAGGACATTACTCACGACTATTTCTAGTACCCAAGCCTTCGGGGGAGTCTCGTATCATTATAAATTTGAAAGGACTCAACCAGCTCGTAAAATACCACAGGTTCAAAATGGAATCGGTAAAATCGGAGATTCTTTTGATAAGTCCTCACTCCTTTATGTCGACCATCGACTTAAAGGACGCTTATTTTCATATTCCAATTCACCCGAGACACTGAAAATATCTCAGGTTTGCGGTACAGGGAGAACAACTGATAGAACATCATCAGTTCAACTTCCTTCAATTTGGAATCTCCTCTGCACCAAGAGTCTTCTCTAAGATAATGGTGGAGTTAGTGTCCTATATCCGGTACCAAGGCATCTGTATAGTGCCTTACCTGGACGACTTGCTAATAGTGGCCTCCACCAAGACAATCCTAGAATCTCGCGTATCAAAGACTCTTGATATTCTAACATCCCTGGGGTGGGTCCCAAATCTGAAGAAATCCCAGCTACGGCCCTCCAAATCCAGGAAATTACTGGGAGTTCTCTTGGACTCTACAAAGCAAATGTCTTTTCTTCCAGAGGACCACCGTCTAACCTTAGTAACAAAGGTCAAGACGTTCAGAGACACGAGATCTCCTATGCTCAGGGAGTGCATGTCACTTCTGGGTTCCATGACAGCCTGCATCCAATCAGTACCCTGGGCTCAGGCCCACTCCAGGATCCTTCAAGCTCATATTCTAGAGAACTGGAACGGCCATCCCAGCTCTTTAAACAAAAGGCTACACATGCCAGGTCAAGTCAGAGCCTTCCTAGCATGGTGGATAAACCTAAGAAATCTTCACAAAGGTGTCAGCTGGACTCAAGTCCCGCTGACTACAATCACAACAGACGCCAGCAAGCGGGGCTGGGGAGTGATGGTAAACATCCCTTTCCAAGGGCCTTGGGACCAGACAACGAGCAGAAAGTCGTCCAAATACAGAGAGCTAAAAGCTGTAGAGGAGGCCCTTCTAGCAGCAGGACAACTTATCATGGGACATGTTCGAGTATATTCGGACAATATGACTGCGGTTGTTCATGTCAGACATCAGGACACTACAAAGTTCAACAACTTAAAAAATGTCTCCACCCGAATAAGCTCCTGGGCAGAGAAATACCTACTATCTGACAGAAGTCCATAGAAGGCAGACTATCTGAGTCACCAGGATATACAGCCAGGAGAATGGAGCCTGAACAGTCGAAGCTTCAAGATGCTTGTAGACATGTGGAGTCTGCCGGAAATCTACCTCTTTGCATCTCGTCAAAACACCCAGGTCGAAGCCTTCTTCTCCCTAAATCCCAGTGACGGCTTTAGGGGAGTAGATGCTCTAGCCCAGAAGTGGAATTTTCACCTGGCCTACGCGTTTCCACCAGTTCCGATTTTGGCGAAGGTTTTACAAAAAATCCGAGAAGAACAAACTCCGACTATATTAGTAGCCCCGTTGTGGCCAAAAAGGAGTTGGTACAACCTGATCATCGATCTACAGGTAGACGGCCCAATCCAATTGCCAGTAGAGAACAAACTGCTCTTGCAAGGACCCATTCATCGCCTGGATCCCCAGAAATGGAATCTAGTGGCATGGTTACTGAAGCCCAGGTGCTGAGAGCTAAAGGGCTATCGGACCCAGTAGTTGCTACACATCAGAGATCAAGAAAACCAGTAACCAACGCTATACACAATAAAGTCTGGAAGAAATTTTTATCTTTCTGCCTCCCTAATCTACCAGATCCCCTCTGTCCAAATTTGTCGCAAATTCTAGATTTTCTACGGAAAGGCTTAGAGATAGGCCTCAAGCCTAGTACATTAAAGGTCCAGGTCTCCATCCTCAGTTCCATTTTCGACCAGGATCTGGCAGGTCATCGCTGGATTAAGAGGTTCATGACGTCAGCCTGCAGAATGAACCCATAAACACAATTGGTGGTTCCCTTATGGGACCTTAACTTAGTACTACAGGGGCTTACAGGTCCACCATTTGAGCCCTTATCCTCTTGTTCTCCGCAAAATCTTGTTTACAAAACAATCTTTCTGGTGGCTAATGCTATAACCACGGAAAGAAGAGTAGGAGAACTTCAAGCCCTATGAATAAGAGAGCCCTACTTGTCTATTAGGGATGACTCCATAGTACTTTGTCTCGACCCTTCCTTTCTTCCAAAGGTAGTCTCCGAATTCCACCACTCTCAGGAAATTGTTCTACCTTCTTTCTGCCAAAATACAGCAAATACAAAAGAAGAAAGATTCCATACTCTTGATGTCAGACGTATTGTACTACATTATTTAGAGCAAACCAGCTCTTGCAGAATCAACCAAAATCTATTTGTCCATCTCTCTGGACAGAATAAAGGGGAAAAAAGTAGTGAAAAGCACTATTTCTAACTGTATTAAAAGAGCTATAGCAGAAGCATATCTTGCTCAAGACAAAACTCCCCCAGTAGGGATCAAGGCCCACTCAACTACATCCCCTTCAGTCTCCTGGGCAGAAAGAGCAGGTGCATCTGCAGAACAGATCTGCAGGGCAGCTACATGGTCTTTGTTACATACTTTCTCCAAGCATTATAGATTGGACATATTGCCCAACAAAGATTTAGTCTTCAGCCGTAAAGTTCTCCAGGCCGTTGTCCCTCCCTAGCGTCAAATTAGTTGGGATTCCTCCGTATACTGTCGTGGAAGGTGACTAGAGAAAATAGGATTAGACTTACCGGTAATTCGGTTTCTAGGAACCATCCATGACAGTGCTAGTTCCCTCCCTATATTACTGGATAAAAAATCTGGGATTCCAAGGTAAACCAGTGCTATGGTTTTCAGTTATAAGTCACTGGTAAGTGGGAGGGCCTTTTAACCTCTCCTTATTTCCTGTTCCCCATCAGGGCAAAGAGACAACGTCTGTATGCCGTCGTGGAAAGTTCCTAGAAACCGAATTACCAGTAAGTCTAATTCTATTTTTTGCAATTTTGGAATATTTTTCCCATTCTCTAGTACACGACAAGGTAAAACTAATGATGTTGTTCAAAAGTGCAACTCGTCCCGCAAATAATAAGCCCTCACATGGCCATATTGATAGAAAAATAAATAAGTTTTAGCTCTGGGAAGGAGGGGAGTGAAAAATGAAAGCGCAAAACCTAAAAAAGCTTTGGTCATTAAGGGGTTTAAAAAAAAAAGTCTGGCTGAACCCGGTCATCCACGGGTCCAGTCAACCTTTAATTCTGATATCTCATCAAAAGTTTCCTCTTAGGCCTTGTATGATTTTACTTTTTTTTTTTTTCATTCAGGTCCATAAAATAGCTGATCATTTCAGTGGAGATTTTCTATATAAGAGAATGTTCTTGTTTGACCCATCAAGGATGGATAGGGACTGGGACAAGATGGTGGAGAGGATATTACACGTCACCATGTTGTCCTAGTCCGGCTTATTGGAGAGGTGAGAGATTCTGATGACTTCACATTAAATAATTCTTCTTATTGCATGTGTCAGGTTCATATAACTTGTTAGGATGTCGCCATCTATTTCTCCATGGATGAGTGGAAGTTTTTAGAAGGACAGAGATCTGTACAAGGACGTCATGATGGAGGTTCCCCAGCCCCTCACATCACCAGGTAATAGACAGGACTAAATACACACAGCCTATAATTATCTGTATGAAAAGAATGAATTCAGCCCCTGTATGTGTTTCCTCCAGTTCTATCCAGTGAGAGGACAACACCAGAGAGATGTCACAGTCTTCTTCCACAGGACTGTAAACAAGAAAATCCCAATGTTCCTGAGGATCAAAAGGTAGATGAAGAGAAGGTATCGTGCAATCTCAACCTATGATGTGTAGAAGGCTGTGAAGGTCTTGTGTACAGTCTTTTATCCACCAGTATTATATGTTTTATACACAAGTGGTCAAAATTGTTGGTACCTCTCGTATAATGACAGAAAGACCCACAATGGTCACAGAAATAACTTGAATCTGACAAAAGTAATAATAAATAAAAGATCTATGAAAATGAACAAATGAAAGTCAGACGTTGCTTTTCAGCCATGCTTACACAGAATTAAAAAAAAATAATAAAACTCATGAAACAGGCCTGGACAGAAATGAGGAAAATTGATGACAAATCAAAGAAATTGATAATACGAATGGTAACAAAAGAGCCCAGAAAAAAACTTCTAAACAGATTAAAAGTGAACTTCAAGCTCAAGGAACATCTTTGTCAGATCGCACTATCCGTCGTTGTCTGAGCCAAAGTGAACTTCATGAGAGACGACCAAGAAGGACACAATTGTTGAAAAAAAAAAAAAATCCTAAAAAAGCCAGACAGGAATTTGCCAAACTTCATGTTGACAAGCCACAAAGCTTCTGGGAGAATGTCCTATGGACAGATGAGACAAAAATTGAACTTTTTGGCAAGGCACATCAGCTCTATGTTCACAGATGGAAAAATGAAGCATGTCAAGAAAAGGAGACTGTCCCTACTGTGAAACATGGAGGAGGCTCTGTTATGTTCTGGGGCTTCTTTGCTGCATCTGGCACAGGGTGTCTAGAATCTGTACAGGGTACAATGAAATCTCAAGACTATCAAGGGATTCTAGAGATAAATGTTCTGCCCAGTGTCAAAAAGCTTGGTCTCAGTCACAGGTCATGGGTCTTGCAACAGGATAATGACCCAAAGCACACAGCTGAAAACACCCAAGAATGGCTAAGAGGAGAACATTGGACTATTCTGAAGTGGCCTTCTGTGAGACCTGACCTAAATCCTATTGAGCATCTTTGGAAAGAGCTGAAACATGCCATCTAGAAAAGGCAACCTTCACACACGAGACAACTGGAGCAATTTGCCCTTGAGGGGTGGGCCAAAATACCTGTCAAGAGGTGCAGAAGTCTCATTGACAGTTACAGGAATAGTTTGATTGTAGTGATTGCCTCAAGGTTGTGCAACAAAATATTAAGTTAAGGGTACCATCATTTTTGTCCAATCCTATTTCATGAGTTTTATTTTTTTTTCTTAATTTTGTGGAAGCATGGTTGAAAAGCAATGTCTGACTTTTTCATTTGTTCATTTTCATAGATTTTAAACTTATTACTTTTGTCAGATTCAAGTCATTTCTGTGACCATTGTGGGTTTTTCTGTAATTAAACTAGGGATACCAACAATTTTGACCACTTGTATACTTGTGTAATGAGCCTGGTGGAGATGGCCGGATTAGAGCTGATCATAGATGTAACTTCTCCATCTGTCTGTGACTTTTACAATATTTATTACAGGGTGAAGATCTGACCCATAGTAATACTACAGAGACATATATGAGAGGTGATGAGCGGTGTACAGAGGAGATTCCTCCAGATAACCGCACTGGTGAGTAGTGACCACTAATTGCAGAGAAGTCACAAATTCTTTTGTGTTATTGGATGCTACAATTATGTGATGATTTTGAGTGTGGGACACTGATTTTTGAAAACTGTTTTTATGCATTTTTATTGGTAAAATTGAAATGCCATATTATTCTTACAGCTTGGAAAAATAAATTTCATGCTTGATCAACACATGTGGTTTCTGTACCCAATCATGGGCCCCAAGAGACACTTGAATTTTATTTTGCTTTTCGGCAAATATATTATCAATGCTTCCCTCTGCCATATTAAAATTATGCATTTATTTAGATTTGTTAAATTCAAAAGCATTAGATCATCGCATACACAAAACCACAATTACAAGTAATGGCAATGAGCAAGGATAATACTAAATAACTGCAGCAGAGACTTTTCAGTCAACGATTTTGGTCAGTGGTCAGTGACGTGTCATTACACCGAGAGGAAGAAATGTAGATATTGGTAGGACACCTGTCAACATAGGAAGGAAAGCTTTCTGGGATCGATAAGGTAAGTGTGCTGCATTTATTTTGGTGCACGTTGAACTACAAAGAACAGAGGAACTCTTAGAGAAAAGATTTAGAATTAGTGGCTGAAGAGGAGACACATGAAATAATGGAGAATCGTATTACAGTGACCTTTTTTTCATATGTCTTGAGTTGTGCCATCCTTGTTTCTAGTCCGATATGGATTGACTCACTTGAATTTCAATTTTGACTCCACATCGAGCTTGGTTTGCAATAATTCACAGTCCAAAACCATGAAGCAAACTATATATGACGATCAGATACCGATGAGAGATGTAGAAAAGGAAAGATGCACTTAAATATCAGACTTGCAACTGTTGGAAAACCAAAAGGAAGAAGAAAGTGCACCAATTCTGCTGAAACTGTCTCCAAACATTCAACTAACTAATCAGTAAAGCTGGAGAAACCTGTTAGAAAGTCCATAATAAGGGACCATGATGAAGTAGACACAGAAGATAACAAGCTGGCAGGTTTGAGGTGAGAACTTTTGTACTGTGTAAAAGTAAAACATGCCACCACAAAGTCCTTAACTTCTCAAGCTAACCTAGGCCAACAGAAATGTTAACAAAGAAAATCCAATGATTTTTGCACACCTAGATGTCAGCCAACTTGATGAAATGTTCCAATGATAGAACCTTTTTTCTTAGATTCTGTTGAATGATGATGATCTTTCCAGGTGGAATATCACGGATGCGGACAATGGTCTCTTGGATAATATGACAGGCATAATGATCAACTAATGGTCCATAGCTTGGTCTGTAGGGTCGAAGGAACAAGTTAAGGCTAGGTTCCCATTGCGTTAATGGGACCGCGCTAACGGACAGCGTTGCACGGCGAAATTAACGCCGTGCAACGCGTCCGTTAGCGTGCCCATTAACAGCAATGGGGACGCGCATCACTAGCACGTGCCATTTTCGGCACGCGTTAGCGTGTGCCAGTGTTTTGTGGCGCGCCGCGGACGCTGCTTGCAGCGTCCGAGGTGCGCCCGCGGTCCGTTCCCCGCTCTCGCAGATCGGAGATCTGCGAGAGCGGAGACATTTAACGCGACCCCTTTATATCACATTGCGTTAGTGCAATCCGTTTAGCGTCTAGCGCTAGCGGATTGCGCTAACGCAATCTGAGCCTAGCCTAAGGCATTTGTTTTAATATTTTTGTTCAGAAGGAAAAAGAGAAGAAAGCAAAGTAGTAGAACAACCAAAGCCAGCAGACTTATCAAGTCTCACCACTAAATACTAGCAGCTTGCTGTGAATAAAGATCAATATATTCTGTCCCCAAAAGTATTCACTTTGTAAATCAATAATGACAGATATGTAAGGGAAACTGGGATTGGACAATTGTAGAATCTGCTGCCATGATGGCATCTGGGTTGATGAAACTACTCAGAAGTGATAAGTAGTGTTGAGCATTCTGATACTGCAAATATTGGGTATCGGAGTTCTGATACTGAGTTCCGATACTTTTGCAATATCGAATACTGGAATCGGAAGTTCCCATAATGCAGTGTGGGCACATCCTGTTATGCATGTAACTAATGGCATGGCTGTGATTGGCTGCTAAAATGATGTCATGATGCACTATAAAAGCCGCCGCCACCATTTTGGGTTCACTCTGCTGTGAATTCAGTTAGGGACAGGACGCTGCTGTGCTGACTGAGGGGACAGTTTGAGATAGCGATTTGCTTCATTGTTCTTTACCCAGGCTACTGTAGCAACCGCTGTGTGAGAAGCTTTTTTTTTTGGCCTTGCAGCGCTGTTCACGGCTGTCTGCAAGGTCTCTGTGTGTGATTGCAGCTCACGCTGTAGTCTGTTCTGCAGCCACATCTGGTTGTAGTCCGCTCAGCGTGCGTCACTGCCTCATACTGTTTTATTGTCCTTTTTTGCATTAGTGCTGCTGCACATTTTTCCTGATTTCTCCTATTAGCGTGTTTCCATTCGTATCCAGCTTGATTGCGTGCAAACACTATATAGGAGTAGATACAGGAGCCTTTCTGCAGCCTTGTGCCCTGCAGCCCCAGCCACATTAGTATTAGCCTATTTTTTGGAGCCTCATCTATTGCATTGTAGGTTACCTTCCTGCATTGTAATAACTACAAAAGGTTAACAAAACGTTAATAAAGTTCACCAAACACTCCACTTTACAGTTGTGTAGGCCACATTAGCTCTTATTAAAGTCTATTCCACACTTTATAAAATTAGTGTTTCTTATACCTGTTAGCAGCTGTTCAGGAATAAGCACACTAAAGGTACCTTCACACATAACGATATTGTTAACGATATCGTTGCTATTTGTGACGTAGCAACGATATCGTTAATGAAATCGTTATGTGTGACAGCGACCAACGATCAGGCCCCTGCTGGGAGATCGTTGGTTGCTGAATA
The DNA here is from genome assembly GCF_032444005.1 of Ranitomeya imitator. Classification (NCBI taxonomy): domain Eukaryota; kingdom Metazoa; phylum Chordata; class Amphibia; order Anura; family Dendrobatidae; genus Ranitomeya; species Ranitomeya imitator. The sequence goes on from NC_091283.1 coordinate 378,184,530, forward strand.
AAGTCCAGAACTTTATTTCGTCGCTGGACTCTCTGGAGACATCGCTGGATCGGCGTGTGTGACACCGATCCAGCGATGTCTTCACTGGTAACCAGGGTAAACATCGGGTAACTAAGCGCAGGGCCGCGCTTAGTAACCCGATGTTTACCCTGGTTACCATGCTAAAAGTAAAAAAAAACAAACACTAGATACTTACCTACCGCTGTCTGTCCTCCAGCGCTGTGCTCTGCACTCCTCCTGTACTGGCTGTGAGCCGGAAAGCAGAGCGGTGACGTCACCGCTCTGCTTTCCGGCTCCCAGACAGTACAGGAGGAGAGCAGAGAAGCAGAGCGCAGCGCTGGAGGACAGACGGCTGTAGGCAAGTATCTAGTGTTTGTTTTTTTTTAACTTTTAGCATGGTAACCAGGGTAAACATCGGGTTACTAAGCGCGGCCCTGCGCTTAGTTACCCGATGTTTACCCTGGTTACCGGCATCGTTGGTCGCTGGAGAGCGGTCTGTGTGACAGCTCTCCAGCGACCAAACAGCGACGCTGCAGCGATTCGGATCGTTGTCGGTATCGCTGCAGCGTCGCTAAATGTGAAGGGGCCTTAAGCCCTTAGTACTTTTCTGCTTATCTTTCAGTCTACCAAGATGAAGAAGGCAGGGAGCAAGTCACGTGGTCGTGGGCGTGGAGTTTCTGCAGGGGGAGGACGTGGGGATTCTGTGCCTGCTGCGGGCACCAGTGAATAACCATCCCCAAGTTTTACAAGGGAACAGTCCTTTATGCACAGTTTTGTAGGAGTTCGCCGTACCCCACTGCTGTGGGACGAACAAATTGAAGCCGTTGTCGGATGGATGCCAGCTAACACATCGACTTTAATTAGTAAATTTAAATTTCAAAAAACTGACCATCACATCCAAACATAGATCAACTGTGAACAGGTGCTGAACCTAGAGTCACCAACTCGTACACAGTTAAATAAATAAGGCAGCACACTGTAGCGCTAAAACATGCAAAGATGAAACATGAAAGTTGAACTGCATTGCTGCACTAGAAATATGAAACAATGAGAGCATTTAGCGCATAAATTGGCCAATTCATGTGTACCTGGTAGCCACATTAGGGCATCTCTCTTATACCAGGTCCTACACTTTCCTTTCCTCGCTGAGAATAAATGTCTTCATCTGAATGGGTACCTGTGAAACCTCTTCTTAGACTAAATTTCTCTTTCTCTGTGGAGGGGTAATGGACCTGCTGCGATTAAAACACCTGTGGCTAGGAGGCGGAGTGCTCGGTCAGAAGGCTAGTGAATACAAATTTAAAAAAACTGACCGTCACATCCAAACATAGATCAAGTGTGAACAGGTGCTGAACCTAGAGTCACCAGCTCGTACACAGTCAAATAAGTGTAGGACCTGGTATAAGAGAGATGCCCTAATGTGGCTACCAGGTACACATCAATTGGCCAATTTATGCGCTAAACACTCTCATTTTTTTCATATTTCTAGTGCAGCAATGCAGTTCAACTTTCATGTTTGCATGTTTTAGCGCTACAGTGTGCTGCCTTATTTATTCAACTTCAATTAGTGCCACGTCCTCTCAGGTCCAGAGCGCTGAAGAGCACTCATCAGTCTCTTCACCACCTGCCAAATTGCCCAGGCAGTCAGAGAGCCCTGGACAGGAGCCATCTCTACTTCTGTTCTCTAAATCTCTTGGCTTGGAAAGAGGGGGCCAGCCAAGCAGCATTTGAGAAATTGAAGAAGAGGCAGTATGCAGTGATGCCAACGGCTTTGTCTCTCTGAATCTGAAGAGGCAGGTGGGCCAGTGCCTACGGTCAGCACACCTCAGTACGCATCTGATGGAGACTCAGGTGTCACTTTCTGGTGTGTACTGTGCTGCCGAGACTACCCAGGAGAAGCAGTTGTTGGAAGAGGGTAGTGTAGATGATGAGGTCCTAGACCCATCATGGCGTGAGGTACAGGAAGGTGGTGGGAGCAGCTCTGAGGAAGAGATTCCCTGAATGGCCCAAAAAGGAGGGAGAGGGAGGGGGCAGACTGAGTTGCCTGTAGCCTCCACTTCGGCACCATTAGGAGCATGCCTCTTCCAAAACCCAAAACGGGTGCTCCCAAGACTTGCAGTGTCTGGTCCTTTTTTGACACCGTTGCAGATGACATTTGCTTTGTCAAATGCAAGCTGTGTAATCAGAAAGTGAAAAGAGGGAAAAGTTTCAGCAACCTCAATACCACAAATATGTGGAAACATGTGCGGACCAAGCACATGGTGGAGTTACAAAGACACACTGAAGACCTAGGCCAACCTACAGCGCCACCTACCACCTCTTCAGCTCGTGTTGTAGCCTCTTCCTCCAGCTCACACACAGCTGGTTCGGCTTCCTCACAGGATCGCCATGGAAGAACCTCTGGCACTGTTGTACAGAGACAGTGTAATTCCACCCACAGCACCATGTTATCTGTCATCCTAACACTCCCAGGCCAGTCTACAGCCATCGGTAGCACAGGCATGGGAGAAAAGGTGCCCATACTCGGCAAACCACCCCTGAGCACAGGCTCTGAATGCTGGCATTGCAAAACTACTGTCCCTTGAAATGCTCTCATTCTGGCTGGTGGAGACTGACACCTTCCGTAACTTCATGGCATTGCCAGTCTCACAATACAGCATGCCCAGACGCTTTTATTTCAGCAGGCAAGTCGTCCCTGCCCTGAAAAAGCATGTGGAGGGAAAAATTAAACATGCGCTACTGAACGCCGTCAGTAGCAAAGTCCACCTGACCACCGATGCGTGGACCAGTAACCATGGACAGGAACGATACCCTTCCCTCACTGCCCATTGGGTAAATGTTGTGGATCTGGGTACAGATCTTGAGTGGGGCTGTATGTGTTCGGCCAACTCCAAGGATTGCAGGAATCCAGTATGTACACATTGACACCTCCTCATACTCCAGTTCCTCTGAATCAGCGCTGCAGGAGCCGTCAGTCTACCTCCACATGGACACGTGAACGCTTACCTGTTACGACAGATATGAGCACAGCCATGGCAAAACATCGACAGGCCATATTGAAATTAATTTCTTTGGGGAATCGAAGCCACACAGTGCAGGAGCTCTGGAATGCCATCAAGCAGGAGAACGATGTGTAGTTTGTGCCAGCGAATCTCCACCAGGCATGGTAGTGTGTGACAATGGCCGAAATCTGGTGGCAGCTCTGGGCCTAGGCAACCTCACTCACATCCCATGTCTGGCACATGTGCTCAACTTGGTCGTGCAGAGTTTTTTTGAGGGACTATCCAGATCTTGATGCACTGCTGCACAAGGTCCACCTAGAGTGTGCTCACTTGCGGCGTTCCAGCATGGCAAGATCGCGCATTGCAGCTCTGCAGCACCGATTCCACCTTCCGGAACATCGCATCATATGTGACCTACTCACCAGGTGGAATTCCACATTACATAGGTTGGAGCGGTTGTGTGAGCAGCAGGCAGCAGTAGTGGAGTACAAGCTGCATCAGGCGCAAACAAGTCGCACTGCACACCGTTCACACTTCACCACCACTGAGTGGGCCTCTATGAAGGACATCTGCCACGTTTTGCGTGCCTTTGATGATTCCACGCGGATGGCGAGTGCAGATGATGCACTAGTCAGCATGACTATCCCCCTTATCTGCCTGCTTGAAAAAACACTGCAAGCACTAAGGGAGAAGGTTGTGGAAGAGGTGGAGGATGAAGAGTCACAAATGCCATCTGCTTCTGGACAGTCTGCGCCATGTTGTTCCTCACAAAGGCCTAGGCAGTGGACACTTTGTGATGAGGATGAGTCAATGGAGGAGGAAGATATCTGTCCAGAGGAGGGAGTTACACAATGCTCTAGTAGTCAGTATGTAGAGCGAGGGTGGGGTGATGCAGAGCAGGCAGAGATGACACCTCAAGCAGGGGACAGCGTTTCTTGGCCAGTTGGCAGTCTGCAGCACATGGTTGATTTCATGCTGCAGTGCCTGAGAAACGACCGCCACATCGCCCACATTCTCAACATGGCTGATTATTGGGTGTACACCCTCCTAGATCCTCGCTATCGGGACAACTTACAAAGCCTCATAACACCGCTGAACCAGGAGCGTAAAAGGCGGGAGTACCAAGACACACTGGTGCATTCCATCATGTTCTCCATTCCAACTGAGAGCAGTGCTGCTAGTGCTTTATAAAGCAGCTCAGTGCGTCGAGGCAGTGGAGGAAGCTCTGCACAAAGAGGGAGCAGAAGCAGTCCCTCAGCACAAGGCAAGACCAGTATGACCCAAATGTGGCAAAGTTTTGTGTCCCCGCCACAAATGTCTACACCATCACAGATGGCTTCAGTCAGGATGAGGCAACGTTTCCGTCAGATGGTGACAGACTACATGTCTTGCCCTCTCAGTGTACTCCCACATGGCTCTTCCCCCCCCCCCTTCAAGTTTTGGGTCTAAGCTGGATACCTGGCCAGAGCTTAGCCAGTATGCATTGGAGGTGCTGGCTTGCCCTGCTGCTAGTGTATTATCGGAACGTGTCTTTAGTGCCGCAGGTGGTGTACTAACAGACCGTCACATGCGACTATCCTCCGATAACGTTGACCGGCTTACTTTTCTGAAAATGAACAAGGCCTGGATCTCGAAGGAATTTGCCAGTCCTCTTCCAGATTAAATAATAGGTTGGTAACAGTATCCAGGTCTCTTGTTGTGTTCATGTTTCTACCACCTGAACTGTAATCCCTGGGCTCCAACACCGCCAGTTGCTGCTCAGAAGTGCCGTCTGCACAGTCAACACTTGCTGCTGTGTTATTGGGGTTCAGTAACGTCAGCTGATCCCCTGCTGTGTATCCGGCAATTTCTCCTGCTCCGTCCACACTCACTACAAGAGATATTAAACTTGCTCCAATTACGCCTCTGCCTCCACTCGGTTTTTAGCATTGACCCTGGGCTCCAACACCGCCATTTGCTGCTCAGAAGTGTCTTTAGCATGGGTACTCCCTCCTGCCCAGCCTGGTTACAGCACGCCAGCTGTTTCCGAGTAGCGTCAAGGTCACTTTGCTTCCAATACGTTGTCCTGTCGGGTTGCGGTCGAGTTAGCCGTCTCTATGGTGTCTGCAGTTTAGGTGCTTCCTATGTGGGCTGCGGGCTCTGGCAATCAAGGCTGGTTCCGTAGTGCCAATAGGACAAGCTCCCCCTGTAGGACTGTGGGTTTTCGGTAACTCCCGGCCAGCCCGCAGCCTTGCAATTTTTTTTTCATGTGGACCATCTGCTGCTTATCTGAGTTCCAGCACCATTAGCTGGTTTTTTGGAAGTCAATCTTGACTAGGTCTCCCAGGGTTCCAGTACCGTCAGCTGGTTCCAGGCAGAGCCTTTGGCTTAGGTGCCTCCTTCTCGGTATCTGAGTTCCACCAACGTCTGGTGGTCCTTGGTAGTGCTTTCTGGAACGGGTACCTCCTGCTTAGTAACCAGGTTCCAGTACCATCAGCTGGTCCTCAGTAGTTCCATTGGCTCTTGTACCTTCGGCTACCCATCCGGGTTCCAGTACCGTCAGCTGGTTCTCGGCAGTTCCTCAGCCTTCTTGTACCTTCTGCTACATTTCCAAGTTCAAGCTTTTTGAAATGTTTTTTGGTAATCACTCTGGATCTCCCTGATGACGACCCTAAAGACCACCCCGAAGAAGACCAAGAAGATGACCCTGAAGAAAATGACCAAAAGGACAAAGAATAAGAAGACAACCACCAAAATACAGAAGAACAAGAGACAGAAGAGCAAGAAGCAGAAGAACAAGAAGCTGCAGAACAAAAAGCAGAAGAACATTAAGCGCAAGACTAAAAATCAGAGCAAAAGATATTATCTAAACTATAAGCAGAAGACAACTAAGCAGTGTGTGGCGGGGAGTCCGTTACTCCTCGTGGGGCCCTGGAAAAAACCTGCTGCTGCAGGCAAATCTGAACGTGGGCAAATTCTGTTGTAAATCTTTTGTGACAGGCAGAATGGAAGGTGTAATCTTCAAACTTTTATAGATAACTACAGGAATGCCTGTCACAAATAAAAATATGATGAAGAAGAATATGAAGAACATGAAGAAGTAGAATATGAAGAAGAATAATAGTTGAATAAGAAGAATATGAAGAATGTAAAAAATAGGAAGAAGGTGAAGAAGAGGAGGAATAAGGTGAAGAAGAATTTGATGAAAAAGATGCTGCTGCTGAGGATGATGAAGGAGAAAGTGTGGGAGAAGTAAAAAAGAAGGTGATGATCATGGAAGTAGTGAAACATAAATATCTGACAAAATATAAAAAAGCTTAACATAGTCAATATCTTTGTAACTCCGAACATCTAAAAAAAAAAAAAAAATTAACTCCTGCTATTCCATTTGATTGGGCTAAACCTCTTTGGCTTTAATGTCTCCTCCACCTTCCCCAATACATTCTACATAATTCTACATTTAAGAAAAACAACGAAGAATAAACCTACAAGGAAAGAAGGGGTTTATTTTCATTCCGATGTTTTTGTCCCATTGTCTCGCATTGGTTTCCGGTATCGGAATCGGCGATATCCGATATTTTTGGGGTATCGGTCCGATCCGATCTGATATTTCCTGATATCGGAAGGTATTGCTCAACACTAGTGATAAGTACATGACATTACCCCTCCTTTTACAAAGGGCCACAGAAACAGGACTCAAAGGATACAAAGAATAAATTATGCAGCTAGTAACCACTAAAAAAGGCAGTGGCCAAGATAAATTTAAGTAAATACTGTTGGTAACTTTTTATTCTCCTATAAGCAAAGATTCAGTGAATTACTAAATTCTAGAAAGTCAGATAAATGAACCTTGAGTTCAGGATTATGCTCTGGTGCAATGTCAGCATTCGCCAGTTCCACCATCATTGAATGTCCTTGTAAAGCCTATGTCACGTGATGCTGGGTCAGGAGTTAGTTGTCAGTACAGCCCATGATCCAGGTGGCGCTTATCAACTTGCTTAATTGTGGGGTTCCTGTGGATTGGTATGACCACGCTCATGGCCCCCATGCCGGCCATGACTGATTTTTACTATTCTTGAATACTGAGGTATTTCCATACCAAGTACAAGCAATCATATGATCACAGTTTCAAGTTCCCTAAAAAGGCAAAGAAATAGTTGTTAAAACTACTTTGAAATATATATAACAAAATGCCTTTCCTATGAAAGTAAAGAAATAATTTGAATAAAAAACACATTTGATATTGTTGTACCTATAAAAGTCTGATCTATCAAAATATAACTTTATTTAACCCAATTGGTAAACTCCTTCGAGAGAAGAAATTGAAAAGCCAGAATTCCAGCTTTACAGGTTTTTTTTTTCTTTACTTATTATGCATTGCTTATTTATCACTATCTTATTCAGAAGTGCTTTACATACATTATCATCGCTGTCCCCATTGGGGTTCCCAATCTAAATTCCCTATCAGTATGTTTTTTGGAGTGTGGGAGGAAACCGGAGAACCCGGAGGAAACCCACGCAAACACTGGAAGAACATACAAACTCCTTGCAGATGTCCTTGGTGGAATTTGAACCCAGGACCCCAGCACTGCAAGGCTGCAGTAATAACCACTGAGCCACAGTGCTGCCCTCAGTGCTGCTCTAATTTCTAGTACATTTCTGGATTTTTTTCCACCACTCAAATAAAAATCATGCCAGTCACTTTTACAGCACAATAAATGCTGTAAAAGCAAAACTTAGAAAACACAATTCTACATCTGTATTTTTTTTCACAATTTTGGAATTTTTTTTGGAATATTTTCTTATGCATTAAATGATAAAAAGTATGGTGTAATTTTTGTTCCTCTTAATAACAAGTCTCCATATGGCGATGTCCATGAAAAAAAATAAAAGATATATGACTTTAAAGAAGGGGAAGGAAAAACGAAAGATTGAAAAATTGCCTTGTCATCAAGAGGATAAAGCATACTTTGTGAGATTTCATTCCTTCAACCACTTCATACTTCACCTTAGAGATTCCATGACCCCCACTGGTCACACTCTTCATTTTAGGCCTCATACAGATGTCTGTCTGTTCTATTCATGTCCTTGCTAAGCAGAGAGAAGCAGGATGGATGCAAGTTAAAGTGGGTTTCCTCCGGGTACTCCGGTTTCCTCCCACATTCTAAAGACATACTGATAGGGAATTTAGATTGTGAGCCCCAACGGGGACAGCGATGTGTGCAACCTGTAAAGTGCTGCGGAATATGTTAGCGCTATATAAAAATAAAGATTATCATTATTATTAAGTTAAGATTAATAGCACCAGTTCAAGTCCAAGTAAGGCAGGCAAAAGAGAAGTCACATTATGTAGAGTAGCTACAGCTAGAGAGACAGATTAGGAGAGAATCCATAAGTCAGGTCAAGTAACAAGCCAGGCAAAACCCAAACCACAAACACTTATCTTCCACTCTTTACCTTGCAAAAAAAAAGCATATTTGGTACTACAGCTGTTATGATCTGGTGGCCTAGGAGCAGCATGAGACGGACTCTGGAGAAGGTGGTCCCTGTACGGACCGCAAACCCTGAACCTAGCAGCGCAACTAGAAGTAGCCGTGGGGGGTACCTAACACTCCCTAGACCCCTCGACACAGCCTAAGATCTAACTACCCCTAAAGACAGCAACAGGAAACCTATCTTGCCTCAGAGAAAATCCCCAAAGGATAGATAGCCCCCCCACAAATATTGACTGTGAGAGGAGAGGGAAATAACATACGCAGATATGAAATCAGATTTTAGCATAGGAGGCCATACTAGCTAAAAAGAAAGAATAGAACAGAGCACCACGCGGTCAGCATAAAAACACCAGAAAATATCCACCGCAGAAAATACGGATCACCACATCTGACTAAAGACATGGGGGGCACATCTGCATCTCCAGAGAAACAGCTAGGCTGCAAAAATCCCCCACAGACAAAACTGGACAAGACAAAAACATGAAAATGCACAGAGCTATAAGGTCCACAGCAGGTGGACAGCAAAAACCAAGCCGGACTTATCTTTGTAGAAAAGCACAGCAAACTGGAGAGGCCAGCAGGGAAGTGACTCCTTCAAGAACAATGAACAACTGGCACTGACTAAAGGATCCTGCAAAGCTATATACCCCAGTCAGTTTTGCAATTAGTAGATACACCTGTCCACTCCTGCAATCCAGGCACAACTGCATTACCCTCTACAACCACCGGAGGGAGCCCAAAAGCTGAATTCACAACATACAGCACTGTTCTTATTCCAAAGCCCTAGCTCATGTGCTTTGACTGTAATTCTATTCCATTTTACCTCAATATGTATAGAAATGTTTAACACCCCAGGTAACCGGTTGTTACAGTGATGTTGCCTTCCTTTCGGGGAGGGCAATATCATGCTTGGAGGCAAGGAGGATTCCCTTTATCAGGTAACGCACCTACATACAACACATTCTGAATCCAGGCCAGAAGGGGGAGCTCTGAACCCGGATTCAGGGGAGTTTCCCCAGCTTTAATTATTCTGGTCTGGAGGAGGAGTTAGTTCAGTCTGGAGAGACAGTTGGTCCAGTGAGACCAGGCGAGAAGGAAGTCTGGAGAGACAGTGGAAGAGTGAGGACAGAGAGCAGAGGGGCCGTGCATGCACAAAAAAGTGGTGCAGTCCTTGGAAGGGAAGAGAGTAGGACAGAGATTGCCAGAGGGGAGCTTGTCGAGGAACATTAGCTAGGTGGAGCTGGTAAGAGAGGTGTGTAGCTGAGCAGACGTGGGAGTCTGCAGCTCCTGGCAGAAAGTGGAAGAGAGCAGTGATAAGTACTAGTGGGGCTGTGCAGCAGACCTGTGAGCTGCAGTTCCAAGAAAGGAAGATAACCTGAAGGGTTGGAATGTGAGTGAGGATCAGAGGCTTACGCACCTCACCTAGGAGAGGGATCACCATTGCCTCCAAGCAGGCCAGACCACATCACCACCTGTTGCTGGTACCCTGGACTGTGGCCTAATTCAACCAGTAAACCAGGTAAAGATGTTACAACTGTGTCCTCCATTTATTTGCCGGCATACACCATCTCCGCCCAGCACACTGGGAGCCCTGGGGACCCCGCTTCACCTGTGGGAAGCGTTACCATCTATGCTGCAGTAACATCGCCCCAGAGGACCCATTTAAGCAGTGTCGGTCCCCTCTGACCAAGAACCATAGACGGCATCACGAATACAAACTTTATAACCCTTTAAAGACCTTTCCCCTTTAATTGGGTGCCCAGGACCACGGACCAGGTTATCTAATATTGTAAGAAATAATATTCTGTTACTGAATAAAAATACCATTTTATTATTTCCAGATGGCTGTAGCAGAAGCTCAGAGGAACATCTGTTATTTTCCCATTGTAAAGCAGAAGATCATGGTGTCACACCAGATTCGAATGAAGAGCAGATCATTATCCCGGATACACCTCCAAGTCTTCACACCAAAAATCTTTCAACTATTCCTTTGCAACAAGTCCTGTCTTCTGATTCATCACAGACTGTAAAGCTTAGAAAAAATATCAGAATGGATGTTCAACATCAAAGAACTAGCACAGGGGAGAAATTATTTTCATGTTCAGAATGTGGGAAATGTTTTATAAGCAAATCAAAGCTGGTTAGACATCAGAGAACTCACACAGGCGAGAAGCCATTTTCATGTTCAGAATGTAGTAAATGTTTTTCTCAGAAAGCAAATCTTGTTAAACATCAGAGACTTCACAAAATGAAGAAATTAAATTTATGTCCAGAATGCGGGAAATGTTTTAAAAGCAAATCAAAGCTGGTTACACATGAGATTATTCATACAGGTGAGAAGCCATTTTCATGTTCAGAATGTAGGAAATGTTTTTCTCAGAAAGCAAATCTTGCTAAACATCAGACACTTCACAAAAGGGAGAAACCATATTTATGTCTAGAATGTGAGAAATGTTTTGCAAAGAAATTGCACCTGATTAGACATGAGAGAATCCACGCAAAAGAAAATCCATTTTCATGTTCCAATTGTGGGAAATGTTTTAAACAGAAAAGAGATCTGGTTAGACATATGAGAATTCACACAGGTGAGAAGCCATTTTCATGTACAGACTGTGGAAAATGTTTTAACAACAAATCATACCTGCTTGTACATTGGAGAATTCACACAGGGGAGAAACCGTTTTCATGTCCAGTCTGTGGGAAATGTTTTGGAACCAAATCGCACCTGAATAGACATCTGAGAATTCACACAGGGGAGAAACCATTTCCATGTCCAGACTGTGGGAAATATTTTAGAAACAAATGGCACCTGATTAGACATAAGCGAGTTCACACAGGGGAGAAACCATTTTCTTGTCCAGAATGTGGGAAATGTTTCAGTGATAGCTCCACTCTTAGGAAACATAAGAAACGACATCGTACAAGGTAAAAAAAAAATAAAAAAATGTTCACATTCAGAATGTAGTAAACATTTTACAAACAAAGCAAGTCTTGTTGCCCATCGTAGAACTCCTAAGCCATTTTAATGTCCAGAATGTTTTACTTACAAATCATATTTTTATTAACATCAGAGAAATCCCACATGGATGCAGCAATTTTCTATTTTATTGACAAATTCATCAAAAACTAATGAAATTAATATGGTCAAAGTAAAGCCATGCATTACATAAGAAATGGAAAGCAAATTATAGCATAGAATAATGATTAGAAAATATATGCAATTACCAATAAACATCTGATGTTGAAAAGCAAATGAAATCCAATTTACATAAGTTTTATATCCTCCTTTTTTTTAAAAGCATTTTCCACTTTAAACATATATATTTCTTCACATGAGTGTTTGATTTGTAATCTGTGCTATGGAATAATTGAGCATTCTACATATTATGTAAGAGTTTATCTTATGACACATCTGCACTCTACTTACAAATCATTAGTGGCTCAGAGCTCTTCTTCACATACTGCGTCTTCTCTTTTGCATAACTTTTGTCACTCACATAGTACTTTGAGTGCATGTGCTGCAGATTAACTGAACATTCCTATATTTTGTGTGATTATTCTTGCATGCGTGAGCTGCTTGTGTACAAATTACGAGCAGTCCACATTTTTGTGCATGCCCAGCTCTTTTTGATAAATGTTTCGCTCAGGAATACTCTTTGATAACTCTAGAAACTTTGACACTTTTTGTCTGCGCATATGCAATGAATATTTCAATTAAACTGTATCAACATAGCATGCCTGCGCAGTGGCAATTTTAAATCAATTTTATTTATATTTAATGTTCACACAGGCGCATTACACATTTCGGGACCTGATATAATCCATTGTTTTACTCTGTCTCCGACTCTTGGTAATCATTTACCTTTCCATTCTATTACCTTTAAGTGTATATAAGGGACATTATCTGTCACCATTACTCATTCTTACCCCTGAGGAAGCTGCAACTTGTGTGGTGAAACGCATGGGGTTTTCCTTTCCTCAGTCTATTTTTTTGCCTCATTCCTCAAGTTCTTTGTTATACATATTTTTCCCATTTTAATTTATTTTCACCGTTATCTGTAGTTAGTATAGGTCCTTGTGTGCTGATATGCATATCACTTGAGTGCTTTTTTTAATTAAAATTGATGTATATTTGTTTTTCACAATTTTTTTTTTGTATTGTGGCATTACAAATTGTGCATATTCCTTTGCTTGTCATTCTAGATCAGTATAAATTCACCTTCTATTTTTTTTTTTATATATAAGATTTTCTTTGCTTGATATCCTGTAAACTGTAATATATCAGGCATCTGAGGATAGGCGGTAATCTAACTATAGACACATCTAATCTGCATGTAAATGGCCTATTGTGTTTTTAAATGTTTTTAAATTTTGTATTTTTTTTTTTAAATGCCATTCATAATAAAGGATTTTATGTGGTGATCCCTATACGTGTCCATACTACTTTTTCTATGTTGTTGTAAATGTTTTAATAACTGCTTCACTCTTCGCTTATATCAGAGAACTCACACAGGGGAAAACAATATTTTCATGTACAGAATGTAGTAAACGTTTTACAAATAAAGTGAGTCTTGTTACACTTCAGAGAACTCGTATAGGGAGGAAGCCATATTCACGTCCAGAACGTTTACTCACATTATCCTTAAAATCGGAGATCACACATGGTGGCAGCGATTTTTCTTTTTGTTGATAAATTCATCAAGACACTGCTAAAGTCAAAGTAAAGTCATATATTATGTGTAACATCAATGCTGGTGCCCCTGAATGGTTCCCCTTCCCTAATCCATCCAGGGATACCAACATACCTCCCTGGGCCACGAGGTGACCTCTACGTCTCCTGCTTTCTTTTCAACCTGCACAGGCTTCAGAACAGTGCACGTAAGGGCAGCGCACGTAATTTAACAATGTCCCCAGCCAATAACTAGGAAGCATCACGTATAAAAGGCTCCCTCCCCAGTAGGGTGGTACCTGAGCAATCACTGTAGTTCTTTGTATATTGTGTGTGAAAGTGTGTTTTGCCAGGTCCCCTGTCCTAGTATACTGTGTAGTTTAATGTGATCCTGATCTCGTGGTGCTTGTTTGGCCAGGGGACGGAACCTGAAGCCTCGTTGGTGTTCAGAATCCATACTGTCAGAGCCTGTTCCAGTATCCGAATCTAGCCCTGTTTATGACTGCATCAGTATCCGTTCTGCCAAAGGATCTAGAACTTGTGCAGTCTGAACAGACTCTGTGTACTGTCTTGCCAGTACTTGCAAGTCCTTTCTGTGTCCGCAAACCTGCCTCCTGTAGTCAGTAGGTGCAGTATCGGGGGCTGCCTAAGAGTGGTACCTATTGGCTATCTGCAGCTCAAGCCTGACTCCATCATCAGGAGCTCCAGTGGACACCAGGCAGTTGCTTAGCTATGCCCCCTCCTAAGTAAGCCCGACTCCGTGTCATAGCGGGCCCATGAACCACATGCTTGTGGGACATTAAATAAGAAAGGAAAAGTAATTTAGAGCTATTGATTGATGATTAGGAAATGTATGTAATTATCAATAAAAATCTTATCAAAAATCAAATACAATTTATACACCTTTTATATCCTCACATGTGTGTAACATAATTTGTTTACATACAGCAATCTGCAAAAGTTTTAGACAAGGGTGGAAAAAATGCTATAAACTAAGAAGCTTCCAAAATAGTGTTAGTTTGTTAGCAATTGTTAAAATGCAGAGTGAGTCGAACAAAAAAGAAAACTATATCACAACCTTATTTAGCTTTTGTCGTCAAAATGACATCAAAAGGTCATTTCTTCTAGGTACACTTACATACAATTTTTGAAGGAATTCAGCAAGGAAATTTTTCCATAAATCTTGAACTAACCACAGAACTTCTGCTTTATGTAAAACCCAGACAGCAGGGCCGGACTGGGGCAAAAAAGCAGCCCTGCCACAAAAATCCCACCAGCCCACATACTATGACACGTCCCACCCCCGATCAGTGGATTTTTATTTACTTACTCTAGCATGTTTTTTCTTTTTTCAGAGCTGGAGTGGCACTTCAAGTGTAAGCCACCTAACCTCAGTGATATCCTCAACCTCCGGTGTCTTCGCTGCTTTTCAGCACCACTCCGATCCCACGGTGCCATTTTGTAAGCGCAGCTTCTGACAGCCAGAAGTCAGAAGTTACATCACAAGCTCTCAATACAAGGCTATGAGACCCGGAAAAAGGCCAGAATGAGGCTCTCATAGACTTGTACTGAAAAGTGACCTCTGCACGGCTCCATGAAACACTAGAGCTGCGAGCAGGTCACTTTTTACAGGAGACAAACTGGAGCAACGATGGAAACAAATGAGGCAGCGGAAGGCGAGTATGAGATGGGGCAGCGGACTTCCATTTAAAGTACCACTCCAGCCGTGCAATAAAAAAACATGCTGGCGTAGTGCTTTAAAGGAGTTATATGAGGAGCCACATGTGAATAGCGCCGCAGTGTGCCAGATCAACCACAGCTCTATTTACATGGTGCTCTTCAGAGCTCTGGTTCTCAAGATTATGGAGGTCCCAGAGGTTGGTAAGTTATCCCATATCCCGTGGACAGACGATTACTTGGGGTAGTGAATTTAAACAGGTTTTCCAAGATTTATTTTTGTTTGGCCATAAGAATATAAAAAACAAACCAATAATGACAATTCAGAAGTGCAATGAAGCCTGTCCAACAACAAGACAGGAGAAGTGCTTATATACAAAATAAGGCCATGCTTACATATTCAGTATTTTACCTCCGTTGTAAACCATAACCAGGAGTGGGTGATAATACAGATTTGGTGACATGTATCTATTCTGTTAGTTGCTTCCGGTCATGGATCACACTGTGTTGGTAATTACAGGCTGTTTATTACATGCTGTGTCATCCTCCATTACATGAGAGCCCTAGGGGCCAAGTGATCATATAGCATATTGCTACATCCTTTCTCTTAACTGGAAGAACAATGAAAACTAATAAAACAATGGATAACATGACCAAGTTGGAGATCTAAAATAATAAGTCCAGTTAGATATAATCCTTGAGGTGTGCCAGCTTTCTGAGAATTCTGCCAACTATAGTAACATAAGATGTGTCATTGTCTACATCTTGTAGTTCTTCTGATTCTGTTAATATGCCTTCTGATATTGCCTGTCTCTGGCCCAAATCCTCACCCTGATGGTCAGCTGTCACTGTTGGTACTTGACTTGTACTTGCTAGCTCATTTTCTTGGGTGTCCGGATACTGTTCAAAAGGCCATGAATCCACTCTTTCTTGGGTTTTCCCCAGATATCTACGATTCCTCCTTTGTCTTCTTCCTTCCTCTGTTACAATTTTGTAGGACCGAGGTCCTAGTTTCTGGGCAACCATTGCCTTTTGCCAGTATTTGTCAATGGTCCTGATTGGTTGCAGCCGAATGTTGTCATTTCTCTGGAGCTCAGACAGATACTTTACGGATTTATTGTAATAGATAACTTGCCTATCTTGATTCTTCTGTAATTTAACTTTGTTTCCCAACAACTTTGGCTTTAACAGATGACTAGCAGTTGGTAAGAGTGTCTTTGTTCACCTACTCATGAGCCTCTGTGCCGGACTGCTGTCTAGGCCTTGGGTGGGTGTGTTTCTATGATCCAGTATAGACAGATATACCTCCATACCTACCTGTTTTGCTTTCTGCATGAGTTTTTTTTGCAGTTTTTACTGCTGACTCTGCTTTCCCATTACTCTGAGGATATCTTGGAGAAGACGTCTGGTGTTCAAATTCCCATTTCTTGCTGAAAGCTTTGAACTCTTTCAAAGTAAACTGCACCACAGTTTCCAAGAAAAAGATATCTGGAAAGCCATACCTGACAAAATGGGCCTTGAGTTTTTTAATCACTGTTCTCACACCTGTGCCCTGCAACAATTCAACCCCCTTTGAAGTCGTAACAGCATGCGCTGTAGTCTCTTTGGGGCATTTAGTAATGGTTTCTTTGTAATACTCTCCAAAGGTTTGTGATCTGACTGTACTGTTACCCGTCGACCATAGGTGTACTCGTAAAACTTCTCCATCCCAAATACCACAGCCAGTAGTTCCCTCTCAATCTGAGCAAATCCGCGCTCTGTTGGTGTAAGGGCTCTGCTTGCAAATGTGAGTGGCTGTTTGTTGTGCATTAATGTAGCTCTAAGGCCTTTTTCTGAAGCATCACATTGTACCACCACTTCTCGCTCTGGATCTAAATACTTTTGGGTTGCTTCATCTGCAATAGCCTTCTTTACTGATCGGAAAGCAGTTTCCTGGCATTCTGTCCATTCCCAGAGTACATCTTTGTGGGTTAACTGTCACAGTGACTCACACATGTCTGACAAATGTCTGCAATATTTGGAGAGAGAATTTATCATGCCCAAAAATCGCTGTACTCCACAAACATCAGTAGGGTGAGGCAACTCTTATATCGCTCTTACCTTTTCAAGATCGACTTTTACACCGTTTGAAGTCAGACGATGGCCAATGTATGCAACTTCTGTCATTTTTAGTTTGTGAATGTTCAGCTTTATTTGACTTTCTCTGCATCTGTCAAAAATTGTATCCTCTTCTGATCGTGATCCTTTGTTACAGATTCCATATCTTCACCTTCTCCCACTATTAGGATATCATCTGCTATTGTTTTTACTCCAGGAACTCCTTCCAAAGCCTCCATCAATTTCTGCTGTAACACCTCTGGAGCAGGTTTTAGTCCCATGGGCATTCTCAGCCATTTAAAGCGTCCAAATGGTGAAGAAAATGTTGTTCGTAAACTTGATTCTTTAGCCACTTCCACATGCCAAAATCCATTTTTTTACATCACATACAGAAAATATTTTAGCCTTTGATAGATCTAGTAGAACATCATCTAATGTCGGCATTGGGTAATGATATCTTTTTAGCGTCTTGTTGAGTGGCTTGGGATCAATGCATATTCTTAACTTGCCTGATGGCTTCTGCACTATGACCGAGCCGCTGATCCAATCTGAGCTCTTATGGACTGGTGCTATCATGCCTCTTCTTTGTAAATCTTGCAATTCTATTTTCAGTGGTTGCATTAAAGCTGCAGGCACTCTTCTTGTAGGTAGTCTGGTAGGCTGCACGGTGTTGTCAATTTCTAGGCTATAGTTACCTTTAAAGCACCCATCACCTTCAAATAAATCAGCATACTTTGTTTTTCTTTTCTGAATATCCAAATTGCTCTCTGCGTTTAGTGTGGTATCTTGTATATTCTGGGAAACTTCAACAGACATAATGTTCTGAGACTGTACTTTTATTAAGTCCATTACCTGAACTGCTTTTACTCCCAATATCGGTACATGGTTACCACCACGCAACATGGTAATACAACTCTATAACTCTTTCTGTTACATGGGTTCTGTATTTTGAGCTTACATGTCCCCATCGGTTTCAGAACCCTTTTGTTGTACATCACCAGTACCTTGTCAGTTGGTTCAATCGAAACGTGTTTGTTCAGCAGAGCACATGGAATGATATTACAGCTTGCTCCACAATCCAGCTGAAATCTAATGGGCTTCTCAGCCAACAAGAATGTTGCATAAAGCTGCTTGGCATTCTTGACTGCCGGCTGCCTGATGACTGACTTTCTTGGCTGCAGTTGTAGCCATGTAATGTCCTCTGCACTGTCAGTGTCTGGTGTCAGTGTGGAGCTGTCTGTACTGTTTGCCTGTTCCCAGCCTGCAGACAGCTGAAAAATGGTTCTGCTTGCCACATGACTTGCAGGTTTCCCCATATGCTGGACACTTGTTTTTTCCCGTCTCCCATGACAGCACACCTGAGAGAGGTGACAGGAAACCTACTGAAATAAAAGGGCGGTACCTCTCCCTCGCTTCAGTTGGGTTTGCTGTCCTGATGGGAACCCTTGTGCTGAATCACGGCAGTATCTTGATCGAGGATTTCCACTTACCCACTCCTGTCCCGGCGCTGGAAGCGCAGGCAGGGCGCCTGTATGTCGGCCTTCAGGTGAGGGTAGCGCCGTTCGCAGGTCCTGCGGGCTCTTGCGCACGTGTGGGCGTCGGACCAGCGCAGTCCAGACTCTTGGGGCCATTCTGTGTCTGCCACGCCGCTCTCTCCCCCTCTGGGCGACTTCCGGGTGCGCGGCTGACATTGCGTGCAAGGCATGCTGGGAATGGGCGTGCCTGCGTGACGTCAGAGCGGCGCACCGGATCTAAGATGGCGGCGCCCATGGAACGAACGCCGGAGGCAATGCATGCTTCCCGGCAGTATACAGGAGGGGGAGAGGAGCATAACGGATACACTACATACTTACCTACCGCTGTCTGTCCCCGGCGCTCTGCTTCTCTGCACTCCTCCTGTACTGGCTGTGAGCACAGCGGCCGGAAAGCAGAGCGGTGACGTCACCGCTCTGCTTTCCGGCTGACCGACGCTCACAGCCAGTACAGGAGGAGTGCAGAGAAGCTGAGCGCCGGGAACAGACAGCGGTAGGTAAGTATGTAGTGTTTGTTTTTTTTTACTTTTACGCTGGTAACCAGGGTAAACATCGGGTTACTAAGCGCGGCCCTGCGCTTAGTTACCCGATGTTTACCCTGGTTACCAGTGAAGACATCGCTGGATCGGTGTCACACACGCCGATCCAGCGATGTCCACGGGAGATCCAGCGACGAAATAAAGTTCTGGACTTTGTTCAGCGACCAACGATTTCCCAGCAGGGGCCTGATCGTTGGTCGCTGTCACACATAACGATTTCCTTAACGATATCGTTGCTACGTCACAAAAAGCAACGATATCGTTAACGATATCGTTATGTGTGAAGGTACCTTTAGGGAAATAATCAGAGCGGAAGTAGAAGGCTCTGTAAAAAGTAGGAATTAGTCCTACCGGTAAGTATGCTTCCAGGCGTCCATCATGACAGCACCACCAGGAGGTTGTCCTTCTTATCCTTGACAGGGACAGGAAACACAGAAGAGGTTAAATAGCCCCTCCCCACCTCCACCCCTCAGTGATTTTCCAAGTACCACACCAGGATGGATGCAACTCTATTTTATTGAAATTCCTTCTACACATGTTTATATCACATATCAGACAGGAACTCAAGGGAGGGTATATAAGGGGTGCTGTCATGATGGACGCCTGGAAACATACTTACTGGTAGGACTAATTCCTACTTTCCAGGACGTCCCTCCTGACAGCACCACCAGGAGGAATACCAAATCACTCCTTAATTTTTTAGGGCGGGATTACAGCCTGGAGGACTTTCCTCCCAAATGTAGTCTGTTGATTCACAGTTACGTCTAACTTATAATGTCTACAAAAGGTATTTGACCTCGACCATGTTGCAGCTCTGCATATTTGGTCCATAGAAGCCCCAGCGCTTTCTGCCCATGAGGCCGAGATTGCTCTCAATGAATGCGCCTTGAGGCCTTCTGGAGGAGTTCTTCCTGCCGAGATGTAAGCTGCCGTGATGGTAGATTTAATCCATCTCGCTAGAGTAGCTTTGGATGCTTTCTTCCCTTTATTCTTCCCGGTCATCTGAACGAAGAGGTTAGAGTCGATTCTCCAACTATCTGTGATCTCTAGATAGTGTGGAATTGTCCTTTTTACGTCCAAAGCGTGAAGAGAACGCTCTTTTTCATTAGAGAAGTTCTGGCAGAATGTAGGCAAGACAATTTCTTGACTTCTGTGGAAGTCCGAAACCACTTTAGGAAGGAACCCGGGATCTAATTTAAGGATGATACAGTCATCCAGAACCTTTAAGTATGGATGTTTAATAGAGAAAGATTGGATCTCACCAACGCGTCGTGCTGACGTTATTGCCACCAGGAAGAGAGCTTTAAGGGTTATGGCTCTCAGGTTTTCTTTAGCTAGTGGCTCATATGGTTCTTTACAGAGTTCATTCAAGACCAGGTTTAGATCCCAGGGAGGCACTGTACTGCGAATTGTAGGCCTAAGTCTCTGAATGGCCTTGACGAACCTCACTATCAATGGATGAGAGGCTAGCTGGACGTGAAGGAACTGAGGGCTGAGATCTGTACCTTCAGAGTACTAGGCCTCAGTCCTTTATCAAACCCCAACTGGAGAAAATCTAGAATTTTCGGAATATCCGGACCGTGAGAGACCGATACGGGAACTGGACTCTGAGAGCAGAACTTTTTCCATATCTTCCTGTATATTGCAGAAGTTACAGGTTTCCTACTATTTTGAATGGTAGCAATGACTGGCTCTGAAAGACCTTTTGATCTTAGGATCTCTTTTTCAGGATCCATGCTGCTAACTGTAGTAGGCCTGGGTTCTGATGGACTAGGGGCCCTTGAGACAAAAGGTCCGGTACGACTGGTAGATGGATTGGATCTTCGCAGGACATCTTCTTTAGTAGAGAGAACCAGCTCCTTTTGGGCCAGTAAGGGGCTATTAAGATAACTGATATCTGGCTCTCCTGAATCTTCCTCAGTACTCTCGGTATTAGGGCCAATGGAGGAAAAGCATAAGCCAATTTCATGTCTCAGTTCTGAGCCAGTGCATCTATTCCTGATGGCCTGTCTCCTGGGTTTAGTGAGAAGAATTTCCCTGTTTTTGCGTTCTTCCTTGAGGCGAATAGATCTACTTCCGGGAATCCCCAACGTTGGGTTATCTGGAGGAAGATTTCTTCGTTTAAGGACCATTCTGTGGGACATAATTTCTGTCTGCTTAGGAAGTCGGCTATCTGGTTTTGGGTTCCCTTCAGGTGAACCACCGTTATCGACCTGACTGTCTGTTCTGCCCAAGAGAATATCGTGTCTGATAGATCTTGTAGGTGATGATGCTTTGGACCTCCTTGGTGCAGAAGAAAGGCTACTGTTGTTGAGTTGTCTGAGAAAATACGGATGTGTCGGTCTATTAACTTTCCCTGGAATGCCTTTAAGGCCTCCCAGACTGCCCTGAGTTCTCTGTAATTTGAGGACCTGCTTTGCACGGATACAGGCCAAGTTCCCTGGGAGTAACTCTCTTCTATGTGGGCTCCCCAGCCGCTGTGACTTGCATCTGTAGTGATGTTTATACACGGAGATGTTCTCCAAGGCCTTCCTTTTTCGAGATTTCTGGTTATGGTCCACCATGTCAGTGAATTCTTTGTATCTGGTGACAGACGTATCTTGTTGTCCAGGGTCACGTATCTGCCGTCCCAAAGTGAGAGGATTTCTTTCTGCAGGGGTCTTGAGTGATATTGGCTCCACTGGACGCTGGAAATACAAGAGGTCATCTGTTGTGAATTCTGTTTTCGGGCTCCCTCCTTTGGTCATGAATGGTACTTCGGCTGGTTCTGTCCATGGACTTTCTCTGATGCCTGTGGGTGTTTCTGAGTTTCCTTCCACAGGTGACGAGGCTAATTCATTAGTGGGATGATCTATTTAACTCCACTTGGATGCTTGTCCGATGCCAGCTGTCAATGTTGTAGCATTGGTCTAGTTCGCTCCTGGATCTTCCTGGTTACCTGTTTTCTCCAGCTGAAGCTAAGTTTTGCTTGCTTTTTTCTTGTTTGCTATTTTTTCTGTCCAGCATGCTTATGTGAATTTTGCCTTGCTTGCTGGAAGCTCTGGAGCGCAGAGGGGTGCCTCCGCTCCGTTAGTCGGTGCGGAAGGTATTTTTCCCTGCACTCTCTGTGTGGCTTTTTTAGGGTTTTGTGCTGACTGCAAAGTGACCTTTCCTATCTTCTGTCTGTTTAGTAAGTCGGGCCTCTCTTTGCTAAATCTATTTCATCTCTGTGTTTGTGATTTCATCTTACTCACAGTCAATATATGTGGGGGGCTGCCTTTTCCTTTGGGGAATTTTCTCTGAGGCAAGATAGGCTTATTTTTCCTATCTCTAGAGCTAGCTATTTCTGAGGCTGTGACGAGGCGCCTAGGTCATGATAGGAGCGCTCCACGGCTATTTCTAGTGTACGTGATAGGATTAGGGATTGCGGTCAGCAGAGGTTCCACTTCCCAGAGCTTGTCCTGTATTAATGTGCTATCAGGTCTTTTCTGGTGCTCTAACTATCAGGTCCACTATTTGTTCTAACCACCAGAATATAACAGTACAGCTGGCCAAAAGTATTGATGCATCTCAACAGAGGGATAAGTGAATAGTCTGAGACCATTTTTTTTTCTTTGCAGCGTGTTCTGTCTCACTTTTCCCCTTTACCTCTGGGTGGTTCAGAACACAGGTGTAGACATGGACATTCAAGGTCTGTCCTCTTGGATGGATAATCTCACTACAAGGGTACAAAACATTCAAGATTTTGTGGTTCAGAATCCGATGTCAGAGCCTAGGATTTCAATTCCTGATTTGTTTTTTGGTGATAGATCTAAGTTCTTGAATTTCAAAAATAATTGTAAATTGTTTCTAGCTTTGAAACCTCGCTCCTCAGGTGATCCTGCTCAACAAGTAAGGATCATTAT
This sequence comes from Ranitomeya imitator, assembly GCF_032444005.1. NCBI lineage: Eukaryota > Metazoa > Chordata > Amphibia > Anura > Dendrobatidae > Ranitomeya > Ranitomeya imitator. The sequence continues at coordinate 378,207,404 of NC_091283.1, forward strand.
TTCTTTGTTGCGTGGTGACCCTCAAGACTGGGCATTTTCCCTTGCGCCAGGAGATCCGGCATTGCGCGATGTGGATGCGTTTTTCCTGGCGCTCGGATTGCTTTATGACGAACCTAATTCAGTGGATCAGGCAGAGAAAATCTTGCTGGCTCTGTGTCAGGGTCAGGATGAAGCAGAGATATATTGTCAGAAGTTTAGAAAGTGGTCTGTGCTCACTCAGTGGAATGAATGTGCCCTGGCAGCAATTTTCAGAAAGGGTCTCTCTGAAGCCCTTAAAGATGTCATGGTGGGATTTCCCATGCCTGCTGGTCTGAATGAGTCTATGTCCTTGGCCATTCAGATCGATCGGCGCTTGCGTGAGCGTAAAACTGTGCACCATTTGGCGGTACTATCTGAGCATGGGCCTGAGCCTATGCAGTGTGATAGGACTTTGACCAGAACTGAACGGCAGGAACACAGACGTCGGAATGGGCTGTGTTTTTACTGTGGTGATTCCACTCATGCGATCTCTGATTGTCCTAAGCGCACTAAGCGGTTCGCTAGGTCTGCCACCATTGGTACGGTACAGTCAAAATTTTTATTGTCCGTTACACTGATTTGTTCTTTGTCTTCCTACTCTGTTATGGCATTTGTGGATTCAGGCGCTGCCCTGAATTTGATGGACTTGGAGTATGCTAGGCGCTGTGGTTTTTTCTTGGAGCCCTTGCAGCATCCTATTCCATTGAGAGGAATTGATGCTACGCCTTTGGCCAAGAATAAGCCTCAGTACTGGACCCAATTGACCATGTGCATGGCTCCTGCACATCAGGAGGATATCCATTTTTTGGTGTTACATAATCTGCATGATGTGGTCGTTTTAGGGTTACCATGGCTACAGGTCCATAATCCAGTATTGGACTGGAAATCTATGTCTGTGTCCAGCTGGGGTTGCCAGGGGGTACATGGTGATGTTCCATTTTTGTCAATTTCGTCTTCTACTCCTTCTGAAGTTCCGGAGTTTTTGTCGGATTATCAGGATGTATTTGATGAGCCCAAAGCCAGTGCCCTACCTCCTCATAGGGATTGCGATTGTGCAATTAATTTGATTCCTGGTAGTAAGTTTCCTAAGGGCCGATTGTTCAATTTATCTGTGCCAGAACACGCCGCTATGCGGAGTTATATAAAGGAATCCTTGGAGAAAGGCCATATTCGCCCATCGTCATCACCGTTGGGAGCAGGGTTCTTTTTTGTGGCCAAGAAGGATGGTTCTTTGAGACCTTGTATTGATTACCGCCTTCTTAATAAAATTACTGTCAAATTTCAGTATCCTTTGCCGTTGCTCTCCGACTTGTTCGCTCGTATTAAAGGGGCTAGTTGATTTACCAAGATAGACCTTCGAGGGGCGTATAATCTTGTGCGTATTAAACGGGGCGATGAATGGAAAACAGCATTTAATACGCCCGAGGGCCATTTTGAGTACCTGGTGATGCCATTCGGGCTTTCCAATGCTCCATCAGTATTTCAGTCCTTTATGCATGACATTTTCCGAGAGTACCTGGATAAATTCCTGATTGTGTATTTGGATGATATTTTGGTCTTTTCGGATGATTGGGAGTCTCATGTGAAGCAGGTCAGAATGGTGTTCCAGGTCCTTCGTGCTAATTCCTTGTTTGTGAAGGGGTCAAAGTGTCTCTATGGAGTTCAGAAGGTTTCATTTTTGGGGTTCATTTTTTCCCCTTCTACTGTCGAGATGGACCCTGTTAAAGTCCAGGCCATTCATGATTGGACTCAGCCGACATCTGTGAAGAGCCTGCAAAAGTTCCTGGGCTTTGCTAATTTTTATCGTCGCTTCATCGCTAATTTTTCTAGTGTTGCTAAACCGTTGACTGATTTGACCAAGAAGGGTGCTGATGTGGTCAATTGGTCTTCTGCGGCCGTGGATGCTTTTCAGGAATTGAAGCGTCGTTTTTCTTCTGCCCCTGTGTTGTGCCAGCCAGATGTTTCGCTCCCGTTTCAGGTTGAGGTTGATGCCTCTGAGATTGGAGCAGGGGCTGTTTTGTCGCAAAGAAGTTCTGATGGCTCGGAATGAAGCCATGTGCTTTCTTTTCTAGAAAGTTTTCGCCTGCTGAGCTTAATTATGATGTTGGTAATCGAGAATTGTTGGCCATGAAGTGGGCATTCGAGGAGTGGCGTCATTGGCTTGAAGGAGCCAAGCATCGCGTGGTGGTCTTGACAGATCACAAAAATTTGACTTATCTTGAGTCTGCCAGACGGTTGAATCCGAGACAGGCTCGATGGGCATTATTTTTCTCCCGTTTTGATTTTGTGGTTTCGTACCTTCCGGGCTCTAAGAATGTGAAGGCTGATGCCCTGTCAAGGAGTTTTGTGCCTGACTCTCCGGCTGTTTCTGAGCCGGCAGGTATTCTCAAAGAGGGGATAATTTTGTCTGCCATCTCCCCTGATTTGCGGCGGGTGCTGCAAAAATTTCAGGCTGATAGACCTGACCGTTGCCCAGCAGAGAAACTGTTTGTCCCTGATAAATGGACTAGCAGAGTTATCTCTGAGCTTCATTGTTCGGTGTTGGCTGGGCATCCTGGAATCTTTGGTACCAGAGATTTGGTGGCTAGATCCTTTTGGTGGCCTTCTTTGTCACGGGATGTGCGTTCTTTTGTGCAGTCCTGTGGGACTTGTGCTCGGGCTAAGCCCTGTTGTTCTCATGCCAGTGGGTTGCTTTTGCCCTTGCCGGTCCCGAAGAGGCCCTGGACGCATATTTCTATGGATTTTATTTCGGATCTCCCCGTCTCTCAAAAGATGTCGGTCATTTGGGTGGTTTGTGATCGCTTTTCTAAGATGGTCCATTTGGTACCCTTGTCTAAATTGCCTTCCTCCTCTGATTTGGTGCCATTGTTTTTCCAGCATGTGGTTCGTTTACATGGCTTTCCGGAGAACATCGTTTCGGACAGAGGTTCTCAGTTTGTTTCGAGGTTTTGGCGATCCTTTTGTGCTAGGATGGGCATTGATTTGTCTTTTTCCTCGGCTTTCCATCCTCAGACAAATGGCCAAACCGAACGAACTAATCAGACGTTGGAAACATATCTGAGATGTTTTGTTTCTGCTGATCAGGATGATTGGGTGTCCTTTTTGCCGTTGGCTGAGTTTGCCCTTAATAATCGGGCCAGCTCGGCTACTTTGGTTTCGCCGTTTTTCTGCAATTCTGGTTTCCATCCTCGTTTCTCTTCAGGGCAGGTTGAGTCTTCGGACTGTCCTGGTGTAGATACTGTGGTGAATAGGTTGCAGCAGATTTGGACTCATGTAGCGGACAATTTGACATTGTCCCAGGAGAAGGCTCAACGTTTCGCTAACCGCCGGCGCTGTGTGGGTCCCCGACTTCGTGTTGGGGATTTGGTTTGGTTGTCGTCTCGTTATGTTCCTATGAAGGTTTCCTCTCCTAAGTTTAAGCCTCGTTTCATTGGTCCGTATAAAATTTCTGAGGTTATCAATCCTGTGTCATTTCGTTTGGCCCTTCCAGATTCTTTTGCCATCCATAATGTGTTCCATAGGTCGTTGTTGCGGAGATACGTGGCGCCTGTGGTTCCATCCGTTGACCCTCCTGCTCCGGTGTTGGTTGAGGGGGAGTTGGAGTATGTGGTGGAGAAGATTTTGGATTCTCGTATTTCGAGACGGAAACTCCAGTACTTGGTCAAGTGGAAGGGTTATGGTCAGGAGGATAATTCCTGGGTTTTTGCCTCTGATGTTCATGCGGCCGATCTGGTTCGTGCCTTTCATTTGGCTCATCCTGGTCGGCCTGGGGGCTCTCGTGAGGGTTCGGTGACCCCTCCTCAAGGGGGGGGGTACTGTTGTGAATTCTGTTTTCGGGCTCCCTCCTGTGGTCATGAATGGTACTTTGGCTGGTTCTGTCCATGGACTTTCTCTGATGCCTGTGGGTGTTTCTGAGTTTCCTTCCACAGGTGACGAGGCTAATTCATTAGTGGGATGATCTATTTAACTCCACTTGGATGCTTGTCCGATGCCAGCTGTCAATGTTGTAGCATTGGTCTAGTTCGCTCCTGGATCTTCCTGGTTACCTGTTTTCTCCAGCTGAAGCTAAGTTTTGCTTGCTTTTTTCTTGTTTGCTATTTTTTCTGTCCAGCATGCTTATGTGAATTTTGCCTTGCTTGCTGGAAGCTCTGGAGCGCAGAGGTATTTTTCCCTGCACTCTCTGTGTGGCTTTTTTAGGGTTTTGTGCTGACTGCAAAGTGACCTTTCCTATCTTCTGTCTGTTTAGTAAGTCGGGCCTCTCTTTGCTAAATCTATTTCATCTCTGTGTTTGTGATTTCATCTTACTCACAGTCAATATATGTGGGAGGCTGCCTTTTCCTTTGGGGAATCTTCTCTGAGGCAAGATAGGCTTATTTTTCCTATCTCTAGGGCTAGCTAGTTCTGAGGCTGTGACGAGGCGCCTAGGTCATGATAGGTGCGCTCCACGGCTATTTCTAGTGTACGTGATAGTATTAGGGATTGCGGTCAGCAGAGGTTCCACTTCCCAGAGCTTGTCCTGTATTAATGTGCTATCAGGTCTTTTCTGGTGCTCTAACTATCAGGTCCACTATTTGTTCTAACCACCAGAATATAACAGTCATCAAGCCCAATACCCGCATGGCCTTCCTTATGGATGTTTGTTTTTGCTTTTGAAATTTTTGAATTTCTTTTTTGAATGACTCCTGCTTGTGATGTGGGAGGTACATATGTTCCTGAACCGAGTCTAGGATTACCCCGAGAAAGGATTTCTTTGTTTCGGGTTTGAGGTTTGACTTTTTGAAGTTTATAAGCCATCCTAGCTCTTCCAGGAGTGAAAGAGTTGTTGATAAGTCCTCTTCCATCTGTTGTGGAGAGTCTGCTATTAGTAGTATGTTGTCGAGATAGGGGACGGTGAGTATTCCTTTCTCTCTCAAGAATGCCATTACCTCTGCCATGAGTTTGGTGAAAACTCTGGGAGCTGACGAGATGCCGAATGGCAGGCATGTGAACTGATAGTGTAGAATTTGGCCCTGGTCTTTTATGGCGAATCTGAGGTACTGTTGGTGTGAGGCGGAGATGGGAACCTGGTAATAGGCGCTTTTTAGATCTAATGTGCTCATTACTGAACCTTTCTGGATCAGAGGTATTGCAGTTTTGAGGGATTCCATTTTGAATCGTTTGTAAGTGACTGACCGATTTAAGGGTTTCAGGTTTATGATAGTACGAAATTCTCCGCTTGGTTTTTTTATGGAGAACAGACTCGAATAATGTCCTCTGAACCTCTGAGCATGGGGTACCGGAATGACGGCTTTTATCTGGATAAGTTCCTGAATATCCTTTAGAAGTCTCTGCTGAACCGATAAAGACTGGGTCTGAGTTAGGCAAAACCTTTTGTGAGGTGTTTGGTTGAACTGTATCTTGTACCCATGTTCTATCAAACTTAGGATCCATGGGTTCCGAGTAATGTTTTGCCAACCCTGTAGGAAGTGTTGAAGCCTTCCACCCACTAAGTTGGCGTCATTGTTTATTAGTTCTTGATTTCTGGTCCTGAAAGGCACCCCTGCCTCTACCACCCTTCGGGTAGCTCCATCTTCCGCCCTTCCCTTTTCCTCTATAGTCTTGCCTGGGATGAAATCGAGACCTACGAAAGGACGGTATGTTTTTCGGTTTCTCTTCCGGGAAACCCTTTTTCTTGTCCGCTGCTTTTTCAAGCAATTCGTTCAATACTGGACCGAAGACATGAAAGCCAGAGAAGGGTATTGAACACAGCTTATTTTTTGATTGTGTGTCGCCAGACCATGATCTGAGCCATAGAGCTCTTCTTGCCGCATTAGACAGGGCATTGTTTCTTGCAGCAAACCGCACTGACTCTGCCGAAGCATCGGCCATAAAGTCTGTTGCTATCTTCAAGAGTGGTAAAGATTTTAGGATCTCGTCTCTAGGAGTTTTATTGTTAATTTGGGTCTCTAGTTTCTCTACCCACAGAGACATTGACCTGGCTACAGAAGTGGCTGCAATATTGGTTTTCATGACAGCGGCTGAAGCTTCCCAGGCCTTTTTGAGAAGATCTTCAGATCTTTTGTCCATCGGATCTTTAAGGCCCGAGGAGTCTTCAAAAGGGATGGCGGTCTTTTTCAAGACCTTAGCTACAGGTATATCCACTTTAGGAACGGATTCCCAGATCTTGGTCTCCTCTGGGTCAAAGGGCAGACGATATTTGAAATCCCTTGGTACTATCCGTTTTTTCCCCACATCGCTCCATTCTTCCAAGATCATTTCCTGAATATGGCAATTTACGGGAAACACTCTGCTCCTACGAGCTCTGAGCCCCCCAAACATTTCGTCTTGGACTGTAAGGGGTTCTGTAGCTTCCTCTACCTTCATGGTATCTCTGACAGCCTGTAGTAGTGTCTCTGTGTGTTCAGAGGCAAATAGATACCTCTTCTTTTCCTCTGGGAGGATATTTGAAGAGGATTCTCCCTCCATGGAATCGGATACGGAGTAAGCTGAAAGCTCCCCTTCTTCTGAACTAAGATCCTGATCCCACCTAGGTCTCTTAGGACGGGGAGGGTCGACTGGCAACAGCGCTGATACTGTGGACTGTACTTCCTCTCTGATCATAGTTTTAATATTATCTAGAAGGAAAGCCTGTTCTCCTTCCAGCAGTCCTGCCATGCATTTATCACATACTTTCTTTCCATGCCCCTCTGGTAGCCTATTGGAGCACAGAGGGCATTTACTTGTCCTGCGCTTTTGGCCTGACGCTGGGCGCTTGGATGCCTCCTGGAATAGATACAGAGAGGCCCTATAGCTTTGTGTTGCAATGTGATAAAGACCCCCTATGTATAACTTACATGAACAGGGGCGAGCTCTGAGGACAGGATCTCTGGACGATCTGCACCCTCCATCTCTCTAGGATCAGTGTGCAGTCAGATGTTCGTGATTAAATAGGTATCTCACCTGTCTTCAGAACATCTGATTCATCCTCCTTCCGAGCTCAGCTGCCGGTGATCACTGCGGGACTGTTCGGCTGTATGATACAGCCCGACACCAACTTCCGGCGTCCCCGAGGCCTCAGCTGTTCAGGAACGCCACTGGAACTCATTGGTGATTGCAGCGCTAAAGCGGCACGCCCCGAGACGCCGTGCACCCGCCGGCACGGCACGCCCCAGTGACACAGCGCGTCCCCAGAGACGCGGCGCGCCCCGATGACGCGACGCGCCCCGATGGCGCGGCACGCTCTCTGAGCGCCGACCAGGACGCTCCCCGCAGGCCCAACCCGGCGCGCTCCCTGGCGTGAGTTGGGTGGATCACTGCCGGTATCCGGGTGCAGCAAGAAGGTGCAGAGCCCTCTGAAGAGGGATGCACCAGAGTCGGGAGCATAGCTCAACCGGCGCTGAGGGACCTCCAGCGGTATCAGTGCTGTCATGCAGAGACCTGCTCCGCCTGCTCAGAGCCCTCAGGATGAGGGATGAGGCCGCTCCGGGAGCTCTGCTCAACCAGTTACCTGGAATCTTCAGCACGGTAAGCCGTGCCACTCTCCTCTGCGTCTGTCCCTGATAGGGACAGGAAAAACACTGAGGGGTGGAGGTGGGGAGGGGCTATTTAACCTCTTCTGTGTTTCCTGTCCCTATCAAGGATAAGAAGGACAACCTCCTGGTGGTGCTGTCAGGAGGGACGTCCTGGAAGCAGCCCTTCAGAAAAAGGGTAGTAAAAACCCAGAACCGGTTTCTGTTTCCGAGTTTTCTCATTCTGACGCGGAATGTCAGGAGCAACCATTATCTCCCTGCTCCTCCTCTTCTATGTCCTCTGGCTCCTCTTCAGATAGCGATGTTGGGGGCCGTCCGTGCTTTCTAACAGAACACGGATAAGCTAATAAAAGCCGTCAGAGCTTCAATGGGCCTAAGAGATGAAAAAGCGGCCAAATCCCTGGAGGACATTATGTTTGGGGTTTAGAGGAAAAGAGAAAGCATACTTTCCCAGTTAACTCCAAAGTGAAAGCCCTTATAGAGAAGGAATGGAAGAAGCCGGAGAAATCGGGTAATCTATCCTCGGCTTCTAAAAGACGTTAACCCTTTGAGGAGAAAGATTCGGAGATGTGGGATAAGGTTCCAAAAATCGATGGTGCGTTAGCTAGATCAACTAAAACATTATCCCTTCCCTTAGAAGACTCTGGCGTGTTAATGGATCCCTTAGACAAAAAGGCAGATGGGTTCCTAAGACACACCTGGGAAGCGACCGCAGGGGGTTGTGTTGCGCGCTCTCTTACTGTCTGGCTACAGCAGATAGAGGAGCAATTGAAATCTAAAGCTCCAAGGGAAGAGATTTTAACCAATGTAGCTATGACTAAAGGAGCAGCAGCCTTTATAGCAGATTCTTTGGCAGACTCCAATAGGCTGGCGGCTAGAGCAGCAAGTTTATCCAATGCGGCTAGACGTGCTCTCTGGTTGAAGGGGTGCCCGGGCGACTTACCTTCAAAGAATAGACTTTGTTCCATACCATGTGACGGCCATTTCCTCTTTGGTCAAAAACTAGAAGATATTTTGGAGAAAGCAAGGGATAGGAAAAAGGGTTTTCCTCGCTTTCCAGTGCACATTAGAAGACCTTATTTTCGGAGGGGCAAATTTAATAGGGGCCGCCCCTCCACCCCCCGGCAGATAGGAGGAATTGGGACTCCAGAGACAGAAAAGGATCTGGATATATGTTTAAAGGTCCCTCGACATCAGCAAAAAAGCCCTCCCAATGACGCCAGGCCAGAGGTGGGGGGAAGGCTTTCATCCTTTTTCCCAGCCTGGATAAACATTTCCCAGTCATTGGACTCTGAAGGTTGTCAAAGACGGCCTAAAAATAGATTTTGTTTATCCACCGCGACAGACTTTTGTTTTAACATCCCAAAGAAAAACCCCGAAAGAACAGCTAGCCTTGGAAGCAGAGGTATTGGAGCTGGTGTCAAAGCGAGTTCTGGTAGAAGTCCCGGGGGAAGAGGAGGGAAAAGGTTTTTATTCCCCTCTTTTTTTGATACGAAAACCGGACGGGTCACTAAGAACCATTGTCCATTTAAAAAATCTCAATCAGTCGGTAGTAAACTGCTCCTTCAAACTGGAGTCTGTAAATACAGCGATAAAACTCTTGTTCCCAAATTGCTTCATGGCAGCTATAGACTTAAAGGATGCCAACTACCATGTCCCAATCCATCGGGACTACCAAAAATTTCTAAGAGTAGCAGTTTATGTCCAAGGAAGTCTCAGGCACTATCAATAGGCTGCCCTCCCATTCGGCCTGTCAATAGCGCCAAGAATATTTACCAAGCTAATGTCAGAGGTCATGTCCTTCCTCCGCTCTCGGAACGTGGTTATAGTTCCGTATCTAGATGACTTCCTTATAATAGGGAATTCAGCAGCACACTGCCTGGCACAAATAAAAGAGGTCACGGCAATGCTAGAGGTGTTGGGGTGGAAAATAAATCTCACCAAATCAAGGTTAACGCCGGAGCTAGTTCAGTCCTTTCTGGGCTTAGTTCTGGACTCCAGGCGTCAGCTTTGTCTCCTACCAGACCAGGACGCTCCCCGCAGGCCCAACCCGGCGCGCTCCCTGGCGTGAGTTGGGTGGATCACTGCCGGTATCCGGGTGCAGCAAGAAGGTGCAGAGCCCTCTGAAGAGGGATGCACCGGAGTCGGGAGCATAGCTCAACCGGCGCTGAGGGACCTCCAGCGGTATCAGTGCTGTCATGCAGAAACCTGCTCAGCCTGCTCAGAGCCCTCGGGATGAGGGATGAGGCCGCTCCGGGAGCTCTGCTCAACCAGTTACCTGGAATCTTCAGCACGGTAAGCCGTGCCACTCTCCTCTGCATCTGTCCCTGATAGGGACAGGAAAAACACCGAGGGGTGGAGGTGGGGAGGGGCTATTTAACCTCTTCTGTGTTTCCTGTCCCTATCAAGGATAAGAAGGACAACCTCCTGGTGGTGCTGTCAGGAGGGACGTCCTGGAAGCAGCCCTTCAGAAAAAGGGTAGTAAAAACCCAGAACCGGTTTCTGTTTCCGAGTTTTCTCATTCTGACGCGGAATGTCAGGAGCAACCATTATCTCCCTGCTCCTCCTCTTCTATGTCCTCTGGCTCCTTTTCAGATAGCGATGTTGGGGGCCGTCCGTGCTTTCTAACAGAACACGGATAAGCTAATAAAAGCCGTCAGAGCTTCAATGGGCCTAAAAGATGAAAAAGCGGCCAAATCCCTGGAGGACATTATGTTTGGGGTTTAGAGGAAAAGAGAAAGCATACTTTCCCAGTTAACTCCAAAGTGAAAGCCCTTATAGAGAAGGAATGGAAGAAGCCGGAGAAATCGGGTAATCTATCCTCGGCTTCTAAAAGACGTTAACCCTTTGAGGAGAAAGATTCGGAGATGTGGGATAAGGTTCCAAAAATCGATGGTGCGGTAGCTAGATCAACTAAAACATTATCCCTTCCCTTAGAAGACTCTGGCGTGTTAATGGATCCCTTAGACAAAAAGGCAGATGGGTTCCTAAGACACACCTGGGAAGCGACCGCAGGGGGTTGTGTTGCGCGCTCTCTTACTGTCTAGCTACAGCAGATAGAGGAGCAATTGAAATCTAAAGCTCCAAGGGAAGAGATTTTAACCAATGTAACTATGGCTAAATGAGCAGCAGCCTTTATAGCAGATTCTTTGGCAGACTCCAAGAGGCTGGCGGCTAGAGCAGCAAGTTTATCCAATGCGGCTAGACGTGCTCTCTGGTTGAAGGGGTGCCCGGGCGACTTACCTTCAAAGAATAGACTTTGTTCCAAACCATGTGACGGCCATTTCCTCTTTGGTCAAAAACTAGAAGATATTTTGGAGAAAGCAAGGGATAGGAAAAAGGGTTTTCCTCGCTTTCCAGTGCACATTAGAAGACCTTATTTTCGGAGGGGCAAATTTAGTAGGGGCCGCCCCTCCACCCCCCGGCAGATAGGAGGAATTGGGACTCCAGAGACAGAAAAGGATCTGGATATATGTTTAAAGGTCCCTCGACATCAGCAAAAAAGCCCTCCCAATGACACCAGGCCAGAGGTGGGGGGAAGGCTTTCATCCTTTTTCCCAGCCTGGATAAACATTTCCCAGTCATTGGACTCTGAAGGTTGTCAAAGACGGCCTAAAAATAGATTTTGTTTATCCACCGCGACAGACTTTTGTTTTAACATCCCAAAGAAAAACCCCGAAAGAACAGCTAGCCTTGGAAGCAGAGGTATTGGAGCTGGTGTCAAAGCGAGTTCTGGTAGAAGTCCCGGGGGAAGAGGAGGGAAAAGGTTTTTATTCCCCTCTTTTTTTGATACGAAAACCGGACGGGTCACTAAGAACCATTGTCCATTTAAAAAATCTCAATCAGTCGGTAGTAAACTGCTCCTTCAAACTGGAGTCTGTAAATACAGCGATAAAACTCTTGTTCCCAAATTGCTTCATGGCTGCTATAGACTTAAAGGACGCCAACTACCATGTCCCAATCCATCGGGACTACCAAAAATTTCTAAGAGTAGCAGTTTATGTCCAAGGAAGTCTCAGGCACTATCAATAGGCTGCCCTCCCATTCGGCCTGTCAATAGCGCCAAGAATATTTACCAAGCTAATGTCAGAGGTCATGTCCTTCCTCCGCTCTCGGAACGTGGTTATAGTTCCGTATCTAGATGACTTCCTTATAATAGGGAATTCAGCAGCACACTGCCTGGCACAAATAAAAGAGGTCACGGCAATGCTAGAGGTGTTGGGGTGGAAAATAAATCTCACCAAATCAAGGTTAACGCCGGAGCTAGTTCAGTCCTTTCTGGGCTTAGTTCTGGACTCCAGGCGTCAGCTTTGTCTCCTACCAGAAAACAAATTGGTCAAAATTCAAAATCTTGTGGAGTCAGCAATTCAACACCCTGTAATGACATTGAGAAAGGCAAAAAGACCTTGGTTTTCCCTCCTAAGACAGATGTCAATAACCGATCCATGGATTCTACCAGAAATTTCGGACCTGCTTACCCAGGGTCCAATATGCCACTCTCAGGTGAAGGGTTTCCATCTTGCAGCCTGGAATTTGAAAGGTCATTACTGAGTAGGCAGGGGTTTTCACCAGGGTTAGTCTCCACCCTGTTGAAAAGTAGAAAACCAGTCACATCGAGAATATATGGTAGAACATGGAAAAAGTTTCTGGATTTTTCAGGGCAACCTTTGGGGGACGAGGCTCCTGTAGGTACTATTTTAGAGTTTTTACAAGCGGGTTTACAACTAGGGTTGGCAACTAATATGCTCAAAGTTCAAGTGTCGGCATTAGGAGCCTTGTATAATTGTAATCTGGCCTCCAATAGGTGGGTGTCCCGCTTTATAAAATCTTGTAGTAGGTCTAGACCAGTGGTAATTCAGAGGGTTTCTCCGTGGGATTTGAATCTGGTGTTAGAGGCTCTAACTAGAAGTCCATTTGAACCTTTGCAGGAATCATTGGTAAAAATACTCACTCTTAAAACAGTGCTTCTGGTAGCGTTGACATCAGCCCGTAGGGTGAGTGACTTGCAAGCCCTGTCTATCTCCCCTCCTTACACGCAAATATTTGATGACAGAGTAGTACTCAGACCAGATCCGGCATATCTGCCGAAAATAGTACTTAAGTTCCATAGAAGTCAAGAAATTGTATTACCCTCTTTTTGTGATAATCCCAAGAACCCAGGGGAAGAGAAATTTCATACACTGGATGTAAGAAGAGCTATTTTGCAGTACATATCTTTGACCAGTCAGTGGAGGAAGGATCAGTCCCTATTTGTAGCCTTCCAGGGTAGCAGGAAGGGATATGGGGTGTCCAAGGGTACTATTGCTAGGTGGATTAGGGAGGCCATTTCCTTATCCTGTGCTTCTCATGGTGCCCCGATCCCTGAAGGCATCAAGGCTCACTCCACCAGAGCTGTGGCTACTTTCTGGGCAGAAAAGGCAGAGGTATCGATTGATCAAATTTGTAAGGCCGCTACCTGGTCCTTACCGTCTACCTTCTTTAGACACTACCGACTAGATCTGTCCTCTTCAACTGACATTACCTTTGGTAGAAGGGTGCTACAAGTGGTGGTCCCTCCCTAAGGTGTTTCTTTCTCCAAAAATCTCTCAGGTGTGCTGTCATGGGAGACGGGAAAACACCAAGGTTACTTACTGGTAGCCGGTTTTTCCGGAGCCCATGACAGCACCTGTATATTTCCTCCCTTCTTTTTTCACCCTTTGGTGCGCACTTTTAGCTGGGTGTTTTTTGTTATTATTATGATGTGGTGGTAGATTGCCATGTGTACTAACCAAGGGGGCCTCTCATGCTCTGAAAACCAACTGAAGCGAGGGAGAGGTACCGCCCTTTTATTTCAGTAGGTTTCCTGTCCCGACTGGGCGGATCCCTCTCTCAGGTGTGCTGTCATGGGCTCCGGAAAAACCGGCTACCAGTAAGTAACCTTGGTGTTTTTCTCTCATGTCTTTTCCCACAATACTTGCAGTGGATAGTGCTTATAGGGGAGCTTGGTCTTGTCTTTCCTTTCATAGATACTGCATGTACCTGTGGCACCCCAGGAGTTCAGGTACCACAGTAGTGCTGTCTTCCTCACGGGGAGGATAAATACGGCTGCCCCATAGAGAAACATTGGTCCGTGTGCAATGCATTGTTTTTGCGCCTCTTGCTCGTCCGTATTCCACTCTAGTGTGACCCCGGCCTAAGAGTAGCTCCCTTGTGCAAGGGCACAGCCTATTACAGTCCTTTAACTCCTCTCCTATCCTTGAGGCAGGAACATACGCATAGTCCCTTAAGGATGAAGTACACACTGAATGAGGTTGAGTTCTTGACTGAGGATGCGATTACCTTCAGTGGCTGCAGTGTCTCTTAATCCGGCAGGGGAATTTGCAAGAAGCGCAAGGAACTAAACAAGGGGGGGAATAAAAACTTTGGCCATAACTGTGGAGGAGTCCAAGACAAATGGGTCACTAACCTGTTGTAACCTTGGCCTGCAGAAAGCTCGAACTGTTGCTCTTATTAAATACAACTGGCACAGCATGGTATTATCCAGCTCTCTCTCCATTCCTTCTTCTCAAAAACAGGTTCCCAATCATTGATTTTCAGACCTAGTTCTCCTTGGCCTCCATTCTCCTTGTGTGTACATAATGGAATTGGCACCCTAGCCACACATACCATGGCTGTATTGGCTACTACCTTCCGTATTCCGATGGTCTTTCCCTCCACTATAATTCCTCACATGAGCCTCTGGACCAGGGAGTCAAGGTTAGAGATTAGCAAACCCTTCAAAATTCTGTTTGGATTGGCAAACGTCATGATGTTCGCCGAACATACCCGAACACCAATGACTTCTGAGGGGACAAAGGGCTGCCAAAACAGCTACACTTGGGTACAGATACCAGGACAAGTGGCATCAATTGGCCCATCAATTGCACTATAAATAATTAATTTAAAAAAAATTATGTGAGTTCCCCTGTATTTTTGATAAGCAGCCAGGCAAAACTGACAGCTGCGGGCTGCAAGCCTTAGCTGTTAACATTAGCAAGGCTGGTTATCAAGAATCAAGGGTCCCCACGCTGTGTTTTAATTAATTTAATAAATTGACATGGGATCCCCCTATTTTTGACAGCCAGCCAAGCTGAAGCTGACAGCTGGGGGTTGGTTTTGTCAGGCTGGTAAGGGGCCATGGATATTGTCTTCCCAGCCTAAAAATAGTCAGTTTTGCCTGACTGGTTATCAAAAATACAGGCAAAGCCCATGTCTTTTTTTTTTAGATTTATTTACAGTTCAGGCGGTGGCTGATGAAAACTTAAATTAGCCACCGCCTTCTATCACTGTTAACAGTTGAATACAACTCTCATCATTGTCCCATGCTAGTGCTGATCACAGCACTAGCAGGAGACAGTGATGTGAGCTGTCTTCTTCAGCACTTATGAACAGCATGTAAAGTACTGCTGATTCCCAGGCTCTGGTAGGTGTCACAATGTTGACACAGCGATGTTATCAGAGTGTATGTGTGCGGGACATTTTGCAACCTGTGCTGCTTCTGAAAACAATGACGTTTGAAAGAGACCTTAGTGAATTCTGTCATTTACTGAACTTTGGCTGAGTTTTGCAGATTTTTAGGAAAAAAGCTTGGGAATCTGAACACGAATCTGAATATGCTACGTTCTCTCCTCTCGGATTACGGTCCTATGAACTGACATCTCTCGTTGATGCTGCACTGCCGCAGGCCTCCTGATGATATCCAGAAGAACCCAAAAAAACAAATCCAAAGCACCCCAGTGGCCCATCCTCATTCAAGAATTGGACCCGTTCTCTGGGCTGTAGACTGGGACAGCGGAGAAGAGACCTAGCATTTACATAAACCTTTGTCCCAGGTGCTCTCCATAAAGAAGCCAAAGCCCCTTCCAAGGTCAAAGTAGACCACCAGTCCCTGAGTCATCTACTGTGTAAACTCTTCTCCAGTTAGTCCATTCAGCTGGGCCTGGATATACCCCTCTCTCCTGTTCTTGTCCCATTCTACACCCACAATGCAATCCACCCAAGTATCAATAAGTGTGCTCCCAGGGTTGGGGACAACTTCAGGGTTGGTTGGGGACCACTTCCAGGGTTGTGTGGGACCTTCTGGGGTCTGAGTTCATAAGATCTCGAGATATATGGAGGTGTGAGAGTTCTGGCTGGTGGTGTGGACTTGTGCTGTGAGGGCATTACACCCGTGCTGGCCACATGTATCCGATGTTGCTGGTTTGCCAGGACCAGGTGTTGGACAGTTCAATTAGGGAGACCACCAGTAAAAAATAAAGTTTTTACTGAACATTAACATGGGGAGGTTTGTATACAGGAGATAGCAGGTACATATCTTGGTGAACATTTCTTTCAACACAGATCATTTTCCATACACAGATTCCTGCCTCTTTACTCTCCCTTGTCTTCTGTTCTCACTGTTTCTCTTTACTTGGTACCATTTTCCACTACTTCACCACAACCCAGCTCGACACTATAGTCCTGTTTAGAATGGGCCCTTTACTCCACTCGTGGTTCCACTTCTCATTTCCCCTTAGAGGAGCTATGGTGCCAGTATGGCCTGTAATTATCTTCTCTGATACTGACCCTCTGGAACTCCCGCCCAGGGAACTCTACTCATCTTGTGTACTCAGTGCTGTCTGGGCCTGTTATCTTCAGGAGCGATAACCTCTGGGCCTTACTGTTTGATGTCCTTTCCCAGGACCGGTTTCCGACAAATCACTCCTTCTCTCACTTTTACTCTGGATATCACTATCTCTGCCACGGTCTGCTCTACATTTTGGGACACACCAGTATGTGGCTCACACTGGACCTTAGGTTCTTTCTCTAAGGCCCTCAAAGCTCTATAGGACTCCCTGACTGGAAACTGTCAATTTAGCCCCTCCCAATCTGGGATAATTCCAAACGGTTAAAGATAATATCTTCACTAGCAAACTACACACATTGTCACCAATATCATTAACACAAGTCACAGTTCCTTTTTGTCCACTTTCCTGTCCATCTGGGTATTCTCTGATTCACTGGCAGTTTCTTTCTTGAGATTCCAGATAAAGGGAGACAGAATCAAGTTCCAACTTAAAGCAAACGGTTTTACTCAGTTCCTTTCTCAGCTTGTCCAGTTCACATTTAGGTACAGCACAAGTTATTTCACAAGACATGTCATTTTCTGTCCCAGTGCTGTCCCTCTCTTCTTTAGGAATACCTCCGGGTCGCACCGCTGTCCCCGATACCGCAGCATTTAGTCTGACCAGTCTGACTAGCTGTAGGAGTTCCCGATCCATTTTGCCCCAGACACGCAGGCGTCTTCCTAAGTAGATGACCGCCATCATGACTAAGATGCCCTGTATTCCTCTGCTTCACCAGCAAGTGTTACTCCTAGGCCATTGACGAGCTGGGCTCCTTTACTTAAAGAACATTACATGGCTCAACTACCCTGCACGGGCTCTGAGGCCCATCTGAATAAACGCAGGAAGCTCTCTACACCTAACACAGATGGCCCCTCCTATTTAACTATATCCTATCATCCTATGCTATTGCTGTCTTACTGTATTGTGCTCCACTCTAGTGGGCTAATCTGAATACTACACTTTCCCTAGACAATAACATATGTACATGGCATTAGCAATCTCATAATACACATAACTTTTAACAGTTATATACAATATAGCAGCATTATACAGTTCACAGCATAACATATTAATTATACAAGCTTGTCATGGACGTAAAAACATGGGTCAGGGAAAGTGGGCACAGCTAGTCCTTGTGCACCCCTTACTCTTTTAAATATCGTTGTCCCCGACCATGTAGTGCTGTTGGATATAACTTTAATATGTACAATATAATACTCCATGCAGGGAGGCAAACAATTAAATGAGGTAGGATGTCTTTCAGCTAAGCATAGTGTGCTAGAGATCACCTGCCACAAAAAGTCTTTGTCCCATATAAGAATCCATTAAAAAACATGTAGTCTATTGTCATAGAAAAACTACTTGTGGTTGGAGAAAGTCTTTTTGCTCCACAATAAAGTCCATTTTCCCATGGCAATTCTAAACAGGTGCTTAGTGACAGTCCCTCAACTGGCACCATAAGCCAATATGGCTCCTATCCCTTTTATATTTGGGGACTCAAGCACATTAACACAGTCCATATTAAATCATCTGGAACTTCCCATCAGGTCCTCAGTTCTTGGGGGTCTTCCCTCTTTCTCCTTTACATGGAGTAAGGCCCTTTAAGCACAAGTGTGTTGCAAGCTCAACAACCACACACGGTCTTTGTTCAGTCAATGGACCCATAACTCCCATAGGGTTAAATTCCTGCAATCCAGCAGGGGAAGCGCAACAAGCACAAAAGAATTGGGATAGGTAGGGGAAACAACACATAGTCAACGTTTTAACCGTGATCCGGACCGGTCACACTACACCCGGCTTCGGGGTGCTCCAGGGCTCCTTGGCCTGCAGAACAGTCCCATTCTTATACTGTGCAACAAGCACTATTTTCCTTTCTAAAGTTCAGACATCACTTCAGTGACACACGTCCTATGTCACTCCATTCCACATCGGGCTCTGCGCCCGTGCTCCAATAGATGATCCTGCAGGGGTTGTGTTCTCCTGCCGCAGTGACAGGAGAGGGGCAGAACTTGGCCGTGCAATGGCCAGGGAACAGGGGGCTGATTATGCCTGTTCCAGGCCCGCATAGAGTACCAGATTATCTTCCTGGTGCAAGCCAACGGCCAAGGTGAAGTACCCCTGAGGGCCATCCTCAAAGAAATTAACCCAGTCTCCTTCCCTCTCGGGCCTCCCGTACATAACTGAGGCAGCATTCACATACATAGACATTCGCATTGGTGCCCACCTCACAGATGAAACCATATCCATGGTCTGTGTCAGTATAGACCAGCTGCTTGCTGGTGCGTCGTACGGCCATGGCTCCCCCTCTTGGTTGGTGCAGCTCTGACCATACCTCCTTCTCCCGCTCCTTTTTGTGCTCAATTACCCCTGCGATCCACGTGGCCTGTCCAGGGGACGGAAAGTCTCTTGATGGAAATGGGACCGACCGAGGGACAAGGTGCCATCAAGCATGGACCTGTTCTCCAACTCAGACTTCTCCATTTCTGGAGTGGGCTTCTCTGGAGCAGTCTCGATTTCCATTTCACCAGCCTTCTCCTGTACGAGGTGATGTCGCTTCGGCTCCGGCAGCCACCACTCCTCCACAGGCACGGGCAATCTGTTAGTCCAGACATCGTCAGCGAATCCCCTCATCCCTCCGGGTCGGGTCCTTTCTTCCTCCCGCTGCCATCTCCACTCAATGCATCCTACTCCGCAACAACAATGGGTGCACGAGTGATTCATCGCTGCCGAAGCTGTACCTCGTAATGGTGCCCACCTGTTCCAGGGTTGAGCCGCTTTTGGCTGCTCCACCCATTTCTCTGTGATCTGTTGCAAGGGGCGAGGCCTTCTTCTCCTCCATTGCGCCCACCATTAGGCCGCTGACTCTGCCAGACAGAATTTCGTGCCCTTTTCAGGTCTGGATGCCCACGAAGGGTAGGGTTAAAGTTGTCCTCCATCTTTGCACCATTTTCCACCATATTCAGAGTTGCCATCTTTATCACAATCAGGGTATCAGTCACATCCAGGGTATGGGTCACATACAGGAGATCAGTCACTTTAAGGCTGCCATCACACTAGCGGTGTTTGGTCAGTATTTTACATCAGTATTTGTAAGCCAAAACCAGGAGTGGAACAAATAGAGGAAAAGTATAATAGACATATGCACCACTTCTGCATTTATCACCCACTCCTGGTTTTGGCTTACAAATAATGATGTAAAATACTGACGAAATACTGCTAGTGTGACGGCAGCCTAAAGGCGCATTTCTTTATCGTGTTAAAGGCATCCGCACACTGCAAGGTTACCGGATCCTGTCGAACTACGAAAAGTGTAATGGGGGCCAGGGCTGTAGTCTTGGCTTTAAATGGTGACTGCTTAATAGTGTTGAGCATTCCGATACCGCAAGTATCGGGTATCGGCCGATATTTGCGGTATCGGAATTCCGATACCGAGTTCCGATATTTTTGCGATATCGGGAATCGGTATTGGGATGAAGATTGATGTGTAAAATAAAGAATAAAAATAAAAAATATTGATATACTTACCCTCGGATGCGCCCTGGTTGTAACCGCTGCAACCGCCATGCTTCTGTTCCTAAGAATGAGCGCGTGAAGGACCTTCGATGACGTCGCGGCTTGTGATTGGTTGCGTGAGCGGTCACATGAGCGGTCACGCGACCAGTCACAAGCCGCGACTTCATCAAAGGTCCTTTACGCGCTCATTCTTAGGAAGGGAATCATGGCGGTTGCAGCGGTTACAACCAGGGCGCGTCCGAGGGTAAGTATATCAATATTTTTTATTTTTATTCTTTATTTTACACATGAATATGGATCCCAGGGCCTGAAGGAGAGTTTCCTCTCCTTCAGACCCTGGGAACCATAGAGGATACCTTCCGATATTTGTCTCCCATTGACTTGTATTGGTATCGGATATCGGTATCGGCGATATCCGATATTTTTCGGATATCGGCCGATACCATCCGATACAGTTACTTTCAAATATCGGACGGTATCGCTCAACACTACTGCTTAAGCACACCCTGGCCCTCCATCACGGGCACACAAATTCCCAGTGGTAGTGTACCTTTTTGTCCACTTTCCTGTCCATCTTAGTCCTCTCTGTTTCGCTGGGAGTTTCTTTCTTGAGATTCCAGATAAAGAGAGACATAGTCAATTTCCAACTTAAAACAAACGGTTTTACTCAGTTCCTTTCTCAGCTCGTCCAGTTCACATTTAGGTACAGCACAAGTTACTTTACAAGACACGTAATTTTCTGTCCCTGTGCTGTCCCTCTCTTCTTTAGGAATACCTGCGGGTCGCATTGTTGTCCCTGGTACCGCAGCATTTGGTCTGACCAGTTTGACTAACTGTAGAAGTTCCTGGTCTGTTTCACAGATGACCACCATCATGACAAAGCTGCCCTGTATTCCTCTGCTTCAATGGCAATCGTTAGGGTATGTGCACACGTTGCGGATTTTGCTGCGGATCAGCAGCGGATTGGCCGCTGCGGATTTGCAGCAGTTTTCCATGAGTTTACAGTACCATGTAAACCTATGGAAAACAAAATCCGCAGTGCACATGCTGCGGAAAATACCGCGCAGAAACGCTGCGTTGTTTATTCCACAGCATGTCAATTCTTTGTGCGGATTCCGCAGCGATTTACACCTGCTCCATAATAGGAATCCGCAGGGGTAAAACCGCAGGTGGAATCCGCACAAAAACCGCTGAAAAACCGTGGTAATTCCGCAGTAAATCTGCAGTGCGGATTTCATGCAGATTTACCAAAATCAGTGCAGAAAAATCCACAAAGTGTGCACATACCCTTACTCTTAGGCCCTGCATGAGCTGGGCTCCTTTACTTAAAGAACGTTACGTGGCTCAACTGCCCTGCATGGGCTCTGAGGCCCTTCTGAGTCTGACTAAATGCAGGAAGCTCTCTACACATTAAAGGGACTCTGTCACCTGAATTTGGAGGGAACAATCTTCAGCCATAGAGGCTGGGTTTTCGGGTGTTTAATTCACCCTTTCCTTACCCGCCGGCTGCATGCTGGCTGCAATATTGGATTGAAGTTCATTCTCTGTTCTCCATAGTACACGCCTGCGCAAGGCAAGATTACCTTGTGCAGGCATGTACTACGGAGGACAGAGAATGAACTTCAATCCAATATTGCAGCCAGCATACAGCCAGTGGGTAAGGAAAGGGTGAATCAAACACCCGAAAACCCCGCCTCTATGGTTGAAGATTGTTCCCTCCAAATTCAGGTGACAGACTCCCTTTAAGTTGGCCCCTCCTAGTTAACTAGTTCTTATCATCCTATCCTATTGCTGTCTTATACTATCGTGCCCCCCTCTAGTGGGCTAATCTGAAAACTACACTTTCCCTAGACAATAACATACAGTGGGGCAAAAAAGTATTTAGTCAGTCAGCAATAGTGCAAGTTCCACCACTTAAAAAGATGAGAGGCGTCTGTAATTTACATCATAGGTAGACCTCAACTATGGGAGACAAACTGAGAAAAAAAAAATCCAGAAAATCACATTGTCTGTTTTTTTAACATTTTATTTGCATATTATGGTGGAAAATAAGTATTTGGTCAGAAACAAAATTTCATCTCAATACTTTGTAATATATCCTTTGTTGGCAATGACAGAGGTCAAACGATTTCTGTAAGTCTTCACAAGGTTGCCACACAATGTTGTTGGTATGTTGGCCCATTCATCCATGCAGATCTCCTCTAGAGCAGTGATGTTTTTGGCTTTTCGCTTGGCAACACGGACTTTCAACTCCCTCCAAAGGTTTTCTATAGGGTTGAGATCTGGAGACTGGCTAGGCCACTCCAGGACCTTGAAATGCTTCTTACGAAGCCACTCCTTCGTTGCCCTGGCGGTGTGCTTTGGATCATTGTCATGTTGAAAGACCAGCCACGTTTCATCTTCAATGCCCTTGCTGATGGAAGGAGGTTTGCACTCAAAATCTTACGATACATGGCCCCATTCATTCTTTCATGTACCCGGATCAGTCGTCCTGGCCCCTTTGCAGAGAAACAGCCCCAAAGCATGATGTTTCCACCACCATGCTTTACAGTAGGTATGGTGTTTGATGGATGCAACTCAGTATTCTTTTTCCTCCAAACACGACAAGTTGTGTTTCTACCAAACAGTTCCAGTTTGGTTTCATCAGACCATAGGACATTCTCCCAAAACTCCTCTGGATCATCCAAATGCTCTCTAGCAAATTTCAGACGGGCCCGGACATGTACTGGCTTAAGCAGTGGGACACGTCTGGCACTGCAGGATCTGAGTCCATGGTGGCGTAGTGTGTTACTTATGGTAGGCCTTGTTACATTGGTCCCAGCTCTCTGCAGTTCATTCACTAGGTCCCCCCGCGTGGTTCTGGGATTTTTGCTCACCGTTCTTGTGATTATTCTGACCCCACGGGGTGGGATTTTGCGTGGAGCCCCAGATCGAGGGAGATTATCAGTGGTCTTGTATGTCTTCCATTTTCTAATTATTGCTCCCACTGTTGATTTCTTCACTCCAAGCTGGTTGGCTATTGCAAATTCAGTCTTCCCAGCCTGGTGCAGGGCTACAATTTTGTTTCTGGTGTCCTTTAACAGCTCTTTGGTCTTCACCATAGTGGAGTTTGGAGTCAGACTGTTTGAGGGTGTGCACAGGTGTCTTTTTATACTGATAACAAGTTTAAACAGGTGCCATTACTACAGGTAATGAGTGGAGGAAAGAGGAGACTCTTAAAGAAGAAGTTACAGGTCTGTGAGAGCCAGAAATCTTGATTGTTTGTTTCTGACCAAATACTTATTTTCCACCATAATATACAAAAAAAATTATAAAAAAACAGACAATGTGATTTTCTGGATTTTTTTTTCTCAGTTTGTCTCCCATAGTTGAGGTCTACCTATGATGTAAATTACAGACGCCTCTCATCTTTTTAAGTGGTGGAACTTGCACTATTGCTGACTGACTAAATACTTTTTTGCCCCACTGTATGTACATGGCATTAGCAATCTTATAATACACATAACATATTACAATACGTATAGCAGCATTATACAGTTCACAGCATAGCGTATGAATTATGCCAGCTTGTCATGGATGTAAAAACATGGGTCAGGGAAAGTGGGCACAGCTAGTCCTTGTGCACCCCTTACACTCAGGTGGTCTCCAAGTATTTAGGGCGTGCTCAGAGATTATGTTTCAGTCGCCGCAGCTGCATGATTTGTGGCTGCTAGACAGCCTGAATACATGTCGAGATTGCTTGTTTATTAGGGAATCCCCTCATGTATTCAGGCTGTCTAGCAGACGCAAATCATGCAACTGCGGGGATTGAAACATAATTTACGAGCACACCATAAATACTCGAAGAACACCCAAGTATGCTCGGAAAACCAAAGTGACGAGTGCACTCGCTCATCACTATCAATCACAGCAAATTACATTATATTCACGGGGGATCGTGGGCAGTTTTTCCATCTCTTTACACATGCGCAGTGTACACATACGCTCACTCCTCTCCATTCTCACATAGCTCCATGCCATATGCATGCGTTGTACATGCGCGACTCCTCATCCTACATGTACAACTCCGCTCCATTCTTAGCATACGCTGAGGCCCCTGATCATGTGACCCCTGACTCCTCCTCACCTGTGACCTCATCACGGTTCCTGTGCGCACAGAACAGCCATATATGTGGTGTGCGGCTCTGCAGGTGGAGGTAGGTGCTGGAGATTCCCCATTACTGGCCAGTAACCCCCTCAATGCTGACACAAGGTAGGTGTATCTGTGTTGCTCCATTTGTACATGTGCAGCTCTGCTCCGTACTCACACTGTGCATGCGCGGCTATTCATCATACATGCACAGCTCTCTGTACACACGCCGTACATGTGTAGCGTCTCTCCAAATGTACGACATGCACACCCAGCTCTGCTCCGCACGTCATGCACATGTGGCTCCACTCCATGCTTATGTGTCTCTGCTCTTTACATAGACCATGCACACAAATTACCCCGCTCAGTGCACCTCATACACATGCTGCTCTGCCCCGTACACACATGACTCTGTTCAGTGTGTGTTGTCCACACGGCTTACTAACAATATTCTCTGATTACTGCGCACAGTTCAGCAGCATCTTCAGGCTGCATTCACACTATGATGTTTTGGTGTGTTTTTTTTATTTTTATTTTTTTTTATTATTTTTTCTGCATTATTTCTGTACCTGTTAGGTAATTTAGGTTATTTGTGGGTTTTTTCATTGCATTTTTTATCTTTCTGGCATTTCATGTTTTTGATTCTTCCTGTTATGACTTTGTCAAAACTTTACTGATACAATCATGTGCGGATTTACCTGTGTTCTTGATGATTTTCTGCTGCGGAAATGCACTAAAAACGCATGTCTGTCTAAGCAAATTGGAATTGATTTCATGACGCCGACCCCCTGTACATCTGAAGACGTGGCTGAACTGTGCATATTTGGTAATTTTTTTTTTCTCTCTATAGTTTAGAATCTAGCCTGAAAAAATATGTATGTAAAATAAAAAAAATTAAAAAAAAGATACACTGTGAAGCATTTCTGTAGTATTAAAAAAACAAAAAAACAAAAAACACGTTAAGGTATGTGCACACGTTGCGGATTCTCTGCGGATCCACAGCGCTTTTTGAGGTGCAGAAACGCTGCAGATCCGCAATTGATTTACAGTACAATGTAAATCAATGAGAAAAAAAAAATGTTGTGCACACTTTGTGGAAAATCCGCTGCGGTTTAAAAGAAGTAGCATGTCACTTCTTTTTTGTGAATCTGCAGCGTTTTTGTACCCATTCCATTATAGAAAACCGCAGGAGTAAAAAATGCAGCAAAAACGCACACAAAACGGGACATATCCGCAGGTGCTTTTTTTGCTGCCAGGAGAGGCAGAATCCGCACCAGAAATTCCTAAGCCTAATCCGCAATGTGTGCACATAGTCTCAATCCGCTGCTGCTAATAAAAGGGAAAATGGATAAAAATCCAATAACCGGAGGAGACTTACTGCGTAGTTCAATATGGACATCTGCAGAAAACATGGAATAGAGAGAAAAAACACAGCATTTACACGTGTGAACACAAATTTACAGACGCCCCAAAACAAGACCTCACATAGTGAAGTTTCTGTTAAAATGTAAAGTTTTTGCTGCTACAACTAGGAATGAATGAACAAAGAATAAACCCGTAGGTCCCAACCGTCCCAGATACAGAGGGTCTGTCCTGGATTTGGGGCTAGGTCCCAGAGGTGTATCTAGGGTTTCTGGCACCCAGGGCAAGAATTCATTTCCGCGCCACCCCCCCCCACCCAAGGACATATGCCCCCCATCAGCCCCATCATTGCCCTCTCCTCCACCATCCCCATCATTGCTCTCTCCCCATCAGCCCCATCATTGCCCTCTCCTCCACCATCCGCATCATTGCTCTCTCCCCATCAGCCCCATCATTGCCCTCTCCTCCTCCACCATCCCCATCATTGCTCTCTCCTCCCCCCTTCACACACTCACACACTCACACACTCACCTCTCCTAGCGCTCTGCCGCAGCATCTCATCGCCTTCCTCTGACACAGCCGACCGCTGAATGATGACGTCATCCAGCGGCGCGTCTGTGTGAGAGGAAGCAGGAAAACAGATCGCTGGGCAGCGGAGCTGCAGGGATTTCTCCCTGCCTGCCGCAGCCACTCTGCGGGGGCTCCCCTCCACCTTTGCACACGTTGGGAGCCTCCGCTCTGCAGCTTCTCTGTGTCGGCTGTCAGCTTGACAGTCGGCACAGAGAACAGCTGACTCCCAGATCGGGGGCGGCAGAATGCCGCCGCCGGGGGAGACACTGCGGACCGCCGAATCAGGCGGCCCAACTGCGCCCCCCCTGCCGGCTGCGCCCGGGGCACATGCCCCGGCTGCCCCCCCCCCTAGATACGCCACTGCTAGGCCCTGTGTTCCCGGTGGTCTGCTGAATGTCCCTCACTGCTCAGCCCACCTGTCAGGGTAGAAAGAAATAGTTAATATGTAGAGATGAGCGATGTTCGAGTCGAACTGTTCGCCAATTTCAAATTCAAGCTGTTTTGGGCGGTGTTCGAATCGTTCGAACGCGAACAATTTGCTTAAAATTCGTCTGTTCGAGTTTCTGTTTGATAACTGTTCGTTCACCAAAAGCCTAACTTGATTTGCACATTAAAACTGTTATCATTGTTAATAGACTGTTTCAGTGTATAGTGGGCGGGGGATAGATCTGTGCTGAAATAACGCCGATCTCCATTTTTTTTCCCCCGCATTTAAAGTGGGGTGGGGCTGTCTCTCAGCCTATCAGCAGTGCACACACACACAGCAATGTGCATGTAATGCACACAAGCAAGGGCATGTGTCACTGGCTGTGTATGTCACATGTCCTTACCCTATAAGAACCAGCCATTTGCCCCGTCACCACCATTTCCTCACTGCTGCAGCTTAGTGTTAGACAGAACCGCTGCTGCTGTGGGCGCTATACAGTCTAAGAGTGTGTTGTGTTTTTTTGGGGTTTTTTGTTTGTTTTTTTTGGAGCGAATTTTCAGAGAGATAGGTTTAGGGAGTCGGGACTAGCTGTAACATCAGCCCTTTTTCAGGGTAGGTTACAGCAGTTCATAACACTGTTTGCCAGGCAGGTCTGTGCTAGTGCTGTGCAAGTGTTTGTCACAGCATTTGGTGTAATCTAGCTCAGCCAATCCTTTTGGGCCTAGGAGCAGTGTCTGCACGTCAGCAGAGTAGCCGCCTGTGAAACTAACTACACCGCCTGTGTATCTCTATTTTTACTGCATCTAATCCAGTTATTAGTTTTGGCCTAGTACCACAGTTTGGCCACTCAGTTCTGCTCAGTTTTCATCCATCGGTTGTTGTCCCAACAACTACAGATACAGAGTTGCCAATTAGTTAAGCACTAAAATGAGTGGCAAAAGGCCTGCTGCTGGTGGAAAGGGGAAGAATAGGCGTGTTGGAAAGGGGGAAAAAAAGGTTGTGTCCGTGGGGTAGGTGGTAAAGCAACAGTAACATCTGCAGAAGAAAGACCATCTTCCAGCCAAAGTAAGATGTCTACTTCTTTTCATGGACAGACTGATATGATACCTTTCTTACGACCATTGCTACAAGCATCGCCAAAAATTCCAGATGAGGCACAAAAACAACATGTGCTTGAACGGATATCAAGTGCTCTTTCAAGTGTGCTCTCCTCCATGTCAACTTCAACATCACAACTACTCCAGTCCTCAGTTGTCACCCCAATCGCACTTGCTTCCTCACAGCTCCCAAGTCTCCAGCTGCACGTCTGGGCATGGGCTAACACACATGGTTGAGTTTGTAGAGCTGTTTACGCATACTGTAGCCTGGGAATCAGAGGTCTGCTCCAGAGCTTCTGTGAATCCACACGAGGAAATGATCTACACTGATGCCCAGAATCTTTGTGAGTCGGATCCAGGACCAGATGAAGAAGGTTCTGAGCATAATGTAGACCCTCGTTCCCAAACTGTAACTCCTGTTGGTGGAGACAATGAGGAAGATGATGATGAGTCTGAGATACCTGATTGGAACGAAAACTTGACTTTTCGGTCAGGGCAGGAAGAGGTTGGCTCTGAGGACGGGTGTGAGAACACACAGGATGATGTTGATGAGGTTGCAGACCCCACTTACTGTCAACCCCCAGTCCGCCAGTCCATGAGGTCAGCAGAGGAGGTGGAGGAGGATGCTAGTGACGAGTCTAACGATGAGGTAACTTTGCACCTTCCTGGACATAGACGGAGTACTGGAAGCACGTCAACAACTGCATCCTCAACCCCAACTGTGCCTCAGATCTGAAGTCGTGGTGGCTCTTCAGGTCGCACGGGCTCTAAGCCTTGCATAGCCTGGGCATTTTTTGACATCGCAAAGGATGACCCTCATCAACTCATGTTGTCTGTAAGATTTGTCAACAAAATCTCAGTAGAGGACAAAAAATGACTAGCTTGAGTACTTCATGCATGAACCGTCACATGGATATGAGGCATAAGTTGCAGTGGGAAGCTCACTGTGCTACAATGCGGCCTAGTGGGCCGGGTCAACCACAGTCTGCCCCATCAAGTGCATCCGCATCCTCTTCATCCTCTGTGACTGTGGGGACAGCAGTCACACATGGTTTTGGATGCAGACCTTCCACCTCTTTACCCGCAACAGCCAGTGTGATTGGCAGGTCGTCAGGACATTTGCAAGTGGAAACGCCTGTTGGTGTTGAACGCTCTCCGACATCGACACCACATTTTGATCAAGGCAACATAACATCTCCGCCTGCACCTTCCTCACAGACCAGCAGTTTGCCGGGGACACCCTACTCAACTAAACACGGCAGCCAGCCCTCAGTCCCTCAGATGTGGACAAGTAAAACACCATTTCCTCTTAGCCATGACAAAGCTAAGAGGTTGAATTTCTCCATCAGCAAGCTGTTGGCTACAGAAATGCTGCCTTTCCCCCTGGTGGACACAGAGGATTTTCGAGACCTTATGTCCGTCGCAGTGCCACAGTACAGATGCCCAGTCGCCACTACTTCTCAAAGAAAGCTGTGCCTGCGCTACACCAGCATGTCGCACACAACATCACCGCTTCCTTGAAAAACTCTGTGTGTGACAGGGTGCATTTCACTACAAACACTTGGATGAGTAGACATGGACAGGGGCATTACATGTCAGTGACTGGGCACTGGGTAACTACGGCGACATCACGAGAAGGGGCTGCTGTCCAAGTCTTGCCATCCCCACGAGTTGCTCGTTGATCCTCTGTATATAGAAGTTCCTCCACTGCTTCTGCCTCCTCAACCTCCTCTCGGTCCTCCACCTGCACCTAAAGCCTGTCTGGTAATGCCACCCGCGTTGTAACTGCGCAGAAGGAATCCTGCAAACCTCCTCACTATGCTGTCACCAGGGCTCAACGGCATCAGGCAGTGTTTACATTGAAATGTGAGTCACACAGCTGAGGAGTTGTGGTCAGCTCTGGAGACCGAGTTCCATCAATGGTTTTCTCCACTCAACCTGCAGCCAGGGAAGGCTGTGTGCGACAATGCTGCAAACCTGGGTGCATCCCTTCACCGGGGCAATGTCACACACGTGCCTTGTATGGCTCACATTTTGAACCTGGTTGGAGCTGACAGATAAGCGCACGCGGCTGTCCAGTGACAATGTAGACAGACTAAAGTTCATCAAGATGAACAAATCCTGGATCCGCAAGGACTTTTCTCTCCCTGTGTCATCCTGGGGAGACTAAAAGCTTGATGATTTTTGAAACTTTCCTCACCAATCGTTTTAAAAAAAACTCTGTCAAAATTGATTCCACTTAAGTGGTGTCTGTGGCCGAATTTTTCGAAAAAAATGGAGGCTCTTTATTTAGTCCCCTTGCTGAGTTTTACATGACGTTGCCATCGTCAATTCCAGGTGGGTGGGGTCATCTGCAGAGTTGTTTACTCATACTATGGCCTGGGATTCAGAGGTCTGCTACAAAGCTTCAGTGTCTACTAGTCAGCAGAGCAGCCCAGCCACCCACCGCCTGTTTACCTAAGTACTATTTTTAACGGCATCTAGTCCAGGAAATCCTTTTGGGCCTAGTAGAATTTGGTGATACCCAGCAGCGTACGTCACCCATGAAGCAAGCTACACCGCCTGTTTACCTAAATACTATTTTGGGTATACGTATTAGTCAATAAATAGATCAAAAGAACACATTTGAACATGATAAACACAAAGATCTCCCAAAGAATTTAAGACAGGCCACAATGAATGTACGGTTCAAAAAGTTTACAATTTATTTATATTACAACAATAAAAAGCCTGAAGCTAGTATACACAATCCAAACATGATGAAAACAAGTGCCTCCGATCAAAAAATTCAAGTCACGTGCAAACCATACATATAGAATGGGCCAAACGCTGGCTCCGTATAATCTAAATCCACTTGGTGGTAATGGGTATATGTATGAAAAACCTAAAAGAAAACCTCCCATATGAACAGTGCTGAATGTATAAATATACCAAGCCCGCATGCAATAGGACTATTTAAAGGGCTACAGGTAGTAGTACCAGGGGCTTCACCCTGCATATGGTACTTAAATCCTGAAGAAACACCCGGATAATGTACCTAGAGCAATATGGATTGATTTATAAAACATGGAGAAACTCAATACATATTTACCACAAAGGAGAGCACGAGACCTAAGCCAACCCCTACGCGCGTTTCGATGAATTCTTCTGGGGGCGTTGAATGGAGGCCTCAAATGCCAGAACTTGTAGCCAACAGATGAGGCCTGTTAAGGAGATACTAGACTGTAAAATATGTGGCCTGTATTTTTATTTTTTTTACAGGAAAATAGTGTCAAGAACTAGGGCAACGTAAGGGGGAGGAAGAGAATGTTCCTTCTTGACTTTCCTTCTCAACAGGTCCTTACGTTAAATGTTATTATGTTTTGGTACTGCTACACCACTGTGTATTACCATTGTTTGTAATATTGGTACTGCTACATCTCATATGTATTACCATTCACTGTATTAACTAGGCACTGCATGGTAGCCTTATAGTTGAGAGGTGGTTGGGATAGCGAATAGTTAACTGTAGGAGGGGCACGGTGGGATAAATAAGTGAGGTCTTGCCGGTTTTAGTTAGTTGGTGCCAGGGCGCCTTTGTAGCACACTACAGCCATCTAGCCCAGGAATATACCGTGCCATGAGACATTCTTGAAGAGTGGGGCCCAGCATCTAGTATCCCGGGGCCCAGAGCACAGAAGAAAGTACAGCTGCAGCAGAGCTAGCCCACGCAGAGTGACTGGGGCTGTAGCATTGAGAAAGAAGGCTAAGCAGAGTGGGAGCAAGTAATCCAACATGTGGCAGATTTTTGCATGGGACGCTATTCTTAGGAGCGGGACGAGATGGCAGAGAAGAGCAGAAGAAGTTCTGGACCTTGAGGACACTGAGGGACTGGAACATACTGTCCATCCCGGGGACAGGCTTAGCAACAGAAAGAAGAGGCAAGGGAAAACGTTGCCAATTGCTGTGATTGATTGTGCCCTGGATGATGTTGTGCTTAGTAAGAGTTGAAGTTAAAGTGAAGCCGGGCTGTGACTTTTATTTGTGGAACAATCTGCAGAGGAAATAACCCTATACCGGGAGAACCCAGATGGCGTAGAGGAGCAGCACTGAGGTATTGGGAAAGGAAGGGGCCAGCGGATGATACAGGGATTACTGTCGGCCATGACAACAGCCCTGGCCCCAGCTTCCTACACTAACACACAGCAAAAAAACCTGTTGAATTGAGGCCTGAAATGCCACAATCTTTAACCAACAGATAGATGAGGCATGTGACGGAGATTCCAGACTGTAAAATGTGGCCTGCATTTTCTTTTTTTTTTTTTGCCAGCAAAATTGTCATTAAAGGGAACCTGTCACCTGAATTTGGCGGGACTGTTTTTGGGTCATATGGGCGGAGTTTATGGGTGTTTGATTCACCCTTTCCTTACCTGCTGGCTGCATGCTGGCCGCAATATTGGATTGAAGTTCATTCTCTGTCCTCCATAGTACACGCCTGCGCAAAGCAATCTTGCCTTGCGCAGGCGTGTACTACGGAGGACAGAGAATGAACTTCAATCCAATATTGCAGCCAGCATGCAGCCAGCGGGTAAGGAAAGGGTGAATCAAACACCTGAAAACTCCACCCATATGACCCAAAACCAGTCCCGCCAAATTCAGGTGACAGAGTCCCTTTAAGTAGGCTAAGACACAACAAAAACAATTCTATGGAGGCCTGAAATGGCACAATTTTGACCGCAATGATATGCGATCTCTGTGGTGGACAAAACCCAGTGTATTTGCAGCTAAATATTTTTTGGCAGCAAAACGGGGTCAAGAAATTGTATAAGACACTCCCAAAATTTTTTTGATAGTACCACAAATACGGCAGATTTTAATGCGCACTCAGATGTGATCACTGGGACGGGCAAACCTGTATAAAACAGCTGTATACACGGTAGTATGAAAAGGATCTGGCTGTATTTTGAGGTGTCAACAAGCAAATAAAGAAAAAAAAGTGTGCTCTGGATTGCTTTTTAATAAAATAATCAGGAATAAGATGCCAAAAAAATTATTTCTGGCCATTGATACCTGGGCTATGGTATATACGGTCAATATATGTAATAAGCAACAGCAGCAGACAGTAATGGAATGGACCCTCTTGATGTATGCAGTGAATTATGCCACATACACTGCCTGCCTGACTAGCAGTGATATCTAGAGGGTGCGCCATTTATATGGATACACTTAGATAAAATGGGAATGGTTGATGTCAACTTCCTGTTTGTGGGACACTAGTATATGAAAGGAAGAAAACTTTTCAAAATGGGTGATGACCATGGCAGCCATTTTGAAGCTGGACATTTTGGATCCAACTTTTTTCCAATGGGAAGAGGGTCATGTGACCCATCAAACTTATTGAGAATTTCACAAGAAAAACAATAGTTTGCTTGGTTTTAACGTAACTTTATTCTTTCATTAGTTATTTTACAAGTTTATGTCCACTTTGAACACATTTTCTAAGTGCTGCCCATTGTGTTGGATTGTCAATGCAACCCTCTTCTCACACTCTTGACGCTCTGATAGCAACACCGCAGAAGAAATGCTAGCACAGGCTTCTAGTATCCGTTGTTTCAGATGCTGCACATCTCGTATCTTCACAACATAGACAATTGCCTTTATATGACCCCAAAGATTAAAGTCTAAGGGTGTAAGATTGGGAGACCATGGTGGCCATTCATCTGGCTCACGACGACCAATCCACTTTCCAGGAAACTGTTCATATAGGAATGCTGGGACCTGTCACCCTTAATGTGGTGGTGCACCATCTTGCTGGAAAAACTCAGGGAACATGCCATCTTCAGTGCATCTTCAGCCACTGATTTTTCTTCATTAGTAACAGCTTTCACGTCCAAATTTTGGCAAATCCAACACTGAACCTGTTTCATGAAATTTGGCAAGCAGTATGCTAACTGTAGCATGGGAGATGGGTGGTCTCATAGGGTGTCTTCCATTGAAATCTGCTGCAATAACCAGGGTACTGCGTTCACCAGACATCAACACAATTTCTATCCGCTCCTCACGTGTTAATCTCTGCGACATGTCAATAGCTGTAAACAGAGAAACTTGTAAATAACTCATGAAAGAATAAAGTTACGTTAAAACAAAGCACACTATTTTTCTTGTGAAATTCTCAAGTTTGATGTCACATGTCCCTCTTACCATTGAAAAATTAAAGTTGGATCCAAAATGGCCGACTTCAAAAGGCCGCCATGGTCATCACCCATCTTGAAAAGTTTTCTCCCTCCCATATACTAATGTGCCACAAACAGGAATTTGATATCACCAAGCATTCCCATTTTATTTAGGTGTATCCATATAAATTGCCCACCCTGTATATGCCTGCATGCCTTGCACTGATATGTATATACCCACATACACTCCCTGCCTACCTAGCACTGCAATCTATATACCCTGTAATTAGTCCTTAGAAGAACTGTTGATTTAGCTGGATTTGTGTATTCAATTATGATATACCCGCACTAACTTTGAAACCACCAAATCTGACCCTATCTCTGCAGCACCTCTCCCTACATTATCTGATTCTGGAGCGGAATGCGACGAGCATGGCGGCACCAGGTCTGATATAGACATGATGATGCTGTGTGGCCAGCCAGTCGCTGTAATGCCACAACCAACATGGCTGCGGCATTAAGGTGCATTCCACACAATCCCTGCATGTTGATTGGCGCTCTAAAGAGCACCAAACATGCAGGGCGTGGACCCGAACAATCCCAGAAATGCTCGGCGAGTACAGCGATGCTCGGGCAAGTACCGAGTATGCTCGCTCATCACTAAGAAAATACCATCACCCTAGTGTGGAAATCCTAAAAGTTTGAAATATATGCACTGTCAGTGTTTGGCTCTGCTTGCAGATACCAGTGGTCATCATGTGACCACTTGTATATGATTTTCTCAAACTACTTTTTCTGTATGTAGGAGTGGGCACCAAACTGAATTTTTGCCCTGACTGCAGGAAAACCTAGGTTCACTTCTAGGTTTTGTATGATTTCATTTTTTATTTTTTCATTCAGGTTCCTACAAAATTGGATCCTCTCAGTGCAGATTTTCTGTATAAGGGCTCATACTCACTTGCGCAAAACTCGGATGAGTCTTGCATGGCAATACCCGGCACTGCACCTGGCACAGAGGAGCGGAGTGTACGGCTGCATGTACTAGTATGCGGCCATACGCTCCGATCTGAGTGCCAACAGCAGCGCCGGGTATTAACATGCGAGACTCATCCGAGTTTTGCTCAAGTGAGTATGAGCCCTAAGAGAATTTTCCTAACTGACCCATCAAGATGATGGAGAGGATATTACACTGCACCCTAAAGATCTCTTCTAGCTTACTGAAGAGGTGAGAGACTTTTGATGTCACATTACATCATTCTTATTATTGTTTGTGTCAAGTTTCTAAAAGGTGTCAGGATGTCGCCATCTATTTCTCCATGGAGGAACGGGAGTATTTAGAAGGACAAGGACGTCATGATGGAGGTTCCCCAGCCCCCCACATCACCAGGTAATAGGACTAAATACACACGGCCTATAATTATCTGTATGTAAAGAATGAATTCAGTCCCTCTGTGTTTCCTCCAGATCTATCCAGTAAAAGTTCAACACCAGAGAGATGTTCCAGTCCTCTTCTTCCACAGGACTGTGAACAAGAAAATCCCAATCTTCCCAAGGATCATCAGGTAGATGGAAAGAAGGTGCCATTAAATATCCCCTATTTCAATGCTAATGCAGTCGCCCCTGCATGGCTTCCCTTCCCCTCCCATGCAGGGACGCCGACATGCTCACTGCCGTGGATGCATTGTTGCCTTCCCAGCTTTCGTTGTTCTCACTGCTTCCTGTGTGGGTGCAATTCCCGGCAGCATGCCTTATGCACGCGCTCCCCTGCTCTTAGAGAAGCAGCAGGCGCACATAGTCAAAAGCCCCCAGAAAATAGGTATAAAATTAACCTTCCACAATAGGGAAGTGCCTGACAACCCCTATAGTTTAGTGCTAACTGGGTTGGTGTGTGCAGCTGTATGTTGTCAGGTCCCCCGTCCTTGGCATGTTAAAATTATTCACTTTCCCTTGTCATTCCATTAGTACAGTATAGTGTGTTCTTTATTTTGTGGCCTCTTCGGTATTATCCATATCTGATTTCTGAAACTGCGTTGGCAGCACCTGAACTGGACCCCTGGTCTCTGTGCTGCCAGTCCTGAATCTATAGTCCCTAGTCCTATTGCGGCCAGCTACCAAACTGTTTCCTGATAGTGTCTTGTTCACACATGCAGTTATCTTCATGACCCAATTTGTCTGTCTTCGAAGCCTTCTCGTCAGTGACTCCGGTCACGTCCCCTTGTCCAGCGAACCCGACCACATGGGATCGGCAGCTGCAGTACCGATGTCTGCCTGGGAATGATACCTAGTGGCTACCTGTAGCTCAGTCTGTCTTCACCTTCAGGAGCTCCTAGTAGCTGCTTAGCTATGCCTCTTCCTAAGCAGACTCGGCCTCGTGGCTCAGTGAGTCCACTAACCACATGCTCCACCTGCGGGCGTGACTCTATGATATGTAGACCGGCTGTGAAGGTCATGTGTTCAGTCTTATTTTATCCACCAGTATTATATGTTTTATACTGGTCTAATTAGAACGGTGGAGATGGCAGGATTAGAGCTGATCATAGATGTGACTTCTCCATCTGTGACTTTTACAATATTGGTTTCAGGGTGAAGATCTGACCCATATTGATACTACAGAGACATATGTGAGGGGCGATGAGCAGAGAAATGAGGAGATTCCTCCAGATGACAGCACAGGTGAGTAGTAACTGCTAACTTGACAGAAGTCACAAATTCTTTTGAGCCACTGGATGCTACAAATGTGACACAAGTTTTGAAAACTTGTTTTGCATTTATTTGTATTGGTAAAGTTGAAATGCTGTCTTCTTACAACAAGCAAAAATAAAAATCCATGGTTGATGCCACAAATGTGGTTTCTGCACCCAATCACAGGCCACAGGAGACACTTTAATTCCATTTTGCTTTTTGGCAAATATGTTAACAATGCGTCCCTCCAGCTTATTAAATCTTAGTATTTCCATATAGTAAATTAAACAGCATTACATGGTCGCATACAGAAAACTTAAAAAAATAAAAGTAATGGCAGTAGGCCGAGATAATATCTGGCAGCAGCAACGAAACATTGGTTACCGCTGTGGTCAGCGATCAGTGACATGTTGTTCCACTTAGAACAGGAAATACAGATATTAACAGGGTACCTGGGCAACATCGTAAAAAAACAAAACAAAACTTTATGGGGGTAGTTAATGTTAGTGTTGTGTATTCTATTATTTTGATGCATGCTGAACTCCAAAGTAACAGAGGAACTTCTAGAGAAACTACAGGTGCTTCTCACAAAATTAGAATATCATCGAAAAGTTAATTTATTTCAGTTCTTCAATACAAAAAGTGAAACTTGTATATTATATAGTCATTACAAAGAGAGTGATCTATTTCAAGTGTTTATTTCTGTTAATGTTGATGATTATGGCTTACAGCCAATGAAAACCCAAGTCATTATCTCAATAAATTAAAATACTTTAGAACACCAGCTTGAAAAATGATTTTAACCCTTTTCTGCCATATGACGGAATAGTATGTCCGATGGCAGTACCCCCGCTTTGATGTGGGCTCCGGCGGTGAGCCCGCATCAAAGTTGGAACATGTCAGCTGTTTTGAACTCTTAGGCTATGTTCACACTCTGCGGATTTTGCTGCGGATCCGCAGTGTTTCCGCAGCTTTACATTCCGCAGCATGTCAATTCTTTGTGCGGAATCCACAGCGGTTTTACTCCTGCTCCATAATATAAAACCGCAGGTGTAAAACCGCAGTGGAATCTGAACAAAAACCGCGGTAATTCCGCAGGAAATCCGCAGGTGAAACGCAGTGCCTTTTACCTGCGGTTTTCACAAATCCGCTGCGGAAAAATCCACAGACCTCAAGAATACGTGTGCACATACCCTTATGGCGTTGTCTATTGGTCATGAGTGTCTTGACACAAGGAATGCAACACTTGTAACCCATGTCCTGGATACGTGGTGTGGTTGGCTCTTGAAGCAATGACTCCAGCAGCAGTCCACTCCTTGTGAATCTCCCCCCAATTTCTGTTAATTATTCAAATTAACTGAGATAATGACTTTTGGGTTTTCATTGGCTGTAAGCCGTAATCATCAACACTTGAAATAGATCACTCTGTTTTTAATGACTCTACAATATGAGTTTTACTTTTTGTATTGAACTGAAATTTAACTTTTTTATGATCTAATTTTGTGAGAAGCACCTGCATTTAGAATTAGTGGCTAAAGAGAAGACACATGAAATAATGGAAAATCCCATTACAGTGACCTTTTCCATAAGTCTTGAGCTTCACCAGTTCTTGACTCATTCAATTTAACCTATGATTGAAGATTGAGCTTGGCTTGTAATATTCCAGAGTTCACTCCAAAACCTTGAAGAAAACTGTATATGACTGAGAACCCGATGAAAGATGTAGTAAAGGAAAGAGGCACTTTAGTGTCAGACTTGCAGCTGTTTGAAGTAATTATATTGCAAATCATTAATAATTATGTCAGGGAAACTGTGACTAAGTGATAAGGTTTATTGAATATCATAGAATCTACTTCAATGATGGCATCTTGTGTGATGAGACCGCTGAGAGGTGATAAGTACATTACTAATGACGAGCTAATTTGTTCAAAAAACGATCGCCAAATATAAATTCGGCACCAATATGGCACATTCCGATTCGTGATTGGAAATACAAGTAAAATTTTATAAAATCAGAAAAAAATCTGAAACATTCAATAAAAAGTGAGGAAAATATTTGTATTGTATGAACACATGGTGTTCAAAATGCGTTCAGGTCCTCTCCGGGCAATCTTCCTCCGGTAATCCCAGCTGGGCATACCGGCTCCGATGTACATAGCAGTCATGTTACTATTGTATATTTGATCGAAATAAAACTGTTATGATCAGGTGACCTTGGAGAAGCATGAAAACTTTCACTGGAGTAGGTGGTAACTATACCGACCGTAAACCCTAATCTTAACACAGCAACTAGAAGTAG
Organism: Ranitomeya imitator; assembly: GCF_032444005.1. Classification (NCBI taxonomy): domain Eukaryota; kingdom Metazoa; phylum Chordata; class Amphibia; order Anura; family Dendrobatidae; genus Ranitomeya; species Ranitomeya imitator. The sequence goes on from NC_091283.1 coordinate 378,245,785, forward strand.
CCGTGGGGTGTGCCTAACAAAACCTAGACACCTCGACACAGCCGGAGGACTAAATACCCCTATAGATGGAAATGGGAATTTTTACCTTGCTTCAGAGCAGAACCTCAAAGGATAGGCAGCCCCCCAAAAATATTGACTGTGAGTAGTAGAGGAAAAGACACACACAGGCAGGAAACAGGATTTAGCAAATGAGGCACACACTAGCTAAATAGGAAAGGATAGGACAGGATACTAAGCGGTCAGTATTAAAAATCCTTCCAAAAATATCCACAGCAGAAAATACAAAATCTCCACCATCTAACTAAAGATGTGGAGCGTATATCTGCAACTCCAGAGAATCCAATAAGACTGAGAAAACACTGACATAGTCTAAGCTGGACAAGAGAAAAACAAAAGAATAGCACAGAATATAAGCACACTGCATGTGTGCCACAGAAACAAAACCAGACACTTATCTTTGCTGAATTGGCAGCTAAGCAGGAGAAGCCAGAAAGTGATCCAACACTTCACAAGAAACATTGACAACTGGAAAGGACTAATGAACCCTGCACAACTAAATATCCCAGTCAGAACTGCAATCAGCAGATACACCTGGCCAGGACTGCGACTCAGAGACAACTGCATTCCCACCTACAACCACTGGAGGGAACCCAAGAGCAGAATTCACAACATAAAACATTTGGATTTTACTTCCTGAAGCTGGATCTCCTCATTCTAAAGTGCTCTTCACAGCATCTGGCGGAGACGCGGTCCTTGCTTCAATTTCTGCGCTCCACTGGGAACTTTGAGGTGAGCTGAATTATTCCCTCTTTTTTTTGCATGTATAGATTTTTCAGTTGACAGGCAGATTGATTCTCGGTTCTAATTCCACCAGCGAAATTAAAAACCTGCTCTGACAAAATGCTAGTGGCAGGGCAGGCTGTTATGGAAGCAATCCAGTAACACAGTGTGCCAGTAATCAGAGCACATACAGAGATCTGACAATAACCCAAAAACAATAGAACGAGCTCTGAGACGTGGAATCTCTGTAGACCGCAATACCTGAACCTATCCTAAACACAACTAAAGGCAGCTGTGGATTGCGCCTGACACTACCTATGCAACTCGGCACAGCCTGAGGAACTGACTAGCCTGAAGATAGAAATACAAGCCTGACTTGCCTCAGAGAAATACCCCAAAGGAAAAGGCAGCCCCCCACATATAATGACTGTTAGCAAGATGAAAAGACAAAACGTAGGGATGAAATAGATTCAGCAAAGTGAGGCCCGATATTCTAGATAGAGCGAGGATAGCAAAGAGAACTCTGCAGTCTACAAAAAACCCTAAAACAAAAAACCACGCAAAGGGGGCAAAAAGACCCACCGTGCCGAACTAACGGCACGGCGGTACACCCTTTGCGTCTCAGAGCTTCCAGCAAAAACGAAAAGATAAGCTGGACAGAAAAAACAGCAACAAAAGCAAAGAAGCACTTATCTAAGCAGAGCAGCAGGCCACAGGAAAGATCCAGAAGCACAGATCCAACACTGGAACATTGACAAGGAGCAAGGAAGACAGAATCAGGTGGAGTTAAATAACAAGGCAGCCAACGAGCTCACCAGAACACCTGAGGGAGGAATCCCAGAAGCTGCAGTACCACTTGTGACCACAGGAGTGAATTCAGCCACAGAATTCACAACAGCAGGCAAGGTCCTCCAAGGTGTAGAGAGCTAGTTAATGCCACATGTCCAGCTTGGATACCCAATAATTATAAGGCACAGAGGAATCATGGAGGACATTGATACGGTCACCAAGGTACTCCCTCATCATCTTCCAAAACATTGCATTCCTTGTGAGAGTGCCCCGTGCCTCAGGTCCTGTTCGAGGAGAGGGTCTGAGAAAACTCTCCCAGAACTGTGCCAGTGTTCCCATGCCTCTGCTGGATTGGAGTTTGTGAAGAAACCAGAGTATATCTTAATTGCCCAAACAGCTATGTTTTTACAAACCAATAAGAACTGACTTTTCATCTGTATATTGGCTTGTGGATTTAAGTGCTTATGTCTGGTGGTTCAGGAAGACAGACATGCAAACTGATATACCATTTAACATACTGTGTAAGTCTGTAATAGTGACTTGTACATAGTGTGTGTTTCTTTGTTTATTGATGTGTGCTGATATGCTAATTGTGCATTGAATTCTGGAACCAGCTTGGTGACTTCTAAAGCAGAGTGGGAAAGACTGTGCAAATAGATTGAATGGTCAAGTAATGCTACATGATCTCATCACCATTGTTTACCTTATCTTGATGTTGGACTGAAGGACACTGGGTAATTCTAAAAATAGCTTGCATGCCTTGGGTATAAAATACTCAGAGATCACATCATTAGAGCTGAAGTAACACCAAGCTACTAACCGGACTCTCTTCAGGATCTCAGCTGAGGGTGCATCGGACCCAGCTGCAAGAACACAGGACTGCTCTTAGATCTCTCCTTACGCTTGTCATTATCTCCTCTCTGCATGCATAACACAGACGGAGTAGCGACCCTGGGAGCTCTGACATAACATCTACCATTATCTTGGTGAGTCAGCGGAAGGGTGAGGCCCTGTTATGTGCAGGGTGTAGTTGCTGAGATTGTTCTGCTTGCTATGGTGTGTTGTGGTTCTATAAAGTATTGCCACACTGTTTTACCTTAACCCTGTGTTGTCTGTGTAGTTTATTGCCCACTGGGAGATAGAGCAAGCATTTAGTGGTATGAACCATGGTCCATGCAGTCTTGCTAAAGACAGCCGGGCCAGCAGACAAGAGCACCGACTGACCCCGTTTCTCCACAGAGTTGTTTCTCTCGCCTGTACTCCTTGGTTTTCCAACGAAGTGTGACCTTTGCCGCCAGCATTTGAAGATGGGAATTTTTTTTAATAATTCATCAACAACGGCATTATGGTACTGCCTCATTTAAGTAGACCTGTCCACCTCTGGAATAAGAGATGCAAAGCTATACTTGTATACAAAGTTCTCCTTCCCCTGTTTCTCCTTGTGGGTCTAGAAGTGTCACCAACCAGTAATGCCTGTCACCCAAACTTTGGAGAACGCAAGCATCACAGGAAAGGAAGAGTAACATAAACTCAGTCATGCGAGCCAGACTGCTAGCAGGCAAGACTTCCATGTCCTCACCAAGAGGACAACTGGCCAAGCTCTCTTCCTCCACGGCCATCCACACTGAAAAGACGGTAAGACAGTTGTGCAGGTAGTACCGTCTATAGCGCATGAAACTAGCTCCTGTTCTTCCTCCTCATTGTCACCCAATGCACATTTGGGATGAGATGAGGCTGGGCTGTGTGTAATCACACTGTATGATTCCTTGCTCCATCTCATCGTGCTCCGCTTGCAATGCATCCTCTTTGATTGTGAGCAGAGAGCATTTCAGAACACAGAGAAGCTGGATGGTGATGCCAATTATGGAGTCATCACTGCTCATCATCTTGGTGGAGTCCTCGAAGTTTTGGAGCATGGTACATATGTCTGACATCCATGTCCAGTCCTGAGGTCTAGTGAGGAGTCTGAACTGAATACCGATGGCCTTGTTGATGCTGGCAGTCAACAACTGCCCTCTTCTGCTCACAAATGCTTTCCAACATCTGCAGTGTAGAGTTGTAATGCGTAGGGACATCAAACACCAGTCAGTGAGCGAGAAGCTGCAAACACTGCTGAAGTAAAGCAAGGGAGGCGGAAGCTGTAGCTGACTTTCTAAAATGGGCACACAGGTGGCGCACTTTGACAAGCAGATCCAGCAGTTCCGGGTAGGTTTTTAGAAACCGCTGAACCACAAGGTTAAGCATACGGGCAAGGCATTGTGTGTGCGTGAGCTCCCCTCGCCTCAGGTTCCCAGCCATTGTCACACACTAACATGCCTGGCTGTAGGTTCAGCGGTGTCAGCCACAGATCTGCCTGCTCTTTCAGAGCTGTCCACAACTCTTCAGCATAGTGCAGTTTGTCACCTAAGCATATTAGCTTCATTACAGCCTGTTGCCGCTTGGCTGAGGCAGTGCTCCCAGCTTGTGACTGATGTGGTCATTTCGGAGATGGAGGCTGAAGAGGAGGAGGTGCAAGAGCTGTAGACTGTGGGGGCAACCCTGATAGAGAATGGGCCCGCAATCCTCAGCATCAGGAGGATGTGTTCCATCCCAAAGTATGGCTGGGTCCCGGCTGGCACTGTTAATCCAGTGTGCCATCAGCAAGATGTACCGTCAAGCACTTGTCCACGTGTCCGTGGTTAGGTGGACTTTCTCAGTAACTGCATTGTTGCGGGCACAGCTGATATTATTTGACACGTGCTTGTGTAATGCATGGACGGCACACCGGGAGAAATGGTGGCGGCTGGGGTCCGAGGACCAAGGGACGGCTGTCGCCATCAGGCTGTGGAAAGCTTCCGTTTCCACGAGCCTAAAAGGCAACATTTGGAGCGCAAGCAGTTGCAAAATGTGTGAACTTAGTAGCGTGTTCTGTGTGGCGTTGGCTGCATATTTGGCTTGTGTTCCAAGGATTGGGGTATGGATAAGTGAATGCTGCACTGGAACAAGGACGTGGACTTGCTTGCTGATGGTGCTAGTTGACTGTGTGCAATGACAGGTGCAGGGCAGGAGGCATCTTTGCATGCACCAAGGACAGGGGATTGGCTTGCACGCATAACAGAAGAAGCAGTGGTGTCACCCGCAGACACTGTTTCTGGAGCCTGGGGTTTGGCCCACAAAGTCAGGCAGGTAACCCTGCTGATGCAGGCCTGGCAAGTGATGCAAATGGCCTTTTTTGGTTATCGGCAGAGTCTTTAAAAAACAACCAGACTCAGGAAGACCTAACAGTTGGACTGGCAACGGCCACCGCACTGCTTCCTCCTGCATGTTGGGGTACTATGCCTCCCTTCCCCTGTGTGCTGCTGTCCTACCTTGCATGTCCTCCTGCCAGGTTGGGTCAATTACTATATCATCCACCACCTCTTCTTCCACTTCCACACCCTGGTCCTCTTCCTGACTTTCTGGCAATTGTCTCATTGTCCACCTCTTGTGACACTTTCCCACCATCACCATTGTGTGACCGTGGCTGCTTTAAATATTTGGGCGTTGCTACATACGATCTCCTCTTGCCCCGCTTTAGGCGAGAGGCACGAACCTATAAATGGAAAAGTGTACAGCTCTTCGAAGTGTGGGATCAGTTGTCTTCAAGCACTCGGCATCGTGGGAGGAAGGAGGATTAGGGTGAGGAATATGCGGTCCAGGCTCACGGCTCATGAGACTTGACCATGTGGAAGACAGGGTGGTGGTGATGGCATCATCTCCCACCTCGACTACTGTACCCTCCTGCTCTGTGGCCTCCCCTCTAACACTCTCGCACTCCTTCAATCTATTCTAAACTCAGCTGCCCCACTAATCCACCTGTCCCCCCCGCCATTCCCTGGCCTCTCCCCTCTGTCAATCCCTTCACTGGTTCCCCATTACCAAGAGACTCCAGTACAAAAGCCTAACCATGACATACAAAGCCATCCACAACCTGTCTCCTCCATACATCTGTGACCTCGTCTCCTGGTACTTTCCTGCAGGCAACCTCCGATCCTCACAAGATTTCCTCCTCTACTCCCCTCTTATCTCCTCTTCCCACAATCGCATACAAGATTTCTCTCGCGCATCAACCCTACTCTGGAACTCTCTACCACAACATATCACTCTCACCTACCAACGAAACCTTCAAAAAGCACCTGAAGACCTACCTCCTCCGGCAAGCCTACAACCTGCAGTAACCACCGATCGACCAAACCACTGCACGACCAGCTCTATCCTCACCCATCCCTTGTAGATTGTGAGCCCTCGCGGGCAGGGTCCTCTCTCCTCCTGTACCAGTTGTGACTTGTATTGTTCAAGATTATTGTACCTGTTTTTATTATGTATACCCCTCCTCACATGTAAAGCGCCATGGAATATACTGTATGACGCTATTGGAGTGCCCCCAGACGCAGGGCCGCGGGTTACTCGGTACCGGTCCTCTCTGTCAGGCTCAAGGGTTGTCACGGTGGCTGGACCCGGTCCATGACCCTGCTAAGGGGCGTCCAATAAAAGGTGATACAAGTCTGTCAAGGTATCGTGACGCCACCTGTGGTATTCGGTCAGGGTGACCGACGCTGCTTGGGGTCCACTGGGGTGATGTGATGGCAGCTAGATGGTATACTTCACCTGTGGGAAGTTATGTCCCCAGGGCTTCCCAGTAGTGTTGGTAGCGATGGTATGAGGTGCAGTCAATAACGAGGACACAGGGTTGCAGTCTCTTTACCTCTTTACTGATGACTTCAGGATCCTCAATCCAGAGCACTGTCAACAGGGCTGTCTGAGACCGGCCGGTCCGAAGGCACATCCAGAGTTCCCTTTGCAGGTGGAAATCGTTGCCTACCACTAGCGCATGTGTGTTGTAGTGCTTCCCTGCTGAGCATTCGGGATAGTCCTCACAACTTCTATTCTCGTTCTTTCTATTCTCCGTCCCCCAGGTTTGTTATGGCTAGGATGCACCCGTTTGATGGGTAGGCTCAGACCTCTTCCGGGACCCTAGCGACACCCCTCTCCACGGTTGCCCCCTATTTCTGCTTAGGTGATGTAAGGTAGACAGCCGACCTATAATTAACTGTCCTGCGGTATTTGAAGTAAGGCATAAAGTCAGTTAGTTCCCCGGTGTTCCGGGCACCGGCTACGCATCTCATTAGGATGTTGCCGTTCTCCGGGCACGACTCCTACTGGCTCTCCTTTCTCACTGTCCACAATATCCTTCGCTTCGTGTCCTTTTTTTAGATGCCGCCGCAAGGTAGTGCAGGCGCGGCTTCGTAACGTTCTGCCTTGTCGCTAGGTACCTGCCAGGTTCCCACGCCTGACAGGGACCCCCCTGAATCTTCCCCGCAACACCCCCTGCCACGGGATGTTGCCTGGACAAAACCCAGTCAGCTTCTGACTAACTTCCTATCCAACCCCCAGTTTTACCAGTGTGAGGAGTGGCCTAATAAATAGAAGCTTTTGCTCCCCCTAGTGGCCGGAATGTGAAGTATAATGTGTGCTGGTGATACCTGGTCAGGTGAACTTCTTTAGTGCCATCAGACGTACCATCACTCCCCTTAGTGGCAGAGCGACATTACTGCAACGACCAGGTCTCTGGGGCGCTGCACTATAATAATAATAAAGTGACTGAAAGCATTATCCGCTATCCAGCCAACAACCTTTTGACACTGCTCTGGGTACAATAGTAGTGTGCTGCTGCAACCCCTAGTAATTGGGACAGGAAGGTCGAGCGAGAAGATGTGGGTGTTTTTCGTGGCACACATTCAGCTTGCCCACGGCCTCTGCCTTTGCATGTACCATCACCATCATGTACAATTCCCCATCCCTTGCCACGTGCCTTGCCCATTTTAAATAGAAGACAATATTTTCCACATTCACTACAAATGGCTTTAAACCACAGTTTAAAATATCTGACCTGTAGGTAGCTATTTTTTCTCCAGCAAACTAATGACATTATCTTGGGTAAGACACTGCAAAAAAATTAAATGTAGGCCTGAAATGGCACAATTTTCAATGCACTGATATGTGATCTGTGTGAAGGACTAACCCCAGTTTAAAATAGCTGGATTTTTAGCGTTGTAATATGGAAAGGATCTGTCTGTGCGAACAAGCAAATGGAACAGAAAAATGGTGTTCTCTGGATTGCTTTAAAAGCAAATAATAAGGTTTAAGATCCCCAAAAAATTATTCCTAGCCCCTGATATCTGGAGCTGCATCTACAAATATCTGTAATAGGAAGCAACAGCAGTAGGCCTAACTGGAATGGACCCTCTTGCTATATGCACTGAATTCTGCCACGTACACTGCCTGCCTGCCTAGCGCTGATATCTATGCAGCTTTTAGCCCTCATACTTTAGATGGATACGTGTATTATTTATGGTATACCCACACTAAGTACAAAGCAAATAAATCTATCCCTAGCTCAGCAGCAACTCTCCCTACACTGCCTGATTCCGGAACAGACTTTCACAAGCATGGCAGAGTCAGCTCTGATATAGACCTGATGATGCTGTGCAGACAGCCAATCGCTTTAATGCCACATTCAACATGGCTGCAGCATTATTGTGTGGCAGACAATCCCCGCATGTTTATTGACTCTTTATAGAGTGCTAAAAATGCAGGGCAGTGACCCGAGCTCCCGCCGAGCAATGACAGAAATACTCGTCGAGCTCTTCAATGCTCGTGCAAGCACCAATTTTTGGCGAGTATGCTCCCTCATCACTGGTAGCCTTTACTGGCTATTAAAATGGGATACCCCAAAAACAAAAGATGTAGGGTCCCCTTATAATTAGTAACCAGCAAAGGCTAAGCAGAGAGCAGGGGGCTGTTAATAGCCTAGGAAGGGGCCGTGGATATTGGCCCCTCCCAGACTAAAAACAGCAGCTCTCAGCCACCCCAGAAAAGGCACATCTATAAGATGCGTCAAATCTGGCGCTTAGCCTTGCTCTTCCCACTCACCCTGTAGCTGTGGCAAGTGGGGTAATGGTTGGGGGGCTGATGTCACCTTTGTATTGTCAGGTGACATCAAGCCCATAGGTTAGTAATGGAGAGGCATCTATAAGACCTCCCCATTACTAACCCCATAGTGATATTATAAAAAACACACACCCAGAATAAATTTCTTTAACTGAAATGACACACTCCTTTTATTGAATCTATATTAAACCATACTCCCTGAACGCCTAATTCATTGAAGCCAATGTCTCATATAGCAAGAAATAAAATAATAAACCACAATATTCCTCACCTGTCCGCCGAGAAGATGATAATCCATAATGTCCGATGACAATCTTGATTGACTTTGAGAGAGAGAGAGAGAGACTGATGTGACTGCTCTCATACACAGGAAGTAATCGTTCCTTTAGTGTATAGCACTGAGCTGCGGTGAGAAAGTTTACTGGACTTCATCAGCTGATGAACTCTTGTGACCTCTCACTGCAGCTCAGCGCTGTACACTGTGGTAGTGATTACGCTCCTGTCAGCGTATTGCCAGCGGCCGGTTAGAGCAGTCACATCTCCAGATGTGACTGTAATACATGTGAGAACACCGTGGTACACTCAGGATTAATTGGACAACTGCGGACAAGTGAGTATGATTTTTTTTTTTTTTTTTTTTTTGTATAGGAGACCTGGGCATCGGTGATTGAGTGTTAGGTGAGTATAATGTTTCTTATTTTTATTTGAATACGTATTTCATTATTTTACGTGGGTGTTTTTCCTTTTTAAAACCTTGAACACAGGCGTTGGCTGATGAGAAACTACTTTACCATCAGCGGCTCCTGCCATCACTGTTATCAGTGACAGCAGACTAGCCTGATGGAATAAGTTGTCTCCCATTAGCTCATGCCCGCTGAACTGTGATAAGCTTTGGGCCAAAGTATCACCACGAAGTCACGCCAACATCTGACAGCATGACCCCATAGTGCACGGATGGCGGTAACGATCTACCTGCGGTAACGTTACCGCTGATCTGAACCACCACGCCAGTGTTTCCCATGCTGTCACACTATAGAAATAAAAGCTATTATTAGTAGTAGATTGAAGATGGTGAAATTTCAAGGTCTTCTCTTTGCAATGTGTAGGAGGAAACAATCTACATGAGCACAACTGTACAAATGAGGGCTGGCTGCTGTGCTGACAGAGGGTGGAGTGGGGTGACATGACAAGCAGCTGGACAAGTGAGAGAAGTGCAGGCGGAGATGTTATGGTGGATTGAGAGAGACTGGGTGTGCTTTGTATTCAAGATCAGTAAAAACAGCAGGCGTGTCCACTTCCATATCAGCTTATGGGCTCTCACTCCACCCGACTGTAGCGGGAAAAAAGTGGAGGTTCTGCAGCTGGAGACCTTTGTGACAACACTTGCTGAGAAAAGGGAGGAGGAAGAATCAGAAGATGCTGTTGCTTGGGTGGACGGTGGATGACGAGGCCTGCTAGTCTGCATTTTAGCACAGTAAGATTCTCAGATTAATGCATGTTAATCGATCATGTGTCATTTCATGCATGTAGTAGTCAAATTTTTTTTTTTTTAAGCTCTACTCTGTCGTTGTTAACAAAGTTGGCAGATAATGTGATTTGTGTAATTTTTAGTGGTCTAAAATAAAGACCCAAGCTAGGCAACTGCAGACCCATGAATGCTGCTGGCAACTGACAGAGTTGGGGCTGAGGATGCATTGATTGATATGGTTGCATAACTCTGCACAGTACAGTCCGTGGGTGCCTCAAGCATCTGAGTCTCATCATTATCACCTCCACCCCCGGGGTTAATGTCTGACGAGAGTTTGGATTCTGCTCAGACTCTACTTTGTCCGGCCATGGATCAAACTGAAAAAAAAGTTAGGCATCGGTGCGGATGATTTCATCTTCTTGACTTTCTTTGGAGTACACTTCCAATGGCCATGGCATAGAAAGTGTGAACAGATCTGCAGACTCTGCCAATGGTGGTTCCCTACAGTCAGTTGGGCAGTTGGAGATTTGTAACGTGGGGGAAACGAGGGTAATTGGGGTGCCCCCTCTGAGGACTGTACTGTGTGTGATGTTAAGGTGGAGGAAGAGAAAAGGCCACTTGATGCAGTGCTTGCCATCTACTGGAGCACATGTTTTTTCTGATCTGCATTTACAAAGCGTACCACTGTGCAGCTGCCAAACAAAGGCAGTGGAATAGCCCCTCATGTAACAGAAGTTGTAAAAATGCTACACAATTGCTCACTGCAGCAAAACAAACCTACTTCTAATCTCTCATATCATACCAGTCTCACAAATCTAAATGGCTATTAAATACTTTAAATTGTTTACTACATCCACCAGCTCCCCCTCTCTCATCTCGGCTGAAGACTTTGCCTCACAACATGTGAGCTTGATCCAATAATGTCCCACCTCATTCCAAACCTTACCACAATCTGCATCCCAAGCCTAACCCACCTCTTCAACCTGTCACTAACAACTGGTGTCTTCCCCTCCTAATTCAAACATACAGATGCTTCTGACAAAATTAAAATGTCAAAAAGTTAATTTATTTCAGTTCTTCAATGTAAAAAGTGAAACTCATAGAATCGGGCCACCATCTAGTGACTAATATAACGCATCGGGTATTCTAGAATATGTATGTAGTTTATTTATGAAGTTTTCAGAATAATTCAATTTATACACAGGATTTGGCCGGCCGGGCACGACCAATTAGCGAAGCGTGGTTCAAATTCCCCGCCAATTCACGGCCGGACTGCGCCTGTCGCTGATTGGTCACGCCTTGCTGACCGCGAACAATCGGTGAAGCCAGAGCCTGCTCCAGGTTTTTGAGGGCCCCTGGGGATAGTCTCAGTGGGCCCCCCTCTTTAACACATACCACGATTCATGATGCACAGATACAGCAGAGAAATATAGCACAGCCCACGTAGCATATAACACAGCCCCAGTAGTATATAACAGGCCATGTAGCATATAGCACAGCCACATAGCATATAACACAGGCCATGTAGCATATAGCAGCCACGTAGCATATAACACAGCCACGTAGTATATAACAGCCCACATAGCATATAACACAACCCACGCAGTGTATATAGCACAGGCCACGTAGTATATTGCCAGGCCACGTAGTATATATCCCAGCCAACGTAGAATATAGCGCAGCCACATAGTATATAGCACAGCCCACGCAGTATATAACACAGCGGGCACCATATCCCTGTTAAAAAAAATAAAAAATAAAATAAAAGTTATATACTCGCCTTCCGGCGGCCCCCGGATCCAGGCCAGGCGTTTAGCGATGCTCCTCGCAACCCTCCGGTTCCAAGAATGCATTGTGGTCTCGTGAGATGATGACATAGCAGTCTCACGAAACCACTACGTTATCATCTGGCGAGACCGCGATGCATTCTTGAGACCGGAGCGTCGCGAGGAGCGGGAAAGGCACCGGAAGGTGAGAATATAATGCTTTTTTTTTTTTTTTTTAATTATTTTTAACATTAGATCTTTTTGCTATTGATGCTGCATAGGCAGCCATGTAGCCGCATCAAAGTGGGGCCACTTAGCCCGCATCAAAGTGGGGGGTTCTGACCTTGGACGTACTATCCCGTCCAAGGTCAGAAAGGGGTTAAAATACTTTCACACCAGCTTGTAAAATGATTTTAAAATCCGAAATCTTGGCTTATTGAAATGTATGTTCAGTCTATGCACTCAATACTTGGTCGGGGATCCTTTTCCATCAATTACTGCATCAATGCGGTGTGCATGGAGGCGATCAGCCTGTGGCCCTGCTGAGGTGTTATGGAAGCCCAAGTTGCTTTGATGGCAGCCTTCAGCTCATCTGCATTGTTGGGTTTGGTGTCTCATCATCTTCTTGAAAATTCCCCATAGATTCTCTATGGGGTTAAGGTTAGGCGAGTTTGCTGGCCAATCAAGAACAGTAATACTGTTGTTTTTAAACCAGGTATTGGTACTTTTGGGAGTGTGGGCAGGTGCCAAGTCCTGCTGGAGAATGGAATTTCTATCTCCAAAAGTTTATCGGTAGAGGGAAGCATGAAGTGCTCTAAAATTTCTGGTAGATGGCTGCGCTGACTTTGGTCTTGATAAAACACTGTGGACCTACACCAGCAGATGGCATGGCTCCCCATACCATCACTGATTGTGGAAACACACTAGACCTCAAGCAGTTTGGATTGTGTGCCTCTCCACTCTTCTTCCAGACTGATACTCCACTCTTCTCCAACCTTGATACAAAACGGCTCTTTTTAGAGCCAAATATTAATATTTAGTACCAGCATATACTAAACAATTTTTTTTTTTGGCGCTACATAATATTCCTGCATATAAAACATTTTTTTTTTTTACAGTGGAATAATATTCGTCAGTGCCAGTATGTAGTTAACATCTTTTTTTAAAAAATAATTGCTAAATAACGTTCCTCACTATTGCTGAAATAGCTAATATCTGGCGCAAACCTGCATATATATGAAAACGTCACTATTTATCAGTGCCAATAATTTTCCTTACTCTGCTGTTGGCGTGTGTCATAAAGGCGATATAAAAAATGCAAATTTTCTATAGGTTAAATAAATACAGTATATTTTTCTAGCAGTTTTGCAACTGGCGCAAAGCCTGCTGAGATATGAAAATGTGTCTATTTACAAGGGACTGAGTGCAATGAAACTTGGCACAGTTGTTAATAATAATAATAATAATAATAATATTATTCATTTTTATAGCACCACTTATTCCATGGCGCTTTACATGTGAACGGGGCAAATATAGACAAGTACAATAAACATAAGTAAAACAAGGCACACACAAGTACAGGAGGAGAGAAGACCCTGCCTGTGAGGGCTCACAGTCTACAGGGGATGGGTAGAGCTGGTCATGCGGCGGTTCAGTAGACTGGGGATCACTGCAGGTTGTAGGCTTGTCGGAAGAGGTGGGTCTTCAGGTTACTTTTGAAGGTTTCCGTGGTAGGCGAGAGCCTGATGTGTTGGGGTAGAGAGTTCCAGAGTATAGGGGAAGCACGGGAGAAGTCTTGGATGCAGTTGTGGGAGGAAGAGATGTGAGAGGAGTAGAGAAGGAGATCATGAGAAGATCCAAGGTTGTGTTTAGGTAGGTGTTATGATATGGTGGCCTTGGAGCAGCATGAGAACTTTCACTGGAGAAAGTGGCCACTATACTGACCGCAAACCTGAACTTAACACCGCAACTAGAAGTAGCTGTGGAGTGTACCTAACACACCTAGACACCTCATCACAGCCGGAGGACTAAATAGCCCTAAAGATGGAAATAGTTTTCCTATCTTGCCTCAGAGAAAATCCCCAAAGGATAGACAGCCCCCCACAAATATTGGCGGTGAGTCGGAGAGGGAAAAAACATACACAGGCAGAAAAAACAGGATTTAGCACAGGAGGCCACTCTAGCTAGATAGGACAGGATAGGACAGAGTTCTGTGCGGTCAGTATTAAAAAACCCTTCAAAAAATCCACAGCAGAATATACTAAAAAACTTCCTACATTTAACTTAAGATGTAGGAGCGTATATCTGCAACTCCAGTGAATCCTACAAACAGAGCAGGAATAAACTGAAACAAGCACACAGTAGTGTGCCACAGATGCAAAAACAAAACCCTTATCTTTGCTGAATTTGGCAGCCAGCAGGAGAAGCCAGAAAGAGATCCAATACTTCACAAAGAACATTGACAACTGGCAAGGGCTAAAGGATCCTGCACACCTAAATATCCCAGTCAGAATTGTAATCATCCGATACACCTGGCCAGGGCTGTGAGTCAGAGACAACTGCATTCCCACTAACAACCACTGGAGGGAACCCAAGAGCAGAATTCACAACAGGTAGGTACCGGGTGACCATGTCACAGATGTATGGAGGAGTCGGGTTGTGAATGGTTTTGTATGTCATTGTTAGTGTTTTGAACTCTAGCCTCTGGGCAATAGGAAACCAGTGAAGGCCCTGGTAGAGAGGAGAGGCTGGGGAGTAACGGGGAGACAGGAGGGTTAGTCGGGCAGCAGAATTTAGGATGGATTGGAGTGGTGCCAGAGTGCTAGAGGGGAGGCCAGAGAATAGGAGGTTGCAGTAGTCAAGGCAGGAGATAAGGGCATGTACTAGTGTTTTTGTGGTTTCATGGTCAAGAAATGCACGGATCCAGGAAATGTTTTTGAGTTGGAATCAGCAAGAGGAGGCAAGGGCTTGGATATGTGGCTTGGAAGAGAGGGTAGAGTCAAGGATCACCCCGAGGCACAGAGCATGTGGGACCGGGGAAAGTGAGCAGCCATTGACATTGATGGATAGATCGGGTGAAGGGGTAGAGTGAGGTGGGGGAAAGATGATGAATTCTGTTTTGTCCATGTTCAGTTTTAGATAACGAGCCAAAAAGAAGGATGAAATGCCAGACAGGCATTGTGGGATTTTGGTCAGTAAGTTAGTGAGGTTGGGTCCAGATAGGTAGATCTGCGTGTCATCAGCGTAGAGATATTGTAAACCGTGGGATTCTATGAGCTGTCCCAGGCCGAAGGTGTAGATGGAAAAGAGTAGGGGTCCTAGAACTGAGCCTTAGGTAACATCCACAGACAGGGGGCGAGATGAGGAGATGGTGTGGGAGAGGGAGACACTGAATGTCCTGTTATGATGCGGTGGTCTAGGTGCAACAAGGAACGAGCACTGAGGGAAGTGGTAACTGTACTGACCGCAGACCCTAAGCTCAACACAACACTAGAAGCAGCCGTGGAATGCTCCTAACTCTCCCTAGGCATCTCGTCACAGCCTAAGAGCTAACTACCCCTGAAGACAGAAGAAGGGAAACTATCTTGCCTCAGAGAAAATCCCCAAAGGATAGATTAGCCCCCCACAAATAATGACTGTGAGTGGAGAGGAAAAAGACATACACAGAATGAAACCAGGATGAGCACAGGAGGCCAGTCTAGCTTGATAGATCGGACAGGATGGAACACTGTGCGGTCAGTATAAAACACTACAAAATTCCACGCAGAGTAAACAAAAAATCTCCACACCTGACTAAAGGTGTGGAGGGTCACTCTGCTTCTCAGAGCCTCCAGCAAGACAGAAAACAATTCAAACTGAAAATGCTGGACAAACAAAGAAAGCACAGAATGGATAAGTCCACAAACTATGGACAGAAAAAGTAAGCAAAAACTTAGCTTTGCTGAACTGGTCAGGATAACAGGGAACTCCAAAGAGATGTGAATCCAACCAGGAACCATTTACAAGTGGCACTAGCTGAAGGAACAGCCAGGCTTAAATAGGCGAGAGAGGAGACGATAAGTGGAGGCAGCTGAATACAGATAACTCCAAGGAGCATTATCTTAAAATAGAAACTCCGGCACACAATAAAAATGCGTATATTAAATTGTTCATCAATTTTATTCCAAAGGAAAAATGGTTGGTGGGTTCCACATGCAAAAGAAACTTTAAACAGCTTATATGTAGTCTCAACGTTTCGGCATATAATTTTAAAGCCTTTTTCAAGAGATCTGTAACATACATAAGCAAATATATAGTTGAAACACAACTTGAAATGGCATGACATCAACAACATAACAATGAAAAGAATTATACATAAAATATGCATAGCTCCGTATAATTATGAGCGCAATCTGTAGCCACCAACATATACAAATTCATTTTAACTAAATAATATATTGTTGTCTGACATAGATTAGAAATGGTAAAACTAAAGAGGAAAAGAAAAAAATAATAATAATGAAAAAACAATAGGTAGCATGAATTTCTCCCATAAAACAAGTGAAAAACATCAAAAATTGCGAAGAGAAAAAAAAAAAATTCAAAGAAAAAATTGCAAAGAAACAATTGCAAAGGAAAAGTAGCGAAGAAAAAATTGGACCTGATGAAAATATCGAAGAGAAAATAGCCTCTAAAGAGCAGTATAAAAGGAAAAAATCCCTTTATCTCTGTGAAAAAAATAAAAAATGGAAAAAATAATTAAGCGTCATATGATGTGGAATAATATAGAGCAACGGCACCCCATGGTAAACTGATGCACTGACATGTATATACTCAAGGGGAGGTAGTAAAAAGAAGCTATATGTATTACCAGCACCTCCTAATAAATCTATATGGACACCACTTTTGTGTTTTAGGTAAATAAAAAAAGTTCTTACTTATAAGTATATAAAGCAAGGGTGGAACTCCCACTGTAAAAACAAAAAAAGGGAACTTAGAAAAAGTAACACGATACATCAACTCCCACTGAGACAGTAGGGGAGCCTGTAAAGGGATATTACCATAGCAGAAAGACGCCGCTTATGAGTCCGGTGTGGAGGTCCGGGAGCAGTCTGTGACCGCTCAATGTGGAGGTGAGAGTGTGAGGTATACTGCTGGTTTTTATAGACCCGGTAAATTAAAACAGGTGTGTCAGCTCAGTGCATGAAGCTGAGTGCACCGAGGCTCTGAAAGAGCCGAAATATACCGAAGGGAGCCGAATGCCCAAAGAATCACGCATGCGCCGTGTGATAGCGTCCTAATCTTAGTTGCCGCCCGTGTGCTGAAAGAAAAAGAAAAAAATGTGTGAAATGCAGGTAATCTCGCTGCATAGATTAATGACACAACATGACATGAAAACACACGAACCATATGCCAAGAGAAAAAGAAAGAATACTATAAAAAATACTATAAAAAATACTATAAAAAAGGGAAACAAAGAAAGAAAAAATGGAAAGACAATAGATCGTTATCACTGTTATGGTGATGACATATGAAAAATTCTCATATTTAAGGAAAAAATCCTATAAAGACTGGAAATATTCGCTAAAGCTTGAAAAAGGAACCCTTAGTCCATACTACTGACGGGTTCCTGAGTAAATAGAAACAGAGAACCACTAGATCAAGTACTGTAACAGTATAATAACTATTACATTTTTTTATGTTACAACATTAAACCATTTATTACAATACAACCAGTTTTATCCTATATCATACACGGGTTATATCATATATGAGATATTATAGTCTATCTGAAATATTATATAAGAGATATCATAAGGGAAAGAAAAACCTAATATGACACCTCATACTCCCTATTAAGTCCTAAAGGAGTAAGGGTTTGGAGCGTGTGGATCCAAAAGGATTCCCGCTCTTTCAACTTCTTGATCCTATCTCCCCCTCTTCTGGCTAGTGGCACATGTTCTATCACTTGATATCTCAGTTGGGCCACCGTATGGTTATTCTGTATGAAATGAGCCGGAATTGGAAGTAGTTTTACAACATCTAATAGTTGATTTATGTTGTGAGATGCGGTCTCGGATATGTTGGGTAGTTTCACCAACATATCCGAGACTGCACGGACATTTAATTAAGTACATAACGAACGTAGTGTTACATGTGAAGTGACCTTTAATTGAAAAGCTCTTCCCTGAGCGAGGATGTGTAAAGGAATCCCCTTTAATTATATTGGAACACTGGAGACAACCCAAACAAGGAAAAGTTCCATTCCGGGGTGTGGAGAAAACTCTCTGTGTTAATTCTCTCTTGGAGGAACCCACATCTGCTCTAACCAATTTATCTCTTATACTTGGACATCTCTTGTTGCTAATAATTGGTATGGAGTTAAACTCCTTAATATGTGGATAAGCCTTTTTGAGAATGTCCCAATGTCGAGTCACACATGTGTTGATGAGATTATTAAAGGGATGATAAGTATTCACAAAAGCTAACCGGGAAGCATTCTGATCCCTCTGAGATCGTGTAGTATATACAGAATATGAGGTGGATAGCCCCTACTGAGAAACTTTAAATCCATTTCTTTATGTCTCATACGACTAACCTCTGGTTTGGATACTATTCTTTCAACACGATCATGTTGAGATTTAGGTAAAGATTTTTTAATATGTTGTGGGTGACAGCTGTCATACCTAAGCAAGCTATTACGGTCAGTGGGCTTGACATATAAATCTGTCTCTAAGAATCCCTCACTATTCACATTCACCATGGTATCTAAGAAATTCATAGAAGATCTACTATGAGAGATAGAGAATGTAAGGCCTGGTAAACTGGGATTGAGATCCTGATGAAATGCGACAAGGGTTTCGATGTCACCCGTCCATATTAAAAAGACGTCATCTATGTATCTGCACCAATAACTTACTGATGACTGAAAGCTAGGGTGTGAATAAACATACGCCTTTTCAAAGCTATCCATAAAAATGTTGGCATATGGGGGTGCCATATTGGACCCCATGGCAGTCCCCCTCTTTTGAATAAAAAACTGATCCTCAAAAATGAAAAAGTTTTTAGTTAGAATTCATGTAACTATATACCTACAAAAATCTCGTTGATGATGAGAAAAATTTGTATGCTCAGTAAGGAAGGACATAACCGCTCTTATACCATCCTCGTGGTTGATACTCGTGTACAGGCTATTCACATCCATGGTCACCAATAGGCAACCTTCGGATATGGGTCCTAAGTCCCGAAGGGACTTCAGAAAGTCGGAGGTGTCCTTCAAATATGATTTAATGAGGGGGATAAGGGGGGACAATATTTTCTCCAGTGTAATAGCAAGTGGAGACAATAGAGAATTAGTAGAGGCAACTATAGGTTGTCCAGGAGGACGCGAAGGAGGTTTGTGAATCTTGGGGAGGGTATACAAGACAGGTAAAACAGGATGTTGATTGAGTAAATAATTGCCCAATTTCTCATCAATTATTCCCAATGTCAGATAATGAGTTATAAATTTCTTTATCTCCCTCGCTATCTCAAAAGACGGATTACTGTTAACCAATTGGTAAGTATCTACATCACCAAGCTGTGTATATATCTCCTGTATATAATAGTCCCGGTCTAATACCACTATTGAGCCCCCCTTGTCCGCCGGTTTTATTATTAGTCGTTTTATTATTTCTTAGGGCGATTAAAGCATTATGTTCATCCCTAGTTAAATTCTGTTTAATGTGAATTTGTCATACCTAAGCAAGCTATTACGGTCAGTGGGAGATATATACACAGCTTGGTGATGTAGATACTTACCAATTGGTTAACAGTAATCCGTCTTTTGAGATAGCGAGGGAGATAAAGAAATTTATAACTCATTATCTGACATTGGGAATAATTGATGAGAAATTGGGCAATTATTTACTCAATCAACATCCTGTTTTACCTGTCTTGTATACCCTCCCCAAGATTCACAAACCTCCTTCGCGTCCTCCTGGACAACCTATAGTTGCCTCTACTAATTCTCTATTGTCTCCACTTGCTATTACACTGGAGAAAATATTGTCCCCCCTTATCCCCCTCATTAAATCATATTTGAAGGACACCTCCGACTTTCTGAAGTCCCTTCGGGACTTAGGACCCATATCCGAAGGTTGCCTATTGGTGACCATGGATGTGAATAGCCTGTACACGAGTATCAACCACGAGGATGGTATAAGAGCGGTTATGTCCTTCCTTACTGAGCATATAAATTTTTCTCATCATCAACGAGATTTTTGTAGGGATATACTTACATTAATTCTAACTAAAAACTTTTTCATTTTTGAGGATCAATTTTTTATTCAAAAGAGGGGGACTGCCATGGGGTCCAATATGGCACCCCCATATGCCAACATTTTTATGGATAGCTTTGAAAAGGCGTATGTTTATTCACACCCTAGCTTTCAGTCATCAGTAAGTTATTGGCGCAGATACATAGATGACGTCTTTTTAATATGGACGGGTGACATCGAAACCCTTGTCGCATTTCATCAGGATCTCAATTCCAGTTTACCAGGCCTTACATTCTCTATCTCTCATAGTAGATCTTCTATGAATTTCTTAGATACCATGGTGAATGTGAATAGTGAGGGATTCTTAGAGACAGATTTATATGTCAAGCCCACTGACCGTAATAGCTTGCTTAGGTATGACAGCTGTCACCCACAACATATTAAAAAATCTTTACCTAAATCTCAACATGATCGTGTTGAAAGAATAGTATCCAAACCAGAGGTTAGTCGTATGAGACATAAAGAAATGGATTTAAAGTTTCTCAGTAGGGGCTATCCACCTCATATTCTGTATATACTACACGATCTCAGAGGGATCAGAATGCTTCCCGGTTAGCTTTTGTGAATACTTATCATCCCTTTAATAATCTCATCAACACATGTGTGACTCGACATTGGGACATTCTCAAAAAGGCTTATCCACATATTAAGGAGTTTAACTCCATACCAATTATTAGCAACAAGAGATGTCCAAGTATAAGAGATAAATTGGTTAGAGCAGATGTGGGTTCCTCCAAGAGAGAATTAACACAGAGCGTTTTCTCCACACCCCGGAATGGAACTTTTCCTTGTTTGGGTTGTCTCCAGTGTTCCAATATAATTAAAGGGGATTCCTTTACACATCCTCGCTCAGGGAAGAGCTTTTCAATTAAAGGTCACTTCACATGTAACACTACGTTCGTTATGTACTTAATTAAATGTCCGTGCAGTCTCGGATATGTTGGTGAAACTACCCAACATATCCGAGACCGCATCTCACAACATAAATCAACTATTAGATGTTGTAAAACTCTACTTCCAATTCCGGCTCATTTCATACAGAATAACCATACGGTGGCCCAACTGAGATATCAAGTGATAGAACATGTGCCACTAGCCAGAAGAGGGGGAGATAGGATCAAGAAGTTGAAAGAGCGGGAATCCTTTTGGATCCACACGCTCCAAACCCTTACTCCTTTAGGACTTAATAGGGAGTATGAGGTGTCATATTAGGTTTTTCTTTCCCTTATGATATCTCTTATATAATATTTCAGATAGACTATAATATCTCATATATGATATAACCCGTGTATGATATAGGATAAAACTGGTTGTATTGTAATAATAAATGGTTTAATGTTGTAACATAAAAAAATGTAATAGTTATTATACTGTTACAGTACTTGATCTAGTGGTTCCCTGTTTCTATTTACTCAGGAACCCGTCAGTAGTATGGACTAAGGGTTCCTTTTTCAAGCTTTAGCGAATATTTCCAGTCTTTATAGGATTTTTTCCTTAAATATGAGAATTTTTCATATGTCATCACCATAACCGTGATAACGATCTATTGTCTTTCCATTTTTTCTTTCTTTGTTTCCCTTTTTTATAGTATTTTTTATAGTATTCTTTCTTTTTCTCTTGGCATATGGTTCGTGTGTTTTCATGTCATGTTGTGTCATTAATCTATGCAGCGAGATTACCTGCATT
Source organism: Ranitomeya imitator (assembly GCF_032444005.1). Classification (NCBI taxonomy): domain Eukaryota; kingdom Metazoa; phylum Chordata; class Amphibia; order Anura; family Dendrobatidae; genus Ranitomeya; species Ranitomeya imitator. The sequence continues at coordinate 378,267,540 of NC_091283.1, forward strand.
TCACACATTTTTTTCTTTTTCTTTCAGCACACGGGCGGCAACTAAGATCAGGACGCTATCACACGGCGCATGCGTGATTCTTTGGGCATTCGGCTCCCTTCGGTATATTTTGGCTCTTTCAGAGCCTCGGTGCACTCAGCTTCATGCACTGAGGTGACACACCTGTTTTAATTTACCGGGTCTATAAAAACCAGCAGTATACCTCACACTCTCACCTCCACATTGAGCGGTCACAGACTTCTCCCGGACCTCCACACCGGACTCATAAGCGGCGTCTTTCTGCTATGGTAATATCCCTTTACAGGCTCCCCTACTGTTTCAGTGGGAGTTGATGTATCGTGTTACTTTTTCTAAGTTCCCTTTTTTTGTTTTTACAGTGGGAGTTCCACCCTTGCTTTATATACTTATAAGTAAGAACTTTTTTTATTTACCTAAAACACAAAAGTGGTGTCCATATAGATTTATTAGGAGGTGCTGGTAATACATATAGTTTCTTTTTACTACCTCCCCTTGAGTATATACAGGTCAGTGCATCAGTTTACCATGGGGTGCCGTTGCTCTATATTATTCCACATCATATGACGCTTAATTATTTTTTCCATTTTTTATTTTTTTCACAGAGATAAAGGGATTTTTTCCTTTTATACTGCTCTTTAGAGGCTATTTTCTCTTCGATATTTTCATCAGGTCCAATTTTTTCTTCGCTACTTTTCCTTTGCAATTGTTTCTTTGCAATTTTTTCTTTGAATTTTTTTTTTTTCTCTTCGCAATTTTTGATGTTTTTCACTTGTTTTATGGGAGAAATTCATGCTACCTATTGTTTTTTCATTATTATTATTTTTTCTTTTCCTCTTTAGTTTTACCATTTCTAATCTATGTCAGACAACAATATATTATTTAGTTAAAATGAATTTGTATATGTTGGTGGCTACAGATTGCGCTCATAATTATACGGAGCTATGCATATTTTATGTATAATTCTTTTCATTGTTATGTTGTTGATGTCATGCCATTTCAAGTTGTGTTTCAACTATATATTTGCTTATGTATGTTACAGATCTCTTGAAAAAGGCTTTAAAATTATATGCCGAAACGTTGAGACTACATATAAGCTGTTTAAAGTTTCTTTTGCATGTGGAACCCACCAACCATTTTTCCTTTGGAATAAAATTGATGAACAATTTAATATATGCATTTTTATTGTGTGCCGGAGTTTCTATTTTAATATAATAGTTGATTTTTTCTCCTGGCACCTCTACAGTACAGTCGAGCACCCTCTTATTCATATATCGAAACTCCAAGGAGCAGCCATACCACTTGAAACCACAAGAGGGAGCCCAAGAGCAGAACTCACAAAAGTGCCACTTACAACAACCACCGGAGGGAGCCCAGGAGCAGAATTCACAACAGTACCCCCCCCCTTGAGGAGGGGTCACCGAACCCTCACCAGAGCCCCCAGGCCGTTCAGGACGAGCCAAATGAAAAGCACAAACCAAATCGGTGGCATGGACATCGGAGGCAACAACCCAAGAATTATCCTCCTGGCCATACCCCTTCCACTTGACAAGATACTGAAACCTCCGCCTCGAAAAACGAGAATCCAAAATCTTCTCAACCTCATATTCCAACTCCCCCTCAACCAACACCGGGGCAGGAGGGTCAGCCGAGGGAACAACGGGCACCACATATCTCCGTAACAAAGATCTATGGAAAACATTGTGAATGGCAAAAGAGGCAGGAAGAGCCAAACAAAAAGACACCGGATTAATAATTTCAGAAATTTTATAAGGACCAATAAACCGAGGCTTAAACTTAGGGGAGGAAACCTTCATAGGAACATGACGAGAAGACAACCAAACCAAATCCCCCACACGAAGCCGGGGACCAACACACCGACGGCGGTTAGCAAAACGTTGAGCCCTTTCCTGAGACAACGTCAAATTGTCCACCACATGAGTCCAAATCTGCTGCAGCCTGTCCACCACACAATCAACACCAGGACAATCAGAAGGCTCAACCTGCCCAGAAGAGAAACGAGGATGAAAACCAAAATTACAAAAGAAAGGTGAAACCAAAGTAGCCGAACTAGCCCGATTTATTAAGGGCAAACTCGGCCAACGGCAAGAAAGACACCCAATCATCCTGATCAGCAGACACAAAGCATCTCAAATAGGTCTCCAAGGTCTGATTAGTTCGCTCAGTTTGGCCATTAGTCTGAGGATGAAGCGCCGAAGAAAAAGACAAATCAATGCCCATCCTAGCACAAAAGGCCCGCCAAAATCTAGAGACAAACTGAGAACCTCTGTCATACACAATATTCTCCGGAATGCCATGCAAACGAACCACATGCTGAAAAAATAATGGAACCAGATCCGAGGAGGAAGGCAACTTAGGCAAAGGTACCAGATGGACCATATTAGAGAACCGGTCACAAACAACCCAGATAACAGACATCTTCTGGGAAACAGGAAGATCCGAAATAAAATCCATGGAAATATGCGTCCAGGGCCTCTCAGGGACCGGCAAAGGCAAAAGCAACCCACTAGCGCGGGAACAGCAAGGCTTGGCCCGGGCGCAAGTCCCACAGGACTGCACAAAAGCACGCACATCGCGTGACAAGGAAGGCCACCAAAAGGACCTAGCAACCAAATCTCTGGTACCAAAAATCCCAGGATGACCAGCCAACACTGAACAATGAACCTCAGAAATAACCTTACTTGTCCATCTATCAGGAACGAACAGCTTCCCCACTGGACAGCGGTCAGGCCTATCAGCCTGAAATTCCTGAAGCACCCGCCGCAAATCAGGGGAGATAGCAGAAAGAATCACCCCCTCCTTAAGAATGCCAACCGGCTCAAGGACTCCAGGAGAATCAGGCGAAAAACTCCTAGAGAGGGCATCAGCCTTAACATTCTTAGATCCCGGAAGATACGAGACCACAAAATCAAAACGGGAGAAAAACAGGGACCATCGAGCCTGTCTAGGATTCAGCCGCTTGGCCGACTCGAGGTAAATCAGATTCTTATGATCGGTCAGGACCACAACACGGTGTTTAGCTCCTTCAAGCCAATGTCGCCACTCCTCAAACGCCCACTTCATAGCCAACAACTCCTGATTGCCGACATCATAATTGCGTTCTGCAGGCGAAAACTTTCTGGAAAAAAAAGCACACGGTTTCATCAAAGAACCATCAGATTCCCTCTGAGACAAAACAGCCCCTGTCCCAATCTCAGAAGCGTTGACCTCAACCTGAAAAGGAAGAGAAACATCCGGCTGACGCAACACAGGGGCAGAAGTAAATCAGCATTTAAGCTCCTGAAAGGCCTCAACAGCCTCTGAGGACCAATTCGTTACATCAGCGCCTTTTTTCGTCAAATCAGTAAGGGGCTTAACCACACTGGAAAAGTTGGCAATGAAACGGCGATAAAAATTAGCAAAGCCCAAAAATAAAACCCAAAAAAGAGACCTTCTGAACTCCGAATAGGCACTTAGACCCCTTCACAAATAAAGCATTATCACGAAGGATCTGGAACACCATCCTGACCTGCTTCACATGAGACTCCCAATCATCGGAAAAAATCAAAATATCATCCAAATATACGACCATGAATTTATCAAGATAATTGCGGAAAATATCATGCATGAAAGACTGGAACACAGATGGAGCATTAGAAAGCCCAAATGGCATCACAAGATATTCAAAATGGCCTTCGGGCGTATTAAATGCAGTTTTCCATTCGTCACCCTGTTTTAATACGAACAAGATTATATGCCCCTCGGAGGTCAATCTTAGTAAACCACCTAGCCCCCTTAATCTGAGCAAACAAATCCGTAAGCAAGGGGTATTGGAATTTGACCGTGATTTTATTAAGAAGACGATAATCAATACAGGGTCTCAAGGAGCCATCCTTCTTAGCAACAAAAAAGAAACCCGCTCCCAAAGGTGATGAAGAGGGCCGAATATGCCCCTTCTCCAAAGACTCCTTAACATAACTCCGCATGGCGGCATGCTCCGGCACAGACAGATTGAAAAGTCGGCCCTTAGGGAACTTGCAACCAGGAATCAAGTTAATAGCACAATCACAGTCCCTGTGCGGAGGAAGGGAACTGGAATTGGGCTCATCAAATACATCCAGGAAATCTGACAAAAACTCAGGAACCTCAGGAGAGGGGGAAGAGGAAATTGACATCAAAGGAATGTCACTATGTACCCCTTGACAACCCCAACTAGTCACAGTCATAGTTTTCCAATCCAGCACCGGATTATGTTCCTGTAACCATGGGAAACCTAGTACAACAACATCATGCAGGTTATGCAACACCAGAAAACGGCAATCTTCCTGATGTGCTGGAGCCATGTACATAGTCATCTGTGTCCAGTACTGAGGATTATTCTTGGCCAGGGGTGTAGCATCAAGACCCCTCAAGGGAATAGGGCTCTGCAAAGGCTGCAAGGAAAAACCACAGCGCCTGGCGAATTCTAAGTCCATTAAGTTCAGGGCAGCGCCTGAATCCACAAATGCCATGACAGAAAAGGACGACAATGAGCAAATCAGGGTTACAGATAAGAGAAATTTAGGCTGTATAGTACGAATGGTAACAGACCTAGCGACTCTCTTAGTACGCTTAAAGCAATCAGAGATAACATGAGCAGAATCACCACAGTAGAAACACAGCCTATTCTGACGTCTGAATTCCTGCCGTTCTATTCTAGTCAAAATCCTATCACATTGCATAGGTTCAGGACTTTGCTCAGAGGATACTGCCATATGGTGCACAGCTTTGCGCTCGCGCAGACGCCGATCGATCTGAATGGCTAGAGACATAGATTCGCTCAAACCGGCAGGCGTAGGAAAGCCCACCATAACATCTTTAAGGGCTTCAGAAAGACCCTTTCTGAAAATAGCAGCCAGAGCCTCTTCATTCCATTTAGTGAGCACAGACCATTTTCTAAAGTTCTGGCAGTATAACTCTGCCTCTTCCTGACCTTGACACAGGGCTAACAGGGTTTTTTCTGCATGATCCACAGAATTAGGTTCGTCGTACAATAATCCGAGCGCTTGAAAAAATGCATCAACATTCAATAATGCCGGATCCCCTGCTTCACGAGAAAAAGCCCAGTCTTGAGGGTCACCCCACAGCAAGGATATGATGATTTTTACCTGTTGAATGGGATCACCAGAAGAACGGGATTTGAAAGCAAAAAACAATCTGCAGTTATTTTTAAAGTTCAAAAACTTGGATCTGTCCTCAAAAAAACAAATCAGGAGTAGGAATTCTAGGCTCTAAAGCCGGAGTCTGGACAACATAGTCCCGGATGCTCTGTACTCTTGCAGCAAGTTGATCCACATGAGAAAACAAACCTTGAACATCCATGCCAAAGCATATATCCTGAACCACCCAGATATCAAGAGGAAAAAAAAAGACAAACTAGAGCACAGAAAAAAAAATGGTTCAGAACTTTCTTTTCCTTCTTTTGAGATGCAATTAATTTATTTTTGGCCACTTGTACTGTTATGATGCGGTGGTCTAGGAGCAACATGGAACGAGCTCTGAGGGAAGTGGTAACTGTACTGACCGCAGACCCTAAGCTCAACACAACACTAGAAGCAGCCGTGGAATGCTCCTAACTCTCCCTAGGCATCTCGTCACAGCCTAAGAGCTAACTACCCCTGAAGACAGAAGCAGGGAAACTATCTTGCCTCAGAGAAAATCCCCAAAGGATAGATTAGCCCCCCACAAATAATGACTGTGAGTGGAGAGGAAAAAGACATACACAGAATGAAACCAGGATGAGCACAGGAGGCCAGTCTAGCTTGATAGATAGGACAGGATGGAACACTGTGCGTTCAGTATAAAACACTACAAAAATCCACGCAGAGTAAACAAAAAATCTCCACACCTGACTAAAGGTGTGGAGGGTCACTCTGCTTCCCAGAGCTTCCAGCAAGACAGAAAACAATTCAAACTGAAAATGCTGGACAAACAAAGAAAGCACAGAATGGATAAGTCCACAAACTATGGACAGAAAAAGTAAGCAAAAACTTAGCTTTGCTGAACTGGTCAGGATAACAGGGAACTCCAGAGATCTGAATCCAACCAGGAACCATTTACAAGTGGCACTAGCTGAAGGAACAGCCAGGCTTAAATAGGCGAGAGAGGAGACGATAAGTGGAGGCAGCTGAATACAGCTAACTCCAAGGAGCAGCCATACCACTTGAAACCACAAGAGGGAGCCCAAGAGCAGAACTCACGAAAGTGCCACTTACAACCACCGGAGGGAGCCCAGGAGCAGAATTCACAACAATGTACGGTCTGTTAGAGATGATGAGATCCAAGATAGGGCCAAGTCTGTGATGCCAAAAGATGAGAGAATCTGTAACAGGAGGGAGTGGTCCACAGTGCCAAAGGCAGAAGACAGGTCCAGGAGGAGGAGGACAGTAGTGTCACTTGCTCTTGGTGGTTAGTAGGTCATTGGTCACTTTAGTTGGGGCAGTTTCAGTTGAGTGATGTGGTCGGAAGCCAGATTGTAACTGGTCAAATGGGGAGCAGGAGGAGAGGTGGGAGGACAGTTCAAGATGGACATGCTGTTCCAGTAGTTTTGAGGCATAGGGGAGAAGAGATATCAGGTGATAGCTGGACACAGATGATGGATTGAGGAAGGGTGTTTTGAGGATAGGTGTGATTGATGCGTGTTTGAAGGATGAGGGGAAGACAGTTTGTGAGAGTTTGAAGAGTTGTGTTAGGGTTGGGATGAAGACTTTGCGAGGTTAGGGATGAGGTGGGACGGGAGCCGGTCGAGCGTGTAAGTGGTGAGATGTGATCTTGACAGAAGGATGGAGAGCTGATCTTCTGTTATGGTGGAGAAACTGGCTTTGGAACAGGGCTAAAAAGTCAAGAAGAGGGGCGATGGGGGCTGCGGGCCAAAGCTATGTCTGATGTTAGCAATCTTCTGCTTAAAGAAAGAGGCATTCTTCAGCAGAAATGAGGGGAGGGATGAGATGCTGGGGGAGTTGATAATTGAAAGTGTTGAAGAGCTGTTTAGGGTTGTGAGTCAGGGAGGATATGAGATGAGAAGTAAGTTTGTTTTGAGGCAGTGAGCGTGGACTTGAAGCTGGTGAGGGACTGCTTGTATGCAGTGAAGTGCTCAGCTGAATGAAATCTCTTCCATCTCCATTCAGCGACCCTGGAAGCCCATCTCAGTTCATTGGTCAGGCTGGTTAGCCAGGGCTGCCTGTTGATTCTACGAGTTTTGCTATGCATGAGCGGGGCAGCCGAATCGCATGTTGCTGTTATTGTGGTGTTATAAAGTGTCAGCAGCATCTGTCATGGAAGGAAGCTATGTATCTAAGCGGGAGAAGGGACTCAGAGAGTGAGTGCAGATTGAGGTGTTTGAGATTTCTGCAAGAGTGAGAAAGTTTGTGGGGTGGAGGTTGCGCACTAGGAGGGGAGAGGGAAGAAAATGTCAGTAGGTTGTGGTCAGACAGGGGGAGGGATGAGTTAGTCAGGAGGGTGAAGATGAGGTCCAATGTGTGGCCATCTTTATGGGTGGCTGCAGATGACCATTGAGTGAGACCAAAGGAGGCAATGAGCGATAAAAGTTTAGAGGCGGATGAGGTGGAAGTGTCAATGGGGATATAGAAGTCACCCATGATGATAGTGGGGATGTCGGCTGAGAGGAAATGAAATAGCCAGGTGGTGAAGTGGTCAAGAAAGCGGGAGATGGCTAGTTCTGGGGGAGGGGCGGCAGATGACAGCCAGCTGCAGGTTGGAGAGGGAATAGATGCAGATGGAGTACACCTCAAACTAGAAAAGAGTAGCGGAGGGTGGTAGTGGAATTTGGGTAAAGGAGCAGGTATCAGACAGGAGCAAGCCAACCCCTCCACCACATTTGTTGCTGGGGTGAGGGGTGTGAAAGAGGTGGAATCCACCATAGGATAGTGCTGCTGGAAAGGCTGTCGGAGGGGGTGAGCCAGGTTTTAGTGATGCCGAGGAAGGAGAGTTTATTTATAAAGAGGTCATGGATAAATGACAGTTTATTGCAGACAGAGCGTGCGTTCTATAGTGTTCCAGATAGGGGGCCCGGGGAGTGGGGGCTGGATGAATGGGTATGAGGTTACTGTGGTTGCGAAGACGTGTAGAGGATCATGGCAGGGGATTAGAAATGAGTGTGGGGATGTGTTGAGGAGGGCCAGGATTAGGGGATATGTCGCCAGCAATGAGGAGCAGCAGACAGAGCGTTAGAAGGTGGGAGCAGGATAGGACATTATGTATTTGTCTAGAGAAAAAGGATTGTACGTGAAGGAACAGTTCTGTGGTGGAGGTGAGGTGGCTAGGGAGGATGGAGGAAAAAGTGACTAGTTCCTTACTGGGTGGAGGGATTACAGGAGATAGGAAGAAATAAAGTAGTATTGGGGTGAATGTTAAAAGAAGCTGAAACATTATAGTAGTTTTCTATTCCTTTACTTTCCAGTCAATTCCAGTCCAATTCTAGTCTAATTCATAGTAATTAAAAATCTGTAATTTAAAAGATGGAATTTGAAATAATTAATCCTTGTCTACCTAGGGACACATACTTGCTTTTAGTTGACAGGTTGCTCTAAAAGCCACATTGTGACATCAGAAATCAGAGTCTCATAATCTGAAAAATGCTAGCCCTTCAAAAATAACTTAATTGTTGGGAAAAGGTGGAAGTCTGATGGTTCGAGGTCGGGTAAATAAGAGGAATGCAGTACAATTTCAAAGACACAGGAGCATGCTTCCATTTTGGCAACATGCGAGTTGTGAACTGGTGCATTGTCTTGTAGAAGGCGAACACTTTTGGAGAGCATGCCACGTCTCTTGGTTTGATGACCTCCTGTAATTTATGCAGCAGTGAAGCATAGTATTCCCAAGTGATCATGTATCCTTTGCTAGGAAATCCATCAATACTACTCCGTGCTGGTTCTAAAATACTGTGAGCATGACCTTGCCTGCCAAGGGTTGGGCGTGTGCCTTGTATGGAGGCGGTGAGTCATGATTCTTCCATTGCATCGACTGGACTTTAGTTTCAAGATCAAATCACCGGACCCAGCTTTCATACTGTGTGATCTGTTGAAAAAGTCCTCCTGGTTTCCATGGCACATTGTCAATGGAGCCTGAGAGCATTTGACTCATTCCTGCTTCTGGAAATGTGTGAGCAGCTAGGGAACCCAGTGAGCGGATACCTTATGCTTGTGAAAATGGTCTTAGATTATGTTTTCCATGGACCCCACACTAATCTTGACATTTTGGGCTAGATGGTGAATGGTTACACAGCAATTTTCCGAAATGGTGACCTCCACTTGCTGGATGGTGTGTTCATCAATGGCAGAGTGGGGTCGCCCTGGAATTGCAGCTCTTTGCACCGAAGTCCGACCACATTTGAATTGACGATGCCAGTTCTTGACTACATCATATGATGGGGAATCATCACCATTAACCTCTTTCATCTCATCAAATGTCTTTTGGGGTGTGGCATTTCAAGTAAATGGACTGCTCTGTATTCCATTGGGTCCATTATCAATCCTCACACCACTTCAGCACTTGTAAAATCAAGACCATTACTGGTTCTAAGCTGCAAATTGGCACGCAACCTATACAAACTTATATCATTACGCTTGTACAGTTTCATCTTCCTGTGATAAATATAAGTGGGTAAGGGGAAGTCTTTAATGAATGCCCCTTGTACCTGTAATTTTCCAGAGTCTGCTGTTGCCTTATGTAATAAAGCTGATATCTGAAAAAAAAATACCCACACATTGCTAGATACACAGAATTTGTACATAACACCTCTGTGAGTATTTGTGAAAAATAAAGCCTGGAATTGTTTTTTTACAGAACTAATTCAATGTGGGAAAGGGTGATGTTAAGGGATGTAGACATAGTGGTGCCCGCCAAGGTTGTGTGACAGATCAGAAGGTGACTGTATCTCGTTCTAGCCTCCTGTCAAAATTCGGTAACGACTGTCGAACCCAGACAAGTGTGAGGATGTTGTGGGTTGGATAGCAGACAAAGGCTCCGTGTGTTGAAAAGCAGCACCACCAAGTCTTTCACATGGTCCAGTCTCAGTAGCCAAGAGGCTGGGCCTCAGAATCCTCAACCTGGTCCTCCTTCCACCCCCCCATAAAGAGTCCCAGGATACATATGACCACAACACTGGCCACTAGAAAGGAACTGTTTGTTTCCTTGTAATTATTCAGGCCTGTTAAGGTGCACTATTAACTCTTTCGCCCCGAAGCCTGACCAGGCCAATTTTTACAATTCTGACCACTGTCACTTTGTGAGGTCATAACTCTGGAATACTTCAATGGATCCCACTGATTCTGAGAATATTTTGTCATGACATATTGTACTTCATGATGGTGGTAAAATGTATCTAACTTGCGTTTAATTGTGAAAAAATTTAAATTTTGGAGAAAACTTCACATTTTTAAAATTTAATTTTTATGCTATTAAATCAATCATAATAGTTAACATTTCTCACTTTACATCAGCACAATTTTTGAAACATATTATTTTTTTAATAAGTTACAAGGGTTAACCGATGAGCAGCGATTTCTCATTTTTACAACAAAATTTGGAAACCTTTTTTTTTTTTTGATAGGGGACCACTTCACTTTTGAAGGGATTTTGAGGGGCCTATATGACAGATGCCCAAAAGTGACACTATTCTAAAAACTACCGGTCCTTCTCAAAAAATTAGCATATAGTGTTAAATTTCATTATTTACCATAATGTAATGATTACAATTAAACTTTCATATATTATAGATTCATTATCCACCAACTGAAATTTGTCAGGTCTTTTATTGTTTTAATACTGATGATTTTGGCATACAACTCCTGATAACCCAAAAAACCTGTCTCAATAAATTAGCATATTTCACCCATCCAATCAAATAAAAGTGTTTTTTAATAACAAACAAAAAAACCATCAAATAATAATGTTCAGTTATGCACTCAATACTTGGTCGGGAATCCTTTGGCAGAAATGACTGCTTCAATGCGGCGTGGCATGGAGGCAATCAGCCTGTGACACTGCTGAGATGTTATGGAGGCCCAGGATGCTTCAATAGCAGCCTTAAGCTCATCCAGAGTGTTGGGTCTTGCGTCTCTCAACTTTCTCTTCACAATATCCCACAGATTCTCTATGGGGTTCAGGTCAGGAGAGTTGGCAGGCCAATTGAGCACAGTAATACCATGGTCAGTAAACCATTTACCAGTGGTTTTGGCACTGTGAGCAGGTGCCAGGTCGTGCTGAAAAATGAAATCTTCATCTCCATAAAGCATTTCAGCCGATGGAAGCATGAAGTGCTCCAAAATCTCCTGATAGCTAGCTGCATTGACCCTGCCCTTGATGAAACACAGTGGACCAACACCAGCAGCTGACATGGCACCCCACACCATCACTGACTGTGGGTACTTGACACTGGACTTCAGGCATTTTGGCATTTCCTTCTCCCCAGTCTTCCTCCAGACTCTGGCACCTTGATTTCCGAATGACATGCAAAATTTGCTTTCATCAGAAAAAAGTACTTGGGACCACTTAGCAACAGTCCAGTGCTGCTTCTCTGTAGCCCAGGTCAGGCGCCTCTGCCGCTGTTTATGGTTCAAAAGTGGCTTTACCTGGGGAATGCGGCACCTGTAGCCCATTTCCTGCACACGCCTGTGCACGGTGGCTCTGGATGTTTCCACACCAGACTCAGTCCACTGCTTCCTCAGGTTCCCCAAGGTCTGGAATCGGTCCTTCTCCACAATCTTCCTCAGGGTCCGGTCTCCTCTTCTCGTTGTACAACGTTTTCTGCCACATTGTTTCCTTCCAACAGACTTACCGTTGAGGTGCCTTGATACAGCACTCTGGGAACAGCCTATTTGTTGAGAAATTTGTGGGTCTTACCCTCTTGCTTGAGGGTGTCAATGATGGCCTTCTTGACATCTGTCAGGTCGCTAGTCTTACCCATGATGGGGGTTTTGAGTAATGAACCAGGCAGGGAGTTTATAAAAGCCTCATTATCTTTTGCATGTGTTTAGAGTTAATTAGTTGATTCAGAAGATTAGGGTAATAGGTCGTTTAGAGAACCTTTTCTTGATATGCTAATTTATTGAGACAGGTTTTTTGGGTTATCAGGAGTTGTATGCCAAAATCATCAGTATTAAAACAATAAAAGACCTGACAAATTTCAGTTGGTGGATAATGAATCTATAATATATGAAAGTTTAATTGTAATCATTACATTATGGTAAATAATGAAATTTAACACTATATGCTAATTTTTTGAGAAGGACCTGTATGTCTAAAAATGAACCATACGGCGCTGCTTAGTTGCTCCAGGTGAATAAGCAGCAAATATATGGACAAGATCACTCCCAATCGTCCCAGAAGTGGTTAATGAAAGAAAACTATATGTGATATTTGCGCTAAGTTCACCTATATGAAGCCATAAATAGTTAAAATACTGGGAAATGTCATAAACAAGGTTCCCCATACAGGACTGTGATTAACAAGATGTGTTTACCTTAATATCAAAGAAAAGGAAATCTGTGTCCGGTGCTGACATGCGGGAAGGTCCTTCACTCATGTGCTGTAAGGTTGGTACCTGAAGCCTTCTCTGAATCTCTGTTCCGGAAATATCCAATATGGAAGAAATTCCTCTCGAGCTCAGGGCCAATACGGGAAGAGGAGGTCCCGGTAGTGGCAATACTGGAGTTCCTGCAAAAGGGCTTAGATCTGGGATTAGCTGTTAGTACCTTCAAAGTACACATTTCAGCTTTAGCAGCCTTATTCAACTGTGACCTGGCAAGCAATAGATGGGTGATGAGGTTTATCCGAGCCTGTAGTAGAGCTGACTCTGTTCCATCCCCTACTCCTCCACCATGGGATCTAAATTTAGTGTTGACAGCTTTGACAGAAAGCCCCTTTGAACCGTTAAATACAACATCAGATAAAGTACTAACATTAAAGACAGCCTTGTTAGTGGTACTTACATCGGCCGGTAAGGTTGGGGATTTACACGTGTGTGTATATGTGTGTATATGTGTGTGTGTGTGTGTGTGTGTGTGTGTGTGTGTGTGTGTGTGTATATATATATATATATATATATATATATATATATATATATATATATATTATACACACACACTGCTGGGCTGTATATATTAGAAGCTGCTGTTGGGCTGTATATATCAGAGGCTGTTGCTGTGCTGGCTGTATACAGAATAGAGGCTGAGGGGCTGTATAAAGTGTATACACAGCACTATAATGTAAACAGGTCCACACTATATACATACAGTATACAGACACACTGTAATGCATGATATAGTGTGGACTTGTATATACAGTATGGTACTGTGTAAGACAGGAGCTGCAAGAAAGATATACAGACAGACACACAGACGGACAGACACAGATCATACTCACCACGACACTGTGAAGACTGACCCACTTCACCTCTGGTTCTTCAGTGACTGAAGATCCAGAGTGAAGTCCTGCTGCTCTCCGCGGTGGAGAATCCTCTTCTCCCGCTGACATAGTGTCTCCACCGCCTTCCTCGAAGGTAGCTGAACAAACTCTCACCTGATCTAATCCGAGAGCGATCATATAGCTGAATAGGTAGCGCCTAGAAGCTTCTGTTGGGATCGGAGAAGGCTGCCGCATGCCATAAGCTAAGCAATAGGTACAGGGAGGGTACTAAGGAAGTCTGGCTAGGCTAGCCAGGTCAGTGGATGCTGACGCAGGTCAGGTGCCATGACTCTGCCGCTCTGTTCCAGCCACTGAGATGTAGGACCGTAGCTAGGTCTCTACACTTTCAATAGTTTCTCTTTTGTTAAATGTCCCTTATCATTAGAAATGGTTCACAGCAAAGAGGCGTGTATTTTACATGTTTTGAGATATTTATCCCTATGTTGTTGGGAGGCCCCTGCTTGGTGGGTGGCCCAGGGCCCGAGCCCCTTGGGCCCACCCCTAAATCCGGGCCTGGGTGTCTTGATGGATAAGTGTAGACTGGCTAACTTTCATCAAGATGAACAAGTCATGGATCTCCAAGGACTTTTGCACCCCAATCACACCAGACCGTACAGACTAAGTGATATTGCATTTTTTAGTGTGATGCATTAATGTCACGTAACTGCACTCTGTGATATCTTTAGTGTGGCTGCTGCTGTTCACACAAACATGTGGAAATGTGAGCAGTAATGGTTGATCTACATCTGCTGGGTTAGCTGTTGTGGAAGACGTGTCAGTCCCAATTATATGGATTGGGTGTAGTGGAAGACCTGTCGGTCCCGATTATACTATTTCTACTGTGGTGAAATTGATGCCACTTTAGTGTTCAAAATTCCAAAAAAATATTGTCAGACACCACTATTGGTTGTGTCCTTCATGCGTGTTGCCTGTAGCAGTAGGCCTCTGAGACCATCAGGCCTCCACTTCCTTGAACTCAACTACCTGTGTTACTATCCCTAAATTTTTCTGACCATGGTAGTCTACAAAATTGATATTTGTGCCACCTGAGTATGGCTCCGCATGATCGCAGGTAGAGGTGTTGCATATGGTATCAGGGCTCCCAGCAAAGGAGGCCTACACTGATCCCTCACTCACCTCATCTTACTGTGACATTCATTTGAAAGCTATAAAAGCTGTCCCAGACCCCGATACCTCATGCCTGGCTGATTGCTGCAGTTCCAAGCTACAATTTTGTACAGTGGGTGAATTGAGGCCACTTTCTTGGTGTCTGTCCCTCATTTTATGTGTTTTGGCAGCATTTGGGGCCGTTATAAAGTGTTGTGCATGCATTTGTTTTTGTATCCCATAGACATAAATGGCGTTTGGTTATGTTCGGTGAATATTCGATTAATTGGTGAATATTGCAAATTCAGTGATTGTAATCCAAATTGAACATTGAAATATTCAATCATCTCTAGATATGGCGTCTGCTATCTATTGCAGCCAATTTTGCATTCCAAAAATCAAATGGTGTATTCTGAGCCCTACCGTGCCCCCAAGGCTGGACTAGCCATCTGGCAATAATGGCAAATGCCAGATGGGCCTGTCTGGTCACGGGATTCCTTGTCTGCTACGTTATTAACAGAATTGGTGTTCTCAAGATACCCATACTGTTAAAGTTGTGATGGAGCACAAAGTTGCTGACTTTGTCACTTACCCCAGCAGGCCATGGGAATTATTAGAAATATCGGCCTTGTAAAAAGTCTTCCTTTCCTCCATCCAGGTTAAAATTAGTAATATAGCCTATCTGGTTCATGGGGATGGGGACAACATGGGCCTGTGTGATTTCAAATGCCAGGGCTGAATTTCAGTCCCAGTCCATACCTGCGTGCCCCCAAACTGTTTTCCACCACCTTTGGGGTATCGTCGTACTCGGGAGAAATTGCACAACAAATTATATGGTCCATTTTCTCCTGTTACCCTTGTGAAAATTTGGGGCAAAATTAAGTTTGTTGGAAAAAGTAAAATTTTAGTTTTTTTCTTTCCACATTGCTTTAATTAATGTGAAGTACCTGAATGGTTAATAAATGTCGTTTTTAGCACTTACAGTATATTGGTGCAATTTTTGAAATGGTGTCATTTTTGGGTACTTTCTGTCATACAGGCCCCTCAAAGTCAGTTCAAATGTGATGTGATGCCTACAAAAATCTGGTTTTGTAAATCTTGTTGGAAAAGTGAGAAATTGCAGATCAATGATTAACCCTTCTAACATCCTAACAGAAGAAATGTTTAAAAAATGATGCTGTAAATGTTGTTTATTAACTATTTTTGACAAATTCTGATGTTTTCATAAATAAATGCAGAAATATCTGCTTAAATTTACAGCTAACATGAAGTATGCTGTGTCATGAAAAAACAATCACAGAATCACAGGGATAAGTTGAAGCGTTCAAGAGTTAATACAAAATAAAGTGACCGTGATCAGAATTGTAAAATTTTACCTAGTCAGGAAGATGAAAACAGGCTCGGGGCAAGGGCTTAAAGAAAGGGAGGGAAAAATTATGGGAAAAGGATAAAGGATTCTTTGAGATGTTTGTTCGCCATTTCATGCTTCACCTGAGAGAATCCATGTTCTTAATCCAGCATTGGTTGTAGATAGTGTTGAGCGATACCGCCCGATACTTGAAAGTATCGGTATCGGATAGTATCTGCCGATACCTGAAAAGTATTGGATATCGCCGATACCGATATCCGATACCAATACAAGTCAATGGGACACCAAGTATCGGAAGGTATCCTGATGGTTCCCAGGGTCTGAAGGAGAGGAAACTCTCCTTCAGGCCCTGGGATCCATATTAATGTGTAAAATAAAGAATTAAAATAAAAAATATTGATATATTCACCTCTCCGGCGGCCCCTGGACATCACCGCGGGTAACCGGCAGGCTTCTTTGTTGAAAATGAGCGCGTTTAGGACCTGAGAATGACGTCGCGGCTTCTGATTGGTCGCGTGCCGCTCATGTGACCGCCACGCGACCAATCAGAAGCCGCAACGTCATTCGCAGGTCCTAAATTCCTAGAATGAGGAGTTTAGTGCCTGAGAATCACGTCGCGGCTTGTGATTGGTCGCGTGGCGGTCACATGAGCGGCACGCGACCAATCAGAAGCCACGATGTCATTCTCAGGTCCTAAACGCGCTCCTTTTAAACAAAGAAGCCTGCCGGTTACCAGCAGGGATGTCCAGGGGCCGCCGGAGAGGTGAATATATCAATATTTTTTATTTTAATTCTTTATTTTACACATCACTATGGATCCGATACCGATTCCCGATACCACAAAAGTATCGGAACTCTGTATCGGAATTCCGATACCGCAAGTATCGGCCGATACCCGATACTTGCGGTATCGGAATGCTCAACACTAGTTGTAGACTATCAATCTTACGCCTCATACAAACATCCAGTGTTCTTTTCATGGACAGAATACATCACAATTAAAGTGATGTTATTCACATGTTCTTGAGTGACAAATCAAAATTGCCTATACATGTCTATGGGTCTGTAAAAATCATGAAATCTTGCACAACACATGGATGGCAGCTGTGTTTAGTTCATGGGATGTCCATGATTTGCAATCAATAGGAGAAGCCTTGCAATTTCTTTTACCATAATTAAAAAATCTCTGATGAAAAGCTCATGGAAAAAAATTAAACTTTGACCAAACACTATGGAAATTTGGATGACAAACCCTGATGACGCCCGGAACAAGTATGCATATGTGAAAAATCACAGATGTCTGTATGAGGCCTTTATGTATAGTGTACATTGTTTCTGCTGTGATTGTACTTACCAGCAAGGTGGAACAAGGTTCCATCAGCTCAGTACTTGACAAAACCAGACAGTGAGTCCAAGGTGTCAGACAACACAAGTTGGGGGTGAAACCATGTGGCAATACTTTATTGAACCACCAACAGACAATAGCATATAGTACAGTCCCAGAAAATACTGAAGATGAGTCAAGTTAGTCTCACCCTTCTGCTAGCTCACTCTGATTAGATCAATTGTGACTTCAGGGCTTCCAGTGCCAACCAACCCAACTACCCCGCTTTTGGCAGGCACCCACAGAGAGAAGGTGACGCTTCCGAATCTGACCATCCATTCAGGTACATGGCCAGGTGACCAGTTGGTCCCAATCTGGCTTCTCTCAATGTCTCCATTGGGCCAGGTGTCAGGAGAAGCCAGGTTTGAACCATCCGAACATCTCCATGGGTTCAGTGATGTTCAATGGAGTAGATCTGTATTCCTCCAGCTGCGGCCGTAGTCCCTTAAACTGGCATCCAGTATAGCCTTAAATTCGTATTCCTCTTGATGAAGCCATGGTGTGCTGGCTGCTGTTCTGTAGCGTCTCTGCAGAAGTGTAGGGGCCCTCCAGGTCATCAACAGGTCAAGGGGAAGGTGGGATGAGGTCAACCTTTCATTGTTCAAGTATTCAAATAATCTGTAAAGTTTGTCCCTCACTGTTTGGAGGTCAACATGCTACATGGACTGTTACAATGGGTAATCGATATATTAGCAAAAATCAATTGTTCAATTACCCTGTGTCGCTGTTATCCAAAGATAGCAACATAATAAGCTATAGGAGCTGATTATAATAGGTAAACAGCCATTCAACAATTCACAAATATCAAACCAATCCACAAAGAGTCAACGTTCAGACTCGTATGAACAATAGCTCATGTCCCTGGGACTACTAAATGTCTGGCATTATTAAATGGCCACTGTCACCCCCTCCAGCCGTTATAAACTAAAAGAGCCACCTTGTGCAGCAGTAATGCTGCATTCTAACAAGGTGGCTCTTTTAGTTTTTGGTGTATTTATTCCCAAAATAAAGCGTTTTATAACTTCTCCAAAATACCTGTCTTTAGCCAGGGAGGCAGGTCCTCACCCCTGTGCTTGAAACGCCACACTGCCGTCACTCAAATCTACAGGGGCGCCTGGCGCCGCCCCTCCATGCTGTTTTTGCATGAAATCCGGCTCGTGCGCTGTGTAGTACTGTCTGGTGCAGGCGCAGTGAGCTCTGGCCCTCTGACGTCACAGCCAGGCTTGCAGACTGTGCCTGTGCGGCCAGTGCGGCCACCCACCTTGGGAATCCCAGCCCCGCAGTGTGTTATGCATTATGCACAGTGCGGGGCTGGGATTCCTGGGCAAGCTCACTGCGCCTGCACCAGACAGTACTACACAGAAAGGCACAAAGAAACCTGAACCTATGATAAAGCTTCAGAGAAGTGAACTATTGAAAGTGCACAACTTGGTGACTAAACATAATCATAAAATAGTCCTTGCTTTGCCATCTACTAATGTCAACTTTCTCCTACTCAATTGAATTTTACCAAAATATTTATAGAAATGCTTCAATAGAATTGATTTAAAATATCTAATATTGTAAAAAATGTGGTATTGAATTAAAATTAAAATCCATGCTATTCTTGGCAGATGGCTGTAGCCGACGCTCAGAGGAAAATCTGTTATCTTCACATTTTAAAGCAGATGATCGTGGCGTCACACATGATTCATGTGAAGAGCAGATCATTATCCCTGATCCAGATCCAAGTCCTCACATCAAAAAGCTTTCAACTGATTCTTTTCAACAAGTCCTGTTTTCTGATTCATCACAGACTGTTGAGCATAGTAAAAATACCAGAACAGATATGCAACATGAAAGGACTTACAAAAGAGAGAAACCATTTTCGTGTTCAGAATGTCGGAAATGTTTTACTAAGAAACACGATCTTGTTATACACAAGAGAATTCACACTGGGGAGAAACCATTTTCATGTTCTGATTGTGGGAAACGTTTTACACAGAAACAAACTCTTACCCGTCATCAGAGATTTCACACTGGGGAGCATCCATTTCCATGTTCAGAATGTGGAAAATGTTTTGCTCAGAAAGGAGATCTTGTTACACACATGAGAATTCACACTGGGGAGAAACCATTTTCATGCTCAGAATGTGGGAAATGTTTTACTCAGAAAGGAGATCTTGTTACACACAAGAGAATTCACACAGGGGAGAAACCATTTTCATGTTCAGAATGTGGGAAATGTTTTATATGCAAATCTAACCTGGTTAGACATCAGAGTATTCACACAAAGGAGAAACCATTTTCATGTTCTGATTGTGGGAAACATTTTGCACTTAAAGGAACTCTTGTTTGTCATCAGAGATTTCATGCTGGGGAGAAACCATTTTCATGCTCGGAATGTGGGAAATGTTTTACTCAGAAAGGAGATCTTGCTATTCACAAGAGAATTCACACAAAGGAAAAACCATTTTCATGCCCAGAGTGTGGGAAATGTTTTAGAAGCAAATCACACCTGGTTGTACATCTGAGAATTCACAGAAAAGAGTAGCCATTTTCATGTAAAAATGTGGGAAACATTATAATGATGGCTTCACTCTTAGCTCACATATGAAAACCCATACAGAGTAAAAAAACAAACATATTTCAAGTTTAGAATGTAGTAAATATTTTACAATAAAGCAAGCCTTGTACCACATCAGAAAACTCCTATAGGGAGGAAGCTATTTTGATGTCCAGAAAGTTTTACTCACAAATCAAATTTTCATTACCATCAGAGAAATCACACAAGGAAGCAGTGATTTTTCTTTTTAAATGGATCAGAATCTGTTAAAGTCAAAGTAAATACATTACATATGAAAGGGCAAGTCATTTACAACACCAGGAACGATCAGGAGATGCATGCAATTACCAATTAACGCCTATTATCCAAAAAGGGATGAAATGCAATTTACAAACCTTGATATTCTCCTGTTTTCAACAATTACATCTCTACATTTGGGCCTCCTTTGATGTAGGTAGATTTTTGCATCTATAATATTTCTTATATTTATATGCCATTATAATGTCCCTTACATATATTTTTTTTTAACTAAATTGGTTTATTTAGAGACGTCCTAATCCCTTCACATCATCTTTGTCATTAACAAATTTATATATATATATATATATATATATATATATATATATATATATATATATATATATATATACAGTGGGGCAAAAAAGTATTTAGTCAGTCAGCAATAGTGCAAATTCCACCACTTAAAAAGATGAGAGATGTCTATAATTTACATCATAGGTAGACCTCAACTATGGGAGACAAACTGAGAAAAAAAAATCCAGAAAATCACATTGTCTGTTTTTTTAACAATTTATTTGCATATTATGGTGGAAAATAAGTATTTGGTCAGAAACAAACAATCAAGATTTCTGGCTCTCACAGACCTGTAACTTCTTCTTTAAGAGTCTCCTCTTTCCTCCACTCATTACTTGTAGTAATGGCACCTGTTTAAACTTGTTATCAGTATAAAAAGACACCTGTGCACACCCTCAAACAGTCTGACTCCAAACTCCACTATGGTGAAGACCAAAGAGCTGTCAAAGGACACCAGAAACAAGATTGTAGCCCTGCACCAGGCTGGGAAGACTGAATCTGCAATAGCCAACCAGCTTGGAGTGAAGAAATCAACAGTGGGAGCAATAATTAGAAAATGGAAGACATACAAGACCACTGATAATCTCCCTCGATCTGGGGCTCCACGCAAAATCCCACCCCGTTGGGTCAGAATGATCACAAGAACGGTGAGCAAAAATCCCAGAACCACGCGGGGGGACCTAGTGAATGAACTGCAGAGAGCTGGGACCAATGTAACAAGGCCTACCATAAGTAACACACTACGCCACCATGGACTCAGATCCTGCAGTGCCAGACGTGTCCCACTGCTTAAGCCAGTACATGTCCGGGCCTGTCTGAAGTTTGCTAGAGAGCATTTGGATGATCCAGAGGAGTTTTGGGAGAATGTCCTATGGTCTGATGAAACCAAACTGGAACTGTTTGGTAGAAACACAACTTGTCGTGTTTGGAGGAAAAAGAATACTGAATTGTATCCATCAAACACCATACCTACTGTAAAGCATGGTGGTGGAAACATCATGCTTTGGGGCTGTTTCTCTGCAAAGGGGCCAGGACGACTGATCCGGGTACATGAAAAAATGAATGGGGCCATGTATCGTGAGATTTTGAGTGCAAACCTCCTAACATCAGCAAGGGCATTGAAGATGAAACGTGGCTGGGTCTTTCAACATGACAATGATCCAAAGCACACCGCCAGGGCAACGAAGGAGTGGCTTCGTAAGAAGCATTTCAAGGTCCTGGAGTGGCCTAGCCAGTCTCCAGATCTCAACCCTATAGAAAACCTTTGAAGGGAGTTGAAAGTCCGTGTTGCCAAGCGAAAAGCCAAAAACATCACTGCTCTAGAGGAGATCTGCATGGAGGAATGGGCCAACATACCAACAACAGTGTGTGGCAACCTTGTGAAGACTTACAGAAAACGTTTGACCTCTGTCATTGCCAACAAAGGATATATTACAAAGTATTGAGATGAAATTTTGTTTCTGACCAAATACTTATTTTCCACCATAATATGCAAATAAATTGTTAAAAAAACAGACAATGTGATTTTCTGGATTTTTTTTTCTCAGTTTGTCTCCCTTAGTTGAGGTCTACCTATGATGTAAATTACAGACGCCTCTCATCTTTTTAAGTGGTGGAACTTGCACTATTGCTGACTGACTAAATACTTTTTTGCCCCACTGTATATTTGATCTCCCCTGCTTTATATCTCTCACTTATCTACTACGGCACCAATGTTGTATCATATGCGCTATAGATCTACTGAATGTTCCATATATACTTTGTATGGACATATTCCCTTACAGTATAAATTTCTCATTTTTCATTGTTGTCTGATGTGTTCCTCTTTAAGCATATCTTACTTCACGTCAATGTTCACAATTTGTGCTACGCAGTCGCGCACGATGGATTAATTGAACATTCTATGTATTATGTAAGGATTTCTCTTTTTACACATGCGCAGTCTATGTACAGATCATTAGTGGTGCAGAGCTCTTCTGTGCATGCCCCACCTTTGCTTTTCAATAACTTTGTAAATCTCACATTGTACTTTGTGCTCTTGCCCTATAGATCAACTGAACTTTCTTATATTGTGTATAATTACTCTTCTAAACATGCGCCGATTCTCAACAAATTATGACTATTATGGTTACTTCACATGCCCCTCTTTTTTGGATAATTCGTTCACGCATGCGAATTTAGAACTCTAGAAACTTTGACACTTCTTGTTCGGGCATGCGAAATGAGTGTTGCAAGCAAACAATCAATATAGCATATTCGAACCTACTCATTAAATCAACTTTTATTTATATTTTGTGTTCACGCATGCGCATTTCACATTTTCGAAGTCTGATATAACCCATTGATTTACTCCATTTGTCTCCCACACCTGGTAATTACATGATTTACCTCATTATTCGATTTTTTAAGTGTATATAAGGGACATTATCCGACACCATTACTCATTCTTATCCCTGAAGAAGTCACAGCTTGAGTGGCGAAACCTGTGGGATTTTCTCTCCTCCATTCTATTTTTGCTTCATTCACAAGTTCCTGGTTATACTTATTTTGCCCTATTTGGTTTATTATTTTCATGATTATCTGTGCTCAATATAAGTCCTTGTGCGCTGACATGCATATCACTTCAAGGTTTATGAATTTTAATTGAAATTGAGGAATATGTTAATTATTGTTTTTGGTATCTTGGCATTATAAATTGTTCATACTCCTTTGCTCGTCATTCTATGTCAGTATAAACTAATCTATTTTGTATATAAGATTTTGTTTAGAAATCCTGTGAACTGTAGTATATCAGGCATCTGAGGAGAGGTGGTAATATATAACTATAGACACCTCTAATCTGCATATAAATGGCCTATTGGCTTTTTAAATATTTTAAATTTTTTTGTCTTTTTTTGTCTTCTAATGCCATTCATAATAAAGGCTTTTATGTGGTGATCCCTATGCACGTCCATACTTCTTTTACTATGTTGCTGTAAATGTTTTAATGACGACACAACTCTTCGCTCATATCAGAGAACTCACGCAGGGAAAACCTTTTCATGTACAGAATGAAGTTAATGTTTGGCAAATAAAGCGAGTCTTGTTACACATCAGAGAACTCGTATAGGGAGGAAGCCATATTCATGTCCAGATAGTCTTACTTACAAATCACATTTTAATTAACATCAGAGAAGTCACACATACAAGCAGTGATTTTCTTTATTGACAAATTTATCAAGAAACTTCTGAAGTCAAAGTAAAGTCACACATTACATAAAAAAGGAAAGGAATTTAGAGTACCGAGCAATGATTGGGAAATGTATTTACGAAATAAAGGCCTTTTTTTGTTTTATTGAAAAGTGAATAAAATCCAGTTTAGGTGAAAAAGGGTGTATGTGTCCAAATCTGCGCTGCTGATGAAGATGAATGACGGATGGTATTCAAAGCTTTGTAAGGTTTTATCCTGATGGAGAGGTCCTGCATGACCTCGAAACCCGTTGACTATTAACCTGTTTGAAATAAAGCTTTGAAGAATATTGTCTGCCATTCATCTTTATCAGCAGAGCAGATTTGGACACATACACCGTTTCACCATTATCCTTGGTCTCTGGACCCGTGTCCTGAAGCAGCTGATCCATACTATTTACATGTTGCTTAGTTCCAACAAAACAAGGTGAGCGTACCTCTTTCCAGCATACCCCATGTTTTTAACCTGTTAATACCCTATTTGCGCTATATTTGCTCTCCAGATTTTCTACTTCTAAAATCCAATTTACACACCTTTTTATATCCTTCATGTATGTAAAATATTTTGTTTACAAGCAGCAATCTGCCGTATATACTCGAGTATAAGACGAAAATTTCAGTCCATTTTTTTTTTAGGCTGAAATTGCCCCTCTCGGCTTAGACTCGAGTCATTCCCAGGGGTCGGCAGGGGAGGGGGAGCGGCAGTTGTCTAATAATACTCACCTGCTCCTGGCATGGTCCCTGCAGGTGCCTGGTTCTCTGGGTGTTGACAGCTTCTTCCTGTATTGAGCGGTCACATGGTACCGCTCATTACAGTAATGAATATGGACCTGACTCCACTCCCATAGGGGTGGAGCCGCATGTTCATTACTGTAATGAGCGGTTCCATGTGACTGCTCAATACGGGAAGAAGCTGCCGGCGCCCGGAGAACCAGGGACATGCAGGGACCGCGCCAGGAACAGGTGAGTATAACGGGGGCATATTCACCTGTCCCACATTCCACCGTCCGCGCCGCTCCATCTTCCGCATCCTCTGCAGTGACGCTCAGGTCAGAGGGTGCGATGATGCGATTAGTATGTGTGTGCCGCCCTCTGCCTGAACTTCAGTGCAGAGGATGCGGAAAACACAGCGGCGCCGATGGTGGAATGGGGAAATGTGACAATAGCAAATGCTGGGGGCCTGAGTGATGAGAGGTGAGTATGTGATTTTTTTTTTTTTCAACAGCATATGGGGTATAATAGTCTATGGAGCATCTTATGGGGCCATGTGCAGCGTTATATGGGGCAAATATTTCTATGGAGAATTTATGGGGCAATGTTTAGCATTATATGGGGGCAAATGTTGTGAATTCTGTGGCTGAATTCACTTCTGTGGTCACAAGTGGTATTGCAGTCTCTGGGCTTCCTCCCTCAGGTGTTTTGGTGAGCTCGTTGGCTGCCTTGCTATTTAGCTCCACCTGAGTCTGTCTTCCTTGCTCCTTGTCAATGTTCCAGTGTTGGATCTGAGCTACTGCATCTTTCCTTGGGCCTGCTGCTCTGCTAGATAAGTGCTTCTAGTTTGTTTTCTGTTTTTTCTGTCCAGCTTGCTATTAACTTTTGTTGGAAGCTCTGAGAAGCAAAGGGGTGCACCGCCGTGCTGTTAGTTCGGCACGGTGGGTCTTTTTGCCCCTTTGCGTGGTTTTCGTTTTAGGGTTTTTTGTAGACTGCATAGTTCTCTTTGCTATCCTCGCTCTGTCTAGAATATCGGGCCTCACTTTGCTGAATCTATTTCATTCCTACGTTTGTCTTTTCATCTTGCTAACAGTCATTATATGTGGGGGGCTGCCTATTCCTTTGGGGTATTTCTCTGAGGTAAGTCAGGCTTGTATTTCTATCTTCAGGCTAGTCAGCTCCTCAGGCAGTGCCGAGTTGCATAGGTAGTGATAGGCGCAATCCACTGCTGCTTATAGTTGTGTGAGGATAGATCAGGTACTGCAGTCTACAGAGATTCCACATCTCAGAGCTCGTCCTATTGTTTTTGGTTATTGCCAGATCTCTGTATGTGCGCTGATTACTGCACGCTGTGTTGCCTGATTGCCAGCCAGAACAGTACAAGGAGCCAAACCAATGATTCCCAATAGAGGGAAAAAAGAAATCCTGACAGCATTTTTTTTTCTTAGCTCTGTCTTCAGTCTTTTTTTTCCCCTAGACATTAGAGTGCTTCAGGACACAGCTGTGGACATGGATATTCAGGCTCTGTGCTCCTCAATGGATAATCTCGTTGTAAATGTACAAAAGATTCAAGATACTATTGATCAGAAATCGATGCTAGAACCAAGAATTCCGATTCCTGATTTGTTTTTTGGTGACAGAACTAAGTTCCTGAGCTTCAGAAATAATTGTAAGCTATTTTTGGCCTTGAAACCTCATTCTTCTGGTAATCCTATTCAACAGGTTTTGATTATTATTTCTTTTTTGCGCGGCGACCCACAGGACTGGGCGTTTTCTCTTGCACCAGGAGATTCTGCATTGAGTAATGTTGATGCATTTTTCCAGGCGCTGGGATTGCTTTACGATGAGCCTAATTCAGTGGATCAGGCTGAGAAAAATCTGCTGGCTTTATGCCAGGGTCAGGATGATGTAGAAGTATATTGTCAGAAATTTAGGAAGTGGTCAGTACTCACTCTGTGGAATGAATCTGCACTAGCGGCTTTGTTCAGAAAGGGTCTCTCTGAAGCTCTTAAGGATGTAATGGTGGGATTTCCTATGCCTGCTGGTTTGAATGAGTCTATGTCCTTGGCCATTCAGATCGGTCGTCGCTTGCGCGAGCGTAAATCTGTGCACCATCTGGCGGTATTGTCTGAGAGTAAACCTGAGCCTATGCAGTGCGACAGGACTATGACTAAAGTAGAACGGCAAGAACACAGACGTCTGAACAGACTGTGTTTCTATTGTGGTGATTCTACTCATGCTATTTCTAATTGTCCTAAATGCACTAGGCGGTTCGATAGCTCTGCCGTTATTGGTACTGTACAGTCCAAATTCCTTTTGTCCATTACCTTAATGTGCTCTTTGTCATCGTATTCTGTCATGGCGTTTGTGGATTCAGGCGCTGCCCTGAATCTGATGGATTTGGATTATGCTAAACGTTGTGGATTTTTCTTGGAGCCTTTGCGGTGTCCTATTCCGTTGAGAGGAATTGATGCTACACCTTTGGCCAAGAATAAGCCTCAGTACTGGGCCCAGCTGACCATGTGCATTGCTCCTGCACATCAGGAAGTTATTCGCTTTCTGGTACTGCATAATTTGCATGATGTGGTCGTGTTGGGGTTGCCATGGCTACAAACCCATAATCCAGTATTGGATTGGAACTCTATGTCGGTAACCAGCTGGGGTTGTCAGGGAGTACATGGTGATGTTCCATTTTTGTCTATTTCGTCATCCATTCCTTCTGACATCCCAGAGTTCTTGTCGGACTTTCAGGATGTATTTGAAGAGTCCAAGTCTGATGCCCTACCTCCGCATAGGAATTGTGATTGTGCTATCGATTTGATTCCTGGTAGTAAATTCCCTAAGGGTCGTTTATTTAATTTGTCCGTACCTGAACACACCGCTATGCGCAGTTATGTGAAGGAGTCCCTGGAGAAGGGACATATTCGCCCATCGTCGTCACCATTGGGAGCAGGGTTCTTTTTTGTAGCCAAGAAGGATGGTTCGCTGAGACCGTGTATTGATTACCGCCTTCTTAATAAGATCACTGTTAAGTTTCAGTATCCCTTGCCATTGATTTCTGACTTGTTTGCTCGGATTAAGGGGGCTAGTTGGTTTACTAAGATTGATCTTCGTGGTGCGTATAATCTGGTGAGAATCAGGCAGGGAGATGAATGGAAAACGGCATTTAATACGCCCGAGGGTCATTTTGAGTATCTGGTGATGCCGTTCGGACTTGCCAATGCTCCATCTGTTTTTCAGTCTTTTATGCATGATATTTTCCGTGAGTATCTGGATAAATTCTTGATTGTTTACTTGGATGACATTTTGATCTTCTCAGATGATTGGGAGTCTCATGTGAAGCAAGTCAGAATGGTTTTCCAGGTACTGCGTGCTAATTCCTTGTTCGTGAAGGGATCAAAGTGTCTCTTCGGTGTGCAGAAAGTTTCATTTTTGGGGTTCATCTTTTCCCCTTCTACTATCGAGATGGATCCGGTTAAGGTTCAGGCCATCCAGGATTGGACTCAGCCGACATCTCTAAAAAGTCTGCAGAAATTCCTGGGCTTTGCTAATTTTTATCGTCGCTTCATCTGTAATTTTTCTAGCATTGCCAGACCATTGACCGATTTGACCAAGAAGGGTGCTGATTTGGTTAATTGGTCTTCTGCTGCCGTGGAAGCTTTTCAGGAGTTGAAGCGTCGTTTTTGCTGTGCCCCTGTGTTGTGTCAACCTGATGTTTCTCTTCCGTTCCAGGTCGAGGTTGATGCTTCTGAGATTGGTGCAGGGGCGGTTTTGTCACAGAGAGGTTCTGGTTGCTCAGTGTTCAAACCATGTGCTTTCTTTTCCAGGAAATTTTCTGCTGCTGAGCGTAATTATGATGTGGGCAACCGAGAGTTGCTGGCCATGAAGTGGGCATTCGAGGAGTGGCGTCATTGGCTTGAGGGTGCTAAGCATCGCGTGGTGGTTTTGACTGATCATAAGAACCTTACTTATCTTGAGTCTGCCAAGCGCTTGAATCCTAGACAGGCCCGTTGGTCGTTATTTTTTGCTCGTTTTGATTTTGTGATTTCATACCTTCCGGGCTCTAAAAATGTGAAGGCGGATGCTCTGTCTAGGAGTTTTGTGCCCGACTCTCCGGGGTTATCTGAGCCGGCGAGTATCCTCAAGGAAGGAGTCATTGTGTCTGCCATCTCCCCTGATTTGCGGAGAGTGTTGCAGAAATTTCAGGCTAATAAACCTGATCGTTGTCCGGCCGAGAAACTGTTCGTCCCTGATAGGTGGACTAGTAAAGTTATCTCTGAACTTCATTGTTCGGTGCTGGCCGGTCATCCAGGAATCTTTGGTACCAGGGAGTTGGTTGCTAGATCCTTCTGGTGGCCATCTCTGTCGCGGGATGTGCGTGCTTTTGTGCAGTCCTGTGGAATTTGTGCTAGGGCTAAGCCCTGCTGTTCACGTGCCAGTGGGTTGCTTTTGCCCTTGCTGGTTCCGAAGAGGCCTTGGACACATATTTCGATGGATTTCATTTCTGACCTTCCCGTTTCTCAAAAAATGTCGGTCATTTGGGTGGTCTGTGATCGCTTTTCTAAAATGGTCCATCTGGTGCCCTTGGTTAAATTGCCTTCCTCCTCTGATTTGGTGCCTTTGTTCTTCCAGCATGTGGTTCGTTTACATGGCATTCCTGAGAATATTGTTTCTGACAGAGGTTCCCAGTTTGTCTCGAGGTTCTGGCGAGCCTTTTGTGGTAGGATGGGCATTGACCTATCTTTCTCCTCGGCCTTCCATCCTCAGACTAATGGCCAGACCGAACGAACCAATCAGACCTTGGAAACATATCTGAGATGTTTTGTTTCCGCTGACCAGGATGATTGGGTGTCATTTTTGCCGTTGGCTGAGTTCGCCCTTAATAATCGGGCCAGCTCGGCTACCTTGGTCTCTCCATTTTTCTGCAATTCTGGGTTCCATCCTCGTTTCTCTTCAGGACAGGTTGAGTCTTCGGATTGTCCTGGTGTGGATTCTGTGGTGGACAGGTTGCAGCAGATCTGGACTCAGGTAGTGGACAATTTGACCTTGTCCCAGGAGAAGGCTCAGCTTTTCGCTAATCGCAGACGCCGTGTGGGACCCCGACTTCGTGTTGGGGATCTGGTTTGGTTATCTTCTCGTCATATTCCTATGAAGGTTTCCTCTCCTAAATTTAAACCTCGTTTTATTGGTCCGTATAGGATTTCTGAGATTCTCAATCCGGTGTCTTTTCGTCTGATCCTCCCAGACTCCTTTTCCATACATAATGTATTCCATAGGTCGTTGTTGAGGAGATACGTGGCACCTATGGTTCCATCTGTGGAGCCTCCTGCCCCTGTTTTGGTGGAGGGGGAATTGGAGTATATTGTGGAGAAGATTTTGGATTCTCGTGTCTCTAGACGGAAACTCCAGTATCTGGTCAAATGGAAGGGTTATGCTCAGGAAGATAATTCCTGGGTTTTTGCCTCTGATGTCCATGCCCCAGATCTTGTTCGTGCCTTTCATGTGGCTCATCCTGGTCGGCCTGGGGGTTCTGGTGAGGGTTCGGTGACCCCTCCTCAAGGGGGGGGTACTGTTGTGAATTCTGTGGCTGAATTCACTTCTGTGGTCACAAGTGGTATTGCAGTCTCTGGGCTTCCTCCCTCAGGTGTTTTGGTGAGCTCGTTGGCTGCCTTGCTATTTAGCTCCACCTGAGTCTGTCTTCCTTGCTCCTTGTCAATGTTCCAGTGTTGGATCTGAGCTACTGCATCTTTCCTTGGGCCTGCTGCTCTGCTAGATAAGTGCTTCTAGTTTGTTTTCTGTTTTTTCTGTCCAGCTTGCTATTAACTTTTGTTGGAAGCTCTGAGAAGCAAAGGGGTGCACCGCCGTGCTGTTAGTTCGGCACGGTGGGTCTTTTTGCCCCTTTGCGTGGTTTTCGTTTTAGGGTTTTTTGTAGACTGCATAGTTCTCTTTGCTATCCTCGCTCTGTCTAGAATATCGGGCCTCACTTTGCTGAATCTATTTCATTCCTACGTTTGTCTTTTCATCTTGCTAACAGTCATTATATGTGGGGGGCTGCCTATTCCTTTGGGGTATTTCTCTGAGGTAAGTCAGGCTTGTATTTCTATCTTCAGGCTAGTCAGCTCCTCAGGCAGTGCCGAGTTGCATAGGTAGTGATAGGCGCAATCCACTGCTGCTTATAGTTGTGTGAGGATAGATCAGGTACTGCAGTCTACAGAGATTCCACGTCTCAGAGCTCGTCCTATTGTTTTTGGTTATTGCCAGATCTCTGTATGTGCGCTGATTACTGCACGCTGTGTTGCCTGATTGCCAGCCATAACAGGCAAATGTGTCTATGAAGCATCTTATGTGGCCATAATCAGCATTTGTGCAGCACTGTGTGGTGCAAATGTCTGTATGGAGCATCTTATGGGGCCATAATCACCATTTGTTCAGCATTATATGGGGCATATTTTAATATGGAGCATCTTATGGGGCCCATCATAAACTGTGTGGAGCATTATATAAGACCCATTATGAACTGTATGGAGCATTATATGGGGCTCCTGATTCAATATGGATATTCAAAAACACTTAACCTACTGATGTCTCAATTAATTTTACTTTTATTTGTATCTATTTTTATTTTTGACATTTACCGGTAGCTGCTGCATTTTCCACCCTAGGCTTATACTCGAGTCATTAAGTTTCCCCAGTTTTTTGTGGCAAAATTAGGGGGTCTCTGCTTATACGCAGGTCGGCTTATACTCGAGTATATACGGTACAAAAGTTTTAGGCAGGGGTAGAAAAATGCTACAAACTAAGAAGCTTCCAAAAATAGAAGAGTTAATAGTTTTGTTTTATCAATTAATGAAATGTAAAGTGGGTGAATAAAAGAGAAATCTAAATCACATCAATATTTGGTGACCGCCTTTTGTCTTCAAATCGACATAAATTCTTCTAGTTACTTGCATACAATTTTTGAAGGAATTCAGTAAGGAAGTTTTAACAAACATCTTGGAGAACTAACCACACGTCTTCTGCTTCATGTTATCCCAGACAGACTAGATGATGTTGAGATCAGGGCTCTGTATCATCACTGCTAGGACTCCTTGTTCTTTATGCTGAAGATCGTTCCTAATGACATTGGCTGTATGTTTGTAGTCAATGCCCTACTACAGAATAGGTTTGACCTCCGTGTTGGTGTTGCACGAAAGATAAATATCTGCCTGTATTTCTCAGCAGTGGTGAATTATGGTAGGCACCCAACAGCTAAAATAAGTTGGGTGCTCAGTAGTGTTGAGCATTCCGATACCGCAAGTATCGGGTATCGGCCGATACTTGCGGTATCGGAATTCCGATACCGAATTCCGATACTTCCCGCGTATCGGATACCGGAATCGGAAGTTCCCATAATTCAAACTGAACGCAGCAGCCAATGAGGAATGAATGGAAGTGTGGGCACATCCTGTTTAGCATGGTGGGCATGTAAGTACTGGCAAGGCTGTGATTGGCTGCTGAAATGATGTCACTCTGCACTATAAAAAACGCTGCCGCCATTTTGCGCTCACTCTGCTGTGATTTCAGTTAGGGACAGGACGCTGTGTTCTAACTGAGGGCCAGTTGAGATAGCTAATTGCTTTATTTTGCTTTTCCAAGGCTAATTTAGCAAACGCTGTGTTCACTGTTCAGTTCACCTTGCTCTTGCCTTGCAGCGCTGTTTTAACAGCGTTCTGCAAGGTCTCAGTGTGTGTGTGTGTGCAGCTCACTCTGTAGTCTGTGTGCAGCCATATACCCGGTTGTATTCAGCTCAGGGGGGGTTCACACTGCCTCACACAGTTCTATCCATTGTCCTTTTTTGCTCATAGTGCAGCCTGCTGCACATTTTTTCTAAAATTTCCTATTAGTGTCTTTCCACCCGTCTCCAGCCAAATAGTGGAAAAACACTAGATAGGATAACCTAGAGGGGGGTTTTTGGGCCTTGCAGCGCCGTTTACGGCTGTCTGCACGGTCTCCGTGTGAGCGCAGCTTGCCCTGTAGTCTGTGTGCAGCGACAGCCCGTTGTATTCAGCTCAGGGTTTGTCACTGCCTCATACCGTTCAATAACTTTTCATTTTTTTCAACTAGTGCAGCCTGTTTAAAAATTATTTAAAAAATTCCTATTAGTGTCTTTCCACCCATCTCCAGCTAAATAGTGGAAAAACACTAGATAGGATAACCTAGAGGAGGGTTTTTGGGCCTTGCAGCGCCGTTTACGGCTGTCTGCACGGTCTCCGTGTGAGTTAAACTCGCTCTGTAGCCCGATCTGCACAAAAAAAAAAAAAGTAAAGTTCACCAAACACCACTTAACACTTGTGTAGGCCACATTTTATCAATAATAAAGTCTAGTCCACACTTTACAACATTAGTGTTTCTTACACCTGTTAGGAGGAGCATTTCAGGAATAAGCACACTAAGGCCTTAGTACTTTTCTGCTTATCTTTATCTGTCAACCAAGATGAAGAGGGCAGGGAGTAAGGGTCGTGGGCGTGGGCGTGGAGCAGGGAGAGGACGTGGTGATTCTGTGCCTGCTGCGGGCACCGGTGACTCACCATCACCCAGTTTCAGCAGGGAACAGTCCTTCATGCGCAGCTTTGTCGGAGAGCGCCGTGCACCGCTGCTGCGTGAAGATCAAATTGAAGCCGTTGTCGGATGGATGGCAGCTAACGCATCGACTTCAATTAGTGCCACATCCTCTTAGGCACAGACCACTGGAGAGCAGCCATCTGTCTCTTCACCACCTGCCAAATTGGCCAGGCAGTCAGAGAGCCCAGGACAGGAGCAGTCTCTTCTTCTGTTCTCTGAATCTCTTGGCTTGGAAACAGGGGGCCAGCCAAGCAGTATTGGAGAAATGGAAGAAGAGGCAGTGTGCAGTGATGCACAACAGCTTTGTCTCTCTGACTCTGAAGAGGCGGGTGGGTCAGTGCCTGCGGTGACCACAGCGCAGTACGCATCTGATGATGAAACTCAGGTGCCGCTTTCTGGTGCGTACTGTGCTGCCGAGACTACCCAGGAGGAGCAGTTGGTGGCAGAGGGTAGTGGAGATGATGAGGTCCTTGACCCATCGTGGCGTGAGGAACAGGAAGGTGGTGGGAGCAGCTCAGAGGAAGAGATTCCCCTAAAAGGGGCCAAAGAGGGAGAGGGAGGGGGAAGACTGCGGAGCCTGTAGCCTCCACTTTGGCCTGTCTCTTTCAAAAGCCAAAAAGGGCGCTCCCAAGACTTGCAGTGCCTGGTCCTTTTTTGACACAGTTGCAGATGACATTTGTTTTGTCAAATGCAAGCTGTGTCATCAGAAAGTAAAAAGAGGTAAAAGTGTCAGCAACCTCAATACCACAAATATGTGGAAACATGTGCGGACCAGGCACGCAGTGGAGTTCCAAAAACACACTGAAGACCTAGGTCAACCAACAGCGGCAGCTACCACCTCTTCAGCTCGTGTTGCTTCTTCCTCCAGCTCACGCACAGCTGGTTCGGCTTCCTCCTTGGATCGCCATGGAAGAACCTCTGGCACTGTTGTCCAGAGACCTAGTGTAATTCCACCCACAGCACCACGTTCCCAGTCATCCTCACACTCCCAGCCTAGTCTACAGCCATCGGTAGTACAGGCATGGGAGAAAAAGCGGCATTCTCGGCAAACCACCCCCGAGCACAGGCTCTGAATGCAGGCATTGCCAAACTTCTGTCCCTGGAAATGCTCTCATTCAGGCTGGTGGAGACTGACAGCTTCCGTGACTTGATGGCATTGGCAGTCCCACAGTACCAGGTGCCCAGCCGCTTTTACTTCAGCAGGCAAGCTGTCCCTGCCCTGCACAAGCATGTGGAGGGACAAATAAAACATGCGCTACTGAACGCCGTCAGTAGCAAGGTCCACCTCACCACCGATGCGTGGACCAGTCAACATGGACAGGGGCGATACCTTTCCGTCACTGCCCATTGGGTTAATGTTGTTGAGCCAGGTACAGACCGTGCGAGTGGCGCAGGACGTGTCCTGCCCACTCCAAGGATTGCAGGAATCCAGTCTGTACGTATTGACTCCTCCTCTTACACCAGTTCCTCAGATTCCTCACTGCAGGATCCGTCACAGTCCACCTCCACATGGACCCGTGAACGTTTACCTGTTATGACTGACATGAGCACAGCCGTGGCCAAACGTCAGCAGGCCGTCTTGAAATTAGTTTCGTTGGGGAATCGAAGCCACACAGTGCAGGAGCTCTGGAATGCCCTAAAGCAGGAGAGCGATGTGTGGTTTGTGCCAGTGAATCTCCAGCCAGGCATGGTAGTGTGTGACAATGGCCGAAATCTGGTGGCAGCTTTAGGCCTTGGCAACGTCACTCACATCCCATGTCTGGCACATGTGCTCAATTTGGTTGTGCAGAGTTTTCTGAGGGACTATCCAGATCTTGATGCACTTCTGCACAAGGCCCGCCTAGAGTGTGCTCACTTGCGGCATTCCAGCTTGGCAAGATCCCGCATTGCTGCTCTGCAGCGTCGGTTTCACCTTCCTGAACATCGCATCATATGTGACCTACCTACCAGGTGGAATTCCACGTTACATATGTTGGAGCGGTTGTGTGAGCAGCAGCAAGCAGTAATGGAGTACCAGCTGCATCAGGCGCAAAAAAGTCGCAGTCAGCGCCGCTCAGACTTCACAACCACAGAGTGGGCCACTATGAAGGACGTCTGCCAGGTTTTGCGTCCTTTTGATTATTCCACGCGGATGGCAAATGCAGATGATGCACTAGTCAGCATGACTGTCCCCCTTATCTGCTTGCTTCAAGAAACCCTGCAAGGGATAAGGGATGATGTGGAAGAGGTGGAGGATGAGGAGTCACCTTTTCCATCAGGTTCTGGACAGTCAGCGCCACGTGGTTCCTCACAAAGGGGTCGGCAGGGGACCCTTTGTGAGGAGGATGAGGAGGAGTCAATGGACGAGGAAGAGCTACGTCCAGAGGAGGGCGTTCCACCATTGTCCAGTGGTCAGTGTGTACAGCGAGGGTGGGGTGATGAAGAGCGGGCAGAGATCATGTCTCAAGCAGGGGACAGCGTTTCTGGGCCAGTTGGCAGTCTGCAGCACATGGTTGAGTTCATGTTGCAGTGCCTGAGAGACGACCGCCGCATCGACCACATTCTCAACGTGCCTGATTATTGGCTGTACGCCCTCCTCGATCCTCGCTACCATGACAATGTCCAAAACCTCATCCCGGCGTTGACACGGGAGCGTAAAATGCGGGAGTACCACGACACACTGGTGAATTCCATCATCTTCTCCAGTCCAACTGAGAGGAGTGCTGCTAGTGCTTTACAAAGCAGCTCAGTGCGTCGAGGCAGTGGAGGAGGAGGCTCTGCACAAAGAGGGAGCAGAAGCAGTGCCTCTGCCCAAGGCAAGCCAAGTATGGCACAACTGTGGCAAACTTTTGTGTGCCCGCCCCAAATGTCTACACCATCACCGGCGGCTCCAGTCAGCAGGAGGCAACGGTTCCGTCAGATGGTGACAGACTACATGGCTTGCCCTCTTAGTGTACTCCCAGACGGCTCTTCCCCGTTCAAGTTTTGGGTCTCTAAGCTGGATACATGGCCAGAGCTAAGCCAGTATGCATTGGAGGTGCTGGCTTGCCCTGTGGCTAGTGTCTTATCGGAACGTGTCTTTAGTGCCGCAGGTGGTGTACTAACAGACCGTCGCATGCGACTATCCTCCGATAACATTGACCGGCTTACTTTCCTGAAAATGAACCAGGCCTGGATCTCGCAGGAATTTGCCACTCCTCTGCCTGATTAAGTAATTGGGTGTCATCCAGGTCTCCTGATGTGTTCATCTTTCTACCACCTGAACTGCTATTCCTGGGCTCCAACACCGCCAGTTGCGGCTCAGAAGTGCAGGCTGCACAGTCTAAACATACGACCCAGTGTTATTGGGTTTCAGTAACGTCAGCTGATCCCCAGCTGTGTAGCCGGCAATGTGTCCTGCGACCGCCACGCTGGCACAACAACCTAAATGTAAGGGAACCTGTCCCCCCCCCCCCCTCGGCGTTTGTTACTGAAAGAGCCATCTTGTGCAGCAGTAATGTTGCACAAGGAAAAGGTAGCTCTTTTATTTTAGCTCCTTGCACACGCAGAACTTAACACTTATAAAATGTGTTCACTGATACCGTTATACCGTCCCGGAGCTGGGACTTTCCTTCATAATGTGACGCAGCACAGCCGTCATTCCTACCCCCTTGGTGCCATGCGCTGCCTCCTCAGCGTTGTTTTAAGCTGTCACGGAGCCTGCGCTGTTCTGTTATCCCTTGGCCATGGCCAGTTTGCGCTGCCTGTCTTCTGACATAATTTGGTGTCAGGATGGCTGTGCCTGTGCGCCCGCGCTGCCCGAGAACCCGCCTCGCAGTGTCTTCTGATTGAATCACACTGCGAGCCTGGGATCCATGGGCGTGCGCAGTGCATATCTTCACCTCGGGCTCTCGCCCATCTCCCTCCGCCTTCTTTAGACTCTGCGCCGTCAGCTGATCCCTAATAGCATGCCACGGCCGTGACGCCGCACAGTCTGAAGAAGAGGGGAGTGAGAGTCGAGGATATGCACTGTGCATGTCCATGGATCCAAGGCCCGCAGTGGGATTACAATAGACGACACTGCGAGGTGAGATCTGGAGCAGCGTGGACGCACAGGCACTGACAGCCTGACACCAAATTATGTCAGAAGACAGGCAGCGCAAATTGGGCATGGCCAAGGCATAACAGAACAGCGCAGGCTCCGTGACAGCTTAAAACAACGCTGAGGAGGCAGCGCACGGCACCAAGGGGATAGGAATGACAGCTGTGCTGCGTCCCATTACAAAGGAAATTCCCACCTCCGGGACGGTTTTACGGTATAAGGGGACACATTTTTAGTGTTTACTTCTGTGTTTGCAAGGAGCAT
Source organism: Ranitomeya imitator (assembly GCF_032444005.1). Taxonomy (NCBI): domain Eukaryota; kingdom Metazoa; phylum Chordata; class Amphibia; order Anura; family Dendrobatidae; genus Ranitomeya; species Ranitomeya imitator. The sequence goes on from NC_091283.1 coordinate 378,304,882, forward strand.
AATTAAAAGAGCAACCTTTTCCTTTTGCATCCTTAGTGCTGCACAAGATGGCTCTTTCAGCTACAAACGTCTTGGGGGGGGGGGGGGGGGAGTTAAAGGTTCCCTTTCAACTTGCTCCAATCAGGCTTCGGCCTACACTCTGTTCCTCTGCTCCTCCTGCTGTCCCTGGGCTCTAACACCGCCAGTTGGTGCCTGGAAGTGCTGTCTGCACAGTCAACAGTCGCTCCTCTGTTATTGGGGTTCAGTAACGTCAGCTGATCCCCAGCTGTGTGTGCGGCAATACCTCCAATCTGCTCCTCCTGCTGTCCCTGGGCTCTAACACCGCCAGTTGGTGCCTGGAAGTGCTGTCTGCACAGTCAACAGTCGCTCCTCTGTTATTGGGGTTCAGTAACGTCAGCTGATCCCCAGCTGTGTGTGCCGCAATACCTCCAATCTGCTCCTCCTGCTGTCCCTGGGCTCTAACACCGCCAGTTGGTGCCTGGAAGTGCTGTCTGCACAGTCAACAGTCGCTCCTCTGTTATTGGGGTTCAGTAACGTCAGTTGATCCCCAGCTGTGTATCTGGCAACGTGTCATGCGACCGCCACGCTGGCACAACTAAAATGTAAGGGGACCTGTCCCCCCCCCCCCCCCCTAGGCGTTTGTTACTGAAAGAGCCACCTTGTGCAGCACTAATACTGCACAAGGAAAAGGTCGCTCTTGAAATTATGCTCCTTGCAAACGCTGAACTACACACTCATGTAATGTGTCCCCTCACACCGTCCAACCGTCCCGGAGGTGGGACTTTCCTTTGTAATGTGACGCAGCACAGCCGTCATTGCTACCCCCTTGGCACCGTGCGCTGCCTCCTTAGCGTTGTTTGATTCCGTCATGGACCCTGCGCTGTTATGTTATCCCTTGGCCATGCACAGTTTGCGCTGCCCGTCCTCTGACATCATTTGTTGTCGTCCTGGCTGCGCCTGAGCGTACACGCTGCCCGAAATCCCACCTCGCAGTGTCGTCTAATGTGATCCCACAGTGGGCCTGGTATCCATGGCCATGCGCAGTGCATATACTAGCCTCTCACTCCCCTTCTTCACGCTTCTTCAGACTAGGCGGCGTCAGCTGATCCCTAATAGCATGCCACGGCCGTGACGCCGCACAGTCTGAAGAAGCAGGAAGGAGGTGAGTGAGAGGCGATGATATGCACTGCGCATGCCCATGGATCCCTGGCCCGCAGTGGGATTACATTAGATGACACTGCGAGGTTGGATCTCAGGCAGCTTGGATGCACAGGCACTGCCAGCCTGACACCTAAATGATGTCAGAAGACGGGCACCGCTAACTGTGCATGGCCAAGGGATAACATTACAGCGCAGGCTCCGTGACAGAACCAAACAACGTTGAGGAGGTGGCGCACAGCACCAAGGGGGTTGGAATGACGGCTGTGCTGTGTCACATTACAAAGGAAAGTCCCACTTCCGGGACGGTTTGACGGTGTGAGGGGACACATTATATGAGTGTGTACTTCAGCGTTTGCAAGGAGCATAATTTTCGGAGCCACCATTTTCCATGTGCAGTATTACTGCTGTACAAGATGGCTCTTTCAGCAACAAATGCCTGGGGGGGGGGGGATTAAAGGTTCCCTTTCAACTTGCTCCACTGCAGGCTTCGGCCTACACACTGCTCCTCTTTGATTCCCTGGGTTTCAACACTGTCAGTTGCCACCTGGAAGTGTTGTCTACACAGAAAAAACACTAGCTGATGTGTCAGTGGGGTTCAGCACCGCCAGCTGTTCCCCTGCTGTGTAGTCGGCAACGTGTCCAGCACAAGCCACGCTGGCACAACAGAACAAAAGCTGCCACCAGTGCAGGCTTCGGCCTACACTCTGCTCCTCTCCTCCTCCTGCTGCCCCTGGGCTCAAACACCGCTAGTTTTTGCCCGGAAGTGCTAGCTGCACAGAGAAAAACACCAGCCAATGTGTTAGTGGGGTTCAGCACCGCCAGCTGTTCCCCTGCTGTGTAGCCGGCAACGTGACCTGCAAACGCCACGCAGGCACATGAACTGAAATTAAAGGGACCCTGCCACCCACCCCAAAGTGTTTCTATGTATAACAGCCACCTTGTACAGCAGTACTGCTGCATTTGTACAAGGTGGCTGACTTTTTATCCTTGCCAACGTGGAACTCAACACGTACAAAATGTGTCTCATTGAGACCATTCCACTGTCCCTGAAGTGTGACTTTCCTTTCTAATGACACGCACCACCCCCCTTGGTAGCGCTGCCCGTCTTCTGACATCATTGGTTGGCTGCCTGTGCCTGTGCGTCCGCCATGCCCGACACAACCCCCCTCGTTGTCTCATATATTTTGGCTGCGAGGGTGTGATTGATGGGCATGTGCAGTGCATATGTTCGCCTGTCTTAACTCATCTCCTTCCGCCTTCTTCAGACTGTGCGGCCTCATGGCCGTGGTAGGCGATAAGGGATCAGCTGAGGCCGCCCAGTCTGAAGCAGGTGTAAGGACATGTGTGAGCGGCAAACATATTTACTGCACAAGGCCACGAATCCCAGCCACGCAGTGTGATTTTTTGAAAACACACTGCGGGTCTGGGATTCATGGCCATTGCTAACCGCACCGGTCAACATGAAATGAGGTGAGAAGACAGGCAGCGCTCACAGCGCATGGCCAAGGGATCACAATAGCGCAGACTCCTGTACAGCAAATAACAACGCTCACGAATCTGCGCCCAGCACCTAGGTGTAAATTTTGACACCTGTGCTGCGTCTCCTTAAAAAGACAAGTCACGCCTCCACTACTGTTTGACAGTATAATGGGCTAAATAGTGTACGTGTTTTATTCAGCGTGTGCAAGGAGCAAAATTAATAGAGCAACCTTTGACTTGTGCAGCATTAATGCTGCACAAGGTGTGGCTCTTGTACCTTGCAACATGCAACACCTGAGGGGGGTTAAAGGTTACCTTTGAAATTGGTTCAACTAGGCTTCGGCCTACACTCTGCTCCTCTCCTCCTCCTGCTGACCCTGGGCTCAAACACCGCCAGTTTTTGCCCGGACATGCTAGCTGCACAGAGAAGAACACCAGCCAATGTGTTAGTGGGGTTCAGCACCGCCAGCTGTTCCCCTGCTGTGTAGCCGGCATCGTGTCCAGCACAAGCCACGCTGGCACAACCGACCAAAAGCTGCCACCAGTGGAGGCTTCGGCCTACACTCTGCTCCTCTCCTCCTCCTGCTGACCCTGGGCTCAAACACCGCCAGTTTTTGCCCGGACATGCTAGCTGCACAGAGAAGAACACCAGCCAATATGTTAGTGGGGTTCAGCACCGCCAGCTGTTCCCCTGCTGTGTAGCCGGCATCGTGTCCAGCACAAGCCACGCTGGCACAACCGACCAAAAGCTGCCACCAGTGGAGGCTTCGGCCTACACTCTGCTCCTCTCCTCCTCCTGCTGACCCTGGGCTCTAACACCGCTAGTTTTTGCCCGGAAATGCGAGCTGCACAGAGAAAAACACCAGCCAATGTGTTAGTGGGGTTCAGCACCGCCAGCTGTTCCCCTGCTGTGTAGCCGGCATCGTGTCCAGCACAAGCCACGCTGGCACAACTGACCAAAAGCTGCCACCAGTGCAGGCTTCGGCCTACACTCTGCTGCTCTCCTCCTCCTGCTGACCCTGGGCTCTAACACCGCCAGTTTTTGCCCGGACATGCTAGCTGCACAAAGAAGAACACCAGCCAATGTGTTAGTGGGGTTCAGCACCGCCAGCTTTTCCCCCTGCTGTGTAGCCGGCAACGTGACCTGCAAACGCCACGCAGGCACATGAACTGAAATTGAAGGGAGCCTGCCCCCCACCCCCAGGTGTTTCTATGTATAATAGCCACCTTGTACAGCAGTACTGCTGCATTTGTACAAGGTGGCTGACTTTTTCTCCTTGCCCACGTTTAATTAAACACGTACTAAATGTGTCTCATTGAGACCATTCCACTGTCCCTGAGGTGTGACTTTCCTTTTTAATGACACGCAGCACCCCCATTGTTAGCGCTGCCCATCTTCTGACATCATTGGTTGGCTGGCTGTGCCTGTGCGTCCGCCCTGCCCGACACAACGCCCCTCGTTGTCTCATATATTATGACTGTGAGGGTGTGATTGATGGGCACGAGCAGTGCATATCTTCGCCTGTCTTCACTCCCCTCCTTCCACCTTCTTCAGACTGTGCGGCCTCATGGCCGTGGCAGGCGATAAGGGATCAGCTGAGGCCGCCCAGTCTGAAGCAGGTGTAAGGACATGTGTGAGCGGCGAACATATTTACTGCACAAGGCCACGAATCCCAGCACCGCAGTGTGACTTTATGAAAAGGCACTGTGGGTCTGGGATTTATGGCCATCGTTAACCGCACCGGCCAACATGAAATGAGGTCATAAGACGGGCAGCGCTAACAGGGCATTGCCAAGGGATAACACAAGAGCGCAGACTACTGTACAGCAAATAACAACGCTCAGGAATCTGCGCCCAGCACCTAGGTGTAAATTTTGAAACCTGTGCTGCGTCTTCTTAAAAAGACAAGTCACGCCTCCACTACAGTTTGACTGTAGAATGGGCTAAATTGTGTACGTCTTTCATTCAGCGTGTGCAAGTAGACAAATTAATAGAGCAACCTTTCACTTGTGCAGCATTAATACTGCACAAGGTGTGTCTCTTGTACTTTGTAACACCTGAGGGGGGGTTAAAGGTTTCCTTTGAAATTGGTTCAACTAGGCTTCGGCCTACACTCTGCTCCTCTCCTCCTCCTGCTGCCCCTGGGCTCTAACACCGCTAGTTTTTGCCCGGAAGTGCTAGCTGCACAGAGAAATACACCAGCCAATGTGTCAGTGGGGTTCAGCAACGCCAGCTGTTCCCCCACTGTGTAGCCGGCAAAGTGTCCTGCAAACGCAACGCAGACACAAAGCTGCCTCCAGTGCAGGCTTCGGCCTACACTCTGCTCCCCATGCTTACCCTTTGCTCCAACACCGCTAGTTAGGGCTCTAGGAAGACAATCTTTAATAGGCAACGCATCCGGGTTCCAGCACCGCCAGCTGGTTCCCGGCAGTGTTTTTGTCACGGGTACTCCCTCGTGCCCAGCCTGGTTCCAGCACCGTCAGCTGTTTCCGGGTACTGTCAAACTCACTGAGACACCAATGCGTTGCCCCGTCGTGTTGCGGTCGAGTTAGCCAACTCCAGGGTGCCTCCAGTTTAGGAGCTTCCTATGTGGGCTGCGTGAATTGGTAGTCAAGGCTGGTTCTGTAGTGCCAGTAGGCCAAGCTCCCCCTGTAGGACTGTTGGGGTTCGGTAACTGCGGCTGCCTCGCGGCCTAGCTGTTCTCTCCTCTCCTGTGGACCTTCTGGTCCACATCCTGGTTCCAGCACCGTCAGCTGGTTCCGGGCCGAGCCTTTGGCTTAGGTGCCTCCTCCTGGGTATCCGAGTTCCGCCGACATCAGGCGGTCCTTCGTAGTGCTTTTAAGCGCAGGCACCTACAGCTTAGTAACCGGGTTCCAGCACCGTCAGCTGGTCCTCGGTCGTGCCATTGGCTCTTGCACACTGGGGCAACGCATCCGGGTTCCAGCACCGCCAGCTGGTTCTCGGCAGTGTTTTTGTCACGGGTACTCCCTCGTGCCCAGCCTGGTTCCAGCACCGTCAGCTGTTTCCGGGTAGTGTCAAGCTCACTGAGACACCTATGCTTGCCCCGTCGTGTTGCGGTCGGGTTAGCCAACTCCAGGGTGCCTCCAGTTTAGGAGCTTCTATGTGGGCTGCGTGAATTGGTAGTCAAGGCTGGTTCTGTAGTGCCAGTAGGCCAAGCTCCCCCTGTAGGACTGTTGGGGTTCGGTAACTGCGGCTGCCTCGCGGCCTAGCTGTTCTCCCCTCTCCTGTGGACCTTCGGGTCCACCACCTGGTTCCAGCACCGTCAGCTGGTTCCAGGCCGAGCCTTTGGCTTAGGTGCCTCCTCCTGGGTATCCGAGTTCCGCCAACGTCAGGCGGTCCTTGGTAGTGCTTTTAAGCGCAGGCACCTACACCTTAGTAACCGGGTTCCAGCACCGTCAGCTGGTCCTCGGTTGTGCCATTGGCTCTTGCACACTGGGGCAACGCATCCGGGTTCCAGCACCGTCAGCTGGTTCCGGGCAGAGCCTTTGGCTTAGGTGCCTCCTTCTGGGTATCCAAGTTCCACCAACGTCAGGTGGTCCTTGGTAGTGCTTTCAGGCATGGGTACCTCCTGCTTAGTAACCGGGTTCCAGTAACGTCAGCTGGTCCTCAGTAGTTCCATTGGCTCTTGGACCTTCGGCTCCCCATCCTGGTTCCAGTAACGTCAGCTGGTGCCGGGCAGAGCGTTTGGCTTAGGTGCCTCCTTCTGGGTATCCGAGTTCCGCCAACGTCAGGCGGTCCTTGGTAGTGCTTTTTAGCACAGGTACCTCCTGCTTAGTAACCGGGTTCCAGTAACGTCAGCTGGTCCTCGGTAGTTCCATAGGCTCTTGAACCTTCGGGTAGCCATCCGAGTTCCAGTTCCATCATCAGGTTCTTGGCATTTTCTCAGCCTTCTTGTACCTTCTGCTACATTTCCAAGTTGAAGACCCTAAAGTCGACGACCCGGAAGACCACCCCGATGACGACGACGACGACGACGGCGGAGACGATGACGGCGTAGACGACGACCCTGGAGACGACGACCCTGGAGACGACGACATGGAAGACCGAGAAGCAGAAGAATAAGAGGCTGCAGAACAAAGAGCAGAAGAACATTAAGCATAACACTTAATATCAGAGCAAAAGATATTATCTAAATTATATGCAGAAGAAGACTAAGCAGTGTATGGGGGTGAGTCCGTTCCTCCTCGTGGTGCCCCTGGATAAAGCCTGATGCTGCAGGCCAAACTGAACACGGACAAATGTAACTTTTGTGACTGGCAGAACGGAAGGTGTAATCTTCAAACTTTTATAGATAACAACTACGGGAATGCCTGTCACAAATGAGAATATGATGATGAAGAAGTAGAATAGGAAGAATAATAATAGTTGAAGAAAATGAATATGAAGAATGTAATAAAAAAAAAAATAGGTAGAAGATGAAGAAGAAGATGAATAAGGTGAAGAAGTTGATGTCAAAGATGCTGATGATGATGAAGATGAAAGTGTGGGAAAAGTAAAAAAAAAAAAAGGGGAAGGGCGTGGAATAGTGAAACATCAATATCTGACAAAATTAAAAAAAAGTTACATAGTTAATATCTTTGTCACTACGAACGTCTTTAAAAAAAAAAAAGGCTATTCTATTTGATTGCGCTAAACCTCTATGACTTTAATGTCTCCGCCACCTCCCCAAATACATCATGCATTATTCTTTGTTGTTTTCCTTCATGTAGAATGAACCTACAAGGAAAGAAAGGGTTTATTTTAATTCCGATATTTTGGTCCCATTGACTTGCATTGGGATCGGGTATCGGTATCGGCGATATCCGATATTTTTTGAATATCGGCCGATCCTATCCGATACCGATACTTTCCGATATCGGAAGGTATCGCTCAACACTAGTGCTCAGTGGTAAATCTAACCATGAAGCTGAGTACCAAGATAGTCCAGATTCAAATCAAATGAAAATAAGCATTTATTCATAGAACAATGGGCCAATGTTCTGCTCACATGATCACAGCCTACAATATGTTTCTAAAGCTGCTCTTGACTGCATATTTTCACCAGATGTCGGTAATAACCCATCCAATCCATACAGACCAGGAAATCAAACCATAGACGTCCATAAATTAAGTTATATGTAATAATGAGAACTGACACAAGGAAAAAGTATTGAACACATGAAAAAGATGTATAAAAAGACATGCAAAGTCACAACACCCTCTGAATCCATTAGTGAAAAATAATAAGTGGCAGGTTTGCTTTCTAATTACTAACAGCTGGTTCAACAGATGGCCTACAGAAAAGTGTCTCATTATCAAGTTGCTACACAAGAAATATCTCATTATGGGTAAAATCAGTGAGCTTTCTCAAGACATTTGCAACCTTGTTGATGCAAAAAAAACTGATGGCTTTGGTTACAGAAAAATTTCTAAACTACTGAAGGTTCCAGTGATCGCCTACAGTTCAACAGGAGGACGTGTCATTTCTAGAAGATGAGATGGTTGCTGGGCTTTGTGTGTGCCTGGTGCTCATACACATTTCTGAATAAATCAAGATTTTTTTGAAAATGTAATTTCCATTATTTGATTATTTGAATATCCGTAACATGTCTATGCATCTTGTAATTTTTATAACTTCAATGTTGACCAGTGTGTATCCCACCTTTTGCTGGGCTCATGCTGTCCTTATCGCTGAAGCTGAATGTGCCCCCTTTTAAGCATAATTTGTAAGATATAACATGTTTAGTGTTTAGCTAGTGAAGCTGAAGTACAGCCAGACACAAAAGACAGTCTTGTATTCTAGATATTCAGTCATCAGAAGGCTTTCTTGCCAGTAGCATAACTAGAGTCTGATAGGTCCTGGTAAAATATTTAGACTGGGGGCTCCCATCCTGATAATTATACATATTTATATATATCTCTGCCACTAGGAATTTCAGGGCCCATAGTAGCAAAATTTTCGGGCCCCCTTGAGACTGAGCCCAAGCTCCTCCACAGCTCCACCTCCACCCCTTGAACTTTCCTCCTTCCCAAAACCCACTCTTGGAAAAATTTCACTTCTGCACCATGTCCTCACCAATCACACATTAAAAGTTCCCATTGAACACCAGATCACACATATAGCCACCCGCTTTTTTGGCAAAAAGATTTTTTAAGCTGCCACCACAACAAGGCAGACTCTTTTGGCTGGGCCCTACTCTACTCCAACTTATGAAAAATATCTTAAAATATCCTGTACTCTTTTTAGTTATATTTATTTACTTTTCTTCAAGGGAATCACATACATGTTTTAAAATGACCATTAAAGCCACATACAAGTGACAAATACTGTCACACCATGAGCTGACTACATATTACCACCATATAGTTACTGAATAATACCACATACAAGCCACAAATACCACCACACCGTGACAAGACCACATATTACCACCATATAGTGACTAGAGATGAGCAAATATTTCAATATTTGGCTTGGATTATAATCACCAATTTTGCAGCCGAGCGCCAATGTAGGCAAAAACAAATGCATACACAACACCTTCAAACGGGCCTAAAAGCTGCCAAAACACATCAAATTAGGGGCAGACACCAGAAAAGTGTCCTCAATTCACCCACAGTACAAATTTTAGATTTAGAGTGGCACGGCAGCAATCAGCCATGCATGATGGTCTGGGCAAGTGTTTACAGCTTTGAATTGAACTTCAAATTAAGATGATGTGGGTGAGGCATCAGTGTAGGCCTGCTGTGTTGGAAGACCTGATATCACATGCAACAGCTCAACCTGCTTTTATGCTCAGCCATACTCAGGTGGCACAAATATCAATTTTGTAGACTACTATTGTCAGAAAAATGTAAGGATAGTAACACGGGTAGTTGACTCTAAGGGGGGTGGAGGCCTACTGCTACAGGCAACATACATGAAGGAGACCAAACCAGAAGTCTACACATTTACAAAAATTATTGGCAGACACCAGCAAAGTGACATCAATTTCAATACAGTAGAACTAGTATAATGGGGATTGACACCTCTTCCACTACAGCCAACCCAGCAAATGGAGAGACCCAATCAGGACTCTCCACATTTCCAAAAATTAGAGAAAGACACCACCAAAGTAGCATCAATTTCACCAGAGTACAAATCGTATAATGAGAAGTGACAGCTCTTCCACTACAGCCAACCCAGCAGATGTAGACACAACCAGAAGTGTTCAAATCTAAAAAAATAGGGTCTGACAACACCAAAGTGGAATCAATTTCTCGAGAGTAGAAATAGTATAATAGGGACCGACACGTCTTCCACTACAGCCAACACTGCAGATGGAGATCCAATCATGAGTCTTCAAATTTAAAATAATTAGGGGCAGATAACACCAAAGTGGCATCAATTTCCCCAGAGTAGAAATAGTATAATGGGGAGCAACATCTCTGCCACTACAGCCAACCCAGCAAATAATGAGATCCAATCAGGACACCCAACCACGAGTGTTCACATTTCCCCAAAAATTTGTGGCAGACCCCAACAAAGTGGCATCATAATGGGAAGTGACGTCTCTTCCACTACAACTAACCCCGCAAATGGAGACGCAAACAGGAGTCTTCAAATTTAAAATAATTAGGGATAGACACCACCAAAGTGGCATCAATTTCACCAGAGTAGAAATAGTGTAAGAGTATGTTCTTACGGTCAATAAATGCTGCAAGTTGGACGCTGCGTACATCCGCAGGGTCCAATCCGCAGCTGCCTGATGTTACAGCACAGTGGATGGGATTTGAAGAAATCCCATCTCCACTATGCGTGCAGGGACACCCCCGGCTTCCCTGCAGAGATGGATATGTGATGTGTCTTTCGAGACCGCAGCATGTCAATTTATCTTGCAGAGATGCTCAGTCTATAATAAAGATTATTATTATTATTTTTTATGCGTTTTTCAACTTTAGCATTGCTTTCATCTAAGACAAATGCATTCACTGGGAAATGTCATTTTAGCATTTTACAAACTTATCTGGCCATGTGGTGTGTGACACCTCATCAGACACATCCTGTTTTATTTATGAAGGAGGGACTCTGAAAGTCACAAATCCTACTTTTATAGGGCGATCAGGCTGTCTTTACTATTTAAAGAGCCATCAGTCGGACCTCACTATTCTTAGAGAGCCATCAGCCGGTTATGCTTTGTTTTTCACATTATTAAATAGTGGGTCTCCTATCATGTTACTGCAAATGCAGTGAGTGCAGGGCTGCCCAAAATTTAGACTCACCCCAATACCCCTTTGAACAGAGGTACAGCATGGCCACTTGAAAGCATTGTTCCCATTATGAGGAAGTTGGTACTCCCATACTATTTGCTTATGCATTGCATGCACGGCCTGCTCTGCAACAAAGCTACATGCACCCCAATGACCCTTTAACCCCTTTCTGCCAGCTGACGGAATAGTACGTCAGCTGGCAGATCCCCTGCTTTGAGGTGGGCTCCGGCGGTGAGCCCACCTCAAAGCCGCGACATGTCAGCTGTTTTGTACAGCTGACATGTGCGCGCAATGAGCGCGAGCGGAATCGCGATCCGCCCGCGCCTATTAACTAGTTAAATGCCGCCGTCAAGCGCTGACAGCGGCATTTAACTAGCGCTCCCGGCCGCGCGGCCGGATTTGCTCGCACTGCTGACCCCCGTCACATGATCGGGGGTCAGCAGTGCATCGCCATAACAACCAGAGGTCTCCTTGAGACCTCTATGGTTGTTGATGGCCGATTGCTTTGAGCGCCACCATGTGGTCGGCGTTCAAAGCAACCCTGCATTTCTGCTACATAGAGGTGATCTGTACTTCACCTCTATGTAGCAGAGCCGTTCGAGTTATGCATGCTTCTAGCCTCCCATGGAGGCTATTGAAGCATGCTGAAATTAAAAAAAAAAAGTGATTAAAAATATAAAAAAAATAAAAAATATATAAAAGTTCAAATCACCCCCCTTTCGCCCCAATCAAAATAAAACAATAAAAAAAAAATCAAACATACACATATTTGGTATCGCCGCGTTCAGAATCGCCCGATCTATCAATAAAAACAAAGGATTAACCTGACTGCTAAATGACGTAGCGAGAAAAAAAATCAAAACGCCAAAATTACGTTTTTTTGGTCGCCGCGACATTGCATTAAAATGCAATAACGGGCGATCAAAAGAACGTATCTACACAAAAATGGTATCATTAAAAACGCCAGCTCGGCATGCAAATAATAAGCCCTCACCTGACCCCAGATAGCGAAAATTGGAGACGCTACGGGTATCGGAAAATCGCTCAATTTTTTTTTTTTTTCTTTAGCAAAATTTGGAAATTTTTTTCACCACTTAGATAAAAAATAACCTAGACATGTTTGGTGTCTATGAACTTGTAATGACCTGGAGAATCATAATGGCAGGTTAGTTTTAGCATTTAGTGAACCTAGCAAAACAAACAAACAAAAAACAAGTGTGAGATTGCACTTTTTTTGCAATTTCATCACACTTGGAATTCCCGTTTTCTGTTACATGGCATGGTAAAATCATGGTATCGTTCAAAAGTACATCTCGTCCCGCAAAAAATAAGCCCTCACATGGCCATATTGACGAAAAAATAAAAAAGTTATGGCTCTGGGAAGGAGGGGAGCAAAAAACGAAAATGAAAAAGCGGAAAAAGCTCCGGGGGTGAAGGGGTTAAACAGACGTACTGGATGGCCACCTGAAAGCGTTATTCCCATTATTAGTAATTTGGTACTCCCATATTGTTTGCCTATGCATTGCATGCAAAGCCTGCCCTGCTTCAAATTTAGACGCACCCCAATACCCCTTTGAAGCCATGTACAGGATGGCCACCTGAAACCATTATTCCCATTATTAGTAATTAGGTACTCCCATACTGTTTTCCTGTGCATTGAATGCAAGGCCTGTCCAGCCTCAAAGTTACACACACCCCAATAACCCTTTGAACAGAGGTACTGGATGGCCACCTGAAAGCATTTTTCCCATTATTAGGAAGTTGGTACCTCCATACTGTTTGCTTATGTATTGCAAGCAAGGCCTGCCCTGCACCAAGGTTTACACACACTCCAATAACTCTTTAAACAGATGTACTGGATGGCAAGCTGAAACCAAAGTTCCCATTATTAGGAAGTTGGTACTCCCATACTGTTTGCTTATTCATTGCATGCAAGGCCTGCCCTGCATCAAATTTAGACACACCCCAATACTCATTTGAAGCCACGTACAGGATGGCCACATGAAGCCAAAGTTTCCATTATTAGGAAGTTGGTACTCCCATATTATTTGCCTATGTAGTGAATTGCAGTGTTGAGCCTGAAGAACCTGCATTGGAGAATTGCAGTATTGAGGATGAAGACCTAGCATTGGAGCATTGTAGTGTTGAGGCTGAACACCCGGCAGTGGAGCATTTTGGTGTTGAGCCTGTAGAACCTGCATTGGAGAATTGCAGTGTTGAGGCTGAAGACCCAGCATTGGAGCATTGCAATGTTAAGGATGAACACCTGGCAGTGGAGTATTTCAGTGTTGAGCCTGAAGAACTTGCATTGGAGAAAGTCAGTGTTGAGGCTGAAGACCCGGCATAGGGGAATTGCAGTGTTGAGGATGAACACCTGCAGTGGACCATTTCAGTGTTGAGCCTGAAGAACCTGCATTGGAGAAGTGCAGTGTACACAATATAATATCGACATTATAACCGATCATTAAATAATTTATATAATTTCTGTAATATTTGGACATAGTAAATGAAATAAGCCTATAGCAGAAAAGTCTACAAAGGCATGATTAATAACCTTGCCACGCCATTGTTAATTGCTTTACAGGCACTTGATAACATATACCATTAACCCTCCCCAACTGGGACAAAGGCATCGGGAATAGGTACATCGCCCTTCGTGTTAATGCACTTGATTTCTTCACCCTTAGCCGCTCCCACTGGCTCAAGGGCATTGGGATGCACTTTATTACTTTTCCCTTAGTCACTCCCACTGACTCCAGGGCACGCATATTAGGTACATTGCTCTTCAGTTTAATGCCCCAGATTACTGCATTGTCCAGACAACAACCTTTTTTTTTTCTTTGGACCTGTCCAGATACTATTCAGGACCTCGTCTAACACCCCAGGCATATAACCTGTCCAGGTACTATTCAGGACCTCATCTAACACCCCAGGCACCCAGGCATATGACCTGTCCAGGTGCTATTCAGGACGTAGTCCAACACCCCAGGCATATGACCAGGCTCGGACTGGCCCACCGGGGAACCGGAGGATCCTCCGGTGGGCCCTGGCACTGACGCCTACTGGCAGGGCCCCCACTGCTCCAGGGCCCCCCCCGCCGCCCGCCTTGAATACTCACCCTGCTCCAGCGATGGTCTCGGCGTCTGCACTGCAGCTCGTCCTGAACGAGCGGTCACGTGACACCGCTCATTAAGGCCATGAATATGCACATATTCATGACCTTAAATGAGCAGTGTCTGTTGTGAATACTGTGGCTGAATTCCCTCCTGTGGTCACAAGTGGTACTGCAGCTTCTGAGCTTCCTCCCTCAGGTGTTCTGGTGAGCTCGTTAACTGCTTCATTACTTAACTCCGCCTGATGCTGCTATCCTTGCTCCTTGTCAATGTTTCAGTGTTGGATCTGAGCTTCTCCTGATTGTTCCTGTGACCTGCTGCTCTGTATAGCTAAGTGCTTTTTGTTTTTTTGTTGCTTTTTTTCTGTCCAGCTTGTCTTTTGTTTTGCTGGAAGCTCTGAGACGCAAAGGGTGTACCGCCGTGCCGTTAGTTCGGCACGGTGGGTTTTTTTTGCCCCCTTTTGCGTGGTTTTGCTTTAGGGTTTTTTGTAGACTGCAAAGTTCGCTTTACTGTCCTCGCTCTGTCCTAGAATATCGGGCCCCACTTTGCTGAATCTATTTCATCCCTACATTTTGTCTTTTCATCTTACTCACAGTCATTATATGTGGGGGGCTGCCTTTTCCTTTGGGGAATTTCTCTGGGGCAAGTCAGGCCTATTTTTCTATCTTCAGGCTAGCTAGTTTCTTAGGCTGTGCCGAGTTGCCTAGTAGTTGTTAGGCGCAATCCACAGCCGCTTTTAGTTGTGTTTAGGATAGGATCAGGTGTGCAGTCTACAGAGTTTCCACGTCTCAGAGCTCGTTCTTGTATTTTTGGGTATTTGTCAGATCACTGTGTGCGCTCTGATCGCTAGCACACTGTGTTTCTGGATTGCCTTCATAACACCTGTCATTAGCAAACATAACAGTACAAGGAGCCAACTAATGATTCTCAATAGAGGGAAAGAAAAAGTTCTGACATCATTTTTTTTTTTCTGCTCTGTGTTCACTTTTTTTTTTCCCCCTAGACATTTGGGTGATTCTGGACACAGGTGTGGACATGGATATTCAGGGTCTGTGCTCTTCAATGGATAATCTCGTTATAAATGTACAAAAAATTCAAGATACTATTGATCAGAAATCTATGTTAGAACCAAGAATTCCTATTCCTGATTTGTTTTTTGGAGATAGAACTAAGTTTCTAAGTTTCAAAAATAATTGTAAGCTATTTCTGGCCTTGAAACCTCATTCTTCTGGTAATCCTATTCAACAGGTTTTGATTATTATTTCTTTTTTGCGCGGCGACCCTCAAGACTGGGCATTTTCTCTTGCGCCAGGAGACCCTGCATTGAGTAGTGTCGATGCGTTTTTCCTGGCGCTCGGATTGCTGTACGATGAGCCTAATTCAGTGGATCAGGCTGAGAAAAATTTGCTGGCTTTGTGCCAGGGTCAGGATGATATAGAAGTATATTGTCAGAAATTTATCAAATGGTCAGTACTCACTCAGTGGAATGAATCTGTGCTGGCAGCTTTGTTCAGAAAGGGTCTCTCTGAGGCTCTTAAGGATGTCATGGTGGGATTTCCTATGCCTGCTGGTTTGAATGAGTCTTTGTCTTTGGCCATTCAGATCGGTCGACGCTTGCGCGAGCGTAAATCTGTGCACCATTTGGCGGTACTGCCTGAGGTTAAACCTGAGCCTATGCAGTGCGATAGGACTATGACTAGAGTTGAACGGCAGGAATACAGACGTCTGAATGGTCTGTGTTTCTACTGTGGTGATTCCACTCATGCTATTTCTGATTGTCCTAAGCGCACTAAGCGGTCCGCTAGGTCTGCCGTCATTGGTACTGTACAGTCCAAATTCCTTCTGTCCATTACCTTGATATGCTCTTTGTCGTCGTTTTCTGTCATGGCGTTTGTGGATTCGGGCGCTGCCCTGAATCTGATGGATTTGGATTATGCTAAACGTTGTGGGTTTTTCTTGGAGCCTTTGCGGTGTCCTATTCCATTGAGAGGAATTGATGCTACACCTTTGGCCAAGAATAAACCTCAGTACTGGGCCCAGCTGACCATGTGCATGGCTCCTGCACATCAGGAAGTTATTCGCTTTCTGGTGTTGCATAATCTGCATGATGTGGTCGTGTTGGGGTTGCCATGGCTACAAACCCATAATCCAGTATTGGATTGGAATTCCATGTCGGTATCCAGCTGGGGTTGTCAGGGGGTACATGGTGATGTTCCATTTTTGTCGATTTCGTCATCCACCCCTTCTGAGGTCCCAGAGTTCTTGTCTGATTATCAGGATGTATTTGAAGAGCCCAAGTCCGATGCTCTACCTCCGCATAGGGATTGTGATTGTGCTATCAATTTGATTCCTGGTAG
This sequence comes from Ranitomeya imitator, assembly GCF_032444005.1. NCBI lineage: Eukaryota > Metazoa > Chordata > Amphibia > Anura > Dendrobatidae > Ranitomeya > Ranitomeya imitator. Next base: position 378,321,243 of record NC_091283.1, read on the forward strand.
TAAATTCCCTAAAGGTCGATTATTTAATTTATCCGTGCCCGAACACGCCGCTATGCGCAGTTATGTGAAGGAATCCCTGGAGAAGGGACATATTCGCCCATCGTCATCACCACTGGGAATAGGGTTCTTCTTTGTAGCCAAGAAGGATGGTTCGCTGAGACCGTGTATTGATTACCGCCTTCTTAATAAGATCACTGTTAAATTTCAGTATCCCTTGCCATTGTTATCTGACTTGTTTGCTCGGATTAAGGGGGCTAGTTGGTTCACTAAGATAGATCTTCGTGGTGCGTATAATCTGGTGAGAATCAGGCAAGGAGATGAATGGAAAACTGCATTCAATACGCCCGAGGGTCATTTTGAGTATCTAGTGATGCCGTTCGGACTTGCCAATGCTCCATCTGTGTTTCAGTCTTTTATGCATGACATCTTCCGTGAGTATCTGGATAAATTCCTGATTGTTTACTTGGATGACATTTTGATCTTCTCAGATGATTGGGAGTCTCATGTGAAGCAGGTCAGAATGGTTTTTCAGGTCCTGCATGCTAACTCTTTGTTTGTGAAGGGATCAAAGTGTCTCTTCGGTGTGCAGAAAGTTTCATTTTTGGGGTTCATCTTTACCCCTTCTACTATCGAGATGGATCCAGTTAAGGTCCAAGCCATCCAGGATTGGATTCAGCCGACATCTCTGAAAAGTCTGCAAAAGTTCCTGGGCTTTGCTAATTTTTATCGTCGCTTCATCTGTAATTTTTCTAGCATTGCCAAACCATTGACCGATTTGACCAAGAAGGGTGCTGATTTGGTTAATTGGTCTTCTGCTGCTGTGGAAGCTTTTCAGGAGTTGAAGCGTCGTTTTTGTTCTGTCCCTGTGTTGTGTCAGCCAGATGTTTCTCTTCCGTTCCAAGTCGAGGTTGATGCTTCTGAGATTGGAGCAGGGGCGGTTTTGTCACAGAGAGGTTCTGATTGCTCAGTGATGAAACCATGTGCTTTCTTTTCCAGGAAGTTTTCGGCCGCTGAGCGTAATTATGATGTGGGCAATCGAGAGTTGCTGGCCATGAAGTGGGCATTCGAGGAGTGGCGTCATTGGCTTGAAGGAGCTAAGCATCGCGTGGTGGTATTGACTGATCATAAGAACTTGACTTATCTCGAGTCTGCCAAGCGCTTGAATCCTAGACAGGCCCGTTGGTCGTTATTTTTTGCCCGCTTCGACTTTGTGATTTCGTACCTTCCGGGCTCTAAAAATGTGAAGGCGGATGCTCTGTCTAGGAGTTTTGTGCCCGACTCTCCGGGTTTATCTGAGCCAGCGGGTATCCTCAAGGAAGGAGTCATTGTGTCTGCCATCTCCCCTGATTTGCGGCGGGTGCTGCAAAAATTTCAGGCGAATAAACCTGATCGTTGTCCAGCAGAGAAACTGTTCGTCCCTGATAGGTGGACTAATAAACTTATCTCTGAACTTCATTGTTCGGTGTTGGCTGGTCATCCTGGAATCTTTGGTACCAGAGAGTTAGTGGCTAGATCCTTCTGGTGGCCATCTCTGTCACGGGATGTACGTACTTTTGTGCAGTCCTGTGGGATTTGTGCTAGGGCTAAGCCCTGCTGTTCTCGTGCCAGTGGGTTGCTTTTGCCCTTGCCGGTCCCAAAGAGGCCTTGGACACATATTTCGATGGATTTCATTTCTGACCTTCCCGTTTCTCAAAAGATGTCAGTCATTTGGGTGGTCTGTGATCGCTTTTCTAAAATGGTCCATCTGGTGCCCTTGGCTAAATTGCCTTCCTCCTCTGATTTGGTACCTTTGTTCTTTCAGCATGTGGTTCGGTTGCATGGCATTCCTGAGAATATTGTTTCTGACAGAGGTTCCCAGTTTGTTTCAAGGTTTTGGCGAGCCTTTTGTGGTAGGATGGGCATTGACCTATCCTTTTCCTCGGCTTTCCATCCTCAGACTAATGGCCAGACCGAACGAACCAATCAGACCTTGGAAACATATCTGAGATGTTTTGTTTCTGCAGACCAGGATGATTGGGTGTCCTTTTTGCCGTTGGCTGAGTTCGCCCTTAATAATCGGGCCAGCTCGGCTACCTTGGTTTCTCCATTTTTTTGCAATTCTGGGTTCCATCCTCGTTTCTCTTCAGGACAGGTTGAGTCTTCGGACTGTCCTGGTGTGGATTCTGTGGTGGATAGGTTGCAGCAGATCTGGACTCAGGTAGTGGACAATTTGATCTTGTCCCAGGAGAAAGCTCAACTTTTCGATAATCGCAGACGCCGTGTGGGTCCCCGACTTCGTGTTGGGGATCTGGTTTGGTTATCTTCTCGTCATATTCCTATGAAGGTTTCCTCTCCTAAATTTAAACCTCGTTTTATTGGTCCGTATAGGATTTCTGAGGTTCTCAATCCTGTGTCTTTTCGTTTGACCCTCCCAGACTCCTTTTCCATACATAATGTATTCCATAGGTCGTTGTTGCGGAGATACGTGGCACCTATGGTTCCATCTGTTGAGCCTCCTGCCCCGGTTTTGGTGGAGGGGGAATTGGAGTATATTGTGGAGAAGATTTTGGATTCTCGTGTTTCTAGACGGAAACTCCAGTATCTGGTTAAATGGAAGGGTTATGCTCAGGAAGATAATTCCTGGGTTTTTGCCTCTGATGTTCATGCTTCCGATCTTGTTCGTGCCTTTCATGCGGCTCATCCTGGTCGGCCTGGGGGCTCTGGTGAGGGTTCGGTGACCCCTCCTCAAGGGGGGGTACTGTTGTGAATTCTGTGGCTGAATTCACTCCTGTGGTCACAAGTGGTACTGCAGCTTCTGAGCTTCCTCCCTCAGGTGTTCTGGTGAGCTCGTTAACTGCTTCATTACTTAACTCCGCCTGATGCTGCTATCCTTGCTCCTTGTCAATGTTTCAGTGTTGGATCTGAGCTTCTCCTGATTGTTCCTGTGACCTGCTGCTCTGTATAGCTAAGTGCTTTTTGCTTTTTTGTTGCTTTTTTTCTGTCCAGCTTCTCTTTTGTTTTGCTGGAAGCTCTGAGACGCAAAGGGTGTACCGCCGTGCCGTTAGTTCGGCACGGTGGTTTTTTTTTGCCCCCTTTTGCGTGGTTTTGCTTTAGGGTTTTTTGTAGACTGCAAAGTTCGCTTTACTGTCCTCGCTCTGTCCTAGAATATCGGGCCCCACTTTGCTGAATCTATTTCATCCCTACGTTTTGTCTTTTCATCTTACTCACAGTCATTATATGTGGGGGGCTGCCTTTTCCTTTGGGGAATTTCTCTGGGGCAAGTCAGGCCTATTTTTCTATCTTCAGGCTAGCTAGTTTCTTAGGCTGTGCCGAGTTGCCTAGGTAGTTGTTAGGCGCAATCCACAGCCGCTTTTAGTTGTGTTTAGGATAGGATCAGGTGTGCAGTCTACAGAGTTTCCACGTCTCAGAGCTCGTTCTTGTATTTTTGGGTATTTGTCAGATCACTGTGTGCGCTCTGATCGCTAAGCACACTGTGTTTCTGGATTGCCTTCATAACACCTGTCATTAGCAAACATAAGTGTCACAGGGGACTACATAATATTATGGGGGCTACATCATACTATATGAGGGGGCTGCATTATATTCTGTGGTGGAACTGCATTCTCTCAGGGGACTACATTATATTCTGTGGTGGGTGGCATTATACTATATGAGGGGAGGCTGCATTATACCCTATTGGGGTGCTACATTATATTCTATGGTGGGGACTGCGTCATACCTGAGAGGGTTGCATTATATTTTGTGGGGTGCTGCATTATATTCTATGACAGGGGACTGCATTATATTTTATGAGGGGGCTACATTATATTCTGTCAGGGGGCTACCCCAACCCTTGCTACATTATTAAGACGTGAACTACCTTATATTATACCCTGATATTAGCGCTTTTTACCGCACAATTGGTGGTCTTGTATCTATTTCTATGTAGCTACATAGTGGGCCCCAAGAATGATTTTCTCTGGTGGGCCCAAGGTGCTCCTGTCCGACGCTGCATATGACCTGTCCAGGTGCTATTCAGGACCTCGTCCAACACCCCAGGCATATGACCTGTCCAGGTACTATTCAAGACCTCGTCCAACACCCCAGGCATATAACCTGTCCAGGTACTATTCAGACCTCGTCCAACACCCCAGGCATATGACCTGTCCAAGTACTATTCAGGACCTCGTCCAACACCCCAGGCATATAACCTGTCCAGGTACTATTCAGGACCTCGTCCAACACCCAATTTGTAGGCATGTAGAATATGATTGCCATGACCACAGGGACTTTACCCTAACAGGGTCTTGTAAGATATAAATGCTTCTGCAGACCAGGGGGCCATACCGTGATGGTCACTCCTCCACACCAGGGGGCCATACCAAAGATGGTTACCCCTCCATACCAGGGGGTCATACTATGATGTACACCCCTCCATCCAGGGGCCACACCCGAGATGTTTACTCCTCCACACAAGGGGTGGTGCTATGATGAACACCCCCCTAAACAGAGGGTCCATACCTGAGATGGTTACCCCTACTGACCAAATTATAATTAGCTTCAAGGACCCACTAAAAAAGAAACAAATAAGTGTTTTTGTTTGTTTTTTTTAATTTTTTTTAATACACACTTTTATTAAAACAAATATGCAATAACCCAACAAAGCATAAATAACCTTAGCTAGCTGGGAGGAGTCCATGAAGCTCATAAGATCTGGAGATTACCAAGCATAAAGTGAACATAAGATGTACCAATAATTACTCCCAGCCGTTACCCCACTAGCTCGGGAGCACCATAACCACAGGGTTCCAATGTTCACTTGAACTTCCTGAGGATTCGACAAACCTTTGCCGAAACTCCCCACCACATTTCACCAGATCCAGAACCATATTTAATACCAAAAGGAAGAATCCATATCCCAATGCATCCCCCAGACCAATTTGTAACCAACTTCAAGGACCCCCCCCAACTGCCCGGCCCCAGGTAATCCACTCAGTCTGTGCTATCCACCATCGTAGGTAATATAAAATTAAGCACTCGGTGGATATACACCATTCCTGCAAATATATGAAGGGGACAATATAAGAATTAAAACAGCATACAATAAAACATCAAAGCATAAAGAGCATAAAGAACATTAACATGCTGGGAGGAGTCCTTGAAGCTCATAAGATCTGGTGATTACCAAAACAAAAAGTGAACATAAAATGTACCAACAATTACTCCAAGCCGTTACCCCACTAGCTCGGGAGCACCACAACCATAGGGTTCCAATGTTCACTTGGACTTCCTGAGGATTCAACAAACCCTTGCTGAAAATCCCCTCTACAATTCACCAGATCAAGAACCAAATTAAATTCCAAAAAGAGGAATCCATATCCCAATGGATCCCCCAGACCAATTTATAACCAACTTCAAGGACCCCCCCCCCCCCCCAACTGCACAAGATGTTGGATAAGTGAAGATGAAAACACCATGTAAGTTTACAACCAAGGTATATTACAGGTTGATACTGGAGAATGTCCCATCATAAGGTCAGATACATTCGATGATGGGCAATGCTGTGTTATATGCTGTAACAATAAGGAAGCCGCCTGCTCCTCTACAGCAGTTACAGACAGGCTCTCTAATCACCAGCTGCACATACATCGTAAGAAAATATAATATGTAGGTCTAGTATAAGCTGCCTGCAGCCATAAGTGTATGTGCAGAAATCTGCAAGGTCTGTGTCCCCAGTCAGTCACACTACCTACATACAATAGACGAGAGACAGGGCTGAAAACTGGGCCCGTGATGTGTTCTCCAGAGCAAGGTGCAGCATCACACTAGAAGTGCCCACTCACTGCCCGCCATGTGCTGAGTTATTAGTGCCCACTCACTGCCCGCCATGACTGCATTAGTAGTGCCCACTCACTGCTTGCCATATGCTGCGTTATTAGTGCCCCACTCACCATACCGCCATGTGCTGAATTACTCCCCGAATAATTATTGACACCTGATGAAATATATATAGTAAGGCTGAAGGGATTCCACTCAGGCTAGTGCTATCCACCATCTTAGGTAATATAATAAAGCGCTCAGTGGGTATAACTCGATCCTGCAAACATATGAGGGGGACAGAAAATGGGGTGGATATATCAGGAAGGACAGCATGCAACATAATAGGACTAAAGGCAAAATAAACTGGAGACCGAGGATCTAACATGTACTCAAAGTCTGTATACATGATAAGCATGCTGTGCAGAGATGGAGCCTTTTCTCAAAAATCACATATGTCACGGGTTCCTTCTCCGGTATCACACAATCAACAGAGCAAGAGAATAGTGAACAATTCCAAGACCTTTATTTAGGCAAAACACGAAAGGTCCATATATACGATCTATCACACTGAGGATAAAAAATGGTCCATATGCTTCCCCTTCTCTCTGATGTGCTCTGTTCACCTTAAGGTACCGTCACACTTTAGCGACGCTGCAGCGATACCGACAACGATCCGGATCGCTGCAGCGTCGCTGTTTGGTCGCTGGAGAGCTGTCACACAGACAGCTCTCTCCAGCGACCAACGATCAGGGGAAAGACTTCGGCATCGTTGAAACTGTCTTCAACAATGCCGAAGTCCCCGGGTAACCAGGGTAAACATTGGGTTACTAAGCGCAGGGTCGCGCTTAGTAACCCGATGTTTACCCTGGTTACCATCGTTAAAGTAAAAAAAAAAAAACGCTACATACTTACCTACCGCTGTCTGTCCCCGGCGCTCAGCTTCTCTGCACTCCTCCTGCTCTGGCTGTGAGCACAGCGGCCGGAAAGCAGAGCGGTGACGTCACCGCTCTGCTTTCCGGCTGCCCGCCGCTCACAGCCAGAGCAGAGAAGCCCAGCGCCGGGGACAGACAGCGGTAGGTAAGTATGTAGCGTTTGTTTTTTTTACTTTAACGATGGTAACCAGGGTAAACATCGGGTTACTAAGCGCGGCCCTGCGCTTAGTAACTCGATGTTTACCCTGGTTACCAGCGAAGACATCGCTGAATCGGCGTCACACACGCCGATTCAGCAATATCAGCGGGACCTCAACGATCAAAAAATGGCCCAGGCCATTCCGACACGACCAGCGATCTCACAGCAGGGGCCTGATCGCTACTACGTGTCACACATAGCGAGATCGCTACTGAGATCGCTGTTGCGTCACAAAACTTGTGACTCAGCAGCGATCTCGCTAGCGATCTCGCTATGTGTGACGGGGCCTTTATTCCACACAAGACTGATCTGTGTCTCACCTCACTGATATTTACAAGTCTCCCTCCTCCTTCACAGGTCAGGAGGGGGAAGGTCTCAGGGGCTCATTGTTTCAACAAGTTAGGTCAATATGTCATTAGCATACAATACAATACTGTGGGGGCAGCAGCAGCCATTCAATTCAATTAGCAAATAACTCCTTCTACAAAAGAACACCATGAAAATAAGGGTACCGTCACACAGTGGCATTTTGATCGCTACAACGGCACGATTTGTGACGTTCCAGCGATATATCCGTGATGTTCCAGCGATCTCGCTGTGTCTGACACGCTCCTGCGATCAGGGACCCCGCTGAGAATCGTACGTCGTAGCAGATTGTTTGAAACTTTCTTTCTTTCGTCTAGTGTCCCGCTGTGGCGGCATGATCGCATGGTGTAACAAAGGTGTGCACGATATTGTATACGATGTGCGCATAGTAACCAACGGCTTCTACATCGCACATACGTCATGAAATTATTGCTCCAGCGTCGTACATTGCAAAGTGTGACAGCAGTCTACGACGCTGGAGCGATATTGTTACGATGCTGGAGTGTCACGGATCGTGCCGTCGTAGCGATCAAAATGCCACTGTGTGACGGTACCCTTAGTAAAATAGAAATATACACAAAATGATACCCACATAGCATATCACACCATCACAACATATATATAGTGAGTCACCTGATTATGCAGGATCTTTACACCCAGCATCATCAGACTGTACTGTAGCAGAGATGAGGTCACATACAGGTCACCAGACTCCAAAAATGTGAAGGGAGGGAATCCGCATACAGCAGCATGCAATGCACAGACATGAAGTGCAGCCTCTTACCATCATATATATATACGGTGTATATACACCATCCCATTACTGCTCCCTCTTACCAGTCCCTGTAACTGCCCAGCTCCACACTAGCAATAGCAGACACTGTATGTGTCAATGCTCTGACCTATCACACATATACCCAAAACTCATGAAGACTCTGTATAATACAGCAGAAATGTGATACAACAGCCGTCACACAGGAGCTGTCTCTGCAGTGTGTGAGGCAACTTGTAACAGACCCATGAAGGAACATGGCTGCTACATGAATCTCTGAGGTAATATTACTCCCAAATAAGATGTAAGAGCTGAGACTACACTAATACAAAATGTGTGAGGTGAATGTACTCCTATCAGCTATAATGTGAAGTGATAACCCCAGTATTATACTCCCTGAAACTGAAGACATGTTTCCTCCTGTCCATCTTGTGAGAGAAAGAGGGAGAGCCAGAGTTGCCTCCCCTATATAAGCCCCACCCTCCTCACAGGAATACACCAGGCACAAACATCTAAACTCCTTCCTCTTAAAGCAACAACACTCTTGTTTAAAATCTACACTGCAATACAAACAAAGGCTGCAGGAGTTCTCAGTCCACCCATCCCCAAGTCATGTCCACCTCCATCTAGTCTCCGGTGGTTTCTTAAGCTGCCTCTTGAATGTGCTGCTGCAGCACTGGCAGAGCAGCAGCAGCTATAGCCGACATCCAGAAATGGGCACTGATGCAGTGAAAAACAAAACTAATAAAATAGAAAAAAAATCCCCAAAATGCACAAAAAAACTTTACTATAAAGACCCTCCTACTATTTACAACACTTTTAATAATGTTACCATACAAAGAGGAGATTTAGAAATATAAAAGAGTTACGTGGTGGGGTAAATGGGGTAGCCAAATCACAGCCTCACACTTTTCCCCTACCTTGCCACAGAAGATGGCACCCTAGTATTGCAATATGGTGCCACCTCTCCTCGTTGGCTCTTCCTCTCTGACCATACTATGCCCTAAATATATACACCAACAATATGTGAGAAGGTGACAATGTCTGTAAAAATGAAAATAATGTCAATATATATAAAAAATTCACGTGGAAAAAAAGGACATTAATTAGATGGTTTTAGCATCAGTTGAATACTTTTGATCACTGCCAGCCAAACCAGGTAAGAGTATATAAAGTTTAGCTCCCTAAATAGGGTTTTCAAATGGTTTGAGCATCAGTAGAGTACTTCTAATCACTGGTACAGAGATAATACAGATCAATTCAACTAGGTTAGAGGCTGTCAATATATTTCATGCAATTTGAGGAAAAAAATCTGTATTTCCATAGACATTCATTCAGAAAACTCAGAAGAGCTAAACAAGCTTTCAATGACCAGATACTCTCTTGGAATATCATAGAAATTTTTTTTCATATGTATAGACATAAATCCAAATATGATATAAATATAGGTATTGCTCTTTGGGTTGGTGCACCATTGCCTCAGAGCATGCAAATTTTAGATATAGGTACCCAGATACAGAAATCCTTAAAATAGGGGCAATGTCCCACAAGATTCATGGGTACATGGAACATCAAGGGTATCGCATGTCTATATATTAGCATAATACTTATTGTGTGTATCTTTTAGCTCCTGATGCGGTGTACCTTGACCAGAAGCTTTGGCAAACCTGGATGTTTTCAGAAACCACTGAACTACCAAGTTTAGCATATGTGCCAAGCATGGTATGTGTGTGATCTTGCCAAGCTTTACAGCCGCCACCAGGTTACGGCCATTATGACACATGACCAAACCTAGTTGGAGGTTCAGTGGCAAAAACCACAGATCTGTCTGTTATTCCTTTCAATAACTGCCGCGGTGTGCGGTTTGTCCCCTAGACAAATTAACTTTAGCAAAGCCTGTTAACGCTTCACTGAGGCAGTGCTGTGAAGCTTCCAGCTTCTGGCTGATATGGACGACATGCTCTGAGATAGCACATCGGAAATAGAGAAGGAGGAGGAGCTTCAGGAACTGGTGTAGGAAGTGGAAGAAACCCTGAAAGATGTAAGGCCAGTGTGCCCTCCTGGCCAGGCTGCGGCAGTCACTGTACAGGTGCACAGCGGTCAGAGCGCTGGTATGGTCCAACTGGGAACTCCCCCTCAGTCTTTGTTAATTGTGGGGGTTAATAAAATAATAAAAAGTTTTGTGACGCCAGTTGGGATGTTCAGTCTTGTATGGCCCGGCACTGATGAAGGTCCCTATGAGTTAGGAGGTGATGGACAGTGTCAGATTATTAACCCCTTCCCAACTCGGGCTAGCTCCCAGGGGAGTTGGAGCAGGAATGGTGCTGCAGAGAATAATCAGCATTAGACAGGGTAATGATCAGTTGGTGCCTTTTACTAATGTCTTGCAAACAGTTCCACAAGCTTCCATACAATTCACATACAGGATTTTGGTCAGACCTGCCTGGCGATGGTTTAGTGTCTCTGCTGTGAGGTTGTGTAGCCTTCCTGCTGCCAATTATAGCTCTGGTAAATGATTCTTTATATTCCTAGGGGCCCAAGGTAAACAGTTACTGGATCCGTGATCCCTTCCGGAAAGCAGGCATCATGAGTCCTGTCAGAACACTTACTTCTTCTTACAACAGTGTCCTTGATTTCATGCAGTTGCTGAGCTCATGGGCAAAAACACTCTTCTGCTAGTTATATAAAGACCAAGCAAACTCACAGTTTAGCACAGACTCTGGAAGTTTCTGTGCTACAGGGACTGGTACCCTGCCTTATGCAGCTGTCCTTGCAGAGAGCATGCTGCTTTTCTCTATTTGCAGGACCTCCATCTTGCTACTTCTTCTTCCTCAAAAAGTACTCAAGCTACTACTCAAGCACCTCCTCCCCTCTGAGGGATTGTTCACACTACCTGGTTCAGGCAAAGGTGTATAATCTGCCAGTAAGGGATTGGGTAATAATGTGTGGATGCAATTAAAACAGTAGAGAGCCTAGCCCTCACCATAGCTGGCAAAACAGATTATTATTATTTATTATTATAGCGCCATTTATTCCATGGCGTTTTACATGTGAGGAGGGGTATACATAATAAAAACAAGTACAATAATCTTAAACAATACAAGTCAAAATTATACAGAAGGATGTTGTGGGAAGGGAAGCAAAAAGCCAGGGAAAGCCATACAGCGACCAAACACTATTGAGAGCTCTGCTATTAGAGGTGGAAAGGAAAAACAAAGATAAAAAATTCAGTATAATAAAAATATTGGAGAAAGAGAAACTGATCATAAACTAAGATGTTTCTACACAAATAAACAGAGCATGGGCAGCAAACAAGGAGAATTGGAGATACTAATGCCCAAAAAGAAATATGATGTTATTGGCATCACTAAAACTTGGTGACATTATATAAATGATTGGGAAACAAGGCTAGAAGGATGCAACGTATTTGCAAGAAATATAATAAATAGGGAAGAGGTGTTGCACAGTATGTTAGAAATTCATCTCCACAGAGATTGAAGCTTCAGAGACTGAGATGATGTGGAAACTATTTGGGTAAGAATACAAGGAGAGAACAAATGCAAGTACCCCATTGTAGGCTTTTACTATAGGTCACCTTGGCAAACTGAAGATATGGATGAACTCTTTATGCATCAGATGGCCAAGTTATCAAAAAATATGACACAGTGATCATGGGAGATTTCAACTATCCAGACATTTGTTGAGAATCTCTCTCAGGCAAAAATAAAAGGTCCAGCAAATTCTTACCCTCTTCTGCTAACAACTTTATCTTGCAAAAGGTAGAAGAGAGAAGAAGGGGATCTGTTACCTTGGATCTAATCCTCATAAACACGGAGGAAATGGTTGAGGAGCTAAGTGTGGCTGAGACTCTAGAAGAAAGCGATCATGCTATCATAGAATTTTAGGTAACTAGAGCAGAAAGACCTGTGAAGAGTCAGACTTCAAGGTTTCATTTCAGAAAGGCTATTCTTAAGGGACTCAGAAAGAGGATAGGAGGGATCCAATGGCTGGCTGTCCGTAAGACAGAAATGTCCAGGAAGGATGGGAAATTTTGAACAATGTGATTCTCAAAGCACAATAATTAACATTCCCTAAAAGAGGGAAGAATAGGAAGCATTTAAGGAGATCAGGATAGATGAACACAGAACTTAAACACATCCCTAAAAAGGGAAGATAGAAATGTTTGTCAAATGGGGGGCATATCTAAAGAAGAATATACTGCTGTCTGCAGAACCCGCAGGGCACTCATCAGATTAAGCAAAGCTGATATTGAATTAAGGCTTGCAAGAGATGTAAAAAGTAATAAAGGATTTTAAGGGGTGGGTGAAAAGTAAAAGAAAAGCCAAAGATGCTACAGGATTTTTACAGGATGAAAGTGGTGAAGTGGTAAAAAATTATGCTGAGAAGACCAAACTTTTAAATTCCTATTTTGCATCTGTTTTCTCACAGAAAGTAAATGTAACATCAATTGATCTTCACTTCACTATTGAAGACATTTTAGAATTCACACTATCTATAAACATAGAGATAGTGAGTTAACAGTTAACATGAATGAATTCAATTCTCCTGGTACAGATGAATTACATCCTAGGGTACTGAAGGAGACAGTAGAGCAGGGGTCCCCAACCTGTAGGTCGGGAGCCACATGTGGCTCGCGGTCCCATGAATTGCGGCTCGCGGCTGTCTGCCAGCTTGGTGCATAAGCTCCAGGTCTAGCAAATGGGTATGAAGAGCGAATCTGAAAATGGTAAATTTTGTGAGCAGCCCTGCACAGAAGAGCAGATCTGGATGCACATATACTGGTCTTAGGGGTTTAGAGATGATTAAAGTATGGTACGCTGGAGACAAGATGATGGCACTTGTCAGAGGAGATGCTTAAAGCTGGATGTGACAGTATCTTGGGAGTGTTTATAGGAGAATACTGAATGGGGGGTATTGTGGGAACTCCTGAATCTTACTATGCTACTTTGGGGTGATTTTTGTGGAAATGCTTTGGTTACCATTATGCCTGTAATGGGAGCTTTGGTTGCCACTATTGTGGGGGGGGGGGCAGGACCTGAATGTGGCTTGCGAACCTCTCACAGAGCTGAATGTGGCTCTCAAGGTCAGAAACGTTGGGGACCTATGCAGTAGAGGAAAGTATTAAACCACTCTCCATAATCTTTGAAAATTCTTTGAGAACAGAAGAAGTCCCAGAAGATTGGAGAAGATTGAATGTTGACCCTATCTTCAAAAAGAGGATGAAGGTGGACCCAGGGAACCATAGAGACTTGTGAGCCTTACTTCTGTACCAGGGACGATCTTTGAACAAATTATGAAACAATATTTGTGCAAGTATATGGATGAGAATGTAGTGATTAATGAGAGCCAGCACGGGTTCATAACTAATAAGTCATGTCAGACTAACTTAATTTCCTTTTATGACAAAATCACTGCCTGGGTGGATCAGGGAAATGCTGTAGATATAGTATATCTTGACTTCAGCTAAGCATTTGACAAAGTATATCATACCATCCTTACTGAAAAAATTACCAAGTATGAAATTGGCAAGGCAACTGTTAGGTTGAATCATAACTGGCTTAGTGACTGGACCCAAAGAGTGGTCATAAATGATTACACATGCAGTTGGAAGAATGTCTCCAGTGGGGTACCACAAGGTTCTGTCCTGTCCAATGCTTTAGCTGAAGGAATTGTGGGTAAACTTTTTAAATTTGCAGATGACACAAAGCTAGGAGGGATAGACAGAGAGAGAAGAAAGAGGATTCAAAAAGATCTAATCAAACTGGAACTGTGGTCATCAACTAACAGAATGGTTTTTAACTGAGAAAAATGCCAAGCCCTTTATGTTGACAAGAAAAATGAAAAATAATAAACAGAATGGGAGGAATGCGCAGCAGCACATATGAAAAAGACTTGGGTATACTGATAGATCACAGACTGAACATGAGTCCACAGTGTGATGCAGCAGCAAAAAAGGCAAATGTTATTCTGGATTACATTAACAGGAAGATAGAGTGTAGATCACTTGAAGTAAGGCACTGTAAGCGGTTTATACCTTGTGGGAATAAAAGGACTAGAAATAGGAAAAACCCAATGTGGCTAAACAAAGAAGTAAGACAGGCAATTAACAGTAAAAAGAAAGCATTTGCACTACTATAGCAGGATGGCACCATTGAAGCTCTAAAAAACTATAGGGAGAAAAAAGACTTTATCTAAAAAACGAATTAAAGCTGCCAAAAAGGAATCAGAGAAGCACATTGCTAAGGAGAGTAAAACTAATCCCAAATTGTTCTTCAACTATATCAATAGTAAAAGAATAAAAACTGAAAATGTAGGCCCCTTAAAAAATAGTGAGGAAAGAATGGTTGTAGATGACGAGGAAAAAGCTAACATATTAAACACCTTCTTCTCCACGGTATTCACAGTGGAAAATGAAATGCTAGGTGAAATCCCAAGAAACAATGAAAACCCTATATTAAGGGTCACCAATCTAACCCAAGAAGAGGTGCGAAACCGGCTAAATAAGATTAAAATAGATAAATCTCCGGGTCCGGATGGCATACACCCACGAGTACTAAGAGAACTAAGTAATGTAATAGATAAACCATTATTTCTTATTTTTAGGGACTCTATAGCGACGGGGTCTGTTCTGCAGGACTGGCGCATAGCAAATGTGGTGCCAATATTCAAAAAGGGCTCTAAAAGTGAACCTGGAAATTATAGGCCAGTAAGTCTAACCTCTATTGTTGGTAAAATATTTGAAGGGTTTCTGAGGAATGTTATTCTGGATTATCTCAATGAGAATAACTGTTTAACTCCATATCAGCATGGGTTTATGAGAAATCGCTCCTGTCAAACCAATCTAATCAGTTTTTATGAAGAGGTAAGCTATAGGCTGGACCACGGTGAGTCATTGGACGTGGTATATCTCGATTTTTCCAAAGCGTTTGATACCGTGCCGCACAAGAGGTTGGTACACAAAATGAGAATGCTTGGTCTGGGGAAAAATGTGTGTAAATGGGTTAGTAACTGACTTATTGATAGAAAGCAGAGAGTGGTTATAAATGGTATAGTCTCTAACTGGGTCGCTGTGACCAGTGGGGTACCGCAGGGGTCAGTATTGGGACCTGTTCAACTTATTCATTAATGATCTGGTAGAAGGTTTACACAGTAAAATATCGATATTTGCAGATGATACAAAACTATGTAAAGCAGTTAATACAAGAGAAGATAGTATTCTGCTACAGATGGATCTGGATAAGTTGGAAACTTGGGCTGAAAGGTGGCAGATGACGTTTAACAATGATAAATGTAAGGTTATACACATGGGAAGAAGGAATCAATATCACCATTACACACTGAACTGGAAACCACTGGGTAAATCTGACAGGGAGAAAGACTTGGGGATCCTAGTTAATGATAAACTTACCTGGAGCAGCCAGTGCCAGGCAGCAGCTGCCAAGGCAAACAGGATCATGGGGTGCATTAAAAGAGGTCTGGATACACATGATCAGAGCATTATACTGCCTCTGTACAAATCCCTAGTTAGACCGCACATGGAGTACTGTGTCCAGTTTTGGGCACCGGTGCTCAGGAAGGATATAATGGAACTAGAGAGAGTACAAAGGAGAAGCAACAAAATTAATAAAGGGGATGGGAGAACTACAATACCCAGATAGATTAGCGAAATTAGGATTATTTAGTCTAGAAAAAAGACGACTGAGGGGCGATCTAATAACCATGTATAAGTATATAAGGGGACAATACAAATATCTCGCTGAGGATCTGTTTATACCAAGGAAGGTGACGGGCAGAAGGGGGCATTCTTTGCGTCTGGAGGAGAGAAGGTTTTTCCACCAACATAGAAGAGGATTCTTTACTGTTAGGGCAGTGAGAATCTGGAATTGCTTGCCTGAGGAGGTGGTGATGGCGAACTCAGTCGAGGGGTTCAAGAGAGGCCTGGATGTCTTCCTGGAGCAGAACAATATTGTATCATACAATTATTAGGTTCTGTAGAAGGACGTAGATCTGGGGATTTATTATGATGGAATATAGGCTGAACTGGATGGACAAATGTCTTTTTTCGGCCTTACTAACTATGTTACTATGTTACTATGTTACTTTGCAGGGCTCTGGCAGTGATCCTCCAGCAGGCCACAAATGTGCATGTGTCTGCACAAACGGTTAGAAACTGACTCCATGAGGATGGTCTGAAGGCCCGACATCCACAGATGGGGGTTGTGCTCACAGCCCAACACCGTGCAGGATGCTTGGCATTTGCCACAGAACACCAGGATTGGCAAATTCCCACTGACGCCCTGTGCTCTTCACAGATGAAAGCAGGTTGACACTGAGCACATGTGACAGACGTGACAGAGTCTGGAGATGTCGTGGAGAGCGATCTGCTTGCAACATCCTTCAGCATGACCGATTTGGCAGTGGGTCAGTAATGATGTGGGGTGGCATTTCTTTGGAGGCCCACATGGCCCTCCATGTGCTCGCCAGAGGTAGCCTGACTGCCATTAATTCCCAAGATTAGATCCTCAGACCCCTTGTGAGACCATATGCTGGTGCGGTTGGCCCTGGGTTCCTCCTAATGCAGGACAATGCCAGACCTCATGTGGCTGGAATGTGTCAGCAGTTCCTGCAAGGTGAAGGCATTGAAGCTATGGACTAGCCCGCCCGTTCCCGAGAACTGAATCCGATTGAACACATCTGGGACATCATGTCTCGCACCATCCACCAACATCACATTGCACCACAGACTGTCCAGGAGTTGGCAGATGCTTTAGTCCAGGTCTGGTAGGAGATCCCTCAGGAGACTATCTACCACCTCATCAGGAGCATTCCCATTCATTGTAGGGAGGTCATACAGGCCAATGGAGGCCACACACACTACTGAGCATCATTTCCTTGTCTTGAGGCATTTCCACTGAAGTTGGATCAGCCTGTAACTTCATTTTCCACTTTGATGTTGAGCATCATTCCATCTCCAGATCTCCGTGGGATATTAGTTGTGATTTACGTTGATCATTTTTATGTTTTATTGTTCTCAACACATTCCACTATGTAATGAATAAAGATTTACAACTGGAATATTTCATTCAGTGATATCTAGGATGTAGGATTTTAATGTTCCCTTTATTTTTTTGCGCAGTGTATTTATCAATGGACTGCAAAGCCCTAATCCCTGTCTACAAACTTTATTCTGCCACTGTCCCTGCGACTCTCTCCCTCCCTACACTAAATGCAGAATGTATGTGATACAAACAGCAGAGCAAAGAATTACCCCTGACAAGGGCTGTTAATTTGATGGCTCAGCTTCAGCACCAGTATCTACACTACAGGACACTGATTCATGATACTGTGCACACACAGGCCCAGCACTCTCTCCCTCCAATATGAACTGTCACAGAGCTGTGCAATGGCGTCAGTGTGCCAAGTAGTGTGGTGCCTGCCATTTTATAATCATGGTAATGCCACTACCACGATGGCTGCGGCATTAGTGATGCGCAGTTGGAACTCTGTGGACTTGCGCAGCGTCTGACTTACAGCGTCAAGAAAACAAATGCTCACTGTGCGTGAAATGACACCTGTGGCTTACCAGCGGAGACGGACATGCAGCACATCTCTCCAGACCGCAGCATGTCAGTTTCTCTTGGAGAGACGTGAGTCTCCACAATATAAATTCCAATTATAGAATGTATTGGACAAGGTGACTGCACGGTTCAGTGAACAAATACGGAATCACCTGGGTCAATAGTCGGCAGCGCTTTGGACTCAGTGGACTTGTGCTGCCGATTCCTGAATGTTTGCACCTACCCTTATTGGCTGCGTAACAGGCGTCAAACATTCAGGGTGGAGATTCGAGATTGAAATCGAGCACTGCCCAATGTTCGCTGAGTAGGGGAGAATGAAATAATAAATGTGTGAGGCCGGGATGTGTGCACATGTGGCCCCTCTCCGCTGTGCACACTCCTCTCCACACTCACGTAGCTTAGTGCCAAACACACGTTGTACATGCGTGACTCCGCTCCAGTCACATCATACACTGAGGCCCCTGATCATGTGACCCCTGACTCCTCCCCTCCTGTGACCTCATCACAGTTCTTGTGCATACAGAGCAGCCATATATGTGGTGTGCGGCTCTGCAGGTGGAGGTAGGTGCTGGAGATTCCGCATGAGTGATTCATTACTAAAATTTAGGAGGGGACTGGATGCCTTTCTTGGAAAGTATAATGTTACAGATTATATACTCTAGTTTCCTTGATTTTGCGTTGATCCAGTGAACTAGTCTGATTGCCGTATGTGGAGTCGGGAAGGAATTTTTTTCCCCAATGTGAAGCTTACTCTTTGCCACATGGTTTTTTTTTGCCTTCCTCTGCATCAACATGTTAGGGCATGTTAGGTTAGGCTATGGGTTGAACTAGATGGACTTAAAGTCTTCCTTCAACCTTAATAACTATGTTATTACTGGGGGCAGGGGACATTAACCCCCTCAGTGCTGACACAAAGTAGGTGTATCTGTGTTCCTCCATTTGTACATGTCTGCACGTACATACATGCACAGCTCTCTGTACACACGATATACATATGTTATGCACACACAGCTCCGCTTGGTACATGTCCCACACAGGCGGCTCCACTCCGTACACCCGCAGCTCTGCTAGATACTCCTCATATATACATGACTCCGCTCCGTACACCTCGTGCCCACACGCGGCTCCGCTCCGTACACCGCTGGGGAAAAAGAAAAGTCCCAAAAATATTTTCTTCCTGCAAAATGACTAAAAAATTATGGGAAACAATTACAGCAATTACATTTTTATTGCACTTCAGAAAAATAAAGATCAAAAATCAGGAAATAACAGGCAGATTTGTGTCTCTGTAATCGGAGCGACCGCACAACACAGAATCAGATTATTTATAGTGATGGGAAAATGGCGTGATTGATTTTTTTTTCCCCATTAACCCATGAAAACGTCATAAAAATGTAATGCTGAGGCCTTGTTCACACGCAGCATAAGTGCTGTTTTTTTTCCTGCTATTTCTTTTCTGCAGGTGTCAGCACCACACAACACAATAACAATAGTCTCTGATTATTGCAGTTTTTTTTTAACCTTTTTCCTGTTATTTGATGTGTTTTTGGAGAAGATTTGAAGCAGCTTTTTTTAATAGTAGCTTTGATTCTGCTGTTTTGTTTTATCAGAAAATCTGTGTTTAACTGTCAAAGCAAAGTGGATGTGATTTCATGGTGATTCCGCCCCCTGTGCGTCTTAAGACGCTACTGAATTGTGCGGATTTGGTGATTTTTTTTTTTTTTCTCTATTGTTTTTCCTTTCTGTTCTAGAGGGAAAATATACCATAAATTGTCATTTTTTACATTTTTTTTTAAACATTTTAATTTTGACCAGGTTTGCCCAAACTTTTACTTGCCACTGTAAGGGGGGAAAAAAATAAATAATGCAATAACCCGAGAAGTTTGTCATTGCATAGTTTAGTGTGGACATCTGCTGGAACCGTGCAGTACACAGAACAAACACAGTATTTATGCAACGTGTGAACAGACACACAAAAGTGAGACCTCAGATAGTGAAGCTTCCGTTAACATGAAAAGTTTTATCTACTACAGCTAGTAATAAATGAACAAAACAAAATCCAACCTTTTGTCTTCACAGGAAGTACTTTAAATTCTTAGCCAGCAACTAGGCATATAGAAAGATCTGGGCAGGTGTCTTGTGTGTGTGTATTAGAGCATTAGGCGCCATATTTAGAGCTATTTCGAGCCCAGGCATATCACAGTGGGCAAACCTGCTTCCTGAATTTTTTTCTATCTGTCTCTCACAAACTGGATATTGGTACAGATGGGCGAACCTGAACAGTAAAGTTTGGCATCCGTACTGAACACCTACTGTTCGGGCACGCACACTGAACACGGACTTGACCAGGAAGTCCGTGTTACGGTTCAGCTGCCCGAACACCAGGTATTTGTTGCACTGTCATGTGCATGACAGCGTAGTAAACACCACTTCTAATCGGCGGTGAAATCATCCCCACCGTTCAGAGAGCTGCGCTTCCCACGCTGTCAAAAGACAGCTCGAGCACTCAGCTGTGATCGGAGGTATAAAGTTTACCTACGGTTACTGGTATCAGCTGATGGGCCAACTGCTCCCATCATCCGACACCTCCTGCTGCTATTAACAGTGGGAGCAGTGGATGGGAGTATTCATCAGCTGCTCCTGCACTGTGAATAAATAATTAAAAAAAACAAAACCAGCTTTGGGTTCCCCCTTTTTTTGATAACCAGCAAGACAAAACTCATAGCTGGGGGCTGCGACCCTCAGCTGTCATCTTCAGCAAGGCTAGTTATCAAGAATAGAGGGGTCCCCATGACATATTTTTTTTAAAAAACAGGGTGGGGTCCCCTCCCATTTTTAACAACCAACCCTGCTAAAGCAGACAGCTGGGTGCTGGTATTCTCAGGCTGGTAAATGGGCCATAGATATTGGCTCCCCCAGCCTAAAAATAGCAGCCTGCAACTGCGAAGAGAAGGCACATCTATTAGATGCACCAAATCTGGAGCTTTGCCCGGCTCTTCCCACTTGCCTGAGGTGATAGTTGGGGGGGGGGGGGTTGATATCACCTTTGTATTGTCCGGTGACTTCAATCCCCGAGGTTAGCAAGGGAGATGCATTTATGAAACGCCCCCATTGCTAACACCGTAATCGCATTGTATAAAAACGCAGACACCAAGAATGAAGTCCTTTAATTGAAAAAAATGACAGACTCCTTTAATAATCTCAATTCAACCATACTTACAACCTTGCCGAATTCCTCTGAAGCCTTCGTTCTCCTGTGATAAACCAAAAATAATAAAACAACAATATACCATACCTGTCGCTCATTCTGTCCCACACCGTAATCTATGTGGAGCGCCCCCAGACACAGGGCCACGAGTTCTCGGTACCAGGCCTCTCTGGTTCGGTTCTGAGGCTGTCACGGTGGCTAGACCCGGTCCGGGTCCCTGCTAAGGGGCGTCCAATAAAGGTGGTACAGTCTATCAGGGATTCGTGACACCACCTGTGGTGTTCGGTCAGGGTGACCGACGCTGCTGTGGGGTCCGCTGGGGTGATGGAATGGCAGCTGGATGGTATACCTTCCCACAGGTGAAGTAGGTCCCCAGGGCTTCCCAGTAAGGTGGATGGTGATGGTGTGAGGTGCAGTGAATAATGAGGACACAAGGTTGCAGTCTCTTTACCTCTTTACTGAAGACTTCAGGATCCGCAATCCAGAGCACGCTTAACAGGGCTATCTGAGACCGGCCGGTCTGATGGGCACTTCCAGAATTCCCTTTGCAGGTGGAAATCGTTGCCTACCAATAGCGCCTGTGTGTTGTAGTGCTACCCTGCTGAGCATTCGGAATAGTCCTCACAACTGCTGTTCTCGTTCATTCGTTCTTTACAGCTCTCTCTCTCTTTAGTTCCAGATGTTTCTAGTTCAACGTCCCCAGGTATGTTATGGCTAGGACGCACCCGTATGACGGGAAGGCCTGGAGGTCTTCCAGGACCCTAGAGACGCCCCTCTCCCACTGTTGCCCCCTATGTCTTCGTAGGTGTTTAGGTGAGACAGCCAACCTATAGTTAACTGTCCTGCGGAGTTTGAAGTAAGGCGTAGAGTCAGTTACTCCCTCGGTGTTCCGGCCACCGGCTCCGCGCCTCAGTAGGATGTTGCCTCGGTCTCACGGCATGAGTCCTACTGGCTCTCCTTTGTGCTTGATCTCGTTTCTCACTGTCTCACAATATCCTTCGCTTCGTGTCTCTTTCTTAGGATACCGCCGCGGGGTGTGCAGGCGCGGTTCTGTAACGTTCTATTCTGGTCGCTAGGTGCCTGCCAGGTTCCCACGCCTGACAGAGACCCCCCTGTGTCTTCTCCCTGCAACACCCACTGCCAGGGGATGTTGCCTGAATCCAACCCAGTCAGCTTCTGACTAACTTCCTATCCAACCCCTAGTTTTACCAGTGTGAGGAGGGACCCAATAAATAAAGCCTTTTGCTCCCCCTAGTGGCCGGAGTGTGAAGTGTAATGTGTGCTGGTGATACCTGGTCAGTAGAATTCCTTCAGTGCCATCAGACGTACCATCACTCCCCTTAGTGGCAGAGTGTCATACTGCAATGACCAGATCTCTGGGGCGCTGCATATGTATGGAGGATAAACAGTTTTCAACCTGGACGGTGCCAAGATGCGACCATCCAGGCTGAAAACCACTGGTGACTGAACTGCTGCGAGCGCAGCCTCAGTGACTAGTGGTGATGTCACTGAGGCTGCGTTCCCAGCCAGGCTGAACTGCTATTACTATTAAGTAATAAATAATAATCCCAGTAGCAACACAAGAGTCTGATACTTTCCGGCTGTACCGGTAACAGCCTAAAAGCGGACTCGGTGTTTGTTTTTGCAACAATGACACGGGCCCGAATAGCCAGATCCACTGCATCAAAGGAAGTATAAACAACCGAGCTCAATTCTACGGTAATCCCATTATTAACTAACAATCAAAAGATGATGAATCAGATGAAATTTCTCTGGCACTTTTTTAGGCCTCACACCCAAAGGTGAGACAATCATATCAGTAACAAGGGGAGATGGAAAAAGGACTAGCCAAACACCCTAACTCCATTTCTTTCCAACTATAGGATACTCTAAAGCCCACCTCAAGTTCTCAAGTAAAAGGAACTTGCTGTCTAGTTGCAGAAATGACTCCTGCTTTCACCCTGTCTGGAAACCTATTTAGAAGGTTCATTGACTTCTCCCTCTCGACTAGCACTGGCATGTCCTTTTCCCTTTCCCTTGAAATATTCCACTGCCCCATGCAAAGTTCCATTACAGTAGGACCAAGCATGCCTAAACTTGCAAATAAAGCCTTATTTGCACTGGTCATTGTTAAACTGCCAGCATGTTCCCATTTTCTCTTTAGATTCTTGCATTCCCTGGCTAGAACTTTCTGAAGCTATTGATTTGTTCCCTCCACTTGTACTCCCAAAGGAAAGATTGCCCATCCCTAGACAGGGCCATGACCTTAAACCGAAGCCCTTTCATCCATTCGATCCCACCGAATGCCCGGCCACACTGCTTTCCTCTGACGAAATTGCTTGTCATAATACACCTCCTCTATTGAATCCATATAGCAAAATACAGGAGAGCAGTCTCCTACTACACTAGCTAAGGTAGCAAATGCCTACAGGCAATTAAAAATAGTCTGTGGAATCAATCCCCTCCTGCGCTTTTCTTCCTCCACCCCCTTACTATTTATCTTTTTTTACCATTGTTTAAGTAAAATTTTTCCAGAGGAAGAAATGAGAATGTTTCCATGGAATCATCCCTCCAAATTTTTTTCTGTAAATGAGCCCCCAATGGCTCCTAAAAACACACATAAACCTCACCCTTAGCCATGTCATCAAGTCACATGGCATCCACCTTATTTTTTTCAGTCTAAACCAAAACAGACACCCCCTGCAAGGAAGGCATCCGTACTCCCACCAACACCATCTACACCTGCAGCTCCTGTATGTAATAGCACCCAAGCATCCATTGAGAATAAAGCCAGTCCTACCATAGCTCCCCTGTTCAGCTGCAACAAAAATTGTGACATTTTTACTAACAAAACCCTAAAGGTACCTTCACACTGAACAACATTACAATGATGACGATAGCGATCCGTGACTTTGCAGCGTCCTGGATAGCGATATCGTTGTGTTTGACACGCAGCAGCGATCAGGATCCTGCTGTGACATCGCTGGTCGTCGCTGAAAGTCCAGAACTTTATTTCATCGCTGGATCACCCGCTGACATCGCTGGATCGGCGTGTGTGATGCCGATCCAGCGATGTGTTCACTGGTAACCAGGGTAAATATCGGGTTACTAAGCGCAGGGCCGCACTTAGTAACCCGATGTTTACCCTGGTTACCATTGTAAATGTAAAAAAAAAAACAACACTACATACTTACATTCCGGTGTCTGTCACGTCCCTCGCCATCAGCTTCCCGCACTGACTGTGAGCGTTGGCCATAAAGCTGACGGCGAGGGACGTAACAGACACCGGAATGTAAGTATGTAGTGTTTTTTTTTTTTTACATTTACAATGGTAATCAGGGTAAACATCGGGTTACTAAGCGCGGCCCTGCGCTTAGTAACGCGATGTTTACCCTGGTTACCCGGGGACTTCGGCATCGTTGTTCACTGGAGACTGGAGAGCTGTCTGTGTGACAGCTCTCCAGCGACCACACAGGGACTTTCCAACGATCACGGCCAGGTGGTATCGCTGGTCGTGATCATTGGAAAGTTGCTGAGTGTGACGGTACCTTTAGCCACTATACTTCTGCCTCGCCAAGACACCTATCTGCTAAAGAACTAGGACCCACCACCTGACTGAATATGCGCTGCTCTGACCTTAGTCTATGAGGAAACTAGCAAGTATGCTCACCAGGCTGCACAGGCGCTGTGAATCCAAGAGCCGAAGATTCCAAATCCAGATGTCATCAACTGTGTGTCACTCTGTTTTATTAGATGATTCCTCCAAATCTGCAGGTTGTCCACATCCTGTGCAAGTGGCCACCATCAAGGCAACCAGGACCTAATCGCTTGCAGCAATCTTAAAGCCATCCGGGCCTGAAGCCCATCTCCTGATTCCACTCATGCTGCTCCTCCTGGACAATGCTGATAGCTCTCTGGTATCTACATCTCCAGTCTATGTCTGGCCTCTGCATCTGGCAGACCCTCCAACAGTAACATAGTTATACCTGCCTGCCATGTGAAGATTAACGTCCGGATGCTTAGAAGAAACAGGCTGCACATCTGGTTCCCCACGTAGTACCTGCTGCTGCCTTGCTTGACTAGCGACATCTTCTGCCACTCCATCTGGCAGGCACTCCAACCAGAGCACTGCCGGGCAGGCCTGTTGCAGGTATGTTTTATCGCAAAGATATGGGAGAAATAAGCTGCACTTCTAGTGTTGGCCGCAACATTCTCACGCAGCCACAGGCCGGCTGGAAAAATTCCTGCCATGTCGTGGGCGCCGATCAGCGACAATACTTCTGGTCTCACTGCCCACATAATCTCTGGAAGGGCTCCTGTGCCTGCAACAAGGGGTAACTTTGGAACTTAGACACTCTCATGGCTCCATTCTCCTCATCCATCAACCAGATCCCTCTGGACAGTCTTGCTTCATCCCACACTCACAGCAGCCAGAAACTGCCCCAAGAGTGAGTCCAACTCAGCCATAAGGTAAGTGTACTGTTGTGTAGGGGGATACTCAATAGATGAACAACAATACTAAAATGGCCACCTTCTTGCACTTTTCACATTGTTGTAGAGCATCTCACTCAGCTGACACAAAGGTAGGCACAGGAACACTGTCTCTTTTCAGTCCTTCACGGGTTTATTATATACATGCAGCATAAACCATGGTGAGTTAAAAATAAACACAGCTCTTAGGAGCCCCTAGGACAAAACGGGGAAACAAAACAAAATGGTATACCACAGTCCATACATCTGTGGGAAATCCACCGGCTCATGAGAAATCAGCATCCAAAGGTTCAGCTTTCCTTCACAGAACACAATGCACTGGAGCTCCATTATCCAGGCCTAACTCTGGAGTCCGACTATTTAAGCTCCAGTCCATACCCTGGGATGTAGATAAGGTGGACAACCTCCCACCCGCTCTACAGTTATCCACAAAAAAACCAGCCCTTCATGCAATTGTGAGTTAACTCCTTGCAAGACTTAATGTGGTGGAGGAAAACTTATGGCTTTTACATCGCTGAAGCCATTAGCCTCAGCAAAACATATCTCCCCTCCAGCACCTTGCCAGTGACTTTGTCACAATATATACAGTCCTGCTCATCGTTATTGGCACCCATGAAGTTGAAATACATAATGTGGAATATTTCCTGAAAAAAATATGAATAAAGTAAAACCATTTTTTTTGTATAAAGCATAAATACAAAAGAGCAATTGATAAACACTAATTTCAAATAAAAATCATTGGGATGGTAAAATAGAAAAGCCTAAAGCTTGCTCTGACACTGGTGTTAGCACCCATTACATTAAATTAGCATGGAAACACATTTTGACTCGCTTGTGGTAAATCAAATGAGAATCACCTTTGATTATCAGTGCCCATGTGACATGAATTAGCCAATGAATGATGACTTCAGTGTCAAGCATGGAACCGTCAAGAACCTCCCTGGATATGGGGAGGAAAATTGACTAGAGATGTCTTCGACGGTTGCTGCAAATCGTGGAAAAAATACCATGTCAAACATCCAAACACCTGAAGGTTAGCCTGGAACAGTCTAGGGATATGGTTTCAACAAGTACCATATGCCGTACAGTAAACCAAGCAGAGCTTTATGGGTGACGGCCAAGGAAGAAACCATTGCTGAAGAATAGACATAAAAAGGAATGACTGATGTTTGCCAAAGAATACACTGACAAACCACAATCCTTCTGGGAAAATGTTTTGTGGACAGATGAAACAAAAATAGAGCTTTCTGGCATTGCAAAGGAACAGTTTGTTTACAGACAGCGCAAT
Source organism: Ranitomeya imitator (assembly GCF_032444005.1). Lineage (NCBI taxonomy): Eukaryota > Metazoa > Chordata > Amphibia > Anura > Dendrobatidae > Ranitomeya > Ranitomeya imitator. The sequence goes on from NC_091283.1 coordinate 378,347,897, forward strand.
GAAGCTCATAAGGAAAATAACACCCTGCCAACAGCTAAGCATGGTGGAGGATCCATAATGCTGTGGGGTTGCTTTACGGGGTCTGGTCCTGGTGGCCTTGACTGTGTCACAGGAATCATGAAATCAGAGAATTATCAAGAGATTTCAGAGAGAAATGTGCTACCCAGTGTTAAGAAAACTTGGTTTGAGTCGATGTTCATGGGTCTTCCAGCAAGATAATGACCCAATCCACACATCAAAAGTACACAGGACTGGTTGAAAAAGAAAAAGAGGAGTTTTAAAATGGCCAGCAATGAGTCCTGACCTCAATCCGATTGAGCATCTTTGGGGTGAGATGAAATCTGCCTTTGGGAAAAAGAAACCTGCAAACATTCAAGAGCTTGAACAAATTGCAAAGGAAGAGTGGGAGAAATTACCATCTGAAAAGTGCAGGAAGCCTTTTGATGGCTACAAGAAATGTCTGTAGACTGTTATCATTAGTGATGAACGAGTGTACTCGTTGCTCGGGTTTTTCTGAGCACGCTCGGGTGATCTCCGTGTATTTGTTAGTGCTCGGAGATTAAGTTTTCATCGCCTCAGCTGAATGATTTACAGCTAGTACCCAGCCTGAGTACATATGGGGGTTGCCTGGTTGCTAGGGAATCCTAACACATAATCAAGCTGTCTAGTAGCTGTAAATCATTCTACTGAGGAGATGAAAACTTAATCTCCGAACACTAACAAATACTCGGAGATCATCTGAGCGTGCTCTGGAAAACCCGAGCAACGAGTACACTCGCTCATCACTAGTTATCATTGCCAAAGGGTGTGCAACCAAGTATTAATTAGGGGTGTTTTTATTGTTGCACATGTTGTTTATTCTGTTTCTTCGTTGATATCGCAACATGTAAGTTGAAAATCAATGTTTTATTGTTCTATCACTTTGGACCTCTAATTAAAAAATCCTGAGGATATAAATTTGGTACATTTCCATTTATTTCTGAAGATTTTGTTCAGTCTATGAAAAAAATGAAGGGATAGCAATAATGGTGAGCAGGAATATAAATATACCCCTTTATACTCTGCCTCTTATCCAACCCATAATTAACCCCTATAATGCACCTATTCTTTATACTAACCCTCCCAGCCACTCCCTGTCATGGGGGCCTCCTACCAATTCCATATGCCTGAGCCTGCCCCCCTTTGAAGTGTGGCTTTCGGCTATCTGGCAGCTTTAGCACATGTTCTAGCAAAGAGATATGAAGAGCAAATCTCCAGATGGTGACTTTTGTAATTAGTCCCGCACTGAAGAGCAAATCTGGATGCATATGTACTGGTCTTTGGGCTTTAGAGATAATTTAAGTATGGTGATGTAGAGATAGAAAAATGTTACCTACAAGAGGAGGTGCTAGAAGCTGGATGCAACAATGTGGTGGGAGTGATTGATGTGAAAATACTGAATGGGGGTATTGTGGGAACCCCTGCATCTTGGTATACTGGCTCAGTGTGATTTCTGTGGAAAATCCTTGGTTGTTATTACATGGGAATGTGGGAGCTAGATGTGGCTCAAGACCCTTTTTCAGAGCTGAATGTGGTCCGCACCCCTCTGTCAATTCTGAAATGTGGCTCTCTAGGTTGGAGAAGTTGGAAACCACTGCCCTAAATGAACGTTTGATCCCAGCAACAAATCAGTGGCTGAAGAATTGACCAACATTGATTTGTTATCATGTAGGTGCTGTCTATGTAAGCTATTGCACTCATATTTCAGTCCACGTGAGAAGATAGAATACAATATCTTAATGTTATATTTCACAGTGGCTTATCTAGTGGAGGCGTGCAGGGTAACTCCAAAGACACAGCGGTAGATGGGTATTTATAGGATGCCTGATGCGGCGGTTCTAGGTGTCTCTAAGGTGGAGATATGTCTCATAGGCAGCATTTTGGTGCTTTTGCACCCGGTGTGAGATTCCGATATTCTCTGAACCGGTTGCCAAACTTACAGCTTGCAATGAGAACATGTTAAATGCTAGTGCCCAGCATTCAATTGTACTATTGTCTTTTAGGAGCAAGTACATTTGAAGCTCTGACCACTCATGCTTCCAGGTCAGGGCAATGTCAGCAGTGTGATCAGGTCAGTTGGATTACTACATCTGCATTTATGGCTAAAGATGAGTGAATATTTCAAAGTTTGGTTAGGATTACTATCGCCGAATTTGCAATATTCACCGAACATAACTGAACGCCATTCAGGTCAATGGCAGGCTAAAACAAATGCATGCACAATGCCTTAGAACGGCCTCAAATGCTGCCAAAACACATCAAATGAGGGACAGACACCAGGAAAGTGGCCTCAATTCACCCACAGTACAAATTGCAGCATGGCACCGCAGCAATCAGCCAGGCATGAGATATCTGGGTCTGAAACAGCGTTTACAGCTTTCAATTGAACATCACAGTAAGACGAGGTGGGTGACGGATTGGTGTAGGCCCCCTTTGCTAGGAGCCCTGATACCACATGCAACACCTCTACCTGCTTTCATGCTTAGCCACACTCAGGTGGCACAAATATCAGGTTTTGTAGACTACCATTGTCAGAAAAATTTAAGGATATTAACATGGGTAGTTGAGTGCAAGGAAGTAGAGGCCTGACGGTCTCAGAGCCCTACTGCTACAGGCAACACACATGAAGGAGACCCAACCAGGAGTGTTCACATTTCCAAAAATTACTGGCAGACACCACCAAAGTGGCATAAATTTCACCACAGTAGAAATAGTAGAATAGGGACCGACTGGTCTTTCACTGTACCCAATCCAACAGATGGACATCTAACCAGGAGTGTTCACATTTAAAAAAAAAAATGAGGGCCTGACACCACCAAAGTGGAATAACTGTTATGAGAATAGAAATAGTATCATTGGAAGCGAGAAGTCTTCCACTACAGCTAGCCCAGCAGATGTAGATGAACCATGACTGTTCACATTTCTCCAAATTTATGTTAACATCAGCAGCAGCACGCACAGAAGCCAAACTAAAGATATCACAGAGTGCAGTTAAAAAATGCAATATCACCTAGTCTGTACAGTCTACAATTGGGGTGCAAAAAAGTCCTTGGAGATCCATGACTTGTTCATCTTGATGAAAGATAGGCGGTCTACACTTTCAGGGGACATCCGGATGCGCTTATCAGTCATGACCCCAGCAGCAGCGCAGAAGACACGTTCTGGCTGGCTGCTTGGCACGATAAAACCTCCAAGGTGTGAGGTGAGCTCAGGCCACTTCTCCATTTTGGAAGACCAAAATATGAAATGGTCTAAATCTACTCTGATAGCATTGATATTTAGCTCTAGGCACTCCTGCACCATCCTCTCCATTTGTTCTCCACGTGTAAGACTTGGACTCTGTTGTGCTGGTGCACGAGTTGGTGTCAAAGGACTCACAGAAATTGCTTCTTCCACCACTGCTGCTGCTGCTGCTATTGTTTTGACGTTGACAAATTGACGTACCGGAGGTCGGAAGTTTACAACTGCCATGCGAAGTGTGTGCTTCACTGCTGTCTTGGGGAAAAGCTCTCTTAAGGTTGTGTAAAAGCGTGTTTCAATACAAAATTTTGATTTATAATGTGAATCTAACAGAGTGGCAACCCAGCAGTCAGCATTATTCCTAATTATAACTATATGGGGATCATGTTGCAGATACTGCACCAAGAAGGCACTTATATGTTGGCTCCACCATGAGGTCCAAGCCCATACTGTGTTGGTGACTGGGTAGCAATGAGGTTTGTTTCCTTCGTCCCCTCCCGGCAAACCTACGAACCACAGAAAGGGGAGGATTATCCTCTTCATCTGACAGTTGCTCGCCCATCACCTCTTCCTCCTCCATTTGTTCCTTGGATCTTGCACCTTCGATAAGTTTGTCTGTTATCACCAGCCCCACTTGATCACAGTAATCCAACCTCCCTTGGCACCCGCCTGTGTGATGACAGTCTTGAACTTAGAGACATTGTTATCCCTTCCGCATATTCCTCTGCTTCCTCCTCTTCTGGGATCACCATGTCCTCCCGCAGGCTATTCAAAGTCTGTTCCAGCATATAGATGACTGGAATGATGTTGATGACAGTCATCAGCGCTAACCATTTTAATAGCCATTAAGAAACTGTGCAGAAGGATACAGAGGTCTTTAATCTGTTCCCAGTCTGTAAACGTGATATGCACCACGTCCGTACTGCATTGGCCCAGGCTATATGATATGACATACTGTCAGGGATTGTTGCTACTGCAACAGTAGCTGCAACATGTGCAAAGTGGAATTGCACTGTGTCGGCAAATCGCATATCAACCTGTTAACTGGCATGGACAAAGACCTCTGCATATATGCAAGTCAATGAGCAGAAGCTGTGAACAGTGGAAATGAGTACACAGCTTATGTGCTTTCTGGAGCAGCTCACCCAGGCCAGGATAGAGGCAGAGAAAATGCTGTACCACCAGGTTGAGGACGTGAGCCATGCAAGGCACGTGTGTGAGCTTGCCTCGCCATAGGGCCACCACCAGGTTTGCACCGTTATCGGACATGGCCGTCCCTGAATGCAGGTTCAGCGGAGACAGCCATTAATCAAACTCATCCTGGAGAGCGGTCCATAACTCTTCAGCTGTATAACTGCGATCTCCAGAGCATATCAATTTTAATACTGCCTGATTGCGGTGAGCCCTAGCTGCGTAGTATGGAGGCGGTGGGGATTCGCTCTGCACTGTTGGAACGCGCCTCGTTAAGGCAGAGGTTGATTGTGCAGATGGAGAACCTAGAATAGATGGAGGAGGAGGCAGAAGCAGTGGAGGCAGTGTCAAATGTAGAGGTTTGTCCTGCAAGCCTTGGGGACTCCAAGACTTGTGGAGCAGCACCAGCCCCTACAGCCACCAGCCACCCAGTGCCCAGTCATTAAGATGTAACGCCATTTGCCATGCTTACTCATCCAAGTGTTTGTGGTGAAATGCACCCTGACAGACAGAGATTTTTTCAAGGAATGGGTGATGTTGTCTGCGACATGCTGTTGTAGCGCCGGCACAGCTTTCTTAGAAAAGTAAAGGCGACTGGGCAATTGGTACTGGGGGACTGCGATGGCTATCGGCATACACAAGCAGTCTGTATTTACCAGGTGAAAAGGCAGCATTATCGTGACCAACAGATTGGAGATGGTGGAGTTCAACCTCTTAGCTTTGTCATGCGTATGAGAAAACAATCTTTTCCGTGACCACAACTGCGGAAACATAGGCTGATTGCAATGCTGAGTGAGAGTGGAGTACGGTGAACTGGGCAAATTGCTGGACCATGAGAGAGATGCAGGCAGAGATGTTACAGTGGATCGAGAAACTTGTTGTGTGCTAGTTCTCTGAGATCGGTCAAAAACAGCAGGCATGTCCGCTTCCGTTACAGCTGATGGTGGGCTCTCTGTCGGCGTGACTGGCGCGGGTAAAGAACCCGAGGTTCTGCGGTCGAAGACCTGCGTCTCAATAGTTGGCATGGTAATGGAGGAGGAAGAAGCAGCAGATACAATTAATGGGATTCCCACAGTAAAGCATGTTGATTGTGCATGTGAAGGTTCATGCATGTAGTAGCCAAATTATTGCCCTTTTTACCTTGACTCAGATTTTTTTTGCTAAGCTAGGAGATTATGTAAGTTGGCTGATCCTTTGCAGTGTCAAAAAAGGCCCAGGCTAGGCAACCCTTGCCACTACTGTGAGCTGCAGATGTGGACGCTGCAGGTCACGGGCACAGTTGTAGCTGAGGATGCATTGCTCATCGAGGTTGCATCACTACGTGTCTGCGACGTACCGTGCAATGTGACCTTCTCGTCTTCCTCCTCAGATGACCTACTCAGCTGTGTGCCTCTATGTTCATGCCAACTGGGATTTAACACCTCATCATCATCATCCTCTGTGATATCACCTTTCTCATCCTTGGAAACACCCTTCTCCTCTTCTTGCCCTGACAGCACAGTACAGTCCGTGTGAGCCTCCGATATCTGAGTCTCATCAGGATCACCTTCCCCCCAGGGGTTAACGTCTGATGACGAGGGTTAGGATGCTGTTCGGACCCTACTTTATCCTGCCCTGAATCCAAGCTAAAAAAATTTTTGCCATCATTGCAGATTTTCTCGTCTTGACTCTGCAAAACTTTTGAGTACACTGCTGATGCCCATGGCATAGAATGTGAACAGCTCTTCACACTCGCCCATCTGTGGTTCTGTACAGTCAGTTGTACGGTTGGAGAGTTGGGACGCGGGGGGAAGCAAGGGGAATTTGGGTGTCACCTCTCTGCAATGGGTGTGATGTTGAGGTGGAGGAAGAGGAGGAGAAGCCATTTGAAGCTGCGCTTGCCATCCACTTGAGTACATGCTCTTTCTGAACATCATCGACAAGGTGTACCGCTGTGTGTCTGCCAAAGAAACCTAGTTATGTAGCCTGTCCAGTAGCAGAAGTTGTCATTTGTCTTTGCATAGGATGTGACGTTGCTTCACAAGTGCTTTCACAAATATTACCACCTACCCCACGTACACCTTGAACACCAAGCCTAATTCCCCTTCCACCACGGCCTCGCTTTTCCCCATACATTTTGCTCAGATAGTGTGGTAGGAGCACAGTAATAGCAAAAAAAATTTGATTTTAAACTCTGCACCACCTCTGCAAACAGCTGAATTTCAGTGACAGTAATTTCAATTGAAATTGGCGTGTTGTATCATGCTAGTCACAGAAAAAAGAATTGTTTGTATGTGGATGAGGCCTGTATGACAAATAAGTTATGCTACAAACAATTTGAAATTCAATTCCCCTACTGTATGATGCTAGGAATAGAAGAATTTTTTGTCACCTAGTTTCATACTATATAGTGTTGTGCAGACTAGATGCTCTTCCTTCTTCTATCAGCAAAGCAGGGGCTGCGGTGTGTCAGTGAAGATTGAGATAATTAGGAAAACCAGCTCATTGGCACATGACTAAGTATCAAAATCATATATGAGCCCTCAAATGACAACTTCTCAAACTGATTACTCTCTGTATATGTGTGGGCGCCAAACTTAATTATTGCTATGATTGCAGGAAAACATAGATTTGCTTATGATATCTCATCAAAGGTTTCCTCTCAGGTTTTGTATGATTTAATTTTTTTAAAATTCAAGTTCCTACAATATTAGATCCTTTCAGTGAAGATTTAGAAGAGAATTTTGCTAATTTGACTCATCAAGGATGGAGAAGATTTACACCTGGTAGGAGATTCTTATTGTCATATTACATCATTCTTATCATTGTATGGGTCAGGTTCCTATAAGGTGTCAGGCTCAGGATGTCACCATCTATTTCTCCATGGAGAAGTAAGAGTATTTAGAAGGACACAAAGATCTGTACAAGGATGTCATGATGGAGGTTACCAAGCCCCTCACATCACCAGGTAATGTACTCGATTAAAAACATGGCATATTATCTGTTTCTAAAGAATGAATTTAGTCCCTTAATGTGTTTCCAGTTGTATCCAGTGAGAGGACAACACCAGAGAGATGTCCCCGTCCTCTTCTTCAACAGGACTGTAAACAAGAAGATCCCAATGTTCCTCAGGATCATCAGGTAGATGGAGAGGTATCATGAGATCTCCCATATGATGTGTAGGCAGCTGTGAAGGTCTTGTGTTCAGTTTTGTTTTATCCACCAGTATTTTTATGGTTTATATTTTTGTAGTGAGAAGGATGGAAATGGCAGGATTAGAGCTGATCATAGATGTGACTTCTCCACCTGTCTGTGACTTTTAAAATATTTGTTTCAGGATAAAGATCTGCTCCATATTAATACTACAGAGTTGCATGTGACGAGTGATGAGCAGTGTAAAGAGGAGATTCCTACAGATAACAGCACAGGTGAGTCGGGACCACTAAATGCAGAGAAGTCCGATTCTTTTGAGACCCTGATTGTTAAAATTATGTGTTTGATTTATTTTCGTGTATGTGACAGATTTTGAAAACTTTTTAAAATGTATTTGTATTGTTAAAATTGAAATACTGTCTTCTTACAACACGGAAAAATAAAATCCATGGCTTGTCTCCAAGTGTGAATTCTACACCCAATCACCAGCCACAGGAGACTTTAATTTCATTTTGCTTTTCAGCAAATATGTTACCAATGCTTAATTCCTCTTTATTAAAAATTAGATTTTATTTCCATATATTAAATTATATTAAATTAAAAGGCATTTGATTGTCGCATACAGAAAACCGCAACAATTAAAAGTAATTGCAATGGGCCAAGATAATATATGGCAGCAGAAAAGATGCATTGTTAACCGCAGTGGTCAGTGATCAGTGAAATGTTGTTCCACCAAGAAGATGAAATCTAGATATCAACAAGGTACCTGTGGGCAACATTGGAGGAAAAGCTTTAGGGTATTGGTTAGGATAGTGTGCTGTATTCTGTTATTTTGATTCATGCTGAACTTCAAAGTAACAGAGGAACTCCTAGAGAAATGGTTTAGAATAAGTGGCTGAAGAGGAGACACATTACAAAGCCCTGTTTCCATACATCTTGATTTGCGCCAGTCCTTACCAGTCCTCATTTCAAGGCCAAGATGAATTGACTCATTCAGTTTGATTTTTGATCGAAGATCGAGCTTGGCTTATAATATTTGAGTTCATTCCAAAACCTTCAAGCAAACTGTATATTACCATGAGAGCCAGATGGAAGATATAGTAAAGATGCACTTTAGTGTCAGACTTGCAGGTGTTTGAAAACCAAGAGGAAGAAGAAAGTACACCAATTCTGGAGAATCTGTTTTTAAATGCTCAAATGAATAAACAATCAGTTAAGCTGTAAAACAAATTGTTAAAAAGTCCCATAGTGATAAGAGTCCATAACGAATCGGACACAGAAGAAGATGGCAAGCTGGCCGATTTGATTTGAGAACTTATATTTTCAAGTAGAAGAAGCCACAAGAAAGTCCTGAACTTCTTGAGCTAAAGTAGGCCAACAGAAATGTTAAATAGAACCCAATGATTTATGCATACCTGGATGTTTGGCCAACTTGAGGAAAAGCTCCACTGATGGAATATTTTTTCTTTGAATCTATTGAACGATGATCTTTCTGGGCAGGATATCATGGATGAGTACAATAGTCTCTTGCATAATTCGTTTGGGCATGGTAATGAATGAAGGGTCAGTAGCTTGGTCTGTAGGGTCCAAGCTTTTACATTTTTGTTCAGTAGGAAAAGAGACAAATGAAAAGTAGTAGAACAAGACCCCTTAAATAACCACCTCTATTAGTTATCAAGTTTAAATTGCATCGTAAAAGATAGACTATCACATACAATATATATTACAATATAAGGTCAAAAACATCGACATATAAAACTACCAGATTATTGTCATACTAGTCAACAAAGTCTATAGGGGGGTAAAGGGTATGTATTGGCTCTCACTGACCCTACATAACCACGAAGGTTGACACTGTAATATGTCGATTTGGCACTCTCACTCAACATGGGCTGCCCATAAATGACCCTATTGTGGCGTCCCCTAAAACAGAGGTCCCCAACTCCAGTCCTCAAGGCCCACCAACAGGTCATGTTTTCAGGATTTCCTTTGTATAGCACAGGTGATGCAATTATTACCTGGGCAAGACTAAGGAAATCCTGAAAACATGACCTGTTGGTGGGCCTTGAGGACTGGAGTTGGGGACCTCTGCCCTAAAACACCACCACCATCACCCATATAAAGTGCTAAAGTGCTTGCAAATGGTAGGAAAAATACACATTTGCGTGTTTTTTTTTGGTCCTACTTAAAGGAAGTAACATTTTAATGCATAAATATGCAAACAGCTGTTTGGTCTCATTCAAATAGAACTGATAAGAATTGGTCTCACTCAAGTAGATACAAAGACACCAGACATTATTCAAATTCAGCTAGATAAATTGCTGAAGTGCATATGAATGACAATGTTATTTATCTGGTTGTGTAGTCCTAAGGGTACCGTCACACTATACCATTTCGATCGCTACGACGGTACGATTCGTGATGTTCCAGCGATATCGTCACGATATCGCTGTGTCTGACACGCAGCAGCGATCAGGGATCCTGCTGAGAATCGTACGTCGTAGCAGATCGTTTAGAACTTTCTTTCATCGCTGGATCTCCCGCTGTCATCGCTAGATCGGTGTGTGTGACACCGATCTAGTGATCTAGCGATGCGATCCAGCGATGCGTTCGCTTGTAACCAGGGTAAACATCGGGTAACTAAGCGCAGGACCGCGCTTAGTAACCCGATGTTTACCCTGGTTACAAGCGTAAAACTAAAAAAAAAAAACAAACAGCACATACTTACATTCTGGTGTCCGTCAGGTCCCTTGCCGTCTGCTTCCCGCACTGTGACTGCCGGCCGTAAAGTGAAAGCAGAGCACAGTGGCTGTGCTTTCACTTTCACTTTACGGCCGGCAGTCACAGTGCGGGAAGCAGACGGCAAGGGACCTGACGGACACCAGAATGTAAGTATGTGCTGTTTGTTTTTTTTTAGTTTTACGCTTGTAACCAGGGTAAACATCGGGTTACTAAGCGCGGTCCTGCGCTTAGTTACCCGATGTTTACCCTGGTTACCCAGGGACCTCGGCATCGTTGGTCGCTGGAGAGCTGTCTGTGTGACAGCTCCCCAGCGATCACACTATGATTTACCTACGATCACGGCCAGGTCATATCGCTGGTCGTGATCGTAGGTAAATCGTATAGTGTGACGGTACCCTTAGTCAATGAGAGAGTAACAGCTGAATGCATGAATGTACACCCAGACAACAATCTGTTCAAATGAGCACAAAAGCAGCAGACAATAATAAGATTCAACTTAACCATAAACCCACTGCAGGATCTGGGTACGGTTAATATTTAGTGATGAACAAATACATTTGGCACTATTTGTTACTCGCACGAATAGTACGGTATGTTACTTGGTGAGTAATTAGATATTCGCCAAGGTATATTTGAGTGACCCGCCCAGCACGTTTGGCGCTTTATTTGCAGCTAATGAACATGCTGGGCTTGCTTGCCAATCACAGTAATGCTGGCGCCATCTTTGGTGTGGCATACTGTGATTGGCTGGCCTTATAGTGCCATCTTGCACATATTACAGCCAGAAACTGCATAGTGTGAGAGTATGGAGAGTGAAAGCAGCATATAGGGAGAGGTTGTAATTTCAAAAATCTCTTTTAAGAGCTACTAAGGGTGATGATTAGTTCTCTATTAGGTGGAGATAGCGTAGGGAGAGATTTAGTACTAGGGAAGGGCAGGCAACTGGGTGTTGTCATTGCAAGTACATGCTGCAGTTCTCTGCTAGTTTGCATTGTGTTGTATCGTGTAGGAACAGACTGTGGAATTAGGGAAAGAGGCAGGGTTTCATATCCATACAAAACAGCTATTTTTTGACCAAATAATATTAATCAGTACCAGCATATACTACACAAATTTTTTGTAGCTACATAATATTCCTGCATAATAGCATATACTAAACAGTTTTTTTTACAGCTAAATAATATTCTTCAGTGCCAGCATATACTAAACATCTTTTTTAAAAGCTAATTGGTAAATAATATTCCTTGCTTATTGCTGAAATAACCAATGTTTATTTAGCAGTTGTGCAACTGGCGCAAAGCGTGCAGAGAAACGTCACCATTTACCAGTAAGTTCCTTGAGTATGCTGTTCGCGTGTGTCATAAAGGTGATATAATAAAAAATAATTTTCTATTGGTTAAATAAATAGCGTATATTTATCTAGCAGTTGTGCGACTTGCGCAAAGCCTGCAGTGATACGCAAATGCCACTATTTACCAGTGCCACAAATTTTCCTGAACCTGCTGTTAGCGTGTGTCATAAAGACAATGTCCTTTTTTTTACTGTGCTATTGGTTAACAAAATAGTGTATAATTATCTAGCAGTTGTGCGACTGATGGCACATAGCCTGCTGAGATATGCAAACATGACTATTTACCAGTAATTTTCCTGAGACTGCTGTTGCCGTGTAATAAATCTGATTGCTTAAAAAAAAAATTGCCCACACATTGATAGATGCAGTGACTTTGTACATAACATCTCTGTGAGGGTACTTGTGTGAAAAATAAAGCCAGGAAATACATAATGCATTCAATATAAGAATGGGTGACTTAAGGAACGGAGATGCGGATGTGGTGGTGCCCACCAAGGCCGTGAGACAAATCAGAAGGTGAGTTTATGTCGCTCCAGCTTCCTGTCAAATTTTGGTCTGCGCACTACACCACTGTCAAACCCAGTCATGTTCGAGGATGTTGTGGATTGAATGGCAGACAAAGGATCCAGTGTGTTAACAAGGACCACCACAAAGTCTTCCGCACGGTCCAGTTCCAGTATCCAAGAGGCTGGGCCTCACAATCCTCAACCTGGTCCTCCTTCCTTCCCTCATCAAGAGTCCCAGGAGACATATGACCCCAATCCTGGCCACTCTGAGAAACTGTTTACGTTCCCTTGTAATTATTGAGGCATCTCAACGTGCACTATTAAAGAGAATCATAAGGAGGTGGAATGCAGTGATGCACAAACATTTGAGCACCCACGTCCAGGAGAAAGCCACACTGGGGAAGGTCAATTCATATCTGAAGAGGTGGAGGATAATCATGATACACAGTTGCCATCAGTTCAGCCTAAAGTCGCAACTCAGGAGTATCAGATTGATGAATTGGAAGAAGACGTAGCCAATGATAAGGCCATTGATCCAACCTAGCATGGTGGCACACATAGCGAGCACAGCAGGGCAGAGAGGGATGGATCCATGGCACAAAAACGGGCAAGAAGAGGTAGTGGTTTGTGCAGAGGGAAAACTCTGTCAACTGTTCGACAGAGCCCCCCCACTCAGGTAGATAACAGGTCAAGGATGCTTTGTTCGCTTGTATGGCAGTTTTATACTAAGTGTTCTTCAGACAAAACAACTGTAATTTGCAGCATCTGCCACACCAAGCTAAGAGGCTAGAACATTGCCAACCTGAGCACTACCAGCAAACAGAAGAACATGGCAGCCAAGCATCCTAGTAGGTGGGCAGAATGCCTGGGTACAAAATCTGTGCCTGAGGGTGAAATCACTGCCCCTTCCCCTGTGTTACTGCCTTCCCAATGTGTTGTTTAGGAAGCAGGTGCTGATGTCTCCTGCCCACAACCTGCAGTTGCACAGACACAACAATCAGCAACCAGATCCACCTTGTCCCAGCACAGTGTTCAGTTGTCCCTGCCCCACACGTTTCACAGGAAGCAGAACTATTCACCCACAGTCCCAAATGCTAAACACCCAGATTGCTAGCCCTGAAAATGTTGATGTGCTGACTTGTGGGAACTGCGTTTTTCCACGACCTTTTGGCAGTGGCAGCCCCACAGTACTCGATTCCCAGCCACCACTATTTTTCCTGGTCTGCTTTTCCCACATTATATAAGCACGTGTTACATAATATCATCCATGCTCTGGCCAATGCAGTCACAAGGTAGGTCTACCTAAGCACTGACACGTGGACAAGTTCTTATAGACATTGACACAACATTTCCCTGACTGCACAATGGGTGAACATGGTGGAGTCTGAGACAGAGTCAGAGGCTGGAACATCACACATCTTGCCCAACTTCCATCATGGCTTCAGTTTCCTCATATTCTAGTTCCTGTCTCTCCTCCTCCTCAGTTAAATTAACCTTCCCATGACTCCCCAGCTGTGAGCTGTACAGCACTGCCTTGGTGAAGTGGCAGCACGCTCTGCTGAAGTTCATCTGTTTAGGTGAAAAAGCTCACAATGCAGCAGAGCTGTGGAAAAGGATATAAGACCAGAACGATAAGTGGCTCTCCCCACTGAACCTCCAACCAGGTCTGGTTGTGTGCCATAATGGGTGTAACTTGGTGGCTTTAAAGCTCGGCAAGCTGGTACACATTCCATGCATGGACCACGTGCTGAACTTGGTTGTACAGTGGTTTTTAAAAACATACCCTGACTTGCTGGACCTACTTGACATGGTGTGCCCTGTCAGTGCTCATTTCTGAAAGTCCTCTCAGGCTTTCGCCGGTCTGACTGCACTGTAGCAGGGCTTTAATTTGCCTTGTCACTGACTGATTTGTGACCTGCCCACATGCTGGAGTTCAACCTTTCATATTCCAATCCCAGCATCATGCCTGTCCAGCACAGATGGCCTGAAGAGGAGGAGGAGGTGATGCATTGTGAGGAGGAGAGGATGGTTGGTGTTCATCCAAGTGGTGACACTGAACCTTTGACTCTTTGAATTCTGCCACATATGGCACAGTTCATGTCCAGATGCCTTTCCAAGACCCTCTCGTGAAAGACATTCTGTACATCATGAAATACTGGTTGTGCACCTTTCTTGACCTACAGTACAAGGAGAAATTTCCGTCCCTCATGTCTGAGGCAGACATGCCCTTTTTTGTGCATGCATGCCATAGTGTAAAGCGCTGTGGAATATGTTGGTGCTATATAAATAAAATTATTATTATGATTAGTGCCTTCGTTGAAGAGTTGCTGAAATGATCACCCTCAGACAATGCTGCTGGCAGAGGTACCTGCTCTTTTCACCCACAGGGATTGCAGGGGAGGCAGACGCACACCAGGTGCATCTCGGCAGGGGTGTGGGGGGAGAAATGTCCACCAACTGGGGACATTTTCATGAAACCGTCACATCAGCAAGGGCTATCTGTAGGTGTAACTATGACAGGGAGGGAGAAGTTGACCAAGATGGTGAAGGAGTACTTAAGTGACCATACAGCATCCTTCCTGATTCTTCAGTTCCCTTAGCTATTGTTTGTCCAAACTGCACACCTAGCCCGACCTCTCCTTGTATGCCTTGGGGGTGCTGCCATGCCCTTCCGCAAGTGTGTTGTCAGAACGGGTTTTTAGTTCTGCCAGTGCAATCATAACAGATAGGCGCACATGGCTGTCAATGGAAAATGCAGACAGAATGACTCTTCTAAAATTGAAGAAGGGCTGAATTTCCTCCAACTTTGCAAGCCCTACGGATGACAGCAACTCAACGTAAATGCAGCCCAATTGTTCTTTTTTGGAAGTTGTTTTAACATCTATCCCTTACAATCCAAACCCATTTAGTTCTGGAAATAACGTCCTACTCCTCTTGCTTCTGCAACAAGTAATTAGTGGTCATATATGTATACCACATGTGGGTAATGTTTTTAAATTTGTAAACCTTTATACCTTGTGCAATGGTGAAACTTGTACTCCCTATCTCTAGCAATTCTAATAACTGCAAAATGTATTGTGAGGTCCCCATCACGGTCTCTTTCGGCATGTATGATACAGACCCCTTGGGTAATTTTTGGAAACATTTTACATTGTGCAATGGTCACATTTTTACTGTCAATCTCTATATATTATATTATAATTTTTTTATTGTGTTTCCTTTCTCACAGCATCTGTAAAGGGAACCTGTCAGCAGGATTATGCACAGTAGCCTACAGACAGTGTCATGTCGGACTCGTTATACTGATTAAAATGATAGTGCCAGCCGTGGCACCTGATCTGAAGCAAAATCGCATGTCTTGTGTGCCAATAATACATTTTATTCAGGTTATTCACCTAGAGAAAAAAAAACAATTTGAAAATGGTGCCTGCCACGCCTACTCATTAGCAGCTATGCAGTTATCGGTGTGTAGCTGTAATCCGATAGCTGCTATTGCGCAAGTGGCGCCATCTTGGAAGAGGAATTTTTTCTTCTCCAGTAAGATGGAGTTTTCGCAGTAGCAGCTACAGGATCACTGCTAGACACACCGATAGTTGCTAATGCACAGGCCCTGAGGGTGCCATTTTCAAATTGTTTTTTTTTTCCTCTAGCTGAATAACCTGCTGGCCCTCTGAAAATGTCATCGAGGACCGCATATTGACATGGCGGTGGACGTGGTAATGGTGGCTGGAGAAGTCCAAAATTCAAATGGGCATGTTTTAGCTGGAATTGTAAAGTGCTGGGGAATGTGTATTCCACTATCTAGCTAACAATTTTGAATGAGAAAGGGACCTTCCCACCTTAAGACACGGAATCTCATTAACACAGAACTGAAATTAAAGATTAAAGAACAACCACAAGACTGATTTCATCAACCAAGGAATCATTTTAATCAGTATAACGGCACCAACCTGACAATTTTTGTAGGTTACTGTGCATAATCCTGCTGACAGGTTCCCTTTAAAGATACTGTAAACATGTATCTGTTTGCCTAATGTTGATTTTTGGGTCTGCACTTGGACATTGTGGAACATCATTGCATTAATATGCTCCACACACATGTTCAGGTTTCAGCGTTACACAGAATAATAACATGAGTAATGAAACTTGCTCTATATACAGCTCTGGCAAAAATTAAGAGACCACCACATCAAAACCCTGTCATGGGCAGCCCAATCTCCAGACCTGAACTCCATTGAAAACCTCTGGAATGTAATCAAGAGGATGATGGATACTCACAACCATCGCACAAAAAAAAGTACATTTTTGCTCCAGGAGCAGTGTGAAAGACTGGTGGGAAGCATGCCAAGATGCATGAAAGCTGTTTTTAAAAATCATGGTTATTCCACAAAATATTGATTTCTTAATTCTTCCTTAGTTAAAACATTAGTGTTGATGTTTCTAAATGATTATGAACTTGTTTTCTTTCCATTATTTGAGATCTGAAAGCACTGGGGGGGAGGCGGGGGGAGGATTAATGTTGATCATTTCTCCTTTTCAGAAAAAAAACCAAAATGTATTGCTATTTATTGTCAGAAGTTTGTAGACTAAAAGAACAATTTACAATTTACTCAAAAATATACCTATAAAGAGAAAAATCAGACAAACTGAACATTTTGCAGTGGTCTCTTAATTTTTGCCAGAGCTGTATATTCGAAAATCTTACCCACACATCCCTTTATAAAGGGAAATTCAACATAACACCTCTGTTGTCATACACCATATACTGCTGGCATACGCAGCACCCCAGTAGGTGGGTGAAACACCTGGGTACAAAATCTGTGTCTGAGGGTGAAACCACTGACCTTTCCCCTGTGTTATGTCCTTCCCGATCTGCTCTCCAGGAAGCAGGCGCTGATGCCTCTTGCCTATAACCTGCAGTTACACAGACACAACAGTCAGCAACCACATCCAGTTTGTTGTCCCTGCGCAGCGTTCAGTTGTCCCTCATCAGCATATATTTCTCTTCCCAAATTGTGAGTTAGATAGGGCATACATGTTCGTTAGCACTTTACATTGTCAAAGCTGGACAAAGACCATTCCAGATTTTTCCAGGCTCCTAAATGAGACTTGTTTCTTTATTTAACCCCTTAGTGACAGAGCCAATTTGGTACTTAATGACCGAGCCAATTTTTGCAATTCTGACCACTGTCACTTTATGAGGTTATAACTCTGGAACGCTTCAACGGATCCCGCTGATTCTGAGATTGTTTTTTCGTGACATATTGTACTTCATGTTAGTGGTAACATTTCTTCGATATTACTTGTGATTTTTTATGAAAAAAACGGAAATATGGCGAAAATTTTTAAAATTTTGCAATTTTCAAACTTTGTATTTTTATGCCCTTAAATCAGAGAGATATGTCACGAAAAATAGTTAATAAATAACATTTCCCACATGTCTACTTTACATCAGCACAATTTTGGAAACAAATTTTTTTTTTTGTTAGGGAGTTATAAGGGTTAAAAGTTGACCAGCAATTTCTCATTTTTACAACACCATTTTTTTTTAGGGACCACATCACATTTGAAGTCATTTTGAGGGGTCTATATGATAGAAAATAATGAAGTGTGACACCATTCTAAAAACTACACCCCTCAAGGTTCTCAAAACCACATTCAAGAAGTTTATTAACCCTTTACGTGCTTCACAGGAACTGAAACAATGTGGAAGGAAAAAATGAACATTTAACTTTTTTTTGCAAACATCTTAATTCAGAACCATTTTTTTTATTTTCATAAGTGTAAAAACAGAAATGTAACCATAAATTTTGTTATGCAATTTCTCCTGAATACGCCAATACCCCATATGTGGGGGTAAACCACTGTTAGGGCGCACCGCAGAACTTAGAAGTGAAGGAGCGCCGTTTGACTTTTTCAATGCAGAATTGGCTGGAATTGAGATCGGACGCCATGTCACGTTTAGAGAGCCCCTGATGTGCCTAAACAGTGGAAACTCCCCACAAGTGACACCATTTTGGAAACTAGACCCCTTAAGGAACTTATCTAGATGTGTGGCGAGCACTTTGAACCCCCATGTGCTTCACAGAAGTTTATAACGTAGAGCCGTGAAAAAAAAAATTTGCATTTTTTCTACAAAAATGATCTTTTTGCCCACAAGTTTTTATTTTCACAAGGGTAACAGGAGAAATTAGACCACTAAAGTTGTTGTTCGATTTCTCCTGAGTACGTCGATACCCAATATGTGGGGGTAAACCACTGTTTGGGTGCACCGCAGAGCTTGGAAGTGAAGGAGCGCCGTTTGACTTTTTCAATGTAGAATTGGCTGGAATTGAGATTGGACGCTATGTCGCGATTGGAGAGCCCCTGATGTGCCTAAACAGTGGAAACCCCCCACAAGTGACACCATTTTGGAAACTAGACCCCTTAAGGAACTTATGTAGATGTGTGGTGAGCACTTTGAACCCCCAAGTGCTTCACAGAAGTTTATAACGTAGAGCCGTGAAAATAAAAAATCGCTTTTGTTTACACAAAAATGATCTTTTCGCCCACAAATTCTTATTTTCACAAGGGTAACAGGAGAAATTAGACCACAAAAGTTGTTGTGCGATTTCTCCTGAATACGTCGATACCCCATATGTGAGGGTAAACCACTGTTTGGGCGCACCGCAGAGCTTGGAAGTGAAGGAGCGCCGTTTTACTTTTTCAATGTAGAATTGGCTGGAATTGAGATTGGACGCTATGTCGCGTTTGGAGAGCCCCTGATGTGCCTAAACAGTGGAAACCCCCCACAAGTGACACCATTTTGGAAACTAGACCCCTTAAGGAACTTATCTAGATGTGTGGCGAGCACTTTGAACCCCCATGTGCTTCACAGAAGTTTATAACGTAGAGCCGTGAAAAAAAAAAATCGCATTTTTTCTACAGAAATGATATTTTTGCCCACAAATTATTATTTTCACACGGGTAACAGGAGAAATTAGACCACAAAACTTGTTGTGCAATTTCTCCTGAGTACGCTGATACCCAATATGTGGGGGTAAACTACTGTTAGGGCGCACCGCAGAGCTTGGAAGAGAAGGAGTGCCGTTTTACTTTTTCAATGTAGAATTGGCTGGAATTGAGATTGGACGCCATGTCGCGTTTGGAGAGCCCCTGATGTGCCTAAACAGTAGAAATCCCCCACAAGTGACCCCATTTTGGAAACTAGACCCCTTAAGGAACTTATCTAGATGTGTGGCGAGCACTTTGAACCCCCATGTGCTTCACAGAAGTTTATAACGTAGAGCCGTGAAAAAAAAAATTTGCATTTTTTCTACAAAAATGATCTTTTTGCCCACAAATTTTTATTTTCACAAGGGTAACAGGAGAAATTAGACCACTAAAGTTGTTGTTCGATTTCTCCTGAGTACGTCGATACCCAATATGTGGGGGTAAACCACTGTTTGGGTGCACCGCAGAGCTTGGAAGAGAAAGAGTGCCGTTTTACTTTTTCAATGTAGAATTGGCTGGAATTGAGATCGGACGCCATGTCGCGTTTGGAGAGCCCCTGATGTGCCTAAACAGTAGAAATCCCCCACAAGTGACCCCATTTTGGAAACTAGACCCCCCATGGAACTTATCTAGATGTGTGGTGAGAACCTTGAATGCCCAAGTGCTTCACAGAAGTTTATAATGCAGAGTCGTGAAAATAAAAAATATTTTTTTTTCCACAAAAAAGATATTGTAGCCCCCAAGTTTTTATTTTCACAAGGGTAACAGGAGAAATTGGACTGCAATAGTTGTTGTCCTATTTATCCCGGTTACGCTGATGCGCCATATGTGGGGGTAAACCACTGTTTGGGCGCACAGCAGAGCTCGGAAGGGAAGGAGCGCCTTTTTGGAATGCAGACTTTGATAGAATGGTCTGTGGGCATTATGTTGCGAGTGGAGAGCCCCTGATATACCTAAACTGTAGTAACCCCCCACAAGTGACCCCATTTTGGAAACTAGACCCCCCAAGGAACTTATATAGATGTGTGGTGAGAACTTTGAATGCCCAAGTGCTTCACAGAAGTTTAGAATGCAGAGTCGTGAAAATAAAAAAAATTTTTTTCACAAAAAAGATTTTGTAGCCCCCAAGTTTTTATTTTCACAAGGGTAACAAGAGAAATTGGACCCCAGAAGTTGTTGTCCAATTTATCCCGAGTACGCTGATGCCCCATAAGTGGGGGTAACCCACTGTTTGGGCGCACGGCAGAGCTCAGAAGGGAGGGAGCACCATTTGACTTTTTGAGCGCAAAATTGGCTGTCGTGTTTGGAGACCCCCTGATGTACCTAAACAGTGGAAACCCCCCAATTCTAGCTCCAACCCTAACCCCAACACACCCCTAACCCTAATCCCAACCTGATCCATAATCCTAATCACTAACCATAAACATAATCACAACCCTTACCCCAAAACAACCCTAATGTCAACCCTAACCATAACCCTAATCAAAACCCTAAATCCAACACACCCCTAATCCTAATCTCAACCCTAGCCTCAAACCTAACCCTAATCCCAATACACCCCTAATCACAACCCTAACCTTAACCCTAATCCCAAACCTAACCCTAATCCCAAGCGTAACCCTAATGCCAACCCTAACCCTAATACCAACCCTAATCCAAACCCTAACCCTAATCCCAGCTCTAACCCTAACTTTAGCCCCAACCCTAGCCCTAACCTTAGCCCCAACCCTAACCCTAACCCTAAGGCTACTTTCACACTTGCGTCGTTTGGAATTCCGTCGCAATCCGTCGTTTTGGACAAGAAACGGATCCTGCAAATGTGCCCGCAGGATGCGTTTTTTGCCCATAGACTTGTATTGCCGACGGATCGTGACGGATGGCCACACGTCGCGTCCGTCGTGCACTGGATCAGTTGTGTTTTGGTGGAGCGTCGGCACAAAAAAAGTTCAATGAAACTTTTTTTGTACGTCGCATCCGCCATTTCTGACCGCGCATGCATGGCCGTAACTCCGCCCCCTCCTCCCCAGGACATAGATTGGGCAGCGGATGCGTTGAAAAACTACAGCTGCTGCCCACGTTGTGCACAATTTTCACAACGTGTGTCGGTATGTCGGGCCGACGCATTGCGACGGCCCCGTACCGACGTAAGTGTGAAAGAAGCCTAACCCTAAATTTAGCCCCAACCCTAACCCTAAATTTAGTCCTAACCCTAGCCCTACCCCTAACCCTACCCCTAACCCTAACCCTACCCCTACCCCTAACCCTACCCCTAACCCTACCCCTAACCCTACCCCTAACCCTAACCCTACCCCTAACCCTAACCCTAATTTTAGCCCCAACTGCTGTTCTCCTGCCGGCCGGCAGATGGTGACAGATGGCGGGCGCACTGGGCATGCGTCCGCCATGTTCTTCTGCCGGCGGCCAGGAGGAGCAGCAAGAGGATCCAGGGACCTAGGTGAGTATGCTAAGGTCCCCGAATCCCCCTATTTCTCTGTCCTCTGATGTGCGATCACATCAGAGGACAGAGAATTACACTTTACTTTTTTTGTTTTTTTTGCGGTCACCGGTAAACAGTTAATTACCGGCGATCGCAAAACAGGGGTCGGTAATACCGACCCCGATCATTCTCCCGGTGCCGGCCGGCGGGCGCACTGCGCATGCGCCCGCCATTTTGAAGATGGCGGCGCCCACCGGGAGACACGAGGAGCATCGGGGGAGCTAGGTGAGTATTGAGGGGCCACCTGGGACCCCTTTTCTCTGTCCTCCGATGTGCGATCACATCGGAGGACAGAAAAATTAAAAAGAGATCGCTTTTTTTTTTTTGCGATCGCCGGTAAACGGTTAATTACCGGCGATCGCAAATGCGGGGTGGGTTAAAAACCCCCCGAATCATGTTCTCTGGGGTCTCGGCTACCCCCGGCAGCCGAGACCCCGGAGAAAATCAGCCTCTGGGGGGCGCTATGGACTTTTTCCACAGCGCCGTTAATTAACGGCGCTGTGGTTTAAGTACCCTTAGCGGCCGCCGTTAAAAGGCGTATCGGCGGTCGCTAAGGGGTTAAACTATCGCTTCCTTTTAATCTTATAAATTTTCTTTTTAAAAAAATGGTGGTGGGGTATTGGCCAGTTTCTGTACATTTTAATCATGTCAAAGAGACTGGATGAATACGCTCCACAGACCTATTCAGGCCGTAGCCTTAGGCTGGGTTCACACTGCGTTAGCAGAAGCCAGTTCAACACATATGCTAACGGGCTGCTGTAACGCAAGTGCCGGCGTTTGCATCACGCTAGTGCAGATAGAGCATCTGCTAGCTCTATCTGCGCTAGCAGTGACGGACCCGGAAATGCTGCAGCCCGCGTCTCAGGGTCCGTCACTCAATGACGGCACATCCCTAGCGCACGCCCATTGTGGGCTTGCGCTAGCGATGCGTCCGACATTGCTTTCAATGGCGGCGTTAATGGACTATGTTACACCGCGTTATGCCGCGGTGTAACGTAGTCCGTTTAAGGTACCACCATAACGCAATGTGAACCCAGCCTTACACATATTGGAACATGTTCATTGCCACGCTAAGGCCTTTACCTGAGCTCTTTAGTACTGCCTGTCATCTGAGTAATACACTCCACAGACCTTGGTACTCTCTGGGACATATCCTGTAATTACTCCATTGTTGCTCAAAACCATGAAAAAAAAAAAAATTCTGCCTGGTTGGGTAGTTTCCAGAACAAGTGCATAGGCGTCTGCAGATTGGTCAATAGTACTCCTGTATCTTTCCCTAGAGGAGGCTGCTTCTAAGTAGAATGAGGCTTGCACATGTTCCTGATATGGGTTTCAGGCCTGACAGACTGACCACAATACAGGCCCTCGCTAGCATGTACTGTATTCAGAATTTAATTCTAATGTTTTTGGTGTCTGGTAGAATCCAATTTACTGACATTGACCATACAGTTCCCCCAACTCCCGTATTATATTCGCCTTACAGTGGCTTCACCTGCGATGACAGTGGCTCCATTGGGATCCGGTGGCCAAAGCGAACTGTGGAGCTCACAAAACTCTGGTTTCATGGCACCTGCTGGCCCTCTGAAAATGTCAACAAGGACTGTATATTGACATGGCTTTGGACGAGGTAGTGGTGGCTGGAGAAGTCCAAAATTCAAATGCGCATGTTTTAGCTGGAATTGTAAAGTGCTGGGGAATATGTATTCCACTATCTAGCTAACAATTTTGACTGAGGGAGGGACCTTCCAAATGTAGAAGGAAAATTTAAAGCCAAAACGATCTGTGTCAACTTATGCTAAAGGGGAGGTATAATTTTTTTTAATTTACATGTAATTATGATGGGAAAAAAATGTTTCTTAGCATTTTTCTCTTTAAAAAAAATATTTTGGTTAGGTAGGTTTTCTTATAAATCCATAAAACCGGCGCAATAGTCTGACAACATTATTGACAGATACCATACAGTGGGGGAAAAAAGTATTTAGTCAGCCAGCAATTGTGCAAGTTCTCCCACTTAAAAAGATGAGAGAGGCCTGTAATTGATATCATAGGTAGACCACAACTATAAGAGTGAAAATTAGAAAGCAAATCCAGAAAATCACCTTGTCTGATTTTGCAAGATTTATTTTGCAAATTATGGTGGAAAATAAGTATTTGGTCACCTGAAAACATGCAAGATTTCTGGCTCTCACAGACCTGTAACTTCTTCTTTAAGAGGCTCCTCTGTCCTCCACTCATTACCTGTAGTAATGGCACCTGTTTGAACTTATCAGTATAAAAGACTCATGTCCACAACCTTAAACATTCACGCTCCAAACTCCACTATGGTGAAGACCAAAGAGCTGTCAAAAGACACTGCCTTCCAGGTGCGATGATCAAGGATGTGACCGATAGGATACCAAAGCTCTTCAGCTCCAAGGACGTCCACCCATTTCTTCTGATACATGTTGGCACCAATGACACAGCAAGGAAGGACCTACCGACAATCTGCAAGGACTTTGAAGAGTTGGGGAAGAAAGTAAAGGAACTGGATGCACAGGTAGTTTTTTCTTCTATCCTTCCAGTAGACGGGCATGGCACCAGGAGATGGAACAGGATCCTTGATGCAAACAACTGGCTAAGACGATGGTGCAGACAACAAGGATTCAGATTTCTGGACCACGGTGTGAATTACTTGTGAATTACTTGACTCCTCGCCAGAGACGGACTACACCTCAACAAACCTGGGAAACACACATTCGCCAGAAGACTCGCTACACTCATCAGGAGGGCGTTAAACTAGAAGAAAAGGGGACGGGAAGAAAAACATTAGACTCGAACAAAGAAGACCCAGGAAAACATACTCAGAAGGGAGGTAAGAACATTTCTAAAGCAATCCACAGCGAGGAGATTGGAACAAAACAAAATCCTCTAAACTGCATGCTCGCAAACGCCAGAAGCCTGACAAACAAGATGGAAGAACTAGAAGCAGAAATATCTACAGGTAACTTTGACATAGTGGGAATAACCGAGACATGGTTAGATGAAAGCTATGACTGGGCAGTTAACTTACAGGGTTACAGTCTGTTTAGAAAGGATCGTAAAAATCAGAGAGGAGGAGGGGTTTGTCTCTATGTAAAGTCTTGTCTAAAGTCCACTTTAAGGGAGGATATTAGCGAAGGGAATGAGGATGTCGAGTCCATATGGGTCGAAATTCATGGAGGGAAAAATGGTAACAAAATTCTCATTGGGGTCTGTTACAAACCCCCAAATATAACAGAAATCATGGAAAGTCTACTTCTAAAGCAGTTAGATGAAGCTGCAACCCATAATGAGGTCCTGGTTATGGGGGACTTTAACTACCCGGATATTAACTGGGAAACAGAAACCTGTGAAACCCATAAAGGCATCAGGTTTCTGCTAATAACCAAGAAAAATTATCTTTCACAATTGGTGCAGAATCCAACCAGAGGAGCAGCACTTTTAGACCTAATACTATCTAATAGACCTGACAGAATAACAAATCTGCAGGTGGTCGGGCATCTAGGAAATAGCGACCACAATATTGTACAGTTTCACCTGTCTTTCACTAGGCGGACTTGTCAGGGAGTCACAAAAACACTGAACTTTAGGAAGGCGAAGTTTGACCAGCTTAGAGATGCCCTTAATCTGGTAGACTGGGACAATATCCTCAGAAATAAGAATACAGATAATAAATGGAAAGTGTTTAAGAACATCCTAAACAGACACTGTAAGCGGTTTATACCTTGTGGAAATAAAAGGACTAGAAATAGGAAAAACCCAATGTGGCTAAACAAAGAAGTGAGACAGGCAATTAACAGTAAAAAGAAAGCATTTGCACTACTAAAGCAGGATGGCACCATTGAAGCTCTAAAAAACTATAGGGAGAAAAATACTTTATCTAAAAAACTAATTAAAGCTGCCAAAAAGGAAACAGAAAAGCACATTGCTAAGGAGACTAAAACTAATCCCAAACTGTTCTTCAATAGGGTTGAGCAAAACGGGTCGGCCATTTTCAGAAGTCGCCGACTTTTGGCAAAGTCGGGTTTCATGAAACCCGACCCGACCCCTGTGTGGGGTCGGCCATGAGGTCGGCGATCTTCTGAATCTGGTATCGGAATTCCGATACCGAGTTCCGATATGTTTGCAATATCGGAAATCGGTATTGGAATCCATATTTAAGTGTAAAATAAAGAATTAAAATAAAAAATATTGCTATACTCACCCTCTGACGCGCCCTGGTACTAACCGGCAGCCTTCCTTCCTTAGAATCAGCGCGTGAAAGACCTTAGATGACGTCGCGGCTTGTGATTGGTCGCGCGACCGCCCATGTGACCGCTCATGCGACCAATCACAAGCCGCGACGTCATCGAAGGTCCTTCAAGCGCTGATTCTTAGGAAGGAAGGCTGCCGGAAAGAAGCAGGGCGCGTCCGAGGGTGAGTATATTCCTATTAGGTATATACTCACCCTCGGACACGCCCTGCTTCTTTCCGGCAGCCTTCCTTCCTAAGAATCAGCGCTTGAAGGACCTTCGGTGACGTCGCGGCTTGTGATTGGTCGCGTGAGCGGTCACATGGGCGGTCGCGCGACCAATCACAAGCCGCGACGTCATCTAAGGTCTTTCACGCGCTGATTCTAAAGAAGGAAGGCTGCCGGTTAGTACCAGGGCGCGTCAGAGGGTGAGTATAGCAATATTTTTTATTTTAATTCTTTATTTTACACTTAAATATGGATCCCAGGGCCTGAAGGAGAGTTTCCTCTCCTTCAGACTCTGGGAACCATTAGAAACCCAATGCACTGCATTGGGTTTCGTGTTTCGGCCGACCCCGACTCTGACTTTTCTATAGGATCGGCCGATTTCACTCGACCCGACTTTTGAGAAAGTCGGGTTTCGTGAAACCCGACCCGATCCTATAAAAGTAAAAGTTGCTCAACCCTATTCTTCAACTATATCAATAGTAAAAGAATAAAAACTGAAAATGTAGGCCCCTTAAAAAATAGTGAGGAAAGAATGGTTGTAGATGACGAGGAAAAAGCTAACATATTAAACACCTTCTTCACGGTATTCACGGTGGAAAATGAAATGCTAGGTGAAATCCCAAGAAACAATGAAAACCCTATATTAAGGGTCACCAATCTAACCCAAGAAGAGGTGTGAAAGCGGCTAAATAAGATTAAAATAGATAAATCTCCGGGTCCGGATGGCATACACCCACGAGTACTAAGAGAACTAAGTAATGTAATAGATAAACCATTATTTCTTATTTTTAGGGACTCTATAGCGACGGGGTCTGTTCCGCAGGACTGGCGCATAGCAAATGTGGTGCCAATATTCAAAAAGGGCTCTAAAAGTGAACCTGGAAATTATAGGCCAGTAAGTCTAACCTCTATTGTTGGTAAAATATTTGAAGGATTTCTGAGGGATGTTATTCTGGATTATCTCAATGAGAATAACTGTTTAACTCCATATCAGCATGGGTTTATGAGAAATCGCTCCTGTCAAACCAATCTAATCAGTTTTTATGCAGAGGTAAGCTATAGGCTGGACCACGGTGAGTCATTGGACGTGGTATATCTCGATTTTTCCAAAGCGTTTGATACCGTGCCGCACAAGAGGTTGGTACACAAAATGAGAATGCTTGGTCTGGGGGAAAATGTGTGTAAATGGGTTAGTAACTGGCTTAGTGATTAAAAGCAGAGGGTGGTTATAAATGGTATAGTCTCTAACTGGGTCGCTGTGACCAGTGGGGCACCGCAGGGGTCGGTATTGGGACCTGTTCTCTTCAACATATTCATTAATGATCTGGTAGAAGGTTTACACAGTAAAATATCGATATTTGCAGATGATACAAAACTATGTAAAGCAGTTAATACAAGAGAAGATAGTATTCTGCTACAGATGGATCTGGATAAGTTGGAAACTTGGGCTGAAAGGTGGCAGATGAGGTTTAGCAATGATAAATGTAAGGTTATACACATGGGAAGAAGGAATCAATATCACCATTACACACTGAACGGGAAACCACTGGGTAAATCTGACAGGGAGAAGGACTTGGGGATCCTAGTTAATGATAAACTTACCTGGAGCAGCCAGTGCCAGGCAGCAGCTGCCAAGGCAAACAGGATCATGGGGTGCATTAAAAGAGGTCTGGATACACATGATGAGAGCATTATACTGCCTCTGTACAAATCCCTAGTTAGACCGCACATGGAGTACTGTGTCCAGTTTTGGGCACCGGTGCTCAGGAAGGATATAATGGAACTAGAGAGAGTACAAAGGAGGGCAACAAAATTAATAAAGGGGATGGGAGAACTACAATACCCAGATAGATTAGCGAAATTAGGATTATTTAGTCTAGAAAAAAGACGACTGAGGTGCGATCTAATAACCATGTATAAGTATATAAGGGGACAATACAAATATCTCGCTGAGGATCTGTTTATACCAAGGAAGGTGACGGGCACAAGGGGGCATTCTTTGCGTCTGGTGGAGAGATGGTTTTTCCACCAACATAGAAGAGGATTCTTTACGTTAG
Organism: Ranitomeya imitator; assembly: GCF_032444005.1. Lineage (NCBI taxonomy): Eukaryota > Metazoa > Chordata > Amphibia > Anura > Dendrobatidae > Ranitomeya > Ranitomeya imitator. Next base: position 378,376,122 of record NC_091283.1, read on the forward strand.
GGCAGTGAGAATCTGGAATTGCTTGCCTGAGAAGGTGGTGATGGCGAGCTCAGTCAAGGGGTTCAAGAGAGGCCTGGATGTCTTCCTGGAGCAGAACAATATTGTATCATACAATTATTAGGTTCTGTAGAAGGACGTAGATCTGGGGATTTATTATGATGGAATATATGCTGAACTGGATGGACAAATGTCTTTTTTTCGGCCTTACTAACTATGTTACTATGTTACTATGACACCAGAAACAAAATTGTAGCCCTGCACCAGGCTGGCAAGACTGAATCAGCAATAAGCAAGCAGCTTGGTGTGATTAAATCAACTGTGGGAGAAATAATAAGAAAATGGAAGACATACAAGACCACTGATAATCTGCCTTGATCTGGGGCACCACGCAAGATCTCACCCCGTGGGGTCAAAATGATCACAAGAACATGAGCAAAAATCCGAGAACCACCTAGTGAATGACCTGCATAGAGTTAGGACCACCTTAACAAAGGCTACCATCAGTAACACACTACGCCGCCATGGACTCAGATCCTGCAGTGCCAGACGTGTTCCCCTGCTTAAGGCAGTACATGTCCGGACCCGTCTGAAGTTTGCTAGAGAGCATTTGTATTATCCAGAGTGTTGGAAAGTATTGGATGAATGTCATATGGTATCATGAAACCAAAGTAAAACTGTTTGGTAGATAAAAAACTTGTCATGTTTGGAGGAGACAGAATGCTGAGTTGCATCCAAAGAACACCATACCTACTGTGAAGCATGGGGGTGGCAACATCATGCTTTGGGGCTGTTTCTCTGCAAATGGAACAGAGCAACTGATCCATGTACATGAAAGAATGTATAGGGCCATGTATCCTGAGATTTTGAGTGCAAACCTCCTTCCATCAGCAAGGGCATTGAAGATGAAACATGGATGGGTCTTTCAGAATGATAATGATCCCAAACACACTGCCAAGGCAATGAAGGAGTGGCTTCATAAGAAGGATCGGAAGGTCCTGGAGTGGCCTAGCCAGTCTCCAGATCTCAACCCCATAGAAAACCTTTGGAGGGAGTTGAAAGTCCGTATTGCCCACATCATTGCTCTAGAGGAGAGACATTGAGGAATAGGCCAACATACCACCAACAGTGTGTGCCAACCTTGTGAAGACTTACAGAAAACATTTGACCTTAGTCATTGCCAACAAAAAGGATGCATAACAAAATATTGTGATGAACTTTTGTTAATGATTAGTGATAAGCGAATATACTCGTTACGCGAGATTTCTCAAGCATGCTCTGGGGTCCTCCGAGTATTTTTTAGTACTCGGAGATTTAGTTTTCATCGCCGCAGCTGAATGATTTACATCTGATAGCTAGCATAAGTACATGTGGGGATTCCCTAGCAACCAGGCAACCCTCACATGTACTTATGCTGGCTATCAGATGTAAATCCTTCAGCTGCGGCAAGAAAAACTAAATCTCCGAGCACTAAAAAATACTCGGAGGACCCCCGAGCATGCTTGAGAAATCTCGAATAACAAGTATTTTCGCTCATCACTATTAATCCATTATCTACCAATATCCTTTTTTTGGGACACCTAATCTTTAGCTTTTAGCAGCTATGATTTTATAATTTTTATAATTAGGTCCAATTCTTTGTGTTGTGTTTTGTAAAATGAATGTTTTCAAAATAGGAAATCATGTCATTGTCATTTTTAATTGTATATTGGGACACCCTTTTCTGAAAAATCTGTACTTTTAAAAATTTTGCAAATTATGTTTCTAATTCATTAGGACCCAAATCATTAAAAATATGTCATAAAAAAAAATGAAAATTGCTAATTTGGCAAGTAATGGGTTAATGACCAAATATTTCTTTTCCACTATAGTTTGCAAAATAAATCTTGGCAAATCAGACAAGGTGATTTTCTGGATTTGTTTTCTCATTTTGACTCTCATAGTTGTGGTCTACCTATGATCTCAATTACAGGCCTCTTTCATCTTTTTATGTGGCTGACTAAATACTTTCCCCCCCACTGTATGTGAGTCAGAAAGGCATGCAGGCATCTTCTCCATGCTTTTCCCATGTAGGTTTAGCACTTTCTCATCCATTTCAGCTTTTTACTCAGGCCCTCAGACCGGTTTGTTGTGTGCAGCAAAAAAATATTCTGCTTTCCCATTGACTTGCGTTGGATTAGTTATTCTGTACGAATACATGTATATTAGAAATTGTTTGTGATCATTTTCCCAAATCTAAATATTTCACTATTCGCTCATCACTATTAACCCCTTTACCCCCAAGGGTGGTTTGCACGTTAATGACCGGGCCAATTTTTACAATTCTGACCACTGTCCCTTTATGAGGTTATAAATCTGGAACGCTTCAACGGATCCCAGTGATTCTGACAATGTTTTCTCGTGACATATTGTACTTCATGATAGTGGTAAAAATTCTTTGATAGTACCTGCGATTATTTGTGAAAAAAACTGAAATTTGGCGAAAATTATGAAAATTTCGCAATTTTCCAACTTTGAATTTTTATGCAATTAAATCACAGAGATATGTCACACAAAATACTTAATAAGTAACATTTCCCACATGTCTACTTTACATCAGCACAATTTTGGAACCAAAATTTTTTTTTTTGTTAGGGAGTTATAAGGGTTAAAAGTTGACCAGCAATTTCTCGTTTTTACAACACCATTTTTTTTTTTAGGGACCACATCTCATTTGAAGTCATTTTGAGGGGTCTATATGATAGAAAATACCCAAGTGTGACACCATTCTAAAAACTGCACCCCTCAAGGTCCTCAAAACCATATTCAATAAGTTTATTAACCCTTCTGGTGCTTCACAGGAATTTTTGGAATGTTTAAATAAAAATGAACATTTAACTTTTTTTCACAAAAAATTTACTTCAGCTCCAATTTGTTTTATTTTACCAAGGGTAACAGGAGAAAATGGACCCCAAAAGTTGTTGTACAATTTGTCCTGAGTACGCTGATACCCTATATGTGGGGGTAAACCACTGCTTGGGCGCATGGGAGAGCTCGGAAGGGAAGGAGCGCCGTTTGACTTTTCAATGCAAAATTGACAGGAATTGAGATGGGACGCCATGTTGCGTTTAGAGAGCCACTGATGTGCCTAAACATTGAAACCCCCCACAAGTGCGATGATACACCATATGTGGGGGGAACCACTGTTTGGGCGCATGGGAGGGCTTAGAAGGGAAGGAGCGCCATTTGGAATGCAGACTTAGATGGAATGGTCTGCAGGTGTCACATTGCGTTTGCAGAGCCCCTAATGTACCTAAACAGTAGAAACCCCCCACAAGTGACACCATTTTAGAAAGTAGACCCCCTAAGGAACTTATCTAGATGTGTGGTGAGCGCTTTGACCCACCAAGGGCTTCACAGAAGTTTATAATGCAGAGCCGTAAAAATAAAACAAAAATTTTTTTCCACAAAAATTATTTTTTAGCCCCCAGTTTTGTATTTTCCCGAGGGTAACAGGAGAAATTGGACCCCAAAATTTGTTGTCCAATTTGTCCTGAGTGCGCTGATACCCCATATGTAGGGGGAACCACCGTTTGGGCGCATGGGAGGGCTCGGAAGGGAAGGAGCTCCATTTGGAATGCAGATTTAGATGGAATGGTCTGCAGGTGTCACGGTGTCACATTGCGTTTGCAGAGCCCCTAATGTACCTAAACAGTAGAAACCCCCACAAGTGACACCATTTTGGAAACTAGACCCCCTAAGGAACTTATCTAGATGTGTTGTGAGAGCTTTGAACCCTCAAGTGTTTCACTACAGTTTGTAACGCAGAGCCGTGAAAATAATTAAAAAAAAACTTTCCCCCCAAAATTATTTTTTAGCCCCCAGTTTTGTATTTTCCTGGGGGTAAGAGGAGAAATTTGACCCCAAAAGTTGTTGTCCTATTTGTCCTGAGTACGCTGATACTGCATATGTTGGGGTAAACCCGTTTGGGCGCACGGGAGAGCTAGGAAGGGAAGAAGCACTGTGTTACTTTTTCAACGCAGAATTGGCTGGAATTGAGATCGGACGCCATGTCGCGTTTGGAGAGCCCCTGATGTGCCTAAACAGTGGAAACCCCCCAATTATAACTGAAACCCTAATCCAAACACACCCCTAACCCTAATCCCAACAGTAACCCTAACCACACCTCTAACCCTGACACACCCCTAATCCCAACCCTATTCCCAACTGTAAATGTAATCTAAACCCTAACCGTAACTTTAGCCCCAACCCTAACCCTAACTTTAGCCCCAACCCTAACTGTAGCCCTAGCCCTAACCCTAACCCTAGCCCTAACCCTAGCCCTAACCCTAGCCCTAACCCTAACCCTAGCCCTAACCCTAACCCTAGCCTTAACCCTAACCCTAGCCCTAACCCTAGCCCTAATGGGAAAATGGAAATAAATAAATTTTTTTAATTTTTCCCTAACTAAGGTAGTTTGATTTACTTTTATAGCTGTTTTTTAGCGGATCTTTATGATTGGCAGCCGTCACACACTGAAAGACGCTTTTTATTGCAAAAAATATTTTTTGCGTTACCACACTTTAAGAGCTATAATTTTTCCACATTTTAGTCCACAGAGTCATGTAAGGTCTTGTTTTTTGCGGGACGAGTTGATGTTTTTATTGGTAACACTTTCGGGCACGTGACATTTTTTGATCGCTTTTTATTCCGATTTTTGTGAGGCAGAATGACCAAAAACCAGCTATTCATGAATTTCTTTTGGGGGAGGCGTTTATACCGTTCCGCGTTTGGTAAAATTGAAAAAGCAGTTTTATTCTTTGGGTCAGTACGATTACAGCAATACCTCATTTATATGATTTTTTTTATGTTTTGGCGCTTTTATACGATAAAAACTATTTTATAGAAAAAATAATTATTTTTGCATCGCTTTATTCTCAGGACTGTAACTTTTTTATTTTTTTGCTGATGATGCTGTATGGCGGCTCAATTTTTGTGGGACAAGATGACGCTTTCAGCGGTACCATGGTTATTTATATCTGTCTTTTTGATCGCGTGTTCTTCCACTTTTTGTACAACATAGCACAACAGCTGGCGCACTCCTAAATTCGTGTTAATGCAACGTGGGTGGGGGTGCAGAACAAGTGGCTAGAATATGGTACACAAAGCAACAAGAAGAGAAGCCACTCAACAAATGTTTGCACACCACCTGATACGTATCAAAAAGGAACAACTTTAATGGGTAACACAACAATAAAAACAATACAACAGAACTCCCCCCGTCAGGTCCATAAAGCTCATAAATATATATATACAGTTAGGGCCAGAAATATTTGGACAGTGACACAAGTTTTGTTATTTTAGCTGTTTACAAAAACATGTTCAGAAATACAATTATATACATAATATGGGCTGAAAGTGCACACTCCCAGCTGCAATATGATAGTTTCCACATCCAAATCAGAGAAAGGGTTTAGGAATCATAGCTCTGTAATGCATAGCGTCCTCTTTTTCAAGGGACCAAAAGTAATTGGACAATGGACTCTAAGGGCTGCAATTAACACTGAAGGCGTCTCCCTCGTTAACCTGTAATCAATGAAGTAGTTAAAAGGTCAGGGGTGGATTCCAGGTGTGTGGTTTTGCATTTGGAAGCTGTTGCTGTGAGCAGACAACATGCGGTCAAAGGAACTCTCAATTGAGGTGAAGCAGAACATCCTGAGGCTGAAAAAAAATAAAAAATCCATCAGAGAGATAGCAGACATGCTTGGAGTAGCAAAATCAACAGTTGGGTACATTCTGAGAAAAAAGGAATTGACTGGTGAGCTTGGGAACTCAAAAAGGCCTGGGCGTCCACGGATGACAACAGTGGTGGATGATCGCCGCATACTTAATTTGGTGAAGAAGAACCCGTTCACAACATCAACTGAAGTCCAGAACACTCTCAGTGAAGTAGGTGTATCTGTCTCTAAGTCAACAGTAAAGAGAAGACTCCATGACAGTAAATACAAAGGGTTCACATCTAGATGCAAACCATTCATCAATACCAAAAATAGACAGGCCAGAGTTAAATTTGCAGAAAAACACCTCAAGAAGCCAGCTCAGTTCTGGAAAAGTATTCTATGGACAGATGAGACAAAGATCAACCTGTACCAGAATGATGGGAAGAAAAAAGTTTGGAGAAGAAAGGGAACGGCACATGATCCAAGGCACACCACATCCTCTGTAAAACATGGTGGAGGCAACGTGATGGCATGGGCATGCATGGCTTTCAATGGCACTGGGTCACTTGTGTTTATTGATGACATAAGAGCAGACAAGAGTAGCCGGATGAATTCTGAAGTGTACCGGGATATACTTTCAGCCCAGATTCAGCCAAATGCTGCAAAGTTGATTGGACGGCGCTTCATAGTACAGATGGACAATGACCCCAAGCATACAGCCAAAGCTACCCAGGAGTTCATGAGTGCCAAAAAGTGGAACATTCTGCAATGGCCAAGTCAATCTCCAGATCTAAACCCAATTGAGCATGCATTTCACTTGCTCAAATCCAGACTTAAGACGGAAAGACCCACAAACAAGCAAGACCTGAAGGCTGCGGCTGTAAAGGCCTGGCAAAGCATTAAGAAGGAGGAAACCCAGCGTTTGGTGATGTCCATGGGTTCCAGACTTAAGGCAGTGATTGCCTCCAAAGGATTTGCAACAAAATATTGAAAATAAAAATATTTTGTTTGGGTTATGTTTATTTGTCCAATTACTTTTGACCTCCTAAAATGTGGAGTGTTTGTAAAGAAATGTGTACAATTCCTACATTTTCTATCAGATATTTTTGTTCAACCCTTCAAATTAAACGTTACAATCTGCACTTGAATTCTGTTGTAGAGGTTTCATTTCAAATCCAATGTGGTGGCATGCAGAGCCCAACTCGCGAAAATTGTGTCACTGTCCAAATATTTCTGGCCCTAACTGTATACATGCTGCATAAAACATGTGAATGTAAAGCAGGCTGCGTTCAAAAATAAGGTACCATATAGTATCACGTGAAACAATACCATAAAGAACCGGGCATCCAGAGGGTCTGGGCCCAAATGCCCCACAAGAAAGCTCAGAGGGGAGAGGGAGAAGGAGGACAACGCGCCCAACCCCCTCAAATAGGAGCCCCTAGAGAGCCTAAACGACTATAGCGTCTGGAGTGCAGATGCCTAAGACATTTAATAGTGCCGTATCCACCCTGTGAGGTGTGAGCAGGGACCACAATACCTGGGCACACGCTGCAGAAAGACCCCTAGGCCCCCACAAATGGTACAACAACAGCCATATAGTCACCTTCAATAGGAACAATAAACACGCAGCCACATGTGGAGCAGGACCGACACGAGGGAGGACCCAACGCGTGTCGCGGTTACACGGACCGCTTCGTCAGGGGGAAGTGCTTACCCTGGAGAAAATGTATCCTTTTATGCAGATGCCGGTGATCAGAATGCGCCGCACGTGTGCGCCGCCGTGGACCGGATGTGACGTGTCCGGAGGTGAAATGCCGCCCGCGCCTGCGCAGAAAGTGGTAATAGTTATGGAAGGGCAGATGTCTCTGCCCACAATGTTCCAATGCGCACGCGCCGGAGCATGGCCGGCGGTTCGCATCGCAACTCAAGCAGGTCGACCCCAGGTACACGTAGAAGGAGAGAAACATGATACTGTCACCACAGATAGAGGGGTATCTAGTATGTTTTGTTCGGCGGTATGATAATAAAGCGTTGTTTTTTGCCATGTTTTTTTTTTTCTTACGGTGTTTACTGAAGGGGTTAACTAGTGGGCCAGTTTTATAGGTCGGGCCGTTACGGACACGGCGATACTAAATATGTGTACTTTTATTGTTTTTTTTTAATTTAGATAAAGAAATGTATTTATGGGAATAATATATATATATTTTTTTTCATTATTTAGGAATTTTTTTTTTTATTTTGTTTTAACACATTTGGAAAATTTTTTTTTAAACTTTTTTACTTTGTCCCATGGGGGGACATCACAGATCGGTGATCTGACAGTTTGAACAGCACTCTGTCAGATCACCGATCTGACTTTCAGTACTGCAGGCTTCACAGTGCCCGCTCTGAGCAGGCTCTGTGAAGCCACCTCCCTCCCTGCAGGACCCGGATGACGAGGCCATCTTGGATCCGGGTCTGGAGCAGGGAGGGAGGTAGAGAGACCCTCGCAGCAACGCGATCACATCGCGTTGCTGCGGGGGGCTCAGGGAAGCCCGCAGGGAGCCCCCTCCCTGCGTGATGCTTCCCTGTACCGCCGGCACATCGCGATCATGTGTGATCGCGGTGTGCGGGGGGTTAATGTGCCGGGAGCGGTCCGTGACTGCTCCTGGCACATAGTGCCGGATGTCAGCTGTGATAGGCAGCTGACACCCGGCCGCGATCGGCTGCGCTCCCCCCGTGAGCGCGGCCAATCGCGTATGACGTACTGTCCCGTCGGTGGTCATAGGGGCCCACCCCACCTCGACGGGATAGTACGTCTGATGTCAGAAAGGGGTTAATATTATTAGGTAGAACAAATAACAGTTTAAAAATTTGGATAAACTTCTCTTAATGTAGATATCCTTAGTCCCATCCCGACACGTTAAACCCCCCACATACACATGTGAAGTAAAGGTGTTCATCAGGGGATCAATCATAATCCTGGGTGAAGAGCAGGGCTACAATAGGTCTCCTGCTGTCCAGGCTGCAAGTACACTTACGATTGATCCTCTGATGAACCCCTTTACTTCACATATGGAGGGTTAATGTGTCAGGATGGGGCTAAGGATACCTACATTAAGAGAAGTTTTTCCTAATTGTTCAACTGTTCCATTGCTATGGTCATGCTGAAAGCTCTTGTGAAGACCAACCTGAGACTGGTTTCATAGATGACACTGATTTTTTTTCTTCTTTTTTTTCTGCAATTCTGAGATATTTCCTTATAAAGTGCAAGCAATCCGATGATCACGGTTTGATGTTCTCTAAGAAATAGTTCCAATTAAAAAAATAAATTAATTAAAAAAAATTAATATATATATATATATTGTAGCATGGCTAAAGGGTGTGTAGTCGATGGGAGGTATGTGCCACATAAGTGCCTTGTTGCTATAATGTAGCCCGGAGTATTTCTTTCTTGCACATATTCTTGTATATATATGTATTTCAGGACCTGTGGTGATGTCAGACCACATGGCTAATCATGTGATGGGTTACTGGGTGTGGTTAGCTCTATATAAGACTGGCTAATGCTTTACACAGCAGATATGTGTGGAGGTGGGACCCTCCTGAGTGTGTTACGGCTTCAGGACTGAGCCGGATGAACTGGACACTTGTTTTTTCTTTGCCTGAACCAAAGGCTATTTGCTTTCTGTTGTTTTGCCATATGGTTTATGAAGCAATAAACCCAGTGAACTTTAAAGGAACACGTCTCCTGAGTGTCAGCCGTCGCAGCTGAGTGAGTGGAACCCCTACAATTGGTGGTAGAAGTGCTGGCAGCGGTCCCAGCAGAGACGTAAGTCCATTGCTTAATGTCCTGGGTCAAGTCTGTTGCAAGTCAGCAAGCATCGCCAGGGAAAATGGAGGACCTGCTGAAACACTTGGTTCAGTTGCAGTCACAGCAGGAGCAACGGCAGAGCCAGCAGGAACAAAGGCAGCAAGAGACCAACAGGCTGTGGATGCAGCAGATGCAACAAAGCCAGCAGGAGCAACGGCAGAGCCAGCAGGAGCAAAGGCAGCAAGAGACCAACAGGCTGTGGATGCAGCAGATGCAACAAAGCCAGCAGGAGCAACGGCAGCAGATGCAGCTTCTGGCAACCGCCATCCAGGGCAAGACGAGCGCCCTAACCCCAGGTCTGGCTGATGACACCCACGTCCGGAAGACGGTAAGACGCGCATTGCAGAAAATGACCCCCGGGGATGATGTTGAGGCATTCCTGACGGTGTTTGAGAGGGTCGCTGAGAGGGAAAAACTTCCGCCAGAGCAGTGGGCAGAGGTATTGGCGCCATACCTGACGGGAGAACCCCAGAAGGCGTACTATGACTTGACCTTGCAGGATGCCAAAGAGTATCACAAATTGAAAGCCGAGATTCTCGCACGTTTGGGGGTGACACTGACTGTCAGGGCACAGCGAGTTCACGGCTGGGCCTATCACCGGGACAAACCACCTCGCTCCCAAATGTTTGATCTGTTGCACCTGGTCCAGAAATGGCTGCAGCCAGAGTCAGCTACTCCTGCACAGATGGTAGAACGGGTGATGATGGATCGGTTTGTACATTCCCTCCCAAGGCCTATACAGTCTTGGGTTGCCCAGGGTGATCCCCAGAATGCCGACGAGCTGATCGGACTGGTTGAGAGATACCAAGGGTTGGAAGGCTCCTTCGGGAGGCAGCCCATGCCATACTGGGGGTCCCAGAAGGCAGCAGAGTCCCAAAAAGGCGTGGTGCGTCCAAGGTCACAAAGGGCGGGGGAGGTGGTGCCCAAGGTCCCCATGGGTGATGTTATTTGTTGGAAGTGCCACAGGCCAGGACATATAGCTGCCCGTTGTTCCCAAACCACTGAGCAGATGGACTGCAGCATGGGACGCCGTTGTTCATACTTTGCGTATCCAGCCTGCAGTGTCAACTCTCCGCCCAACGAGGGACCTCAAGCGTGTCCCGTAAAGGTGAATGGTCGAGCAGTAATGGCACTGTTAGACTCAGGGAGCCTAGTGACCCTGGTGAGGGCCACTTTTCCTCTTCACCTGCTCCCGGGAAAGAAGGTTGGAGTGCGGTGCATACATGGTGATGCAAAGGACTACCCTATGGCCAGGGTGGACATTGAAACGGCATGTGGCACTGAATCCCACATAGTCGGCGTCGTTCAGGACTTGTTGCACCCTATAATTATTGGCCGGGATTTCTGTTTGTTTTGGGATTTGTGGGGGAAAGGTTCTGAGCTCCCTAACAAGAGTAGGGAACCAATGAACCCTGGAGGGGTGTCGCCACACCCAGAGACAGACAGGTTTCCTTTTTGTGTTCTGGTTGGGGATGAGGAGGAAGTGTCCCCTGCATCTGACATTCTGGAGTTAGAGGTATCCGGTGAAAATTTTGGGACTGCCCAACATAGGGACCCCACTCTGAGGGAAGCCTTTAATAATGTCACAGTTATTGACGGGGTGGTACAGGAGCCGGGGGCAGACACAAGATTTCCCCATTTTCTGATGAGTGGGGAGTTGTTGTACCGGGTCACAAAAATAAGGGAGGAGTTGGTAGAGCAGTTGCTAGTGCCGGGTCCATATAGGCGGAAGGTGTTGGACATGGCCCATTCACATATCTTGGGTGGACACCTAGGGGTGGAAAAAACGCAGGAACGGGTTATGCAGAGGTTCTATTGGCCTGGGTGTCACCGGGAAATAGTGAACTATTGCAGGTCCTGCCCTACATGTCAGCTAACTGCTCCCACTCCTCATTTCCGGAACCCCCTTGTGCCACTGCCCATTATTGAGGTACCGTTCGAGAGAATTGCCATGGACTTGGTCGGTCCCTTAGTTAAATCAGCTCGGGGCCATCAGTATATATTAGTCATCCTGGACTATGCCACACGCTATCCTGAGGCAATTCCCTTGAGAAATTCTTCCTCCAAGAGCATAGCCCGTGAGTTGGTCCATGTCTTTTCCCGGACAGGTCTGCCAAAGGAGATCCTGACTGACCAGGGTACACCTTTCATGAGCAAGGTGATGAGGGAGTTATGCAAAGCCCTGAAAATCTCCCAGTTGAGGACCTCGGTGTACCATCCCCAGTCAGATGGTCTTGTTGAGAGATTTAACAAGACACTGAAGAGCATGCTGAGGAAAGCTATAGAGAAAGACGGTAGAGGCTGGGATTGTCTCTTACCCTATCTGATGTTTTCCATTCGTGAAGTTCCACAGGCCTCCACAGGGTTCTCACCGTTTGAGCTTCTATATGGCCGACATCCACGAGGACTCCTGGATATAGCCAAGGAAACCTGGGAAGCCGAAGTCACGCCCCACAGAAGCGTCATTGAGCATGTGGCCCTGATGCAGCAGAGGATTGCAAAGGTGATGCCTATCGTGAAAGATCACCTTCTCCAGGCACAAGAAGCTCAGGCCAGGGTCTACAACCGTTCAGCAAGAGTGAGGCAGTTCAATCCGGGAGACCGAGTTCTTGTGTTAGTTCCGACGGTGGAAAGCAAGTTCTTGGCCAAATGGCAAGGGCCATATGAGGTTGTCGAGAAACTTGGTGAGGTAAATTATAAAATTCACCAACCAGGAAGACGGAAACCATTCCAAGTTTACCATGTCAACCTCATCAAGCCGTGGCAAGAGAGAGAGCCGACAGTAACTCCATCGTTGTTAAGCAACCCAGAAGGTGAGGTTGGAGCGGTCACTATAGCAGAGTCGCTGTCGAAGACCCAGAAACAGCAGTGCCGGGAGTTACTCCAGAAAAACAGGGACCTGTTTTCAGAGTTGCCAGGACACACGAAGGTCATAGAGCACGAGGTTCTGACAGAGCCGCATGTGCGGGTGAACGTGAAGCCCTATCGTATTCCTGAGGCTCGTCGGGAAGTTATCTCCAAAGAGGTGAAGCGTATGTTGACGCTTGGAGTCATTGAGGAATCCAAGAGCGGTTGGTCGAGCCCAATTGTCCTGGTCCCAAAACCTGATGGAGAGTGGAGGTTTTGCAACGACTATCGGAAGTTGAATGAGGTCTCCAAGTTTGACGCTTATCCCATGCCCCGCGTTGATGAGCTCATCGAAAGGCTTGGGCATGCCAGATATATATCCACCTTGGATTTGACAAAGGGGTATTGGCAGATCCCCATGGCACAGGAAGCCAAGGAGAAGACGGCCTTTTCGACACCTGATGGATGCTTCCAGTATGTCCGGATGCCGTTTGGCCTACAGGGAGCTCCGGCGACCTTCCAGAGGGCTATGGATAGAGTCCTTGCACCCCATAAGGCCTACGCTGCTGCGTACCTAGATGATATCGTCATCTTTAGCCCGGACTGGGAGAGTCATCTGGAGAAAGTCCAAGCGGTGTTTGATGCTATAAGAGAGGCCGGATTTACAATAAACCCGAAGAAGTGTGCCTTGGGTAAAGAAGAAGCTAAGTACCTTGGATACATAGTGGGTCATGGAGAAATAAAACCCCAAATCAGTAAAGTGGAGGCAATTCAAACATGGCCAAAACCAGTTTCCAAGAAGCAAATTAAAGCCTTCCTGGGAATCGTGGGATATTACAGGAGGTTCATCCCAAACTTCGCCACGATGGCTGCGCCTCTGACTGACCTGCTAAAGGGGACAAAATCAGTAATGGTTAAGTGGTCCGAAGAAACAGATTCAGCCTTCCAAGAAATGAAAGAGGCTTTATGTAAGCAACCCGTTCTGATGGCCCCAAACTTCAAGAAAGAGTTTATTCTTCAGACAGATGCCTCAGATGTTGGGGTGGGAGCAGTCCTTTCCCAAGAACTACATGGGGAGGAGCATCCTGTTCTCTATCTGAGTAGGAAGCTGTCCTCATCTGAAAAGAACTACTCAGTCGTTGAGAAGGAGTGCTTGGCCATAAAATGGGCAGTGGACACATTACGGTACTATCTGCTGGGACGTAAATTTAGACTGATATCCGACCATGCCCCACTTAGGTGGATGAGGGAAACAAAGGGTAGAAATGCTAGAGTCACCCATTGGTTCTTAGCCCTGCAGGAGTTCAGTTTCCATGTGGAACATAGGGCCGGAAAGCTGCACGGTAATGCGGATGCCCTATCAAGAATCCCTTGTTTAGTGGGGGAAAGTGCCAAGCCCCACGGCTTTAGGCAGAGGGGGGAGGTATGTAGCATGGCTAAAGGGTGTGTAGTCGATGGGAGGTATGTGCCACATAAGTGCCTTGTTGCTATAATGTAGCCCGGAGTATTTCTTTCTTGCACATATTCTTGTATATATATGTATTTCAGGACCTGTGGTGATGTCAGACCACATGGCTAATCATGTGATGGGTTACTGGGTGTGGTTAGCTCTATATAAGACTGGCTAATGCTTTACACAGCAGATATGTGTGGAGGTGGAACCCTCCTGAGTGTGTTACGGCTTCAGGACTGAGCCGGATGAACTGGACACTTGTTTTTTCTTTGCCTGAACCAAAGGCTATTTGCTTTCTGTTGTTTTGCATATGGTTTATGAAGCAATAAACCCAGTGAACTTTAAAGGAACACGCCTCCTGAGTGTCAGCCGTCGCAGCTGAGTGAGTGGAACCCCTACAATATATATATATATATATATATATATATATATATATATATATATCAGTACAGACCAAAAGTTTGGACACACGTTCTCATTTAAAGATTTTTCTGTATTTTCATGACTATGAAAATTGTACATTCACACTGAAGGCATCAAAACTATGAATTAACACATGTGGAATTATATACTTAACAAAAAAGTGTGAAACAACTGAAATTATGTCTTATATTCTAGGTTCTTCATAGTAGCCACCTTTTGCTTTGATGACTGCTTTGTACACTCTTGGCATTCTCTTCATGAGCTTCAAGAGGTAGTCACCGGGAATGGTGGAGCGCCCCCGTAGGGCAGTGGGGTACTCGGTACCTGGTCTTTCGGTTCTCAAGGGGGATGTCACGGTGGCTGACCCGGTCCGTGGCCCTCTGGAAGTCCGTTGTAAAAGGGAAAGGTCTTTAAAGGGATAAGTTCGTGATGCTACCTGTGGTATTCGGTCAGGGTGACCAACGCTGCTTAGGGGTCAGCTGGGGTGATGTTATGGCAGCTAGATGGTATACCTTCCCACTGGTGAAGTACGTCCCCAGGGCTTCCCAGTGTGTAGATGGTGAATGGTGTAAGGTGCAGTGAAGAACGAGGACACAAGGTTGCAGTCTCTTTACCTTTACTGAAGGCTTCAGCATCCACAGTCCAGGGTAGGGACCACAGGGTAGGCAGAGTCCGGCCGGTCTGAAGGCAAATCCAGAGTCCCCTTATCCAGGTGGAAATCAGTAGCCTTCCTCTAGCGCCTGGGTGTTGTAGTACCTTACTGCTGAGCCTCTCATAAGGACCTCACAACTGTTGTAGGTGTTCTAGATATTATGACTCTTTCTCTGTCCCCCAGATGGATAGGACAAACCCGTATGACTGGTGGCCTGAGGCTTTTTACAGGGACTCTAGCACGCCCCGGCCCCCACAAGTTGCCACCGTGCCTCCTGGGTATAGGGCGGATCAGTAACTTGAAATTAGCTGTCCTGCCGGTCTCTTGAGCAAAGCATAAAGGACTGTTGCTCCCTCGGTGTTCCGGCTACCGGATTCTGCACCTCAGGAGGCAGCCTGTGCAAGGCAGAACTCCTTCTGATTTCCTCTCCTTTTGCTATGACTTCTTCTCACTCTCTACAATACAGTTCTCTGTTCGTGTCTCTTTCTTAGGGGCTGCCGCACGTGGGGCAGGCGCAGCTCCGTGGCCTTCCGTCTAGGCCTCTGACAGGATCCCACCCTTGTCAGGGACCAACTACCTGAGCAGAGCTCAGATAGCACCTAACTGGGAGAAGCCCAGCCAGCTTCTGACTAACCACTATCCAGACCACCAGTTTTACCTAATTGTGAAGAGTGCCCTAATAAAGAGGAGCATAGCTCCCCCTTGTGGGCTGGAGTATGAAACGTGTTGTATGTTGGTGTTACCTGGTAAAGAGACCTCCTTTATTGCCCTCAAGCGTAATATCACTCCCCCCTAGAGGAGAATGATATTACTGCAACAACCAGGACCCTGGGGCACTGCAATGGTCTTCCAACAATCTTGAAGGAGTTCTCAGAGATGCTTAGCACTTGTTGGCCTTTTTGCTTTCTCTCTGCGGTCCAGCTCACCGCAAACCATCTCGATTGGGTTCAGGTCTGGTGACTGTGGAGGCCAGGTCATCTGGCGTAGCACCTGATCACTCTCCTTCTTGGTCAAATAACCCTTACACAGCTGGGAGGTGTGTTTGGGGTCATTGTCCTGTTGAAAAATAAATGATGGTCCAACTAAACGCAAACCGGATGGAACAGCATGGCACTGCAAATGCTGTGGTAGCCATGCTGGTTCAGTATGCCTTCAATTTTGAATAAATCCCCAACAGCGTCAGCAGCAAAGCACCATCACACCTCCTCCTCCATGCTTCACGGTGGGAACCAGGCATGTAGAGTCCATCCGTTCACCTTTTCTGCGTCGCACAAAGACACGGTGGTTGGAACCAAAGAGCTCAAATTTGGACTCATCAGACCAAAGCACAGATTTCCACTGGCCTAATGTCCATTCTTTGTGTTCTTTAGCCCAAACAAGTCTCTTCTGCTTGTTGCCTGTCCTTAGCAGTGGTTTCCTAGCAGCTATTTTACCATGAAGACCTGCTGCACAAAGTCTCCTCTTAACTGTTGTTGTAGAGATGTGTCTGCTGCTAGAACTCTGGCATTGACCTGGTCTCTAATCTGAGCTACTGTTAACCTGCGATTTCTGAGCCTGGTGACTCGGATAAACTTATCCTCAGAAGCAGAGGTGACTCTTGGTCTTCCTTTCTTGGGGCGGTCCTCATGTGAGCCAGTTTTTTTGTAGCGCTTGATGGTTTTTGCCACTGCACTTGGGGACACTTTCATAGTTTTCCCAATTTTTCGGACTGACTGACCTTCATTTCCATGATGGCCACTCGTTTTTCTTTACTTAGCTGCTTTTTTCTTGCAGTAATACACATTCTAACAGTCTGTTCAGTAGGACTATCAGCTGTGTATCCACCACACTTCTGCACATCACAACTGATGGTCCGAACCCCATTTATAAGGCAAGAAATCTCACTTATTAAACCTGAGGAGTGAAAACCATTCCCGGTGACTACCTCTTGAAGCTCATCAAGAGAATGCCAAGAGTGTGCAAAACAGTCATCAAAGCAAAATGTGGCTACTTTGAAGAACCTAGAATATAAGACATATTTTCAGTTGTTTCACACTTTTTTGTTAAGTATATAATTCCACATGTGTTACTTCATAGTTTTTATGCCTTCAGTGTGAATGTATAATTTTCATAGTCATGAAAATACAGAAAAATCTTTAAATGAGAAGGGGTGTCCAAACTTTTGGTTTGTACTGTATATATACAATTAGTTCCTCCAATAAAAGCAAAGAAACAATTTTAATAAAAAAGCACAGCTGGTATCGCTGTGTACATAAGTCTGATCTATCAAAATATATAAAATTACCCAGTTGGTATTTGCCATCAAGAGGAAAAAATTGAAAGGCCAGAATAAGACTTTCACTCCCCACAACTCTACCAAAAATGCAATAAGTGGTAAAAACATCATATCTACCTCAAAATGCTATCAATAAAAATGTTAGCTCACCAATTAGTAAATAGCCATACACTGCTCCGTTGACATAACTATGAAAACATTGCAGATCACTTGGAAGTTTTTGCTCATTTTCCTGTACATTAAATGATAAAGCAAATTGTGTCAACTTTGACAGTGAAGTTTCCACAATCAGTGATGGTTTGGGGAGCCATGTCATCTGCTGGTGTAGGTCCACTGTGTTTCATCAAGACCAAAGTCAGAGCAGCCGTCTACCAGGAAATTTTAAATTACTTCATGCTTCCCTCTGCTGAAAAGCTTTTTGGAGATGTAAAATTAATTCTCCAGCAGGACTTGGCACCTGTCCACACTGCCAAAAGTACCAATACCTGGTTTAAAAACAACAGTATCAATGTGGTTGATTGGCCAGCAAAGTCATCTGACCTTAACCCCATAGAGAATATATGGCGTATTGCCAATAGGAAAATGAGAGATACCAGACCCAACAATGCAGACGAGCTGAAGGCTGCTATCAAAGCAACATAAGCTTCCATAACACCTCAGCAGTGCCACAGGCTGATCGCCTCCATGCCACGCCGCATTGATGCAGTAATTGATGCAAAAGGAGCCCCGACCAAGTATTGAGTGCATTTACTGAACATACATTTCAGTAGACCAACATTTTGGATGTTAAAATCATTTTGTCAAGCTGGTGTTATAAAGTATTCTAATCTACTGATACAATGACTTTTGGGTTTTCATTTGCTGTAACCTATAATCATCAACATTAACAGAAATAACCACTTGAAATAGATCTCTCTATTTGTAATGACTAGGGTTGAGCGAAACGGATTGGTCATTTTCATAAGACGCCGACTTTTGGCAAAGTCGAGTTTCATGAAACCCGATCCGATCCCAGCGTGGGACCGGCCATGCGGAACGCGACCTTCGCGCCAAAGTCGCATTTCATATGACGCGTTCAGCGCCATTTCTCAGCCAATGAAGGAGGACGCAGAGTGTGGGCAGCGTGATGACATAGGTCTCAGTCCCCACCATCTTAGAGAAGGGCATGGCAGTGATTGGCTTGCTTTCTGCGGCGTCACAGGGGCTATAAAGGGGCATGCACGCCGACCGCCATCTTACTGCAGCTGATCTGAGCATAGGGAGAGGTTGCTGCCGCTTCATCAGAAGCAGGGATAGCATTAGGCAGGAAATATAAACCCCCAAACCGCTTGTGCTGTAGCGATTTCCACTGTCCAACACCACCTTTTCCTTGCAGGGACAGTGGAGGCTAGATTTCTGTGCATCAGCTCTATAGCTTATTAGGCTGCCTTATAAGGCTCCCTGATAGCTGCATTGCTGTGTGTACGCCGCTGTGCAAACCAACTGCTTTTTTCAAAGCACAAATCCTGTTGCACCTTCCTTTCTGCACAGCTATCTTGTTTGTTTGTTTGTGTGCAGCAGTCCTTTTTATTGCTGCCTGCCATACTTTTCTGAGATTACTGTAGGCAGATAGTAATTGTAGTACAGTCCCTTTTTTTTGTATATATCTTCAAGCCACTTTCTGCCCCTGAAACTGTGTAGTGTGAAACAGTGGGCCTGTATTTTTCTGCACTGTCCCACACCTAAAAAGGGAGATTTATATTGCCAATCAGTGCATCTGTGCCAGTCCAGTCTGTGGTATCTGTCTGTCAGTCATTTTCTGCCACCGATACAATACTGTAAAACAGTGGGCCAGATTTATTCACTAGTCTTCCATATAAAAACAAAAAGGGGAGATTAATATTGGCAAATCTGTGCATCTGTGCCAGTCCAGTCTGTGGTATCTGTCAGTCATTTTCTGCCACAGAAAATATACTGTAATACAGTGGGCCAGATTTATTCACTAGTCTTCCATATAAAAACAAAAAGGGGAGATTAATATTAGCAAATCTGTGCATCTGTGCCAGTCCAGTCTGTGGTATCTGTAATTTCCTGCCACAGAAACAATACTGTAAAACAGTGGGCCAGATTTATTCACTAGTCTTCCATAAAAAAACAAAAAGGGGAGATTAATATTGGCAAATTTGTGCCAGTCCAGTCTGTGGTATCTGTCATTTTCTGCCACAGAAACAATACTGTAAAACTGTGGGCCAGATTTATTCACTAGTCTTCCATATAAAAACAAAAAGGGGAGATTAATATTGGCAAATCTGTGCATCTCTGCCAGTCCAGTTTGTGGTATCTGTCTGTCATTTTCTGCCACAGAAAATATACTGTAATACAGTGGGCCAGATTTATTCACTAGTCTTCCATATAAAAAAAAGAAGGGGAGATTTTTATTTCCAGTGTGTGCAACTGCGTCAGTCCTGTTAGTGGCATATCTGTCAGCCACTGTCTGCCACTGAAACTGTGTACTGTAATACAGTGGGCCTGATTTTCCCTGCAGTCTCACACGCCTATAAAGGGAGATTTAAATTCACAACAATTTTGCGTCCACCTTGTAACTGGTTTTACAGTAAGAAATACCGTTTGTTAGTTTGGTTACATATTTCCAAGAATGGGGAAGTCTGGTGGAAGAGGTCGTGGCCGTGGGCGGTCATTGCCATCTGGTAATGATGGTAGTGGTGGTGGAGCATCAGGTGGTCGTGGGAAAAGCAATATAGCACCTAAGTCTCGAGTTGTTCAGCCACCGTCATCATCTGGCTACACAAGGCCTCGAACGCTCCCTTTTCTGGGAGTAGGAAAACCGCTTTTAAAGCCGGAGCAGCAGGAACAAGTTTTGGCTTTCCTTGCTGACTCTGCCTCTAGCTCTTTTGCCTCCTCTTCGGAAAGTGCAAAATGTAAAAGCAGCGCGTCATCAGTGGATGTTCCCGGTCAGGGACAAGTCGCTTCCTTGCGTTCTTCACCCAGAACATCAGAGAAGGATGCGTTAGGCGACACAACGGGTTACTCCATGGAGCTCTTTACACATACCGTTCCTGGGTTAGAAAGGGAAATTGTTAACAAGCCATGCCCATTACAACATGAATCGGACATGAAGTGCACAGATGCACAGCCACAGCCAGATTATTATGCTGTTCCTTTGACTCTGTTTGATATGGAAATTTGGGTTGGATAAATCTATCCCTATGTGTGTGCTGCGGCCGTTCCCAATAAGACTGAGTATTTTGAGCGCTCAAGAATGAGTCTGTACACGATTGTGACAGGAAAGCATTCCATCAATACTGATCCTTTATTTCCTGATACATAGTTTTATAATTGCATATAGAAAGAAGTGGTTAGGGGTAGTTAGTTAATTAACATATTGTCTAGCTCCTCTGTTATTGGTTATTTGAATCTATATGGAATATTGTGATTAACCCCTTTACCCCCAAGGGTGGTTTGCACGTTATGGACCGGGCCAATTTTTACAATTCTGACCACTGTCCCTTTATGAGGTTATAACTCTGGAACGCTTCAACGGATCCCGGTGATTCTGACAATGTTTTCTCGTGACATATTGTACTTCTTGATAGTGGTAAAATTTCTTTGATATTACCTGCGTTTATTTGTGAAAAAAATGGAAATTTGGCAAACATTTTGAAAATTTCGCAATTTTCCAAATTTGAATTTTTATGCAATTATATCACAGAGATATGTCACACAAAATACTTAATAAGTAACATTTCCCACATGTCTACTTTACATCAGCACAATTTTGGAACCAAAATTTTTTTTTGTTAGGGAGTTATAAGGGTTAAAAGTTGACCAGCAATTTCTCATTTTTACAACACCATTTTATTTTAGGGACCACATCTCATTTGAAGTCATTTTGAGGGGTCTATATGATAGAAAATACCCAAGTGTGACACCATTCTAAAAACTGCACCCCTCAAGGTTCTCAAAACCACATTCAAGAAGTTTATTAACCCTTCAGGTGCTTCACAGGAATTTTTGGAATGTTTAAATAAAAATTAACATTTAACTTTTTTCACAAAAAAATTACTTCAGCTCCAATTTGTTTTATTTTACCAAGGGTTACAGGAGAAAATGGACCCAAAACGTTGTTGTACAATTTGTCCTGAGTACGCCGATACCCCATATGTGGGGGTTAACCACAGTTTGGGCGCATGGCAGAGCTCAGAAGGGAAGGAGTGCCATTTGACTTTAAAATGCAAAATTGACTGGAATTGAGATGGGACACCATGTTGCGTTTGGAGAGCCACTGATGTGCCTAAACATTGAAACCCCCCACAAGTGACACCATTTTGGAAAGTAGACCCCTAAGGAACTTATCTAGAGGTGTGGTGAGCACTTTGACCCACCAAGTGCTTCACAGAAGTTTATAACGCAGAACCGTAAAAATAAAAAATCATTTTTTTTCACACAAATTATATTTTCGCCCCCAATTTTTTATTTTCCCAACGGTAAGAGAAGAAATTGGACCACAAAAGTTGTTGCACAATTTGTCCTGAGTACTCTGATACCCCATATGTGGGGGTAAACCACTGTTTGGGCGCATGGGAGAGCTCGGAAGGGAAGGAGCGCCGTTTGACCTTTCAATGCAAAATTGACAGGAATTGAGATGGGACTCCATGTTGCGTTTGGAGAGCCACTGATGTGCCTAAACATTAAAACCCCCCACAAATGACACCATTTTGGAAAGTAGACCCCCTAAGGAACTTATCTAGATGTGTGGTGAGCACTTTGACCCACCAAGAGCGTCACAGAAGTTTATAATGCAGAGCCGTAAAAATAAAACAAAAATTTTTTCCCACAAAAATTATTTTTTAGCCCCCAGTTTTGTATTTTCCTGAGGGTAACAGGAGAAATTGGACCCAAAAAGTTGTTATGCAATTTGTCCTGAGTGCGCTGATACCGTATATGTGGGGGGGAACCAGCGTTTGGGTGCATGGGAGGGCTCAGAAGGGAAGGAGCGCCATTTGGAATACAGACTTAGATGGAATGGTCTGCAGGCGTCACATTGTGTTTGCAGAGCCCCTAATGTACCTAAACAGTAGAAACCCCCCACAAGTGACCCCATATTGGAAACTAGACACCTCAAGGAACTTATCTAGATGTGTTGTGAGAACTTTGAGCCCCCAAGTGTTTCACTACAGTTTATAACGCAGAGCCGTGAAAATAAAAAATCTTTTTTTTCCCACAAAAATTATTTTTTAGCCCCCAGTTTTGTATTTTCCCAAGGGTAACAGGAGAAATTGGACCCCAAAAGTTGTTGTCCAATTTATCCTGAGTACGCTGATACCCCATATGTTGGGGTAAACTCCTGTTTGGGCACACGGGAGAGGTCGGAAGGGAAGGAGCCTGTTTTACTTTTTCAACGCAGAATTGGCTGGAATTGAGATCGGACGCCATGTCGCGTTTGGAGAGCCCCTGATGTGCCTAAACAGTGGAAACCCCCCAATTATAACTGGAACCCTAATCCAAACACACCCCTAACCCTAATCCCAACGGTAACCCTAACCACACCTCTAACCCAGACACACCCCTAATCCTAATCCCAACCGCAAATGTAATCCAAACCCTAACCCTAACTTTAGCCCCAACCCTAACTGTAGCCTTAACCCTAACCGTAGCCCCAACCCTAGCCCTAACCCTAGCCCTAACCCTAACCCTAGCCCTAACCGTAGCCCTAGCCCTAACCCTAGCCCTAACCCTAGCCCTAACCCTAGCCCTAACCCTAGCCCTAACCCTAATGGGAAAATGGAAATAAATACATTTTTTTAATTTTTCCCTAACTAAAGGGGTGATGAAGGGGGGTTTGATTTACTTTTATAGAGGGTTTTTTAGCGGATTTTTATGATTGGCAGCCGTCGGACACTGAAAGACGCTTTTTATTGCAAAAAATATTTTTTGCGTTACCACATTTTGAGAGCTATAATTTTTCCATATTTGAGTCCACAGAGTCATGTGAGATCTTGTTTTTTGCGGGACGAGTTGACGTTTTTATTGGTAACATTTTCGGGCACGTGACATTTTTTGATCGCTTTTTCCGATTTTTGTGAGGCAGAATGACCAAAAACCAGCTATTCATGAATTTCTTTTGGGGGAGGCGTTTATACCGTTCCGCGTTTGGTAAAATTGATAAAGCAGTTTTATTCTTCGGGTCAGTATGATTACAGCGACACCTCATTTATATAATTTTTTTTATGTTTTGGCGCTTTTATACGATAAAAACTATTTTATAGAAAAAATAATTATTTTTGCATCGCTTTATTCTGAGGAGTATAACTTTTTTATGTTTTTGCTGATGTTGCTGTATGGCAGCTCGTTTTTTGCGGGAAAAGATTACGCTTTCAGCGATACCATGGTTATTTATATCCGTCTTTTGATCGCGTGTTATTCCACTTTTTGTTCGGCGGTATGATAACAAAGCGTTGTTTTTTGCCTCGTTTTTTTTTTTTTTCTTACGGTGTTTACTGAAGGGGTTAACTAGTGGGACAGCTTTATAGGTCGGGTCGTTACGGACACGGCGATACTAAATATGTGTACTTTTATTGTTTTTTTTTATTTAGATAAAGAAATGTATTTATGGAAATAATATATATTTTTTTTCATTATTTAGGATTTTTTTTTTTTTTTTTTACACACTTGGAAAATTTTTTTAAAACTTTTTTACTTTGTCCCAGGGGGGGACATCACAGATCGATGATCTGACAGTTTGCACAGCACTCTGTCAGATCACCGATCTGTTAAACAGCGCTGCAGCGTTACCAAGTGCCTGCTCTGAGCAGGCACTTGGTAAGGCACCTCCCTCCCTGCAGGACCCGGATCCGCGGCCATCTTGGATCCGGGACTTGCTGCAGGGAGGAAGGTAGGAGACCCCCGGAGCAACGCGATCACATCGCGTTGCTGCGGGGGTCTCAGGGAAGCCCGCAGGGAGCCCCCTCCCTGCGCGATGCTTCCCTGCACCGCCGGCACATCGCGATCATGTTTGATCGCGGTGTGCCGGGGGTTAATGTGCCGGGGGCGATCCGTGACCGCTCCTGGCACATAGTGCCGGATGTCAGCTGCGAAAAGCAGCTGACACCCGGCCGCGATCGGGTGAGCGCGGCCGATCGCGCTGGACGTACTATTCCGTCCTTGGGAATTAAGGCCCACCCCACATGGACGGAATAGTACGTCCAATGGCAGAAAGGGGTTAATGCACATATGATTGCTGATTAAGCAACTAAAATGTATCTCTGCATCTAGGACAAAGTTGAGACATATCAGCAGCACTTAAGACATCTGGAGCTCTTCCGCTTTTTTTGGGTGGAAATCACCGAACAGTCTATCTGGCTTATATCAGTATATGTCAGCCATTTTAAGCAATTGATTATAGTGTATATAGATATATTTGCGTTTATAAGAGTATATATGATTATAGAGGAGTATACATGCAAGTGAGATCTACATGATATAAATATTTCCATCACAAGATCACAACATTGCCCTTGCAGTGTACTGATCCAGAATCTGACCCCGTCACGAACGCTATACCACCGGCTTACACGGTGACACAGACGAAGTTGCACACGAGATAGAAGAGGAGGTCATAGATGACCCAGTTGTTGACCCCGATTGGCAGCCATTGGGGGAACAGGGTGTAGCCGGCAGTAGCTCTGAAGCAGAGGAGGAGCCGCAGCAGGCATCAACATCGCAACAGGTTCCATCTGGCAGGCCCGTATCTGGCCAAAAACGTGTGGCAAAACCAAAACCAGTTGTAAGAGAGCGTGGCCATCCGGTTAAAGTAGCTCAGTGTTCAATGCCTGAAAAGGTATCCGATAGTATGAGGAGTGCAGTCTGGCATTTTTTTAACCAAGATCCAAATGATCAGTGTAAAGTCATCTGTAAGAAATGCTCAAGGACCTTCAGCAGAGGTCAGAATGTTAAAAATCTAAATACAAGTTGCATGTGTAGACATTTAACCACCATGCACTTGCAAGCCTGGACTAACTACCTAACGTCCCTTAACGTTGTTGCACCCTCTCACAATGAAGCTAGTCAGCAACGCTACATCCATTCCCTCACTGTAAGCCCACCGTTTACCACACCACCTGCAGCAAATGTGGAGGTTTCGTCGCAAGGCCAAAGCAGTCAGGAAATCACCAGGTTCTTGGTAGGAAACACTGTATGTGGCCCAAATGCAAGAATACCATCATCACCAACCCCCTCTGTCTGCCATGTCCACCGGCACCCCCGCTAGTTCCACCATATGCAGCTCTCCAGTCCAGCTCACCCTACAAGAGACTCTCGTTAGGAAAAGGAAGTACTCATCCTCTCATCCGCGAACACAGGGTTTGAATGCCCACATTGCTAGACAAATCTCGTTACAGATGATGCCCTACCGGTTAGTTGAAAGCGAAGCTTTCAAAGCCCTGATGGACTACGCTGTACCATGCTACGAGCTACCCAGTCAACACTTCTTTTCGAGAAAAGCCATCTCAACCCTCCACCAGCATGTAAAAGACCGCATTGTCCATGCATTCAGGCAATCTGTGAGTAGAAAGGAGCACCTGACAACAGATGCATGGACCAGTAGGCATGGCCAGGGGCGTTACGTGTCCATCACGGCACACTGGGTTAATGTGGTGGATGCGGGGTCCACATGGGACAGCAATATTGGGACAGTTCTGCCTAGCCCACGGTCTAGGAAACAGTTGGCTGTAGGCGTTCGCCCCCCCTCCTCCTCCTCGTCCTCCAGCAGAAGCGAGAGCTCATCCACAGACCGCAGTCGCACGACCACTCCATCGGCAGCTGCCACTGTTGCACACGAGGTGTCCCATTATGGAACAGCTAGTGGCAAGCGTCAGCAGGCTGTATTGGCAATGAAGTGTTTGGGCGACAACAGACACACCGCGGAAGTTCTGTCCGAGTTCTTGCAGCAAGAAACTCAGTCATGGCTGGGCAATGTACATCTTGAGGCAGGCAAGGTAGTGAGTGATAACGGAAGGAATTTTATGGCTGCCATAGCCCTTCCACAACTGAAACACATTCCTTGCCTGGCTCACACCTTAAACCTGGTGGTGTAGTGCTTCCTGAAAAGTTATCCAGGGTTACCCGACCTGCTCCTGAAGGTGCGCAGACTTTGCTCGCACATCCGACATTCGCCCGTACACTCCAGCCGTATGCAGAGCCATCAGCAATCTTTGAACCTTCCCCAGCATTGCCTAATCATCGACGTTGCAACAAGGTGGAACTCCACACTGCACATGCTTCAGAGACTGTGCGAACAGAGGCGTGCTGTTATGTATTTGTGGGAGGATATACATACACGGGCAGGCAGTTGGATGGCAGACATGGAGTTGTCAGGTGTGCAGTGGTCGAAGCTACAAGACCTCTGTCAAGTCCTTCAGTGTTTTGAGGAATTCACATGGCTGGTTAGTGCAGACAATGCCATAATAAGCATGAGCATCCCCCTAATGCGTCTGCTGATGCAAAGTTTGACGCACATAAAGGAGCAGGCGTCTGCAGCCGAGGACGAGGGAAGCCATGATGACAGTCAGCCATTGTCTGGTCAGGGAAGTCTACTGGAGGAGGTGGCAGGTGAAGAGGAGGAGGACGAGGAGGATGAGTACTTTTTGGATGAAGAAGCTTCTCAGGGGGCAATAGAAACTGGTGGCATTGCAAGGCCAAATTCAGGGTTTTTGAGGGAGGGAGGCAAGTGACGTTGATTTGCCCGAAAGTGCTCCTCAACCCAGCACAAGCATTGAATTGACAACTGGAACATTGGCCCACATGGCGGATTATGCCTTGCGTATTTTAAAAAGGGACCCCCGCATTATAAAAATGATGACCGATGACGATTACTGGTTGGCCTGCCTCCTGGATCCACGCTATAAGGGGAAACTGCAAAACATCATGCCACATGAGAACCTTGAACAAATATTAGCAACCAAACAAGCAACTCTTGTTGACCGTTTGATTCAGGCATTCCCAGCAGACAGCGCCGGTGATGGTTCTTCTCACACGAGCTGCAGGGGGCAACAGGGCAGAAGTGGTAGAGGTGCACAAATCAGAAGTGGCGTTGGATAGAGGGGTTTTCTGACCAGGTTGTGGAGTGATTTCGCAATGACCGCAGACAGGACAGGTACTGCAGCATCAATTCAAAGTGACAGGAGACAACATTTGTCCAGTATGGTTACTATTTTTCCTCCCCTATCGATGTTCTCCCTCACCCTTCATTCCCATTTGATTACTGGGCATCCAAAATAGACACCTGGCCTGAATTGTCCGAATATGCATTGCTGGAGCTCGCTTGCCCAGCAGCTAGTGTGCTATCAGAAAGAGTATTCAGTGCTGCTGGTTCAATACTGACCGAAAAAAGGACTCGTCTGGCTACCCAAAATGTTGATGATCTAACCTTCATTAAAATGAACTACTCATGGATTTCTAATTATTTTGCCCCACCTTTCCTGGCTGACACCTAGCTTTCCTTTAAAAAGGTCTTGCTTTTGGACTGGTCTTACTGAGTGTTCCAATTTCTCCATTTGCAGCTGCTGTATGTCCATCATAAGACATGTTTACACCTCCCTAAATGGGCTGACTCCCCCCACGGGGCCGTGGTCTCGCCACTTGGTGAAAGCACCCGTGAGAGTGCCGTTTGTCTGAAGAGGTGGGTGTGCCCACTTTTGGTTGACAGCACTGGCACCGGGTCCCTCATAGTACAATGAAGTGTTTCTGGCGGTGGTGGCGCGAACCCAACGTCAGACACACCGTTGTAACATGAGGGGCCTTGGGCCAGTACCGCCGGGCACGAGAGAGTGCCCCCCACCCCCCAGCTCAAACTGTGCTCTACCACTTGCAAAATTATCTGTCACTGCTCCACCGCTGTTTAGTCTATGCGGTGAAATCCTTCAATGTCTGGCACTGACAATACCAATTTGTTGACATGTATGATGATACTTAAAATATTCAGTGGCCCTGTCCTACACTTACACCAGTAAATACTTTGCGCCAAATAACAATGTCTGAAAGTCAGCAGAGGAGCCAACCCCTGTACCTAAGTATGCCACCCTTTTTTATTGGTTTTGTTTTTTTGCGAGACATTAACATCTATGTATTCTTTTGGAGTACTAACTGTGTCAGACACTCCTTCCAATAGTCCTCCGCTGACCACACCAATGCTGCCTGTGTACCCCTGCAAGATATTTGAAACTGCATAGAGCCTCCTTTTTTATTTTAGGCCTACTAAGTCTGTCTGCGGTCCCTCCTTCCAATAGTCCTCCACTGACCACACCAATGCTGCCTGTGTACCACTGCAAGATAATTGAAACTGCATTGAGCCTACTTTTTTATGTTAGGCCTACTAAGTCTGTCTTCGGTCCCTCTTTCCAATAGTCCTCCGCTAACCACACCAATGCTGCCTGTGTACCCCTGGAATCTATTTAAAAGTGCATAGAGCCTACTTTTTTATTTTAGGCCTACTAAGTCTGTCTGCGGTCCCTCCTTCCAATAGTCCTCCACTGACCACACCAATGCTGCCTGTGTACCCATGTAACCTTTTTTAAACCTGCATTGAGCCAACTTTGTGGTGTAAGGCCTACTAGCAGTGTCTGTCTGTGCCACTCAAAACAGCTGTCCTCTTAAAAAAAAATGACCTGCAATTGTCAGGTTTTCAGAATTTTAAAACTGCAGTGGGGCTACTAGTTTGGTTGGGGCCTACTAACAGTGTCTGCCGCGTCAAGGTGTTCTGCTGGCTGCCTTTCCTGAGCTTCTATCTTCAGGCTCTTGCTAAATAGTTGTTAAATGGAACAAATGCAGTGGGGCTACTAGTTTGGTTGGGGTCTACTAACGGTGTCTGCCGCTCCTTGCTGTTCTCCTGGTTTAATGTCCTGAACTTCGATCTTCATGCTCTCATTAAGTAGTTGTTCATATAACACTGCATTTGGCCTACTAGTTGGGTTGGGGCCTACTAACGGTGTCTGCCGCTCCTTGCTGTTCTCCTGGTTTCCTGTCCTGAACTTCAATCTTCAGGCTCTCATTAAGTAGTTGTTAATATTACACTGCATTTGGCCTACTAGTTTGGTTGGGGCCTACTAACGGTGTCTGCCGCTCCTTGCTGTTCCCCTCCACTGAACAAAGCAGTGCCGCCTGTTTACTACTGTTACCAATTTTGAACTGCATTTAGACTACTTACTGATTTGGGCCTACTCACTGTGTCAGCCTCTCATTACAGTTGTCCTCCACTGAACAAAGCAATGCCGCCTGTTTAGTCCTGTTACCAATTTTGAACTGCTTTTAGCCTACTTTTGTATTTGGGACTATATCTGTGTTTCCTCCTCATCCTGCCCATTGCCCAGCCAGTGCTAGATGACTCTGCTGCTGACCCAGACCGCTACATTCCCCTTGCACGCTACACAGCCAGATTCTGACCCTGCTGAAAGTGAGGTTCCCCTTCCCACATACTATACCACCTTACACGGGGACAAAGAGGAAGGTGCAGATGAAAGTGCAGGTTCCTTCATCAGGTAAGGGGGAATACTCGTTGGCGATGTCACTGGCACAGGGCCCCTCATAGTACGCAAAAGTGTCGCTGCCTGTGGGAGGCGCCCCCACCGTGCAAACACACCGCCGTACTTTGAGGGCCCCTGTGCCAGTGCCAATGCGAATGAGTGGGCCCCCTGATTGCTCAGGATCACAGCACTTGCAAAGTTGAAATACTTACCACTCCCTGATCCACTGCCGTGACGTGGTCCACGTTTCCTGGGCCCACTAAATACTTGACCCAGCCATACCCCCCACAACTTTAGCCAAATGACCCCAATGTCCAATGCCTAACTATTATTATAAGGTAAATTAAGATTGACAAGCTTCAGTACCAAGAATGGATGTTTTTGCCATTAAAATGGGCACTGTAGGTGTTTTCCTGGCCTCCACTCACTGCCGACTATGCTCCCCCATTGACTTGCATTGGGTTTCGTGTTTCGGTCGATCCCCGACCTTTTGCGATAATCGGCCGATTTCACTCGACTCGACTTTTGAGATAGTCGGGTTTTGCTCAACCCGACTCGACCCTAAAAACTAAGTCGCTCAACCCTAGTAATGACTTTATCTAATATATGAGTTTCACTTTTTGTATAGAACAACAGAAATAAATTTAACTTTATGATGATATTCTAATTTCGTGAGATGCACCTGTATATTTAGCAACAGACTGCAAAGCCCTGCTCTGCTTCTGCAACTGTCTCTCACTCTCTATCTGATACAAACAGCAAAGTTCATGGGCTGTTATTATGATGGTTCAGCTTCAGCACCAGTATCAACACTACAGGACTCTGATTTGTAATGCTGTGTACATACATGCCTGGAAAAGCACTCTCTCACTCTAATAAGAACTGTCACAGAGCTGTGCAATGGCGTCATCAAGATGGATATGGCATTACAGTGACTGGCAGGCAATCTCCGCATGCTTATTGGCTGTGTAACAGGCGCCAACTATGCTGGGCAGGAATTAGTTTGAAATCGAGCACTGCCTAAGGGCTCATACTCGCATGCGAGAAACTCTGATGAGTCTTGCACATCAGTACCCGGCACTGCAACCGGCACTCAGATCTGAGCGTGCGGCCGCATAAGAATACATGCAGCCGCTCGCTCCGCTCCTGAGTGTCGGGAGCAATGCCAGGTATTGACGTGCAAGACTCATCCGAGTTTCTCACATGTGAGTATGAGCCCTAATGCTTGCTGAGTAATGAGCACATCCGAGCACCCAAATAATCTAGTGATATCAGAGTATCACTGAGAACGTTCGCTCATCCCTTATGGAGACGTGTTCATATTTGATCAGTCACAAATCAAAAATACCCATACTGGTCTATGAGTCTATAAAAATAATGGACAGCACATGGATGGCAGTGGTGCATAGTTCATGGTATGTCCATAATTTACAGTCAGTAGTAGAAGCTTTGCAATTTATTTTACCATAATAAAAAAATTCTGATTAAAAGCTCAGGTAAGGAAATTCGGATGAAAAACCACGATGACACCCAGAATATTTATCAATATGTGAAAAATCACTGATGTCTGAATGAGGCCTTAGTACATTGACTATGTTATGATTGTACTTACCAGCAAGATGGAACAAGCTGCCATGGGATTGGTATTGACAAAACCAGACAGTGAGTCCAGAGAGCCCCTGCTATTCACTTTTTAAGCCCAATACATGGATTTATATTTTGACATAGGAAGTCTCAAGGACATAAATTGCAATATAGTCAATGATTAGAAGTTTACACTGATGTTCATAGATGATCAGGTCATACACAGAAGTCAGGCAGGGTGGACAGCTAAGGCTACTTTCACATTTCCGTCATTTGGCCTCCGTCCAAATGCGTCATTCTGTGCCAAAAACGCATCCTGCAAAGTTGCCCGCATGATGCGTTTTTTGCACATAGACTTGCATTACCGACGCATCCCGACGTATGGACACACGTTCCATACGTCGTGCACTGGATGCGTCGGTATTTGGCGGACCGTTGTAGCGAAAAAACGTTCAAGGGAATGTTTTTTCGTATGTTGGATCCTGCAATTCCTACCGCACATGTGCGGCCGGAACTCCGCCTCCTCCTCCCCGGGACTTTAGAATGGACAGCAGATGCGTTGAAAAACTGCATCCGCTGCTCCCGTTATGCCGAATTTTCACGTCCATCGGTACGTCGTGCCGACGCTTAGCGAAGGCCCCGTACCGACGGAAGTGTGAAAGAAGCCTAAGCAGAGGGATGCAAGTGAGATGCACGTTAAGGTCAATGGACAGCAGCAGTTTGAGTTCCATTAACCCTGCTGTTCTGTTGGTCAAAAATGACCGACTTTGAACTTCAATATTCTTTAAAATATTCAAGATGCGGCTCTGAAACCCGTGGCCGACCGACCCATCCTCATTTAAGTCAATCAACCACAAGTTTCAGAACCGCATCTTGAACACCCCAAAAAATACCAAAGTTCAAAATAGGTCTCCCCAGACCGAACAGAACAGCAGGGTTAAGGCAGGCAAATGAGAAAAGTCATATTATGGAGATTAGCTGCAGCTAGAGATACAGATGAGAGAATCCAGGTCAAAACCAAGCCGTAAA
The DNA here is from genome assembly GCF_032444005.1 of Ranitomeya imitator. Lineage (NCBI taxonomy): Eukaryota > Metazoa > Chordata > Amphibia > Anura > Dendrobatidae > Ranitomeya > Ranitomeya imitator. The sequence continues at coordinate 378,408,449 of NC_091283.1, forward strand.
CACTTATCTTCCACTCTTTACTTTTCAAAAGCATTAAAAAAATACTAAAACGTAGCCTGCACCAGAGCACTGCACTTATTCCAAAGCTCTGGCTCATGTGGTCTGATATCTATTGCACGTGATGGACATCTAATATCACTGACTTATATAAGACATCATGAGTCTTTACTACATGTTTTACTGCGAAAGGTTGCCGAAGGGCACAAAGAAACCTGAAGCTATTGCAAAGCTACAGAGAAGTGAACTATTGAAAGTACACAACCTGGTGACCAAACATAATAATTCACTAAACCCTGCTTTGACATCTATTAATGGCAACTTTCTCCTAATCAATTGAATTTTACCCCAATATGTAAAGAAATGCTTCTACAGAATTGCTTTAAAATATGTAATATTGTAAGAAATTTTATTCATGTTATTGAATATTATTATGTTATTGAAGAAAATTAAAATCCATTTTATTTTTGTTAGATGGCTGTAGCAGAAGCTCAGAGAAACATCTGTCATTTTCCCATTTTAAAGCAGAAGATCATGGTGTCACAGGAGATTCATATGAAGAACAGATCCTTATCCCGGATCAGCCTCCAAATCTTCACATCAAAAAGCTTTCAGCTGATCCTTTACAACAAGTCCTGTCTTCTGATTCATCACAGACTGTTGAGCATATTAAAAATAACAATACGGATATGCAACATCAAATAACTCCCACACGAGAGAAATCATTTTCATGTTCAGAATGTTGGAAATCTTTTATAAGCAATTCACATCTTGTTATACATCAGAGAAGTCACTCTGGGGAGAAGCCATTTTCATGTTCAGAATGTGGGAAATGTTTTACTCAGAAAGGAAATCTTGCTATACACAAGAGAATTCATACAAGGGAGAGATCATATTCATGTACAGAATGTAAGAAATGTTTTTTATGCAAATCACACCTGGTTACACATCAGAAAATTCACACAAAGGAGAAACCATATTTATGTTCCGAATGTGGGAAATGTTTTACACAGAAAGAAACGCTTGTTTGTCATCAAAGAACTCACACAGGGGAGAAACCATTTTCATGTCCAGAATGTGGGAAATGTTTTCGATACAAATCATACCTGGTTATACATCAGAGAATTCACACAGATGAGAAGCCATTTTCATGTCTAGCATGTGGGAAATGTTTTAGAAACAAATCGGACGTGGTTAGACACCAGAGAACTCACGCAAGGGACAAACCATTTTCATGTCCAGAATGTGGGGAATGTTTTAATGATAGCTCCACTCTTAGCTCACATAAGAGAACTCATACAGAGTAACAAAAAAACATTTTCACATTCAGAATGTAGTAAACATTTAGCAAATAAAGCCTTGTTGCCTATTGGAAAACTCCTATAGGGAGGAAGCCATTTTCATGTCTAGAAAATTTTACTCACATATCACATTTTCATTAACATCAGAGAAATCACACATGGAAGCAGCTATTTTCGATTTTTTTTTTTTTGTCAAATTCATTAAAAACTGTTAGTAAAAGTAAAGTCATATGTTATGTAAGGAAAGAAAAGTAATTTAGAACACCCAGTGATGATCTGGAAATGCATGCAATTACCAATAAACACCTGTTATCGAAAAGGGATGTCCAATTTACAAAACGTGTATATCCTCCTTTATTTTCAACAGTTACATTTCTGTATTTGGGCCTTCTTCGATAAAAATAGGATTTTGTACCTATAATATTTCTTAAAAGTGACATTATATTGGAATGTAAATATATGTTAAATTATATTGGATGATTCAGATATGTCATGAATGATCCCTTCTCTCTATCTCTTTGTCATTAATAATATATATGGGTTTCTTACCTTATATTTCCTGATCTATGATTATCTCTCACTTATCTGCTACTTCTGCCCAGGAATCAATGTTGTATAGTGCACGCATGCACTCTAGATCTAGTGAATGTCCCATATTTACGTTTTGTATAGACATACTCCATTTTCCATTGTTCTTTGATGTGTTCCTCTTTAAACACGTATCTTTCTTGACATCAATGTTTGATTTGTAATTTGTGCTATGGATTAGTTGAGCGTTCTACATATTATGTATGGATTTATCTTATCACACATGCGCAGTCTACTTACAAATCAATAATGGCGCGGAGCTCTTCACATACTCCGCTTTCTCTTATGAATAAATTTGTCGATATCACATTTTACTTCGCGCACATGCGCTATAACTCAGCTGAACAATCCAATATTCTGTATGATTATTCTTGCATGTATGCACCGCTTGTCTACAAACAAGGGGTCCACATGTTTGTCCACTTGCACAGCTCTTGCCTATAAATGCTTCGCTCGCGTATACACCTTGATAAACTTTATTGACACTTGTTTAGACATACGCAATAAATCTTTCAAGTAAATTGTATCAATATAGCAAGTTCACTCCTGTGAAATGGCAACCTCAAATCAACTTTATTTATATTTTAAGTTCATGCATGCTCATTACACATTTCCGAACCTGATATAACCCATTGACTTATTCCCTCTGCCTCCTACACCTGGTAATGAAATCATGTACTTTATTATTCTATTTTCTTTGTGTATATAAGGGACATTATCTGGCACCATTAGGAAGGAGGCACCATGAAGAAGCCACAGCTTGTGCGGCGAAACACACAGAATTTTTTCTCCTGTTTCTATTTTTGCCTCATTCACAGGTTCCTTCTTATATTTATTTTGTCATCTTTGTTTCTTTATTCTCATGGTTATCTGTGCTTAGTATAAGTCCTTATGTGCTGACATGCATATCACTAGAGCTATTAATTGTAATTGAACAATACTTGTTTATTTTTTGTTATCTTGGCATTAGAAATTGTTCATATTCCTTTGGTTATCATTCTATGTCAGTATAAACTAAACTTTTATTTTCTTTGCTGGAAATCCTGTGAACTGTAATGTATCAGGCATATGAGGATAGGTGTTAATATAACTATAGACACAGATTTGTGAATAAATGACCTATTGGCTTTTTTTAATGTGTTTTACATTTTTGCACCTTTTTTGTCTTCCAATGCCATTCATAATAAAGGCTTTTATTTGGTGATCGCTATGCACTTGCATACTTCTTTTTCTATGTTGTTTTAACAGCGTAACTCTTCAATGAGATCGAAATAACTATCCCTGCTGTGAAACTACACACATTATCAACATCATTAAGGCAAGTCACACTTCACATTATACATCACTGCAATTTGCATTTCTTCCAGGTAGAATGTGACCAGTATGTCCATGTCCTGCACATTCCTTAAGCCAGATAATGCTTATTTCCTTTTGTTTGAACTGGTCTTTTCCGTTTGGATCCTGGAATTTACGACCATCAGAGTCCTTTTCATTTTCCTTACTCCGACATGAGTCATTTGAGTTACTTGAGTTACAATACACGATTGAGTCCATCCCTCTAAAATTAGGGCACAGTCTATTAACGTCCTCTAACTCCTTTACTATCTTCAAGGCACGAACAAAGGCATTGTCCCTTAGGGACGATGTACACACTGGAGGAGGTTCAGTCCTTGAATGAGGATGTAATTACATTCAGAGGCTGCAGTGTCTCTTAATGCAGCAGGGGAATTTTCAACAAGCGCAAGAAACTAAACAAAGGGGTAAAAAAAAACAATTTTGACCATAACCGTCAGGGCCGGCTCCAGGTTTTTGAGGGCCCCGGGCGAAAGAGTCTCAGTGGGCCCCCCCCCTTTAACACATACCCGATTTATGATGCACAGATATGGCAGAGAAATGTATAGTACAATGCCAGATTTCACTTCTTACATTAGTGACAGCTATTGTAAATTCTGCAGTGTATATATACAGGACAGGAGGAGTGGTACTGTGCAGTGTATATATACAGGAGGAAAGGTGCTGTGCAGTGTATATATACAGGAGAGGTGCTGTGCAATGTATACATACAGGAGGAAAGGTGCCGTGCAGTGTATATATACAGGGGGAAAGGTGCTGTGCAGTGTATATATACAGGAGAGGTGCTGTGCAGTGTCATGAGCAGGGCGTTGTTGTATCAGAAAATCTTTTCTGTTTTGAGTTTTTCTATGAAACAAAGACTTTTCTACATAAACAACATTGTTTGGTTTTGCGGCCCTAACAGATCTGTGCTACAAAGTAACATTGCTCGGGCATTAATGAGGGACCTGATGCTGAATCCTTTCCACAAACCCTAATGACCCAATTAGTGCCCCGTCATTAGAAGCTCATTAAACGCCTCCTTGTCCCGAGCAATCATGTACAGTATGGGGGGATCCTGCAGCCCACCCGTGACTGCTCCATACCATACACTGCCCTCTGTCGCTCTCACTATTATCCTGTGCATTTCTCCTTCATCGTTACCCCATGTTACACTTGTCACCCCCCACTAGAGTAGCAGGGCAGCCAATGTCACCCCCTCCCGGACCCTAATGGCAGCAGGAAATGTCTGCTCCTCTATTGGGTTGGAACCTGATTTAATCAAGGAATAATGTGGATTTGTTGCCAGTGGCCGCAGGGGAAGGGTTAAGTGATGCCATGTCCTTGGTGGGAGCAGTGGCAGCTGCTGGGACTTGGACAGAGACAACCAATGTTGCTGTGACTGCACAGTGTGACCTGGAGGAGAGAAGCTGAGACTCCGGAGCAGAAATCACCCACATGCCAGCACTGGGCAGAGTCCCTCCAGTCACCAGCATGGGGCCACGGGGCCCCAACCTACAGCCCACATGGCAGCAGCTCCCCTTCCTCCTGGCATCTGGTTAACCCCATTTATGCGGGTCAGATTGTTATATTTAAGGTTTAGCAATAACCTTCATACAGATGGGAAGGGGTTAAGCTTCTTCCTACCCCACTGGTGCAGGTTTGGTGCAGCATGCATGTATTCTGGGGTTCTGGGAGAGCTGGGTGGCTGCAGGCTGCACCCCACCAGCTGCTCCTCCAGACATCACCCACATTTTTAGGCAGCAGAGACAGACAGCAGACTGAGCCACAGGACCAACTGCAATTATTGCTGGATACCTTTGCACTCTGGTAGGACTAGCTCCTCCGGAATCTTCCTGATAAGTTCAGCTCAACAGCACTGTCTGCAGCCAGCCAGGGGCCAGAGCAGAGAACTGCTCTCTCCGCCCACAAACAGTCACGCTGGCTGCCTTCTCTTAACCCCTATGTGTGCCTGCCTGGCTGCACTGACTGAGTGAGAAGATGCTTGTGTCAGAGCTGGCACATAGGGGTTAAGAGAACGGAGCCAGCAGTGACTTTGTGGGGGGAGAGAGCATGTTATCTCCTGCTCTGCTCTCCCAGCTGCTAGTGGGCCCCCCTTTCTTCCCAAGGCCCCGGCATTTGCCCGCTGTGCCGGGTGCTGACGCCGGCCCTGATAACCGTGGAGGAGTCCAAGACAAATGGGTCATTGACCCGTAGGAAACTCGGCCCACAGGAAGCTTGAACTGTTCCTCTTATCAAATACAACTGGCAAAACGCCGCATTGTATAGCTCCGTCTCCATTCCTTCTTCTTAAAAACAGGTTCCCCACCACTGGTTTTCAGACCTAGGTCTCTTTGGCCTCCATTCTTTGCATGTATATAGTGGAGTTGACATCCTGGCCACACATACCATGGCTGGATTGGCTACTACCTCCCGTAATCACATGGTTCTTACCGCCACCAAGGAATCATAGCAACGCAGGGAGGTCACCCCACTATTCCTCACATGAGCTTCTGGACCCAGGTATCAAGGTTAGAGATTAGCGAACCTTTCAAAGTTCAGTTCAGGTTGGCCAACATCCCCATGTTCGCCAAACGGTTAGACGAACGTACCCGAACACCATTGACTTCAATGGGAGACAAAGCCAAATGCATAGAAAACACCTTCTGAGGGGACAAGAGGCTGCCAAAACAGCTACACTTGGGTACACACAACAGGAAAAGTGGCATCAATTGACCCATCAATTGCGCTATAAATAAATAAGTGACGTAGTTTCCCCTGTATTTTTTTATAAGCAGCCAAGCAAAACTGATAGCTGTGAGCTGCAACCCTCAGCTGTCAGCATTAGCAAGGTTGGCTATCAAGAATAGAGGGGTCTCCATGCTGTTTTTAATTTAATAAAATAGTGTGAGGTCTCCTCATTTTGACAGCCAGCCAAGGTAAAGCTGAAAGCTGGGGACTGGTATTCTAAGGCTGGTAAGGGGCCAAGGATATTACCCCTCCTGACTAAAAAGTCAGTTTTGCCTGCCTGGTTATCAAAAATACAGGGGAACCCCACAACTTATATATATACAGTGCAGGCGGTGGCTGATGTATACTCCCAACAGCCAACGCCTGCTATCGCTGTTAAAGGGAATCTGTCACCTCATTTTGTTGCTATAAACTGCAGCCACTGCCATCAGGGGCTTATGTACAGCATTCTGTAATGCTATAGATAAGCCCCCAATGTATCCTGAAAGACAAGAAAAACAAGTTAGATTATACTTACCCAGAGGTGGTCCCTGTTCGCTTCGGGTCTGATGGGCGTCGCAGGTCCAGCGCCTCCCATCTTCATACGATGTTATCATCCTCCTTGATTCTGTTGCAGCTCCTGCGCAGGTGTACTGTAAAGAAATTATTATGTCTGTTCCAAAAAATTGAATATAATATACATGCTAATATAGAAAATACATATAGTGCACTGTAAAGATTTTATACATCAATGAATAGTGGAACTGCATTTAATTATCAAATGGTCCCATCAGGGATCCTATTATATCATGATAATGCAGCACAACTGCTCAATCCAAACAAAAAGGCAACATCACATGCACAAGTCTGTAGGAATGGGCAACTAGACCCAAAGCAAAGTGCAACAGCGCATGTTGTATGATCAAGCCTAAGCTAAAGTGCAATAGTGCGTACTATATATGTAGACCATACGTGCTCATATGTAGATGTAACTAACACATGATAAGCAATGTAACTTACATGAAATGAAAGTTGTGAATCCCCACCTGCCACCTCAACGCGCATTTTGCCGATCTTCGTCAGGAGGCGTGGTTTGCTATCGCGTGTGTGTCGGTATAAATAGTGCTTCGGACCAATCAAATCATGTCTGCTTCCGATGACAGTCTTTAGCGACGCATGCACAGACAACACCGCACCACACACAGGCGCTTCCATCCGTGCTCAGTGGAATGCATGCCATCCACCACTGCTAAGCAGCAGGGATCACGTGCATACCGAGATAACACATCGAGAAGGCCAGGTGTAGGAGGTCCGGGCATGCGTACTGACTGCAATAAGTCATTCAATACGGATGTGCCTGTTTGAGGGATATATGAAAGATAAAATTCAAGCATAAAAGTGACATGTGGATAGTGTGCCACACACTTATTGGGGACATGTCTAAGGTCCAAATAATTATAATAAGGGTAAAAGATGTGGATATAGATGTCAATATTAGCGAATAAAAAAATAAAAATAAAAAAGGTAAGTGCTTTATGATAATTATATGTGCATATGTGTGGTATATAATTAAAGGGGAATAATAAATATAGAAGTGAAAGAATAAGTGAAAGGGTCTATATGTTATATGCAAGAAAAACTTATAATTATGTGCACATGATATATGTGACAATCATTATAATATAATTAGGAATAAAAATAGTACTAGCAGACCTCAGTATATACATGCATACAAATTCTTCACCAAGTCCAAAAGGACAGCAATATTTAAAAGAGTTAGTCCATGGCTTGATATAGTAGTCCAAACTTATTATAATAGTGTCCATTGGATCTTTAAGCAGTCACATCCTCCGATTTTCCAAAGGGTTCTTCCAATCCGTAGAGCAAGACATCAGATCATATCGACAATTATAAATAAATCTGAAAGCTTAAGCATAATTAAAATCACATAACAGAGCATACAAAACACAACACAAGAAAAATAGAAAACAAAATAAAATATAGCAAAAAATATAACAAAAAAGGCCCATAAGAAACTAAAAGAATTGTTTTCTAAATCGTCTGTTTATCCGACATTACGGAAATGTTCTGCACAGTTTTCTTAACATATCTAATGATTTGAGGCATTATATCCTGGATGCATCCAACCCTCTCCTCCAGCTTCTACACTGTTTCATTTACTGTATGGAGGTCCTGTTTAAGGCTGGAGTCACACACAACGTAGAAAAAATTGGTCCGTTTTACACGGATGATAATCGCAGAAATGTTCCCTGAAGAGTGATCCATATGTCATCCGTGTGCCGTGCGAGGATGCGATTTTCTCGGATGTAAGCTTCCGTGTGACATCCGTATGACAAGATTTTCTCGCCGGCTTGCAAAATGGACATAAAATGGATCCATGGGCGCAAATATTCGTGAAAACATATATACAGTCTATATATGTACAGTATATGTGTCAGTGAGACACATATATATATACTTTTAATTTCATATAGAGCTAGATAGCCGAATAGCCGGTAATTCAATTGTCGGCTTTTGTTAAATTATTACCAAACCCGACAGGATATGAGACACAGTTTACATACAGTAATCCATTGTATATCCGTTATATTTTTATATGTCCCTCGCTAATAATGTTAGTAGTGTGTGTGTGTGTAAAATTTGGCAGCTGTAGGTGTTAAATTAAAGGATTAATTCACGGAAAAAACTGGCGTGGGTTTCCGTGCAATTTTCTCCTCCAGAGAGGGAAAGCCAGTGACTGAGGGCAGATATTAATAGCCTAGAGAGGGACCATGGTTATTGCTCCCCCCCCCTCCGGCTAAAAACATCTGCCCCCAGTCACCCCAGAAAAGGCGCATTTGTAAGATGCGCCTATTTTGTCACTTAGCCTCTCTTCCCACTGTCCTTTAGCATTGGCATATGGGGTATTAAGGGGTTAATGTCACCTTGCTATTGTAAGGTGACATTAAGCCTGGTTAATAATAGAGGGGTGTCAATAAGACACCTATCCATTATTAATCCAATAGTCTGAAAGGGTTAAAAATTCCCACACACAGTAAGAATAAAGTATTTTAATTAAATAGATAAACACACAGGTTTTAGCATCTTTATTGCCCTCTCAATCCAAGTGAAGCCCTCATTCTCCTGTAAAAAATTCCAAAACAAAAAAAGCAATAATATCCCATACCTGTCTGCCGTAAGTCAAGTCCCATGCAGTATTACTTATCTGGGGGCATTTACATTTTACAACTGGGAGCGCTCCTAATGCGGCCGCTCCTGGCTGGAAACGACTGGGGAATGAATGAAATGCAGGGTGCGGTGCTGTCATTGAAGCTGCGCCCCCTGGCAGCATGAACTCAACTGAAATCTTCAGCCTGAGAAAATGCCACACACACTACTAGAATTATTAGTGAGGGATATATAAAAATATAACAGATATGCAATGGTTTACTGTATGTAAACCATGTCTCATATCCTGTCGGGTTCGGTAATGATTTAGCAAAAGCTGACAATTGAATTATCGGCTATTCTGCTATCTAACTCTCTCTAATATGAAGATATATATACAGAGCTGCCACTAGAAATTCGGGGCCCCATACTGGCAAAATGTTTGGGGCCCCTTTGAGACTCCGCCCAGGTTCCACCCCAGCCCCGCCTCCACGCTCCACTCCTCGAACTGTCCACAGTCCCACCGTTCTTTCTTGGAAAAACTCCACTTCTCACCTATCACACATTAACAGTTCCCATCACCAAATCACACATATAGCCGACAGCTTTTGTTTTGGCCAAAAGATTTTTTAAGCCGCCACCATAATACAGTAGACACTTTTGTCCGGGCCCCACTCTGCTGTAACCTATTAAATATATTTGTTAAAATATGCAACACAATTTATGTATATTTTTATTTATTTTTAAATTTTTAAAATGACCAATAATATCACAAACAAAGAACAAATACCGCTACACCATGTCCAGACCACATATTACCACCACATAGTGACTGAATACTACAATACTGATCAGTAACTTAAAAAAAACACAATACTATCACCATAAGTGCCATTATACACAGGAGATCTGTACTTAGTATGCAGTGTCCGTGTACAGGTAATGCAGTGATCACTGGTGACATTATACACAGGACCTCTCTATATAGTATACAGTGTATAGCATCAGTGTACAGGTAACACACTGACTCACCAGTGACGTCTCTAGGTGAAGTCCTTCATCTTTGTTTTTCATCTTTCATCCAGCACAGACCACCATCACTTCTTCCAGCCAGGGCTCGTCTCTGCAGGAAATAGCACAGTTATCTCGAGCTCCGCTTGCAGAACACATAACTTAATTTTTCCGAACTTCTACACTACACCACATGAAGAAAAAAAGGCGACATAGTGTCGTTCTGCACAGTAACAAGACCACCCCCCCATTTAAAACAGTATACTTAAAAAATAAAATAAATACATTACTGCCGTAATAATATCCCTTAATTAGCCCCAATGGTAATATTATTCCTCATCCTGGCCCCATGTATCTCATTCCTGGCTTCAGCCATATGTTCTCGCATCCTGCCCTCATGAGTATCCATTCTGTCCCATATTATCTCCCCATCCTGGCCCAACTGTCTTCATCGTATCCACCTGCCCCATGATCCTGCATGATCTGTCTCCAATCCTGCCCCCAATGTCTCCAATCATGCCCGTATCTCCATTCTGCCACGAGTATCTCCAGCGTTCTGCCCCCAGTGTGTGCAGCATTCTGCCCCCACTGTCTCCAGAATTCTGCCCCAGTGTCTCCAGCATTCTGCCCCCAGTGTGTCCAGCATTCTGCCCCCAGTGTGTGCAGCATTCTGCCCCCAGTGTCTCCAGAATTCTGCCCCCAGTGTCTCCAGCATTCTGCCTCCAGTGTCTCCATCATTCTGCCCCCAGTGTGTCCAGCATTCTGCCCCCAGTGTGTCCAGCCTTCTGCCCCCAGTGTGTGCTGCATTCTGCCCCCAGTGTCTCCAGCATTCTGCCTCCAGTGTCTCCAGCATTCTGCCCCCAGTGTCTCCAGCATTCTGCCCCCAGTGTCTCCAGCATTCTGCCTCCAGTGTCTCCAGCCTTCTGCCCCCAATGTCTCCAGCATTCTGCCCCAAGTGTGTCCAGCATTCTGCCCCCACTGTGTCCAGCATTCTGCCCCCACTGTGTCCAGCATTCTGCCCCCACTGTGTCCAGCATTCTGTCCCCACTGTGTCCAGGATCCGCCCCCACTATGTCCAGGATTCGGCTCCCACTGTGTCCAGGATTCTGCCCCGGGCCCCCCAGATCGCCACTCTCAAAAAGAACAAACATTTCTTCTTACCTGGCCGCGCTCCCTCCACGCAGCTGAAGCGCGCACTCACCAGCGACTGACAATGACATCAGACGCCGGCGACGTGCCCGCTGCGGCTGACGTCAGCTGCCAGCCTCCGATTGGCTGGCGGCTGTTAACTATTGATGTGTGGGCGCGGACGCGCATGTCAATAGCGTTACATTGCCACAGCGCCGGTACGGCCCCTGTGAGCAGATGAGACGGGGCCCGATGCAGGCCCACACTGCCCACCGGGCCCCATACGTCAGTCAGGGCAGTAATGCACAGATGGCAGCCCTGTATATATATATGTGTCAATTACATATATATATATATATATCTACCTATACTATGTGTATACATCTATTTTATCTATTCTATTGTAAGCTGTCAGTGTGATTTTACTGTACACCGCACTGAATTGCCGGCTTTTCTATAGGAGACCGGTGTATCTCGCAAGTTACACTGATGGTCCGTGTGGTGTGCAAGTTTTTCTTGTACCCATAGACTTTCATTGGCGATTCTCAGCTGATATACAGTGCAAATCGCAGCAGGCTGCGATTTCTCTCGCACGTATAATACAGCCGAGAAAACAACGGATGATGGGAGCTGCCCTATAGGTTAACATTGGTCCAAGTGCTATGCGATTTTTTATCTTATAACTCTTTTTCCATCCATAGTTGCTGTTCAGTGCTATTGTGAGCATCCTCCAAGCCTGATTGTGCCTCAAGCTGCAGGGGAGTCACAGAGACTCTTGCAAAACGTTCTTGTCTTGCAGCAGCATCTGCTGCTCTGTCTGGGGCTGTAGTACCTTGTGTAGGAGCCATTTTGGATGATTCATGTTCCATTGGCCAGGTCTCCTTCTCTCCCACTTTCCTGCTGCGTGTCATGATTTATCTCCTCAGTGATGTCCCTGGAGCACAGACCGCAGTTAGAGGAGACACACTGGTTAGTTCTGGGCTGCAGGAGTGAGTCTAAAGCCAGGTAACCAAGGATTTTTCAGGATGGAAAGCAGGAGCTGTGTAAAACACTTCTTCGTCACATGATGTCCAGGCCACGCCCCTCCAAAATTTGATCTTACAACTTGAATCTAACAGAGTGGCAAGCTAGTAGTCAGCACTCTTTTGAATCATATTTATACGGGGATCATGTTTCAGATAATGCAGCAAGAAGGCATTCATATGTCAGGCTTTGCCATGAGGTCCAAACCCAAGCTGTGTTGGTGGCTGGGTAGCACTGATGCTTGTTTCGTCCGTCCCCTCCTGTGAACCATGAACAATAGAGAGGGTATGATTTTATTCCTCCTCCATTTGTTCCTCGGATCTTGCACCTTCACTAATAGTTTGTCTGTTATCACCAATCCCCCTCAATCACAGTAATTTACCCTCCATTCACACCGCCTTTGTAATGAAAATCTGGAACTTTAAGACAGTGTTATCCCTTCCACATTTTCCTCTGCTTCCTCCTCTTCCTCTGGAACCACCTCCTCCTCCCGCAGGCTATTCAAAGTCTGCTCCAGCATATACAGTAAATGACCGGAATAGTGATGCTGATGACGGCATCGTCAACGCTAACCATCTTAGCAGCCATTTTGAAACTGTACAGAAGGGTGCAGAGGTCCTTAATCTGTGCCCACTCCATAAACATGATATGTGCCACGTCCCTACTGCGTTATCCCAGGCTATACGACATGACCTATTGCGTAAGGATTCGTTGCTGCTGCCACAGTGGCTTCAAAATGTGCAGAGTGGAATTCCATGATGTCTGCACATTGCACATCAATCTGTTAACTGGCATGGACAAAGACCTCTGTGTCATTGCAAGTCGATGACCTGAGGGGTTCAAATGGCGAAAGTGAGCACACAGCTTCCGTGCTTCCTGCAACAGCTCATTCAGGCCAGGACAGTGGCGGACAAAACTCTGTACCGCTAGGTTGAGGACACGAGCCATGCAAGGCACATGTGTGAGCTTGCCTCACTGTAGGGCCACCACCAGGTTCGCACCGTTATCGGACACAGCCTTCCTGGATGCAAGTTCAGTGGAGACAGCCATAGCTCAAACTTGACCTAGAAAGCTGTATGGCTGCGATCTCCAAGGTATATCAATTTTAACACTGCCTAATTGCGTTGAGTCCTGGCTGCACATTACAGAGGTGGTGGGGTTCACTCTGCACTGCAGGAATGCATGTCTCATTAACGCAGAGGTTGAGGGCAAAGGTGGAGGCCCTAAAGGAGGTGGCGGAGGCAGAAGGAGTGGAGAAAGTGTGAAATATAGAGGTTTCTCCTGCAAGCCTTGGGGATTCCAAGACTTGTGGAACAGTGATGTCCCCACAGCCATCAGAGTAACCCAGTGCCCAGTCAGTGAGATGTAACACCCTTGGCCATGCTTACTTGTCCAAGTGTCTGTGGTGAAATGAGTCCTGGCAGAGATGGATTTAGTCAAGGAATGGATGGTGTTGTCCGCGACATGCTAGAGTAGTGCAGATACAACTTTCTTAGAAAAGTAATGGCAATTTCGCAACTGGTACTGGGGTACTATTATGGCCATCAGCTTTTGGGAAACCATCTGTATCTACTAGGCAGAAAGGCATAATTTCTGTGACCAACAGATAAGAGATGGTGGAGTTCAACCTCTTAACTTTGTCATGTGTAGGAGGAAATAATCTTTTACTTGACCACAACTGCGTGGGCTGTCTGCAGTGCTGAGAGAGTTCAGAGTATGATGAACGGGACAAACTGCTGGACTGTGAGTGTCACAGATATGTCTGAGGCTGCAGACCATTGCACTGCATCTGTCTGCAGAAGGTCTCAGCAGTTTGTTTGCAGACTTCTGCCTGCTCCTTCTGATGCTAGGACCCATGCTAATGGCCACACCTGGACCTGATGTTGATATACTTCCTGCTTGCTGCTGGCAAGCGCGGATGTTATTTCCATTTGCATTTCCCTGTTGAGGCTTGGAGCTGTAGCAGTCAGCTATTGCCCTTTTTGGAATTTTGAGGACATTGGTGTTTCTCTCTGACTCTTCTCAAGCTAAGTGTTCCCTTGTTTTGTTTGTCTATCTTAGTTGTCTTTAGCGGTAGCAAGGATTGACTAGCGCTCATCCTGTCCTTCCTGGTGCTGGGCTTATTGCCAGGGTCAGGCAGGAATTAGGAATCCTTCTTGGTGATAGGTGTGGAACCTATATAGGGACAATAGGACAGAGAGGGTGACGTTAGATCTGTCTAGGGGTCTTCACTTCCCCTTCTCTAGTGTTTGGTTCCCTTTCCCCTCATCCCTTTGTGTTGCACTTAGTCTGTCTTACACTGTGCGTGACATTGAGGGAGATGAAGGCAGAGATGTTATGGTGGATTGAGAAAGTTGTGGTGTGCTTGTTCTCTGAGATTAGTCAAAATGAGCAGGCATGTACACTTCACTTACAGCTGATGGTGGGCACTCAGTCAGCGTGACTGGAGTGTGTAACAAAACCCAAGGTTCTGCGGTCGGAGACCTGCATCACATTGTTTGGCACAGTAACAGAGGAGGATGAAGAAGCAGCATATGCGATTCATGGGGCGGCTGATGGTTGTTGAGGTCCGCTGGTCCTCCTCAGAGTAACGCATGTTGATTGCACATGTGAAGGTTCATACATGTAGTAGTCAAATTATTGCATTTTTACCCTCTACTCAGTTTTTTTTGCAAAATTGGCAGGTTACATCATTTGGCTCATCCTTTGCCAAGTCAAAAAATGCCCAGGCTAGGCAACCCTTGCCAACGCTGTGAGCTACAGACCAATGAATGCTGCTGGTCACAGTCACAATTGTGGCTGAGGATGCATTGCTCACTGTGGCTGCATCACTATGTGTCTGTGACATACGGCGCAATGTATCCTCCTCGTCTTCCTCCTGCTCAGATGACCTACTCAGCTGTGTGCCTGTGTTCATGCCAACTGGGATCTACCACCTCATCATTATCATCCTCTGTGTTATCACATTCGTCGCTCTTAGAGTCACACTCCTCCTCTTCCTGCCCTGAGAGCACAGTACAGTCCCACCTACCCAATGGGTTAACATCTGTCATGATGGTCAGGATGCTGCTCACACCCTAGTTTGTCCTGCCCCCGATCCAAGCTAAAAAAAAAAATTGGGCATCAGTGCAGATTTCCTACTCTTGACTCTGTGAAGCTTTTGAATACTCTTCTGAAGCCCATGACATATAATGTGTGAACAGCTCTTCAGACTCACCTATCTGTTTTTCCCTACAGTCAGTTGTATGGTTGAAGAGCTGTGATGCAGGGGGAAACTGGGGTAATTTAGGTGCCACCTTTGTGGACTGTACTGGGTGTGATGTTGAGGTGGAGGAAAAGGAGGGGAGAGAGAGGCCACTTGAAGCTGTGCTTGCTATTCACTTGATCACATGTTATTTCTGGGCCTCATCAGTAAGGAGCACTGCTGTGCATCTGCCAAAGAAAGGTAGTGGAGTAGCCCATCCAGTAGCAGAAGTTTTCAGTTGTCTTTGTATAGGACGTGACGTTGTTGGTTCACTAGTGCTTTCACATACATTACCACCTATCCCACGTACATCTTGAAAACCAAGCCTAATCTCCCTTCCACCATGACCTCGATTTTTTTCCCAGTCATGTTGCTCAGATACTGTGGTAGGAGCACAGTATAAGCAGCAAAAAATTAGATTTTAAACTCTGCACCAGCTCTGCAAAAAGCTGAATTTCAGCGGCAGTAAATATCAAGGTGAAATATGGTGTCCTGAATCCCGTTAGTCACAGAAGAAATAATTGTTTAAGTGTGGATGAGGTCTGACAAAAAAGATATGCTTCAAAGTATTTTAAAATGAGATCTTCCTGCTGTATGAAATTAGTAACAGAACAATTTTTTTTTGGCCTGTGGATAAGGCCTGTATAACATACAACAATTTCAAAGTGAGATCTCCCCTACTGTATGGCATTAGTAACTTAAGAAATATTTTTGGGCCTGTGGACGAGGCCGGTATAACATAGACTAGATGCTACAAACAATTTCAAAGTGAGATGTTCCCTAATGTATGACGTTAGCAACAGAAGAAATACAGTATTATTATTATTATTATTATTTATTTATATAGCACCATTGATTCCATGGTGCTGTACATGAGAAGGGGTTACATACAAGTTACAAATATCACATACAGTAAACAAACTAACAATGACGGACTGATACAGAGGGGCGAGGACCCTGCCCTTGCGGGCTTACATTCTACAGGATTATGGGGAAGGAGACAGTAGGTTGAGGGTTGCAGGAGCTCCGGTGTTGGTGAGGCGGTAGCTCCGGTGTTGGTGAGGCGGTAGCTTCGTTGGTGATGAGGCAGCAGCGGTGTCAGTGCAGGCTGTAGGCTTTCCTGAAGAGATGAGTTTTCAGGTTCCGTCTGAAGGATCCGACTGTGGTTGATAGTCGGACGTGTTGGGGCAGAGAGTTCCAGAGGATGGGGGATATTCGGGAGAAGTCTTGGAGGCGATTGGATGAGGAGCGGATAAGTGTGGAGGAGAGAAGGAGGTCTTGGGAGGACCGGAGGTCACGTGAGGGAAGATATCGAGAGATTAGTTCAGAGATATATGGAGGAGACAGGTTGTGGATGGCTTTGTAGGTTAGTATTAGCAATTTGAACTGGATACGCTGAGGGAATGGGAGCCAGTGAAGAGATTTGCAGAGGGGAGAAGCGGAGGAGTAGCGAGGAGAGAGATGGATTAGTCGGGCAGCAGAGTTAAGGATGGACTGGAGAGGTGCAAGGGTGTTAGCAGGGAGGCCACAGAAAAGGATGTTGCAGTAGTCAAGGCGGGAAATGATGAGGGCGTGCACAAGCATTTTAGTAGATTGGGGGTTGAGGAAAGGACGGATCCTGGAGATATTTTTGAGCTGGAGGCGACAGGAGGTGGAAAGAGCTTGGATGTGTGGTTTGAAGGACAGGGCAGAGTCGAAGGTTACTCCGAGGCAGCGGACTTCGGGTACAGGGGAAAGCATGATGTCATTGACTGCGATAGATAGGTCAAGTAAGGAAGATTTGTGGGATGGAGGAAAGATGATGAGTTCAGATTTGTCCACATTGAGTTTGAGGAAGCGAGAGGAGAAGAAGGAGGATATGGCTGATAGGCACTCTGGGATTCTGGACAGCAGAGCGGTGACGTCTGGGCCAGAGAGGTAGATCTGAGTGTCGTCAGCATAGAGGTGGTACTGGAATCCATGGGACTTTATGAGTTGTCCCAAGCCAAGTGTATAGATTGAGAAGAGTAGGGGTCCTAGAACAGAGCCTTGGGGGACTCCAACAGAGAGAGGGTGGGATGAGGAGGTAGTATGGGAGTGGGAAACGCTGAATGTGCGGTTGGAAAGGTACGAGGCGATCCAGGATAGGGCGAGGTCTTTGATGCCAAAGGAGGAGAGGATCTGTAGTAGGAGGCAGTGGTCAACTGTGTCGAAAGCAGAGGACAGGTCTAGAAGGAGGAGTACAGAGTATTGTCCAGTAGCTTTGGCGGTAAGTAGGTCGTTAGTGATTTTGGTCAGGGCAGTCTCAGTTGAGTGATGGGGGCGGAAACCAGTTTGTAGATTGTCGTACAACAAGTTAGATGAGAGGTGGGAGGAGAGTTCAGCATGGACGTGCTGCTCCAGGAGTTTGGAAGCAAATGGGAGCAGCGATATTGGGCGATAGCTGGACATAGCAGTTGGATCGAGGGTTGGCTTTTTAAGGATAGGCGTGATTGTGGCATGTTTGAACGCAGAGGGGAAGGTGCCAGAAGTTAGTGATAGGTTGAAGAGGTGGGTTAGGGATGGGATAAGTGTGGTGGTGAGGTTGGGGAGGAGGTGGGATGGGATGGGGTCAAGCGCACAGGTGGTGAGGTGGGATTTGGAGAGGAGACAATTAGGTCCCCCTTCAGTGATGTTGGATAGGGAGGTTATGGGGTTTGGGCATTGGTCTGGTATACAAAGGGGTTGTGGTGGTTGAACAATAAAGTCTTGCCTTATCTGGTCGATCTTATTTTTAAAGTGTGTGGCAAAGTCCTCAGCAGAGATGAGGGAGGTTGGAGGGGGCAGTGGGGGGCGGAGGAGGGAGTTAAATGTTTTGAATAACTGTTTGGGGTTGTGGGATAGGGAAGATACGAGGGTTGTGAAGTAGGCCTGTTTAGCAGAGGTGAGTGCAGATTTAAAAGCGAGTGTTGCTTGTTTGAATACAGTGAAGTCGTCTTGCGAGTGTATTCTCTTCCAACGCCGCTCCGCAACCCTGGACACTTGCCTTAGCTTTTTGGTGGTGTTATTATGCCAAGGTTGTCTATTGATACGTCGCGCTCTGCCATGGACGAGAGGGGCAACCGTGTCAATAGCTGATGCGAGAGTGGCATTGTAGAAAGCAGCAGCACTGTCTGTGTCGTGGAGTGAGGATATGGATGCCAGTGGTAGGATGGAGTCAGAGAGTGTGTGGGTGTCTAGGTGTGCAAGGTTTCTGCGTGGGTGTGCATGTTGCTGGATATGGATGATTGGTGAGGAGGACAGGGATGAGAAGGTGAGCAGATGGTGGTCGGATAGAGGGAGAGGGGAGGTGGTGAAGTTAGATAGAGAGCAGAGACGGGTGAATACCAGGTCTAGTGTATGCCCATCCGTGTGGGTGGCTGCGGAGGACCACTGAGTAAGTCCAAAGGATGAGGTAAGGGACAGAAGTTTGGAGGCTGTTGACTGAAGGGTATCAATGGGGATGTTGAAGTCACCCATGATGATGGTGGGAGTGTCAGCAGAGAGAAAGTGAAGAAGCCAGGTGGAGAATTGGTCAATAAAGGCAGTGGCCGGGCCCGGAGGTCGGTATATGACGGCCACTTGGAGGTTGGAGGGAGAGTAGATGCGGACAGAATGGACTTCAAAAGAGGGGAGGATAAGGGAGGGAAGAGGTGGGATTGGGTTAGAGGTGCAGTTTGAAGAAAGGAGAAGACCCACTCCTCCACCATGTTTGTTGCCGGGTCGAGGGGTGAGGGTGAAGTGGAGGCCTCCGTAACACAGCGCAACAGGGGAGGCGGTGTCAGAGGGTGTTAGCCATGTTTCTGTGAGGCCAAGGAAGGCAAGATTGCGGGAGAGAAAAAGGTCGTGAATCACATGAAGCTTATTGCAGATTGAGCGGGCATTCCAGAGTGCTCCAGAGAGAGGGAGCAGGGGGGTGGGCGTCAGGGGCACGGGTTTTATGTTGGAAAGAGTGCGGAAGTTCATGTTGGATAGTGAGTGATAGGAGGGAGTAGTAATGGGAGGTATGAGATGTGGGGGTCCAGGGATGGGAGATATGTCTCCAGCAGTGAGGAGAAGGAGAGAGAGAGAGCAGGTGGGAGAAAGAGAGTGTCCGACTTGTTTTATGTGTTTCATGGACAGATTTGAGGTTGAGGAGCAGGTCAGCAGAGGAGGACAGGTGGGGAGGTAAGAGGGAAGGGGAGATGATTATTATGTATTGGCCTGTGGATGAGAACTGTATAACATTGACTAGATGCTACAAATAATTTGAAAGTGAGATGTCCCATATTGTATGACACTAGTAACAGAAGAAATATTTGGGGGCCTGTGGATGAGGACTGTATAACAGGTGGGGGCTTTTGGGACTATTACCCCATCACCCTACACCTGCTGCCGCTAATAACTGTGACAGCAGGAGTGAATGATGGGGGTATTCATCAGTTGCAGCCTGTGCTATAACTAAATAAATGAATGAACCCGGCGTGGGTTTTTATTTTTTATAACCAGACAGGCAAAACTCTTATTTGGGGGCTGCAACCCACAGCTGTCTGCTTCAACAAGACTGGTTATCAAGAATAAGGGAGTCCCCACGCTGTTTTTTTTTAATTATTTAAATAAATATTTATAAAAAATGGTGTGGGGTCCCCCCATTTTTGACAACTGGCCTTGCTAAAGCTGACAGCTATCGATATTGACTCCCCAGAGCCTAAAAATAGTAACCCGCAGCTGCCCAGAAAAGGCGCATCTATTAGTTAAGCCAATTCTAGCGCTTTGCCTGGCTCTTCTCACCTTCCCTGTAGTGGAGACAAGTGGGGTTTATATTTGTGGAATTGATGTCACCTTTGTATTGTTAGATGACATCAAGCCTACGGCTTAGTAATGGAGAGGCATCTATAAGACACCTTTCCATTACTAATCCTATAGTTATATTGTAAATAAAGACACAGCCAGAATAAAGTCTTTCATTAGAAATAAAACAAAACACAGTTTTCCTTTTGCATTTAAAAATAACAAACACAGTTATACTCACCAAAAAGCCTATTCCACCGAAGCCCTCGTTCGCCCTGATCACCGTGAGAATTTCTGGTTTGAGAAAATTCTGTGATAATTTTATTTCTCATAAAAGACTTTATTCTGGCTGTGTCTATATTTACCATATAACTAAAGGATTAGTATTGGACAGGTGTCTTATAGACGTCTCTCCATTGCTAAGCCGTGGGCTTGATGTCACCTGACAATACAAAGGTGACATCAACCCCACAAATATAAACCCCACTTGCCACCACTACAGGGCAGTTGGGAAGAGTCAGGCAAAGTGCCAGAATTGGCGCATCTAATAGATGCACCTTTTCTGGGCAGCTGTGGGCTTTTTTTTTTTTAGGATGGGGGCCTATCTCAATGGCCCCTTACCAGCCTGAGAGTACCAGCACCCAGCTGTCATTTTTAGCAAGGCTGGTTGTCAAAATGGGGGGCACTCCATGCCATATTTTAAAATTATTTATTTAAATAATTAAAAGAAAATAGCGTGGGGACCCCTCTATTCTTGATAACCAGCCTTGCTGAAGCTGGCATCTGAGGGTTGCCAACCCCAGCTGTGAGTTTTGCCTGTGTGGTTATAGAAAATATGGGGGAACCTGTGCCGGGTTTTTCATGCATTTATTTGGTTATAGCGCAGGCGGCGGCTGATGAATACCCCCATCATCCATTCCTGCTGTCACTTATTAGCTGCAGCTGGTATAGGTTGATGGGAGTAATAGTCCCAAAGCCCCACCTGCTGTCATTATTCTGACTTGAATATAACACTGATCATTCTCCTCTGCTCGCGCTGATCGCCAGCAGAGCAGGTGAGAATGATGAAAGCTGTCTTCAGCACCCGGCGCCTGGGAACAGAGCATACTGTAGTGCTTCTTCCCTGGCGCTGATGCGTGTCACACAGATGACATCCATGTATTTTCTCCATGTGCACATATGGGGACGTGTTGCGACCCGTGCTGATGGTAAAAAATGGACCTGTCTATGTGTGGGGCACACGGACACATGGTCTGTGGAAACACACATATGTGCACAGATTCTAAATGTGTCAGTGTCTCCAGTACATGTGAAAACTGTCACCACTAGTGATGAGTGAATATACTCGTTACTCGAGATTTCCCGAGCATGCTCGGGTGTCCTCCGAGTATTTTTTAGTGCTCAGAGATTTAATTTTTAGCGCCGCAGCTGAATGATTTACATCTGTTAGCCAGCATAAGTACATGGGGGGGTTGCCAGGGAATCCCCACATGTAATCAAGCTGGCTAACAGATGTAAATCATTCAGCTGCGGCAATAAAAACTAAAACTTCGAGCACTAAAAAATACTCGGAGAACACCCGGGCGTGCTCGGGAAATCTCGAGTAACGAGTATATTCTCTCATCACTAGTCACCACATGTATGGGAGACACGGATGTGTGAAAGGGGCCAAAAATCAGATTTAGCCTGCTGTTTCACGCTTGTAAAACTTCTAATTTTCTTTTTATGTGCAACAGTTCTGCACACACAATTTCACTGCCACAAAATTACAATGTGGGATAAGACGGGCTGTATCACGTTTAGCAGCAGATTTTTTTTTTTATGCGCGTGAGGCCTGCAGAAACTTTAGATTCAACCTAGTAAAATTACAATAGGTGACATGGCGGGCTGAATCACTTTTAGCAACAGAAAAAATTATGTTTTCTAATGTGCATGAGCTTTGCAGATAGCTAAATTACAATGGGGGATATGGCGGCCTGTATCACGTTTAGCAACAGAATATTTTTTTTTTAATGTGTTTGAGGTCTGCAGACAGCTCCATTTCACCATTTCATTGCCAAATAATTACAACTGGGGAAATGGCGGTTTGTATCACAGCGAGCAAGAAAATTCTTTTTTTTTTTATCTGCGTGAGGGCTGCAAACAGCTTCATTTAACCGCCACAAATTTACAACAGGTGATATGACATGCTGTATCACGTTTAATGTGCATTAGCTATGCAAACTGTGGAATTTCAGCCCCACTAAATACCAAGGTGAGACATGGCATGGTGAATCACAGTAGCAACTGCAAAAAATTTTTTTTTCATGCACAACAGCTCAAATCATAGAACTATGTCACCATACCACTAAATGACAAGGTGGGATACAGAAAGCTGTTTCACAAATTTGTCAGTTTCCCAATTGCTTGGGTGCAGTGGATGAGAAACATATCAGCATTGTCAAACCTACTGCAACTGGCTCAGAATATTTCAACTACAAGAAATATTCCTCCATTGTGCTCATGGCCATCGCAGACACAGAATACAAGTTTATAGCGGTCAATATTGGGGCCTATGGCTGCTCAAATGAGTCGCAAGTTTTTAAAGTGTCTGAAATGGGGCTTCATCTCTATGGAAACACCTTCCAATTTCCACCCCCAAGACCACTGCCTGAAACCTCTGGACCACCAATGCTATTTGTATGGGTTGGAGATGAAGCGTTCCAACTCTCGGGACACCTGCTGGAGCCATACTCAAGTAGTGGATTGACGCCAACTAAAAGAGTTTTTAATTAATGCCTAACATGAGCACGAAGAACGGTGGAGTGCGCTTTTGGGATTCTAACAGCCAAATGGCTAGTTCTGTTGACCTCTATAAACATGAAGACTGAGAGTGGACGAGGTTGTGAAAGCTTGTGTGGTCCTGCACAATTTCGTAATATGCAAGGAACAGATTGCCATTCATAACCACTTTGAAGAAGCCACCTTGAATGATTATCATAACATTACTTTTAGAAGGTCTGTGTCAGTTTCCAGAATGAGGGACAAATTTGCAGAATACTTTTCACCTCAAGGAAGAGTACACCAGCAGGATGAGATAGCTTGAAAGCTTTGTCTTGGACCTTGTACCTTGTTACCCAAAGTATTGGACCTTGTTGGGTTTTAACCAAAGTATTGTACCTGGTTGGGTTTTACCCAAAGTATTGTACCTGTTTCACCCAAAGTATTGTACCTGGTTGGGTTTTACCCAAAGTCTTGAACCTGTTTTGCCCAAAGTATTGTACCTGGTTGGGTTTTACCCAAAGTATTGCACCTGTTTTACTCCAAAAATTGTACCTGGCTGGGTTTTACCCAAAGTATTGTACCTCTTTTACCCAAAGTATTGTACATGGTTGGGTTTTACCCAAAGTATTGTACCTGGTTATTTTTTAACCAAAGTATTTAACCTTATAATTAAATAAATGAAAGACAAATTTTTAAACCAAAAAACTATTTTTTTATTTACAAATTTTATACAAAAAATTATAAGTTTAAGTAGTGTGGGGTGGAGATAATACTGGAGGGGCTGTCAAATTGAACCAATTCGAAAGTGGCAGTGTGGAGAGAGGATTGTGGTGGTGACGGATCAGAAGGTAAAACAGAAGGTGAAGGGGTGGAGAAAGAAAGAGAACGGGTGGACATAAAACCGGGAGTAGGGACAGGAATTTGGAAGGTTTGAGGGGAGAAGTGGAAGGATTGGGTGGCAGAAGAGGTGGTGGGTGGAGAAGAGGGTTGTGTTTGGGGCATGATGGGTGTGGAAGGAGAATGGTAGTGGTCAGGGAGTACAGGTTGGACAGGGAGTGGAGGCACAGATGATGTGTTTGGGAACTGGTACGGGGCAGAATGCTGGTACGGGGCAGGAAGCTTGTTCGGGGCAGCAAACAGGTACAGGGCAGGAAGATGGTATTGTATAGGAGGGGGAGGAGGGACAGTGACTGGAGGGGGGGCAGGTGCTGGAGGAACTACCGTGGTGGGTGGAGGGGCTTGAGAGCTAACATGCGCCAGGGCAAACTGGCAGGCTTGCATTACATGCATCTGCTGATCAGGAGATAGCTTGTCTATGCGCTCGACTACTGCCTGGAAAAAGGAGTGATTTGGCAATTTACTTGCATCTAAATGCATCCTATCCTGATGCGTTTGCAAGTCAAGAATACTGTTAAAGAGGTTAAATCCTGCAGTAATTTGCTCCGACAACAGTTTGACCCCTCTGGAGCTGCCGCCCAGAACCTACAGGTGTTCTAGAGGTGGCAGCAGTGTCATAGGGGTGGGTTAAGGCTATGTGCACACGTTCAGGATTTTTAGTGTTTTTTTCAGCCGTTTTCCTAGAAAAAAACGCTAAAAAAAGCTTACATAAGCATCCCATCATTTTTAATGCATTCCGCATTTTTTGTGCACATGCTGCGCTTTTTCCCGCGCCGGAATCGCATTCCGGAAAAAAGTGCAGCATGTTCATTCATAGGAATGCATTGATCCACTTACTTCCCACATGGGGCTATGCCCACCATGCGGGAAGTAAGCGGATCATGTGCGGTTGGTACCCAGAGTGGAGGAGAGGAGACTCTCCTCCAGGCCCTGGGAACCATATACCTGTTTAAAAAAAATAATACAAATAAAAAATCGTGATATTCTTACCTTCCGGTGGCCCCCGCAGCCTTCCCGCTCCTCACGATGCTCCCATTCTCAGTAATGCCTTGCGACAATGACCTGTGATGATGTAGCGATCTCGCAAGACTGCTACGTCATCTGGGGTCATTGCCACGAGGCATTACTGGGAACGGGAGCGGCCAGGAGCATCGCGAGGAGCGGGAAGGCTGCGGGGACCACCAGAAGGTAAGAATATCATGATTATTTATTTCTTTTATTATTTTTAACATTATGTATTTTTACTATTGATTCTGCATAGGCAGCATCAATAGTAAAAAGTTGAAAAAAATATATAGAGAGTGCTCTCAGTATGAGAGACAAAATAGGAATCTTGTGGGTGTGATACCTTTTAATGGCTAACAAAATATAGTATCTCACACCGGCGTGATCAGTGAATGAAATGACCCCGACCATGGTACACAATAAAAACAATATTTATTAAATGATGTTAAAAACAACAAGTTTCTACTAATAAGGAAGGTGCTGGAACCAAAAAACGAGGGATGGATCTGCCATGGGCTTATCTCTAACATATAAACTGACCTACTTCTAATAATAGTAAAACATCATAAATAGCCTTGTAAACATATAAACGGTATGGTACCTGAGGGAAACTAGTTTGTCATAATATATACATATCAGAGAGGCTAAAACGCTATATCTCCTAATAACATGACAAAACAAAGAGGAGATAACCCTACAAAGGCATATAGATGTAAATGTCAGAAGTGTACCTGATAGTCAGTCCCAAGGGGATAAGCCGCGGCGTCCCTCTGCCCCGACGCGCGTTTCACACTGCTTCTTCAGGAGGCGCTTTGTCATGTTATTAGGAGATATAGCGTTTTAGCCTCTCTGATATGTATATATTATGACAAACTAGTTTCTCTCAGGTACCATACCGTTTATATGTTTACAAGGCTATTTATGATGTTTTACTATTATTAGAAGTAGGTCAGTTTATATGTTAGAGATAAGCCCATGGCAGATCCATCCCTCATTTTTTTGTTCCAGCACCTTCCTTATTAGTAGAAACTTGTTTTTAACATCATTTAATAAATATTGTTTTTATTGTGTACCATGGTCGGGGTCATTTCATTCACTGATCACGCCGGTGTGAGATAGTCTAGTTAAATGGTACTTCGTCCCCCGGTGGGAGGGACATTATAGATACTATTGAGCTTAATTTGTGAATATAACAAAATATAGTGAATGATGTTACAAAGCAAGCTTTCGAGATAGCTTACATCTCTTCATCAGGCTGGTATAACAAAATATTAAAATAAACTCAATTATATACAGTAATGAGCACAGGCAAGGTGTGATACGTGGACATTTAAATAAACAAACACTGAGCTTAAAGAGAGAATCCTTAATTAGGTAAGGTTTAACAAGTGGTGTGAAAGTTTCATGGACCCCATATGCATGTGAGATCAAAGGGCTGGTGGTGCCTTCATTGTTTTTGGAGGAAATGGTTCAGATTTGGTAGTGGGCCATAAATCCTCCTGACAAATTGAGTCCTGTGTGAACAGAATCAAAGATGTTAATGAATTTGTATTCCCAAACCCTGCAATGTTTCTGTGATTTGAAGTTGCCTTTCAAAATGACAACTTTCATATTGTCTATGTTGTGTCCTGCACCACAGAAATGTTTGGCCACAGGTAAATGGGTTGTTTTGTCTGTAATTGTATGGCGATGAGACCTCACCCTTGCTCTCAGCCTCTGTCCTGTTTCTCCAACATAGAGGCCCCCCACAGGACATATATTGCATAGAATTAAATACATCACATTGGAAGAGGAACATGTGAATGTCCCAGGGATCTTACAGTCCTGCTGTGTGTTGGGGATTTGGATCTTGTCGTTGGTCTCTATATGAATGCAGGCTTTGCATCTCCTCCCATCGCAAGGATATGTCCCTCTTGGTGAATCTGAGGGCATTGAACTTTGGATCATCATGTTTCTTAAATTAGGAGGTTGCCGGTAACATAGCAAGGGGGGGGGGGGGTGTTGTGAGTTCTGTTTTTGGGCTCCCTCTGGTGGTTACTGATGGTACTGGGTGACTTGTGTTCTCTGCGGTCTCTGGTGTCCACCTGTTCCATCAGGTTATGGGAGTTTCCTATTTAACCTGGCTTTCTTGTCATTTCCTCGCCGGCTATCAATGTAATCAGTGTGTCTTTTTACCTCTGCTACCTGCGTCTGTAATCTTCAGGACAAGCTAAGTTTTGATTTTCCAGTTCCACGTTTTGCTTAATTTTTGTCTTAGTCCAGCTTGCAGATATGTGATTCCTTGCTGCTGGTTGCTCTAGTGGGCTGAAATTACTCCTCATGTTCCATGAGTTGGCACATGAGTTCAAGTAATTTCAGGATGTTTTTTTGAAGGGTTTTTCGCTGACCGCGCAGTTCACTTTTGTATCCTCTGCTATCTAGCTTTAGCGGGCCTCATTTTTGCTGATTCTGTTTTCATAACTACGTATGTGCTTTCCTCTCATTTCACCGTTATTACATGTGGGGGGCTGCTATTTCTGTGGGGTGTTTCTCTGGAGGCAAGTGAGATCTGTGTTTCTTCTAATAGGGGAAGTTAAAGGGAACCTGTCACCCCGTATTTTAAAGATGAGATAAAAATGGCATTAACAAGGGCCAGAGCTGAGCTTTACAGTACTGTCTTCTGTGTGTTTATATTCCGCACCTATCTTGCCGAAACACCTTTTGAAAGTCGGCGTTTGGTGCTGTCACTCAGTCAGGTCTGGTCAGATGGGCGTTGATAAGTTGCGGTTCCTCCCCCCTGCTCCTCGGCGTGTATGACTTAAATGCGCTCTGTGAATCACACAGATCGCGCACTTTTTTCGCAGTTGCGCATTAAATGAGCCTCTTGCGCCTGCGCATTATGCTGTGCCCAACTGTGGGCATAGCATACGTGACATCACTGCGCAGGCGCTTGTCGGCACTTTTACCTGTGTGCCCCGGAAGTGGTTATATGCGCATTTAATGTATAGCTGGATGCCGGTAAATTTTTCTCTGCACAACCTGCGAGCGTAAGTTTGGTGCCAAGATCGCTTACCTAGCTATCTATCTATCTATCTATCTATCTATCGTTCTTTCTTTCTTTCTATCTATCTATTTATCTATCCTTTTTTCTATCTATCGATCGATCTATCTATCCATTATCTATCCTTCTTTCTATCTATCTATCTATCTATCTATCTATCTATCTATCTATCTATCCTTCCTTCTTTCTATCTATCTTTCGTTCTTTCTATCTATTATCTATCCTTCTTTCTATCGATCTATGTATCTATTATTTATCTATCTATTGTTCTATGTATCTATCTATCTATCTATCCAATTCCATCTATCTATCTATGTATCTATATTTATCTATTGTTCTATCTATCTATAGATCTTTCTATCTATTATCTATTGTTCTTTCTATCTATCTATCTATTGATCTTTCGAACTATCTGTTATCTATCTATCTATCTATCTATCGTTGTTTCTATCTATCAATATATCTATCTATCGATCTTTCCATTACATATGTATCTCTCTATCTATATATCTAGTTATCTATTATCTATCGATCTATTATCAATCTATCGTTCTTTCTTTCTATCTATGTATCTATCTATTATCTATCTATCGTTCTTTCTATCTATAGATCTTTCTATCTATATATTATCTATATATCTCTCTATCGTTCTATCTATTTATTATCTATCTATCAATCGATGTATCTATCTATCTATCGATCAATCTTTCTATGCTTTTTTATCGATCTTTCTATCTATCTATGTATCTCTATCGTTCTATTATCTATCTATCGTTCTTTCTTTATATCATCTACCTATTATCTATCTATTGTTCTTTCTATCTATCTAACGCTCGAGCTTTCTATCTATCCTTTCTATATATCTTTCTATCGAACTATCTATCTAACTATCTATCTATCTATCTATCTATCTATCTATCTATCTATCTATCTATCTATCTATCTATCTATCTATGTATCTATCTATTATCTATATATCTATCTATTATCTAGCTATCTATCGTTCTATCTATTATCTATCTATTATCTATCTATCGATCTTTCTATCTATCTATTATCTATCTATTGATCTTTCTATCTATCTATTATCTATCTATCTCTTTTCAGCTAGCTATCCGATTCTATCTATGGTATACCTTCTAACTTCCTTATTCCTTCTTTCTATTTATTTCTCTATCTCATCTATCTAACATCAGATTACATACAACATACACATGGCAACATAAACACTGTGACATACACCCATCGATATATGACTTTTAACCTACCACTTTTGACATGCAACATACGACTTTAAACATACTAAGTTCGACATGCAATGTGCGACAACAACATGCAACATACTAAAAAATGCAACACGCAACATGCTACTACATGAGATATGCAACAACAGGCGACATGCTATATGAGACTACATGTGAATACATGCGACATGCAACAACATGCACCATGCGACTACATGCGTCATGCAACAACATGGCACTACATGCGACATGCAACAACATATAAGTACATTACACATGCAACAACATGCAACTACATACAACATGCTGCAACATGCGATTACATGCGACATGCAGCAACATGCAAGAAAAATGTGACTACATGATACATGCGAATACATGCGACATGCAACAACATGAGACGTTCTACAACATGTGACTACATGTGACATGTAGTCAACATGCGACATGCAACAACATGCGACTACATGCGACATGTAACTACATGCAAGATTCGACTACATGCGACATGCAACTACATGCAAGATTCGACTACATGCGACATGCAAATACATGCGAATACATGCAACACGATGCGACATGCAAGAACATGCAACAACAGTGTGTCACTGAGGGTCCTATAGAGCAGTGACATCACCCGATGTCACTGTTCTATAGGGGAGATCATCGTGGGACACTAGTTAGTTGTTGGACTCCGTCGAAGACAGGTACTATACGGTTTACCATTTTCCTTTTTTTACAGGTGCAGAACTATGGTAAGTATGGTCAAAAGGAAGAATATTAAAAAAAAAATTTTTTGGAAAAATGTGTGTGTGTTTTTTTTTTAAACCAATACTATCATTGGATTACTAACGGATAGGCGTCTTATTGACGCCTCTCCGTTATTAACCAGGCTTAATGTCACCTTACGATAGCAAGGTGACATTAACCCCTTATTACCCCATATCCCACCGCTACACGGGAGTGGGAAGAGAGGGGCTAAGTGCCGGAAGTTGTGCATCTTATAGATGCGCCATTTCTGGGGCGGCTGCGTACTGGTATTTGTAGCCGCAGGGGGCCAATATCCATGGACCCTCTCTAGGCTATGAATATCAGACCGCAGCTGTCTGCGTAGCCTTTCTGGCTAAAAAATATAGGGGCACCCCACGTCTTTTTTTTTTGGGTGGGGGTCACCCATATTTTAATAGCCAGTAAAGGCTACGCAGACAGCTGCGGGCTGATATTCATAGCAGGCTATGAATATTGGTCCACGGCTGTCGGCTTTCCCCCTCTGGCGCAGAAAATTCCGCGGAAGCCCACGCCGTTTTTTTTGTTATTTTTTTGTTTTTGTTTTTTGGGGAGGGGGGGGCTCTGTCAAACTTCTAACATCGGGACTTGCTTTCCACCATGGGTTCATGAAGTTTTGATATCTGTTATTTTAATCCTGATACAGTTTGGATAATTGGACGTCAGTGCCGTATATCCACTGTGGCTAAGGCCTCATTCACACGTCAGTAATGTTTGATCAGGATTTGTATGCCAAAACCAGGAGTGTCTCCAAAACAGAGGACAGTTGTCAATCCTACACTTTTAGTTTTTCTATGCAAGTTCCACTCCTTGTTTTGGCAGTCAAATACTGATCAAAAAATACTGACGTGGGAACAAGGCCTAACGGTAATATATATACATAATCACTGATTCGCTGCCCACATATCCTTAGATTGTTTGGTGGTACATTTTGCGTCCGTGCACATATTGCATATTTGTGCCAGGAAATTTGTGTGCTGCTTAGGCATATCTTGCCAGATCACGTTGGTGCTGACTTTTTGGTATTTAACTTAAGGATTATGTGTGGAGTTAATGGTGATTTACTGCTGATTATTTTGTATTTCTTTTGGGTGTTTTACATAAGACAATTTTTAACATGGAATCGATACAAAGAGGAAGCAGATTCAGGAAAATTAATGCCATGCTACATTGGTTAATCCGCAGAGTATTAATGGCTTAATTTTCCGCATCATATTCACACATTTTTTTACAAAAAAATCATTTTATTTGTACTGTCAATAACTTGTTGATCTGCTTTGATTTTGTGCAATAAAATAAAGTTGATCCGCTGTTAATCCAAAACGTGTGAAAATAGCCTCTGCGCATACAATTTTATTTTTCAGTGTTTCTATATATCCATCTATCATTACATCTATCTAACATTTTACTTCTATGTATCTATATAATTCCATGTATCGCGCTGATTATTTTATCTATTTACGTAATTAGATCTATCTATCTATCTAACTATCTATCTATCGATCTATCTCTCATTGA
The DNA here is from genome assembly GCF_032444005.1 of Ranitomeya imitator. Taxonomy (NCBI): domain Eukaryota; kingdom Metazoa; phylum Chordata; class Amphibia; order Anura; family Dendrobatidae; genus Ranitomeya; species Ranitomeya imitator. Next base: position 378,439,991 of record NC_091283.1, read on the forward strand.
ATCTATATTATTTATTGTACTGAACAGATTACATTGACCTATCTGAATCAAAAATGCATCATAAGTAACATTAGCTTTCTTTTTTTTTTCAAAGGAACATCATTGAATGTGGAGATACTGGATTAGGATTACAAGACCATAAGAGCAGAGCTGCAAAAAAGTAAAGGTGACTCAGTCCTTATCTGTCACTAGATGGTGTCCCGATGCAAATGCATCGGGTATTCTACAGTATGCATGTCCACGTAGTATATTGCACAGCCACGTAGTGTATCGACCATTTACATACTATATTGCCCAGCCTCGTACGGTTTTGCCGAGCCACGTAGTCTATTGCCCGGCCATGTAGTATATTGGCCAGTCACGTAGTATATTGCCCAGTCACGTAGTATATTGCCCAGTCACGTAGTATATTTCCCACTCACGTAGTATATTGCCCAGCCACGTACTATATTGCCCAGTCACGTAGTATATTGCCCAGTCACGTAGTATATTGCCCAGTCACGTAGTATATTTTCCAGTCACGTAGTATATTGCCCAGCCAAGTAGTATATTGCCCAGTCACGTAGTATATTGCCCAGCCACGTAGTATATTGCCCAGTCACGTAGTATATTGCCCAGTCACTTACTATATTGCCCAGTCACGTAGTATATTGGCCTCTCACGTAGTATATTGCCCAGAGCCACGTAGTAGATTACATAGCGACGTAGTATATTCCCCAGCCTTGTAGTATTCAGCACAGAGCCATGTAGTATATTCACCAGTGACGTAGTATATTAACGAGCCAAGTTTGTCACAGGTTCAAAAAATTAAAAAGAAATATACTCACCTAACGATACGAGGGCCCCTTGGAGTTGAACATACTCACCCTTCTTGTCGCTGCTCCTCAGCGTCCTGTCTCTCGGCTTCCTTGGATCCAACGGCGCTGTGCATATGGGCGGGCGGCCACCGCCATCTTCCTTTACCAGGATGCATTGCGAAATTACACATATGACTTAGCGTTGTCGCAATACCATTATGTCTTATGGGTAATTTCAAAAAGCATCGCTGTGAAAGGAAGATGGCGGCGGTCGACAGTGGCACAGCGGACAACGGAGGGTGAGTATACCTTTTTTTTATAAAACTATTATTATTATTTTTAACATTACTTGATTTTACTATTGATGCTGCCTACGCGGCTTGGGGACACACTGTGTTAATAGCGGCGTTAACGTAATGCGTTACCGCCGGCATTAGCCCTGTGTTAGCGGTGAGCTGAGGGGAGTATGGAGTGTGCGGTCAGCGGAGCGCCGGTGAAACAGTACGGTGAGCGGAGCGCCGGGGACACAGTGCGGTGAGCGTAGCGCCAGGGACACAGTGCTGGGAGCGTGCGCCGGCCACTGACTATGGTGAGCGTAGTGGTGGGGACAGTGAGTGCGTGGTGCGTGCGCCTGACACTGACTGCGGGGAGTAAGGAGCGGCCATTTTCTTCCGCACTGTGCCCGTCGCTGATTGATCGTGGCTGTTTCGCAGCGACCAATCAGCGACTTGGATTTCCATGGTAGACAGAGGCCAGGAACAATGAATATCCGTGACAGAAGTACAGACAGACAGACGGAAGTGACCCTTAGACAATTATGTATATAGATTACATCTAGCCTTATTTATTTTGCTAATTATTTCATACCTTATTTACACACACACATATATATATATATATATATATATTTATATATATATATATATATATATATATATACATAGATATATATATATTTGGAATAAATTTCATTAAGGTCCTCATTAAAATTTCTCTTCAGGCTACTGTTCCACGGTTGTCCTTTTCCTCTTGGATGGGTGGGTGTGGTTGAATGTTCAGCCGTCTTGGTAGCGACATCTGATCACGTCTCCTACATGCGGCCTTTTTATCACCCTTTGGCCATCCGCCTTTTTACACGGTCCTACGTCACTTTCCCAAAAAACACTTCCAATTTAACCAATCCTATACTTCCTACCTCTCTGCTCCCCACCCTTTACCCTGTCATAAACCAGCATTTTCCAAAATCTAAACTGTCACTCGCTACCTGCTCCGGTCATGCCCCCCTCATTGGTACCCTCCATGACATATCCAGGGGTTATTTAACATCCACATAAATATTGCTAAATGATCTTTTTGCTTTATCTAACTAATTAATTATATGTATCTATGTGCTTTCATTTATATATTATTTTATTTTACTTTTTTATTACTGTACCAGGAACGTCATTGAATCGGTCTTTACTTCAACAGAAGAAAAGAGCACAGGACAAGATCAGAAGACAAGAGCACAAGAGAATACCGTATAAAAGTAAAATAAAAAGAATGGAAAATATTAATATTGTTCAAATAAACAATGCTTTGACAAATTAAATTTTGTTAGTCTTTCATTTGTTAAGTTTGTAAAACTTTCTAAACATCATTTATATGTCTCATATAAATAAACATGTCTCCTTCTGATTTTATTACAAGGAACTTCCTTGAAAATAACAGTGCAGGAGCAGACAAGGACAGCTAAGGAGAGTTACGGTGTGAAAAGGTCAATATCACAAAGTGAATTCAAATAATAGTAGTTAATAAAACATCTCTGAAATTTATGTTTAACTATTACATTTTTGTTCTCTATACATCTTTATGGCTATGTGCACACGATGCAGATTTGGTGCAGAATTTTCGCCATAAAATCTGCACTAAATCTGCATCTCCTGGCAGAATCCGCAGGAGCATTTTTTATGGATTTTTGAGTGTTTTTTTTTCACAATGGATTTTTATTATGGAGGGTGCAGAAACACTGCAGAACTGCACAAAAGAAGTGACATGCACTTCTTTGAAATCTGCAGCGTTTCTGCGCAGATTTTTATGCACCATGTGCACAGCTTTTTTTTCACATTGATTTACATTGTACTGTAAATCAAAGTGCAGTTCAGCGTTTCTGCTGAAGAAAAATCTGCTGCAGTTCGGCACTAAATCTGCATCGTGTGCACATATCATATATCTCTCACAACACATTTTAAGCTTTTATTCTTTATAACTACCATTCCATATCTATCATTATTTTTATCTATCATTCAATCTCCCTTTTTATAACATTTTACAATCATTCTATATCATTACTGTTATCTCTGATTCCATTTCTCTCATTACTTCTCTGTCAGTACTTTGCTCTCATAATTATTATCATTATTACTACTATTATTTATTATTTACTTTTATATCTCCATTACTTTCATGGTGATGTACATAATTAAAGGTTTTCTAAATTAACTTTATAGTTCAAACAATTAACAAGTAAAGTCTGGTACAGAGTGGAGAAGACACTGTACTTCCGGACTTACATTCGATGGGATAATGGGTAGGAGACAGAAGGTGGTGGAAACAACAGCTCTGCCAGTGGGGACGTCTCAGCTCCTGTGCATGGTGATGCGGCAGCTCAGGTGGCTGGTGACACGTCACAATGGTTATTGAAGGCTGAATGCTTTCTGGAATAAAATGGCTTTCAATTTCCATCTAAAACATAGGAGGGTGATGGATAATTGGACATGTTGAGGCATTGAGTTAAAGAGGATGTGTTATATTTGGGAAAAATCTTACAGGCAGTTGTTAAATATGTTACGTATGATCAACAGTTAATTTGGGTTGTATGTTTATTAAGAGACAAGGTTAATGAGAAAGATATGTTTTTTCTAAATTAGGGTTTATTAGAAAGGTAACTTTAGCTTGGTTTTACAAAGTTCAATCCCCTGGCATTAGATTTTAATTCCAATAACGCACCCCGACCCAGGATGCTTGTTGCATTTTTTTGGGGCAGTTGTTATGCCAGGGTTTGTTGAACTTCGCCATGCATTAGAGGGTCTCATGAGTTGAAGGCTAATGTGAGGGTGGTTTCTTAGAAAGCCATGTCGCTGTCCGTATCGTCTACTGAAGATATCGGATAAAGGGGTATAAGACAGTATGAGAGAATGGGAATGTCAAGTTGTGCAAGGTATCTGCGAGGATGTGATAATGGCTAGACAAGGGGTGCGCGTCGAGAGGACAAGGATTTTTAAACAAAATAAACATCGAAGGTGAGCTAAGCCCAACAGCATCGGGGCATTCTCTTAAGCATTCTGTAATTAAACAGATAAGCCCCCGGTGTGTCATGAAAGAAGAGATAAAGAGCTTCGGGCCATTCTGTTTGTGGGACGGTACGATGGGTGTTGTGTTACGGTCCGGCGCCTAGTATCTTTATCACATGACGTCACCTTCTTTTATTCATGCTGCTGCTCCGGCGCAGGTGTACTTTGTCGGTCCTGGAAGTCAAAAGTACTGCAGTGGGCATGCTTATGTGAAAGGTCTGAGAGGCACTTCGGATGCTCACTGCAGTACTTTGGTCTGCCCTCAACTGGGAAGACAAACTACACCTGCACCAGAACAACAGCGGCCTCAAAGAAAGAAGATGACCTCATCTGATGAAGAAGGGAGGCAACGGGCCGGACAGCAACGCCAATTGTACCGGTACTGCCCCTAGGTGACTATAATATCACCTCATTTTTCTTATATTTAATTATACATCATGGTTTTATAGACAGCATCATGGAATGCTGTACATAAGCCCGGATGCTGGTTGTTTTACTTCAACTTAAAATTTTGGTTTTACAGCTTAAAAGGGAACCTGACAACTGTATTGGGAGGGACAGGTTTGCGGTCATGTGGGTGTGGTTTTTCTGGTGTTTGATTCACCCTTTCCTTACGCACTGGCTGCATGTTGGCCGCAATATTGGGTTGAAGTTAATGGTGTGTCCTCCAAAGTACACGCCTACGCAAGGCAAGACTCCCAGCAGGTTAGGAAAGGGTGAATGAAACCCCCGAAAACCTTGCCCATATGACCACAAACCTGTCCCGCAAAATTACGGTGACAGGTTCCCTTCACTGTGTGGTCTTATCTGCTACATTGCTGAATGATGCATCTAGGTCACCGACATCTATTTGACGCTTGTTGTGTACGGAAAAGGAGGTTACACCTTTCCGTCCTTCATTTGATATTATTTTTACAACATTTTTAAAGTGGCACACCTGTTTATATAATACAACAAAGGTCAAAGTGAATGTCAAAAAAAAAGATAATCATAAGGTCAAAGGAAATGTTCAAGGAGCTCATATACAGAGTTCTGGCACAGAACCGATATAGACAAGGTTACATAAAAACATCTGCAAGACCTAATGTTACTTCGAACATAGATGCATCCATAAGTCAGAAAATAAATAAGTTTTACTACAACATTCTTGACAATCATCAATGTTTTGCGAGAATGAGCTTTCATAGATGACCAGCCTTGTTGACATGGTTAAATAAGAAACACAATAACACATTAACTTTGCTGTTCAGATTGAGTAGGGAGATGTGCTTACAGTATCCAAACTTAAAATATCAATGCAGACCTCTGACACTCTGCCATTTAGGACACAGTGGCTGAGTGAAGATTCTACTTACAGAAATACATGTGCAAAAACATCATAGAGTTGCCAGACTCATGAAGAATTCACACGCTATGAATAATAAGGTTTTATGATGTAAGGCGACAAGTTATAACTTTTTTAATAAAAATCTAAGCTAGATGTGTAGAAGAAAACATGCAATGGTCATCACCAGCTCAAATACCTTTAAATGTGTAAAAAAAAAATGTTGTCAGCATCATGCTATGAGTCCAGTGTTGAACTTCACCAGAAGACAACCAGAAGATTGTCCATTGAGAAAAGATCATGACACCAGCTGGCATACAGGAGCAGAAAATGCCTAGTGCCCAACCTTGAACACTGGTACACATCCATTAATATATATTTAATAGCTATGGGGCCTACGGTGTCAGTGGAGCAGCAGAGGATGACAGTAAGCCACAATCTGTTGACACTGCAAAACTGTAATGAATATTCAGACCTCAACACAACACCTTCGGCATTTAGATGAGTTAATTTTTTTTTTAACAATAACAGCGTGCAGCGTTTGCCCCATGCTGCAGCTAACACTGCCCGCTATCAGTTTTAAATCCATCCCTTGCCTTTTTCACACAGCGGTTGCACAATGACCATCCACATTTTAATTACTCGGTTTGTTAGTCTGCTGTCACACAATCAGTATTTGTTCACTTTTATACATCAGCATTTCTCTGCCAACAACATGAGTGGGTGATAACTGAATAAGTGGTGCATAAGTTTATGTTATACTTTTCTTATATTTATTCCACTCCTGGTTTGACAAAAAAAATGCTGATGTAGAAGTGTGAACAAATAGTGATAGTGTGATGGCGTCATTATCGTCATACTTAATCACAGCTCATGACATTTTAGAAAATGTGCTGCCTGAATCACCATAAAGAGCGGAGAGAGAGGAGGAGTGTGTTTTAAATACTTAATTTGAATGATGTATTATACAATTTTAGAGCTCCATTGGAAAAAAAAAAGGTTAACAGGTGAAATCGCTAACAAATTAAAGAAATCAAATTACACTTTAATAAAAAACTAAACACACAGATATAGAATGTTTAAGTACTAATAATAATAATAATAATTTTTATATAGCGCTAAATTATTAGACCACGCTTTACAGGTTGTACATATTATCATAGTTGTCCCCGCTGGGTCTCAAAATCTAAATTCAATATCAGTATGTCTATGGAATGTGGGAAGAAACAGGAGTACCAGGATTAAACCCACGCAAACACGTGAAGAACATACAAACTCCTTGCAGATGTTGTCCTTGGTGGGGTTACAAGCCACGACTTTAGCACTGCAAGGCTGCTGTGCTAACCACTGCGCCACCGTGCTAACCACGCCTGTAATATGCACGCAAGGGAATAGAATTTTTATGGGATTGGTAAGGATACAGTAGGACAGGGGAGAGGAACAATGCCGACTTTACCATTTTTAGAATAATTTAGTTTTCATGTTAGTGTACAAGGTATAACTGTTATGCGAGAGACAGTTTTTTATGTTTGACAGTACCATTTATTTGGTGAAGTAAGGGATAAGTGTTGAATGCGGTTGTGTGAAGAACACATGATAGGGGAGTAGAGATGGAGTTCTTGAGATTAATGGAGGTTGCGTTTAGCAAAGTACTGGGACAACATTTCACATATATATTTAGACTAATCAGGTTGTGAAAGGCTTTGTCTGTTACTGTCAGGGTTTTGTAACTTGAGTCTCTGAGCTATAGGAAGACAGTGAAAGGATTGGCATAGGGGAGACACTGAGGAGTATTTTTTGGGAGGAAGGATGATTATTCGTGAAGCTGTCTTTAGCATGGGTTGTAGTGTTTACAGAGTTCTAGGGGTGAGGCGATAGAATTTGATGTTACAGTAATCTTTAAGGGAGATAATGACATGCAACCCTTTTTTTTATTGAGATGATTTCAAGGCAGGTGCGGAACATAAAAAATAATAATGAGCACATACATATAACTAATGAGTCAATGGCTTGTATATGTGGCTTGAAAGAGAATGCTGAATTGAGTATAACCATGATAAACAAAGCATGTGGGTCATGGGAAAGAGACTAGCCGTTGCACATGATGGATAAGTCTGGTGTAGAGGTAGATGTTGATGGGGGTAAAATGAATACGGTAATTCTGTATTTTGAACTTATTGTTTTACAAGGCGAGCAGAGCAGAAGGCACATAATCAAAGATTTTATATTTTTAAATTTTTTGAATGAACATTTCTTGGTCCGGTCTGGATTAGTAAATCTTTTTGTAATAGTTTTTGAGATCATAATGTATACGTGGGATCATATAAGCTCTACTAGGACTAAGATGTTGATGGAGAAGAGTAGGTGTCCTAGAACCAGGTCTTGATGAACACAGACGAACAAGGGGCGGAACTTGGTAGGTGGCGACGGGTGACAGACAAATAATGTTTCGTCTGTCAAGTAGTCCTTGTATGTCAGCCACATGTAGGCTGAAGGGTGAGTAGAGGCGGACAGAGTTCACCTAAAAACATTGAAGTTCAGCGTTGGCTTGTTATCGTGATTGAAGTCAAGGAGCATTTGACATTCATTATGAATAATAATCAACAAACACATTTGTAGCTGTGTGGAGTGTTGTGAGAGAGGTGTAATACACCTTCGCAAATGCTTTAGGGTTGATTGTGAACATAGTTGTTGATTACTAATAAATATAATTCTTACAAATACAGCTTTAATAATAATTCTGCACATACTGCATAACTCTACAGTTTATCTATGTATAATCTATCTCTCAATTATTTGTCAATATATGTTATATCATTATCTCTATACTAACTAGCTAAATATTAATCTAACATTAATCTTTACGTTAAATGTTCTAAAAAATTTTTTTTTTTTGAATATTAACTATTAATTAATATTTATTTTTTATTTCTTAAAGGACAAATTATAAAGACACAATGCCAAACTGCATCGTAAATGAGTGCTGTAGTGGAACAGGAAGACAGGGTCAGAGCCGTGATATAATATTACACCCATTTCCAAATGATATTAACGCAATTACACAATGGCTTCTCCAAACTGGTCAAGTGTTTTCCAATGTTGAACTATTAGCTCAGAATATATTGGATGGAAAGAAGACCAACAAATATCGTTTGTGTTCTAAGCACTTCTCATCTGATTCCTACATTCACAATGTTTGTGGACGAACCTTGCGTCCAAATGCTCTACCATCAATATTCCCTCCATTAGAAGAGGTACAATTTGTTATTCAAGAGAATTTGACTATGGGTAAGCGGGGTCATAGAAAAAGGCAACGACCAACATCTGAAAGTAGCAGATCAGTTTCAACTGATACCTGTAGTGTCAATATAGAAGTATCAGATGCATCTGAAAAACAATTTCAGAGTATTGCCACACAGACAGAATTTACATTGGAAAATTCAGCCGTAGTCTTCCATCAAGTGTTGGGATGTGAAGGAAATATGGGTGATGAAGTAATATCTGATATTGAAACTTCTGGAAAGGGAGAAGAACAACCATTATTTTCCACGCCAAATTTAGAGACAGAGTTACAATCCCCATTGAAGAAAAAACAAAATGTTCAAAAGTCAAATATAAAGAAATCCTTGATGTTAGAAAAGGAATTTTTACAGGGGACAACACCACTATCACCACTAGCGTACAGTGATGACATTTCTATTGGAGAAAAGCAGAAAACTAATATTACTGAAGATCCAGATTATATTCCAGATTTGCCCAGTGCTGCAGATTCTGATCTGTTTGGTTTTGCCTCTCTAAGCTTTCAAGAACAATTACCAATGCATGGAGAGGAATGTGTTCAAACCATAAATGAAACTGTTACTGAAAGAAAACTAATTGTTTTTGAATCATGCTTAGATAATCTATTTAAAAAAGTGAAATGTCAAGAAGTTAACGGATGCAAACATTTAATAGTAAGTACAAGAAAAATAGTAGATGGTAGTTACATCAAAGTAATTGGCACATGCAGACTGGGTCACCAAGGTCAAATTTTTCAATCACAGCCGAAAATAGGAAATTTTGCAGCTGGAAACATCTTGCTGGCTTCAGCTATTCTATTCAGTGGACTGAATTTTCAAAAAGTCCATGAACTATTAAACATTTTTGGAGTGTTGTCAATATCTGAAAAAACTTTTTACAGGTACCAAAACAAATTTTTATTCCCTGCTATTGACATCGCTTGGAAAACAGAACAAGCAAATGTTAAAAATGAAATCATTACAAAGAACATAATAGTTTCCGGTGATGGACAATGTGACAGTCCTGGACACAGTGCAAAATACTGTGTCTATACCGTCATGGACACCATATCTGACAAAATTATAGACTTTGAGGTTGTGCAACAAACACAATGCACATCGTCTGTTGCTATGGAAAATTTTGGTTTCAAAGTATGTATGGATCGCCTACTCAATTCTGGATTTAAAATCAAAATTTTTGCTTCAGATAGACATGTCAGCATACGCAGCAGAATGCGAAAAGAATATTCAGACATAAACCACCAGTTTGATGTGTGGCATTATGCCAAATCTGTAAAGAAAAAACTAAAAGCGGCAAGTCAATCTAAACTAAGCAAGGAGATAACACCTTGGATCGACAAAATTGCATTACATCTCTGGTGGTCAATTAAAACCTGTAATGACAATGTTGAATTGTTACAGGAAAAATGGGTGTCGTGCCTGCAACATATTACTAACACACATGATTGGGATGGCTGCAACATGTACCACCAATGCAGTCATGGACCACTGGTAGAAGATACGGAGGATGGTCCAATTTTTTGGTTAAAAAAAGATACACCACCTTACATGAATATTCAGAAAATTGTGACAAGCCCACAATTGTTGAAAGATTTGCCACACCTAGTCCACAATTGTCACACAGGTTCACTGGAAAACTTCCATAGCCTTGTGTTAAAATACCGACCCAAACGCATCCATTTTGGTATTGATTCGATGGAAGCACGGACAAAACTCGCAGCGTTAACACACAATTGTAATGTGGGAAGACAAATTGCAACAGTCAAGGTTGCCAAAAAAAATACCGAAGCAGTTGGCACAAAACGCACAAAAATTGTCTTTCCTAAAGGAAAAACAAGATGGATTGTTCGTGATGTATTTGATAAAGTATCTGTTGAATACATCGAGGATTTGTCCGTCAATGTTCTAAGAATTGCTAAAGGAGAGATATCTTCCCCATGGATCTCCAGAAATCCTACTATGCCCCCAAATATAAGCAACAAAGAACGTCCAAAAAAGCAAGATTTAATAAATAAAAGAATTTTCAGATTTAAAAAAATTTAGATATGCACGAATTTTGGAAGACTGTATCCTCAAAGAGGAGAAAAATACGTTACATTTAAGTCACCAGGGGCGTTCCTGCTGTTGGTCCGGGTCAGGCGTCTAACCTCTTCATCAGATGAAGTCCTCTTCTTGGCTTCATGCTGCGGCTCTGGCTTACTTTGTGCGCCCTGTTGAGGGCAGAGCAAAGTACTGCAGTGCGCAGGCGCCGGGAAAGGTCAGAGAGGCCCGGCGCCTGCGCACTGCAATACTTTGCTCTGCCATCAACAGGGCGCACAAAGTAAGCCGGAGCCGCAGCATGAAGCCAAGAAGAGGACTTCATCTGATGAAGATGTTAGGTGCCTGACCAGGACCAACAGCAGGAACGCCCCTGGGTGACTTAAATGTAACGTATTTTTCTCCTCTGTTAGGTAACATCGGGGGATTTTAAACACCATTACAGAATGATGCACTTTAGTGCCTGATGCCAGTGGGCTTACCTCACCCGCAAATTTAACGTTGACAGGTTCCCTTTTATTACATTTCATGTGCAAATCTCATGTATAGTATTTATTGGTTTTATTTTTTTCAAATCTCATATGTTCTAAATGTTATAAATGTTACTTTTATTTGTATTATCATATTAAATTTGTTAATAAGAAAAAGACATAACGTTGTTTGCAGTGATGTTTCATTCCTTTTGTGAAGGGTGATATCACGCTTGGAGACAATGGCTATTACCTCTGTCACGTAAGGAACTGACATTATACATATTTTCATAAAGGCCTGGAGGGTCAGCTTAGGAACCGGATTCATAGGATCTTCCTACGATTTTATATATCATGGTGTTGACAAGTCAGTAAGACAGAGGAGTAGAGGAGAAAGGAGAGTAGAAGGACGTATGGAGCTGACATAGGGGGCAAGCATACACGAGGGGGGTGCTAAACCTGAAAAGAGAGATATTTAGAAATACTTGTATCGTCAAGGAACTTTGATGGAAGAAGCACAGAGGAGGTAGAGGCTCAGCAGGGGAACACGGGAAGGACACAGTTGGAAATTGTGCATGGAGGAAGTGTAAAGTTACCACAATTTTTTGTTTTGATTATCCTGGACGCCAAACAGAACCGTTGGCCCTCGCTCTCTGTGTCAACTGCCTGCATGTAGTATAAGTAGAGACAGTAACCTGTGAGTCAAGGTCATGACCGAGACACTATAAACAGAGTAGCACTCCGTTTCGTACAGACTTACAGTGGGGCAAAAAAGTATTTAGTCAGTCAGCAATAGTGCAAGTTCCACCACTTAAAAAGATGAGAGGCGTCTGTAATTTACATCATAGGTAGACCTCAACTATGGGAGACAAACTGAGAAAAAAAAATCCAGAAAATCACATTGTCTGTTTTTTTATCATTTTATTTGCATATTATGGTGGAAAATAAGTATTTGGTCAGAAACAAACAATCCAGATTTCTGGCTCTCACAGACCTGTAACTTCTTCTTTAAGAGTCTCCTCTTTCCTCCACTCATTACCTGTAGTAATGGCACCTGTTTAAACTTGTTATCAGTATAAAAAGACACCTGTGCACACCCTCAAACAGTCTGACTCCAAACTCCACTATGGTGAAGACCAAAGAGCTGTCAAAGGACACCAGAAACAAAATTGTAGCCCTGCACCAGGCTGGGAAGACTGAATCTGCAATAGCCAACCAGCTTGGAGTGAAGAAATCAACAGTGGGAGCAATAATTAGAAAATGGAAGACATACAAGACCACTGATAATCTCCCTCGATCTGGGGCTCCACGCAAAATCCCACCCCGTGGGGTCAGAATGATCACAAGAACGGTGAGCAAAAATCCCAGAACCACGCGGGGGGACCTTGTGAATGAACTGCAGAGAGCTGGGACCAATGTAACAAGGCCTACCATAAGTAACACACTACGCCACCATGGACTCAGATCCTGCAGTGCCAGACGTGTCCCACTGCTTAAGCCAGTACATGTCCGGGCCCATCTGAAGTTTGCTAGAGAGCATTTGGATGATCCAGAGGAGTTTTGGGAGAATGTCCTATGGTCTGATGAAACCAAACTGGAACTGTTTGGTAGAAACACAACTTGTCGTGTTTGGAGGAAAAAGAATACTAAGTTGCATCCATCAAACACCATACCTACTGTAAAGCATGGTGGTGGAAACATCATGCTTTGGGGCTGTTTCTCTGCAAAGGGGCCAGGATGACTGATCCGGGTACATGAAAGAATGAATGAGGCCATGTATCGTGAGATTTTGAGTGCAAACCTCCTTCCATCAGCAAGGGCATTGAAGATGAAATGTGGCTGGGTCTTTCAACATGACAATGATCCAAAGCACACCGCCAGGGCAACAAAGGAGTGGCTTCGTAAGAAGCATTTCAAGGTTCTGGAGTGGCCTAGCCAGTCTCCAGATCTCAACCCTATAGAAAACCTTTGGAGGGAGTTGAAAGTCCGTGTTGCCAAGCGAAAAGCCAAAAACATCACTGCTCTAGAGGAGATCTGCATGGAGGAATGGGCCAACATACCAACAACAGTGTGTGGCAACCTTGTGAAGACTTACAGAAAACGTTTGACCTCTGTCATTGCCAACAAAGGATATATTACAAAGTATTGAGATGAAATTTTGTTTCTGACCAAATACTTATTTTCCACCATAATATGCAAATAAAATGATAAAAAAACAGACAATGTGATTTTCTGGATTTTTTTTCTCAGTTTGTCTCCCATAGTTGAGGTCTACCTATGATGTAAATTACAGACGCCTCTCATCTTTTTAAGTGGTGGAACTTGCACTATTGCTGACTGACTAAATACTTTTTTGCCCCACTGTATGTGTTACGACAATAGAGACAGTGAACTTTCAAGTAAAGTTATAGCAGCAGGGACCTAAACCACAACATTAGCGCAATTAGTTAAGAATTACGCACCTCACCTGGGAGAGAGATGTCCTAATGTCTACAAGCCGGACAAACCACAGATAACCTGAACTTGTTATCCTGGATTCAGTTTATGATTTCATAATAAAACCAGGGTACAATGTCGATTATAAAAATACTCCTTACTGTGATGATTTTTAACATCTTTATTTATAAGCCTTTCCAATAAATACAATTTTTGGAAATTGAATATTGAATTTTAAATAACAATAAATATAGAAACCTCATTAAATAACAGTTACTTATATACATTCAAGCCTTTTTAGAATATTTATGCTTGTATCATTAGTGAAGACAGTGTTTCCCTGTTTTTAACTGTAACTCGTGGCATGGAAATACCAAAAATATAACCCTTTTTTATATTATTTTGAACCGCAACATAAGCTAATTTTTGAAAAATAAAAAAAATTTTTTTTTATTGTTAGACAAAATAGATAAAGTAATCACTGTTCTAAAGCCATAAATTCTGCAGCATAGTCATTGCTAGGCTTAAAACCCATATATTCATGATCATCGTCTGGAAAAGCAAAACGGACTTTATTTACAACACAGGCTGGTATGGGTCGTCTGTTTCCGGCACCTAAGTACCCGTGGATCTATGCTGTAAAGCTTCTATAAGCTGTTTTCCGTAGTTTTCTGCAATATATAATAAAAAAATTACATTAATATTGACTTACTCACCAAAAACATGTTATAACTTTTCCTTTTTATATAAAATTCAAATTTTTATCATATTTGGATGGTTTATATTATTTACACAAAATATAGTTTTACTCAGTAAAATATTAAAAATAAAAAAAAAAAATGTATATATTTTTTTTAATACACTTTTTGACTAAAGGAAATACAACAATTAGAGTTTTACAGTTACATAAGGAAGGCACATGCATTTTTCAGGATGTGACTGCATTAATCAATAATACAGTCACACATTATTTAAGTTCATGTTGTAAGATTACAGTTGTAATATACAATAATAATGTATTTATGGGAAGAAATATACAAAGGGTATTTTTGGGAAGTATTACAAAGTAATGGCTTTGTCTGACACATACCGTATTTTTCGGACTATAAGATGCACCGGACCATAAGACGCACCCCAAATTTTCAGAATAAAAATAAGGGGAAAAAAAAAAAAATGTTTCAAATGGCGGTACGTCTTACAGTCCGAATTCATCTTACCAGTGAAGGGATCGGCACAGGTGGAGAAGTGGTCACAGGGGTCTTTCGGTGGTCCAGGCTGGTGCGTTGGCCTCCAGGAAATCCCATCCCAGGCTGGTTCTCTGTGCTTGGGCAGGGGTGGAGGCTCTGTGCTTCGGGGTAGTGGCTGTGCTCCGGGGCAGGGGCTGTGCTCTGCTCTAGAACAGTGGCTGTGCTCCGGGGCAGGGGCTGGGCTCCGGGGCAGGGGCTGGGCTCCGGGGCAGGGGCTGGGCTGCGGGGCAGGGGCTGTGCTGTGGGGCTGTGGCAGCAGCTCTCTGGGCTCAGTGAGGGCTCCGGGGTTGGGGCTGTGCTGCGGGGCAGGGGCTGTGGCAGCAGCTCTCTGGGCTCAGTGAGGGCTCCGACGGCATTTCATCAAAGCCCGGTGGCCCCCCGCTCATCCGTTAATGGCATGGCCATGTTGCGGTGGCCTCCGAGAACATGGGCGCCGGGAAAATGGCCGCCAGCTGGCGCACGCTCAGATTCAGATCTTGTTGCCGAGATCTCGCCCCGAGATCTCGGGAGACGAGATCTCGTTGACGAGATTTGAATCTGAGCGTGCGCCGGCCCGGCGGCCATTTTCCCGGCGCCCATGTTCTCGGAGGCCACCGCAACATGGCCATGCCATTAACGGATGAGCGGGGGGCCATCAGGCTTTTTCGAAATGCCGTCGGAGCCCCCACTGAGCCCAGAGAGCTGCTGCCACAGCCCCGCAGACCCACAGCACAGCCCCTGCCCGCAGCACAGCCACAGCCGCACCAGCATGGGAAGGGAGGCTGCATCGGGACCGCCGCCACTGCCGCATGATTTGTAAGTATATTGCGACTACAAGACGCACCCCCATTTTCCCCTAACATTTTTGGGGAAAAAAGTGCGTCTTGTAGTCTGAAAAATACGGTATATTATTAATTATTATTTTTTGCAAAATTTCTATTTATTACATTATATTCATTGCAGAGCAATAATACTATTTAGTTGTGTTTTACCAAGCATGCTCGAGTGATAGATAATTATTAGTTAACAGTTTGTATTTTTGTTTTTGAACTGCATGATTAACGGGTGCTATCCAGCCAGAGTACCTGTTTTAAGTGGCTGTTTGATATTGATTACACTCATGTCTTCATGCAGTGGCATAACTAAGACGGTGGCAGCCTTTGCCACTGTGAACGGGATCGGAAGGTCAGAGGCAATCCATACCATGTTGCAGTGCAGGAGATCCCTCCCGCATGGCAACATTCCGAGAAGTATCTAGGGGGAGGGGGCAGCCGGGGTATTTGAGAGTCGAGTTAGGAAGCAGCTCCATTTAGCACGGTGAGAGAGCTTCTCCTGCCCTGCAGCCCCGTGAAAGAAGGCTAGAGCGGGGGAGGTGCGGGACATCACAGAGCTGTTGTAGTCATAAGAATATGAGTAGCTTCAGGTTTACATCAGCCTCCCCTTTACCATAGAGGATAGTGTGAGATGTGTAGATGAGCTGGTGTGTGTGTTTGTGTGACATCTGTAGTGTGATATCTGTAGTAAGTGTGTGTGTAATATTTGAAGTGTGTCTGTGTGTGAATTATTTATCGTGTGTGCTATCTGTGGTGTGTGTGAGGCAGGGGCGTAACTACCAATATAGTACCGGTCGCTGCTGCAACCGGGTCTGGCAAGTAAGGGGCCCAACAAGTCAGAGGCACACGACTCACCCCGTCGCAGATGCCGCTGTTAACTATACCGGCGTCTATGATGGCGGTCCTGTTCAAATCAATGATAGATGGGGAGAGCTTCATCTGTAGCTCCCTCTCACATTATTCCCCTCTGCCTTTGACACTGCGGGTGCGTGGTGACATCACTTCATTGCGCACACGTTGTGTTTGTGGCACAGGCAGTACAGCATCTGCACATATGAAGGTTGGTGCCATATTGGCACACCCTGTGGCGGCTGCTGGGACTGGGAACAGGCGGATCCAGAGCTAGTGTGGGGCACATGGACTTAAAGGGACTCTGTCACCTGAATTAGGTGGGACTGGTTTTGGGTCATATGGGCGGAGTTTTTGGGTGTTTGATTCACCCTTTCCTTACCCGCTGGCTGCAATATTGGATTGAAGTTCATTCTCTGTCCTCCATAGTACACGCCTGCGCAGAACAATCTTGCATTGTGCAGGCATGTACTATGGAGGACAAATAATGAACTTCAATCCAATATTGCATCCATCATGCAGCCAGCGGTTAAGGAAAGGGTGAATCAAACACACGAAAACTCCGCCCATATGACCCAAAACCAGTCCCGCCAAATTCAGGTGACAGGTTCCCTTTAAGACTCACAGGAGGGCCATGCCGCTGCGGATCAGCCATGTTTTAGATCCTGGAATGAACATGTAGGTGTACGGGAACGGCGGAAGGGAGGTGTGTCTGCTGCCCGTGTGTCGCCGTCTCTGCCCCCAAGCGTCCCTGGCCCACTGTGACACCTGCCCCGTTTAATCCCTGCTCTCCCATGGCCAATGCCCTAGTAGGTCATGTTGCTCCTCTGTGTTCCCCGTACACACCTTGTTCCTCCTCCCCTGGTCTCCCACTGATCCCCATCTCCCATGCACTGAGTCCTTCTGAACCCCCAATGCATTCCCTGTCCCTTGTCCACGTGTGACTCGTCTGCCCTGCTGTCAAGTCTCCCCTGTCCCCTTTCTCACCGTGTGTTCTCCATCAAACCTGTCCTTGTAATCCCTGTGCCCCCTTCTTCCCTCCTCCCAAGTCTCCGTCCAGTCTTCCTCTGTCCCCTTGCAGGCATTGTGTCCCTATCCACTGTGCCCTCGGAGTCCCCTTGTGCCTGTGTACCTTTCCCTCTACTCCCCGTGTGTCCCATTGTGCCCTTGTACCCTTCCTACTAGTCCCTAGTAGTTCACTTCTGTTTGTATTCCTTGTCTGCGGGTGTAGCCTTGGGTCAGTGTCTCTTGCACACTAGTCCGTTTGTCACCTTGCGCCTGTCTGCCTTGTCCCCTTATGCTTGTGTCCCTTGTCCACGTGTTCCAGTCTCCCTTGCCCATTAGTCCCTGTGTGTCCCCTTTTCATTGTTCTTGGCAAACTAGTCCCCGTGTGCCCCTTGTAAAAATCTCCCATTCTCAACTTGTGTCAGTCTCCCTTGCCCACTAGTCCACTTGTAGGCTTCTCTCCTGCCTTCTAACCCTCAATTTATCCCCTTATGCCTGTCTTACTTGCTCCCTAGCCACTCTACGTTACCAGTGTGCCTGTCTCCCCTAGCCCCCTTGTGTCCTTCTCCCCTGACCCCTAGTCACCATTTGCTCATGTGTTTCTCACTGCCCCTGTATGGAGGGGCAGCATTCCACTATGACGAGGGCTGCATTATATTGTTTTGAGTTTACATTTTATTGTACGGCAGGGCTGCAGTATACTCTGTGGGCTGGCGTTATTATACTATATGTGGGCTGCATTATACTCAATTGAGGACTATGGTAAATATATTATACTATATGAAGAACTAGGGTGCATCAGGGTGAATTGTCGGACAGTGAAGAAGATGGTGAAGCATTATACTATATGGAGCGCTATGAGGAGTATATTACACTATATGGAGCACTTAGCAGTGTATTTTTATATACGGAGGACTATGTGGAGTGTATAATACTAAATGTTGGACTGAGTAGTGTATTATACTATATGGAGGACATTGTTGGTTGTTTAATACTATATTGAGAATTGATCAGTGTATTACACTATATGGAGCAGTATCAAGAGTGTATTATGCTATATGGCGCACGATGAGGAGTGTATAAAAATATATGGAGGAGTGTATTATACTATATAGAGGACTGAGGAGTGTACAATACTATATGGGGGACTATGGGGAGTGTATTGTCCTATAAGGAGGACTATGGGGGTGCATTATACTTCTTATATGTATCACCAATTTTTTTTTGTAATGTCCGGATGAGTATAATAATTTACTTTATTTTTGAAATTACATAATGTAATTCTGTGGGAAAAAATATATGGCAGGATGGTGTACTGGATAGTTATGCTACAGAGGTCACACTACACAACTGTGCAATAAAACAACAGTATATTGTTCCAAAGTAAGTTTGAGTAACTTATTTTTTAAGGGAAAAATTTTTGGCATGGTGGTGGGGAAATTTTTGAAATTTTGCACTGTGGACCATAACGTTTGTAGTTACGATACTTTATTCAAGGTGTAAAATATCCCCCCAAAAAATTAAAAACAGCTAATAAAAATTATAAGTCAAAGCAGTTATAATTTTTATGAAAAAACACAAGCGTAATTTTTAATAACATATAGAATAATATGCTCGATCATGAGTAACAATAATACTTAAAAGTAAATAACCTTTTCATTTCCTTTGATGGAGGTGGATGTAAATTC
Organism: Ranitomeya imitator; assembly: GCF_032444005.1. Lineage (NCBI taxonomy): Eukaryota > Metazoa > Chordata > Amphibia > Anura > Dendrobatidae > Ranitomeya > Ranitomeya imitator. Next base: position 378,459,287 of record NC_091283.1, read on the forward strand.
TGATCCACAGTTCTTAGTACAATGTGAACTGTTTCACTACGTTCACAGAATGTGTGGAAAAACTCGTGTTGAGTTACACAACTAAAATCCAACATATATGGTTCCGCATTTTGAATTTCTTGACAACAAATTGATTCAATATTGGTTGGCATTGGAACACAGTTTCCACAGTGACACCAATCATTTTTCCCACTTCTATTTTCATCCGTGTCATCGTTGAATTCAATGTAATTTTGATTGTTGATACACAAAGGGTTGGAAGGAAAGCACTCTTCACTTTCACAATCCCCACCAAATTTTCTATGAAGTTCAGCAAGCATCGTTTTCATCTGTGGATAAATGTAAAGTAATAGTAAATTCTAATTTTTAATATTTACAAATATGTAAATTTAACATTTCAATAAATCTTGCATATATGTTTTCTGTAGGTGTCTATCTGTATATATATCTAGATATAGACATATCGTAATGTTAATGTATGTCTAGAGACATATTTATTCATATATATTAACAAATGTTAACCCTTTAAAAATATTTCACTATATCGCTCGAACGTCACGAATCGTGCCTTCGTAGCGATCAAAATTGCACTGTGTGACGGTACCCTAACTGTATACATGTAGCAATGAGGCCAGGAGGGTGAGTCTAATGTGTTCTGGCAGCACAGCCACACTCCACAGCCATAACAGATTGTGTAGAAGTCTATAGGATAATTTCATTACACCATGTAATTAAAATCGCCTATTCTACAAGAGTATATCCGTTACACACACCTCTTCATCACTGCTATCAGCATGAGTCATCATGTTACTATCTGTGATTACAAATCCTTCATCGGAAGGTCTATCATCAAGATAATTATTATCAATAACATCTGTTGTTGAGTTACTTGAAACATGTTCTTCCTCATGAAATAAATTCTAAAAAAAAAAAATATACATTTCAAAATATAGCTTTTACTAACATAAAATGTAAATTAAGTGAAAATAAAGTTAACTTATTTTTAAAAAAATTAAAAAGTATTTTATCAATTTTATTGTTGGACAAAAAGAAAAACATTATTCTGTGTTTCAAGGCCTGAAAAATAAGAACATTGTGTAAAAGGTGAATAAGCAGTATGACTTATACCATAACTACCGTATATACTCGAGTATATGCCAAAATTTTCCGCCAAAATTTTTAGGCTGAAAGTGCCCCTCTCGGCTTATACTCGAGTCAAGGTGGGCGGCAGGGTCGGCGTGTGAGGGGGAGAGGGCGCTGAGGTATACTCACCTAGCGCCAGCGATCCTGGAGCTGTTCCTGCCGTCCCACGGTCTTCGGTGCTGCAGCTTCTTCCCCTCTTCAGCGGTCACGTGGGACCGCTCATTAGAGAAATGAATATGCGGCTCCACCTCCCATAGTGCCGGAGTCACATAGTAATTTCTCTAATCAGCGGTGCCGGTGACCGCTGATAGAGGAAGAAGATGCGGCACAGAAGACCGTGGGACGGCAGGGGGAGCGTCAGGAGCGGCGGGACTAGGTAAGTATTTTATATTCACCTGTCCGCGTTCCAGCCGCCGGGCGTCGCTCCATCTTCCCGGCGCCTCCATCTTCCCGGCGTCTGCGCTCTGACTGTTCAGGTCATATGGCGCAATGACTTTTATAGTGTGCGCGGCGCCCTCTGCCAGATCAGTCAGAGCAGAGAAGCCGGGAAGATGGAGGTGCCGGGACCGGTCGCTGGGAGCTGCAAGAAAAAAAGGTGAGTATGTGTTTTTTTTTTTTATATTGTAGCAGCAGCAGCAGCGGCAAAGATTTATGTGTAGCATCTATGTGGCACAATGAACGGTGCAGAGCATATATGGGGCACAATGAATGGTGCAGAGCACGGTATGGGGCACAATGAATGGTGCAGAGCACGGTATGGGGCACAATGAATGGTGCAGAGCACGGTATGGGGCACAATGGACGGTGCAGAGCACTGTATGGGGCACAATGAACGGTGCAGAGCATATATGGGGCACAGCTATGGGACAATAATGAACGGTGCCGAGCAGAGCACTGTATGGGGCACAGCTATGGGACAAAATGAACGGTGCAGAGCACTGTATGGGGCACAGCTATGGGTAAATATGAACGGTTCAGAGCACTATATGGCACAGCTATGGGGAAATAATGATCTATTTTTATGTTTGAAATTCACCGGTAAATGCTGCATTTCCACCCTAGGCTTATACTCGAGTCAATATGTTTTCCAAATTTTTTTTTTTTCAAAATTACATGGGGGGGGGGGGGGGGGGGGGGCGGCTTATACTCGGGTCGGCTTATACTCGAGTATATACGGTATATGTGTTGTTATAAATGTTAAAAGTTGTAGGTTTTATTTTTCTTTTGGCCGTATGGAAAAAAAAAATATTATTAAAATTGTAGATGCAAATTATGCCAACAGTAATTTGTTTTAAATGAATATATATGAATGTTGAATATAAATATTTAGAATTTCACATACCTGTATGTGTTCGTATTGATCTTCTACAATACATGACAAAACTTTGTAGTTTGTTTGCAATAACAACTCTGAATCAGCTCCCCTTGATATTTGCATTATTAGACCATCACCGTCAGTTAGCACAATGTTTTCTTCTGCCTACAATCAATAAAATCAAGGTTTAATATTATATCGAAACCATAGCATGAGGATATTGACAAAGTAGTTACAATGACAGTGACAATTATAATTTAAAACATAATTAACATGTACTAGAAAAGTAGGTAGTTGACATAATTATCTGACAACAATAATACCGTCTAAATATATGTTAAAATATACAATTATTTTAGTGAAATATGTGTTTAAAAAATGGTGTATTACTAATACAAGTATTGATACTTCACCATCATGGAATCGTACACATTGCGTCAAATTTGCTCTGCTTAAAATTCCATTTTTTTTTTAAAATTGGTAATGAGAAAAACATAAGGAGATATCCTAAATTTTATTTACCAGTCCCTTAAAAAAATTAATATAATTATATTTTTTATTATTATGATGCTTTTACCCTAGGTTCAATGAACATATTGTAATATGATTTCGTATATTTTATTATTATTCTTCTACGCGTTTTCCACAATTAATGCAGCCCGAAACACTCGGCGCTTAGACCTCGTTCAAGGGGCGTTTCAAAGCCCTTGGTGGGGCTAGGTGTGCTATTTATTTGAGGAGTTGATCAAATATTTTTTGTTTTTTCAAAGATCACATTTAAAAGGACATGATCATTTATCAAAGTAACAAACATCAAAAGAAATTGACTATGACACTGACACACTCCGACAACCGACACCCCTATACTCTTACACACTAAACTGTAAGTGACCCCTCATCGTGCCTGTGAAAAGTAAGTGCCCCCCTGTTCCCGTGTGTGAAAAGTAAGTGCACCCCCAGGCCCATGTGTTATAAGTGCACCCACAGGCCCGTGTGTGAAAAGTAAGTGCACCCCCAGGCCCGTGTGCGATAAGTCAGTGGACCCATGGTCCCGTGTGGGCAAAGTTATTTATCCCCGAGGTCCCGTGTGTGAAAATAAAGGCCCCCCCACCACCCCATTCCTATGTGTGGAAAGTGCTGCTCTGAAACTGGCAGCGCTGTTCAATCTCCATGTGTTTCCATCCTGCACGAAATGTCCATTTATGTGTTAATGTTTTATTAATTGTACTTACAGCATTAATTATTGTTTCTTGTTCAGTGCTTTCCATTCTAATAATAAAAATATAAAAATAAAATGTCAATTAGAAAAATAATTTGTTAAAAATATAAAAAGGTATAAAATGTTACTAATGTATTTAAGATCGATAAAATGTAATACAAACATTCTTTAAAAAGGATGCTTGAAAGGCAATCTAGCACCACCACACCATATAAGAGGAGAGGTAAAATTAATCTTGGTAAATTAATGTATGTATGTAGGAATAAAATGTATCAATGAAATAGATAGAGAACATAGATAAAAATAAGGAATAATAAATATTAACGGAAGCATAGTTAAATGCATAAAGATGAATAGATAGAAGGAATCAGAGATAGATAGAATGACAGATGTCTATATAGAAGAAATGTAATAAAGGGGGAAAAAAAAGGATATGCGCAAAAGGTACCACCAAACAATCAAAGGAAATACAGACAGCTAATCAGTGATTATGTATATGACCATTAATATATTACCCTTATTGTGTACCACAGTGGATATATGGCACTGACGTCCAATTATCCAAACTGTATCAGGATTACAATAACAGATATCAAAACTTCATGAACCCATGGTGGAAAGCAAGTCCCGATGTTAGAAGTTTGACAGAGCCCCCCCCTCCCCAAAAAAAAAAAAAAATAACAAAAAAAAAACGGCGTGGGCTTCCGCGGAATTTTCTGCGCCAGAGGGGGAAAGCCGACAGCCGTGGACCAATATTCATAGCCTGCTATGAATATCAGCCCGCAGCTGTCTGCGTAGCCTTTACTGGCTATTAAAATATGGGTGACCCCCACCCAAAAAAAAAAGACGTGGGGTGCCCCTATATTTTTTAGCCAGAAAGGCTACGCAGACAGCTGCGGTCTGATATTCATAGCCTAGAGAGGGTCCATGGATATTGGCCCCCTCCGGCTACAAATACCAGTACGCAGCCGCCCCAGAAATGGCGCATCTATAAGATGCACAACTTCCGGCACTTAGCCCCTCTCTTCCCACTCCCGTGTAGCGGTGGGATATGGGGTAATAAGGGGTTAATGTCACCTTGCTATCGTAAGGTGACATTAAGCCTGGTTAATAACGGAGAGGCGTCAATAAGACGCCTATCCGTTAGTAATCCAATGATAGTATTGGTTTTAAAAAAAAAACACACACACATTTTTCCAAATATTTTTTTTTTTAATATTCTTCCTTTTGACCATACTTACCATAGTTCTGCACCTGTAAAAAAAGGAAAATGGTAAACCGTATAGTACCTGTCTTCGACGGAGTCCAACAACTAACTAGTGTCCCACGATGATCTCCCCTATAGAACAGTGACATCGGGTGATGTCACTGCTCTATAGGACCCTCAGTGACACACTGTTGTTGCATGTTCTTGCATGTCGCATGTAGTCAAATGTTTTTGCATGTCGCATCGTGTTGCATGTAGTCGAATGTCGCATGTAGTCGAAAGTTGTTGCATGTTGTTGCATGTCGCATGTTGTTGCCTGTCGGATGTAGTCGCATGTTGTTGAATGTCGCACGTTGTTGCATGTCACATGTGGCATGTAGCCACATGTCGCATGTATTCGCATGCTGCCGCTTGTCGCATGTAGTGCCATGTTTCATGTTGTCGCATAGTCAAATGTGGTATGTAGTTTCATGTTGCATGTTGTTTCATGTGACAGTTGAATGTTGTTGCATGTCGCATGTTGTTGCATGTCGCATGTATCAGCATGTTGTTGAATGTTGCATGTAGGCGCATGTTGCCGCATGTAGTATAATGTCACATGTAGTTGCTTGTTGTTGCTTGTGACATGTAGTCACATGTTGTTGCATGTCGCATGTTGTTGCATGTGACATGCAGTTGCATGTTGCATGTGGTGGCATGTTGTTGCATGTTGCATGTACTCGCATGTCACATGTAGTCGCATGTTGTTGCATGTTGCTGCATGTGACATGTAGTCCCATGTTGTTGCATGTCGCATATAGTCTCATGTTGTTGCATGTTGTATGTGGTCGCATGTAGCCGCAAGTTGTGTAATGTTGCATGTAGTTGCATTTTGCTGCATGTCACATGTTTTTGCATGTCGCATGTTGCCGCATGTTGCTGCATGTGACATGTAGTCGCATGTTGTTGCATCTTGTTGCATATAGTCGCAGGTAGTTGCATGTCGCATGTAGTCGCATGTAGAATGTTGCATGTTGTCGCATGTAGCATGTTGCATGTAGTTTTGTGTCGCATGTAGTCGAATGTAGTATTGTGTTGCATGTCAAACTTAGTATGTTGAAAGTCGTATGTTGCATGTCAAATGTGTTAGGTTGCATGTCATATATCGCTTGGTGAATGTCACGGTGTTTATGTTGCAGGTTGTATGTTGTATGTAATTTGCTGGTAGATAGATAAATAGATAAAAAGAAGGAATAAGAAAGTTAGAAGTTATAACATCAATAGAATGTGTTGGCTAGCAGAAAAGAGATAGATAGATAATAGATAGATATAAAGAACGAAAGATAGATAATAGATAGAGCGAAATATTGATAGATAGATAGATAGATAGATAGATAGATAGATAGATAGATATAACAATAGATAGATAATAGCAAGATAGAAAGATCGATATATATATATAAGATAGATATATACAGATAGAAAGAACAATAGATAGATAATAGATAGATAATAAAAATCGATAGATAGATAATAGATAGAACTAACGATAGATAGAAGATAGATAGATAGATAGAAAGATAGATAGATAGAAAGAACGATAGATAGATAATAGATAGATAGATAGAACGAACGATAGATAATAGATAGATAATAGATAGATAGATAGATAGATAGATAGATAGAACGATAGATTGATAATAGATAGATAGATAGATAATAGATAGAACGAACGATAGATAGATAATAGATAGATAGATAGATAGATAGATAGATAGATAGATAGATAGATAGATAGATAGATAGAAAGAACGATAGATAGATAGATAGATAGAAAGAACGATAGATAGATAATAGATAGAAAGAGCAATAGATAGATAATAGATAGAAAGATCGATAGAAATAACGATAGATAGGTAATAAATAGATAATAGATAAATAGATACAAAGATAGATAGATAGAATTTTCATTAGATAGATAATAGCTAGATAGAAAGATCGATATATACATATAAGATAGATATATACAGATAGAAAGAACAATAGATAGATAATAGATAGATATAAAGATCGATAGATAGATAATAGATATAACTAACGATAGATAGAAGATAGATAGATAGATAGATAGAAAGAACGATAGATAGATAATAGATAGATAGATAGATAGATAGATAGATAATAGATAGAAAGAGCGATAGATAGAGAATAGATAGAAAGATCAATAGAAATAACGATAGGTAATAGATAGATAATAGATAAATGGATACATAGATAGATAGTTAGAAAGAATGATAGATAATAGATAGATAATAGATAAATAGATAAAAAGAAAGATAGTTAGATAGATAGAATTTTAGATAGATAATAGATTGATAGAAAGATCGATAGATTGAAAGAACAATAGATAGATAATAGATAGATTGATCAATAGATTTATATAGATAGTTAGATAGATGATAGATAGATTGATAGATACATATATAGTTAGATAGATACATAGATAGATAGATAGATAGATAGATAGATAGAAAGAAGGATAGATAGATAATAGATAGATGGAAAGAAAGAACAATAGATAGATAGATAGATAGATAGGTAGGTAGGTAGGTAGGTTGGTAATCGATTTTGGCACGAAACTTACGATCGCAGGTGGGGCTGAGAAACTGTTACCGGCATCCAGCTATACAGTATGCGCATATGACCACTTCCGGGGCACACAGGTAAAAGTGCCGACACGCGCATGCGCAGTAATGTCCATTATGATATGCCCACAGTTGGGAAAACCATAATACGCAGGCGCCAAATTATACGTTAGTGCGCAGGCGCTAAGCACTACGCTGACGGCGGCAATAACATTCGCAGGGAAACGCAAGAGGTGGGGGAGGAACCGCAACTTATCAACGCCCATCTGACCAGACCTGACTGAGTGACAGCACCAAACGCCGACTTTCAAAAGGTATTTCGGCAAGATAGGTGCGGAATATAAACACACAGAAGACAGTACTGTAAAGCTCAGCTCTGGCCCTTGTTAATGCCATTTTTATCTCATCTTTAAAATACGGGGTGACAGGTTCCCTTTAATCCTTCGGCTGGCGCGAGACATCTAGGAATCATCGTAGGCACGTTCCCCGGCTACTGCTAGTTGTGTGTTTAGGTTCAGGATCGCGGTCAGCTCAGGTTCCATCACCCTAGAGCTTGTTTTGTTTTTGTGCTTGTCCTTTTGTGATCCCCTGCCATTGGGATGGTTGACAGTATAGCCGGCCAGAAAAAATTGGTCATCGTTTTGGCTGAAGTAGGAGGAAAAGTAGTCTGAGGAAGTTTTTTTTTTTTTTTCCCTCCTCAGTGTTTGCTGCCTAGCCTTAATTGCAGCCTGGCTGCTTCTTTCCTCCTCTTAATCCTTGAATGGCTCTGACCTCAGCTGTTTATCATGGACGTCCAGAGTTTGGCTTCCAGCCTGAATAATCTTGCTGCTAAGGTTCAAAATATACAAGATTTTGTTGTACATACTCCTATGTCTGAACCTAGAATTCCTATCCCAGAGTTTTTTTCTGGAGATAGATCTAGTTTTCTGAATTTTAGGAACAATTGCAAGTTGTTTCTTTCCTTGAAATCTCGCTCCTCTGGAGACCCTGCTCAGCAGGTCAAGATTGTTATATCTTTCCTGCGGGGTGACCCTCAGAATTGGGCATTTGCATTGGCACCAGGGGATCCTGCGTTGCTCAATGTGGATGCGTTTTTTCTGGCATTGGGTTTGCTCTATGAGGAACCTAACCTAGAGATTCAGGCTGAAAAAGCTTTATGGGCTCTCTCTCAGGGGCAAGATCAAGCAGAAATATATTGTCAGAAATTTCGGAAATGGTCGGTGCTTACTCAGTGGAATGAGTGCGCTCTGGCTGCAAAATTCAGAGATGGCCTTTCTGAGGCCATTAAAGATGTTATGGTGGGGTTCCCGGCGCCTACAGGTCTGAATGAGTCCATGACTATGGCTATTCAGATTGATCGGCGTTTACGGGAGCGCAAACCTGTGCACCATTTGGCGGTGTCTTCTGAACAGGCACCTGAGATAATGCAATGTGATAGAATTCAGTCCAGAAGTGAACGGCAAAATTATAGGCGGAAAAATGGATTGTGTTTTTATTGTGGTGATTCAGCTCATGTTATATCAGCATGCTCTAAACGCACAAAAAAGGTTGATAAGTCTGTTGCCATTGGTACTTTACAGTCTAAGTTCATTCTGTCTGTGACTCTGATTTGTTCATTATCATCCATTTCCGTCGATGCCTATGTGGATTCAGGCGCTGCCCTGAGTCTTATGGATTGGTCATTTGCCAATCGCTGTGGGTTTAGTCTGGAACCTCTGGAAGTTCCTATTCCTTTGATAGGAATTGACTCTACACCTTTGGCTATGAATAAACCTCAGTACTGGACACAAGTGGCCATGCGTATGACTCCCGTTCATCAGGAGGTGATTCGCTTCCTGGTACTGTATAATTTACATGATGTCTTAGTGCTTGGTCTGCCATGGTTACAAACTCATAACCCAGTCCTGGACTGGAAAACAATGTCTGTGTTAAGCTGGGGATGTCAGGGGGTTCATGATGATGCATCTCCGATTTCTATCGCTTCATCTACTCCTTCTGAGGTTCCGGTATTTTTGTCTGATTATCGGGAGGTTTTTGAGGAGCCTAAGCTCAGTTCGCTTCCTCCTCACAGGGATTGCGATTGTGCTATAGATTTGATTCCTGGCAGTAAATTCCCTAAAGGTCGTTGGTCACTGTTTTTCTCCCGTTTCAATTTTGTGGTTTCATACCTGCCAGGTTCAAAGAATGTGAAGGCGGATGCTCTTTCTAGGAGTTTTGTGCCTGACTCCCCTGGAAATTCTGAGCCCACTGGTATCCTTAGGGATGGGGTGATTTTGTCGGCTGTCTCCCCAGACTTGCGACGTGCTTTGCAGGAGTTTCAGGCGGATAAACCTGATCGTTGTCCGCCGGAAAGACTGTTTGTTCCGGATAATTGGACCAGTAGATTCATTTCCGAGGTACATTCTTCTGTGTTGGCGGGTCATCCTGGAATATTTGGTACTAGAGACTTGGTGGCCAGGTCTTTTTGGTGGCCTTCCTTGTCGAGGGATGTGCGTTCTTTCGTGCAGTCTTGTGGAGTTTGCGCTCGGGCTAAGCCTTGCTGTTCTCGGGCCAGTGGATTGTTGTCACCTTTGCCTATCCCGAAGAGGCCTTGGACGCACATTTCCATGGACTTTATTTCGGATCTCCCTGTCTCTCAAAAAATGTCCGTCATCTGGGTTGTGTGTGACTGCTTTTCTAAGATGGTTCATCTGGTACCCTTGCCTAAGTTACCTTCCTCCTCTGAGTTGGTCCCTCTGTTTTTTCAAAACGTGGTCCGTTTGCATGGCATTCCGGAGAACATCGTTTTTGACAGGGGATCCCAGTTTGTGTCTAGATTTTGGCGGACGTTCTGTGCTAAGATGGGCATTGATTTGTCCTTTTCGTCTGCATTCCATCCCCAGACGAATGGCCAGACGGAACGAACTAATCAGACTTTAGAAACTTATTTAAGGTTTTTTGTTTCTGCTGATCAAGATGACTGGGTTACCTTTTTGCCGCTTGCCGAATTTGCCCTTAATAATCGGGCTAGTTCTGTTACCTTGGTTTCTCCTTTCTTTTGTAATTCGGGGTTTCATCCTCGTTTTTCCTCTGGTCAGGTGGAGCCTTCTGATTGTCCTGGAGTGGACATGGTGGTGGATAGGTTGCATCAGATTTGGAGTCATGTGGTGGACAATTTGAAGTTGTCCCAGGAGAGGGCTCAGCAGTTTGCTAATCGCCGTCGCCGCGTGGGTCCTCGACTTCTTGTTGGGGACTTGGTGTGGTTGTCTTCTCGTTTTGTTCCTATGAAGGTCTCTTCTCCTAAGTTCAAGCCTCGGTTCATCGGTCCCTATAGGATCTTGGAAATTCTTAACCCTGTGTCGTTTCGTTTGGATCTCCCGGCATTGTTTGCTATTCATAATGTGTTCCATCGGTCGTTGTTGCGGAAGTATGAGGTACCTGTTGTTCCTTCGCTTGAGCCTCCTGCTCCGGTGCTGGTGGAGGGTGAATTGGAGTATGTTGTGGAGAAGATCTTGGATTCTCGTGTTTCCAGACGGAAACTCCAGTATTTGGTCAAGTGGAAGGGTTATGGTCAGGAGGATAATTCTTGGGTGGTTGCCTCTGATGTTCATGCTGCCGATTTGGTCCGTGCATTTCATAGGGCTCATCCTGGTCACCCTGGTGGTTCTCGTGAGGGTTTGGTGACCCCTCCTCAAGGGGGGGTACTGTTGTGAGTTCTGTTTTTGGGCTCCCTCTGGTGGTTACTGATGGTACTGGGTGACTTGTGTTCTCTGCGGTCTCTGGTGTCCACCTGTTCCATCAGGTTATGGGAGTTTCCTATTTAACCTGGCTTTCTTGTCATTTCCTCACCGGCTATCAATGTAATCAGTGTGTCTTTTTACCTCTGCTACCTGCGTCTGTAATCTTCAGGACAAGCTAAGTTTTGATTTTCCTGTTCCACGTTTTGCTTAATTTTTGTCTTAGTCCAGCTTGCAGATATGTGATTCCTTGCTGCTGGTTGCTCTAGTGGGCTGAAATTACTCCTCATGTTCCATGAGTTGGCACATGAGTTCAAGTAATTTCAGGATGGTTTTTTGAAGGGTTTTTCGCTGACCGCGCAGTTCACTTTTGTATCCTCTGCTATCTAGCTTTAGCGGGCCTCATTTTTGCTGATTCTGTTTTCATAACTACGTATGTGCTTTCCTCTCATTTCACCGTTATTACATGTGGGGGGCTGCTATTTCTGTGGGGTGTTTCTCTGGAGGCAAGTGAGGTCTGTGTTTCTTCTAATAGGGGAAGTTAATCCTTCGGCTGACGCGAGACGTCTAGGAATCATCGTAGGCACGTTCCCCGGCTACTGCTAGTTGTGTGTTTAGGTTCAGGATCGCGGTCAGCTCAGGTTCCATCACCCTAGAGCTTGTTTTGTTTTTGTGCTTGTCCTTTTGTGATCCCCTGCCATTGGGATCATGACAGGGGGGGTCTTTGAATAATATTTTTAACCGGTCATCCTTGTGTAGGATATAGTGAAGTTTCTTAGCCGTTTTTCTCATTATTTCAAGCTGTGGGTTGTAGGTCACTGCCAGAGGTACACAATGATTTTCCTCTTTTTCCGTATTGAAGTACTTGACTTCTCGGGATCCTTGTGGCCCTAATGATCTAATCATCAATGGAGGTGGGATGGTAACCTTGATTTAAAAATGACATTTTAAGTTGGGTTAGGTGTTCATCCCTGTCCTTAGGACTGGAACAGATACGGTTATATCTGAGGGCCTGGCTGTAGACAATAAACTTTTTAATGTGTTTAGGATGGAAGCTGTCCTGGCAAAGTCCTTACCCTCCTGTCCTAGAACAGGTACCCATATAATGGGCAGCTTAAGCCTTTTTACAGAATCTCTATCACGACCCGGGCTCTTCAGGTGCTGCTTCACCCCCCCGGTGTGGTGTGGGAAAATTACATACAGTTCTAAGCCCTCCAGTCCTGCTATGTGTCCTAGAGTACCACAAAAGCCTCAGGTTGTTGGTGCCTGGTTTCTGCACTTCGGCTCTGAGGGTGCCCGGTCACAGTTCCCCTCTGAACCCTTTTCCACTCCTGTGCTCCTTGCCTCAATGGCTCCATTATATACAACAACCCCTTGGGTTCTCTTCCTTTCATGGAGCTGCAGCTCAGTCCCGACTTCACGGCTCCATAGTCTGCTCTCTGTTCCAGAATTCCTTTCTCCTCAGTGTCTCTCTCCCACTGACCTAACTCCTCCTTCAGACCAGAATGCTTAAAGCTGAGGGAAGCTCCTAGTGACGCTGCTACCATGAAGTGATTTGAGCTCTTTGGCTCAGGCGGCAGAAGAGAGGGGGCGGCAGATTCTGTAGTATTATACTCACCTACTCCCGGCGCGGTCCCTGGACGTCCCTGCTTCTTCCAGCGCTGCAGATTCTTCCTGCACTGAGCAGTTACATGGTACCGCTCATTACACAAATGAATATGCATATTCATTTCTGTAATGAGCGGTAACTGTGACCGCTCAATACAGGAAGAAGATGCAGCGGTGGAAGAAGCAGGAACTCAGCGCCAGCAGTAGGTGAGAATACGGGGAGGGGGAGCGCAGAGCTGCGTGATATTTACCTCTCCTCGTTCCAGTGCAGCTCCGTCTAAAGCGTCCTCTGGCAGTGACGCTCAGGTCAGAGGGTGCGGTGACGTAGTCAGTGCGCGCCCTCTGCTGAACGTCAGTGCCGAAGACGGAGCCGCACGAGGAGCAGGTAAATATTGTCAGTGCCGGGGTCCTGAGCAAAGAGAGATGAGTATGTGATTTTTTTTTTTATCGCAGCAAAAGCATATGGGGCAAGTGACTGTATGGAGCATCTTATGGGGCCATAATACTTGTGCAGCCTTATAAGGGGCAAGTGGCTGTGCAGAGCATCTTATGGGGCCATAACTCTTGTGCAGCACTATAAGGGGCAAGTGGCTGTGCGGAGCATCTTATGGGGCCATAACTCTTGTGCAGCACTATAAGGGGCAAGTGGCTGTGCGGAGCATCTTATGGGGCCATAACACTTGTGCAGCATTATAAGGGGCAAGTGGCTGTGCAGAGCATCTTATGGGGCCATAACTCTTGTGCAGCACTATAAGGGGCAAGTGGCTGTGCGGAGCATCTTATGGGGCCATAACTCTTGTGCAGCACTATAAGGGGCAAGTGGCTGTGCAGAGCGTCTTATGGGGCCATAACACTTGTGCAGCACTATATGGGGCAAGTGGCTGTGCAGAGCATCTTATGGGGCCATAACTCTTGTGCAGCACTAAAAGGGGCAAGTGGTTGTACGGAGCATCTTATGGGGCCATAACACTTGTGCAGCATTATAAGGGGCAAGTGGCTGTGCAGAGCATCTTATGGGGCCATAACTCTTGTGCAGCACTAAAAGGGGCAAGTGGTTGTACGGAGCATCTTATGGGGCCATAACACTTGTGCAGCATTATAAGGGGCAAGTGGCTGTGCGGAGCATCTTATGGGGCCATAACACTTGTGCAGCACTATATGGGGCAAGTGGCTGTACGGAGCACTACAATGGGGCCATAACGCTTGTGCAGCACTATAAGGGGCAAGTGGCTATACGGAGCATCTTATGGGGCCATAACACTTGTGCAGCACTATAAGGGGCAAGTGGCTGTGCGGAGCATCTTATGGGGCCATAACACTTGTGCAGCATTATAAGGGGCAAGTGGCTGTGCGGAGCATCTTATGGAGCCATAACACTTGTGCAGCACTATATGGGGCAAGTGGCTGTACGGAGCACTACAATGGGGCCATAACGCTTGTGCAGCACTATAAGGGGCAAGTGGCTATACGGAGCATCTTATGGGGCCATAACACTTGTGCAGCACTATAAGGGGCAAGTGGCTATACGGAGCATCTTATGGGGCCATAACACTTGTGCAGCACTATATGGGGCAAGTGACTGTACGGAGCATCTTATGGGGCCATAACGCTTGTGCAGCACTATATAGGGCAAATATCTCTATGGAGCATCTTATGGGGCCCTTATTACCCTTTATGCAGGATTATATGGGGCATATTTTAATATGAAGCATCTAATGGGGCCCATCAAACTTTATGGAGCATTATATGAGGCTCCTGATTCAATATGGATATTCAAAAACACTTAACCTACTGATGTCTCAATTAATTTTACTTTTATTGGTATCTATTTTTACTTTTGAAATTTGCAGGTAGCTGCTGCATTTCCCACCCTAGGCTTATACTCGAGTCATTAGGTTTTCCCAGTTTTTTGTGGCAAAATTAAGGGGGTCGGCTTATAATACTCGGGTCGGCTTATACTCGAGTATATACGGTAACTGGATTTGCACTGCTAGTTTTTTTTTTTTTTAATAAAACTCCAGGGTCAAGTGCACGCCCCCCTCTTCCCTCCTTCCTGCCCCCCCTCCAGCAGGGACTGTGTGTGTGGGGGGGGGCACCATTTTTCCGTTCGCCACAGGCAGCAGAGAGGCTAGGTTCACCCCTGGAAGCTCCCCTGAATCTGGGTCCTGAGCTCTCCCTTCTGGCCTGGATTCAGAATGTGTTGTACGTGGGTGCCTTACCAGGTAAAGGAAACTCCCCTTGCCTCCAAGCATGATATTACCCTCCCCGAAAGGAACAGCACTGTAACAACCGGATACCTGGCATGTTACACTTACAGTGGGGCAAAAAAGTATTTAGTCAGTCAGCAATAGTGCAAGTTCCACCACTTAAAAAGATGAGAGGCGTCTGTAATTTACATCATAGGTAGACCTCAACTATGGGAGACAAACTGAGAAGAAAAAAATCCAGAAAATCACATTGTCTGTTTTTTTAACATTTTTTTTGCATATTATGGTAGAAAATAAGTATTTGGTCAGAAACAAACAATCAAGATTTCTGGCTCTCACAGACCTGTAACTTCTTCTTTAAGAGTCTCCTCTTTCCTCCACTCATTACCTGTAGTAATGGCACCTGTTTAAACTTGTTATCAGTATAAAAAGACACCTGTGCACACCCTCAAACAGTCTGACTCCAAACTCCACTATGGTGAAGACCAAAGAGCTGTCAAAGGACACCAGAAACAAAATTGTAGCCCTGCACCAGGCTGGGAAGACTGAATCTGCAATAGCCAACCAGCTTGGAGTGAAGAAATCAACAGTGGGAGCAATAATTAGAAAATGGAAGACATACAAGACCACTGATAATCTCCCTCGATCTGGGGCTCCACGCAAAATCCCACCCCGTGGGGTCAGAATGATCACAAGAACGGTGAGCAAAAATCCCAGAACCACGCGGGGGGACCTAGTGAATGAACTGCAGAGAGCTGGGACCAATGTAACAAGGCCTACCATAAGTAACACACTACGCCACCATGGACTCAGATCCTGCAGTGCCAGACGTGTCCCACTGCTTAAGCCAGTACATGTCCGGGCCCGTCTGAAGTTTGCTAGAGAGCATTTGGATGATCCAGAGGAGTTTTGGGAGAATGTCCTATGGTCTGATGAAACCAAACTGGAACTGTTTGGTAGAAACACAACTTGTCGTGTTTGGAGGAAAAAGAGTACTGAGTTGCATCCATCAAACACCATACCTACTGTAAAGCATGGTGGTGGAAACATCATGCTTTGGGGCTGTTTCTCTGCAAAGGGGCCAGGACAACTGATCCGGGTACATGAAAGAATGAATGGGGCCATGTATCGTGAGATTTTGAGTGCAAACCTCCTTCCATCAGCAAGGGCATTGAAGATGAAACGTGGCTGGGTCTTTCAACATGACAATGATCCAAAGCACACCACCAGGGCAACGAAGGAGTGGCTTCATAAGAAGCATTTCAAGGTCCTGGAGTGGCCTAGCCAGTCTCCAGATCTCAACCCTATAGAAAACCTTTGGAGGGAGTTGAAAGTCCGTGTTGCCAAGCGAAAAGCCAAAAACATCACTGCTCTAGAGGAGATCTGCATGGAGGTATGGGCCAACATACCAACAACAGTGTGTGGCAACCTTGTGAAGACTTACAGAAAACGTTTGACCTCTGTCATTGCCAACAAAGGATATATTACAAAGTATTGAGATGAAATTTTGTTTCTGACCAAATACTTATTTTCCACCATAATATGCAAATAAAATGTTAAAAAAACAGACAATGTGATTTTCTGGATTTTTTTTCTCAGTTTGTCTCCCATAGTTGAGGTCTACCTATGATATAAATTACAGACGCCTCTCATCTTTTTAAGTGGTGGAACTTGCACTATTGCTGACTGACTAAATACTTTTTTGCCCCACTGTATGTGTTGTGTGTACTGTGATGTCTGAGATGATGTGGTTCCGCAATGCATGTAAGAAACTTACCAATTGCGAGCCCGCTCCGGGTATTTCCCCACCCTGTCCATTTCCTTCTGGAAGCACCGCAGATGCTGCGGCTTCCTGTTATAAAAAATTATATATTTATTATATGTATATTAAATAAATATATATATATATATATATATATATATATATATATATATATACATACAGTATATAACGTGAACATCACCAAAAAGAAAAAAACAAAAAAAAACATTTATTTACCTTACAGTGCTGACGACGTGGGGGAGGACTCCCAGAAGAAGACATGCTGCTGCTGGCAGGCTGTGGCTGGCTGCCGGCCCGGTAGGCTGTGGCTGGCTACTGCCTGGTATGATGTGGCTGGCTGCTGGCAGGCTGTGGCTGGCAGGCCTGGGACAAGTTTTAGCTCTGGTGGCAAGTTTCAGCTCAGGCGGCAGGTTTCAGCTCTGGCAGCAGGCTTCAGCTCTGGTGGCAGGATTCAGCTCTGGCGGCAGGTCTGTGTCTTGCTTGCTTGCTGGCTGATAAATGGATGACTGCCTACCTGGCAGGTTTTATATCACTCTCCTAATTAGGGGCTGGCCAATTGAATGTGAGCATGCGCAGTTAAAAAAACGGAATCCGGTACCAGATTCCATCATGTGACAGATCCGGCGCCTTCCAGCGCCCATAGGCTTCCATTCCAGCAAACGTCGGACGGTGCCAGATCCGGAAACCAAAAACGTTACTTTGTCCATTTTTCCCCGCCACAGATAAACAATTTTCGACGGATCTGGCGAACGTCGGATGAATCTGAGGTCATCTGTCGCAATCTGTCGCTAATACAAGTCTATGAGAAAAAAACAGATCCGGTGGCATCATTTGCCAGATCCGTTTTATTCAAAATTCACCAGATTGAGCCTGACGGCAAAAAACTGATGTGTACAGCCTAACAGTGCCAAGATCAAGAGCAGCCTCTCTGTGCTGTTACAGTGTAAAAATGGCCCTAAAACAAGATGTCTTCTATTTAGGCCAGTCTCACACGTCCAGATAATTCCGGTACCGAAAAAATCGGTACCGGAGTTATCCGTGTCCGTGTGTCTGTGAGCTCACGTAGGCCATCCGTGTGGCACACGTGTGCCGCCCGTGTGCCGACTGGGTACCACATGGAGCGTGCAGGAGACAGCGCTAGAGATAAGCGCTGTCCCCTGCATCTGGTGCTGAAGCCGCCATTCATATCTTCTCTCCAGCAGCGTTCGCTGGCAAGAAGATATGAAAAATCCTTTTTTTTTTTTTTTTTCGTGTTTTAAATAAAGATCCCTGTCCCCACCCCCTCCCACCCCCTGTGCGCCCGCCCGCTGGTAATAAAATATTCACCTGGCTCCCACGCAGCGTCCTGTCCTCCCGCAGCTTCTCCTGTATGAGCGGTCACGTGGTGCCGCCCATTACAGTCATAAATATGCGGCTCCACCCCTATGGGTGGATTTTTCATATCTTCATGGAGAGAAGATATGAATGGCGGCTTCAGCACCACATGGGGGGGACAGCTCATACTGTAGCGCTGTCTCCTGCACAGCACACGACAGCGTCCGTGTGCGGTACGTGTTTTACACGGACCCATTGACTTTAATGGGTCCGTGTAATACATGCGCTCCCAAGAACACTGACATGTCTCCGTGTTTTGCACACGGACACACTGTCCGTGAAAACACGCTGCCATGTGCAGAGACACATTGATTTCAATGTGCCTACGCGAGTCAGTGTCTCCGGTACGTGAGGAAACTGTCACCTCACGTACCGGAGCCACTGACGTATGAAACCGGCCTTATATGGAGAGGGACATGAGATTTCAGCAACCAGTGACACAAGCCATTGTGTCAGGACATTGTGGATGTTTCCTGTGCCCTGATTGGCAAGCCACTATGTGCACACATAAAGGTAGAAAAAAAAACAATTACAGTTTACAAGAACGCCGCACCTCTGAGCTCTGCAAACTTCCTCCCCTCATAAAACACGTGCCCCACGCTCATGATTCACCAACATTATTGTAGCCAAAGTGCTGAAAATAATTTAGTGGCAATGCAATATTTTTCTGCTGTTCCACTGTTTCCAATTTTTTCTGATTTCATAAAACTTTGCTCATGTTTCCGATCACGAATCAGAATGTGCCATATTCGTGCCGAATTTAAGTTTGGCGATCGTTTTCCGAACACATTTGCTCATCACTACTCTGGAACTCCTGCCCAGAGAACTCTACTCATCTCGCATACTCAGTGCTGCCTGGGCCTGTTACCTTCAGGAGCTATAAGCTCTGAGCCTTACTGCTATGTGTCATTTCCCAGGACCCGTCTCCGGCAAGTCACTCTGTCTTTCAGTCACTTTTACACTGGATAACACTATCTCTGCCACGGTCTCCTCTATATTTTGGGACACCCCAGTATATGGCTCTGCTCACACTGGACCTTAGGTTTATTCTCCAGGCCCTATAGGACTCCCTGACTGGAAACCGTCACATTCCCTTCAATTTATCCCCTCCCAATCTGGGATAATCCTAAACATTAAGGCTATCTTTACTGTTAAACTACACACATTATCAACATCATTATCACAAATCACAGTTCACAATATACATTACAACAATTTGAATTTTCTTCAAGGTGGAACGTGGGCAGTTTGTCCATCTCTTTACACATGCGCCACGTACACATACGCTCACTCCTCTCCATTCTCACGTAGCTCCATGCCATATACATGCGTTGTACATGGGCGACTTCTCATCCTACATGTACAACTCCGCTCCATTCACATCATACACTGAGGCCCCTGATCATGTGACCCCTGACTCCTCCTCACCTGTGACCTTATCACAGTTCCTATGAGCAGAGAACAGCCATATATGTGGTGTGCGGCTCTGCAGGTGGAGGTAGGTGCTGGAGATTCCCCATTACTGGACAGTAACCCCCTCAGTGCTGACACAAAGTAGGTGTATCTGTGTGGCTCCATTTGTACATGTGCAGTTCTGCTCCGTACTCACACCGTGCATGCGCGGCTATTCATCATACATGCACAGCTCTCTGTACCCACGCCGGACATGTGTAGCTCCTCTCATGCACACGTGGCTCTACTCCATGCATATGCGGCTCTGTTCAGCGCACATCATGCACACGGCTCCGCTCCGTGGACATCGTACGCAGGCGGCTCCTCACAGTGCATATGGTACGCAGGCTCCACATAGAAGCCGATAGGAAAAAAAAAAGCCCCAAAGCCGCACAGTTCAGCAGCGTCTTCAGGCTGCGTTCACACGATGACATTTTGATGAGTTTTTGATGTTGCAGATTTTCTGTACCTGTTGAATAATTTAGGTTATGTTTTAATTTTCATTGCGTTTTTTGTCTTTCTGGTATTCCATCTTTTAACTGCTAAACGACTGCAGATACACTTTTTAACGGCGGTCATTAAGGGTACTGAGTAGTGATGCGTGAATATACTCGTTACTCCCTATTTCCCGAGCACGCTCGGGGGTCCTCCGAGTAGTTTTTAGTGCTCGGAGATTTAGTTTTCATCGCCGCAGCGAAATGATTTACATCTGTTAGCTAGCCTGAGTACATGTGGGGGTTGCCTGGTTGCTAGGGAATCCCCACATGTAATCAAGCCGGCTAACCGATGTAAATCATTACGCTGCGGCGATGAAAACTAAATCTCCGAGCACTAAAAAATACTTGGCGGACACCCGAGCATGCTCGGGAAATCTCGAGTCACGAGTATATTCGCTCATCACTAGTACTGAGGAATAAGAGAATAGTGCCACCGAGCAGAGGCAATTTCCATGGGTGTCAGCTGTATGTGACAGCCGACACCTAGAAGTATCTGACCTAACTGGTTTTGCGACAGATCGGGGCCGATTATCCCCTTAAATATCGCTGTCAATCGCGACAGCGGTATCTAAGTTGCTACGATGATGTCACGAGACACCCTTAGTAGCCATCGGACCCCGTGATGAGAATCGTGAGTCTTGATGGTTACCATAGTAACCCTGAGGTCATGTGATAAAATGATAATAAACAAAAAAAAAGTGCAAATAATTGGTATTGCCGCATCTGGAACGACCTAAACATATGCACCACTTCTGCATTTTTCTCCCACTCCTGGTTTTGGCTTCCAAATACTGATGAAAAAATACTGACCAAATACTGTTAGGCCGGCGTCACACACAGCGTAAAACAATACGGTCCGTATATTACCGCCGTAATACGCTGAAAAGTCCCGAAAAAAGTGGTCCGTAGCTCCTCCGTAGGCAGGGTGTGTCAGCGTTTTTTGCGCATGGCATCCTCCGTATGTAATCCGTATGGCATCCGTACTGCGTGGTTTTCTCGCAGGCTAGCAAAACCAACATACCGCTATAGAAGTGATCCATGTGTCCCAAAAAGAAAAGAAAATATATATATACTGTCTATATATATATATATATATATGTGTCAGTAGACACATATATTAGAGAGAAAAGCCGGTAATTCAGTGCGGTGTACAGTAAAATCACACTGACAGCTTACAGTAGAATAGGTAGAATAAATGTGTACACATAGAATAGGTATATATATATATATATGTCAGTGAGACACATATATGTATATATATTAATATTTATTCCAGCGCTAGACAGCTTGAAAGCCGGTAATTCAATTACCGGCTTTTTCCTTCTCCTTCCTAAAACCCGACATGATTTGAGACATGGTTTACATACAGTAAACCATGTCTTCTCTCCATTTTTTTTGCAGATTCCACACTACTAATGTCAGTAGTGTGTATCTGCAAAATTTGGCCGTTCTAGCTCTTAAAATAAAGGGTTAAATGGCGGAAAAAATTGGCGTGGGCTCCCGCGCAATTTTCTCCGCCAGAGTAGTAAAGCCAGTGACTGAGGGCAGATATTAATAGCCTGGAGAGGGTCCACGGTTATTGGCCCCCCCCTGGCAAAAAATATCTGCCCCCAGCCACCCCAGAAAAGGCACATCTGGAAGATGCGCCTATTCTGGCACTTGGCCACTCTCTTCCCATTCCCGTGTAGCGGTGGGATATGGGGTAATGAAGGGTTAATGCCACCTTGCTATTGTAACCGTGGACCCTCTCCAGGCTATTAATATCTGCCCTCAGTCACTGGCTTTACTACTCTGGCGGAGAAAATTGCGCGGGAGCCCACGCCAATTTTTTCCGCCATTTAACCCTTTATTTTAAGAGCTAGAACGGCCAAATTTTGCAGATACACACTACTGACATTAGTAGTGTGGAATCTGCAAAAAAAATGGAGAGAAGACATGGTTTACTGTATGTAAACCATGTCTCAAATCATGTCGGGTTTTAGGAAGGAGAAGGAAAAAGCCGGTAATTGAATTACCGGCTTTCAAGCTGTCTAGCGCTGGAATAAATATTAATATATATACATATATGTGTCTCACTGACATATATATATATATATATATATATATATATATATATATATATATATATATATATATATATACCTATTCTATGTGTACACATTTATTCTACCTATTGGACTGTAAGCTGTCAGTGTGATTTTACTGTACACCGCACTGAATTACCGGCTTTTCTCTCTAACAGCGCTGCGTATTTCTCGCAAGTCACACTGCTTGTCCGTGTGTAATCCGTATTTTTCACGCTTCCATAGACTTTCATTGGCGTATTTCTTGCGCAGTACGGTGACAAACGCAGCATGCTGCGATTTTGTACGGCCGTAGAAAGCCGTATAATACTGATCAGTAAAATACGGCAAATAGGAGCAGGGGCATAGAGAATAATTGTGCCGTATTTTTTGCGAGTTTTACGGACGTAGATTCTGCGCTCTTACGTCCGTAAAACTCGCATGTGTGACGGCGGCCTTAGTGTGACGGCAGCCTAAAACTGGCACATCATTTATTCCTTTTAGCGAACGCCCCCCCCAAAAAACATGGCAAATATGACGCTTTTTCATCGTAGTGACTCTCAAAAAAGTGAGTAAAAAGTGAACAAAAAGCCATATGTGAAAATAAATAAATAAATAATAATAAAATATATATATATATATCTCTGCCAAACCGACCCACAAAAAACAAACACTGATATGGCTCATTTGGCAAAAAAATAATAGTTACAGGTCTCGCAATAAAACGATGCAAAAACAAATTAATTTTGCTAAAATATTGTTTTTAGTCTGTAGAAAGAACAAATCTTCGAAAAACTATGCAAATCTGGTGTCACTGTAATTGTATCGACCCAATAAGCTAATTGGCCTTATTACTTTTACCGCACGGTGAACAGCACAAATAAAATCAAATCAAAAACTGAATTGCTGGTTTTAGTTCATTCTGTGTCTGAAAAATTTGAATAAAAAGCGATCAAAAGGGGAAGCATCCTAGGGAGAGAACCGAGACGTGGGGTTCCTCAATTTAGGGCCCCTGAGGCGGAAACATCCGGTATCCGGTGTTGCGATTCAGAGGCTGCGATCCTCCTCACAAATCTGCCGCGCAGCCCAGGAGAGCGTAGACCGGCTCAACGAGGAGGTCCCAGGTTTCACCGGTGATGCGGGATAGAGAGGGATAATAATTATAATAATAATAATTTTTATTTATATAGCGCCAACAAATTCCGCAGCACTTTACAATTAAGCGGGGACATGTACAGACAATAAATTCAGTACAAGTTAAGACAATTTAAACAGTGACATTAGGGGTGAGGTCCCTGCTCGCAAGCTTACAATCTACAAGGAAATGGGGGGACACAATAGGTGAAAAGTGCTTGTTATTTCAGGTCTGGCAATTATAATAAATAGGGATTTTCATATAAAGCTGCATGATCCGGTCATCAGCCCGTGTGTTTAAGTGCAATAGTCAAGTATCAAGTGCAGTTATCGTGTGTATGGAGGGTGTGGAGACAGATGAATAATAGGGTGCAGATTCACATGCAGATGATATTTGGAAGGAGGGAACAGGACAAAGTTAGTTTACTGAGTAGTTGATGTGGTAAGCTTGTTTGAAGAGATGGGTTTTTAAAGCGTGCTTGAATAGGTCGGGGCTAGGTATCAGTCTGATCGTCTGGGGAAGTGCATTCCAGAGAGCTGGCACAGCACGAGAGAAGGCTTGTAGACGGAGGTGCAAGGTTCGGATTACGGGGGATGTTAGTCTTAGGTCATTTGTAGAACGGAGGGCACGTGTAGGGCGATAGACGGAGGTGAGAGAGGAGATATAAGGCGGTGCAGAACTGTGGAGAGCTTTGTGGGTGAGAGAGATGAGTTTATACTGGACCCTGTAGCGAATGGGTAGCCAGTGTAATGACTGGCACAAGATGGAGGCATCAGTGAAGCGGCTGGACAGAAATATGTGCCTAGAAGAGCACAGCGGCACTGAAAGGGTCATGGACCGGAATCCCCGCTTGCCCTGAGAGGACAGTGAATTTGAGGTAAGAAGAGACCCTGGTCACCTCCTGGCCCCCATTGTGCAGCATGCTCCATATCGTATTGACTCTTCTGGCTAGGCCCCATGCTGAGGAAGCACTCGTGAGTAGAGTTGAGCGACCTTGACCTTTTTAGAGTCGAGCCGGGTTTCGCGAAACCCGACTATCTCAAAAGTCGGGTCGAGTGAAATCGGCCGATTATGACGTAAAGTCGGGATCGACCGAAACACGAAACCCAATGCAAGTCAATGGGGCAGCATAGTCGGCAGTGAGTGGGGGCCAGGAAAACACCTAGAGTGCCCATTTTAATGTCAAAACCATCCATTCTTCTTAATGAAGCTTGTCAAGCGTAATTTACCTTATAATAATTGGAAGGCATTTGAAATTGGGGGTCATTTGGCTAAAGTTGTGGTGGGTAGGGCTGGTTCAAGTAATTAGTGGGCCCAGGAAATCTGGACCACGTCACGGCAGTGGAGCAGGGAGAGGTAAGTATTTCAACTTTGCAAGTGCTGTGAACCTGAGCAAGCAGGGGGGGCCCACTCGTTGGCATTGGCACTGGCACAGGGCCCCTCAAAGTACAGCGGTGTGTTTGCACGGCGGGGGCGCCACCCACCGGCAGCAACACTTTTGCGTACTATGAGAGGCCCTGTGCCAGTGACGTCGCCAACTAGTATTCCTCCCCCCACCTGA
Source organism: Ranitomeya imitator (assembly GCF_032444005.1). NCBI lineage: Eukaryota > Metazoa > Chordata > Amphibia > Anura > Dendrobatidae > Ranitomeya > Ranitomeya imitator. The sequence continues at coordinate 378,484,191 of NC_091283.1, forward strand.
TGAAGGAACCTGCACTTTCATCTGCACCTTCCTCTTTGTCCCCGTGTAAGGTGGTATGGTATGCGGGAAGAGGAACCTGACTTTCAGCAGGGTCACAATGTTGTTGTGTAGCGTGCACGGGGAATGTTGCGTTATGGGTCAATGTACCAGCAGACTCATCTATCACAGGCTGGGCAATGGGCAGGATGAGGAGGAAACACAGATATAGGCCCAAATAATAAAGTGGGCTAAATGCAGTTCAAAATTGGTAACACAGGAATAACCAGGGGGCATTGCAGTGGAGGACAACTGGAATGAGAGGCTGACACAGAGAGTAGGCCCAAATCAGTAAGTAGTCGAAATGCAGTTCAAAATTGGCAACCGTAGTAAACAGGCGGCACAGCTTTGTTCAGTGGAGGAGAACAGCAAGGAGTGGCAGACACCGATAGTAGGCCCCAACCCAACTAGTAGGCCAAATGCAGTCTAACATTAACAACTACTTAACGAGCGCCTGAAAACGGAATTTCAGGACAGGAAACCAGGAGAACAGCAAGGAGCGGCAGACACTGTTAGTAGGCCCCAAACCAACTAGTACGCCAAATGCAGTTGTTCCATTTAACCACAATTTAACGAGAGCCTGAAGATAGAAGCTCAGGAAAGGCAACCTGGAGAACACCTTGGAGTGGAACACACCATCTCTCTCCACCCCATACCCATTTTGTAGGCCTAATGCTGTGTAGTTTTCTACAACTACTAAACGAGAGTCGGAAGACCGAAGCAATGGCAAGGCAACCTGGGGAACACCTTGGAGTGTAACACACCATCTCTCTCCACCCGATACCCATTTTGTAGGCCTAATGCAGTGTAGTTTTCTACAACTACTAAACGAGAGTCGGAAGATCGAAGCAATGGCGAGGAAACCTGGAGAACACCTTGGAGTGTAACACACCATCTCTCTCCACCCCATACCCATTTTGTAGGCCTAATGCTGTGTAGTTTTCTACAACTACTAAACGAGAGTCGGAAGACCGAAGCAATGGCAAGGCAACCTGGGGAACGCCTTGGAGTGTAACACACCATCTCTCTCCACCCGATACCCATTTTGTAGGCCTAATGCAGTGTAGTTTTCTACAACTACTAAACGAGAGTCGGAAGACCGAAGCAATGGCAAGGCAACCTGGGGAACACCTTGGAGTGTAACACACCATCTCTCTCCACCCGATACCCATTTTGTAGGCCTAAAGCAGTGTAGTTTCCAACAACTACTAAACGAGAGCCGGAAGATCGAAGCTCAGGAAAGGCAACCTGGAGAACACCTTGGAGTTGAACACACCATCTCTCTACACCCCATACCCAATTTGTAGGCCTAATGCAGCCTACTTTCCGACAACTACTAAACGAGAGCATGAAGATCGAAGCTCAGGAAAGGCAACCTGGGGAACACCTTGGAGTGTAACACACCCTCTCTCTACACCACGGAAGGGCTGATTCTTAGGAAGGAAGGCTGTCGGAAAGAAGCAGGGCGCGTCCGAGGGTGATTATATTCTTATTAGGTATATACTCACCCTCGGACGCGCCCTGCTTCTTTATTTGTAATGAATGTTTATTTGCAATGTGGTTTTGACTTACTCTATTTTTTTGGTAAATAATGATTTTATTATTTTCATTGTTTTGCATCTTCTTGGCAATAATATAAAGAAGACGCGACAGGACAACACTCGGTGGATGCCATATCTGTGTTTTAAATTGAAAAAACTTTCAGTTAACTACTTGCAGGAGAAAGTTATTGTAGCTGGTGGCCATTTTTAGTACTGTACCAGATTTTTGTTGTATGTGTTTGTTTTTAATGTTAAAATGTCTGCATTTGATATCTCTCCAGTATTTTCTTTTTTATAAGCAAAATACTTATTTTTATATTTTCTGATGTTGGTTCAAGGGGTACACGGGCAGCAGTAGACAGGTCAGTGGAGGCCTAGTGGAAGGAGGGACCGCAGACAGGCATCGAAGCCCTAACATAATAAATTGGGCTGGCTGTAGGCAATTTAAAATTGGTTCCAGGGGAACCCGGGCAGCAGTAGACAGGTCAGTGGAGGCCTAGTGGAAGGAGGGACCACAGACAGGCTTCGAAGCCCTAACATAATAAATTGGGCTGGCTGTAGGCAATTTAAAATTGGTTCCAGGGGAACCCGGGCAGCAGTAGACAGGTCAGTGGAGGCCTAGTGGAAGGAGGGACCGCAGACAGGCTTCGAAGCCCTAACATAATAAATTGGGCTGGCTGTAGGCAATTTAAAATTGATTCCAGGGGAACCCGGGCAGCAGTAGACAGGTCAGTGGAGGCCTAGTGGAAGGAGGGACCGCAGACAGGCTTCGAAGCCCTAACATAATAAATTGGGCTGGCTGTAGGCAATTTAAAATTGGTTCCAGGGGAACCCGGGCAGCAGTAGACAGGTCAGTGGAGGCCTAGTGGAAGGAGGGACCGCAGACAGGCTTCGAAGCCCTAACATAATAAATTGGGCTGGCTGTAGGCAATTTAAAATTGGTTCCAGGGGAATCCGGGCAGCAGTAGACAGGTCAGTGGAGGCCTAGTGGAAGGAGGGACCGCAGACAGGCTTCGAAGCCCTAACATAATAAATTGGGCTGGCTGTAGGCAATTTAAAATTGGTTCCAGGGGAACCCGGGCGGCAGTAGACAGGTCAGTGGAGGCCTAGTGGAAGGAGGGACCGCAGACAGGCTTCGAAGCCCTAACATAATAAATTGGCCTGGCTGTAGGCAATTTACAATTGGTTCCAGGGGAACACGGGCGGCAGTAGACAGGTCAGTGGAGGCCTAGTGGAAGGAGGGACCGCAGACAGGCTTCGAAGCCCTAACATAATAAATTGGGCTGGCTGTAGGCAATTTAAAATTGGTTCCAGGGGAACCCGGGCAGCAGTAGACAGGTCAGTGGAGGCCTAGTGGAAGGAGGGACCGCAGACAGGCTTCGAAGCCCTAACATAATAAATTGGGCTGGCTGTAGGCAATTTAAAATTGGTTCCAGGGGAACCCGGGCAGCAGTAGACAGGTCAGTGGAGGCCTAGTGGAAGGAGTGACCGCAGACAGGCTTCGAAGGCCTAACATAAGAAAAATGTCAATACAATGGTATTGACAGTGCCAGGCATTGAAGGATGTCAGCGCATAGACTAAACATTGGTGAAGCTGTGAGAGAAAATTTTGCAAGTGGTAGAGCACTGTTTGACCTGGGGGGGGGGGACTGTCTTGTGGCCGGCGGTACAGGCCCAGGGCCCCTCATATTACAACGGTGTGTCTGACGTTGGGTGCGCACCACCACCGCCAGACACTTTATTGTACTATGAGGGACCTAGTGGCAGTGCCGTCGACCAAAAGCGGGCACACCCACCTCTTCAGACAAACAGTACTCTCACGGGAGCTGGCGCCAAGTGGCGATACCACGGCCCCGTGTGGGGACTTTGGCCATTTAGGGAGGTGTTAACATGTCGGATGCTGGACAATCAGGTGCTGCAAATTACGAGATTGGAAAAGTCGTTCAGAATAGTCCACAGGCAAGACCTTTACATAGGAAAGCTAGGTGTCAGCCGGGCAAGGTGGGGCAAAAGATTTCGAAATCCAGTTGTGGTTCATTTTAATGAAGGTTAGATCATCTACATTTTGGGTAGCCAGACGAGTCCTTTTTTCTGTTAGTATTGAACCTGCAGCACTGAATACTCTTTCTGATAGGACACTAGCTGCCAGGCAAGCAAGCTCCTGCAATGCATATTCTGCCAATTCTGGCCAGGTATCTAATTTTGATGCCCAGTAATCAAATGGGAATGACGGTTGAGGGAGAACGTCGATAAGGGATGAAAAATAGTTAGTAACCATACTGGACAAATGTTGTCTCCTGTCACTTTGAATTGATGCTGCAGTACCTGTCCTGTCTGCGGTCATAGCAAAATCACTCCACAACCTGGTCAGAAAACCCCTCTGGCCAACAACACTTCTGATTTCTGCCCCTCTAACACCTCTGGTCTGCTGGCCCCTGCAGCTCGTGTTAGAACGATCACGGGCGCTGTGTGCAGGGAATGCCAGAAGCAAACGGTCAACAAGAGTTGATTGTTTGGTTGCTAATATTAGTTCCAAGTTCTCATGTGGCATTATATTTTGCAATTTGCCTTTATAGCGAGGATCAAGGAGGCAGGCCAACCAGTAATCGTCATCGTTCATCATTTTTGTTATGCGTGTGTCCCTTTTGAGGATACGTAAGGCATAATCCGCCATGTGGGCCAAAGTTCCAGTTCTCAAATCTGTGGTTGTGCTTGGTTGAGGGGCAGTTTCAGGCAAATCCACGTCACTTGTGTCCCTCCAAAAACCAGAACCCGGCCTTGCCGCGCCAACAATTTCCACTGGCCCCGGAAAAGCTTCCTCATTAAAAATATAATCATCCCCATCATCCTCCTCGTCCTCCTCCTCCTCTTCGCCCGCTACCTCGTCCTGTACACTGTCCTGGCCAGACAATGGCTGACTGTCATCAAGGCTTTCCTCTTCCTCAGCTGCAGACGCCTGATCCTTTATGTGCGTCAAACTTTGCATCAGCAGACGCATTAGGGGGATGCTCATGCTTATTATGGCGTTGTCTGCACTAACCAGCCGTGTGCATTCCTCAAAACACTGAAGGACTTGACACATGTCTTGAATCTTCGACCACTGCACACCTGACAACTCCATGTCTGCCATCCTACTGCCTGCCCGTGTATGTGTATCCTCCCACAAAAACATAACAGCCTGCCTCTGTTCACACAGTCTCTGAAGCATGTGCAGTGTTGAGTTCCACCTTGTTGCAACGTCTATGATTAGGCGATGCTGGGGAAGGTTCAAAGAACGCTGATAGGTCTGCATACGGCTGGAGTGTACGGGCGAACGGCGGATATGTGAGCAAAGTCCACGCACTTTGAGGAGCAGGTCGGATAACCCCTGATAACTTTTCAGGAAGCACTGCACCACCAGGTTTAAGGTGTGAGCCAGGCAAGGAATGTGTTTCAGTTGGGAAATGGAGATGGCAGCCATGAAATTCCTTCCGTTATCACTCACTACCTTGCCTGCCTCAAGATCTACAGTGCCCAGCCACGACTGCGTTTCTTTCTGCAAGAACTCGGACAAAACTTCAGCGGTGTGTCTGTTGTCGCCCAAACACTTCATAGCCAATACAGCCTGCTGACGTTTGCCAGTAGCTGCCCCATAATGGGAGACCTGGTGTGCAACAGTGGCAGCTGCGGATGGAGTGGTTGTGCGACTGCGGTCTGTGGACGAGGTCTCGCTTCTGCAGGAGGACGAGGAGGAGGGGGTGCGAATGGCTACAGCCAACTGTTTCCTAGACCGTGGGCTAGGCAGAACTGTCCCAAACTTGCTGTCCCCTGTGGACCCTGCATCCACCACATTTACCCAGTGTGCCGTGATGGACACGTAACGTCCCTGGCCATGCCTACTGGTCCATGCATCTGTTGTCAGGTGCACCTTTGTGCTCACAGATTGCCTGAGTGCATGGACGATGCGCTCTTTAACATGCTGGTGGAGGGCTGGGATGGCTTTTCTGGAAAAAAAGTGTCGACTGGGTAGCTCGTAGCGTGGTACAGCGTAGTCCATCAGGGCTTTGAAAGCTTCGCTTTCAACTAACCGGTAGGGCATCATCTCTAACGAGATTAGTCTAGCTATGTGGGCGTTCAAACCCTGTGTACGCGGATGCGAGGCTAAGTACTTCCTTTTTCTAACCATAGTCTCATGTAGGGTGAACTGGACTGGAGAGCTGGAGATCGTGGAACTAGCGGGGGTGCCGGTGGACATGGCAGACTGAGAGACGGTGGGAGATGGTATTGTTGCCGCCGGTGCCCTAGATGCAGTGTTTCCTACTACGAAACTGGTGATTCCCTGACCCTGACTTCTTTGGCCTGGCAAAGAAACCTGCACAGATACTGCAGGTGGTGCAGAAAATGGTGGCCCTACACTGCCGGAAGGGATGTTGCGTTGATGACTAGCTTCATTGGCCGAGGGTGCTACAACCTTAAGGGACGTTTGGTAGTTAGTCCAAGCTTGCAAATGCATGGTGGTTAAATGTCTATGCATGCAACTTGTATTGAGACTTTTCAGATTCTGCCCTCTGCTTAAGGTAGTTGAACATTTTTGACAGATGACTTTGCGCTGATCAATTGGATGTTGTTTAAAAAAATGCCAGACTGCACTCTTTCTAGCATCGGATACCTTTTCAGGCATTGCAGACTGAGCTTTAACCGGATGGCCACGCTGTCCTCCAACAGGTTTTGACTTTGCCACGCGTTTTGGGCAAGATACGGGCCCGGCAGATGGAACCTGTTGCGATGTTGATGCCTGCTGCGGCCCCTCCTCCTCCGCTTCAGAACTGCTGCCGCCTGCACCCTGTTCCCCCAATGGCTGCCAATCGGGGTCAAGAACTGGGTCATCTATTACCTCTTCTTGTAGCTCGTGTGCAACTTCGTCTGTGTCACCTTGTCGGTTGGTGGTATAGCGTTCGTGATGGGGCAACATAGTCTCATCAGGGTCTGATTCTTGATCAGCACCCTGCGAGGGCAATGTTGTGGTCTGAGTCAAAGGACCAGCATAGTAGTCTGGCTGTGGCTGTGCATCAGTGCACTCCATGTCAGATTCAACTTGTAATGGGCATGGACTGTTAACTGCTTCACTTTCTAAGCCAGGGACGGTATGTGTAAAGAGCTCCATGGAGTAACCCGTTGTGTCGCCTGCTGCATTCTTCTCTGTTGTTGTTTTTGCTGAAGAGGACAAGGAAGCGACTTGTCCCTGACCGTGAACATCCACTAACGACGCGCTGCTTTTACTTTTACCAGTTTCACGAGAGGAGGCAAAAGAGCTAGAGGCTGAGTCAGCAAGATAAGCCAAAACTTGCTCTTGCTGCTCCGGCTTTAAAAGCGGTTTTCCTACTCCCAGAAAAGGGAGCGTTCGAGGCCTTGTGTAGCCAGACGACGAACCTGGCTCCACAGCTCCAGACTTAGGTGCAATATTTTTTTTCCCACGACCACCTGATGCTCCACCACTACCACTACCCTCATTACCAGCTGACAATGAACGCCCCCGGCCACGACCTCTTCCACCAGACTTCCTCATTGTTTTAAAAACGTTACCAAACTAACGGTATTTGTTGCAGTCACACAACTTACACGGTGAGCTATAACTTCAGTATGATTTAGCTACCCCTTTACAGGTGGGTGAGACCACAACGAAAATCAGGCACAATGTTACACACTCTGTTGTTGGTGGCAACAAATGAGAGAGATGCCACACACGCAGGACTGTCACTGAAGCGCAAATGTAAATATTAATCTCCCACTGATTTGTGTTTTTTTTTTTTTAAAAAAGGAGACTTTAGAAAAAAAAATAAAAAATGATTTTTTAAGGAAGAATTTATAAACCAAATAAAATGAAATGATTTTTTCAGGGAGAATTTAGAAAACAAATAAAACATAAAATAGCCTTTCTAGGGCCCAGTGAGTGAGAGAGGACGCACACAGGAGTCAGGAGTGGCATACAAGCCCAGAGGCCAATATTTATCTCCCACTGATTGATTTAGTGATTTTTTTCAGGTAGATTTTGGAACCCAAATCAAGCAAAAAAATTAATAGGCTTTCTATGGCCCACAATTGGAGAGAGAGAGATGGCACACCCAGGAGTCAAGACTGGCACACAAACAGAAAGGGCAATATTAATCTCCCACTGATTTGATTTTTTTTTTTTTTTTTCAGGGAGACTTTAGAAAAAAAAATACAAAAAAAATGATTTTTTTTCAGGAATAATTTAGAAACCAAATAAAATAAAATGATTTTTTCAGGGAGAATTTAGAAAACAAATAAAACAAAAAATAGGCTTTCTAGGGCCCACTGAGTGAGAGAGGACGCACACAGGAGTCAGGAGTGGCACACAAGCCCAGAGGCCAATATTTATCTCCCACTGATTGATTTAGTGATTTTTTCAGGTAGATTTTGGAACCCAAATCAAGCAAAAAAATTAATAGGCTTTCTATGGCCCACAATTGGAGAGAGAGAGATGGCACACCCAGGAGTCAAGACTGGCACACAAGCAGAAAGGGCAATATTAATCTCCCACTGATTTGATTTTTTTTTTTTTTTCAGGGAGACTTTAGAAAAAAAAAATACAAAAAAAATGATTTTTTTCTGGAATAATTTAGAAACCAAATAAAATAAAATGATTTTTTCAGGGAGAATTTAGAAAACAAATAAAACAAAAAATAGGCTTTCTAGGGCCCACTGAGTGAGAGAGGACGCACACAGGAGTCAGGAGTGGCACACAAGCCCAGAGGCCAATATTTATCTCCCACTGATTGATTTATTGATTTTTTCAGGTAGAATTTAGAACCCAAATCAACCAAAAAAATAAATGGGCTTTCTATGGCCCACTATTTGTGAGAGAGATGGCACGCTCAGGACTGGCACACAAGCCCAGAGGCCAATATTAATCTCCCACTTTTTTTTTTTTTTTCCAGGGAAAATTTATAAACCCAATAAAAAAAATAATAAATAGGCTTTCTATGGCCCACTATCTGAGAGAGAGAGATGGCACGCTTAGGACTGGCACACAAGCCCAAAGGCCAATATTAATCTCCCACTGATTGATTTATTGATTTTTTCAGGTAGATTTTGGAACCCAAATCAAGCAAAAAAATAAATAGGCTTTCTATGGCCCACTGAGAGATGGCACACACAGGAGTAAGGAGTGGCACACAAGCCCTGAGGCCAATATTTTTCTCCCACTGATTGATGTAGTGATTTTTTCAGGTAGATTTTAGAACCCAAATCAAGCAAAAAAATATAGGCTTTCTATGGCCCACTGAGTGAGAGATGACACAGACAGGGATGGCACTCTAGCAGAAATGCCAATCTTAATCTCCCACAAAAAAAAACAAAAAAAAACGGGGAGTGTCCTTCAATTACTATCTCCCTGCAGTAATCTCAGCCAGGTATGGCAGGCAGCAATAAGGAGTGGACTGATGCACAAATTAAATAAAAAGTGTGGACAAACAAACAAGATAGCTGTGCAGAAAGGAAGGAACAAGAGGATTTGTGCTTTGAAAAAAGCAGTTGGTTTGCACAGCGGCGTACACACAGCAATGCAGCTATCAGGGAGCCTTCTAGGGCAGCCCAATGAGCTACAGCGCTGAGGGGAAAAAAAAAAAATGTAGCTTCCACTGTCCCTGCACACCGAAGGTGGTGTTGGGCAGTGGAAATCGCTACAGCACAAGCGGTTTGGTGGTTAATGGACCCTGCCTAACGCTATCCCTGCTTCTGACGAAGCGGCAGCAACCTCTCCCTAGGCTCAGATCAGCAGCAGTAACATGGCGGTCGGCGGGAACGCCCCTTTATAGCCCCTGTGACGCCGCGGACAGCAAGCCAATCACTGCAATGCCCTTCTCTAAGATGGTGGGGACCAGGACCTATGTCATCACGCTGCCCACACTCTGCGTTTACCTTCATTGGCTGAGAAATGGCGCTTTTCGCGTCATTGAAACGCGACTTTGGCGCGAAAGTCGCGTACCGCATGGCCGACCCCGCACAGGGGTCGGATCGGGTTTCATGAAACCCGACTTTGTCAAAAGTCGGCGACTTTTGAAAATGTTCGACCCGTTTCGCTCAACCCTACTCGTGAGTGCCTGGCACAGGCTCGGTTGCCGCAGATGAAAGACAGAGGAGGGTCGGATGGAAGGAGGTGGATGACCCCAGGAGTGCCCACCATTGTATCTCCTACCTGTGGAGATTTCCCGCCACAGAGAGAGGCCACCATCTTGGGAATTGAGATCTGGGGGGTAGGCATGTTTCTGTAATCAGGACTGGGTCTAGGGAACGTAGAGAGTCCACTCAGCGGCTTTTTCGAGCAGCAAGGAGGAGAAACCATAAAACAGCAATCCTATTTCTGGATATAAATACGATTTCCCTTACAAAATCCTAGGAAAGTGATTATAAATAACAATACACAGTAATTAAATGACTCATGATTAGTGATGAGCGAACGCGCTCACCAATACTCTGTACTTGCCCGATTATCACTGTGCTCGGTGTACTCGGCGAGCACCGAGTATTTGCGGGATTATTCGGCAGGAGCTTGGGTCTCTGCCCTGCAATTCTGACACTCTTTAGAGCGCCAATGACCATGCAGGGATTGGCTGCCATGCACTGTAATGCCGCAGTCATCTTTGTTGTGGTATTACAGTGATTGGCTGGCCGTACAGCGCCATCAGGTCTCTTATAGAGCTGGCGCCGCCCTGCTCTACGCATTCTGTTCTGGACTTAGGTAGTGTAGGGAGAGCTGCTGCCGAGATGGGGTCAGAATCATTCTTTTAAGGGCCCCTTTCCACTTGTGAGAAAAAAAACGGTCCGATTTATGGACCGAAAAAACAGATGTAACGTCTGTGAGTGTCATGCAATTTTTTTTTTTTTTTTTAATAAATCGCAACATCCGTATGACATCCGTATTGCTGTCCGATTTTAACGCACCGGTGTCCTTTGAAAAGGTGGCAATTCAGCGCAGAGTACAGTAAAATCACACTGACAGGTTAGATTAGAGTAGATATATACACATAGAATAGGTATATATATATATATATATATATATATATATATATATATGTGTCAGGGAGACACCCATATATATATACAGGTCCTTCTCAAAAAATTAGCATATAGTGTTAAATTTCATTATTTACCATAATGTAATGATTACAATTAAACTTTCATATATTATAGATTCATTATCCACCAACTGAAATTTGTCAGGTCTTTTATTGTTTTAATACTGATGATTTTGGCATACAACTCCTGATAACCCAAAAAACCTGTCTCAATAAATTAGCATATTTCACCCATCCAATCAAATAAAAGTGTTTTTTAATAACAAACAAAAAAAACATCAAATAATAATGTTCAGTTATGCACTCAATACTTGGTCGGGAATCCTTTGGCAGAAATGACTGCTTCAATGCGGCGTGGCATGGAGGCAATCAGCCTGTGACACTGCTGAGATGTTATGGAGGCCCAGGATGCTTCAATAGCGGCCTTAAGCTCATCCAGAGTGTTGGGTCTTGCGTCTCTCAACTTTCTCTTCACAATATCCCACAGATTCTCTATGGGGTTCAGGTCAGGAGAGTTGGCAGGCCAATTGAGCACAGTAATACCATGGTCAGTAAACCATTTACCAGTGGTTTTGGCACTGTGAGCAGGTGCCAGGTCGTGCTGAAAAATGAAATCTTCATCTCCATAAAGCATTTCAGCCGATGGAAGCATGAAGTGCTCCAAAATCTCCTGATAGCTAGCTGCATTGACCCTGCCCTTGATGAAACACAGTGGACCAACACCAGCAGCTGACATGGCACCCCACACCATCACTGACTGTGGGTACTTGACACTGGACTTCAGGCATTTTGGCATTTCCTTCTCCCCAGTCTTCCTCCAGACTCTGGCACCTTGATTTCCGAATGACATGCAAAATTTGCTTTCATCAGAAAAAAGTACTTGGGACCACTTAGCAACAGTCCAGTGCTGCTTCTCTGTAGCCCAGGTCAGGCGCCTCTGCCGCTGTTTATGGTTCAAAAGTGGCTTTACCTGGGGAATGCGGCACCTGTAGCCCATTTCCTGCACACGCCTGTGCACGGTGGCTCTGGATGTTTCCACACCAGACTCAGTCCACTGCTTCCTCAGGTTCCCCAAGGTCTGGAATCGGTCCTTCTCCACAATCTTCCTCAGGGTCCGGTCTCCTCTTCTCGTTGTACAACGTTTTCTGCCACATTGTTTCCTTCCAACAGACTTACCGTTGAGGTGCCTTGATACAGCACTCTGGGAACAGCCTATTTGTTGAGAAATTTGTGGGTCTTACCCTCTTGCTTGAGGGTGTCAATGATGGCCTTCTTGACATCTGTCAGGTCGCTAGTCTTACCCATGATGGGGGTTTTGAGTAATGAACCAGGCAGGGAGTTTATAAAAGCCTCAGGTATCTTTTGCATGTGTTTAGAGTTAATTAGTTGATTCAGAAGATTAGGGTAATAGGTCGTATAGAGAACCTATTCTTGATATGCTAATTTATTGAGACAGGTTTTTTGGGTTATCAGGAGTTGTATGCCAAAATCATCAGTATTAAAACAATAAAAGACCTGACAAATTTCAGTTGGTGGATAATGAATCTATAATATATGAAAGTTTAATTGTAATCATTACATTATGGTAAATAATGAAATTTAACACTATATGCTAATTTTTTGAGAAGGACCTGTATATATATATGGGTGTCTCCCTGTATATATATATGTGTATATATCTACTCTAATCTAACCTGTCAGTGTGATTTTACTGTACTCTGCGCTGAATTGCCACCTTTTCAAAGGACACCGGTGCGTTAAAATCGGACAGCAATACGGATGTCATACGGATGTTGCGATTTATTAAAAAAAAAAAAAAAAAATTGCATGACACTCACAGACGTTACATCTGTTTTTTCGGTCCATAAATCGGACCGTTTTTTTTCTCACAAGTGGAAAGGGGCCCTTAAAAGAATGATTCTGACCCCATCTCGGCGGCATAATTACATTATGGTAAATAAATAAATTTAACACTATATGCAAATTTTTTGAGAAGGACCTGTATATATATTTATATTTAATGCAGCGCTAGATCGCTTCAAAGCCGGTAATTCAATTACCGGCTTTTGCTATCTCCTTCTCAAACCCGACAGGATATGAGACATGGTTTACATACAGTAAACCATCTCATATCCCCTTTTTTTTGCATATTCCACACTACTAATGTTAGTAGTGTGTATGTGCAAAATTTGGGCGCTCTAGCTATTATATTTAAGGGTTAAATCGCGGAAAAAATTGGCGTGGGCTCCCGTGCAATTTTCTCCACCAGAGTGGTAAAGCCAGTGACTGAGGGCAGATATTAATAGCCTGGAGAGGGTCCATGGTTATTGCCTCCCCTGGCTAAAAACATCTGCCCCCAGCCACCCCAGAAAAGGCACATCTGTAAGATGGGCCTATTCTGCCATTTGGCCACTCTCTTCCCATTCTCCTGTAGCAGTGGGATATGGGGTAATGAAGGGTTAATGTCACCTTGCTATTGTAAGGTGACATTAAGCCAGATTAATAATGGAGAGGCGCCAATTATGACACCTATCCATTATTAATCCAATAGCATGAAATGGTTAAAAAACACACACACATTATTACAAAGTCTTTTAATGAAATAGACACAGGTTGTTGTAATATTTTATTAGACTCTTAATCCACCTGAAGACCCTCGACCTGTAACAAAGGAAAAATAAAAAAACAACAATATCCCATACCTTCCTATGATCTGTCACATCCCACGCTGTAAATCCATCTGAAGGGGTTAAATAATTTTACACCCAGGAGCTCTGCTAATGCTGCTGTGCTCATAGCTGTAAAAACCCCAGCGAATGAATGGAAAGTAGGTAAATGACCCGTAGTTACCTTTAGTTGCGGTGAGGCGCCCTCTGCTGGATGTCCTCATATGAAATCGAGCCTGGGAACTTTTCTGAATATTTTCCCAGGCTCGAGTTCATATGAGGACATCCAGCAGAGGGCGCCTCACCGTAACTGAAGGTAACTTCAGTTTTTTTTCTCGCACCCATTGAGTTGCATTGGCGAGTCTCGTCCGAGAATCGCAGCAATACGTAGCATGCTGTGATTTTTTTTCTTAGTCCGATTTCGGCTGAGAAAAAAAATCACAAATGGAATGTCACCTATTGAATAACATTGGTCCGAGTGCAATCCGATATATATATATATTTTTTTATCGGATTGCACTCATCCGTTTTCCTCGCAAGTGGAAAGGGGCCCTAATACTTAGTGTGGAGTTAGTGTGCAGTCCACAAATCCTGATAAACCAACAGTCCTTTTTAGGTGTTAATTCGGGGGTCCTGAGATTGCAGCGCTAGGTAGGCAGAGCAGTCTATGTGTCACATATCCACATCAGTGCAAGGCATGAAGGCACTGTATATGAGTCTATAGATCCTCCAAAAGCTCCATTACTGTCTGCTGCTGCTTATTTTCTATACACCTAGCTGCAGTTATCCGTTGCAAATTTTTTTTTTCTGCTTATACTTGCTCATTTTATCCTAAAGGAATCCATAGCCTCCTTTTTTCTCCATTTATTTGCTTGGTCACGCTGCAGACTACAGCCAGGTCATTGTAATAGAAGAACGTGCAAATCTTGATTTTTTTTTTTTTTTCTTTTTGTCCCAGGCATCAGATGTGAGTGCGCCCAAAAATCTGTTCTTTTTTTTTTTTTGGTGCCATCTAATATTTTGTAGTCTTACAACATATTGGGGCACCACTTTGCTGCCCCAAAAATCTGTAGCTGGACCAAAAATATTTAGCTACAGTTCTTAGATTTATCACTGTGAGTTATACGCCACACGCATCGCATATCATTGCTCAAAATATATTTCAATTTTAGTACTTTTTTTTTTTTGTGTCATAGCCAACTTGTTGATACAATTTTGGAGTGCCCCCAAAAATCAAGGCCACATTTAGTTCAGTCTGTTGTCCCAAGCTGGCGGCTGGTGTATCTGTGGTGGTAAAATCTTTTATTCACAGGCGTACATTGCATAGTTCTGTCTGCTAGCCTTGTTTTACTCATTTTTTTTGTTTTCAAAAAATCACAAAAAAACATAAAAAAATATGTTCTGTTATCTCAGGCTGAGGATGATGGTATCTGTGGTAGAAAAATATAAAAAATATTTTATTGGCAGGCATACGTTGCATAGTTCTGTCTGCTAACCTTGTTCTACTCATTTGCTATTTTTTGCAAAAATTACTGTACCAACAAACAAAAAAAATTGATACAGTCTGTTATCTCAGGCTGCGGCCTGGTGTATCTGTGGTGGAAAAATCTTCGCTTAACGAGCATACTGACAACATATAATTGTTCCACAAATAAATCCATTTGTATTGAGGTTTTCACATATTTCAGTAGTCCATTTAAAGTGTGCAAGGGAAGTGGAAGTGATGCTGATGGTGTATGCAGAGGATGAGGCCATGGTCAAGCTGAAAGTGGTCCACAACAAAGACCCACATCTTCGCGCTTGACCTTCCTGTCCCAGTTTCTAGGGGACCGCAGCACACCACTATTGAAGCCAGAGCAGTGTGAAACGGTTGTTGGCTGGATAGTGGATAATGCTTCCAGTCACTTAGCTGCTGCCACCACCACCACCACCACCACCATGTATTCCACACGGTCTTCCGGTTTTTCCGATCACTGGGCCATCCTCTTATGACCTAGTGTATACCTCTCCAATCTATAAAAATATTGAAATACTATTATATTATATTTGTATTTATGTCTGTTTCTGAACTGTTGCTAGGGACCAAGATTTCTCGTTGGACACATTCTGGCTTTATATGTATGAACCTGTGTTCGCCCCTCCTTTTTTATTATTTTCTTACATAGGCGGATTCACATCCTTTATTCATTTTTTGGATTTCAGTATAATTGATCATTCTTTGTTTCCTCATTCTCTGCCACTAGATCACCAGGGTTAACTGGTTCTGTGCTGCTTCAGCCAGTCAAATTTTTGGCAAGGGTGACTATGATGCCCATAAAATATTTTTAACAATTTTACTCCCCCAGGGGGAAATGTTTGTCCACCAATGCAGTTAGTGTATAGGCATTACAAGTCTAGATGACCCGCTCCTCCTTAAAGGGAACTTGTCACCCCCAAAATCGAAGGGGGGCATTCTGTAATGCTGTAGATAAGCCCCCTGAAAGATGAGAAAAAGAGGTTAGATTATACTCGCCCAGGGGCGTTCCCGCTGCGGTCCGGTCAGATGGGTGTCGCGGTCCAGTCCAGCGCCTCCCATCCTCTTATGATGACTTCCTTTTCTTGTCTTCATGCTGCGGCTCCGGCGCAGGCGTACTTTGTCTGCCCTGTTGAGGGCAGAGCAAAGTACTGCAGTGCGCAGGAGCCGGGAAAGGTCAGAGAGGCCCAGCACCTGCGCACTGCAGTACTTTGTTCTGTCCTCAACAGGGCAGACAAAGTACGCCTGTGCCAGAGCCGCAGCGTGAAGACAAGAAGAGGACGTCATCGTAAGAAGATGGGAGGCCCTGGACCAGACCGTGACACCCATCGGATCGGACCGACCGCCCGCCCAGGTGAGTATAATCTAACCTCTTTTGATGCCGGTGGGCTTAGATCGCCTTCGATTTTGGTGGGTGACAGGTTCCCGTTATAATTGGGCCTACTTTTTAATATTGTCTTCCTCCACATCTCGTCATTCTCCGCCACTAGAACAGCATGGTGAACGTGTTGTATGCTGCTACAGCCATTCAATTTTTGGGAAAGGGTGTCTATGATCTCCATTAAGTAATTTTTAAATAATGTAACCCCCATGGAGAAATATTTGTCAGCCCATGCACTTAGTGTATGGGCATTACGAGCCTAGGAGACCTGCTCTTTTTGTATTGGGAATTTTTTTTATGAGGCCCTCCTCCAAGATTCTTCCAAGGGGGGATTGTGTTGCGTGCAAATTTGGGTCAAGGCGGCCCTTGCATTCAATGCATAAGGAAACAGTATGGCAGGACCAACTGAAGAATGTGAATTGGGTTTTCCTGTATCCATCCAGTACCTGGGTTCAAAGCCTTATTGGGGTGGAAGTGACTTGATAGTAGGGCAGGCCTTGCATTCAATGCAACTTTTTTCAGTAGTCCCTCCTGTACCTTTCTTGAAAGAGGTATTGAGATGCCTTGTAATTGTTGGCAGCCCAGCCACTCGCTGCATAGGCAATAACAGCATAGGAGACCCAATGTTTAATAATCTCCCTTTAATAATATTAATTCCAGCCTGATGCCCCTCTAAAAATAGGCTTTGTGATTTTAGAGTCCCTCTTTCATAAATGAAACAAGATGGGTCTGCTTATGTGTTACACAACACATGGTCAGCTAGGGGTGTTAAATGTTACAATGACATTTCACAGTGAATGCATTTGTATTGGTTGAAAGCCATGTAAAAGTAGAAAAACGCATTAAAAATGCTGTGTGTGAACATAGCCCAAGTGGTGGAGGAACATGACATTGCTATTGGTCGATACCCAGAAGGAATTTTCCCCTTCTTTTACCTTAACATCCCCATATTTGTCGCTGAATGAGCCACTTCAAATAACGACAGACTCTAAACTTGGATAGTAATTGGCCACAGTGGCCTTTATTATAAACATACAATAACAGTAAAATAACGTAGGGAGGAGTCCTTGAAGCTCTAAACTGGTGATCAACCATAATAGAGAGTGGACAAAAACATACCATAAATTTACTCCCAGCTGTGACCACCCAGGCTCGGGAGCACCAAAATACCCCGAAGGGTTAACCATGTCCACTTAAAACCTGGGAATCCGGCCCACCATTGCCAAGATCCCCCCACCCCCCGAACCACCAGACCCGAAACCAAAGTTTACACCAACTGAAGAATCCGTACCCTGACGGATCCCCCAGGCCAATTTAGCACCAACTTCAAGGACCCCTCCCACCGCCTCGAGCCACCATGACCCAAAACAACTACCCAAAAAACGCAACAATACAAAAAACAGGGCGGGAGGGCGGGAAATTCCTGAGGGCTCCGGAGCTGGAACTGGTAAGCCCCCCCACCCTATAAACCCCTTTCTCATTCATATGTCCCCCTCTCATAATTAACCCCCACCCCCTCTGACCTTCTGCTTCCAAACCCCTGTCATGACGGCCTGCACATACGCCGTCTGTGGGGGAGGGGACGGTTTGCTCCAGCCTGCTCTTTTTGGTCTGGGGTAAATTATTTTGCCTTATATACAAGTCATTAACCTGGAAAGGATGTACCATAACATATTTCCCAGCAAAATCCATTTTGGTTTAGTTTTTGTATGTTTTTTGGTGCAGCAGAATTGGCTTTACTCTCCTTAAGTGATCTTTCAATATCTCAGTTTAAAGGGACACTGTCACCTGAATTTGGAGGGAACAATCTTTAGCCATAGGGGCGGGGTTTTCGGGTGTTTGATTCACCCTTTCCTTACCCGCTGGCTGCATGCTGGCTGCAATATTATATTGAAGTTCATTCTCTGTCCTCCATAGTACACGCCTGCGCAAGGCAAGATTGCCTTGTGCAGGCGTGTACTACGGAGGACAGAGAATGAACTTCAATCCCATATTGCAGCCAGCATGCAGCCCACACTATGCAACCGTCAGCGACATGTCTAACTGTACATGCTAATACCTCTGGGGCCGAACCCTCAGGAGCCGCTAATTTGGGCGGCTCATCTCATGCCTGTGTATCTAACTCTGTTAATGTTAAGAAACGGTCAAAGAGGGCGCTACCAGCGGATGTTAAGGTGTGTAAAGAGCTTAAGGTGTGTAAAAAGCCACGGATTCAGGCGGCATCTACAAATCTGCTGCATGAATCCATCGGCTGGGGCCCCGCTGAAATGACTGTGTTTCAGGAACAGTTCAGCCACTACTTACGCTACAAACTCTGGGCCCCCAAAATAATGTTTTTTGTGATACTTTTGAAAAATTATTATCAACACAAATCCCAACACATGCTAATAAGGCCGAACTATACGCACTCCGGAGCCTGCAACTGGCTGGCGAGATAACCACTACAGCGACCCCATTATGACTGAATATGGTCGGCTACGGCCTGCATAAACCACCTAAACTAACACTACCCAGGTATAATAGGGCTAGAGTTATAAAGAGGACTCTAAAATTGTTGGTCAGCGCTAGACGGTCGTTATGCTCTAGGAGGCGGCGTGGTGGCATGTGTCCTGCAGTGCCTCTACAGACACCCCTGCCGTCGTCACAAGAGTCAGACCTGCATTCACATAGCCGAGACAACTCTGCAGATGCCGCACATGCATCTGCACAAAATTCACAAGCCTCAGACGCTGTAGCTGCTGGTAATGTGCGGGGCCCCGATCATACAGTATTTTTGCAACACATCCATCATCATGAAAGGGCCCTCCGCAATTTCAACGGCCATATACATACAGATCATTTTAGATTTGTAAATTTGGAGTGTGTACGATCATTTGTAGAGGGCATGAATATTGTTCATGAAGGCATTCAGGCATTACTGGATAGAATCATCAGGGACATTGAACCTGGCGACTTTGTACAGTTAAGGTTTGATGCCGGCGATACTTTAGACCCTATTTTCACTACAAAACAAACCCGTGAAGATTTTAATTCTGAATCTTTTTTTAAATGCTGTTGCCAGCGCACTTCAAAGTAACGCTGAATGCATATCATCCAATTCGCTAAAGCTAGTCATCACCATCATTAAAAACCGACGCGGTGGTGCAAAAAGGCGCTTGAAATCTATAGCGAGCAGTCAGATCATTAAACAAAAGCGGCAATGGCTGTATGATTTTTACAATTACACAACAAATCTGTGTTTGGCTGCTAGTGTGTGCGCCCTGATGGACGACACAGATGTCACTGATGGTGTTTTACTGAACCGCTCTAAAAACATACACACAGCACTGGGCATCCCTGATGGGCAATTAGTGAGTTTTAGCGACATCCCGGCATTTGAAAAATATTTGGGGGTCACCATTAAAGTACTGTACTATAGCCAGGGTGATTGGCGTTACTTTCAGAGCGGTAATACACCTAATGGTAAAACCGTATTCATATTGTTCCATGATAATCACTACTACGGTATCAAAAATATGAAGGGTTTTATCGGGGCTGATTACTTTTGTGAGCTCTGCAATTCAGTGTTTCACCACAAAAACAATCACTCCTGCCAGTATTTTTGTAAAACCTGTCAGAGAGAGAATTGCGTAGAAAGCGGTGCCGACCAGCAGCCCAGGTGTCCTCTTTGCAGGGTTTATTGCCACTTGAGCGAGTGCTTAGATTATCACAAACAATTGGGTGTAGGCGACCCAGCATTCTGCAGACTTAAAACATTTTGTGATAAATGCAACCGTTTTGTTCTCAGAAATAGCGATATTGAGCATAAATGTAGTGGTTTGCGCTGCCCTGTATGTCAGAGCCATATAAATAAATGTGATGCCCATCTTTGTTACATGCGGAAGTATGTAGCACAGGATGAGTCAGATTGTTATATCTTTTATGATTTTGAATGTATGCAGGAGACAGGCACGCACATCCCGAATTACATTTATGCTACAACGCTGTATGGCCACCCCTCCTGGGAGTTTGAGGGTGATACCTGTACACATGACTTTGTACAGTTCTTTACAAGCGGTAAATTTTCAGATCATACATTTATTGCCCACAATGGTGGAAGATACGACTCATACTTTATTGTTAAGGAACTGATTTCTGAAAAACTACAAGTACAGTTGATAACCCAAGGTGGCCATCTCTTGTGTGTGATGCTACCCGATTTGTCTAAAAGGTTCATAGACTCTCTAAATTTTATCCCCATGAAACTCCGTAAATTACCACAGGCCATGGGCTTTTCAGGCGGCAAAGGACATTTTCCACACTTTTTCAATACCAGAGAAAACCAAAATTATGTAGGCCCCATACCTGATGTAAAATATTATGGAGTGGAGTACATGTCACCTGGTGAGAAGGTAGAGTTCCTGGAGTGGTATGAGACACAGATAGATACAACTTTTGACTTCAAGGCCGAGCTAAAATCTTATTGCAAACAAGATGTTGACATTTTGAGACATGCCTGCGAGATCTATAGAGAGCGTATTATGCAGATGACGCAGAAAAATGTTAAAAAATACTGTAGGCGTCAAAAGCAAAGGATTGTAGTGAGCAGATGTGTTGATCCTTTCCAGCTCATCACCCTGGCCTCGGTGTGTATGACAATGTACCGGTTTAAATTTCTTCCAAAAAAGACAATCGCCATTTTACCTGGTGATAATTATCACAAGGCAAAAAAGCGCTACTCGACACCCGCTATACAATGACTCATGTATGTAGCCCGCTTTGAGAGGTGGTGAAAAACAAGTCGGGAAATATTTTCTAGATGGTTATGCCTATGTTAGCGGCCAACACATAGCCTTTGAATTTCAGGGTTGTTTTTACCACGGGTGTCCCGTGTGCTATAATGAGAATGACACGAATAAGGTCACAAGCACGTCCTACGGCCAGTTATATTACACCTTTTTAGCTAAAAAGCGTTACTTACAGTGCTGCGGCTACACAGTAAGAGTGATGTGGGAGCATGAGTGGAATGAAATGGTTGAAAATGATTCTAACCTTCAAGCATTTCTCCACCAGATGGAGTTCCCCATTCCTTTAGATCCCCGTGATGCGCTTTATGGTGGGCGAACTAACGCCATTAAGCTCTATCACCATCTGGAAGAAGGGGAGACTTTACATTACTACGATTTCACCAGTCTGTACCCCTTTGTAAACAAAACTAAAACATACCCTGTAGGCCATCCAGACATCATCTATGACAATTTTGGATTCATTAAAAAATACTTTGGCATTGCTAGAGTCAAGGTCTACCCGCCGAGAGATTTATTTTTTCCAGTTCTACCGGTAAAACTCAACAAAAAATTAATGTTTCCCCTTTGCTACACATGCGCTGTAAATTCCCAGGCAGATATTTGTGCTCATAGTGATGAACGAGCGCTGACAGGGACCTGGTGCACTATAGAGCTCGAGATGGCGGTAGAAAAAGGGTATCGGATCGCGCACATCTATGAAATATGGCATTTTCCTAAAACCACTGATGATCTGTTTGCTCCCTACATTAAATTACATCTTAGGGATAAGCAGGAAGCCTCTGGTTATCCTAGCTGGTGCACTGATGACGCCAAGAAACGGCAGTACATTGACTCTTTTCTTGAAAAAGAAGGTGTCCAATTACAGCCTGAAAATATAGCTGTCAATCCTGCTAAGAGACAGATCTCCAAGCTTTTCTTAAATTCTTTATGGGGAAAGTTTGCTCAGAGATCTAATCTATCATGTACCAGCATTGTTAGAGATCCAGATGAGCTTTTTAAGTATTTGTTCCTGCCTTACTATGACATTTCGATGTTACATTTCCTTGATGATGACACCGCAACCGTTAACTGGAAATATGCAAAAGGCCACCACACACTCAACAAAAACACAAATATTTTTATAGCGTGTTTTACAACAGCGTATGCTCGGCTAGAGCTCTATTCGCTGCTGGACCGGCTGCAGGAGAGGCGCCTTTATCACGACACAGATTCAGTTATTTTTGTACAGAGAGATGGTGAGTGGCAGCCGCCTTTAGGCGATTACCTGGGGGAACTGACCAGTGAAATACCCGATGGTACACACATCACAGAATTTGTATCCGCGGGCCCCAAAACTTACGGATACAAACTCAACACCAGTAAAACTGTCTTAAAAGTTAAGGGAATAACACTAAATGTCGGTAACTCTCAATGTATTAATTTCAACAGTCTAAAAGATCTAGTTCTGGACTACCCGCGCAATTCTGCCGCAGAAACTCAGAAACGTATTGTCGTACAGCAGCCGTCCATTGTGAGAAATAAAAAGTACTGGGATATTGAAACAAGGCCATTACGCAAAACACAAAAGTGCATTTATACAAAGCGGTGTGTTATGAACAGGTGATTCAGAACCACAATGGACCTAGTGGTTAAGAGCACACAAAGTGACCTGATAGTTACTAACATAGGACGAACTCTGAGACGTGGGAACTCTGCTGACCGAAATCCCTAATCCTATCATACCACACTAGAGGTAGCCGTGGATTGCGCCTAACGCTCCCTATGCAACTCGGCACAGCCTGAGAAACTAACTAACCCTGAAGATAGGCTTATTTTTCTACCTTGCCTCAGAGAAATTCCCCAAAGGAAAGCCCCCCACATATAATGACTGTGAGTTAAGATGAAAATACAAACACAGAGATGAAATAGATTAGCAAAGTGAGGCCCGACTTACTGAATAGACCGAGGATAGGAAAGATAGCTTTGCGGTCAACACAAAAACCTACAAAACAACCACGCAGAGGGGCAAAAAGACCCTCCGCACCGACTAACGGTACGGAGGTGCTCCCTCTGCGTCTCAGAGCTTCCAGCAAGCAAGAAAAACCAATATAGCAAGCTGGACAGAAAATATAGCAAACAAAAGTAACACAAGCAGAACTTAGCTTATGCAGGGCAGACAGGCCACAAGAACGATCCAGGAGAGAGCCAGACCAATACTGGAACATTGACTGGAGGCCAGGAACAAAGAACTAGGTGGAGTTAAATAGAGCAGCACCTAACGACTTAACCTCGTCACCTGAGGAAGGAAACTCAGAAGCCGCAGCCCCACTCACATCCACCAGCGGAAGCTCATAGACAGAACCAGCCGAAATACCACTCATGACCACAGGAGGGAGCTTGACCACAGAATTCACAACAGCGGTGACTATTAGACGATTTCACAACATTACCTTTTGGGTATTAGTCGCGTATTGTGATGGATGCACGTCTGCAGCTCCCATTCTCATGCATTCTAGCAGGCCCGTCTAATTCTGGAAAGAGCTATTTTGTAAAACAGCTGCTATATAATATTGAAGCTAATTTTTCTCAGAAGCCTGATAATATTGTATGGTATTATTCGTGTTGGCAAAAACTATATGATGAAATCACTCTTTTCCCCATGCCAGATTTGTGGAGGGTCTGCCGAATACATTCGTAGATGACTAATTATTCCCACCGGAGAAGGTGAATTTGGCGATTGTTGATGATCTCATGGAGAGTGCTAGTGAAAATTGTGAGATAGAAAAAGCCTTTACCAAGTATGTGCACCACAGAAATCTCAGCATTTTCTACCTGGTACAAAACATATTTTGTCAGGGTAAGAAAAGCCGTACGATAAATTTAAACACAAAGTACATGGTGCTTTTTAATAACCCCCGAGATAAATTACAAATTTTAACTCTGGCTCGTCAGATATATCCCGGAAAAACACGTTTTTTCCTAGAAGCTTTTGAGGATGCCACGCGGGACCCTTACGGGTATTTGCTTGTAGATTTGAGAGCTAATACCCCTGAGGATCTGCGCTTAAGGACCGGGTGGTTTCCACCAGCGTTGCCAGCTGTCTATGTTCAAAAGAAAAACACTTCTAAAAAGTGAATTTTACGTGGAATCAGACATTCTACGCTGTGTGCGTTGTGATGTAAAGATGTCTGAGAGACTCCGGCGTAACTGGGCTCTCTTAAAAACTCTGGTGAAAGCAACCCCCGCTGTCAGAAAGTCTATTTTGCGCAATGCAAGCAATGATTTAATTACAGCCATAGGCGAGATTGCTTTAAACATCTTAAAAGGCAGGATTCCGCTGAAAGAGCGTCAAAAGGGCATATTAAAGAAGTGGCGTAAAGCTATAAGAACCCTGAGCGACAGATCTCAGCCCATAAAGAAAAAGAAGCGACTACTAAAGCAGCCCGGCGGGTTTATCGGCCCTCTTTTAGCTTTTGCAATTCCAATAATAACAAGCCTGCTCGCAGGAAAATAATGGAGCATACAGAGAAAATGTATCTAGTGCCCAAACAGGAGCTAGACAAACTAAGACCCGGTACTACAGATAACATACGCGACAGTGTTATTCGCCGCCTTGATGGTGAAATTAGCGACATTTTACAACGTCGTGACATTCCCGATGATGTGAAAATTAAAATGTATAGCTCCGTGCTACAACGCTACCTGGTACATACGAGGCACAGCTCAAAAGAAGTAACGGCTTTAAATCTCGTTAGCACTCCTGATCCTGGTCAGCAACAATTGCCAAATACCGGCTCTGATAAAAATCAAGAGATCACTGAAATTGTCAGCCATATAAACCAAAGATATAAAAAGAATGCTGAATTTTTACTAAACAGGTTGCTGCAGAATAAAAATGTTACAGCCTGGAATAACAAAGCCGAATTTATTTTCAAAGGATCCGTAATACCCGGGTCTAACTTACTGGACTTGGTACATAGTACAACGCAGAGTCATGCTCTGACCGGCCGGAATTTACCTCTAGGTTGGGATTCATTTATGCATGCTATGGCCGAGCTAAATATACCATCTACAGTTGTAGGTAATCCCACTACTAGGAAGCTTTTAGATGAATTAAAAATTTCCACCAGCGAGACACACGCTGTATCTACTCCACAGAAGTTAACCCCGACGCCACGTACAATTCAGTCTTTACATTCCCCGTCATTAGGTACCACACGCGGAACTCTGCTACCTAAAAAAAAGGTCTCTACCGACGCTACAAACCATGTGGCTCACGATGTAAAGAATGTACTGGATAAATGCTGTACTCGCCTTGTAACGCTATATTAATAATTTTGTAAGAAGTGTAATGATGTATGTTCCTTGTACTATTTAATGTTTTTACTTTTTAGATTCTGTAAGAATTTTTATAGTATTGAAATGTCTTTGAGATGTATTTATTTTGCAACAATAAAATCTTTTTAAATTTTTACAATATCGTGTCTTTGGTTTTTTATAATCGTATAAAACACACCGCTTCTTACTTGCGGGTGTTGTAATATGGCCACATACATAATGTGCCCATACAATGAGACTGGTGTTATAAACCACGTGTAAAAATGAGAATCCTAGGATATAATTATATAACTGGTCCATCTAATAGGGGATTATCAAAATCTAATATAAAACAAATACCAGGGATAATATCAAACAATATCAAACTATATCAAAAGGGGAAGTCAGCCAGACTAAGGGACAGCTGACTGACAGGAGGCGGGGCGGGGTTACACACTTTGATACACTTTGATAGGGGCGGGGCACCTGTCAGATTGAGTTTGACGAAACCACCCGATGCTACACTACTGAAGTTGATGATAGGTCAAGCCTATAGTGATTATAGAAGGTAGAAGGATTTGACCAAGTTGCCGCCTTACATATAGTTTCAATTGGGACCTCTCCCCTTTCTGCCCAGGAGGATGCCATAGCTCTGGTAGAGTGCACTGTTATGCCTTCCGGAGGGTTTTCTTTCCTCGCGGAATAAGCCAGTCTGATAGACTCTCTGATCCACCGGGATAAGGTGTTTTTTCCTATCGCCACGACAGCACCCCTACGAGAGAGGGGATCCGCCCACCTTCTGGACAGGAACCTACAGGATTTAAAGGGGCGGTCCCCCTCACCACTCCAGTTTGGGTTCCTGTCCGGACGGCGGGAGCCTGCAGGAATGAACTCACCCGGGTCCACCATGCCTCTGCACGGTATCGTAAGGAACGGCAGAATCGGGGGCTCGGAAGCAGCGTCCGGGGTGTCCTGCGTGCAGACCCCCCCTCGTCTGGCCATACGGAGTGCGTCCCAGGAGTCGGGCAGTGCCGTCCTGGTCCGCAGTTGAGCGCGGGTTCAGTGTTCTCACCGGGCGGGTGAACCCGGAAGTAGTTCTTACACTTCCGGGGTAAGCCGGGGGAGGAGCGCTGCAGCGTTATGAAAAGAGCGGCGGCTGTGGAATGAAGCGTGCAGCAATGTCCTCAGTAGAGGACGCCGAGCACCCTCAGGGAGAGGGACCGGAGCAGCGCAGCAAGAGCGGTAGCGGCCGCTCAAGAAGCAGCAGCAGCATGGTACAGGGGCAGCAGCGTGCGAGCGCCCCAGCATCACATTTGGATCCTACTCCTCCAGAAGCGGTATCACAGAATCAGCCTTATGGTGAGTGTTAGCAATACACCTGGTGCTGATATGGTCCGTTATTTTGTGCTTTGTTTTAGGGGGAAAAGTCATCTAAATCTAAGCACAAGCAATGTGCTTTATGCACGACTCCAATGCCGGACAGTTATACTAATAGGCTTTGCCAGGCTTGCATCTGTCAGACCTTAGAAGAGGAAGCTCCCCTTCATTCATCAGACCTTAGAGCGGTCATCAGGGAAGAAATAAGCTATTCCCTTAGAGGCAGCCGCCATGAAAGGTCGGGCAGAGACATATCTCCGGGATCTAGCTTGTCCCTGCAAGAAGGTGAATGTTCCCGCTCCTCATCTCCATCCTCCTCACATGAAGAGGGAAGGCCATGTTTTTCGGTTGAAAATATGGATGTGTTTGTTAAAGGAGTCCGAGCAACCATGGGGGTTGCAGAGAACAGGGAACCAAGATCCGCACAAGACATAATGTTTGCGGGCTTGTGCCAGAAGAATCGTAAGGTATTCCCGGTAGTGGATACAAGACCCTTATAAAATGGGAATGGGATAAACAGGACAAAGGGTTCCTGCCGTCATCAGCCAAAAGAAGGTATCCCTTTGACGACAATGATCTGGCAGAATGGATGAAAGTCCCAAAAGTGGACGCAGCGGTGGCTTCTACATCTAAAGCTGGAGCTTTGACACTGGAGGACATAGGCCTTCTGAAAGATCCGTTGGATAGGAAAGCGGACATGTTTTTGAAGGTGGTGTGGGAATCATCTGCGGGTGCATTCAAACCGGCGATCCCTAGTACGTGTACGGCTAGATCCGTCATGGTGTGGATATCTGTTGTGAATTCCGCTCTTGGGCTCCCTCCGGTGGTTGTAAGTGGCACTTTTGTGAGTTCTGCTCTTGGGCTCCCTCTTGTGGTTTCTAGTGGTATGGCTGCTCCTTGGAGTTAGCTGTCATCAGCTGCCTCCACTTATCGTCCGCTATTTAAGTCTGGCTCTTTCTTCAGCCTGTGCCACTTGTCAATGTTTCCTGGCTGGATTCACATCTCTGCTTGGATTCTCCTGGTTTCCTGACCAGATCTGCAAAGATAAGTTCTGGCTTTGCTCATTTCAGTCCACATGTTGTGGACTTATTGTTCTGTGCATTCTATATTTGTCCAGCTTGTCAGTATGGATTTTTTCTGTTAGCTGGAAGCTCTGGGAAGCAGATTTACCCTCCACACCTTTAGTCAGGTGTGGAGATTTTGTAAACTCTGTGTGGATTGTTTTGTAGTTTTTATACTGACCGCACAGTATCCTTTCCTGTCTTGTCTATCAAGCTAGACTGGCCTCCTATGCTAAAATCTGATTTCATTTCTGCGTATGTTATTTTCCCCTCCTCTCACCATCAATATTTGTGGGGGGCTATCTTTCCTTTGGGGATTTTCTCTGAGGCAAGATAGGTTTCCTGTTTCCATCTTTAGGGGAAGTTAGATCTTAGGCTGTGCCGAGGGGTCTAGGGAGCGTCAGGTACCCCCCACGACTATTTTTAGTTGCGCTGCTAGGTTCAGGGTTTGCGGTCAGTACAGATACCACCTCCTTCAGAGCTTGTCTCATGTTGTTCCTAAACCACCAGATCATAACAGATATCCCAGCTGGAGGAACAGCTGAAATCCAAGGTGCCCAGAGACAAGATGTTGAACTCCCTATCGCAAATACGGGAAGGGGTGGCGTATTTAGCGGATGCATCTGTGGATTCTCTAAAATTAGCAGCAAGATCAGCAGGTCTCTCGAACGCTACTCGCCGAGCCTTATGGCTTAAGACCTGGAAAGGGGATGCCCAGGCGAGAGCTAAACTGTGTACAATGCCGTGTAGGGGTGAGTACCTGTTTGGCCCGGTATTGGATGACATCCTAGCTAAAGCTGAGGATAGGAAAAAGGGTTTTCCTAAAGTATTCACTCCTACCTTTAGAAATACCTTCAGGAGACGCTTCCAATACCGAAGACCTTACCAGAACCGAGACTGGGAACCAACAGACCTGAAGAAGAAAGGTTCGGGCTTTAATGCCTCATCTTCCTCAAGAAGAAGAAACTATCGTTAATAAAGATCTCCCAGTAGGGGGCAGGTTAAAACACTTCTATGCTCAGTGGGCCAAAATAACTTCGAGCAATTGGGTTCTGGGTATAATTGAGTCGGGGTTAAAATTAGAATTCCGGGAAAACCTTCTGATTTTTATATCTTGACTGCCCCTGATTCCTTAGACCAACAAAAGGCCCTTGAAAAAGAGGTGCAGATGTTAAGATAGAAGGAAGTTATAGTAGAGGTTCCAAAACATCAGCAGGGGAAAGGGTTCTATTCCCCTTTATTTTTAATCTCCAAACCAGATGGATCCTTTCGAACCATCATAAATTTATAGAGATTGAACAAACATCTACAATACCATGCCTTTAAAATGGAATCTATTAAAACGGCGACTAAACTTCTTTTTCCCAGATGTTACATGACAGTCCTGGATTTAAAGGATGCATATTACCATCTGCCCATTAACCAGGATCATCAACAATTCCTCAGAATGGTGGTGCGCTTAAACGACCAGGTCAGACATTTTCAGTTTACTGCAATGCCATTTGGTCTATCTATGGCGCCGAGGGTGTTTACTAAGGTCATTGCGGAAGTAATGGCCTATGTCAGAGAACACGATACGTTAATTATACCCTACTTGGATGACTTCCTGGTAGTGGGAAATTCGTTTTTTCAGTGTAGAAGTCGCTTAAATCATGTAATATCTTCCTTACAGGACTTGGGTTGGCTAGTCAATATGGGAAAATCAAGATTGGAACCATCAACGACTCAGACTTTCCTGGGTATTCTGCTAAGTTCGGAAGAGCAACTATGTTTCCTTCCGGAAGAGAAAAAGCAGAGGATTGTGCACAAAGTCAGTACGGTAACAAAAAGACCAGATCTGACTTGGAGAGACGCTATGTCCCTTCTGGGATCCCTAACATCTTGCATACCGGCCGTCCAGTGGGCTCAATTCCACACTCGAGTTTTGCAGGCCCAGGTCTTGGATGCAGAGAGGAGTCTTCAAGGGCAATTAGGCGGAAGACTCAGGCTATCCACCGCCACTCTACACAGTCTGAGATGGTGGCTAAACATGGGACATTTAGGATAAGGAGTACGCTGGAGTATAGTACCAGACAACACGGTTACAACCGATGCCAGTCCAATAGGATATAGGAGATGTTTGGACTCAAGGGCAATGGTCTCTTAGAGGCTCAAGAGTCCTCAAATTGGAAAGAGCTCACGGCAGTAAAAAAGGCCCTACTCAGGTTGCTACCATCTCTGCAGGATTCACATGTAAGAGTCCAGTCAGACAACACAACAGTAGTGGCGTATCTCAACCATCAAGGAGGTACAAGGTCAAGATCTCTAATGAACACCACCACAGACATACTCAAAGTAGCCGAAGCCCACTTTCGCTCTCTGTCAGCCGTTCACATTCGGGGAGAACTCAACACAGAGGCAGATTACCTCAGCCGCCATTCTCTACGTCAGGGAGAATGGGTTCTAAATCGACGGATGTTCAAACAGATAGTAGACCTATGGGGGTTGCCCGTTATAGATCTATTTGCAATGAGAGAGAACAGACCGACCATGAAGTTCGCTTCTCTTCGGGTGGCGGACAAGCCCTGTATAATAGATTCCCTTCAAATACACTGGGATTTCCCTCTGGCTTATGCGTTCCCCCCCATTGTGTCTGATCCCTATAGTCCTCAGGAAGATCAGGGAGGAGAGGGCGAGAGTGATCCTGATTGCCCCCTTTTGGCCCAGGAGGGCATGGTTCTCGTTACTCAGGGCAATGTCTATGACAGACCCCTGGGTATTGCCGGTCAGTCCGGAGCTTCTTTCTCAGGGTCCATTCAGTTACCCCAATGTGGAATTCCTGCATCTGACGGCGTGGAATTTGAGAGGGAGTTATTGAGGAGAAGAGGGTTTTCAGAGGCTCTCATATCTACCCTTTTAAATAGCCGGAAAGAGGTTACTACTAAGATCTATGCTAAAACTTGGAAAAAGTTCCTTGCCTTCTACCAAAATCCCTTTTCAGGCAAGGTTCCAATTCCGGCTATTCTGGAGTTTTTACAGAAAGGCCGAGAATTGGCCTTGGCGGTAAATACTTAGAGTCCAAGTTTCAGCTTTGGGGGCATTATATAACAGCGATGCGGCAGGAAATACAGGTCCTTCTCAAAAAATTAGCATATAGTGTTAAATTTCATTATTTACCATAATGTAATGATTACAATTAAACTTTCATATATTATAGATTCATTATCCACCAACTGAAATTTGTCAGGTCTTTTATTGTTTTAATACTGATGATTTTGGTATACAACTCCTGATAACCCAAAAAACCTGTCTCAATAAATTAGCATATCAAGAAAAGGTTCTCTAAACGACCTATTACCCTAATCTTCTGAATCAACTAATTAACTCTAAACACATGCAAAAGATACCTGAGGCTTTTATAAACTCCCTGCTTGGTTCATTACTCAAAACCCCCATCATGGGTAAGACTAGCGACCTGACAGATGTCAAGAAGGCCATCATTGACACCCTCAAGCAAGAGGGTAAGACCCAGAAAGAAATTTCTCAATAAATAGGCTGTTCCCAGAGTGCTGTATCAAGGCACCTCAATGGTAAGTCTGTTGGAAGGAAACAATGTGGCAGAAAACGCTGTACAACGAGAAGAGGAGACCGGACCCTGAGGAAGATTGTGGAGAAGGACCGATTCCAGACCTTGGGGAACCTGAGGAAGCAGTGGACTGAGTCTGGTGTGGAAACATCCAGAGCCATCGTGCACAGGTGTGTGCAGGAAATGGGCTACAGGTGCCGCATTCCCCAGGTAAAGCCACTTTTGAGCTACAGAGAAGCAGCACTGGACTGTTGCTAAGTGGTCCCAAGTACTTTTTTCTGATGAAAGCAAATTTTGCATGTCATTCGGAAATCAAGGTGCCAGAGTCTGGAGGAAGACTGGGGAGAAGGAAATGCCAAAATGCCTGAAGTCCAGTGTCAAGTACCCACAGTCAGTGATGGTGTGGGGTGCCATGTCAGCTGCTGGTGTTGGTCCACTGTGTTTCATCAAGGGCAGGGTCAATGCAGCTAGCTATCAGGAGATTTTGGAGCACTTCATGCTTCCATCGGCTGAAATGCTTTATGGAGATGAAGATTTCATTTTTCAGCACGACCTGGCACCTGCTCACAGTGCCAAAACCACTGGTAAATGGTTTACTGACCATGGTATTACTGTGCTCAATTGGCCTGCCAACTCTCCTGACCTGAACCCCATAGAGAATCTGTGGGATATTGTGAAGAGAAAGTTGAGAGATGCAAGACCCAACACTCTGGATGAGCTTAAGGCCGCTATTGAAGCATCCTGGGCCTCCATAACATCTCAGCAGTGTCACAGGCTGATTGCCTCCATGCCACACCGCATTGAAGCAGTCATTTCTGCCAAAGGATTCCCGACCAAGTATTGAGTGCATAACTGAACATTATTATTTGATGGGTTTTTTGTTTGTTATTAAAAAACACTTTTATTTGATTGGATGGGTGAAATATGCTAATTTATTGAGACAGGTTTTTTGGGTTATCAGGAGTTGTATGCCAAAATCATCAGTATTAAAACAATAAAAGACCTGACAAATTTCAGTTGGTGGATAATGAATCTATAATATATGAAAGTTTAATTGTAATCATTACATTATGGTAAATAATGAAATTTAACACTATATGCTAATTTTTTGAGAAGGACCTGTAGATGGGTATCCAGATTTATTAAGGCCACTGAACGTAGTAACCCAGTATGTTCCTAGATTACCACCATGGGATTTAAATTTGGTTTTAGACGCCTTAACAGAACCCCCCTTTGAGCCAATAGATTCTGTCTCCATTAAAAATTTAACTTTAAAAACAGCCTTCCTAGTAGCCCTGACTTCTGCTAGGAGAGTGAGTGATTTACAAGCATTGTCGATAGATCCTCCTTATTAAATGGTCTTTCAGGATAAGGTAGTATTAAGACCAGATCCAGCATACCTACCAAAAGTGGCTTCCAAATTTCATAGAAGTCAGGAAATAATTTTACCATCTTTCTTTGACAATCCGGTTTCAGCTGACGAGCAGAAATATCACATGTTAGATGTTAGAAGAACTCTATTAGAGTACCTTCACAAAACAGAACCATGGAGGCAGAGTAGGGCTCTGTTTGTTTCCTTTCAGAACCCAAGGAAAGGGGCGAGTGTAACAAAAGCGTCTATCGCCAGATGGATAAGAGATGCCATATATCTTGCTTATACTGCTAAAGGCCAGACACCACCAGATCGCATCAGGGCCCACTCCACTCGAGCAATGGCCTCATCCTGGGCGGAAAGAGCGGACGTCTCCATAGACATAATATGTAAGGTGGCAACGTGTTCATCTCCTCCCACCTTTTATAGACATTATCATCTTGATTTATCTTCAGAGGCCAATTTAGTTTTTGGCCGTACAGTACTTAGTGCTGTAATCCCTCCCAGGTGATTGATATTTGAAAATCTCTCGTAGGGGTGCTGTCGTGGCTATAGGAAAACCGGTTTTTACGTACCGGTAATAGGCTTTTACAGAGTCCACGACAGCACCCGCACATTCCCCCCCGTAGTTGATCACTGGTTTCTGCACCCTTTGGGAAAGTGTGCTTTTAAAAAATCTCTCTTTAGAAGGTGATGGTATTTAGTAATGTTTAAGTGTATATGTTTATGTACTAACTCAATGGCGGTGTCCCTTATACTCTGAAACACAAACTGGAGTGGTGAGGGGGACCGCCCCTTTAAATCCTGTAGGTTCCTGTCCGGAAGGTGGGCGGATCCCCTCTCTCGTAGGGGTGCTGTCGTGGACTCTGTAAAATCCTATTACCGGTACGCAAAAACCGGTTTTGTTACTCCATGGCCCTTCTTGTGACCCTGGAAGGATATAAACAGAGCCCTACACTGTCGCCAGCTGCTGGTCCTATCAATGTACTTTAACACTACTCTTTTAACATCTAGAGTGTGGTACTTCTGTTCCTCAGGAGTGGAGGGATTACTGAAGAAAGTGGGCAAGATTATTTCTTGTGACCGATGGAATTTCTTTGCTACTTTGGGAAGGTAGGAAGGGTCTGGTTTAAGAATCAACTTATCCTGAAAAGTTAGCAGGAAAGGTGGATCTATAGAAAGAGCTTGGATGTCACTGATTCTCTTAGCTGAAGTCAGTGCTACCAAGAGTGCCGTTTTTAGTGATAGGCTTTTGATGGGTATTGAGTCTATTGGTTCAAATGGAGAGTCTGTTGGGGCTTGTAAAACTAAATTTAGATCCCAGGGTGGAATTCTAGGTATATTAACTGGATTTATCCGTTTGCAGGCTGTGATAAATCGGGATACCCATCTATTTCCTGCAATGTTATGGCCATAGAGGGCTCCTAGTGCTGAAACATGAACCTTTAAAGTGTTTACAGTTAAACCTAGTTCTCTCCCTTTTTGAAGAAATTCCAGGATAGATTGTATCGGAATTTCTGACATGTTGGGAGATGTATGGAATTGTAGGAATTTCTTCCATAATCTTGTCTAAATTTTTGTGGTTGAATGTTTTCTACTCTGGAGGAGTGTGTCAATCAATCCCTCCGAGAACCCCCTTAATTTTAGCATCTGCCTCTCAAATTCCAGGCCGTCAGATGGAGATTGTCCACCTGAGGGTGGAAAAACGGTCCCTGGAAGAGAAGATTGGGTGTAGAGGGGAGGACCCAAGGGTCTGAGATCGACATGGTTTGCAGCCACGAGAACCATGGTCTCTTGGGCCAGAATGGAGCTATCAGTATAACTCTCGCTCCTTCTTCTCTGATTTTGCGTATGACCTGTGGTAGTAATATGATCGGAGGAAAGGTGTATGCCAGACTGAACTGCCAAGGGGCTTGGAGAGCGTTCAGAATGTCCGGATGATCTGCTGGAGATAAGGAGGCAAATCTCCAGACTTTTTTGTTTCTTCTTGTGGCAAAGAGATCTATTTGTGGACGACCCCATAGGGATACTATGTCCTGAAAGATATGATGGTTTAGGCACCACTCCCCCTGTCTCAAGGTGTGTCGACTTAAGAAGTCTGCCTGCTGGTTGCTTTCCCCTCTTATGTGAAGCGCAGTAAGGGATGTCGGGTGACTTTCTGCTGGAGAAATCTTGAATCTAGCAGAAGACATCAGAGTCTCTGATCGAGTGCCTCCTTGCCTGTTTAGATACGCCACTGTGGTGGTGTTGTCGGAAAGGATTCTGACGTCTTTTCCCCGAAGCTGTGGGAGAAAGTGGTATAAGGCGTATTTTACTGCATTTAGTTCTTTAAGGTTAGATGAGTCGCAGCGTTCTTCCATGTCCCACGACCCTTGGCAAAAATCATTCCCCATATGAGCGCCCCATCCGTGAGGACTGGCGTCAGTGGTTATAGTATGAGATGGCGTTATCACCCATGAAACACCACTCATCAAATGGTCTGAATCCAGCCACCACGTTAAGGAAGTTAAAACGTCCTGTGACAAGGTTATTTTTGCATTTAGGCGACCAAGTAACCGTCTTTCTTCTTGTAAAATCTGGTGTTGCAGTGTTCGGGAATGATATTGGGCCCATTTCACTGCAGGTATACAAGAAATAAGATATGTCATTGCTGGGATCCCTTGTCTTAGGGATATACGTGGACTATTTATTGCAGCTATGACTTTGTGTCTGATGAGTAGTATCTTTACCTGAGGGAGAAGACACTTTTGGGTTATGGAGTCTAGATGGAACCCCAAGAACGTTTGACAGGAAAGTGGAGTAAGTCTGGATTTGTTGGTATTGATGATCCAGCCTAGATCCTGTAGAGAGGAAATTGCGTGAGCCAAGCGGTCAGCAGATTGAGTAACTGAATTTCCTATGACCAAAAAGTCATCCAGGTAGGGCACAATTAATGTTTCTTTTTGGTGAAGATAGGCCATCACCTCTAGCATTATCTTGGTGAAGATCCTTGGCGCTGTAGAAAGGCCGAAGGGCATGGCTACGTACTGGAAATGATGAATCTTGCCATTGATTGTCACTGCTACCCTGAAGAATTTCTGGTATCTGTCATGGATCGGGAGATGGTAATAAGCATCTTTTAGATTAATGGCCCCCATCATACAGTTTGGAAAGAGGAGTTTTATAGTGGATCTAATAGTCGCTTCCCAAGATCGCTTAAGGGATGACTCAGCTTTACGATCCAAAGGATCGACAAGTAGTCCCGCATAGAAGCTGCGGCTGCGGCGACCTTAGGGATTTTGGTCCATGTAAGAAGTTCTTCATCACTAAACGGATATTTTCATTTTGACGCAGAGGGTAGAAAACTTCTCTGATCCTGTTTCTCCAACTCTCTTTTAATTAATGCTTTCACTGCTGGTATAACTGGAAAACATCTCCTCTTTCTCTCTGCTAAACCCGCAAACATTATGTCCTGCGTGGTTTGCGCACCCTTTGTCTCCTCACACCCCATGGTATTCCGAATTGATTTGACCAAATTGTCCACACTGTCTAAAGGTACCGTCACATTTAGCGACGCTGCAGCGATCTAGACAACGATCCCGATCGCTGCAGCGTCGCTGTGTGGTCGCTGGAGAGCTGTCACACAGACAGCTCTCCAGCGACCAACTATGCAAAGTCCCCTGGTAACCAGGGTAAACATCAGGTTACTAAGCGCAGAGCCGCGCTTAGTAACCCGATGTTTACCCTGGTTACCAGCGTAAACATAAAAAAAACAAACACTACATACTTACATTCCGGTGTCTGTCCCCCGGCGCTCTGCTTCCTGCACTGACTGTGAGCGCCGGCCTGAAAGCACAGCGGTGACGTCACCGCTGTGCTCTGCTTTCCGGCCGGCACTCGCAGTGCAGAACGCCGGAGGACAGACACCAGAATGTAAGTATGTAGTGTTTGTTTTTTTTACGTTTACGCTGGTAACCAGGGTAAACATCAGGTTACTAAGCACGGCCCTGCGCTTAGTAACCCGATGTTTACCCTGGTTTCCAGTGAAGACCTCGCTGAATCGGTGTCACACACGCCGATTCAGCGATGTCTGCGGGAGTCCAGTGACAAAATAAAGTTCTGGACTTTCTGCTCTGACCAACGATGTCACAGCAGGATCCAGATCGCTGCTGCCTGTCAAACTCAACGATATCGCTAGCCAAGACGCTGCAACGTCACGGATCGCTTTCGATATCGTTCAGTGTGATGGTACCTTAAGGGAAAACATGAGCGTCCCTCGATCTCTGATGAAGATGATGATGGTGATGATGATAGGGAGGCTTCCGAAAATACAGCTTGGTCACTTTTGGAGTCTGACACAGGTGTTGGTATTCTAGATTTACTTTTATGCAGTTTTTCCTGGGCCAAAGTTTTTAGTTCTTCCCTAATAATGGCATGTAAGTCCGTAATGGACACTGCTGCTCCTTGTGTCATTTCCTTGAAACTGTCTTTGCAAAGCTTTTTGGGGTATGAGTCCCGAAGGGGCTGGCTACACAAGGCACATTCCTTATGTTTCGTTTTTTGTCATTTTTTAGTCTGATCGTCATAAAACATGGCGAGAGAAGGAGAAAAAGAGAGAGGAGGGAGACAATGTCAGCTTAATAGGCAGAGTTAAAAACTCACCCAGTGAAGCAATTAGTACCGGATCAGAAGGCTGAGATCCTGTCCTGGATCCGTTGCTTTTACGAGCGGTCTCAGAGGATCCTCTGGTGTGATCTTTGGCGGGGGTACTGGATCTCCAGCTGTGGGATCCATGGCACCTGGGGATGACATCTTGCATCGCCGAATTACCCTCGTTCAGCGGTTTAAATAGTGCGCCCTTTCTTGTGCGCAGTGTGCATGTGCGACACGGTGCTTCCTCCCCGCCGCAGATCTGGCCTGTACGCCCCAGAAGTTTACTATCCATTTCCGGGGTAGTCTGTATTACAGCAGTCGGCGCATGCGCGGTCCGGGATTTCAGCACCGGACCGCAATGGGAACGCTGCCCTCACCTTACCCGATTCCAGCCAGCCAAGGCTTCTTCCCGCACTGCCGCCCACACGATGCAGATGATGTCGGACGGCCCTCCCCGGTCCCGGCCGTCTGCATGATTCTCCAGACGAGGAGGGAGCCGTCTAGCGGAACTCCCCAGACGCTGCTTCTAGGCTGCAGCCCCTGCCGTTCTCGCAGATACTGCACAGGCGGCATGCTTAGCCCAGGTATGTCCTGTAGAAGTCCTGTCGTTCCCGCAGGAACAGGAAACCTAAACTGAGGAGGAGAGGTGGACCGCCCCCTTTTATTTCTCTGTAGGTTTCCTGTTCCTGCGGGGCGGATCCCTCTCTCCAGTGGGGTGCTGTCATGGCGATGAGTAAAACATTTGTGTGTGTTCCCCCCAAAAAATGTTCCAAGTGGGAATCGCACGCAAAGCAAGGATTTCTGGTGGGCTATAGTGAACTCAAAAGGGATACAGAATCCTACACCCAGAACAATCAGCAGAGATGTAGTGATTGATCAAAGCTCTGTAAATTCCATGAAGTTACACCAGTCATTCAACCTAAGAAGCAAGAACAAGAATCTCAATCACCAAACCCAGACACCGAAAATAAAAAAACGGAAGTGTGGATAAGCCCTGAAGTCACCAAGGAAGACACAGAAGAACCAAATCAACCTCCAGTCAGGAGATCAGAAAGGTCAAGCAAAGGTATCCCAGCTAGACTCCTTTCTTATATGGTCAGAACACTTCCTGAATTAGAGCCACAGTTAAGGCATGAGATGCAAAAACTGCCTGTCCACGAGAAACAGAAGTGGAAAAATGCCACTAATGAAGAGATGGAGTCCCTTCACCAACTCCAGACATGGGAGTTTTCTTATCAAAGTTCTAAAATTTCCACAACCCTAAAGCAGTTTGGAATGTCAGAAGCCAAATGTGCATCAACACCAATGGATCCGTCCACTTAAAGTTGGAAGAAGATTTGTTACCCAGCAATGAGAGTTACAGACAAGCAGTGGGGGCTCTTCTGTACATAGCAACCATAACTCGTCCGGATATCACAACCACAGTCTGAATTCTCTGCCGACATGTAAGCAAACCATACCAAAGAGATTGTAATGCAATTAAGAGAATTCAATATCTTCAAGAAACTCAAAGGCTAAATCTTCAGATATCTGCATCAGGAGACCTCACTCTCAGAGGTTAGGTGGATGCAGATTGGGCTAGATATTCAAGTGATTGGAAATCAACAAGTGGTTACTTGTTGAAGTTAGGAGAAGTTTCAATTTCTTGTTCCAGCAGAAAACAAGTGTCAGTTGCATTATCTCCTAGAGAAGCAGAATATATGTCAATCAACTTTTGGAAGATTTCGGCAAGCCACTAGCTCAACCAACAGTTATCTATGAGGACAAACAAGGATGCATTAAACTTGCCATCAGTAATAACTTTAGTGCAAGGACTAAGCACATTGATGTAAAACATCACCAGGAATGGAGTGAAGATATGGAGGACAGGGGTAGAAGAGTCTGAGAGTCTGTGAATGTCTAGGTGTTCAAGGTTTCTGCGAGGATGTGGTACTGGCTGGACATGGGGGGTGGGTGAGGAGGACAAGGAAGAGAAGATGAGTAGATGGTGGTCAGATAAGGGGAAGGGAGAGGTTGTGAGATTAGATAAGGAACAGATAAAGATGAGGTCTAGCGTATGTCCGTCTGTTTGGGTGGCTGTGGAGGACCACTGAGTTAAGGTACCTTCACACTGAGCAACTTTTGAACGAGAACGATGGCGATCCGTGACGTTGCAGCGTCCTGGATTGCGATCTCATTGTGTTTGACACGCAGCAGCGATCAGGATCCTGCTGTGACATTGCTGGTCGGAGCTAGAAGGCCAGAACTTTATTTCGTCGCTGGATCACCTGCTGTCATCGCTGGATCGGCATGTGTGACGCCGATCCAGCGATGTGTTCACTTGTAACCAGGTTAAACATCGGGTTACTAAGTGCAGGGCCGTGCTTAGTAACCCGATATTTACCCTGGTTACCATTGTAAAAGTTAAAAAAAAAAAAAAAAAAACAGTAGATACTCACGTTCCGGTGTCTGTCACGTCCCCCGCCGTCAGCTTCCTGCACTGACTGAGCGCCGGCCGTAAAGCACAGCGGTGACGTCACCGCTGTGCTGTGCTTTACCCGGGGACTTCGGCATCGTTGGTCGCTGGAGAGCTGTCTGTGTGACAGACTCTTCAAAATGGAGACCATCAGATCTGTCATACCATTAATAAAGAAGGATTCAGTAATGTGTACAATAGATCTCAAAAGTGCATATTATCATGTGCCAATTCATCCCTTACACCAGAAATACCTCAGGTTCCCTATAAAAGACAGAGGGAAGATTCTTCATTTCCAATTCCAGTGTCTACCATTCGGACTCTCTTAAGCACCGAGAATTTTTACGAAACTCATGGCAGAAGCCATGGCCTTCCTACGGGCAAAAAATATCTTTATAGTGCTGTACCTGGATGACCTGCTGTTAGTGGCAGACTCTCGGCGGCAGAAGAAACAGTCTCTAAAAGAGAGTATGTCGCTTCTAGAAACCTTGGGTTGGGTAATAAACCTAAAAAAGTCAAGTCCTAGAAGCAGAAAAAAGGAAAACCTTCTTGGGGGTCCATCTGGACTCGGAGAAAGAGTGTTCATTCCTTCCAGCTCACAAACAACTTGCTGTCTCAAGGGAAGCGCAGATGTTGGAGAAAAGACAGAACACCACTATCAGGAAGGCCATGAGACTTCAAGGCCTGATGACCTCATGCATTCCAAGTGTCCAGTGGATCCAGTTTCACTCAAGGGGATTACAGCGGGACATACTCTCCATATGGGATTGAATAGAGGCATCGTTGGATGACAAAATGTCCTTAACCGAACAAGGAAGACGCTCCCTGTCCTGGTGGATCAACATCTCAAATCTGCAGCAAGGCAGACCCTGGAGGATGTCGCCATGTATAAATATAACTGCAGACACCAGTCTCAGTGGCTGGGGAGCTCACATAGAAGGTCGTTACCTCATGGATACGAAACAGCTCATCAAATTTCAGAGAACTCAGAGCAGTCTGGGAAGCGCTGAGCAGGTCTCCGCAACAGCTCCACAACCTTCACATCAGAATAGTCTCCAACAATTCAACTTTAGTCTCCTTCATCCTACATCAAGGAGGCCTCAGACACCGTCATCTTCAAGACCTAGCAAAAATAATATTCTCTTGGGCAGAAATCAACATAAGATCCTTGACAGCAGTACATTTAA
Organism: Ranitomeya imitator; assembly: GCF_032444005.1. NCBI lineage: Eukaryota > Metazoa > Chordata > Amphibia > Anura > Dendrobatidae > Ranitomeya > Ranitomeya imitator. The sequence goes on from NC_091283.1 coordinate 378,525,137, forward strand.
AAGGCAAAAGGAACCAAGTAACAGATTTTCACAGCAGGAAGAAAATCCAACCCACAGAGTGGGCCTTAAATCAAGAAGTCTTTTTACATCTTACCGATGCCTGGGGCTTCCCAGAGATAGATTTATTCACTTCAAAGATAAACTCAAAAACAAGACTCTTCTTTTTGCTGAATCCAGGAGACAACCCAACAGCAGTGGATGCCTTAGCCCAGGATTGGGATATGGAACTGGCATATGCCTTCCCTCCACTGCCCTTAATTCCGAGAGTTCTACGGAAGATTCAAGAGAGTCAGACGACGGTTATTCTAATAGTGCCATACTGGCCCAGGAGGAGCTGGTTCCCAGTACTGAAACAGATGGCGTTAGAAAATCCAATTCTTCTACCACTACAACGAAACCTCCTGACACAGGGCCCTTTTGTTCATCACAATCTAGATTTCCTACGGCTTTCAGCCTGGATCCTGAGAAACAAATTCTAAAGTCGAAAGGCCTCTGTCAGTCCTATCTACCTTACAAATGAGTAGAAAGCCAGTCATTTCAGCCATATATCTTAAAGTCTGGAAGAGATTCTGTTCATATTGTACAGGCCCAATACCCCTTAAACAAGAACCTGATATTCCTCAAATCTTAGATTTTCTTCAGGCTGGCTTTGACAAAGGTCTAAAGCCCAATACGCTAAAAGTACAAATCTCGGCTCTGAGCTCTTTCTTTGATTACCCTCTGGCAGAACATTCTTGGGTGGTAAGGTTTATTAGAGCCACTCAACGTATTAGACCTACGATACGTAGTACCGTCCCTCCTTGGGACCTAAATTTAGTCCTGAATAATTTACGGGAAAATCCTTACGAACCCCTAGACCAGGCAGATCTCAGATCGGTAACACTTAACCCATTATCTACCAATGTCCTTTTTTTGGGACGCCTAATCTTTAGCTTCTAGCAACTAAGATTTTATAATTTTTATAATTTGGTCCAATTTTTTGTGTTGTGTATAGGGGAAATTCAAGCCCTTTCCATAAACCACCCATACCTAAAGATCCAGGAAGACAGTATCATTCTTAAACTAGATCTGTCCTTCCTCCCAAAAGTGGTAACTAACTTTCATAGGAGCCAGGAAATAATATTGCCCACCTTCTGTCAGGATCCTAAAAGCAAAAAAGAACATGCACTCCACTTTTTAGATGTTAAAAGGACAGTCATACAATACCTAAAAACTCACAGAAGGTTGGAGGCTAGATTCAAATCTTTTTGTCCAGATGGTAGGGAAAAATAGGGGGAAGAAGGCATCAAAAGCCATCCTAGCTAGGTGGATAAAACTAGCCATTTCCACAGCATATACCTCGGCAGGAAAAATTCCACCGGAAGGCCTTAAAGCTCACTCGCTGAGAGCAGTCTTGGCTTCTTGGGCAGAGAGTGAAGAGGCCTCCATAGATGAAATTTGCAGGGCTGCAACTTGGTCCAAAATAAATACTTTCTGTAGACATTCCAAATTGGACGTTATGTCAAACCAACAGACCACCTATGGGAGGAAAGTCCTCCAGGCAGTGATCCCGCCCTAAATAGGAGTTATTTGTTACTTCTCCTGGTGGTGCTGTCTGGAGGGACGTCCTGGGAAAGTAGGAATTAGTCCTACTGGTTATTTGGTTTCCAGATGTCCATCATGACAGTACACTCTTATATTCCCTCGCGTATATTTCCTATCTGATGTGATATAAACATTTTGTAATGGAAATTTAATAAGAGTTGCATCCATTGTGGTGTGGTACTTGGAAAAGACACTGAGGGGTGGAGGTGGGGAGGGGTTATTTAACCTCTTCTGTGTTTCCTGTCCCTATCAAGGATATGAAGGACAACCTCCTGGTGGTGCTATCAGGATGGACTACTGGAAACCAAATTATCAGTAGGACTAATTTCTACTTTCACTTTGTCAAATTTTTACAAATAATAATAATACTACTCCCCTTCAAGTATCTAATTTTGAGCAAAAATGTCTAAATGACCCTATGGGAATGGGATCAATAATATTAATCTATTCAATTATCAATCCTCCATATGATGAAGAAAAACTAAAATACATGGTACAGTGGGAAGAAGACCTAGGTACCACCCTATACAGTGGGGCAAAAAAGTATTTAGTCAGTCAGCAATAGTGCAAGTTCCACCACTTAAAAAGATGAGAGGCGTCTGTAATTTACATCATAGGTAGACCTCAACTATGGGAGACAAACTGAGAAAAAAAAATCCAGAAAATCACATTGTCTGTTTTTTTAACAATTTATTTGCATATTATGGTGGAAAATAAGTATTTGATCAGAAACAAACAATCAAGATTTCTGGCTCTCACAGACCTATAACTTCTTCTTTAAGAGGCTCCTCTTTCCTCCACTCATTACCTGTAGTAATGGCACCTGTTTAAACTTGTTATCAGTATAAAAAGACACCTGTGCACACCCTCAAACAGTCTGACTCCAAACTCCACTATGGTGAAGACCAAAGAGCTGTCAAAGGACACCAGAAACAAAATTGTAGCCCTGCACCAGGCTGGGAAGACTGAATCTGCAATAGCCAACCAGCTTGGAGTGAAGAAATCAACAGTGGGAGCAATAATTAGAGCTGGGACAAATGTAACAAGGCCTACCATAAGTAACACACTATGCCACCATGGACTCAGATCCTGCAGTGCCAGACGTGTCCCACTGCTTAAGCCAGTACATGTCCGGGCCCGTCTGAAGTTTGCTAGAGAGCATTTGGATGATCCAGAGGAGTTTTGGGAGAATGTCCTATGGTCTGATGAAACCAAACTGGAACTGTTTGGTAGAAACACAACTTGTCGTGTTTGGAGGAAAAAGAATACTGAGTTGCATCCATTAAACACCATACCTACTGTAAAGCATGGTGGTGGAAACATCATGCTTTGGGGCTGTTTCTCTGCAAAGGGGCCAGGACGACTGATCCGGGTACATGAAAGAATAAATGGGGCCATGTATCGTGAGATTTTGAGTGCAAACCTCCTTCCATCAGCAAGGGCATTGAAGATGAAACGTGGCTGGGTCTTTCAACATGACAATGATCCAAAGCACACCGCCAGGGCAACGAAGGAGTGGCTTCGTAAGAAGCATTTCAAGGTCCTGGAGTGGCCTAGCCAGTCTCCAGATCTCAACCCTATAGAAAACCTTTGGAGGGAGTTGAAAGTCCGTGTTGCCAAGCGAAAAGCCAAAAACATCACTGCTCTAGAGGAGATCTGCATGGAGGAATGGGCCAACATACCAACAACAGTGTGTGGCAACCTTGTGAAGACTTACAGAAAACGTTTGACCTCTGTCATTGCCAACAAAGGATATATTACAAAGTATTGAGATGAAATTTTGTTTCTGACCAAATACTTATTTTCCACCATAGTATGCAAATAAAATGCTAAAAAAACAGACAATGTGATTTTCTGGATTTTTTTTTTTTCAGTTTGTCTCCCATAGTTGAGGTCTACCTATGATGTAAATTACAGACGCCTCTTATCTTTTTAAGTGGTGGAACTTGCACTATTGCTGACTGACTAAATACTTTTTTGCCCCACTGTATATAAAAGATTGGCGGCGATGCTGTTATACGTTATCAAGAATCATCCACCAGACATCACTTGTGGAGACATCTTTGAAGGACTTGCATAGAACATATCTTGTAGCGGTAAAACTCCATAGCATTTAGCCAAATGTCTGACAGATGATTTAGAGGGTGTGACTCACCTAGGAGCACATCTGGTAGGCTTGTCCATTGGCATCAAATTAGTGGCGGGAGGTAAAACATTGTTTGGGGATACTTCAATTTGACCCTTCTGTCATTTTGCTTGGGATGAAGCATCCGAAGTTCACCAATGACTTTCACAGATTTGATTAATTTTTTGCTCTTGGCAGTCAAAATCCACATAGCGGCTAAGTGGAGGTCTCTTTCATTGTCTATAGCTTTGGTGAGAGGATGAATACCATCATGCCTAATGAACGTATTGAAGTCATTACAACTGATAAGTGGGACTCTTTCTTTAAGATTTGGAATCCGTGGATTGAACTGGACCCGAACGCACAGTTGAACCTGGCACTACGCTTATCTCCTTGATACAGGAAGTTACGTGGGTACTCTGAGAGAAGGTTTATGAGAGCTAATGAAGGTTTAATCACTTGATCCTGATAAAGTAGATCAGATCATAAATTATACCTACCTACCACCTAACTTAACCCAAATTTATGTTTCACGTGTAACCCAACTCGATTATTCTTGTGTTACTGATATCGCGAGTAATTGTAAATGCGATCTGCTAAATAGAAAACGCTATGTATTATTTGTTGGTTTCCCTTTCGTATTACCCTACCCCTTCTTCTGTCTTGTCTTCCTATATGTAAAAGTTGTATTTGTGAGCTATTATGGAAATTGCCATTTATATCTCCCCTGCGTGGGAGGGTATTTTCAAACAGTTGTATATTTTTATTACCATGGCTCTAAAATAAAAATTTATTGAAACTAAAAGATTCTTTTTGTGGAAAAATGTGATATTTTTTTTTTCCCCTTTCTTTTTACAACATGGTGTCCGCTCTCAATTCTAGACAATTTTGCATTCAAAAAGTCAAAAGGTGCTCCTTCCTTCCCTTCTGAGCCCTGCCATGCGCCAAAACAGGGGTTTTCCCCATATATGGGATAACGTCATACTTGCGCAACATCTTTTTGTGGTCCATTTTCTCCTTTTACCCTTGTGAAAATAAAAAATGTTGCTGAAAGATCATTTTTGTGACTAAAAAGTAAAATGTTAATTTTTTTTCCTTCCACATTGCTTCAGCTCCTGTGATGCACTAGAAGGGTTAATAAACTTCTTGAATGTGGTTTTGAGAACCTTGAGGGGTGCAGTTTTTAGAATGGTGTCACTTTTGGGTATTTTCTGTCATATGGACCAAAGTGACTTCAAAAAATTGGTGGTCATCTTTTAACCCTTATAACTTCCTAGCAAACAAAACTTTTGGTTCCAAACTTGTGCTGATGTAAAGTAGACACGTGGGGAAATGTTATTTATTAACTATTTTGTGTGACTTATCTCTGTGATTTAAGGGCATAAAAATTCAAAGTTCAAAAATTACTACATTTTCAAAATTTTCATCAAATTTCCAATTCTTTTATTTGCAAAAAAAGTCATACCGAAGAAATGTTACCACTTTCATGAAGTACAATATGCCACAAGAAAACAGTCTCGGAATCACTCCGGGATCCATTGAAGTGTTAAAGAGTCATAGCCTCATACATTGACAGTGGTCAGAATTAAAAAAAAAAAAAAAAAAAAAAGCCTAGTCAGGAAGTAGAAAACAGGCTTTGGGGTGAAGGAGTTAATTATACTTAGATGTTAAATTACAATTGATCACTGTGCTAGGCTATGTTATGTATTCCTGTACTGATGGTGGTTCTGGTGCTATATTCCTGTGTTGTTGGTGCTGATCTTTTACGCATGTAACAATCCATAAGTTGTCAGATATTGTGATACATGGATATGTTCATGATGTATTTTCATCTGACAAGTAAAGATGACTACATCTGTATCTATGCTATGAGCACTAATTATAAAATTCATCACTGTAGCATACAAATCCTAACAGTTTTAAATATAGATTGTCAGGATTTGGCTTTGCTTACCAATACCAGCGGTCATCATGTGACCACACGTGATTTTCATACTTATGGTCTTGTGCCGATTAGCTCCTCTTCCTGCTTTTATCAGCAAAGCAGCGTTTGCAGTATTTTACTGAACATTGTGAGAATTAAGAAACCCAGCTCATTGGCACATGATTAAGTATCAAAATCAGATATGGGCGGTCAAATGACAATTTCTCAAACTGCTTAACCTGTGTATTGGAGGGGGCACCAAACTGAATTTTTGCCCTGAGTGCAGAAAAACCTAGATTTGCTTCTAATATCTCATCAAAGGTTTCCTAAGGTTTTGTATGATTTTACTTTCTTTTTTTTCAGGTTCCTACGAATGTTTCCTTTAAAACTCATCAATGATGGATAGGGACAGGGACAAGATGGTGGAGAGGATATTACACCTCACCATAGAGATCCTCTTCTGGCTTACTGGAGAGGTGAGAGATTTTTATGATGTCACATTACATCATCCTTATTATTGTTTGTCAGGTTCCTATAAGGTGTCAAGGTGTCACCGTCTATTTCTCCATGGACGAGTGGGAGTATTTAGATGAATTCAGACATCTGTACATGGCTCCCCAGCCCCTTGCATCACCAGGTAATAGGACTAAATACACACGGCCTATAATTATCTGTATATAAAGAATTAATTCAGCCCCTGTATGTGTTTCCTCCAGTTCTATCCAGTGAGAGGACAACACCAGAGAGAAGTCCCCATCCTCTTGTTCATCAGGACTATAATCAAGAGAATCCCAATGTTCCTCAGGATCATCAGGTAGATGAAAAGAAGGTGCCATTAAATCTCCCATATTGTTATGCTAATGCCGACACCCCCTGCATGGTTCCCCTTTCCCTCCCATGCAGGAATGCCGACATGCTCACTGCTGCGGATGCGTTGTTGCTTTCACATCTCTATGTGCACCCTGTCTCCTGTGTGAGTGCACTTCCGAGCAGCACACCTAGTGCGCGTGCTTCCCTGCTCTTAAAGACTTAGGTAGTAAAATGCCTCCAGCCAATACCTGGGAGGCATCTTGTCTAAAAGGAACCCTCTCCAATAGGGAGGTGCCCTGTGGGTTGGTGTGTGTAGCTGTACGTTGTCACGTCCACCATCCTTAGCCTGTTATAATTATTCCCTTGTCGTTCCATTAGTACAGTCTAGTGTGTTCTTTATTCTGTAGCCGATTTGGTAGTATCCATATCCGAATCCTAAAACCACGTTGGCGGTACCTGAACTGCACCCCTGGTCCTGGTGGCTGCCAGTACTGAATCCATAGTCCCAGCTACCAAACTGTTCCCAATAACTGAGAGAGTGAACAAGACACTATTTTCAAGATCAAATTTGTCTGCCTGTCTTCAAATCCTGCACGGCAGTGACTCCATGTCATGTCTCTGTGTCCAGCGAGCGCGGCCACTTGAGATCGGCAGCTGCAGTATTGAAGGCTGCCCGGAAATGTTACCTGGTGGCTTCCTACAGCCCAGTCTGTCTTAACCATCAGGAGCTCCTAGTATCCACTTTGCAGTGGGTCCACTAACCATGTGCACCAACTGTGGGCATGACACTCATGACATGTAGACGGCTGTGAAGATCTTGTGCTCAGTCTTGCTTTATCTACCAGCAGGGCTGTATTTGCCACAAGGCACTGGAGGGCACGTGCCTAGGGCACCGGGCTGCAGGGGGTGGCACCAGGACAGAGAAGAACATTTTTTATTTTATTTTTTTTCAACCTCCCCTCCGTTAGATAATCCAGGAAATCTGTTTTTTTTCTGGGGAGGAGGGGGCAGGGGTGCGTCTCCATATTCACCTTGATGCAGGGAGCTGACTGACCCAGGAAGTAGTGGTGCCACAACTTCCGGGGTCAGAGAGGTACCTGCATCCGAGGTGCTGCAGTGTCTGTGGATGTGAGGAGGACACCAGAGCACTTGAGCGCTCATCGAGATGAAGATGGGGAGGTTGGTGCTGCTATATACTAGTTAGCAGGGGAGGCTGGTGCTGCTGTATACTGGTGAGCAAGGGAGGCTGGTGCTGCTGTATACTGGTGACCGGAGGCTGGAGCTGCTGTATGCTGGTGAGCAGAGGAGGCTGGTGCTACTATATACTGTATACTGGTGAACAGGTGAGGCTGCTGCTATATACTGGTTAACAGGGGAGGCTGGTGCTATGCAGGCTGGGGATTTGGGGGAGGCTGACACTTTAGAATGGGGATTAGGGGTCATATTCCTATAGAATGGTTTTTATTTGCGCTATAAATTTAAATCTACTTTATTTAATATGCAAATGAGTGTTTTGCAGCACTCTCATATTTGTATACTAAAGCTTGTCTTTATTGTCAGCGCTCCGTTGGTAACAGCGAGTGCTATCTAAAATCAGCTTGCAAGTCTGCGCTTACTCACTGAGGCTGGTTTCACACTTGTGGTTTCTTTTTTTTCTCCAAGTCAAGCAAAATCAGGTTTTTCAGCCAAATCCTGATACTTTTAAGATCCTTTTTTTTTTTTGTCCTTTCACATTAATGGTGTCAGGAAGCAACTTGAAGTAATTGGATTCTACCTGACACCATTAAAGTGAATGGGCAAAAAAAAATGGATTCTGAAAGGATCAAGATTTGGCTGAAAAACCTGATTTTGCCTGATTTGAAGAAATACACAAGTGTGAAACCAGCGACACTGGATGAGTGCAGCAGCGCGCTCCAAGTGTCAGTGTGGGTGCACACAATGTGGCTGCAGGCTCGCTCTGATGCCTGCTACCTGTCTGCCCTTGGCTTCCCTTTGAACACCTTCAGTAAAGAGGAGGGGTGAATGAGCAGACAGCATGTCTCTATATCTCTAGGCCTCTCCTCACTGAAGCAATGGTTAGGTCACCTATTTTAATCTCTTGATGACTTTGAAAAGCTGAAGGTGTTAAAAAAATGCTCAAAAGACTGAACCTGTGTGCAGCAAGTGCAGACGTTCATTCTTTTAGTGTTTAATTAGCGATTTTTAAAGCATTTTACAGAGTAGATCTGCCTTATATAGATGTCATGTGCACAGACTGTGTGACATCAGTAAGGGGTGCGACCACAAAAAGTGCCTAAGGCAGCATGAAGACCAAATACGGTCCTGTCCATACTGGTGTAATGAGAATGGTGGAGATGGCAGGATTAGAGCTGATCATAGATGTGACATCTCCATCTGTCTTTGACTGTTACAATATTAGTTTCAGGATGAAGATCTGACCCTTATTGATACTGCAGAGACATATATGTGGGGGGATGAGCAGAGTAATGAGGAGATTCCTCCAGATGACAGCACAGGTGAGTAGTAATCGCTAACTTCGCAGATATCACAGATTCTTTTTGAGCCAACGGATGCTACAATTGCGTTGACACAAGTTTTGAAAACTCGTTTCGTATGTATTTGTATTGGTAAAGTTGAAATGCCGTCTTCCTACAACAAGGAAAAATAAAATCCATGGTTGATGACCACAAATGTGGTTTCTGCACCCAATCACAGGCAACTGAAGACTCTTTAATTCCATTCTCCTTTTTGGCAAACCTGTTACCAATGCTTCCCTCCGCCTAATTCAAACTTAGCATTTATTTCCATATATTAAAATAAACAGCATTACATTGTCGCATACAGAAAACCACAAAAAATAAAAGTAATAGCAGTAGGCCAAGATATCTCGCAGCAGCAAAGACACATTGGTTACCGCTGTTGAGTGGTCAGTGACATGTTGTTCCAACCAGAAGATGAAATACAGATATTAACAAGGTATCTGGGCAACACTGGAGGAAAAGCTTTAGGGGATCGGTAATGTAAGTGTGCTGCATTCTATTATTTTGATTTATATTGAACTCCAAAGTAACAGAGGAACTCCTAGAGAAACGATTTACAGTTAGTGGCTGAAGAGAAGACACATGAAATAATGGAGAATCCCATTACAATTAACTTTTGCCATATGTCTTGAGTTGCGCCAGTTCTCGATTCCAGATGGATTGACTCATTCTGTTTGGATTATTACAAGCCAAGATCGATCTTCAATCAAAGGTCAGAGTTCACTCTGAAACCCTGAAACAAACTGTATACGACTGAGAACCAGATGAAAGATGAGGTAAGGGCAAGAAGCTCTACAATATGAGACTTGCAGCTGTTAGAAAACCAAGAGGAAAAAAATATTCTGTCCCAAAAAGTAGGTAATAACTTTGCAAATTATTTATAATAAATGTTGGGAAAACTGGGACTGACTGGACGATCGTGTTTATTGGACACCATAGAATCTACTGCTATGATGGTATCTGGTGTGATGAGACCGCTCAGAGGTGATAAGTACATGATGAGCGAATTTGTTTGAAAAACGATCACCAAACAAAATCAGCACGAATATGGCACATTCAGATTAGGGATTGGAAACCTGAGCAAAATGTTATAAAATCGGAAACATTCGATAAAAAGTGCTGGAAATTATTTGCATTGCCAGTAAAGCATCTTGAGCACTTTGGCTATGATAATGTTGGTGTATGACAACGGGAGGGAGTTGGCAGAGCTCAGAGGAGCTTTATAACTTTGTGTGCCCATTACAGCTACGCAATCAGGGCGCATGAAACATCCACAATGTCCTGGCACAACTGCTTGTGTCATTGGCTGCTGAAATTACATGTACCCCTCCATATATAGACTAGACATCTTGTTTTGGCGCCATTTTGACACTCTAACCTGATGCTGGCACTGTTAGCAGCTAGATTTTAGCTAGTTAGCTCGGCGGTTGTTTCTTACTCAGATAGTTTAGCTAGGTAGTGTCCAGTGTAGCTGTTAAATCGACCTTCCAGCCCTTTTTTTTTGTGCCACTACTGAGGTCTAGCGATGAGCGAGCATACTCTGTAATGCTCGTTACTCGCCCAAGCATCGCTGTACTCGCGGTGCTTGGCAAGCGCTGAGCATTTCCGGGATTATTTGGCGGGAGCTCGGGTCCCCTCTCTGGATGTTTGGCGCTCTTTAGAGCACCAATCAACATGCAGCGGTTGTCTGCTACACACTGTAATGCCGCAGCCATGTTGGTTGTGGCATTACAGTGATTGGTTGGCCAGACAGCGTCATCAGGTCTATATCAGACCTGGCACCGCCCTGCTCGGCACAGTCACCTCCGGAATCGGACAGTATAGGGAGATTTGCTGGCAAGAGAGGGTCAGATTTGGGGGTTTATAAGTTAGTGTGGGTATACCATAATAGAATACACAAATCCAGCTAAATCAACAGTTCTTTTAAGGACTAATTGCAGGATATATAGATTGCTGTACTAGGCAGGCAGGGAATGTCTAAGAACAGGTACCACTGATACATAACTTAGAAAAGTAACGAGGAATCATCCCATATAAGTTGGACAATATACAAGTCACCAGGACACTCCAAACATATTAATCCTACAAGAGACAAGGAGTAAAAATCCCATACACAGGTATAAGAAAAACATATAACAATCTTTATTAGAAAAATATGTAACATACAGACTGATTAAACAAGGTCCAGAAACTAGTGCAAATACAGAAGACACAAGCACTGTGGTAACACATGGGGCAAAATAAACTAATGACCTCAGATGGAAGGTAATCAAACGTATCTCAATACGGTACTACAAATCTCATGTAATATGGTATTATATATATCCTGAACCGTATCTGACTACCAAAATACACATATTGCCTGTCACATCTAGAGTTAAATCATGGCGAAAGTGGAGGATACACCGTTTATCTTACCCACATTCATGTGCCAGTGCGTGTCGCCAGCAGCCCCGACGCGCGTTTCGCGTTGGGCTTCCTCGGGGGGCTGTGAGAGTATGTGTGTTTGGAGCGGTCATTTAAATGCAGGGAGCACCTGTCAGCAATGATCGGCATAATTGGCGGCGCATGCGCAGCAATACACAGTTCCGGCTGTAACACATCATCCCCTGCTCTTCCTGTGGCGCGACGGGCAGAGGGAAATCCCTCATAACGTCTCTAGCCCGCCGCGTCACATCCTGAGGGCAGGAGAGGATGACTCACGATCCCTGCCATACCACGCATGCGCTCTCACCGCGACCACCATTTTGGAGAAGGGCAAAAACGCCCTCAGATAAGGCGCTATAATATTAGCATATAAAGGTCTAAATTGCATATAGCTGAATTACTATCATAGCGCCTAGGGGTCTATACCCATAATAAACATACTAGTGTATCAAATTAGCTCACCCTGTCATATCTCGAAAACAGGGGGAGGGAAGGGATAAGGGGGAAAGGGGCAAAGCCAACATGGGAGGGGAGGAGTTATTATAAGTGAGATACAAGCTACGTCCTGTCATACCGCCTATGCACACGCGTCACCATCGCCACATTGAAGAAGGTAAATAGTAATCCAAAGCTGACATAATACGAGAGAAATAAAAATACTTAACTAACGATAAGTTTACGGACACATAGGCCCTTTATGTAACAAATTACAATTAAAGTGATTATGTGCAAAGCTAATACTGTCCACTATAAAGGGCAAATATATATTAGTGATTCTGCCTAAAAGGGCTATATAATTTGGGTACATAAACATTATGTTACATATATTTAAAAATATATACAATAGTGACATAAACAACTGTCCCGTAAGAGATGGAACAGGAAAATATCTACAAATACAAAGTGTCCAAAATACATCACAAAGAAAACATATAAATATTAAGGCATCAAAAACATGCCATAAATACACATGATGTGAAAAATAATAAACATGTGAGCAAAGCCACGAAAGCCTGGATATCTTCAAATCTTGCATGAAGACAGGGGGATCCCATATGACTTCCTGAAATCCATGACCACTCCAGAATAATGTAGACGACGAGATATAACGACACAATAACACCACTAAGAAAAATAAATAAAAAAAAAATAAGAAACACACACAATTAAAATCCAGAAAATTCAGAGAAACTCCAGTCTGACCCAGATACTTCTACAGAAATGGAGCAAAACTTAGTTGTTCATTGAGGCCCGATGGGGACATGGTGCCCAATGTTGTTATCCAGCGGCATTCCAATTGTGCTAATGTCCGCTTAAGATCTCCCCCTCTGATCCCACTTCTCACATGGTCGATGCCGAAAATTTTAAGTTCTTTTGGATTACATCCATGATGGAGTCGAAAATGACGGGGTATAGTCTTTAATGTGGCAACATCATCCACCTTTCCTGCCCCTATAATGTCTCTTATATGCTCACGTGTCCTGACCCTAAGTTCACGTGAGGTAAGCCCCACATAGGACAGGTCACATGAGCATTTGGCCAGATACACAACAAATGTGGTACTACAGCTAATATAGTCTGTGATTTTAAACTCTCTCCGGCCATCGGCCGAGGTGAACGATGTTGCCCTAATGTGATTGCGACATGCCAGACAGTCGCCACAAGGAAAAAAACCCCATCTTTGTTTACCGGCCCCAAAAATAGCCGGAACTTTAGTTGTATAGTGGCTTCTAACCAGCATATCTCTTAAGTTCTTACCCCTTCTCGCTGTCATCAATGGTTCTTCTGAAAGATGTTTCGTGAGTGTGGGTTCAGTTCTTAAAATAGGCCAATGTCTGCTCAAAATTTTTCTCATCAGACCCCACTGGTGGTTATATGTAGAGATATAGCGGATTTTCCCCTCTTCTCTCTCTTTTTTATGTGATTGGGACAAAAGTTCACATCTCCTCTGATTTTTAGCACGGTTGAAGCCACGTTTAATGCTCCTATTACTGTAACCGCGCGCGCGGAATCTCTCCCCAAGGTCCACAGCTTGTCTGTCAAACGCCTCCTCAGTAGAGCAGATTCTCTTCATCCTAAGAAACTGTCCTATTGGTATAGCTCCAATCGTGGAGTTCAGATGGGATGAGGAGGCATGGAGGAGCGCATTGACCGAGGTTTCTTTTCTAAAGACATCTGTATGTATATCGCCATCCTCTCGGACCAGCAGCTGTATATCTAGGAAAGAAATTTCTTTACAACTGAAGTTGTATGTGAGCCTGATGTTGAGGCTGTTGCGATTCAAATCCTGCATAAACGATTTAAGTTGTTCCACCGAACCGTGCCAAATAAACAAAATATCGTCTATATACCGATACCACCCCAGAATCCGCGAGGAGGCGCACGCACCCCCCTGAAATATGCTCCTCTCCCAGTAACCCAGGAAGAGGTTAGCATAGGAGGGCGCGCACGCCGCCCCCATAGCCGTACCACGGCTCTGGAGGTAGTATCGGTCTTTAAAAGTAAAAAAATTGTGAGTCAGGATAAATCGCAAGAGCCTCAACACCAGGCCACCAACTTCCGTATCAATGCTGCTGGCTCCGAGGAAAAAATTGGCTGCCTCTAAGCCATCGTCATGGCGGATGGAGGTGTAAAGTGTCTCTACATCCGCCGTTACTAACAGCATATCAGATTCAAGCGTCATCCCATCCAGCCTCCTCAGGACGTCCGTAGTGTCCCTGACATAGGAGGGAAGAGTCTCAACTTGTGACCTAAGATAATGATCAACAAATTTACATATAGGGTCAGGGACACTACGGACGTCCTGAGGAGGCTGGATGGGATGACGCTTGAATCTGATATGCTGTTAGTAACGGCGGATGTAGAGACACTTTACACCTCCATCCGCCATGACGATGGCTTAGAGGCAGCCAATTTTTTCCTCGGAGCCAGCAGCATTGATACGGAAGTTGGTGGCCTGGTGTTGAGGCTCTTGCGATTTATCCTGACTCACAATTTTTTTACTTTTAAAGACCGATACTACCTCCAGAGCCGTGGTACGGCTATGGGGGCGGCGTGCGCGCCCTCCTATGCTAACCTCTTCCTGGGTTACTGGGAGAGGAGCATATTTCAGGGGGGTGCGTGCGCCTCCTCGCGGATTCTGGGGTGGTATCGGTATATAGACGATATTTTGTTTATTTGGCACGGTTCGGTGGAACAACTTAAATCGTTTATGCAGGATTTGAATCGCAACAGCCTCAACATCAGGCTCACATACAACTTCAGTTGTAAAGAAATTTCTTTCCTAGATATACAGCTGCTGGTCCGAGAGGATGGCGATATACATACAGATGTCTTTAGAAAAGAAACCTCGGTCAATGCGCTCCTCCATGCCTCCTCATCCCATCTGAACTCCACGATTGGAGCTATACCAATAGGACAGTTTCTTAGGATGAAGAGAATCTGCTCTACTGAGGAGGCGTTTGACAGACAAGCTGTGGACCTTGGGGAGAGATTCCGCGCGCGCGGTTACAGTAATAGGAGCATTAAACGTGGCTTCAACCGTGCTAAAAATCAGAGGAGATGTGAACTTTTGTCCCAATCACATAAAAAAGAGAGAGAAGAGGGGAAAATCCGCTATATCTCTACATATAACCACCAGTGGGGTCTGATGAGAAAAATTTTGAGCAGACATTGGCCTATTTTAAGAACTGAACCCACACTCACGAAACATCTTTCAGAAGAACCATTGATGACAGCGAGAAGGGGTAAGAACTTAAGAGATATGCTGGTTAGAAGCCACTATACAACTAAAGTTCCGGCTATTTTTGGGGCCGGTAAACAAAGATGGGGTTTTTTTCCTTGTGGCGACTGTCTGGCATGTCGCAATCACATTAGGGCAACATCGTTCACCTCGGCCGATGGCCGGAGAGAGTTTAAAATCACAGACTATATTAGCTGTAGTACCACATTTGTTGTGTATCTGGCCAAATGCTCATGTGACCTGTCCTATGTGGGGCTTACCTCACGTGAACTTAGGGTCAGGACACGTGAGCATATAAGAGACATTATAGGGGCAGGAAAGGTGGATGATGTTGCCACATTAAAGACTATACCCCGTCATTTTCGACTCCATCATGGATGTAATCCAAAAGAACTTAAAATTTTCGGCATCGACCATGTGAGAAGTGGGATCAGAGGGGGAGATCTTAAGCGGACATTAGCACAATTGGAATGCCGCTGGATAACAACATTGGGCACCATGTCCCCATCGGGCCTCAATGAACAACTAAGTTTTGCTCCATTTCTGTAGAAGTATCTGGGTCAGACTGGAGTTTCTCTGAATTTTCTGGATTTTAATTGTGTGTGTTTCTTATTTTTTTTTTATTTATTTTTCTTAGTGGTGTTATTGTGTCGTTATATCTCGTCGTCTACATTATTCTGGAGTGGTCATGGATTTCAGGAAGTCATATGGGATCCCCCTGTCTTCATGCAAGATTTGAAGATATCCAGGCTTTCGTGGCTTTGCTCACATGTTTATTATTTTTCACATCATGTGTATTTATGGCATGTTTTTGATGCCTTAATATTTATATGTTTTCTTTGTGATGTATTTTGGACACTTTGTATTTGTAGATATTTTCCTGTTCCATCTCTTACGGGACAGTTGTTTATGTCACTATTGTATATATTTTTAAATATATGTAACATAATGTTTATGTACCCAAATTATATAGCCCTTTTAGGCAGAATCACTAATATATATTTGCCCTTTATAGTGGACAGTATTAGCTTTGCACATAATCACTTTAATTGTAATTTGTTACATAAAGGGCCTATGTGTCCGTAAACTTATCGTTAGTTAAGTATTTTTATTTCTCTCGTATTATGTCAGCTTTGGATTACTATTTACCTTCTTCAATGTGGCGATGGTGACGCGTGTGCATAGGCGGTATGACAGGACGTAGCTTGTATCTCACTTATAATAACTCCTCCCCTCCCATGTTGGCTTTGCCCCTTTCCCCCTTATCCCTTCCCTCCCCCTGTTTTCGAGATATGACAGGGTGAGCTAATTTGATACACTAGTATGTTTATTATGGGTATAGACCCCTAGGCGCTATGATAGTAATTCAGCTATATGCAATTTAGACCTTTATATGCTAATATTATAGCGCCTTATCTGAGGGCGTTTTTGCCCTTCTCCAAAATGGTGGTCGCGGTGAGAGCGCATGCGTGGTATGGCAGGGATCGTGAGTCATCCTCTCCTGCCCTCAGGATGTGACGCGGCGGGCTAGAGACGTTATGAGGGATTTCCCTCTGCCCGTCGCGCCACAGGAAGAGCAGGGGATGATGTGTTACAGCCGGAACTGTGTATTGCTGCGCATGCGCCGCCAATTATGCCGATCATTGCTGACAGGTGCTCCCTGCATTTAAATGACCGCTCCAAACACACATACTCTCACAGCCCCCCGAGGAAGCCCAACGCGAAACGCGCGTCGGGGCTGCTGGCGACACGCACTGGCACATGAATGTGGGTAAGATAAACGGTGTATCCTCCACTTTCGCCATGATTTAACTCTAGATGTGACAGGCAATATGTGTATTTTGGTAGTCAGATACGGTTCAGGATATATATAATACCATATTACATGAGATTTGTAGTACCGTATTGAGATACGTTTGATTACCTTCCATCTGAGGTCATTAGTTTATTTTGCCCCATGTGTTACCACAGTGCTTGTGTCTTCTGTATTTGCACTAGTTTCTGGACCTTGTTTAATCAGTCTGTATGTTACATATTTTTCTAATAAAGATTGTTATATGTTTTTCTTATACCTGTGTATGGGATTTTTACTCCTTGTCTCTTGTAGGATTAAAAGGCAGGGAATGTCTGTGGGTATAAAGATATCCGTAGCAGGCAGGCATTGTATGTGGCGTACTTCATTGCATACAAAAAGAAGGGTCCATTCCATTACTGTCTGCTGCTACCTGTTATATATATTGACCGTATATACATAGCCCCAGTTATCAGTGGCCAGGAATTTATTTTTTTTTTTGCATCTTAATCCTGATTATTTTATTCCAAAGCAATCCAGATCCCCTCCCCTTTTTTTTTTTTTTTCTCCATTTGCATGTTGACACTGCAGAATACAAGCAGATCCTTTTCATAGTACATGGTGAAAATCCAGCTATTTTATACAGGGTTGCCTGTCCCAGCATCTGAGTGCGCAGAAAATTCTGCCATTTTTGTGGTACTGTAAAATTTTTTGGAGTGTCTGATATAATTTCTTGACACCATTTTGCTGCCAAAAAAATATTTAGCTACAGGGCAGACATTTTACACTGGGTTTTTTTCCACCACACGGATCGCATATCATGGCTCTCAAAATTGTGCCATTTCAGGCCTCCATAGAATTTTTTTTGTTGTCTTAGGCTACTCATTGACTCAATTTAGCTGGGAAAAAAATATATAAAGGCCAGCTATTTGAAAGTGGGCTATCTCTGTCAGATGCCTCATCTCTCTGCGGGCTACAAATTGCGGCATTTCAGGCCTCTATTGAACTGTTTTGGCTGTCTGTTACCCTAGTTCTATACACTATTTTGCATTAAAAAAAAATACAGGCCACATATTGAACAGTGTGGTATCTCCGTCAGACATCTGATGTGAAAAATATTGTAGTACATTTAAAATGGGCAAGGCGCGTGGCAAGGGACAGGGAAGTGGACGTGATGGTGATGATGCATGCCAATGCAGTAGGAAATTGTGACCTTCCTGTCACAATTAATAGGGGACCGCAGAACACCACTATTGAACCCAGAGAAGTGTCAAAAGGTTGTTGGTTGGATAGCAGATAATGCTTCCAGTCACTTTGCCACCACCACCCTGTCTTCCACTCGGTCAAGTCTGAGTAATTGGGAGTCTGGACTGCATATTCCTCACCCTGATATGTCACCCTGTTCTGTGATTTGAGCTGTTTTCCAGGAAAACATTTTTTTTTTGCAGTTTATACCATGATTCACCATGCCATATCTCACCGTATTATTTAGTGGCAGTGAAATTCAACTGTCTGTATAGCTTATGCAGATAAAAAAAAATCTGTTGCTAAACATGATTCAGCCCGCCATATTCCATGGTGTAATTTTGTGGCAGTAAAATGAAGCTGTCTGCACAGCTCATGCAGACAGCAGGCTAGATCTGACTTTGAAATAGCTTTGAGCATAAACAGTTGTGCTCAAAAATTTACATACCCCTTTTTTGCTTTTTTGGCTCTTTTTCAGAGAATATGATTGATAACACCAAAACTTTTTCTCCACTCATGGTTAGTGGTTGGGTGAAGCCATTTATTGTCTAGCTACTGTGTTTTCTCTTTTTAAATCATAATGACAACCAAAAACATCCAAATGACCCTGATCAAAAGTTCATGTCTTGCCCCTTTTAACATCAATGACAGCTTGAAGTCTTTTGTGGTAGTTGTGGATGAGGTTCTTTAGTTTCTCAGATGGTAAAGCTGCCCACTCTTCTTGGCAAAAAGCCTCCATTCCTGTAAATTCCTGGGCTGTCTAGCATGAACTGCGTGCTTGAGATCTCTCCAGAGTGGCTCAAAGATTTTGAGGTCAGGAGACTGAGATGTCCACTACAGAACCTTCACTTAGTTCTGTTGTTGCTCACATATCCCCAAAACATCAGCGATCCACCTCTGTGCTTTATAGTAGGAATGGTATGACTTTCATCATAGACCTTGTTGTCCTCCCTCCAAAAATAACGTTTGTTTGTGGCCAAAAAGTTCAATTTTGGTCTCATCACTCCAAATTACCTTGTTCCAGAAGTTTTGAGGCTTCTTTATGTGCTGTTTTGCATATTGTAGGAGATACTTTGTGGCATTTGCGCAGTAATGGCTTTCTTCTGGCGAGTCGACCATGCAGCCCATTTTTCTTCAAGTGCCTCCTTATTGTGCATCTTGAAACGGCCACACTGCTAGTTCTCAGAGAGTCCAGTATTTCAGCTGATGTTATTTGTGGGTTTTTCTTTGCATCCCAAACAATTTTCCTGGCAGTTGTGGGCAAAATCTTTGTTGGTCTACCTGACCATGGTTTGTTTTTACAGAGCCCCTGATTTTCCATTTGTTAATCAGTTTGAGTGCTGCTGATTGGCATGATCAATTCCTTGGATATCTTTTTGTATCATTTTCCTGTTTTATACAATTCAACTACCTTTTCCAGTAGATCCGTTGACAATTCTTTTGCTTTCCCCATGACTCACAATCCCGAAGAGTCAGTGGCTGGATGAAAGATGCTACAGTCTGTCTGTATGCCAGAAACTCACTCAGCTTT
The DNA here is from genome assembly GCF_032444005.1 of Ranitomeya imitator. NCBI lineage: Eukaryota > Metazoa > Chordata > Amphibia > Anura > Dendrobatidae > Ranitomeya > Ranitomeya imitator. Next base: position 378,544,857 of record NC_091283.1, read on the forward strand.
TATGCACACATACATTGGCTGCAAGCAAACAGGTCTCAGGTGAGGATGTTACCTTCAGTAGCCATTCAAACTCATTTGTGTCATCTTTTATGCATGTTATCAGGCCAAAATCACCAGGGTATATGAACTTTTGATCAGGGTGATTTAAAATGTTTTAGCTTGACATTATGATTTAAAAAGAGAAAACCAAGTAGTTAGACAATAAATTGCTTAATCCAACCACTAATCATGAGTGGAGAAAAAGGTTTGGTGTTGTCGTTCATATTCTCTGAATAAAGGCCAAGAAAGCAAAAATTCTGTCGGGGTATGTAAGCTTTCGAACACAACTGTACATTCAATTGTATACAGGCCCCACAGTTAAAAAAAACATTTTCTTCTGTTAGTAACATTATCCAGCTGGCTAGATGTCCTTTTAAATGTTTGGGTGCTGATATTATTCTCCATACAGGAGTACACATTAACCCCTTAGTGACAGAGCCAATTTGGTACTTAATGACCGAGCCAATTTTTGCAATTCTGACCACTGTCACTTTATGAGGTTATAACTCTGGAACGCTTCAACGGATCCCGCTGATTCTGAGATTGTTTTTTCGTGACATATTGTACTTCATGTTAGTGGTAACATTTCTTTGATATTACTTGCAATTATTTATGAAAAAAACGGAAATATGGCGAAAATTTTGTAAAATTTTGCAATTTTCAAACTTTGTATTTTTATGCCCTTAAATCAGAGAGATATGTCACGAAAAATAGTTAATAAATAACATTTCCCACATGTCTACTTTACATCAGCACAATTTTGGAAACAAAATTTTTTTTTGTTAGGGAGTTATAAGGGTTAAAAGTTGACCAGCAATTTCTCATTTTTACAACACCATTTTTTTTTAGGGACCACATTACATTTGAAGTCATTTTGAGGGGTCTATATGATAGAAAATAATGAAGTGTGACACCATTCTAAAAACTACACCCCTCAAGGTTCTCAAAACCACATTCAAGAAGTTTATTAACCCTTTACATGCTTCACAGGAACTGAAACAATGTGGAAGGAAAAATGAACATTTAACTTTTTTTGCAAACATCTTAATTCAGAACCATTTTTTTTATTTTCACAAGTGTAAAAACAGAAATGTAACCATAAATTTTGTTATGCAATTTCTCCTGAATACGTCAATACCCCATTATGTGGAGGTAAACCACTTTTTGGGCGCACCGCAGAACTTAGAAGTGAAGGAGTGCCGTTTTACTTTTTCAATGTAGAATTGGCTGGAATTGAGATCGGACGCCATGTTGCGTTTAGAGAGCCCCTGATGTGCCTAAACAGTGGAAACTCCCCACAAGTGACCCCATTTTGGAAACTAGACCCCTTAAGGAACTTATCTAGATGTGTGGTGAGAACTTTGAATGCCCAAGTGCTTCACAGAAGTTTAGAATGCAGAGTCGTGAAAATAAAAAATATTTTTTTTTTCACAAAAAAGATATTGTAGCCCCCAAGTTTTTATTTTCACAAGGGTAACAAGAGAAATTGGACCCCAGAAGTTGTTGTCCAATTTATTCCGAGTATGCTGATGCCCCATATGTGGGGGTAACCCACTGTTTGGGCGCACGGCAGAGCTCAGAAGGGACACCCCTAATCCTAATCTCAACCCTAACCTCAAACCTAACCCTAATCCCAATACACCCCTAATCACAACCCTAACCTTAACCCTAATCCCAAACCTAACCCTAATCCCAAGCGTAACCCTAATGCCAACCCTAACCCTAATACCAACCCTAATCCAAACCCTAACCCTAATCCCAACTCTAACCCTAACTTTAGCCCCAACCCTAACCCTAGCCCTAAGTCTACTTTCACACTTGCATCGTTTGGCATCCGTCGCAATCCGTCGTTTTGGACAAGAAACGGATCCTCCAAATGTGTCTGCAGGATGCGTTTTTTGCCCATAGACTTGTATTGCCGACGGATCGTGACGGATGGCCACACGTCGCGTCCGTCGTGCACTGGATCAGTGTTTTGGCGGACCGTCAGCACAAAAAAACGTTCAATGTAACGTTTTTTTGTACGTCGCATCCGCCGTAACTCCGCCCCCTCCTCCCCAGGACATAGATTGGGCAGCGGATGCGTTGAAAAACTACATCCGCTGCCCACGTTGTGCACAATTTTCACAACGTGCGTCAGTATGTCGGGCCGATGCATTGCGACGGCCCCGTACCGACGTAAGTGTGAAAGAAGCCTAACCCTAAATTTAGCGCCAACCCTAACTCTAAATTTAGCCCCAACCCTAACCCTAAATTTAGCCCCAACCCTAACCCTAAATTTAGTCCTAACCCTAACCCTAATCCTACCCCTAGCCCTACCGCTAGCCCTACCCCTAGCCCTACCCCTAGCCCTACCCCTAACCCTACCCCTAACCCTACCCCTACCCCTAACCCCAGCCCTAGCCCTACCCCTACCCCTAACCCTACCCCTAACCCCAGCCCTACCCCTAACCCTACCCCTAACCCCAGCCCTACCCCTAACCCTACCCCTAACCCTACCCCTACCCCTAACCCCAGCCCTAACCCCAGCCCTACCCCTAGCCCTACCCCTAGCCCTACCCCTAGCCCTACCCCTAGCCCTACCCCTAGCCCTACCCCTAGCCCTACCCCTACCCCTAGCCCTACCCCTACCCCTAGCCCCAGCCCTAACCCCAGCCCTACCCCTAGCCCTACCCCTAACCCTAGCCCTAACCCTAACCCTACCCCTAATTTTAGCCCCAACTGCTCTTCTCCTGCCGGCCGGCAGATGGAGACAGATGGCGGGCGCACTGCACATGCGCCCGCCATTTTCTTTTCCCCAGAAGACGCCGGCGGCCAGGAGGAGCAGCAGGAGGACCCAGGGACACAGGTGAGTATAGCAGGGTCCCCGAATCCCCCTATTTCTCTGTCCTCTGATGTGCGATCACATCAGAGGACAGAGAATTACACTTAGCTATTTTTTTTTTTTTTTTTGCGGTCGCCGGTAAACAGTTAATTACCGGCGATCGCAAAACAGGGGTCGCTAAAACCACCCCCGATCATGCTCTTTGGGGTCTCGGCTACCCCCGGCAGCCGAGACCCCAAAGATTCTCGCGGGGCAGGCTGGCGGGCGCACTGCGCAAGCGCCCGCCATTTTGAAAATGGCGGCGCCCACCGGGAGCCACGAGGAGCATCGGGGGAGATAGGTAAGTATTGGGGGGCTACCTGGGACCCCTTTTCTCTGTCCTCCGATGTGCGATCACATCGGAGGACAGAGAAATTAAAAAGAAATCGCGTTTTTTTTTTTGCGATCGCCGGTAAACGGTTAATTACCGGCGATCGCAAAAGCGGGGTGGGTAAAAAAAAACCCAAATCATGTTTTCTGGGGTCTCGGCTACCCCCGGCAGCCGAGACCCCGGAGAAAATCCGACTCTGGGGGGCGCTATTTACTTTTTCCACAGCGCCGTTAATTAACGGCGCTGTAGTTTAAGTACCCTTAGCGGCCGCCGTTAAAAGGCGTATCGGCGGTCGCTAAGGGGTTAAACATAAATTTGTTCTGTTATTACCGTGCTCCAAAAATTTGACCACACCTGAAGTTGTCATTCTTTTGTGCTCAGATTCTGCTGTTTCCAAGGCTCGTCTACTGTAACAAATCTAATTTTTTCTGTTACTACCATGCTACATTAAGGCGGCTATGTGCACACGTTGCGGATTTGCCTGCGGATCCGCAGTATTTTATATGCTTCGGATCTGCAGCATTTTCCACAGCATATCAATTCTTTGTGCGGATCTGCAGCGTTTCTACACCCATTGACTTGAATTGAGTCAGGCACATCCGAAGCAAAACTGCAGATGTAAAAAAGATCTGCGGTTTATCTGCGGATGAAATGCTGCAGATCGGGAGGAGGGAGTGTGTGGGCAGAGCTATGTGCATGTCTATGTATGCGGGCAGGGTCTGCGTGTGTGTTGGCCTGTGTCTGCGGGGTCAGTGGGGCTGTCTGTGGCTGTCTGCTTGGCTGTCCGGGGTCTGCCGTGGCTGTCCGGTGGTATGCCATGGCTGTCTACGGGCTGTCCGGGGTCTGTCCAGGGGGTCTGTGTGTGTGTGCAAGCATCGCCCGATGGGACTACAAGTCCCATCTGGCTAAGCCTGCTACAGTGACAGTGATTGACACATTAGCCAATGATGGGACAGTAGTAGTCCCATCATCCGCCTAATGTGTTGAATGTATAAAAAAAACATATACAGTACAGACAGTACATACAACATAGAGTACATTCTCAGCAATCACCTTGATCCTGAAGCTCTTGCTCACCTGAAAAAAAATTTTTTAAATACTAAACCAACAATATACTTCTTGTGTCCGCAGTAATCCGATTGTCCCACGATGATCTCCCGTGGAGAGCTGCCACATCAGCTGATGCGACCGCTCTCCAGAGGCTCTGGAATACAATGACGGAAGGTATCCTTCTGCACTGTATCCCTCCACTGTAAGTAGAGTATAGTTCATACTGTCACTTGTGGCACTGCTGCTTGGGAAAATTCCCACACAGCATTGCCATAAAGTAAAAGCAGTGAGCTCTTCAGTGATGCACTGCAGGAGCCATTGTCTCCTGTCAGTGTGTCACTGGAGGCCTATAATAGAGCAGTGACATCACCTGATGTCACTGTTCTATAGGGGAGATCGTCGTGGGACACTCATTATTAATTGGACTGCGTCAGACAGGGAGTATACGGTTGATTTATTGTTGTTTTTTTTTTTTTTTTGCTGGTCTGTCCTCCATCATTACACCTCATATTTATTGACTGGCTCTGCATTGTGTGCCTCCTGATGAACCGTATGGACGGGGAAACGCGTCGAGGCTGGAAGTTAAGTTTGGGCTAAACCCCAACTGTGTCTATTTATTCTTTCATCTGTTCTTTGTAGCCAGGAATTGTATAGCCATTTGCTCTTTTGCACTCAATGTGGCGAATTTATGATGTATAAACTGTGTTGAAAGGATAGTCATATGGCCCCTTGGTTTTGGCGTGCAGGTTTTGATTAGCTGTGAAGGGTCCGTGAGGTTAATCTATGTTATATGGGTCCCATAAAAGCTACCTAGTACGCATTATCTATATATAAGGGTGTCAACTGGCACATAACCTATGTCTTTTTAATAAGAAGTACTATCCCTTCATCTCTTTTATTTTGCTTGTTGTTTTCCCACCTATAGTACATCAGGGAATTATTAGGGCTATATTGGGACAGCCGCCGAGGAGTGGGGGCACCAGAAAATCGCTTCTCTTAGGGTGCCAACCCCCGCTGAAAGGAAGGATTAGCAGGCAAGTCTAGGGCTTTTGTAGGTTACGCTAGACCATATATTGTGTGATTTGCACTGGGAGGGTATTTTTAATACTTTTTTTCATTAAAGATATTTTTAAAAGCGATTACATGATGTACACTTTGATTTTTCTTCCCTGGTACTATATTTTTCTGCTCACATCGTTCACCCCCATTCTGTCATGTGCTGCTCCCATCCTGGTGGTACTGTTCAAGGGCCTGGTACCACCAGTGGGTGCCATATTGGAATACCCATCACTTGGTTATTCCAATATGGCAGTCGGCGTACTTCCGGTGTGGCGCGGTGGATTGTTGGATTCGAGGACGTCCAGATGGAAGCGGATGACAGATAATTTAAGGTAATTAAATAAATAGATTATAGGTAAGATGCTCTGCAGGGCAGGAGAATAATATAGAATTATAGGCAAGATGCTCTGCAGGACACGGGGATAGTATACAGGTATGGGTACAGCCACACTAGCGCCATTTTCAAGGGTGGCAACCAAGCATAAACACCGTCCAGATCGAGGAAATGCAGTCTGACTGCAACAGCCAATCATAGAGGCTCTGTGTGTGAGCTTCTGTGATTGGCTGTTTGCCGGTCAATGCAGTGAATATGGGCGGGAGACTGGAAAGCCTGATCTAAATTTTACACCATTTATCTATCTATATGTCTATTCTATTCAATCTGTCTGTCTTCTCTTTTTGATCGTTATACAGCACTAGATGGAGGCCCGATGCTATCGCATCCGGAGGGCGGTAATGTCACAATGGGGGCAGGCTTTGCAGCATTGAGAATCTCTTACCCAATGTGATCACCCACCTATCCACTCTCTTCCCATGTGCTGACTTCTCTCGTCTGTGCTCTCTTCTTTGACTTGTCTACTCCATGTGCTATCCCTCTTGTCTGCTGTCTCTTCCTGAGCTGTGTTCTCCCCTTATGTGTTGTCATGTTAGAGCTGTCTCCCCCCTGTGTTCTGTCTCTCTCACCCCTGTGCGCTTTCTCTCTCCCCATCTGCTGTCTTCTCCTCTCATGTCATCTCTTCTTTGACCTGTGTACCCCATGTGCTCTCCCCCTTGTGTGCTCTCTCGCCACCATTTTACCTGACAAAATGAGTCCACTGTGATCCCCTGCTGTAATGTCAGTATTGTCTTTTGCTTCCTCCCCTGCCCAGGAGATGTGGTATGCTCCGTACACGATCAGACACAGACAATTTTAATATGAACTTTCATTCGTGGGAAAACCCCTTAAATGTGACTGGCTTCCTCTGCCAGTAGACATGTCGCGCATGTTTTGTTTTGAGAATTAAATGGCACTTTGAAGAGCGGTTTCAACAAAGGTCTCTAGGCGCAGTTTACTTCTCCAGGTTCTACAGGTTTGGTTCACTCATCCCTAGTCCCAGAGTACATATTCTGTTCTTACAAGTTATTATTCCACTCAGTGTGGTGTGTCTGGCCCTAGAGACCCTTATACAAAACCATTCTGTGGAGCGCCCCCAGACACGGGGCCACAGGTTTCTCGGTACCGGTCCTCTGTCTCAGTTCTGGGGTTGTCACGGTGGCGGGACCCGGTCCGTGACCCTGCTAAGGGGCATCCAATGAAAGGGTTGATGATGGTTTGTCAAGGGTTCGTGACGCTACCTGTGGTGTTCGGTCAGGGTGACCGACGCTGCTTGGGGTCCACTGGGGTGATGGAATGGCAGCTAGATGGTATACCTTCCCACAGGCGAAGTGTGTCCCCAGGGCTTCCCGATAATGTAGATGGCGATGGTGTGAGGTGCAGTCAATAACGAGGACACAAGGTTGCAGTCTCTTTACCTCTTTACTGAAGGCTTCAGGATCTTCAATCCAGAGCACGTTTAACAGGGCTGTCTGAGACCGGCTGGTCCGAAGACACATCCAGAGTTCCCTTTAGCGGTGGAAATCGTGGCCTAACACTAGCGCCTGTGTGTTGTAGTGCTTCCCTGCTGAGCATTCGGGATAGTCCTCACAACTTCTGTTCTCGTTCGTTCCAGTTCTTTCTAGTTCTTTCTCGTTCTTTCTATTCTCCGTCCCCCAGGTTTATGGCTAGGACGCACCCGTTTGACGGGAAGGCTTGGAGCTCTTCCGGGACCCTAGAGATGCCTCTCTCCACGCGTTTCCCCCTATGTCTGCTTAGGTGATGTAAGGTAGACAGCCAACCTATAATTAACTGTCCTGCGGTATTTGAAGTAAGGCATAAAGTCAGTTACTTTCTCGGTGTTCCGGGCACCGGCTACGCGCCTCAGTAGGATGTTGCAGTTCTCCAGGCGCGACTCCTACTTGTTCTCCTTTGTGCTTTGATCTCGTTTTTCACTGTCCACAATATCCTTTGCTTCGTGTCCTTTCTTTGGATGCCGCCACAGATAGCGCAGGCGCGGCTTAGTAACGTTCTATCCTTGTCGCTAGGTGCCTGCCAGGTTCCCACGCCTGACAGGGACCCCCCTGAATCTTCCCCCCCGCAACACCCCTTGCCACGGGATGTTGCCTGAACAAAACCCAGTCAGCTTCTGACTAACTTCTTATCCAACCCCTAGTTTTACCAGTGTGAGGAGTGGCCTAATAAATAAAACCTTTTGCTCCCCCTAGTGGCCGGAGTGTGAAGTGTACTGTGTGCTGGTGATACCCGGTCAGAAGAACTCCTTTAGTGCCATCAGATATACCATCACTCCCCTTAGTGGCAGAGCGTCATACTGCAACGACCAGGTCTCTGGGGCGCTGCACATTTTCTTTCATCCTGTGCCTGCCTGCACCTGCAGTATATGTGTATGATACATAACTACGTCGGATCTGTTCACTTTTACTCTTCGTAGTCATAAGTAGATGACACTTCCGGCTCCTCTGTTGGTGAGTGACATCACTATAGAGACACATGGGTCAGTGGGTGCTTTTGTCTGCTGGCTTGGCTGTCTTTTGAGAATCCGCAAGAACCAGGGCTCATCCCACTTAACGCCCGCACTCCACGTGGGTTGAACACCATTCAGACAACAAAGGGGGAGGGGAACACACATTGGTAAGACTATTGGTTCACCAATAGAAAAAAAGAGATGTGTAACTACTGTGGTCGCAGGGATCAAGTCCATGGCCAGGCAAGGGGGTACAGGTGCCTGTGTTGTGAATTCTGTGGCTGAATTCACTCCTGTGGTCACAAGTGGTACTGCAGCTTCTGAGCTTCCTCCCTCAGGTGTTCTGGTGAGCTCGTTAACTGCTTCATTACTTAACTCCGCCTGATGCTGCTATCCTTGCTCCTTGTCAATGTTTCAGTGTTGGATCTGAGCTTCTCCTGATTGTTCCTGTGACCTGCTGCTCTGTATAGCTAAGTGCTTTTTGCTTTTTTGTTGCTTTTTTTCTGTCCAGCTTGTCTTTTGTTTTGCTGGAAGCTCTGAGACGCAAAGGGTGTACCGCCGTGCCGTTAGTTCGGCACGGTGGGTTTTTTTTGCCCCCTTTGCGTGGTTTTGCTTTAGGGTTTTTTGTAGACTGCAAAGTTCGCTTTACTGTCCTCGCTCTGTCCTAGAATATCGGGCCCCACTTTGCTGAATCTATTTCATCCCTACGTTTTGTCTTTTCATCTTACTCACAGTCATTATATGTGGGGGGCTGCCTTTTCCTTTGGGGAATTTCTCTGGGGCAAGTCAGGCCTATTTTTCTATCTTCAGGCTAGCTAGTTTCTTAGGCTGTGCCGAGTTGCCTAGGTAGTTGTTAGGCGCAATCCACAGCCGCTTTTAGTTGTGTTTAGGATAGGATCAGGTGTGCAGTCTACAGAGTTTCCACGTCTCAGAGCTCGTTCTTGTATTTTTGGGTATTTGTCAGATCACTGTGTGCGCTCTGATCGCTAGCACACTGTGTTTCTGGATTGCCTTCATAACACCTGTCATTAGCAAACATAACAGTACAAGGAGCCTAACTAATGATTCTCAATAGAGGGAAAGAAAAAGTTCTGACATCATTTTTTTTTTTTCTCAGCTCTGTGTTCACTTTTTTTTTTTCCCCTAGACATTTGGGTGATTCTGGACACAGGTGTGGACATGGATATTCAGGGTCTGTGCTCTTCAATGGATAATCTCGTTATAAATGTACAAAAAATTCAAGATACTATTGATCAGAAATCTATGTTAGAACCAAGAATTCCTATTCCTGATTTGTTTTTTGGAGATAGAACTAAGTTTCTAAGTTTCCAAAATAATTGTAAGCTATTTCTGGCCTTGAAACCTCATTCTTCTGGTAATCCTATTCAACAGGTTTTGATTATTATTTCTTTTTTGCGCGGCGACCCTCAAGACTGGGCATTTTCTCTTGCGCCAGGAGACCCTGCATTGAGTAGTGTCGATGCGTTTTTCCTGGCGCTCGGATTGCTGTACGATGAGCCTAATTCAGTGGATCAGGCTGAGAAAAATTTGCTGGCTTTGTGCCAGGGTCAGGATGATATAGAAGTATATTGTCACAAATTTAGGAAATGGTCAGTACTCACTCAGTGGAATGAATCTGCGCTGGCAGCTTTGTTCAGAAAGGGTCTCTCTGAGGCTCTTAAGGATGTCATGGTGGGATTTCCTATGCCTGCTGGTTTGAATGAGTCTTTGTCTTTGGCCATTCAGATCGGTCGACGCTTGCGCGAGCGTAAATCTGTGCACCATTTGGCGGTACTGCCTGAGGTTAAACCTGAGCCTATGCAGTGCGATAGGACTATGACTAGAGTTGAACGGCAGGAATACAGACGTCTGAATGGTCTGTGTTTCTACTGTGGTGATTCCACTCATGCTATTTCTGATTGTCCTAAGCGCACTAAGCGGTCCGCTAGATCTGCCGTCATTGGTACTGTACAGTCCAAATTCCTTCTGTCCATTACCTTGATATGCTCTTTGTCGTCGTTTTCTGTCATGGCGTTTGTGGATTCGGGCGCTGCCCTGAATCTGATGGATTTGGATTATGCTAAACGTTGTGGGTTTTTCTTGGAGCCTTTGCGGTGTCCTATTCCATTGAGAGGAATTGATGCTACACCTTTGGCCAAGAATAAACCTCAATACTGGGCCCAGCTGACCATGTGCATGGCTCCTGCACATCAGGAAGTTATTCGCTTTCTGGTGTTGCATAATCTGCATGATGTGGTCGTGTTGGGGTTGCCATGGCTACAAACCCATAATCCAGTATTGGATTGGAATTCCATGTCGGTATCCAGCTGGGGTTGTCAGGGGGTACATGGTGATGTTCCATTTTTGTCGATTTCGTCATCCACCCCTTCTGAGGTCCCAGAGTTCTTGTCTGATTATCAGGATGTATTTGAAGAGCCCAAGTCCGATGCTCTACCTCCGCATAGGGATTGTGATTGTGCTATCAATTTGATTCCTGGTAGTAAATTCCCTAAAGGTCGATTATTTAATTTATCCGTGCCCGAACACGCCGCTATGCGCAGTTATGTGAAGGAATCCCTGGAGAAGGGACATATTCGCCCATCGTCATCACCACTGGGAGCAGGGTTCTTCTTTGTAGCCAAGAAGGATGGTTCGCTGAGACCGTGTATTGATTACCGCCTTCTTAATAAGATCACTGTTAAATTTCAGTATCCCTTGCCATTGTTATCTGACTTGTTTGCTCGGATTAAGGGGGCTAGTTGGTTCACTAAGATAGATCTTCGTGGTGCATATAATCTGGTGAGAATCAGGCAAGGAGATGAATGGAAAACTGCATTCAATACGCCCGTGGGTCATTTTGAGTATCTAGTGATGCCGTTCGGACTTGCCAATGCTCCATCTGTGTTTCAGTCTTTTATGCATGACATCTTCCGTGAGTATCTGGATAAATTCCTGATTGTTTACTTGGATGACATTTTGATCTTCTCAGATGATTGGGAGTCTCATGTGAAGCAGGTCAGAATGGTTTTTCAGGTCCTGCGTGCTAACTCTTTGTTTGTGAAGGGATCAAAGTGTCTCTTCGGTGTGCAGAAAGTTTCATTTTTGGGGTTCATCTTTACCCCTTCTACTATCGAGATGGATCCAGTTAAGGTCCAAGCCATCCAGGATTGGATTCAGCCGACATCTCTGAAAAGTCTGCAAAAGTTCCTGGGCTTTGCTAATTTTTATCGTCGCTTCATCTGTAATTTTTCTAGCATTGCCAAACCATTGACCGATTTGACCAAGAAGGGTGCTGATCTGGTCAATTGGTCTTCTGCTGCTGTGGAAGCTTTTCAGGAGTTGAAGCGTCGTTTTTGTTCTGCCCCTGTGTTGTGTCAGCCAGATGTTTCTCTTCCGTTCCAGGTCGAGGTTGATGCTTCTGAGATTGGAGCAGGGGCGGTTTTGTCACAGAGAGGTTCTGATTGCTCAGTGATGAAACCATGTGCTTTCTTTTCCAGGAAGTTTTCGCCCGCTGAGCGTAATTATGATGTGGGCAATCGAGAGTTGCTGGCCATGAAGTGGGCATTCGAGGAGTGGCGTCATTGGCTTGAAGGAGCTAAGCATCGCGTGGTGGTATTGACTGATCATAAGAACTTGACTTATCTCGAGTCTGCCAAGCGCTTGAATCCTAGACAGGCCCGTTGGTCGTTATTTTTTGCCCGCTTCGACTTTGTGATTTCGTACCTTCCGGGCTCTAAAAATGTGAAGGCGGATGCTCTGTCTAGGAGTTTTGTGCCCGACTCTCCGGGTTTATCTGAGCCAGCGGGTATCCTCAAGGAAGGAGTCATTGTGTCTGCCATCTCCCCTGATTTGCGGCGGGTGCTGCAAAAATTTCAGGCGAATAAACCTGATCGTTGTCCAGCAGAGAAACCGTTCGTCCCTGATAGGTGGACTAATAAACTTATCTCTGAACTTCATTGTTCGGTGTTGGCTGGTCATCCTGGAATCTTTGGTACCAGAGAGTTAGTGGCTAGATCCTTCTGGTGGCCATCTCTGTCATGGGATGTACGTACTTTTGTGCAGTCCTGTGGGATTTGTGCTAGGGCTAAGCCCTGCTGTTCTCGTGCCAGTGGGTTGCTTTTGCCCTTGCCGGTCCCAAAGAGGCCTTGGACACATGTTTCGATGGATTTCATTTCTGACCTTCCCGTTTCTCAAAAGATGTCAGTCATTTGGGTGGTCTGTGATCGCTTTTCTAAAATGGTCCATCTGGTGCCCTTGGCTAAATTGCCTTCCTCCTCTGATTTGGTACCTTTGTTCTTTCAGCATGTGGTTCGGTTGCATGGCATTCCTGAGAATATTGTTTCTGACAGAGGTTCCCAGTTTGTTTCAAGGTTTTGGCGAGCCTTTTGTGGTAGGATGGGCATTGACCTATCCTTTTCCTCGGCTTTCCATCCTCAGACTAATGGCCAGACCGAACGAACCAATCAGACCTTGGAAACATATCTGAGATGTTTTGTTTCTGCAGACCAGGATGATTGGGTGTCCTTTTTGCCGTTGGCTGAGTTCGCCCTTAATAATCGGGCCAGCTCGGCTACCTTGGTTTCTCCATTTTTTTGCAATTCTGGGTTCCATCCTCTTTTCTCTTCAGGACAGGTTGAGTCTTCGGACTGTCCTGGTGTGGATTCTGTGGTGGATAGGTTGCAGCAGATCTGGACTCAGGTAGTGGACAATTTGATCTTGTCCCAGGAGAAAGCTCAACTTTTCGCTAATCGCAGACGCCGTGTGGGTCCCCGACTTCGTGTTGGGGATCTGGTTTGGTTATCTTCTCGTCATATTCCTATGAAGGTTTCCTCTCCTAAATTTAAACCTCGTTTTATTGGTCCGTATAGGATTTCTGAGGTTCTCAATCCTGTGTCTTTTCGTTTGACCCTCCCAGACTCCTTTTCCATACATAATGTATTCCATAGGTCGTTGTTGCGGAGATACGTGGCACCTATGGTTTCATCTGTTGAGCCTCCTGCCCCGGTTTTGGTGGAGGGGGAATTGGAGTATATTGTGGAGAAGATTTTGGATTCTCGTGTTTCTAGACGGAAACTCCAGTATCTGGTTAAATGGAAGGGTTATGCTCAGGAAGATAATTCCTGGGTTTTTGCCTCTGATGTTCATGCTTCCGATCTTGTTCGTGCCTTTCATGCGGCTCATCCTGGTCGGCCTGGGGGCTCTGGTGAGGGTTCGGTGACCCCTCCTCAAGGGGGGGGTACTGTTGTGAATTCTGTGGCTGAATTCACTCCTGTGGTCACAAGTGGTACTGCAGCTTCTGTGCTTCCTCCCTCAGGTGTTCTGGTGAGCTCGTTAACTGCTTCATTACTTAACTCCGCCTGATGCTGCTATCCTTGCTCCTTGTCAATGTTTCAGTGTTGGATCTGAGCTTCTCCTGATTGTTCCTGTGACCTGCTGCTCTGTATAGCTAAGTGCTTTTTGCTTTTTTGTTGCTTTTTTTTCTGTCCAGCTTGTCTTTTGTTTTGCTGGAAGCTCTGAGACGCAAAGGGTGTACCGCCGTGCCGTTAGTTCAGCACGGTGGGTTTTTTTTGCCCCCTTTGCGTGGTTTTGCTTTAGGGTTTTTTGTAGACTGTAAAGTTCGCTTTACTGTCCTCGCTCTGTCCTAGAATATCGGGCCCCACTTTGCTGAATCTATTTCATCCCTACGTTTTGTCTTTTCATCTTACTCACAGTCATTATATGTGGGGGGCTGCCTTTTCCTTTGGGGAATTTCTCTGGGGCAAGTCAGGCCTATTTTTCTATCTTCAGGCTAGCTAGTTTCTTAGGCTGTGCCGAGTTGCCTAGGTAGTTGTTAGGCGCAATCCACAGCCGCTTTTAGTTGTGTTTAGGATAGGATCAGGTGTGCAGTCTACAGAGTTTCCACGTCTCAGAGCTCGTTCTTGTATTTTTGGGTATTTGTCAGATCACTGTGTGCGCTCTGATCGCTAAGCACACTGTGTTTCTGGATTGCCTTCATAACACCTGTCATTAGCAAACATAACATGCCTGCTTCTGCTGTATCTGCGTCCTCACTGAAGATGCAGATCCAGATGAAATGCATCATGTTGCAGAGACCCGTTGGGTTCCTGCACTGCGATACATGCTGCCGGCGCAGTGGCTGTGAGCTGACATCAGAGGTGCAGGTGTCAGCTGCCGGGCTGTGGGGTGGCCACAAAAGACACTGGGCTACGTGGGAGTAGAGGAAAGGTGAGTAGAATGTTATTGTTTTTAATTATGCATTAGGGTCAGAATGAAGACACAGACACTAGGATTGGGGACCACGTAAACCGGGTGTCACGGGGCTACCGCGACAGAGAGGTTCCAGAGAACCGCAGCGTTCTGGGCCTCGTTCACACACAGTGAACAGAAGCTCTTCTCCTGTATTCTGACCTGGCTGCTTTGTGCCAGCAGTGCAGGAGTTAACCTTGTTGCTGAGTTGCTGTGAGCTGGGTCTCTCAGCTGAAGTGATTTCAGCTGAAGACGAGCAGGGTCGTCTTATTTTGCTTTAATTATTGTATTGTTAACGTTGTTACTTATGACTTTTGTGTTTGAAACTGTTAAACTGTAAAGCGCTGCGGAATATGTTGGCGCTATATAAATAAAGATTATTATTATTTTGTAATCTCCTCCTCTATATAGACCCAGCCTTGATTACAGCTATTGTCAGTGATCAGTTCTGCTGCCTGGCTTGGAGGTTGAAGGAGCGTAGTATTTGGAGCTTGGAGGTTTATTACAGAGATTGGTGTCTGCTGTTTTGGTTGCATGTTAAACCTGTTTTCCTTCCTAGTTTTTTCCTTCTCTTCCCTTCTATGTGTTACCTCTGTGGTTGTGTGAGCATTTGGTGAGTTTGAGACTTTTAGTTACCTTGTCTGTATATCCTGTTTGTTGTGTTTATACACTGGTGCAGTCCTCCATGGGGGGGAGAGGGGGCCACTGATAGGGCCTGCACAGGAGACAGGGATACGCTGGCAGCTCAGGCCTGCTAATCATCATAGGTACCCCTGAGACGTATCTCAAAGTCAGGGCCCCATTATAGTGGCAGGGACAGGTGTGGGTCCCAGTACGCCGTTCTGCCCGTTTATCGCTGTTAACGGCATGACACCAGGATAGGGACATATATACCAGAAAGGGGGCATAAATACCAGGATGGAGATTATGTGGATCATATATAACAGGATGGGGACCATATATACCAGAATTAGGACATAATTACCAGGATGCGGACATATTAATCAGGATGATGGGCATATATACCAGGATGGGGGACATTACTACATAATGAAGGGGGAGGGAGCAATTCATACGTCACCTTGCATCGTCACCTTGCACCTCAAATATCATAGATCTGAAACTTTGTGATGCTGCAATTGGCAATTTTCTGTGTGGGTAATTTTCCATGTGGGTAATTTTCCATGTGGGCAAATTTCCTTGTGGGCAAATTTCCTTGTGCCAACTTTCTGTGTGGGTAACTTTCCGTGTGGTCAATTTTCCTGTGGCGATTTTTCAGGGAACCGTTTTATATATAGATTAAGTATATAAAAATGGCGCCGGAAAGCGTTGGTGGCACAATCCTCATCTCCGGATGCGTAACTTACAAAATGGCACCTAAAGTGCGCTATATGCATGCACCAATTCCGAAGGAGGATTCATGTTCCGGCCGGAAGAGATCCCGCAGCAATACCGGATAGGTACCGTATAGACCCGAGTATAAGCCAAGACCCCTAATTTTGCCACAAAACTGGGAAAACGTATTGACTCGAATATAAGCCTAGGGTGGGAAATGCAGCAGCTACTGGTAAATTTCAAAAACAAAAATAGATACCAATAAAAGTAAAATTGAGACATCAGTAGGTTAAATGTTTTTGAGTATCCATATTGAATAAGGAGCCCCTTATAATGATCCATAAAGTTTATGATGGCCCCATAAGATGCTCAATACAAAATGCGCCCCATGTAATGCTCCATATAGTTCATGATGTGCCCCATAAGATGCTCCATACAAAATACGCTCCATATAATGCTCCATAAAGTTCATGATGGGCCCCATAGGATGCTCCATACAAAAATATGCCTCATATAATGCTGCACAAAGGTTAATAATGGCCCCATAAGATACTCCATATTAAAATACGATCCATATAATGCTGCACAAAGGTTAATGATGGCCCCATAAGATGCTCGATAGAATAATATGCCCCGTATACTGCTCCATAAAGGTCGATGGCCCCATAACATGCTCCATAGCCTAATATGCCCCATATGCTGCTCCATAAAGGTTGATGGCTCTATAAGATGCTCCATAGGATAATATGCCCCGTATGCTGCTCCATAGAGGTTGATGGCCCCATAAGATGCTCCATGGCATAATATGCCCTGTATGCTGCTCCATAGAGGTTGATGGCCCTATAAGATGCTCCATAGCATAATATGCCCCGTATGCTGCTCCATAGAGGTTGATGGCCCTATAAGATGCTCCATAGCATAATATGCCCCGTATGCTGCTGCGGCTGCGATTAGAGAAAAAAATGACACTCGCCTCTCATCGCTGGGCGCCGAGTGTCGGGGACCCGAGCAGGAGGCGACAGCGGCGCGTTATGGGGGCCAGGTGCCGGTGTCACCATTGGCTCAGACCCCTGGCACTTGCAATATTCACCTGTCCCCATTCCACCGCTGCGCACCGCTGTGTCCCGCGGTGTCTTCCGGGTCTCTGGCTGTGACTGTTCAGGCAGAGGGCGCGCACTAAACACATCATCGCAGCCTCTGACCTGAATGTCATAGCCAGAGGATGCAGAAGACAGAGTGGCGGTGGGACGGGGACAGGTGAATATAGCATGGGTCACACTCCCCCGTCATACTCGCCTTCCTGGCATGTCCCTGCTTCTGTATCGTCCCGGGCCGGCAGCTTCTTCCAGTGCTGAGCGGACACACACACGCACGCACACGCGCACACACACACAGCTCTGGCAAAAACTAAGAGACCACCACATCAAAACCCTGTCATGAGCAGCCCAATCGCCAGACCTGAACCCCATTGAAAACCTCTGAAATGTAATCAAGAGGATGATAGATAGTCACAAGCCATCAAACAAAGAACAACTGGTCACTTAAATTTTTGCGCCAGAAGCAGTGTGAAAGCATGCCAAGATGCATGAAAGCTGTAATTAAAAATCATGGTTATTCCACAAAATATTGATATCTGAATTCTTCCTGAGCTAAAACATTAGTATTGTTGAATATAAATGATTATGCACTTTGCATTATTTGAGATCTGAAAGCACTGGGGGTTCTTTTTCAAATTTTGACCATTTTTCATTGTCGGAAAAAAAATACAAAATGCATTGCTTGGAAATTCGGAGACGCGTTGTCAGACGTTTATAGAATAAATGAACAAATATATATTACCGAATTACCGGTAAGCCTAATTCTATTTTCTCTAGTCACCTTCCACGACAGCCACTTCGGAGTAATACCAACAGCTAATTTCTCTAGGGAGGGATCATGGCCTGCAGAACTCGTCTGCCAAATGTTAAATCCCTATTGAAATTTAGCCGGTAATGTCTGGTGAACGTATGGATGGACGACCAGGTGGCGGCTCTGCATATCTGCTCTGATGAAGCATTCCCCCTCTCTGCCCATGATGTTGCCATCGCTCGGGTAAAGTGTGCTTTCAGAGATGCAGGTGGATCCAGTCCCTGTGATGAATAGACAAATAGACTGTTTGATCCAGTTTGCGATAGTGTTTTTTGCCGCCTTCTTTCCTTTGTTTCGTCCAGAGAACTGGATGAATACATTTTTATCAATTCGCCAGGCTTCAGTCTGTTGTAAGTAAGATAGGATCACCCTGCGAACATCCAAGGTGTGGAAAGTCTGTTCTTTAGGGTTGGAGGGGTTCGGGCAGAATGAAGGTAGTACAATGTCCTGATCTCTGTGGAAATTTGAGACCACTTTAGGCAAAAAGGACCGGTCTAGTTTTAGTATAATGCTATGAACATTAGATAAGGTTCCTGTATTGACAGGGCCTGTAACTCTCCAATACGTCTAGCCGTAGTGATTGCGACTAGAAAGACTGTTTTAAGAGTTAAGTTCTTTATGGTTATAGCATCCAGGGGTTCAAATGGATCCTGGATTAGACCGTTAAGCACTGAATTGAGGTCCCAGGAAGGCACCTTACTACGGAGTGTAGGATGAATTCTGGATGCTGCTGTCATAAATCGCTTGATCCAGTGGTGGTTGGCTAAATTTAAATCAAAAAAGGTACTAAGGGCCTGTAAGACTCATGCTGGTGTGGTAGTTGGAGGCAGGTATATCTCGCCCAGGTGTTTGTCCTATGTGAATTAGGCCACTCAGTATCTTCAGAGTGCTAATGGCTTAATGATTGCAGGAATAAAAGATGACCAGCTGGGGGTTTTCAGTGTCTGCCTGGGGCACACAGATTGCCTGCCTGTGTGAGACAAAACGTGAGTGAAGAGCTCTGCTCAAGATCTGTGTGATGTTAGCTGGGTGGGAGAAGCCCCCCCCAGTTGTTAAGATAACGTATTTGTTTTTTACTTAGTGCCGGACAGGCTAGGATTTATTTTTATGTTTTGTTTTGTTCATGTTGCTTTCACGTTAATAAATCTGACCTGAGGTCAGCCTGCTCAGAAACCTGCTGTACACTTCAGATTCAATGCACAAACCACGTGTCCTTTGACCCCAGCAAAGGCGATCCCAGAGTGTTTTGTCACAGGCCGATACTTGCACTTTGCGTGTGCTAGGGGTAAGGCCCATTTCCAAGCCCTTCTGTAAAAATTCTAAGATTCTCGCTACATTAGGATTGAAGGGGTCTGGAATTTCCGGGGAGCACCAGGACGTAAATTTTTTCCAGACGTTAGTATAGATGGTATTGGTTACCGCCTTCCTGCTTTTTTGGAGGGTCTGGATTACCTCATCCAAGAGTCCTTTGGCTTTTAAAATTGTGGCTTCAGTAGCCATGCTGCCAAGTTCAATCTGCTTAGGTCCGGATGTAGTAGGGGACCCTGGTGTAGGAGATCAAGTTTTTGAGGTAGAAGGTAGGGACCTTCCAGGGCCATGTCTAATAGGGCACCGTACCAACTCCTCCCGGGCCACAATGGGGTAATCAAGATTGTGGTAACTCGGTCTGTCCTGATCTTTTGTAGAGTTTTAACCAGCATGGGAATGGGTGGAAAGGCATATGCAAGGTTGAACCTCCACTGTTGTGAGAAGGCATCTATTCCCTACATCTTGTCTCTGTGATGAAGGGAGAAAAATGTTTCCACCTTCGCGTTTTGCCTGTTGGCAAATAGATCCACCTCTGGAGTACCCCATTTTGAGGTTAGGGACTGAAACACTGTTTGGTCTAGGGACCACTTTCCTGGATGAACGTCTTTCCTGCTGAGGAAATCTGCCTGAGTGTTTTCCAACCCCCTCAGATGTACCGCTGTGATCGATAGAAGGTTTTTCTCTGCCCAGAAAAATATTCTTGCAGCTACCTCTTTCAGAGAGGCATACTTCGTTCCCCCCTGGTGTTGTAGATAGGCTACCGTGGTTATATAAATATGAACGTGGTGATTTTTGATTAGTGTAGATGACGCCTTTAGGGCTTCATCCACAGCTTTTAGTTCTCTTAGTCGTGGAACTGCTGCTGATATTTGATGCCCATTGTCCCTGAAAGTGGAAACCCTCTACCACTGCACCCCAGCCTCTTTTGCTGGCATCTGAGCGGAGTGTTTTTAGGGGAAGGTGATCCCAGCTGACTCCTCTCTGGAGATTTTGCTAATCTAGCCACCATTTTAGAGCTGATTTTACAAGGCCAGGGAGAAGAATCCTTTGATTCAATGGAGTCTGTCGTCTCCTGGAATGTAGAAGCACGTACGTCTTGAGTGCTCGTGTGTGAGCTTGAGCCCAGGAAACTGCTTGGATACATGCAGTCAGGGATCCTAGTACAGACATTGACTCCCTGAGGGTCGGTGCACGCTGGCCTCTGAATTTGGTTACCTTGCGGACAAGGTTGATTTGATGACCTTTGGGTAGAAAAGATGTTCTTACATCCAAGTCCAGTAGCACCCCCAGAAATTTCCTTCTTGTGGAGGGATGGATCTCTGATTTTTCCAGATTTGGGATCCAACCCAGGGACTGTAATATTTCCAGGGTCTTTGATACGTCTGTTTCCAGATGGGGGGCAGATGGTGCCATAATAAGGAAGTCGTCCAAATATGGGATGATGCATATTCCTTGTTGACGGATGAAGATTATTGCTTCCGCCATAATTTTTGTGAAAACTCGTGGGGCCGATGAGATGCCGAAGGGGAGGACATTGAATTGGAAATGTTCGATCTGGTGCCCCTTGGAGACTGCGAATCTGAGGAATTTCCTGGTGCCCCTTGGAGACTGCGAATCTGAGGAATTTCCTGTGTTCTGGGTGGATTGGCACATGGTAATACGCATCCCTCAGATCCACAGTCGCCATCATCCAATTTTGACCGATGAGGGGGATTACTGATTTGATTGTCTCCATTTTGAATCTCCTGTACCGGACTGATTCGTTTAAGGGTTTCAAATTTATAATAATCCTGTTTTTCCCTGATGGCTTGGTTATCAGAAAGAGATGCGAATAATGACCACGTCCTTCTTCCAGTTTCGGTACCTGCGAGATCACATTTGATTGCAGTAGTTTTTGTAGATACTTTAACAAGGAGTTTTGGAGGTCTGGGGTTTGAAGGGAGGTTATCCTTAAGCATTGCGGGGGTGGTCTCTCGAATTCTATTTTTAGTCCCTCTTGTAAGGTACGAAGGACCCACTGATTTGTGGAGATGGTCTGCCACTTGGTGAAAAAGAGTGAGTCGACCCCCGACCGGAGCACCATCATTGATTATCTGGGGTTTGCTGGGCCTGAGGGGCCAGGATATTTTTGCCCCTGCCTCCCTTGGGATAACTCCATCTTCCCATTTTGCTTTTTTCTCTCTGTGAAGACTGATCACAGGAGGGGCAAAAAAAGCGTTTTTTAGGAATTTTCTGCTCAGGGAGAGATTTCTTTTTATCTGCTGCCTTATCCAGAATATAATCCAGAACGGGTCCAAATACATTATGACCATGGAAGGGTATGCTACATAATTTGGACTTGGAGACAAAATCGCCTCCCCAGGACTTTATCCAAAGTGCTCGCCTGGATGAGTTGGAGAGGATGGCAGCTTTCGCGGCTACTCGGACCGATTCAGCAGAAGTATCGGCTAGGAACCCCGTTGCTTTCTGTAGCAGGGGGAGGGAGTCTAAAATTTCCTCTCTTGGGGTGCCCTGTGTCAAGTGATCCTCAAGCTTGCATAACCAGACGAACAGAGATCTGGCCACGCAAGTGGAGGCTATATTAGACTTAAGTAAATTTGTGGAGGTGTCCCAGTACTTCTTTAATAAACTCTCTATCTTACAATACATTGGATCCTTGAGTTGAGAAGAGTCCTCACAGGGAAGGGCTGTTTTCTTAGTCACCCTGGACACCTGTACATCCACTTTTGGGGTCTCCCATAAGGAGATATCCCCGTCCAATGGAAACCGGTTCTTTAGTTCTGATGGAACAGTCAGACCTTTTTCAGGGAGGTCCCATTCATGTAGATTTTGTATATTCTTATGTACTGGAAACCCTTTTTGATAATTGGGTTTTAGACCTCAGAATTAAAATAGTATTTTTTGTTTTCTGGTTTAAGGGTGGGGGTAGAAGTGGAGCCTTCATTTTCCCAATCATCCTCCGAACCCGAGGACTGGATCTCTCCCGAGTCTGGGTTGGATTCTACTGGGGCTTTTTTCCTCTTTTTTTGGAGGGGGTGGCTGAGGCACCGACATCTTGTAAGAAGGTAGCCATAGAAGAATGGACCTCATCTTTAATGAGGGATCTGATGTTATCCAGCAGAGAGGGTTGTTCAGCGTGTAGGACCTCATCCGTACGGGACTGGCAGAGCCTTTTCCCGTATGTTGATGGGAGTCTGGCCATACACACTTTACATTTGCGGCTTGACCTCTTAGAATCAGAAACCTTTTCTCCTTATAAAAGATATATATATATGTGTGTGTGTGTGTGTGTGTGTGTGTGTGTGTGTGTGTGTATGTATATATATATATATATATATATATATATTATATTATCTATCTATCTCTACTATATGATTGTCTAAGGGTCACTTCCATCTTTCTGTCTGTCTGTCCTTCTGTCTGTCACGTCACGGATATTTATTGGTCACGGCCTCTGTCTGTCATGGAATCCAAGTCGCTGATTGGTCTCGCCAGCTGCCTGTCATGGCTGCCGCGACCAATCAGCGACGGCCACAGTCCGATCAGTACCTCCCTACTCCCCTGCAGTCAGCGCCCGCTCCATACTCTCCGCAGTCACCGCTCACACAGGGTTAATGCCAGCAGTAACGGACCGCGTTATGCCGCGGGTAACTCACTCCGTTACCGCCACTATTAACCCTGTGTGACCAAGTTTTTACTATTGATGCTGCCTATGCAGTGTCAATAGTAAAAACATCTAATGTTAAAAATAATAAAAAAATAAAAAATCATTACATACTCACCTTTCGCGACACTCCGGTGACCGCTCCATGCAAGCGACAGGTTCCAGTGGCAAGGATGGTATGGGAGAAGGACCTGCCATGACGTCACGGTCATGTGACCTCGACGTCATCACAGGTCCTGTGCGCCTGCGCGAGAAGGACCTGCCATGATGTCACGGTCATGTGACCGAACTACAAGGGGCCCTCGGAAGGTGAGTATATGTTTATTTTTTATTTTTTAACCTGTGACATACGTGGCTGAGCAATATACTACGTGGCTGGGCAATATACTACGTGGCTGGGCAATATACTACGTGGCTGGGCAATATAATAATAATATTCTTTATATAGCGCCAACATATTCTGCAGCGCTTTACAGTTTAAGGCTGCCTTCACACTGGCAGTATTTGGTCAGTATTTTACATCAGCATTTGTAAGCCAAAACCAGGAGTGGGTGATAAATGCAGGAGTGGTGCATATGTTTCGATTATACTTTTCCTCTAATTGTTCCACTCCTGGTTTTGGATTACAAATACTGATGTAAAATACTGACCAAATACTGCTAGTGTGACGGCAGCCTAACCGTTTCAAACACAACAGTCATAAGTAACAACGTTAACAATACAGTAAATAAAGCGAAATAAAACGACTCTGCTCCTGAGAGCTTACAATCTACAATGAGGTGGGGGAGATACAAAGCACTACAACAATATATTACATGGCTGGGCAATATACTACGTGGACATGCATATTCTAGAATACCCGATGCGTTAGAATCGGGCCACCATCTAGTATGTGTGTAATATATATATATATATATATATATATATATATATATATATATATATATATATATATATGCATATACATACACGCTAGCTGGGCCCGACTCCTGCTACTTACGGTAGGAGGGGGAACACTGGCATCTGCAGATGCAGAGCAAGGGGGTCTGTCACCGTCCATGTCTGTCACGTAGAGTAACTGTCAGACAACTTACCTTGCTACCCGGATCTCTGGAATAGGATCGATGGCCCAGCGTCATGGTGCTTCTCCTCCACATGTTGCCTAATTGGGGGAGGTCCGATCCGGAACGCCTCCATTATGCTGCCTGTATTCCCATCACCACCATTGAGCACGCCGGCCGGCATGCGCTCCATTGTGGAACACACCTGAGTGACCAGGAAGTGATGCGTGTTATGATCCGGTGACCTTGGAGCCGCATGGAACTTTCTCTGGAGTTGGTGGAAACTGTACTGACCGCAAATCCTGAACTTAACATCGCAACTAGAAGTAGCCGTGGGGTGTGCCTAACAAATCCTAGACACCTCGACACAGCCGGAGGACTAAATATAGGAATTCTACCTTGCCTCAGAGCAGAACCCCAAAGGATAGGCAGCCCCCCACAAATATTGACTGTGAGTAGTAGAGGAAAGACACACGCAGGCAGGAAACATGATTTAGCAAAAGAGGCCACTCTAGCTTAAATAGGAAAGGATAGGACAGAATACTAAGCGGTCAGTATTAAAATTCCACCATCAAACTAAAGATGTGGAGCGTATATCTGCAACTCCAGAGAATCCAACAAGACTGAGAAAACACTGACACAATCTAAGCTGGACAAGAGAAAACAAATGAATAGCACAGAATAATTAAGCACACAGCATGTGTGCCACAGAAACAAAAACCAGACACTTATCTTTGCTGAATTGGCAGCAAGGCAGGAGGAACCAGACAAAGATCCAAAACCTCCCAGAACCATGGACAACTGGCAAGGACTAATGAATCCTGCACACCTAAATACCCCAGTCAGAACTGCAATCAGCAGATACACCTGACCAGGACTGCAACTCAGGGACAACTGCATTACCACCTACAACCACTGGAGGGAACTCAAAAGCAGAATTCACAACAGATGCGCGTTCACCCGGAAGTGACTCCGCCCATCGGCCGGAGCTACAGACTCCGAGACGCGCGCCACCTCCAGCGCTGCAGCCAGGGAGGAGGAAACCAGGGGGCTGCAGGAGGCCCCTGGTACGCAAGTCACTGCCCCGCATTACCCGCAAAGGGGGCGCAGGAGGGGCGGGAAGGTCCCGAGTCCCGCCGAAGAGAGGAAACGGGAGCAGCGTCTTGAGGAGGGAGCGCCCGACCTCCAGCTGCCCGGCTTATTAGGTATGTGGAGCTCCGGTCGCCGGCCACAGCAGCCCCTTCAGAATCTCTTCATGCCCCATAGGGGACAGGAAAACACTGGCGGTGCAGGAAGGGGAGGGGTATTTAACCTCTTTGTGTTCCTGTCCCCTATTAGGGTGGGGAAGACTACCTCCGAAGTGGCTGTGGTGGAAGGGGACTAGAGAAATAAATAAAAAATAAAAAAAAAAAAAAAAATATATATATATATATATATATATATATATATTTTATTTATTATATATACTGTATATGTAATCAATATATACAGTATACTGTATATGATATATATATATATATATATATATATATATATATATATATATATGTATATATATATATATATATATATATATATATATATATATATTGTGAGGCTGTGGCCTCTGATACAGCTAGGTGGCGCTGTTTGTTCTCCCCAGAATGTGCACGCAGACGGATGAAGTCCATAGGTGTGCATGAGAGTCACGGATCTCCGGTCTGGGTTTTCCATGTGGCTGAAGGCCACAGGTTTGTGTGTGTTGAAAAACCCTGCAGTAAGGGGTATGGGTGTGTCAGGCCGGGCAGGCCGTGTCAGGTGCCTGGCCAGGAGAGGCCAGGTGCACATCAGTGTCAGTCTGGTGTGTGCTGGTCTGCAGAGTACATGGAGGCCAGCAGAGCCAGCACCCAGGGCAGCTGAATAGTCTGACACCCGCAGCGTACACAGAGATGCAAGTACATCCATGGTACTGGTCTCGGAGGTGGACAGTCCTGTGCCCGGAGGTGGATATCCTGTGCCCGTAGGAGTCGGATGTGGATAGTCCTGTGCCCGGAGGTGGATGTCCTGTACCTGAAAGAGGACTAGCATGTGTAAAGATTGCAAACAGGTGAATATGGTGCCCGGCTGCTATCCGGAGGATATCCTGAACTGTGTACGACTGTGTGAGTAATGAGTCTGTAAGAGGCTGTGATACAGCGATGCAGGACACCCACGAGAACTAGTCAGAGGAGGGCTGGCGTGTGTAGTGTCTGCAACATATGAGGCTGTGTGTACGGAGACGTATAGAAACTGTGAGATGGCGTGCGGTCGCCCAGGGAAACTGGACAAGGGAAGTCTGGCCTGTTTAGGGACCGCAAATCTAAAGCCATGTGATATGCATTACTTTGAACTGGTGTAGATTGATCACTGAAGTTATATGCATTTATGTGAAGTGGACTTTAATGCTGTGAAAAAACACATTAAAAGAGACTTTTGTGTTTGAATTTGTGGGTCACTGCTTCTTAACTGCGTACGAAGCTGCTGCAGATATATATATATATATATATATATATATATATATATATATATATATATATATATATATATATATATATATATACACACTGTATTTTCTGGTGTATAAGAGTAATCTGCGGTCGCCGCATATTGTGGGGGGAGCGGCCCCAATGACGAGGTGAGGGGGCACCTCACCGGGAAGGTGTAAGTGAAGCAGAGTAGGAGATAATAGGATACAAGGGTGGGCCAGATGAGTGAAAGATGAGTGTTTTTCTAGGCACAGCACCGCGCTCTCTTTTTTGCATTCCCCTGGCATCCCAGACGCTGACAGTTTGCTTCACTTACACCTTCTTGGTGAGGCGCTCCCTCACCTCGTCATCGGGACCACTCCCCCCACTATATATGTCGATCGCAGATTGCTCCGCACCCACCCTATAAGACAACACCCGGCATATAAGACAACCCCCGACTTTTGAGAAGATTTTATATTTTAACTGGAAAAGCTGGGGGTCGTCTTATACGCCCAGTCGTCTTACACGCCGGAAAATACGGTATATTTTACATATACAGTATACTGTATATATTGATTACATATACAGTATATATAATAATTACATATACAGTATATATAATTCCATATACAGTATATAATATTTACATATATGTTTACAGGTGCATCTCACAAAATTAAAATATCAAAAAGGTAATTTTATTTCTGTTCTTCAATACAAAACTTGAAACTCATATATTATATAGAGTCATTACAAACAGAGTGATCTATTTCAAATGTTTCTGTTATTGTTGATGATTATGGCTAACAGCCAATGAAAACCCCAAATTAATTCTCAGAAAATTAGAATACTTTATAACACCAGCTTGAAAAAAATTATTTTAAAATCCGAAAAATTGGCCTTCTGAAATTTATATTCAGTAAATGCACTCAATACTTGGTCGGGGCTCCTTTGGCATCAATTACTGCATCAATGTGATACAGGAAAAATATAGATCTTGGTACCGTGTTGGCCATAGCCAGTAGATAGAAAAATATTTAGAACTGAGAGTCCTCAGTGGTTGATACCATCTTTTCAGTTAACCATTAAAAGGTAACAAATTGCAAGCTTTTGAGATTACTCAGGTCTCTTCATCAGGCACAGACTAAAGGTACCTTCACACATAACGATTTCGTTAACGATATCGTTGCTTTTTGTGACGTAGCAACGATATCGTTACCGAAATCGTTATGCGTGACAGTGACCAACGATCAGGCCCCTGCTGGGAGATCGTTGGTCGCTGGGGAATGATCAGGACCTTTGGTCGCTGATCACCCGCTGACATTGCTGAATCGGCGTGTGTGACGCCGATCCAGCGATGTCTTCACTGGTAACCAGGGTAAACATCGGGTTACTAAGCGCAGGGCCGCGCTTAGTAACCTGATATTTACCCTGGTTACCATTGTAAAAGTTAAAAAAAGCAAACAGTACATACTTACATTCCGGTGTCTGTCCCCCGCCTTCAGCTTCCCGCACTGACTGTGAGCGCCGGCCGTAAAGCACAGCGGTGACGTCACCGCTGTGCTCAGCTTTACGGCCGGCCGGCGCTGACACAGTGTAGGGAAGCTGACGCCGGGGGACAGACACCGGAATGTAAGTATGTACTGTTTGTTTTTTTTAACTTTTACAATGGGAAACATCGGGTTACTAAGCGAGGCCCTGCGCTTAGTAACCCGATGTTTACCCTGGTTACCAGGGGACTTCGGTATCGTTGGTCGCTGGAGAGCTGTCTGTGTGACAGCTCTCCAGCGACCACACAACGACGAAACAGCGACGCTGCAGCGATCGGCACGCTTAATGTGCGGTACCTTAATAGAAATTCTGAAGAATCACATTTATGCACAGCACAGCACAGCACAGAAAAATGCCATGGATAAGACAGGTGACATTAAGCAGAATTACCATTATGTGGGTGATAAACAGTAAAGTCCATAAATATTGGAACAGTTCATAGATGAGGAATGTTTTATTGTCCTGAGTGGGGTCTGGTTCTATGTTATGGTGACCCTACATGATCTGAGGAGAAAATTCCTTAGTTGATGTAAAAAGACATACAGTAAATCCTTGCGACACATTCATTCCTGCACTAAGTGTTAAAGGTCGTCATCAGTTTATATTCCTATACTCTTCTGTCTCTCTGAGATTTGAAGTTAACTTTTAGTACAAGTAATTTCATGTCCATAATGCTATGATCAGGGAGACAAAAATTTATTGCCACAGTTAGATCCATTCTTTTTTCTCTTAATGTGTGGCGATTAGGGTTGAGCGAAACGGGTCGGTCATTTTCAGACGTCGCCGACTTTTGGCAAAGTCGGGTTTCATGAAACCTGACCCGATCCCTGTGTGGGGTCGGCCATGCGGTACGCGACTTTCGCGCCAAAGTCGCGTTTCAATGACGCAAAAAGCACCATTTCTCAGCCAATGAAGGTGGACGCAGAGTGTGGGCAGCGTGATAACATAGGTCTCAGTCCCCACCATCTTAGAGAAGGGCATTGCAGTGATTGGCTTGCTTTCTGCGGCGTCACAGGGGCTGTAAAGGGGCGTTCCCGCCGACCGCCATCTTACTGCTGATGATCTGAGCATAGGGAGAGGTTGCTGTCGCTTCGTCAGAATCAGGGATAGTGTTAGTCAGGGTACATTAACCCCCAAACCGCTTGTGCTGTAGCGATTTCCACTGTCCAACACCACCTTTTGCTTGCAGGGACAGTGGAGGCTACATTTTTTTTCCTCAGCGCTGTAGCTCATTGGGCTGCCCTAGAAGTTTCCCTGATAGCTGCATTGCTGTTTGTACAACGCTGTGCAAACCAACTGCTTTTTTCAAAGCACAAATCCTGTTGCTCCTTCCATTCTGCACAGCTTTCTTGTTTGTTTGTCCACACTTTTGACTTTTTGGGGAAGCAGTCCACTCCTTGTTATTGCTGCCTGCCATACATTGCTGAGACTACTGCAGGGAGATAGTAATTGTAGGACAGTCCCCTTTTTTTATTATTTTGTTTTGTTATATCTCTTCAAGCCACTTTGTGCCACAGAAAATATACTCTAATACAGTGGCCCAGATTTATTCACTAGTCTCCCTGAAGAAAAAAAAAAAAGGTGCAGATTAAAATTGGCAAATCTGTATCAGTGGCAGTCCTGTGTGTGGCATCTGTGTCTCATTTTCTGGCACAGAAAACATACAATCTAACAGTGGGCCTGATTTCTTGCCAATTCTCCCATGAATAAAAAAAAATAGTGGGAGATTAAGATTGGCATTTCTGCTTTAGTGCAACTCCTGTGTGTGCCACCTGTCTCAAATTTTGTGCCACATTAAACCTAGTGTGTAATACTGGGCCAGATTTCTTTTCAATTCTCCCTGAAAAAAAAAATAGTGGGAGATTAAGATTGGCAATTCTGCCTCAGTGCCAGTGCTGTGTGTGGCATCTGTCTCTAATTTTGTGCCACAGAACATATACTGTATAAGAGTGGGCCACATTTCTTCAATATTCTTCCAGACAAAATAAAAAGGGGGAGATTTTAATTGTTAGTGTCTGCATCAGTGTCAGTCCTGTTAGTGGCATATCTGTCTGCAACTGAAGCTGTGCACTGTTATACATTGGGCCTGATTTTCCCTGCAGTCTCACACACCTATAGAGGGATATATAAATCCAACAGAAGTTTGAGTTCACCTTGTAACTGGTTTTACAGTAACAAATACCGCTAGTTTGGTTACGTTTTTCAAACAATGAGGAAGTCTGGTGGAAGAGGTCGTGGCCGTGGGCGGTCATTGCCAGCTGGTAATGATGGTAGTGGTGGTGGAGCATCAGGTGGTCGTGGGAAAAGCAATAGAGCACCTAAGTCTCGAGTTGTTGAGCCAGGTTCGTCGTCTGGCTACACAAGGCCTCGAACGCTCCCTTTTCTGGGAGTAGGAAAACCGCTTTTAAAGCCGGAGCAGAAAGAACAAGTTTTGGCTTTCCTTGCTGACTCAGCCTCTAGCTCTTTCGCCTCCTCTTCTGGAACTGCTAAATGTAAAAGCAGCGCGTCGTTAGTGGATGTTCACGGTCAGGGACAAGTCGCTTCCTTGTCTTCACCAAGAACAACAGAGAAGGATGCGTTAGGCGACACAACGGGTTACTCCATGGAGCTCTTTACACATACCGTTCCTGGGTTAGAAAGTGAAACAGTTAACAGGCCATGCCCATTGCAAGTTGAATCGGACATGGAGTGCACAGATGCACAGCCACAGCCAGATTACTATGCTGTACCTTTGACTCAGACCACAACATTGCCCTCGCAGTGTACTGATCCATAATCAGACCCTGATGAGACTATGGTGCCCCGTCACGAACGCTATACCACCGGCTTACACGGTGACACAGACGAAGTTGCACACGAGATAGAAGAGGAGGTCATAGATGACCCAGTTGTTGACCCCGATTGGCAGCCATTGGGGGAACAGGGTGCAGGCGGCAGTAGCTCTGAAGCGGAGGAGGAGGAGCCGCAGAAGGCATCAACATCGCAACAGGTTCCATCTGCCAGGCCTGTATCTGGGCCAAAAACGTGTGGCAAAACCAAAACCAGTTGTAGGACAGCGTGGCCATCCGGTTAAAGAAGCTCAGTCTGCAATGCCTGAAAAGGGATCCGATGCTAGGAAGAGTGCAGTCTGGCATTTTTTTAAACAACATCCAAATGATCAGCGCAAAGTCATCTGTCAAAAATGTTCAACTACCTTAAGCAGAGGTCAGAATCTTAAAAGTCTAAATACAAGTTGCATGCGTAGACATTTAACCACCATGCATTTGCAAGCCTGGACTCGCTACAAAACGTCCCTTAAGGTTGTAGCACCCTCGGCCAATGAAGCTAGTCAGCAACGTTACATCCCTTCCCTCACTGTAAGCCCACCATTTCCCGCACCACCTGCAGTAAATGTGCAGATTTCGTCGTCAGGCCAAAACAGTCAGGGAATCACCAGTTTCGTAGTAGGAAACACTGCATGTAGGGCACCAGCAAGAATACCATCTCCAACCCTCTCTGTCTGCCATATCCACTGGCACCCCCGCTAGTTCCACGATCTGCAGCTCTCCAGTCCAGCTCACCCTACATGAGACTCTCGTTAGGAAAAGGAAGTACTCATCCTCGCATCTGCGTACACAGGGTTTGAACGCCCACATTGCTAGACTAATCTCATTAGAGATGATGCCCTACCGGTTAGTTGAAATCGAAGCTTTCAAAGCCCTGATGGACTACGCTGAACCAAGCTACGAGCTACCCAGTCGACACTTCTTTTCGAGAAAATCCATCCCAGCCCTCCACCAGCATGTAAAAGACCACATCGTCCATGCACTCAGGCAATCTGTGAGTACAAAGGTGCACCTGACAACAGATGCATGGACCAGTAGGCATGGCCAGGGACGTTAAGTGTCCATCACGGCACACTGGGTTAATGTGGTGGATGCAGGGTCCACAGGGGACAGCAATATTGGGACAATTCTGCCTAGCCCACGGTCTAGGAAACAGTTGGCTGTAGGCGTTCGCCCCCCCTCTCCCTCCTCCTTGTCCTCCTGCAGAAGCGAGAGCTCATCCACAGACCGCAGTCGCACGAGCACTCCATCCGCAGCTGCCACTATTGCACACGAGGTGTCCCATTATGGGACAACTAGTGGCAAGCGTCAGCAGGCTGTATTGGCAATGAAGTGTTTGGGCGACAACAGACACACAGTGGGAGTTCTGTCCGAGTTCTTGCAGCAAGAAACTCAGTCATGGCTGGGCAGTGTACATCTTGAGGCAGGCAAGGTAGTGAGTGATAACGGAAGGAATTTTATGGCTGCCATAGCCCTTTCCCAACTGAAACACATTCCTTGCCTGGCTCACACCTTAAACCTGGTGGTGCAGTGCTTCTTGAAAAGTTATCCGGGGTTACCCGACCTGCTCCTCAAAGTGCGCAGACTTTGCATGCATATCCGCCGTTCGCCCGTACACTCCAGCCGTATGCAGAACCATCAGCGGTCTTTGAACCTTCCTCAGCATCGCCTAATCATCGACGTTGCAACAAGGTGGAACTCCACACTGCACATGCTTCAGAGACTGTGCGAACAGAGGCGTGCTGTTATGTATTTGTGGGAGGATACACATACACGGGCAGGCAGTTGGATGGCAGACATGGAGTTGTCAGGTGTGCAGTGGTCGAAGGTACAAGACATGTGTCAAGTCCTTCAGTGTTTTGAGGAATGCACACAGCTGGTTAGTGCAGACAACGCCATAATAAGCATGAGCATCCCCCTAATGCGTCTGCTGATGCAAAGTTTGACGCACATAAAGGAGCAGGCGTCTGCAGCCGAGGAAGAGGAAAGCTTTGACAGTCAGCCATTGTCTGGTCAGAGCAATCTACAGGACGAGGTAGCGGGCGAAGAGGAGGAGGATGATGGGGATGAGTATTTTTTGAATGAGGAAGCTTCTCCGGGGCCAATAGAAACTGGTGGCGTTGCAAGGCCGGGTTCATGTTTTTTGAGGGAGACAAGTGACGTAGATTTGCCTGAAACTGCCCCTCAACCCAGCACAACCGCAGATTTGACAACTGGAAGTTTGGCCCACATGGCGGATTATGCCTTACGTATCCTCAAAAGGGACCCACGCATTATAAAAATGATGACCGATGACGATTACTGGTTGGCCTTCCTCCTTGATCCTCGGTATAAAGGCAAATTGCAAAATATCATGCCACATGAGAAACTCGTACAAATATTAGCAACCAAACAAGCCACTCTGGTAGACCGTTTGATTCAGGCATTCCCAGCACACAGCGCCGGTGATGGTTCTCACACAAGCTGCAGGGGGCAAAGGGGCAGAGGTGTTAGAGGTGCACAAATCAGAAGTGGCTTTGGACAGAGGGGTTTTCTGACCAGGTTGTGGAGTGATTTCGCAATGACCGCAGACTGGACAGGTACTGCAGCATCAATTCAAAGTGACAGGAGACAACATTTGTCCAGTATGGTTACTAACTATTATTCATCCCTTATCGATGTTCTCCCTCAACCGTCATTCCCATTTGATTACTGGGCATCCAAAATAGACACCTGGCCTGAATTGGCAGAATATGCATTGCAGGAGCTTGCTTGCCCAGCAGCTAGTGTGCTATCAGAAAGAGTATTCAGTGCTGCTGGTTCAATATTGACCGAAAAAAGGACTCGTCTGGCTACCCAAAATGTTGATGATCTAACCTTCATTAACCCCTCTGTGACCTTAGACGTACTATCCCGTCGAGGTGCCCTGGGCTTATCTGACCCTGGACGGGATAGTACGTCATAGCCGATCGGCCGCGCTCACGGGGGGAGCGCGGCCGATCGCGGCCGGGTGTCAGCTGCTTATCGCAGCTGACATCCGGCACTATGTGCCAGGAGCGGTCACGGACCGCCCCCGGCACATTAACCCCTGGCACACCGCGATCAAAGATGATCGCGATGTGCCGGCGGTGCAGGGAAGCACCGCGCAGGGAGGGGGCTCCCTGCGGGCTTCCCTGAGACCCCCGGAGCAACGCGATGTGATCGCATTGCTGCGAGGGTCTCACCTCCCTCCCTGCTCCCTCCAGCCCCGGATCCAAGATGGCCGCGGATCCGGGTCCTGCAGGGAGGGAGGTGGCTTCACAGAGCCTGCTCAGAGCAGGCACTGTGAAGCCTGCAGCGCTGCATGTCAGATCAGTGATCTGACAGAGTGCTGTGCAAACTGTCAGATCACTGATCTGTGATGTCCCCCCCTGGGACAAAGTAAAAAAAGTAAAAAAAAAATTTTCCAAATGTGTAAAAAAAATAAAAAAAAATATTCCAAAATAATGAAAAAAAAAATATATATATTATTCCCATAAATACATCTCTTCATCTAAATAAAAAAAAAAATAAAAGTACACATATTTAGTATCGCCGCGTCCGTAACGACCCGACCTATAAAACTGGCCCACTAGTTAACCCCTTCAGTAAACACCGTAAGAAAAAAAAAAAAAAAACGAGGCAAAAAACAACGCTTTATTATCATACCGCCGAACAAAAAGTGGAATAACACGCGATCAAAAGGACAGATATAAATAACCATGGTACCGCTGAAAGCGTCATATTGTCCCGCAAAAAAAGAGCCACCATACAGCATCATCAGCAAAAAAATAAAAAAGTTATAGTCCTGAGAATAAAGCGATGCAAAAATAATTATTTTTTCTGTAAAATAGTTTTTATCGTATAAAAGCACCAAACCATAAAAAAATGATATAAATGAGGTATCGCTGTAATCGTACTGACCCGAAGAATAAAACTGATTTATCAATTTTACCAAACGCGGAACGGTATAAACGCCTCCCCCAATAGAAATTCATGAATAGCTGGCTTTTGGTCATTCTTCCTCACAAAAATCGGAATAAAAAGCGATAAAAAAATGTCACGTGCCCAAAAATGTTTTCAATAAAAACGTCAACTCGTCCCGCAAAAAACAAGACCTCACATGACTCTGTGGACCAAAATATGGAAAAATTATAGCTCTCAAAATGTGGTATTGCAAAAAATATTTTTTGCAATAAAAAGGGTCTTTCAGTGTGTGACGGCTGCCAATCATAAAAATCCGCTAAAAAACTCGCTATAAAAGTAAATCAAACCCCCCTTCATCACCCCCTTAGTTAGGGAAAAATAAAAAAAAATGTATTTATTTCCATTTTCCCATTAGGGCTAGGGCTAGGGTTAGGGCTAGGGCTAGGGTTAGGGCTAGGGTTAGGGCTAGGGCTAGGGTTAGGGTTAGGGCTAGGGTTAGGGCTAGGGTTAGGGCTAGGGTTAGGGCTAGGGTTAGGGTTAGGGTTAGGGCTAGGGTTAGGGCTAGGGTTAGGGCTAGGGTTAGGGTTAGGGCTAGGGTTAGGGCTAGGGTTAGGGTTAGGGTTGGGGCTACAGTTAGGGTTGGGGCTAAAGTTAGGGTTAGGGTTTAGATTACATTTACAGTTGGGAATAGGGTTGGGATTAGGGTTAGGGGTGTGTCAGGGTTAGAGGTGTGGTTAGGGTTACCGTTGGAATTAGGGTTAGGGGTGTGTTTAGATTAGGGTTTCAGTTATAATTGGGGGGTTTCCACTGTTTCGGCACATCAGGGGCTCTCCAAACACGACATGGCGTCCGATCTCAATTCCAGCCAATTCTGCGTTGAAAAAGTAAAACAGTGCTCCTTCCCTTCCGAGCTCTCCTGTGTGCCCAAACAGGGGTTTACCCCAACATATGTTGTATCAGCATACTCAGGACAAATTGGACAACAACTTTTGTGGACCAATTTCTCCTGTTACCCTTGGGAAAATACAAAACTGGGGGCTAAAAAATAATTTTTGTGGGAAAACAAAAAGATTTTTTATTTTCACGGCTCTGCGTTATAAACTGTAGTGAAACACTTGGGGGTTCAAAGTTCTCACAACACATCTAGATAAGTTCATTGAGGGGTCTAGTTTCCAATATGGGGTCACTTGTGGGGGGTTTCTACTGTTTAGGTACATTAGGGGCTCTGCAAACGCAATGTGACGCCTGCAGACCAATCCATCTAAGTCTGCATTCCAAATGATGCTCCTTCCCTTCCGAGCCCTCCCATGCGCCCAAACGGTGGTTCCCCCCCACATATCGGGTATCAGCGTACTCAGGACAAATTGGACAACAACATTTAGGGTCCAATTTCTCCTGCTAACCTTTGAAAAATACAAAACTGGGGGCTAAAATATAATTTTTGTGGGAAAAAAATTTTGTTTTATTTTAATGGCTCTGCATTATAAACTTCTGTGAAGCCCTTGGTGGGTCAAAGTGCTCACCACACATCCAGATAAGTTCCTTAGGGGGTCTACTTTCCAAAATGGTGTCACTTGTGGGGGGTTTCAATGTTTAGGCACATCAGTGGCTCTCCAAACGCAACATGGCGTCCCATCTCAATTCCTGTCAATTTTGCATTGAAAAGTCAAACGGCGCTCCTTCCCTTCCGAGCTCTCCCATGCGCCCAAACAGTGGTTTACTGCCACATATGGGGTATCAGCGTACTCGGGACAAATTGGACAACAACTTTTGAGGTCCAATTTCTTCTCTTACCCTTGGAAAAATAAAAAATTGGGGGCAAAAATATAATTTTTGTGAAAAAATATGATTTTTTATTTTTACGGTTCTGCATTATAAACTTCTGTGAAGCACTTGGTGGGTCAAAGTGCTCACCACACCTCTAGATAAGTTCCTTAGGGGGTCTACTTTCCAAAATGGTGTCACTTGTGGGGGATTTCAATGTTTAGGCACATCAGTGGCTCTCCAAACGCAACATGGCGTCCCATCTCAATTTCTGTCAATTTTGCATTGAAAAGTCAAACTGCGCTCCTTCCCTTCCGAGCTCTCCCATGCGCCCAAACAGTGGTTTACTGCCACATATGGGGTATCAGCGTACTCAGGACAAATTGGACAACAACTTTTTGGGTCCAATTTCTCCTGTTACCCTTGGTAAAATAAAACAAATTGGAGCTGAAGTAAATTTTTTGTGTAAAAAAGTTAAATGTTCATTTTTATTTAAACATTCCAAAAATTCCTATTAAACACCTGAAGGGTTAATAAACTTCTTGAATGTGGTTTTGAGCACCTTGAGGGGTGCAGTTTTTAGAATGGTGTCACACTTGGGCATTTTCTATCATATAGACCCCTCAAAATGACTTCAAATGAGACGTGGTCCCTAAAAAAAAAATGGTGTTGTAAAAATGAGAAATTGCTGGTCAACTTTTAACCCTTATAACTCCCTAACAAAAAAAAAATTGGTTCCAAAATTATGCTGATGTAAAGGAGACATGTGGGAAATGTTACTTATTAAGTATTTTGTGTGACATATCTCTGTGATTTAATTGCATAAAAATTCAAAGTTTGAAAATTGCAAAATTTTCAAAATTTTCGCCAAATTTCCGTTTTTTTCACAAATAAACGCAGGTACTATCAAAGAAATTTTACCACTATCATGAAGTACAATATGTCACGAGAAAACAATGTCAGAATCACCAGGATCCGTTGAAGCGTTTCGGAGTTATAACCTCATAAAGGGACAGTGGTCAGAATTGTAAAAATTGGCCTGGTCATGAACGTGCAAACCACCCTTGGGGGTAAAGGGGTTAAAATGAACCACTCATGGATTTCGAATAATTTTGCCCCACCTTTCCCGGCTGACACCTAGCTTTCCTATAAAATAATAATATAATAATAATAATTTTTATTTATATAGCGCCAACATATTCCGCAGCGCTTTACAAATTATAGAGGGGACTTGTACAGACAATAGACATTACAGCATAACAGAAATACAGTTCAAAACAGATACCAGGAGGAGTGAGGGCCCTGCTCGCAAGCTTACAAACTATGGGGAAAAGGGGAGACACGAGAGGTGGATGGTAACAATTGCTTTAGTTATTCGGACCAGCTATAGTGTAAGGCTCAGGTGTTCATGTAAAGCTGCATGAACCAGTTACCTGCCTAAGTATGTAGCAGTACAGACACAGAGGGCTAATACTGCATAAAGTGTATGAGAACATGATGCGAGGAACCTTTTTTTTTTTTTTTATTATAAATAGGCCACACAGGGATCGTTAGGTTAATGCATTGAGGCGGTAGGCCAGTCTGAACAAATGAGTTTTTAGGGCACGCTTAAAACTGTGGGGATTGGGGATTAATCGTATTAACCTAGGTAGTGCATTCCAAAGAATCGGCGCAGCACGTGTAAAGTCTTGGAGACGGGAGTGGGAGGTTCTGATTATTGAGGATGCTAACCTGAGGTCATTAGCTTGTGGGCTGGTCTTACTGACTGTTCCAATCTCTTAATCTGCAGCAGCTGTTTGTCCAGCATACGACATGTTTACACCTCCCTAAATGTGCTAACTCCCCCCCACGGGGCCGTGGTCTCGCCACTTGGCGCAAGCACCCGTGAGAGTGCCGTTTGTCTGAAGAGGTGGGTGTGCCCGCTTTTGGCCGACGGCACTGCCACTGGGTCCCTCATAGTACAATAAAGTGTCTCTGGCAGTGGTGGCACGCAACCAACTTCAGACACACCGTTGTAACATGAAGGGCCCTGGGCCTGTACCGGCGGCCACAAGAGAGTTTCCCCCCCCCCAGCTCAAACAGTGCTCCACCACTTGCAAAATTATCTCACAGCTCCTCACAGCCTGGCACTGACAATACCAATTTGTTGACATGTATGATGCTAGTTAAAATAGTCAGGGTCAGTGTCCTATATTGACACCAGTAAATACTTAGCGGCGCCAAATTACTATGTCTGAAACACAGCAGAGGAACCCACCCCTGTACCTAAGTATGCCACCCTTTTTTTTTTTTTTTGGTTTAGTTGTTTGGAGAGACTTTAACATCTATTTATTTTTGGGGAGTACTAACTGTGTCAGACACTCCTTCCAATCGTCCTCCGCTGAACAAACCAATGCTGCCTGTGTACCTCTGCAAGATAATTCGAACTGCATTGAGCCAAATTTTTTTTATTTTAGGCCTACTAAGTCTGTCTGCGGTCCCTCCTTCCAATAATCCTCCGCTGACCACACCAATGCTGCCTGTGTACCCCTGGAACCTATTTAAAAGTGCATAGAGCCTACTTTCTTTATTGTAGGCCTACTAAGTCTGGCTGTGGTCCATCCTTCCATTTGTCCTCCGCTGAGAACACCAATGCCGACCGTGTACCCATGTACCTTTTTTTTCAACCTGCAGTGAGCCAACTTTGTGGTGTAAGGCCTATTAGCAGTGTCTGTCTGCGCCACTTAATACAGCTGTTCTCCTCTAAAAAGAAGAAAAAAAAAAAGGCTGGCTTTCAGCCTGTCAGAATTATAAAACTGCATTGGGGCCACAAGTTTCATTGTGGTCTACAAACTGATTCTTCCGCTCCAAGGTGTTCTCCAGGTTGCCTTTCCTGAGCTTCAATCTTCAGGCTCTTGTTAAATAGTTTTTTTAATGGAACAACTGCAGTGGGGCTACTAGTTGGGTTGGGGCCTACTAACGGTGTATGCCGCTCCAAGGTGTTCTCCTGGTTGCCTTTCCTGAGCTTCAATCTTCAGGCACTTGTTAAATAGTTTTTTAATGGAACAACTGCAGTGGGGCTACTAGTTGGGTTGGGGCCTACTACCAGTGTCTGCCGCTCCAAGGTGTTCTCCTGGTTGCCTTTCCTGATCTTCAATCTTCAGGCTCTCGTTAAATAGTTGTTGAAACAACACTGCATTAGGCCTACAAGTTGGGTCTGGGTTCTACAAACGGTGTCTTCCGCTCCAAGGTGTTTTCCAGGTTGCCTTTCCCTAGCTTCTATCTTCAGGCTTTTGTTAAATTGTTTTTAATATAACACTGCATTTGGCCTACTTGTTTTGTTGGCCCTACCAACGGTGTCTGCCGCTCCTTCATGTTCTCCTACACTGAACAAACCAGTGCCACCTGTTTACTACTGTTACCAATTTTGAACTGCATTTAGCCTACTTACTGATTTGGGCCTACTCACTGTGTCAGCCTCTCATTACAGTTGTACTCCACTGAACAAAGCAATGCCCCCTGGTTAGTCCTGTTACCAATTTTGAACTGCATTTAGCCCACTTTATTCTTTGGGCCTATATCTGTTTCCTCCTCATCCTGCCCATTGCCCAGCCAGTAATAGATGAGTCTTCTGGTACATTGACCCAGAACGCTACATTCCCCGTGCACGCTACACAGCAAGAATGTGACCCTGCTGAAAGTCAGGTTCCCCTTCCCGCATACCATAACACCTTACACGGGGACAAAGAGGAAGGTGCAGATGAAGGTGCAGGTTCCTTCATCAGGTGGGGGGGAATACTCGTTGGCGACGTCACTGGCACAGGGCCCCTCATAGTATGCAAAAAGTGTCGCTGCCGGTGGGAGGCGCCCCCGCCGTGCAAACACACCGCCGTACTTTGAGGGGCCCTGTGCCAGTGCCAATGCCAACGAGTGGGCCCCCCCTGCTTGCTCAGGATCACAGTACTTGCAAAGTTGAAATACTTACCTCTTCCTGCTCCACTGCCCTGAGGTGGTCCAGATTACCTGGGCCCACTAAATACTTGAACCAGCCCTACCCCCCACAACTTTAGCCAAATGACCCCCAATTTCCAATGCCTAACTATTATTATGAGGTAAATTAAGATTGACAAGCTTCAGTAACAAGAATGGATGTTTTTGCCATTAAAATTGGCACTGTAGGTGTTTTCCTGGCCTCCACTCACTGCCGACTATGCTTCCCCATTGACTTGCATTGGGTTTCGTGTTTCGGTCGATCCCCGACTTTTCGTGATAATCGGCCGATTCCACTCGACTCGACTTTTGAGATAGTCGGGTTACGCGAAACCTGACTCGACCCTAAAAAACTAAGTCGCTCAACCCTAGTGGCGATGAGAGTTCATCCTTGTCTTCCGTTTTTGCCCTGTCTCCCCCACATACAGACCCCCAGTTGGACATGTAGTACAAATAATTACGTACACCACATTAGAAGTG
Organism: Ranitomeya imitator; assembly: GCF_032444005.1. Classification (NCBI taxonomy): domain Eukaryota; kingdom Metazoa; phylum Chordata; class Amphibia; order Anura; family Dendrobatidae; genus Ranitomeya; species Ranitomeya imitator. The sequence goes on from NC_091283.1 coordinate 378,585,557, forward strand.
ATGCAGCTGAAAGTTTCTGGTATCTTGTAGTCCTGATGTGAATTGGGGATCTTTATCTTGTCCGTGGTCATTATAAATGGACAGGTTTTACATTTTTTCTGGTTGCAAGGAAAGGTTCCTGCAGCTGTTGGAGAGGACAGCGAGCTTCTGACAATGATACTTCTTAGATTTGGGAGCTGCCTAAAACATAGTAGTGGGGGGTCTGGAAAAATGGATTGTAAGCGGGCATCTTTTTGTAGTAAAAGGTTGTAATTTCCGTGCAGCTCCCCTTAGCACCTCCAGATTTGGATTGTAGGTAACCACTAGAGGCACCCGATTATTTTCTTCTTTTAGCTTTGTAATGTAGCAGGTCATTCTTTAAAATTCTAGTTGCTCTTGTTTTCAACAAGGTCTTTCTGAGGCGACCAAGGTGTTCATCTCTTTTCATGGGGATGGAACATATAAAATTGTATCTGATGGCTTGGCTGTAGACAATAGAGTTTTTTATGTGTTTTGGATGGAAACTGTCCCATTTAAGGTATGTTGGACGGTCGATTGGCTTCCGATACAGGGATGTCTCTATTTCATTGTTCTGCAGCTTAATGATGGTGTCCAAAAAGTTAATTTCAGTGCAGGAGTAGTTGAGTGTTAAATCAATTTCATCCCACCATCAACTGAACTGTTCATGGAATGTATTTAGCTGTGGCTCAGACTCCGTCCAGATGATTAATGCATCAATGTGGCGTGGCATGGAAGCGATCAGCCTGTGGCATTGCTAAGGTGTTATGGAAGCCCAGATTGCTTTGATAGCAGCCATCAGTTTGTCTGCATTGTGGGGTCTGGTAGCTTTTTTTGTCGCAGCTGTTTTTGTTGTCGCAGCTGCATGATTTACAGCTGCTTGCCAACCTAAGTACATGTGGGGGTTGCCTGGCTGCTAGGGAATCCCCACATGTAATCAAGCTGTCTAGTAGCCGCAAATCATGCAACTGTGGCAAGGAAAACTAAATCTCCGAACAGGCACAATTACTCGGAGACCACCCGAGCATGCTCGGGAAAACGTGAGCAACGAGTATACTCTCTCATCACTAATAAATAAATCAAAATGTAAAAAAAAATTGTACAAAATATTTAAAAAAAAAAAAAAAATCATAAAACACAAAACTTAAAGGGAAGGTGTCGCAAATTTTTTTTTGCATTAAAAATGATTGCTTATATAAACAATTATTTATAATACAAAATTATTTTTTTTAACTTTAATATCTTTTTTATTACTAATTATTTTTTCAGCCACTGGGCGCCACCATTTTGCTTTGCAGGAGTGTAAGTGTAGCTGCACGACACTTACACTCTGCAAATACGGCAGCCCTGGGCATAGACATCTGCGGTCGGATGCAGACCCCATAGCTATCATTGAGCTGCTCCCTGCTGTGATCTGGTCACGCCCCCTGGGCTGTCCACACATCACAGCAGAGGCAGGAGGTCGGCGCCATCTTTCTTGAGCTGTGATTGCTGTGTATCTGTGAGCTCCACTTGAGAACTGCGCTGTTGGAGGGGCAGGTCTATCTGTCTCCCTCTTCACACTATCAGCGGGCATTCCCTGTCTCTTCTATGCTGCCTGCTGCGCTGGCTGTAATCTCTAGAGAGGATGAAGTGCTGCGGTCTGATGTCGTTATGAGCTGCAGAGGTAACAGAGGGGGAGGGGAGTTTCTGTGCTGCTCCTGTCCTGCCTCTCACTGTAGCTCCTCATCAGGACATCAGACCGTGGTGTTTCTATTCCTGCACTGTGCTGAGCCATGTATCTAATCCTATAGTGTGCTGAGCCATGTATCTAAACCTATTCTGTGTGATACTGTGCTAAGCCGTGTATCTAATCCTATACTGTGATACTGACTGCTAGCCCATGTATCTTGTTCTGTTTGATGAATCCTGTCATAAATCACACTCTGTGAGTATCTCAAGGCTCTTTATTCACATCATGTCTCAACCTCCATTACATAAATTCCGAGTACAACAACATCCAACAAGTTCCAAACAAAGAATATAGAACACACATAAAAGTAGTGAGACCCCTAGAGGCCACATGAACATATAACATATTGCTATCCTTTCTCTTTTAACCCCTTCCCGACCCATGACGCCACGTAGGCGTCATGAAAGTCGGTGCCAATCCGACCCATGACGCCTATGTGGCGTCATGGAAAGATCGCGTCCCTGCAGATCGGGTGAAAGGGTTAACTCCCATTTCACCCGATCTGCAGGGACAGGGGGAGTGGTAGTTTAGCCCAGGGGGGGTGGCTTCACCCCCCCGTGGCTACGATCGCTCTGATTGGCTGTTGAAAGTGAAACTGCCAATCAGAGCGATTTTGTAATATTTCACCTATTATAACGGGTGAAATATTACAATCCAGCCATGGCCGATGCTGCAATATCATCGGCCATGGCTGGAAATACTAATGTGCCCCCACCCCACCGATCGCCCCCCCAGCCCTCCGATCTGCCCGGTACACTGCCCCGCTCCCCCCGTGCTCTTGTCCGCTGACCCCTGTGCTCCAATCACCCCCCGTGCTCTAATCACTCCCCCGCACTCCGATCCACCCCCCCGTGCTCCGTTCCACCCCCCCGTGCTCTGTTCCACCCCCCCGTGCTCTGTTCCACCCCCCCGTGCTCTGTTCCACCCCCCCCGTGCTCTGTTCCACCCCCCCCCGTGCTCCGTTCCACACACCCCCGTGCTCCGTTCCACACACCCCCGTGCTCCGTTCCACCCCACCCGTGCTCCGTTCCACCCCCCCCGTGCTCCGTTCCACCCCCCCGTGCTCCGTTCCACCCCCCCCGTGCTCCGTTCCACCCCTCCCGCGTTCCGATCCACCCCCCATGCTCCGATCCCCCACCCCATCATACTTACCGATCCTGCCGGGGTCCGTCCGTCTTCTCCCTGGGCGCCGCCATCTTCCAAAATGGCGGGCGCATGCGCAGTGCGCCCGCCGAATCTGCCGGCCGGCAGATTCGTTCAAAGTGCATTTTGATCACTGAGATATAATCTATCCCAGTGATCAAAATAAAAAAATGATAAATGACCCCCCCCCCCCCTTTGTCACCCCCATAGGTAGGGACAATAAAAAAATATAGAATTTTTTTTTTCCACTAATGTTAGAATAGGGTTAGGAGTAGGGCTAGGGTTAGGGCTAGGGTTAGGGTTAGAGCTAGGGTTAGGGTTAGGGTTTTGGTATGTGCACACGTATTCTGGTCCTCTGCGGATTTTTCCGCTGCGGATTTGATAAATCCACAGTGCTAAACCGCTGCGGATTTATGGCGGATTTACCATGGTTTTTCTGCGCATTTCACTGCGGTTTTACAACTGCGGTTTTCTATTGGAGCAGTTGTAAAACCGCTGCGGAATCCGCAGAAAGAAGAGACATGCTGCGGAATGTAAACCGCTGCGTTTCCGTGAAGTTTTTCCGCAGCATGTGTACAGCGATTTTTGTTTCCCATAGGTTTACATTGAACTGTAAACTCATGGGAAACTGCTGCGGATCCGCAGTGTTTTCTGCAGCGTGTGCACATACCTTTAGAACTAGGCCATGTGCACACGGTGCGGATTTGGCTGCGGATCCGCAGCGGATTGGCCGCTGCGGATTCGCAGCAGTGTTCCATCAGGTTTACAGTACCAAGTAAACCTATGGAAAACCAAATCCGCTGTGCCCATGGTGCGGAAAATACAGTGCGGAATCCGCAGATGAAATCCGCACAAAAAACACTGGAAATCCGCGGAAAATCCGCAGGTAAAACGCAGTGCCTTTTACCCGCGGATTTTTCAAAAATGATGCTGAAAAATCTCACACGAATCCGCAACGTGGGCACATAGCTTTAGGGTTAGGGTTGGGGTTAGGGTTGTGATTAGGGTTATGGCTACAGTTGGGATTAGGGTTAGGGGTGTGGGGGGGTTAGTGTTGGAGTTAGAATTGAGGGGTTTCCACTGTTTAGGCACGTCAGGGGTCTCCAAACGCAACATGGCGCCACCATTGATTCCAGCCAATCTTGTATTCAAAAAGTCAAATGGTGCTCCCTCAATTCCGAGCCCCGACGTGTGCCCAAACAGTGGTTTACCCCCACATATGGGGTACCAGCATACTCAGGATAAACTGTGCAACAATTACTGGGGTCCAATTTCTCCTGTTACCCTTGTGAAAATAAAAAAATGCTTGCTAAAACATCATTTTTGAGGAAAGAAAAATGATTTTATATTTTCACGGCTCTGCGTTGTAAACGTCTGTGAAGCACTTGGGGGTTCAAAGTGCTCACCACATATCTAGATAAGTTCCTTGGGGGGTCTAGTTTCTAAAATGGGGTCACTTGTGGGGGGTTTCTACTGTTTAGGCACACCAGGGGCTCTGCAAATGCAACGTGACGCCCGCAGACCATTCCATCAAAGTCTGCATTTCAAAAGTCACTACTTCCCTTCTGAGCCCCGACGTGTGCCCAAACAGTGGTTTACCCCCACACATGGGGTATCAGCGTACTCAGGAGAAACTGGACAATAACTTTTGGGGTCCAATTTCTCCTGTAACCCTTGGGAAAATAAAAAATTCTGGGCTAAATAATTATTTTTGAGGAAAGAAAACGTATTTATTATTTTCACGGCTCTGCGTTGTAAACTTCTGTGAAGCACTTGGGGGTTCAAAGTGCTCACCACACATCTAGATAAGTTCCTTTCGGGGTCTAGTTTCCAAAATAGGGTCACTTGTGGGGGGTTTCTACTGTTTAGCCACGTCAGGGGCTCTGCAAACGCAACGTGACGCCCGCAGAGCATTCCATCAAAGTCTGCATTTCAAAAGTCACTACTTCACTTCCGAGCCCCGGCATGTGCCCAAACAGTGGTTTACTCCCACACATGGGGTATCAGTGTATTCAGGAGAAACTGGACAACAACTTTTGCGGTGAAATTTCTCCTGTTACCCTTGAGAAAATAAAAAACTGCAGGCTAAAAGATCATTTTTGAGAAAATAATTTTTTTTTTTTTCATGGCTCTGCGTTATAAACTTCTGTGAAGCACTTGGGGGTTCAAAGTCCTCACCACACATCTAGATTAGTTCCTTTGGGGGTCTAAGTTTCCAAAATGGGGTCATTTGTGGGGGATCTCCAATGTTTAGGCATACAGGGGCTCTCCAAACGTGACATGGTGTCCGCTAATGATTGGAGCTAATTTTCCATTTAAAAAGCCAAATGGCGTGCCTTCCCTTCCGAGCCCTGCCGTGCGACCAAACAGTGGTTTACCCCCACATATGGGGTATCAGCATACTCAGGACAAACTGGACAAGAACATTTGTGGTCCAATTTCTCCTATTACCCTTGGCAAAATAGGAAATTCCAGGCTAAAAAAATCATTTTTGAGGAAAGAAAAATTATTTTTTATTTTCATGGCTCTGCGTTATAAACTTCTGTGAAGCACCTGGGGGTTTAAAGTGCTCAATATGCATCTAGATAAGTTCCTTGGGGGGTCTAGTTTCCAAAATGGGGTCACTTGTGGGGGAGCTCCAATGTTTACGCACACAGGGGCTCTCCAAACGCGACATGGTGTCCGCTAACAATTGGAGCTAATTTTCCATTCAAAAAGTCAAATGGCGTGCCTTCCCTTCCGAGCCCTGCCGTGTGCCCAAACAGTGGTTTACCCCCACATATGAGGTATCGGCGTACTCGGGAGAAATTCCCCAACAAATTTTATGATCCATTTTATCCTATTGCCCATGTGAAAATGAAAAAATTGAGGCGAAAATAATTTTTTTGTAAAAAAAAAAAGGACTTTTTCATTTTTACAGATCAATTTGTGAAGCACCTGGGGGTTTAAAGTGCTTACTAGGCATCTAGATAAGTTCCTTGGGGGGTCTAGTTTCCAAAATGGGGTCACTTGTGGGGGAGCTCCAATGTTTAGGCACACAGGGGCTCTCCAAACGTGACATGGTGTCCGCTAAAGAGAGGAGCCAATTTTTCATTCAAAAAGTCAAATGGCGCTCCTTCCCTTCCAAGCCCTGCCGTGCGCCCAAACAGTGGTTTACCCCCACATATGAGGTATCAGCGTACTCAGGACAAATTGGACAACAACTTTCGTGGTTCAGTTTCTCCTTTTACCATTGGGAAAATAAAAAAATTGTTGCTAAAAGATAATTTTTGTGACTAAAAAGTTAAATGTTCATTTTTTCCTTCCATGTTGCTTCTGCTGCTGTGAAGTACCTGAAGGGTTAATAAACTTCTTGAATGTGGTTTTGAGTACCTTGAGGGGTGCATTTTTTAGAATGGTGTCACTTTTGGGCATTTTCAGCCATATAGACCCCTCAAACTGACTTCAAATGTGAGGTGCTCCCTAAAAAAAATGGTTTTGTAAATTTCGTTGTAAAAATGAGAAATCGCTGGTCAAATTTTAACCCTTATAACTTCCTAGCAAAAAAAAATGTTGTTTCCAAAATTGTGCTGATGTAAAGTATACATGTGGGAAATGTTATTTATTAACTATTTTGTGTCACATAACTCTCTGGTTTAACAGAATAAAAATTAAAAATGTGAAAATTGCGAAATTTTCAAAATTTTCGCCAAATTTCCATTTTTATCACAAATAAACGCAGAATTTATTGACCTAAATTTACCACTAACATGAAGCCCAATATGTCACGAAAAAACAATCTCAGAACCGCTAGGATCCGTTGAAGCGTTCCTGAGTTATTACTTCATAAAGGGACACTGGTCAGAATTGCAAAAAACGGCAAGGTCTTTAAGGTCAAAATAGGCTGGGTCATGAAGGGGTTAACTAGAGGAACAATAAAAGATACTAAACTAATGTATACTATGACAAAGTTAGAAATTAACCTAGTACGTCCAGTTAGATATAATCTTTGAGGTGCGCCGGCTTTTTGCTAATTCTGCCAGCTCTGGTAAAATAAGATGTGTCACTGTCTACATCTGGTACATCTGGTAGTTCTTCTGATATTGTCTGTGTCTGGCCAGAGTTCTCACCCTGATGGTCAGCTGTCACTGTTGGTGCCTGACTTGTACTTGCTGCCTCGTTGTCTTGGGTGTCTGGATACTGTTCAAAAGGCCATGAATCATCTCTTTCTTGCGTTTTCCTCAAATATCTTCGATTCCTCCTTAGTCATCTTCCGTCGTCTGTTAGAATTTCGTAAGACTGAGGTCCCAGTTTCTGGACAACCTTTGCCTTTTGCCAGTGTTTGTCAAATGTGGTGCTTGGCTGCAGCCGAATGTTGTCATTTCTCTGGAGCTCAGGCAGATCCTTTGCAGATTTATTGTAATAGAAAGCTTGCCTAGCTTGATTCTTCTGTAATTTAGCTTCGATGTTTCCCAGCAGCTTTGGCTCTAACAGATGACACGCAGTTGGTACTAGTGTCTTTGTACGCCTACTCATGAGCCTCTGTGCCGGACTGCTGTCTAGGCCTTGGGTGGGTGTGTTTCTATGATCCAGTATAGACAGATATACATCAGCACCCGCCTGGTTTGCTTTCTGCATGAGTCTTTTGGCCGTTTTTACTGCTGACTCTGCTTTCCCATTACTCTGAGGATATCTTGGAGAAGACGTCTGGTGTTCAAATTCCCATTTCTTACTGAAAGTTTTGAATTCTTCCGACGTAATCTGTGCCGCATTGTCAGAGAAAACGATATCTGGAATGCCATACCTGGCAAAATGGGCCTTGAGTATTTTAATCACTGTTCTCGCCCTTGTGTCCTGCACCAAATCAACCTTCCAGAAGTTAGAGAAATAGTCCACTGTAATCAGGTATTCTTTGTCACTCCATGTGAACAAGTCTGTTCCTATTTTTGACCAAGGCCTATGTGGAATTTCATGAGGTTGCAATGTCTCCTTTGGTTGCTTATCATTGCTGGATGCACATATTTCACATTGTGCTATGTAATTTTTTATGTGGTCATTCATTCCTGGCCAATAAACTGATTCTCGTGCACGACGTAAGCATCCTTCCATGCCTAAGTGAGAAGAGTGCAATGTCTTCAATATGCCTCTTCTGAGAACTTCAGGTATAACAGCCCTGTCTCCTTTAAAGATGATTCCTTGCTGCACTGACAATTCATCTCTTATGTGGAAGAATGGTGAGACTTCCCTCGGAGCATGCTGCTTGTATTTTGGCCAGCCCTGCAAGATGACAGTCTTTAAACTCTGGAGACTTTTATCCTTCTCTGTAAAAGTCTGGATTTGCTTGACCTTTTCTTTTGACATTGCAAGGTAGTTACACATATTGATGGTTTCAATGTCTTCCTCCTCATCATTTGTGATAGGAAGGTAAGCTCTGCTTAGCGTATCTGCAATCAGTAAGTCTCTTCCTGGACAGTACCCGATGTCAACATCATATTTCTGAAGTCGCAACAGCATGTGCTGTAGTCTCTTTGGGGCATTTAGTAATGGTTTCTTTGTAATGCTCTCCAATGGTTTGTGATCCGACTGCACTGTTACCCGTCGACCATAGGTGTACTGGTGAAACTTCTCCATCCCAAATACCACAGCCAGTAGTTCCTTCTCAATCTGCGCATATCCCTGCTCTGTTGTTGTAAGGGCTCTGCTTGCAAATGTAATTGGCTGTTTGTTCTGCATTAATGTGGCTCCAAGGCCTTTTTCCGAAGCATCACATTGTACCACCACTTCTCAATCTGGATCGAAATACTTTAGGGTTGCTGTATCTGCAATGGCATTCTTTACTGCTCGGAAAGCAGTCTCCTGGCTTTCTGTCCATTCCCAGCGCACATCTTTGTGGGTTAGCTGTCTCAGTGGCTCACACATGTCTGACAGATGTCTGCAAAATTTTGAGAGATAATTCACCATGCCCAAAAATCGTTGTACTCCAGAAACATCAGTAGGGGTAGGCAAATCTTGTATTGCTCTCACCTTTTCAGGATCCACTTTGACCCCAGTTGAAGTCAGTCGATGACCAATATAGGCCACTTCTGTCATTTTCAATTTGAATTTGTCCAAATTCAGCTTTATGTTTTTTTTTCTCTGCATCTGTCCAAAAATTGTATCATCTTCTGATCGTGATCCTTGATTGCAGATTCCATATTTTCACCTTCTCCCACTACTAGGATATCATCCGCTATTGTCTTCACTCCAGTAAGTCCTTCCAAAGCCTGCATCAATTTCTGCTGGAATATCTCTGGAGCAGGTTTTAGTCTCATGGGCATTTTCAGCCATTTAAAGCGTCCAAATGGTGAAGAAAATGTTGTCAATAAACTTGAATCTTCAGTCAGGGCCACATGCCAGAATCCATTTTTTACATCACATACAGAAAATATTTTAGCCTTTGATAAATCTGGTAGAACATCATCTAATGTTGGCATTGGGTAATGATTTCGTTTCAGCGCCTTGTTGAGTGGCTTAGGATCAATACATATTCTTAACTTGCCCGATGGTTTCTGCACTATGACCAAACTGCTGATCCAATCTGTGCTCTTATGGACTGGTGCTATCATGCCTCTTCTCTGTAGATCTTGCAGTTCTACTTTCAGCGGTTGCATTAAAGCTACAGGCACTCTTCTTGTAGGTAATCTGGTGGGCTGCACTGTGTTGTCAATTTCTAGCCTATATTTACCTTCAAAGCATCCATCACCTTCAAATACATCAGCATACTCCGCTTTTATTTTCTGCATGTCCAAGTTGTGCTCTGCATTTAGTTTTGGATTTTGTATATCCTGGGCAACTTCAACAGACATAATGTTCTGAGACTGTACTTTTATTAACTCCATTGCCTGAACTGCTTTTACTCCCAGTAATGGTACATGGTTACCACCCCGTAACACGGTAAATTCAACTCTATAACTCTTTCTGTTACATGGGTTTCGTATTTTTAGCTTACATGTCCCCATTGGTTTCATTACACTTTTGTTGTATATCACCAGTACCTTGTCAGTTGGCTCAATAGAAACCTGTTTGTTTAGCAGATCAAATGAAATTACATTGCAGCTTGCTCCACAATCCAGCTGAAATCTAATGGGCTTCTCATCCAACAAGAATGTTGCATAAAGCTGCTTAGCATCCTTCACTACTGACTGCCCGACTACATTGACTTTCTCTGTTGTAGACTGCATTTGTAGCCATGTAATGTCCTCTGAACTGTCAGTGTCTGGTGTCACAGTGTGGAGCTGTCTGTACTGTTTGCCTCTTCCTTGCCTGCAGACAGCAGAGGAATGATTCTTCTTGCCACATGACCTGCAGGTTTCCCCATATGCTAGACACTTGGTTTTGTCTCTCTCATGTCTTTTCCCACAATACTTGCAGTGGACAGTGTTTATAGGGTAGTCTGGTCCTGTCTTTCCTTTCATAGATACTGCATGTACCTTGTCATCATCATTCTCACTGGTGCCTGCCATCATCTTCAGGCTGAGCATTGTGAGCTCAGCAGCCCTGCAGATTTGCATACATTTCTCTAAAGTCATGCCTTCCTCTCTCAGTAATCTTTCTTTGAGATGACTGTCCTTTATGCCACACACCATTCTGTCCTTGATTAGACTGTCCCTGATCTCTCCAAAGCCACATGTTTCTGCAAGTCTCCTCAGCTCTGTCAGATATCTGTCCACATTTTCACCATCCTCCTGATGTCTTGTGAAAAACTTATATCTTTCCACTGTCTCATTCTTCTTTGGGTCACAGTGTTTATCAAATGCCTGCACAATGTCTGCTAGGAGGAGGTTGTCTGTGTCTGGGAGCAAGGTGTGGGCTAATTCTCTGCCATTTTCCCCAATTAGGTAATAAAACAGCTTTACTTTCCGTTTGTCATCAGTGGGGCCCACAGTCAGATCCACATACAGTGTAAACTCTTCCTTCCAATGTCTCCAAGTCTGGGACAGATTACATGAAGTGACATCCAGTCTCTGAGGGGGCTTCAGACCAGTATCCATTTTTCTGTACTGTCAGGGAATCTGTACTTACAGTTGCAGTGATCTGTGCAGTTCCAGCCTCATATAAGCTCTACGAATTTGCAGGTTCTATCCCACCGCTGCCACCATGTTCTGTTTGATGAATCCTGTCATAAATGACACTCTGTGAGTATCTCAAGGCTCTTTATTCACATCATGTCTCAACCTCCATTACATGAATTCCGAGTGCAACAACATCCAACAAGTTCCAAACAAAGAATATAGAACACACACAAAAGTAGTGAGACCCCTAGAGGCCACATGAACATATAACATATTGCTACATATCTAATCATATACTGTGTGATACTGTGCTGAGCCATGTATCTATTCCTACACTGTGTGATGCTGTCTGCCGACCCCGTGTATCTAATCCTATCCTGTGTGATACTGACTGCTGAACTGTGTATCTAATCCTCTCCTGTGATAGTCTGCTGAGCCTGGCATCTAATCCTCTCCTGTGTGATACAGTCTGCCGACCCCGTGTATCTAATCCTATCCTGTGATACTGACTGCTGAGCTGTGTATCTAATCCTCTCCTGTGTGATAGTCTGCTGAGCCGTGTATCTAATCTGCTCGGGTGATACGGTCTGTTGACCCATGTATCTAAACCTATCCTGTGTGATACTGTCTGCTGAGCCGTGTATCCTATCCTGTGTGATAGTCTGCTGAGCCATGTATCTAATCCTCTCCTATGCACTCCCTCTCCCGTTATGTGTGATCTATATGGCGGTATTATGTGAGAACACTGGCGGTATAATGTGAGAAGTATATGGCGGTATTATGTGAGAAGTATATGGCGGTATTATGTGAGAAGTATATGGCGGTATTATGTGAGGACACTGGCAGTATTATGTGAGATCTATATGGCGGTATTATGTGTGAAGTATATGGCGGTATTATGTGAGAACACTATGGCAGTATTATCTTCAGAAAGGGGACCCATTCTAGGGTGGTTCTGGTTGAGCACCTGCACACGGGTCTGGGGTAATAGAGGGGGCAGCATGACCTCCAGTTAGGTGCCGTCAGGGGAAGGCTGGTGAGACAGCAAAGAGGGGTCTCATTTTTATCGTTACTATATGGCTACATTTCCCCCCAGTGTCACCCCGACTGCGCCTCTCGCCTCACTTTCACACATTGCCAGGACAGGAGCTGAGGAGGGGAATGGGGTCTTAGCATGCAATGTCTGGATCAGAACAGGCCGTCAATCTACAGAAATGTTTCCTGGATTTCAGTGGAGCAGACAAGCAGACGGTCCATCCATGTGTATAAAAGACAGCGCTCTATATTCAATCCCTGGCTGCTCTGCGTACCGAACAGGGTGCCTCCATACACCAGCACACTGCTCTCCTGAAATACTCTGTGCTGCTGTCACCCTGCTCCCTCCACCATATATCTTCCAGAATCTTTGCTGCCTGCCATCCTCTGTGACTGTCTACTTGTCAGTATAAGGCTGGGATCACACATACGCGAGATATGGCCGAGTCTCACAGGTGAAAACCAAGCTCTGGCACTCCGGAGTGCAGCGTGCAGCTCCATGTATTGCTGTGCGGCTGCATGCTCCGCTCCGGAGTGTCGGCGCCAGAGCTCGGTTTTCACCTGCGAGACTTGGCCATATCTCGCGTATGTGTGATCCCAGTCTTACTCTGCAGTCACCAACAAAATGGCTGCTCACTGGGTTCCTGAATATCATCCTCTTATTCCTTAGCAAACACCCAGGAGGGGAGGAGAGGAGACATCATACACGTCAGCAGACTCCGCCCATAATTACTGCAGTGCAGTAATGTGAGCTAGTTGTACACTAGGTTTTTGTCAAATTTCATTAGCTGCTCCCCCTAGTGTTTAAAAGTGGAAATGCCAAACTTTTTAAAATTATTTTTCATATTTTACTAAATTATAAACAAATGATAATATTTTTTAAGAAAATGTAAACATTAATTCTTTACATTTTTTCAATCGCTGGAAAAAAATTTTTTTGATGGCACCTTCCCTTTAAACCAATAAATGGATAGATTTCTGTAGAAATAAAATACACAAATTTGGTACTGCTGCTTCCGTAACGACCCTACCTGTGGAATGGTCATGCTATTTAACCCCTAGATTCAACTCTGTAAAAAAATTTAAAAAAATTTGGCAAAAAAAAGCTTTGTCATCATACCGCCAAAAAAGGTGGAATAAGCACGATCAAAATGTTGAATGGAATTAAAATTGATATAGCTAAAAATGTCCCCTTGTCGAGAAAAAAACAAGCCACCATACAGCTCCAACAGCGAGGAATTTAAAAAGTTATAGCTCTCAGAATAAAGCGATGCAAAACAATTCTTTTTTTCAATAAAATAGATTTTACCACATTATGGGACACTGGTCAGAATTGTAAAATTCGGCCTAGTTAAGAAGGTGAAAACAGGCTGAACACTGTGAAGGGGTTACAGAAGGGGAGAGAAAAAAGATCAGAAAATCGCTTGATCGGGAATAGGATACTTTGTGAGATTTCATTTGTTCTGCCATTTCATGCTTCCACTGATAGAGTCCATGATCTTGATCCACTATTGGTTGCAGAACATCCATCTTAGGCCTCATACAGACATCCGTTGTTGAAGTTTGTGATGCTATTCACATTTTTGTGTTTTTGTGGACACTGTGTGTGCAAGAAATCACAAAGATTAGAGATGAGCAAGCACTAAAATTCTCTGTCATTGGTATTGTCGACTACCGTGAATAAGTGTCTCCCCAAGGGGTCTCCGACCCCCCCCTTCCTTCCCAACCTCCGAATAACGACATGAGTCTCAAGTTCGATATAATTGGCCACAGCGGCCTTTATTATAAACAAACAAAACATATAACCGTAACATGATCTAGGAAGGGGTCCTTGAAGCTAAAAGTCTGGCGTTAACCATAGTATAAACAAGTGGACAAGAGACCAACCGTAGATTACTCTCAGCCGTTACCCCACAGACTCGAGAGCACCAAAATACCCCGAAGGGTTACCCTTGTCCACTTCAAACTTAAGGTACCATCACACTAAGCGACGCTGCAGCGATACAGAAACCACCGGAGACTAGACGGAGGTGGACATGACTTGGGGATGGGTGGACTGAGAACTCCTGCAGCCTTTGTTTGTATTGCAGTGTAGATTTTAAACAAGAGTGTTGTTGCTTTAAGAGGAAGGAGTTTAGATGTTTGTGCCTGGTGTATTACTGTGAGGAGGGTGGGGCTTATATAGGGGAGGCAACTCTAGCTCTTCCTCTTTCTCTCACACGATGGACAGGATGCAACATTACCCGCCCTCCCGCCCTGTTTATAATCTCTGTCCTTAAACTTTTTAATTATTGCTTGTATAATGATAAATGCTTTATTGTATTTTTTTTTTATTTGTCATTGTATATCTTGTACCAGGTTCAATTGTATATTGGCTATAAAGAGTTATTATTTGCAGTAACCTTCTAAGCCCAAGGGAAGGGCAATCCTTCAGCCATGGTTCCCTGGAGGTTTCCTCCACCGGGGGTTTTTCCTCTCCTGAGCGCTGTAGGATGACTCTTTGTGAGTCGGAGGTTTGCCAAGTTTAGTCCCATTAATGCTTTTGCAGGGACTCCTAGTTTTTAAGTTTGCAAAAATTATTTAATTATTAAAAAAAAAAAAAGGGTCAAATGAGACTTGGAATTTATAACCCGTCACGGCTTTGCGGTTTAGGAGTCAGGTGGAAGTTGCAGACAAGTTAAGGTGGACTCATTTTAACTAATAGAGGATGTAAAACCTCATGGTGGTGAGCAGGCTCGGCTTTGGTGGCCAGCCTCAAGGACGTTGTAATGGTAACATCAATCAGGGGCGGGCACAGTGGTTAAGCACAGGAGTGAGGATAATAGGGTCATTGGTGCACTGAAAGTTTACTGGCTCTGCTTGAATGGCAAGCCAGTGCGTGCCGCCCCTTTATGGCTGTCTGTCCTGGTGCTGTATGTCAGACAGCTGGGGATATCGCAGTACTTGTGAATCCCAATGTTCTAGCACTCCACCTGACTCCTACTGTGATTATTTAATCCTGTGATTTGAATAAAAGCTGTGGCCATTTTGACAACCAAAATAACCTGTTTTGTGTATTTATTTTAGTACCTAGGTTTACAGTAGTTATGGTGGTTTTAAGAAGGAGTGGGGTCCATCCCATATACAAAAGTCACGACAACGATCCGGATCGCTGCAGCGTCGCTGTTTGGTCGCTGGAGAGCTGTCACACAGACAGCTCTCCAGCGACCAACGATCCCGAGGTCCCCGGTAACCAGGGTAAACATCGGGAAACTAAGCGCAGGGCCGCGCTTAGTAACCCGATGTTTACCCTGGTTACCATCCTAAAAGTAAAAAAACAAACGCTACATACTTACCTACCGCTGTCTGTCCTCGGCGCTCTGCTTCTCTGCTCTGGCTGTGAGCGCCGGGCAGCCGGAAAGCAGAGCGGTGACGTCACCGCTCTGCTTTCCGGCCGCTGTGCTCACAGCCAGAGCAGAGAAGCAGAGCGCCGAGGACAGACAGCGGTAGGTAAGTATGTAGCATTTGTTTTTTTACTTTTAGGATGGTAACCAGGGTAAACATCGGGTTACTAAGCGCGGCCCTGCGCTTAGTTACCCGATGTTTACCCTGGTTACCAGCGAAGACATCGCTGAATCGGTGTCACACACGCCGATTCAGCGATGTCTGCGGGGAGTCCAGCGATGAAACAAAGTTCTGGACTTTCTTCCCCGACCAGCGACAGCACAGCAGGGGCCTGATCGCTGCTGCCTGTCACACTGGACGATATCGCTAGCGAGGACACTGCAACGTCACGGATCGCTAGCGATATCGTCTAGTGTGACGGTACCTTTAGGAATCTGGCCCACCGTTATCAAGATTCCCCCAAATCACAAGACCCGCAACCAAAACTTATACCAACTGGAGAATCTGTATCCCGATGGACCCCCCAGGCCAATTTAGCACCAACTCCAAGGACCCCTCCCCCCGACACCAAGAAGATACCTGACCCCCTCAAGTACCCGAGACCCCACCAACCTTAACCGCTATGGCTTGTTCAATTCCAGACTGCAGCCCCAGGGCCCACAAATCAATGCCCACCGCGTTCAGATGAACGCCATCACCCAAAAGAAATTGGTCACCACCACGCTCCAACTCAAAATGAAGCACGGCAAAGCCCCCGTTCCGCACGACAAAACCAGGCACGGCCCGATTCACCTTGATGCGGGCTTTATTTATCTTGTCCACTGACCTAGCGTGCCTCCAGGCTTTCCATGGAACAATCTCCGACCACACAATAGACATACAATAGACATGTCCCGAAAGGAAACCCACAACCGTAACAAGTCATGTTTGATGTCTCGGATCAACTAACGACAAGGACGAACTCCCAAGTCGTTTCCCCCGACATGCAAACCAAAATATCAGGAGGCCTGTCCAATCGAACGCCATTGTGTACTTCCTGCAGTACGTCCCTGGAAAAGCCGAGCTGTCTTCCATCCTGTCAGACATCTGCCTGCTTTGCGCCCCAGTACACATAAGAGTGGCGACAATCCACACCAACAGCGAGGATGAACTTGGAAAAACATAAACCACTTAGACAAGCGCCAACAACGAGTAAAAGGACCGAACAGTCACCAGCCACTCAAGGCCTCACATAACTCCGATAACGGCCGGACTCCCACCGCCCTATCCTCTGTACCACTGAAGGAGCCAATCCATTCCGTGCTGCCTCCGTAGCGGCCCCGATCCGAAAAAAATGCGAGGCGAACCTGGAAGAATCCACTCCGATGGCCTCCAAAGACTGCCAAAAAATAGCCACAAACTGAAATTTAGACAGAAAAGACCCGTCCTCGTGACGCAACAAAGGCCCATCACCACGCGGGTGAAGCCTATCAAAATCCTGCCAGCAACGGACAGAACACATAACGGAACCGGGAACGGCGCCCAAAACCACCTTTTTACCCCGTCCCGTCTGATCTGTCTTAGACTTCCAGATCCAAAACTGCAGCGACCCCTCGGAAACAAAAACGTCCCCCGCCCAAAGGCCCCCTTGAAGAACCGTAGTGGGAGACACTAGCTCCCCAACCCTCAAAGTTCCATAAAAGGCCAACAAAAAAGCTAGGTGAAATAGCGCAGCCTCGAAGCTGGAAACGCATATATCTCCCAGACGTACCCCCAACCGCTCCAACATCTCAAAAGACACCGGGTGCCTGCGATCGCCTCAGCTACTTGATCTTCTCAACCCCTTCACAGCTTGCTTTACCAAAAAGGACTTCATCAAATCCTGTAGGCCCCGGAGCCTGAAACCAAAAGCTAAAGCCGCTATAGTCTTATCAACCTTCTCTGCCGACCATCCCTGATCCGCCCCATGTCTCATCCATAACAACAATGCCCCCAACTGGCCTGGACCGGTACCCGCAACACCACAAGCCGCCAACCAGCTCTCCCAAGTTCTCCATACCGCCTGATAAACCGACCACGTACTCGGTGCCAAGGACGCTTGAATTAAAGGTTCTGCAGCCCGGACACCACGCTCCAAAGCTCTGCCGGGCATTCCAGCTCCGTCTCCTCAGCATCCGCCGCCAGTGACCGTAAACGCTCACACTGGAAACGAGACAGAGAATCGGCAATGCAATTATTAACACTGGGCACATGTGATGCCGTGAAATAAGCAAGACAAAACCAACTGCCGAAAAACTCTGATCACAGGGGGCGACACTGTCGTCAAACTGTTAATGGCACACACGACCGCCATATTATCACAATTAAAACAAACCCTTTTATTTCAAAAATCGTCACCCCAAAGCTGCACCGCCACCAAAATTGGAAAAATCTCCAACAAAGTGATGTTCCGAACCAACCCTGATTCAAACCAGGCTTCCGGCCATCTACCAGCACACCAATGGCCCCCGAAAAAGGCCCCAAATCCAATACAGCCTGACGCGTCGGTAAACAAATCTAAGTCAGCATTACCCACTGCTTCCTCCATCAACAAGGAACGCCCATTGTAACAGGACAAAAAACGTTCCCAAACCTCCAAGTCGGCCTTGTGTTCAGCCGATAAACAAACAAAATGATGTGGGGCGGTAATCCCGGCCGTAGCGCTAGCCAATCTATGTGAGAAAATCCTCCCCATTGGGATAATTCGGAACGCAAAATTCAATTTCCCCATAAGCGAGTGCACTTCCCGCAGCTGCAATTTCTTCAAACGTCTAGCACGGGCCACCTCGTCTCTCAAGCCCAACACCTTATCAACCGGCAACCTAAACTCCCACTTCACGGAATCGATGGCGATACCTAAAAAAGACACTCGTGCACGGGCCCTCAGTCTTGCCCGGTGCCAGCGGGACCCCAAAACGCTCAGCAACCCAAACAACCGTCCTCAACAGGACCTCACAACATTGAGACTGATCGGGGCCTATGCACAAGAAGTCGTCCAGATAATGAATCACTGACTCCAAGCCGGACACATCCCGCACCGCACACTCCAAAAAGGAACTGAAGGCCTCAAAATAAGCGCACGACAGCGAACAGCCCATCGGCAAACATCAGTCAACATAAAGCCGGCTGTCCTAATAACAGCCTAACAACCTCACGCTATTGGGGTGAACCGGCAATAAACGGAAGGCCGACTCCATATCGGTCTTAGCCAACAATGCCCCCCTACCACAACTGCGCACCCACCTGGCTGCCTCGTCAAACGACATGTAAACCACCGAACAAAGCTCTGGATCAATCCCATCATTCACGGACCTCCCTTTCGGGTATGTCAAATGCTGAATGAGTCTAAACTTATAGGGCTCCTTCTTGAGGACCACACCCAAAGGTGACCCCACCAAATCGTCCAAAGGAGGAGTGGGAAATGGTCCAGACATCCTACCCTTTGGAATTACCTTCTGGCTTCCCTTTCTTCTTAAAACACTTAGAGGCTCCGTGGGAAGCGCCATTGCAGTGCGCGCACAAGTGCTTGAACTTACAAGTCGCTCCGAACTTACACTGGCCCTTGTTGAACTGCCAACACACTCCATGCTTCTGACCGCCGGATTGTCCTGACTGCCCCCTGGTTCCTGAAGAGGAACCTTGCGAAGCGCCTTGGCTGGAAGTTCCGGCCCCGCTTTGAAAGGAGTTGCCAAACTTCATTGGCGCCATCACGCGCAACCACAAGCCAATGTCCTTCTGATTCCACCGGATCGCAGGACGAACCGCCTTCCGCTGCCGATAATGCTCATCGTATCGTAACCATGCTTGACCACCATAGGCCCTATGCGCCTCACCTATGGAATCCAGATAACAAAATAAAGTAGAGCAATTCTCGGGAGCCTTCTCACCAACAACGCTTGCCAAAATCGCGAATGCCTGAAGCCAATTTACAAACGTCTGAGGATTAAGATGCCAATGCCGCTTTTCCTCATCCTCCTTCTTACTATCCTCCTTTTTACTCTTATCAAGGTTAAATTTTTCCAATGGCAAAAGTGAAAAAATCTCCACGTACTCATCCTTCCAAATCTTTTCACGCACCTCCTTCTTCAAGTGCGCCCCTAACGGCCCCTCAAAGCAAACATACACTTCACCGCGCGCCTTATCATCCAGCCGAATGCCCCCTACTTTCTCTTTCGCAGTCTGCACAGATACCGAGACTGGCTCGGCCGACCTGCCCTGTTCGGCAGAACCACTGCCAGACAACACCAATCCCGGATCAGACGATCCGACCCAAGCTGATAAAGGGGACGGCCCTGGCCTACCACTGCCCAACCGTGACAACAGCTCGCGGACCCCCGACAACTCCCTCACCCCTTCACGACTCGCATCCGCCCGCATACCAACTCCATCACCCCGCTCTAAATACCCCCCAACCCGATCTACAGAAGGCAAAGTCGGCGGTGACAATGCCGGGGACAAACAACACATAGATGGGTTCTCACCAGGCTGCGGGGGCGCTGTGATCCCCCCCCCCCCAGCCGCAGACGCCGTCCAGCCATCTCTTGATCCCGAAGCTGTCCTTGTGCCCCCACAGACGTGAACTTCACTCCTCACTGCCACTCCAGCCGTGCTGACCCCGTCACCCGAGGAGGCAGCCTGGTATCCTGTAGTCCCAGACCCGAACCCACCGTCTGAAACATTGCCGTCTGCCACCGCCACAAGAAAAGATGCAGGCCCGGTCGCAGGTGCGTGAGGGGAATGATATCCCCTGGCCGAGTCCAGCAGCCCCGCTGGGTCTGGGGCGCTGCCCGCCGCTGCCGCCGGGATGCTCCCCGCTGTCTTGTGCTGCCACTGGAAGCAGGCCGCCCGGCCTGGCCATCACTGCGGCGGCCCGCCGTGACATCGCTCCATCCGTTACGGTTTGTGGGCATGGGCCCAGACCCCCAGAGTGATGGGGGGAAGGCCCAACTGCGGCCGCAGGCCCCAGCGTGGCAGGTGGATTCCTCCCGGACCGGGGCCTGCCAGGGCGCTTGTTAGCAGGTGCGTGGCCTGGAGGGTCCCCTGAGGGGCTCCTGCGACGCCTGGGTAAGCTCGGGGGATAAGTGCTCTGGAGGGCGCACTCGCCTGGACCGCCGCTCGCCGGGCCTGGCCGCCGGGGGATCCGTACTGCTGCCGCCGCTGCTGCTACCGCCCAGGATGCTGGATACCTGTACCTCCAACCAGCCGGGAGGCTGCAACGCAGCAGCCGCCCGCAGCTGTGCCAGCACTCGTTCAATGGCCTCCATGGTAAGCGCTTTCGTTGCTTCCTGCTCACAGGTCCTCAGAGCGGGAAGTGATCGGCTCCTCCCCCCACTCACCCCATACCTTCTCAGGCCAGCATTAACCCTCCCCTAGGAGCAAACCCACGCCCCCCTTCTTCATGCTCCAAACCCCCTGTCATGGCGGCTTCCACGTACGCCGCCCGGGGGTGGGGGTGGGGTGGCTCGCTCCAGCCTGGTCTGGATGCTTGTTACTCGAACCGAGCCATTTCTAATGCTCGGTTGCTTGTTTCGAGCAAAATGAGAAAATCTGAGTATTTTTTGGCACAACCTACAAGGATATCTGTGGGGCAGTGCAAATATTGAAATGCATGGAAAAAGTTCTGAAAGGAAGGAGAGCAGCATGGGCCAGACCCATGGAAGCATCTCTGACCTCTAGTTAGTTGCCGAGAACAATGGCGTCATACTTTTACTCCACTTTAAGGAGTGACAATAAAACATTAAAAATCGACGAGAAATTGAAGTTTACAGGAAAAATAATGTTAAGAAACAATTTTTTTTATTTTTGTTAGAAAATCTGGCAAAAACTAAGGTCTCAGACACACCCTATATTAGAAATAAAGGACGGCCTCATACACATTCTGTTCAAATTGTAATGTAGTGGTTCGCCTAGACTCATAAAGGCTATGCACAAACTTAAAATCCTACCAGAAATTACAAGCTGGGTCTCAATACAACCTTGAAGGCACTAACTAAAGTGCCTCATTCCCCATTTAAATATTGCGAATAAAGTGTAGTATCCGTGCTTCTACACTCATAAAGGCTTTGCAGAAAGTGCAAAGCCAGGTAAAAATTGTAAGTAGGGTCATCCAGTCCATAGACTATATATCTGCCTCTTTTGTACCTGGTGTGCGTCTCCCTCGCCTCTTCTTTAGCTGGGCAAAGAAGCTTGCCCCCTGCCGCTAGTGTTGTCTGATGGGGAATTTTTTTTCAACATATTTTTCACAATTTCCTTTAGGTTTAGCACCAGTTCAGAAGACCTCTAATGCCACAGGAAGAAGAGATGCAAAGTTCTCCTTGTAGCTTGGGTCTAGCAGGGTGAACAACCAGTACTTTTTTATTTTGACTGTAACCCGAGGGTCATGGGAAAAGCAATGGTACATAGTGTCTACCATATGGGCCAAGGTCCCTACAGCCAACACTTCCCTGTCTCCACCATGAAGACTACTCTTCATCTCCATCTAGAGTTGAGCGACTTTTACTTTAAGATCGAGTCAGGTTTCGCAAAACCCGACTTTGTCAAAAGTCGGGTCGGGTGAAATTGGACGTTATTGCGAAAAGTCGGGGGCCGACTAAAACACGAAACCCAATGCAAGACAATGGGGAATCAAAGTTGGCAGTGAGTGGAGGACAGGAAAACGCATACAGTGCCCATTTTAATGCCAAAAACATAAATTCTTATTACTTAAGCTTGTCAATCTTAATTTACTTTATAATAATAGTTAGGCATTGAAAACTGGGGGTCAATTGGCTAAAGTTGTGGGGGCTAGGGCTGGCTCAAGATTTTCGTGGGCCCAGGAAACGCGGAATACGTCACGGCGGTGGAGCAGGGAGAGGTAAGTATTTAAACTTTGCAAGTGCTGTGATCCTGAGCAAGCAGGGGGGGCCCACTCGTTGGCACTGGCACAGGGCCCCTCATAGTACGGCAGTGTGTTTGACAGCGGGTGGCGCCTCCCACTGGCAGAGACACTTTTGCATACTATGAGGGGCCCTGTGCCAGTTACATCGCCAACGAGTATGCCCCCCCCTACCTGATGAAGGAACCTGCACTTTCATCTGCACCTTTCTCTTTGTCCCCGTGTAAGGTGGTATAGTATGCGGGAAGGGGAACCTGACTTTCAGCAGGGTCAGATTCTGGCTGTGTAGAATGCAAGGGGAATGTAGTGGTCTGGGTCAATGTACCAGCAGACTCATCTAGCAGTGGCTGGGCAATGGGCAGGATGAAGAGGAAACGCAGATATAGGCCCAAATAATAAAGTAGGCTAAATGCAGTTCAAAATTGGTAACAGGACTAAACAGGCGGCAATGTTTTGTTCAGTGGAGGAAAGCTGTAATGAGTGGCAGACACAGTTAGTAGGCCCAAATAATAAGTAGGGTAAATGCAGTTCAAAATTGGTAACAAAATTGGAGAAGTCGGTAAGAGGAGGCCAAAAGCAAGACATTTTTCAGGCAAGCTACGTGTCAGCAGGGGAAGGTGGGGCAAAATAATTTGAAATCCATGATTGGTTCATTTTAATGAAGGCTAGATCATCGACATTCTGGGTAGCCAGACGTGTCCTTTTTTTCGGTCAGTATTGAACCAGCAGCACTGAAGACTAGGGTTGAGCGAAACGGATCGGACAATTTCAGAAATCGCCGACTTTTGGCAAAGTCGGGATTCGTGAAACCCGACCCGACGCTTTAAGAGCCATTTCTCAGCCAATGAAGGTGCACGCAGAGTGTGGGCAGCGTGATGACATAGGTCTCGGTCCCCACCATCTTAGAGAAGGGCATTACAGTGATTGGCTTGCTTTCTGCGGCATCACAGGGGCTATAAAGGGGCGTGCACGCCGACTGCCATCTTACTTCTGCCAATCTGAGCATAGGGAGAGGTTGCTGCAGCTTCGTCAGAAACAGTGATATACTTAGGGAGGGAAGATTAACCCCCAAACCGCTTGTGCTGTAGCGATTTCCACTGTCCAACACCACCTTTTCTTTGCAGGGACAGTGTTTTTTTTTTTTTTTTTGGGTGCATCAGCTCTGTAGCTTTTTAGGCTGCATTCTAAGGCTCCCTGATAGCTGCATCGCTGTGTGTACGCCGCTGTGCAAACCAACTGCTTTTTTCAAAGCAAAAATCCTGTTGCTTCTTTCTGCACTTTTTTCTTAGTTCTGTGTGGTGTATATCTGCCAGCCAAGTTCTACCTTGTCCATTGTGTGGTGTAATACACAGGGCCTGTTTTTTCCTGCAGTCTCACCCCCAACAAAATAAAAAGGAGCTTTAAATTGCCACGAAGTGGATCTACGTGAGTTCTGTTTGGCGTATATCTGCCAGCCACGTTCTGCCTTGTCCATTGTGTGGTGTAATACACAGGGCCTGTTTTCTCCTGCGGTCTTCCCGCCAAAAAAGGGAGATATAAATTCACCAATAGTTAATATACACCTTCTACCTTGTGTAACAGTAGCATATAACGCTTTATTTTGGTAACATTTCTGCAAAAATGAGGAAGTCTGGTGGAAGAGGCCGTGGGCGGTCGTTGCCAGCTGGTACTGATGGTGGTGGTGGTGGTGGTGGTAGTGAAGCATCTGGTGGTACTGGGAAAAGCAAGATAGCACCAAATGCTCGAGGTGTAGAGGCAGCGTCATCGTCTGGCTACACAAGGCCTTGAAGGCTCCCTTATCTGGGAGTAGGAAAACTGTTATGATCAGGTGGTTTAGGAGCAACATGGAACGAGCTCTGAAGGAAGTGGTATCTGTACTGACCGCAGTCCCTAAGCTCAACACAACACTAGAAGTAGCCGTGGGATGCTCCTAACACTCCCTAGGCACCTCGTCACAGCCTGAGAACTAACTACCCCTAAAGATAGAAACAAGAAAACTATCTTGCCTCAGAGAAAATCCCCAAAGGATAGATAGCCCCCCACAAGTAATGACTGTGAGTGGAGAGGGAAAAGACATGCACAGAATGAAACTAGGATGAGCATAGGAGGCCAGTCTAGCTAGATAGATAGGACAGGATGGAATACTGTGCGGTCAGTATAAAACACTACAAAAAATCCACACAGAGTTTACAAAAATCTCCACACCTGACTAAAGGTGTGGAGGGTAAATCTGCTTCCCAGAGCTTCCAGCTACACAGAATTAATTCATACTGACAAGCTGGACAAACATAGAAAGCACAGAACGGATAAGTCCACAACCTGTGGACAGAAAAGAGCAAGCAAGGACTTAGCTTTGCTGAACTGGTCAGGATAAAAGGGAAATCCAAAGAGATGTGAATCCAACCAGGAACCATTGACAAGTGGCACAAGCTGAAGGAAAGAGCCAGGCTAAATAGCCGAGCAGAAAAGACACAGTGGAAGCAGCTGCTGACAGCTAAATCCAAGGAGCAGCTATACCACTTAAAACCACCGGAGGGAGCCCAAGAGCAGAACTCACAAAAGTGCCACTTACAACCACCGGAGGGAGCCCAAGAGCTGAATTCACAACAGAAAACAGCTTTTAAAGCCGGAGCAGCAGGAACAAGTTTTGGCTTTCCTTGCTGACTCAGCCTCCAGCTCTTTCACCTCCTCTTCAGAAGCTTCGAAATCTGAAACCAGCGAGTTGTCAGTGGATGCTCCAGGTCCGGAAAAAGTTGCTTCCTTGTGTCCTTCACCCAAAACAAAAGTGAAGGATGCTGCAGGCAACACTACACTTTACTCCATGGAGCTCTTTACGCATACCGTGCCTGGGTTAGAGAGGGAAATTGTTAAAAGCCCATTACAGGAAGAATCAGACATGGAGTGCACAGATGCACAGCCACAGCTTGATTATTATGCTGTTCCATTGACTCAGATCACAACTTTGCCCTCGCAGTGTACTGAGCCCGAATCTGACCCTGATGAGACTATAGTGCCTAGTCCTGAACGCTATAGCAGCTTACACGGTGACAGAGGAAGGTGCACATGACATTGAAGAGGAGGTGATAGATGACCCAGTTGTTGACCCAGATTGGCAGCCATTGGGGGAAGAGGGTGCCGCAGCCTGGAGCTCAGAAGCAGAGGAGGATGATCTGCAGCAGCCATCTACATCGCAAAAGTTGTCATCTGGCAGGCCCGCATCAGGCCCAAAACGTGTGTCAAAAACCACAACAGGTGTAGGACAGCATTTCAATTCGGTGGCAGTAGCATGGCGTGCAAAGCCTGAAAAGGTATTCCATAGTAGGACTAGTGTGGCAATTTTTTAACCAAGATCCGAATGATCAGTCCAAAGTTATATGTAAGAAATGCTCCAAGACCTTTAGCAGAGGGAAGAATGTTCAAAATTTTAATACAACGTGCATGCGTAGACATCTAACCAGCAGGCACTTGGAAGCATGGACTAACTACCAAACGTCCCGTACCGTTGGTGCACCTGCTCATATTGAAGCTAGTCAGTAACGCAACATTGCTTCCCTAACTGGAAGCTCACCGGTTATGACACCACCAGTAGCAAATGTGGAGGTATTGTCGCAAGGCCAAAGCAGTCAGGGAATCGCAAGGTTCTTGTTTGGAAACACTGTAGGTAGGCCCACATCAAGAATACCATCGCCAAGCCTCTCTCAATCTGCCATGTCCACCACCACCCCCGCTAGTTCCACCATATGCAGCTCTCCAGTCCAGCTCAGCCTAAAAGACTCTCGATAGGAAAAGTACTCTTCCTCTCATCCACGTACACATTGTTTGAACGGCTACATTGCTCGACTAATCTTGTTAGAGGTGATGCCCTACCGTTTGGTTGATAGCGAAGCTTTCAAAGCACTGATGGCCTATGCAGTACCACGCTATGACCTACCCAGTCTACACTTCTTTGTGAGAAAAGCCATCCCAGCCCTCCACCAACATGTCAAAGAACGCATTGTCCATGCACTCAGGCAATTGGTCAGTAGAAAGGTGCACCTCACAACAGATGCATGAACCAGTAGGCATGGCCAGGGACGTTACGTGTCCATTACCACACACTGGGTTAATGTGGTGGATGCAGGGTCCACAGGGGACAACAATACTGGCACAGTTCTGCCTAGCCCACGGTCTAGGAAACAGTTGGCTGTAGGCGTTTGCTGCTCCTCCTCCTCCAGAAGCGAAAGCTTGTCCACAGAGCGCAGTCGCACGACCACTCCATCCGCAGCTGTCAGTCTTGCACCCGTGGTATCCCATTATGGAACAGCTACTAGGAAGCGTCAACAGGCTGTGCTGCAAATGAAGTGTTTGGGCAACAACAGACACACCACGGAAGTACTGGCCGAGTACTTGCAGCAAGAAACTCGGTCATGGCTGGGCAGTGTACATCTTGAGGCAGGCAAGGTAGTCAGTGATAATGGAAGGAATTTTATGGCTGCCATAGCCCTTTCAGAAATGAAACACATACCTTGTCTGGCTCACACATTGAACCTGGTGGTGCAGTGCTTCCTCAAGAATTACCCAGATTTACCAGCCTTGCTCCTGAAGGTGTGCAGACTTTGCTCGCACTTCCGCCGGTCGCCCGTACACTCCAGTCGTATGCTTAACCATCAGCGATTGCTGAATCTTCCCCAGCACCGCCTAATAATCGACGTGGCAACAAGGTGGAACTCCACACTGCACATGCTTCATAGGCTGTGCGAACAGAGGCGTGCTGTCATGTATTTGTGGGAGGATACACATACACGGGCAGGCAGTTGGATGGCAGACATGGAGTTGTCTGGTGTGCAGTGGTCGAAGCTCCAAGACCTATGTCAAGTCCTTCAGTGTTTTGAGGAATGCAAACGGCTGGTCAGTGGGGACGACGCCATCATAAGCATGAGCATCCCACTAATGCATCTGCTGATGCAAAGTTTGACGAACATCAAGGAGCAGGCGTCTGCGGCCGAGGTGGAGGGAAGCCTTGATGACAGTCAGCCATTGTCTGCTCAGGGAACTTTCCTGGATGAGGTGGCG
The DNA here is from genome assembly GCF_032444005.1 of Ranitomeya imitator. Classification (NCBI taxonomy): domain Eukaryota; kingdom Metazoa; phylum Chordata; class Amphibia; order Anura; family Dendrobatidae; genus Ranitomeya; species Ranitomeya imitator. The sequence goes on from NC_091283.1 coordinate 378,612,822, forward strand.
GAAGAAGAGGAGGAGGAGGAAGATGGGGCTGAATATTTATGGGAGGAGGATGCTTCACATGGGGCAATAGAAACTGGTGGCATTGCAAGGTCAGCTACAGGGTTTTTGCGGGCCACAAGTGATGTACATTTTCAAGAAAGTGCTCCTCAACCCAGCACAAGCAGTGAATTGACACCTGAAACTTTGGCCCACATGGCAGAGTATGCCTTGCATATCCTAAAATGGGACCCCCGCATTATCAAAATAATTACCGATGACGATTACTGGTTAGCATGCCTCCTGGATCCACGATACAAAGGCAAATTACAAAGTATCATGGCACATGAGAACCTTGAGCAAATATTGGCTACCAAACAAGCAACTCTTGTAGACCATTTGGTTCTGGCATTCCCAGCACACAGCGGCGCTGATGGTTCTCACACAAGCTGTAGGGGGCAACATGGCAGAGGTGTTAGAGGTGCACAAAGCCGAAGTGGCATTGGACAGAGTGGATTTATGACCAGGTTGTGGAGTGATTTCGCAATGACCGCAGACACGACAGGTACTGCTGCATCGATGCAAAGTGACAGGAGACAGCATTTGTCCAGTATGGTTAGCAACTATTTTTCCACCATTATCGATGTTCTCCCTCACAGGTCATTCCCCTTTGATTACTGGGCATCTAAACTAGACACCTGGCTCGAATTGGCAGAATATGCATTACAGGAACTCGCTTGCCCAGCTGCTAGAAAGAGTCTTCAGTGCTGCTGGTTCAATACTGACTGAAAAAAGGACATGTCTGGCTCCCCGAAATATTGATGATCTAACCTTCATTAAAATGAACCAATCATGGATTTCGAATTATTTTTGAATTATTTTGCCCCACCTTCACCTGCAGACACGTAGCTTGCCTGAAAAATTGCTTGTATTTGGCCTCCTCTTATTGACTGCTCCAATTCCGCCATTTGCAGGTGCCGAATGTCCACCATAGGCCATTTTTATACCTCCCTAATTGGGGTGACTCCCCCCACAGGTCCGTGGTCACAACTTGACGCAAGCACTCGTGTGAGTGCCGTTTGCCTGGACAGGTGTGTGTGCCCACTCTTGGGCGACGGCACTGGCACAGGGTCTCACATAGTACAATGAAGTGTCTCTGACGGTGATGGTGCACAACCAACGTCAGACACACCGTCGTAATATGAGGTGCCCTGTGCCAGTACCGCCGCCCACGAGAGAGTGTTAACCCCCCCAGCTTGAACTGTGCTCTACCACTTGCAAAACTTACCTGCCCCACCACTGTGTAGTCTGTGCTGTTAAATCCTTAAATGGCACTGCCATTACAAATTTGTTGCATTGATAGATGATCGTTAAATATACAGGGGCCCTGGCCTCCATTTAGACCCCTTAATGCCTTGTGCCAACTACCACTGTCTGCAACTCTGCAGAGGACCCCACCCCCGTACCTCGCTATGCCACCAGTTTATTTATGACCAATTCATTGGCTGACATTTAGCCAACTTTAGTATTTTGGCCTACTAACTGTGTCAGCCACTTATAACAGTTGTCCTCCGCTGAACAAAGCTATGCCACCTGAGTAATCCTGTTACCAATTGTGAACTGCATTTAGCCACCTTTTTTTATTTTAGGCCTCTGTCTGTCTGTCTGTGCCACACATTACAACTGTCCCCCCCCCCCCTGAAACAAGCTAGGCCGCCTGCTTAGTGCTGGTAGCAGTTTTGAACTGCATGAAGCCACCGTTTTTAATTTTAGGCCTACTCTGTCTGTCTGTCTGTGCCACACATTACAACTGTCCTCCGCTTTACAGAGCTATGCCGCCTGTGCACTACTCAAACTAATTTTGAACAGACATTAGCCACCTTTTTTTATTTTAGGCCTCTGTATCTGTCTGCGCCACACATTACAAATCTCCCCCCCTGAAACAAGCTAGGCCACCTGGATAGTCCTGGTTGCAGTTTTGAACTGCATTTTGCCACCTTTTTTATATTTTAGGCCTTTGTCTGTCTGTCTGTGCCACACATTACAACTGTCCTCCGCTTTACAAAGCTATGCCGCCTGTGTACTACTCAAACTTATTTTGAACAGACATTAGCCTACTTTTTTTTATTTTAGGCCTACTCTGTCTGTCTGAGCCACTTATTACAGTTGTCCTCCGCTGAACCAAGCTATGCCGCCTGTGTATTCCTCTGACCAATTTAGAACAGCATTTAGCCTACTTACTTATTTTGTCCTAGTAACTGTGTCAGACTCTCACAACAGTTGTCCTCCACCGCTGAACCCAGCAATGCTGCCTCTGTAGTCCTCTTAGCAATTGTGAACAGAATATAGCCTTATTTTTTTTATTTTAGGCCTACTCAGTGTGTCAAAGCCACTAATCACACTTGTCCTCCTCCGCTTAACCACGCTATGCCGCCTGTGTACTCCTGGTACCAACTCTGAAATGCAATTAGCCACCTTTTTTTAATTGTGGGCCTACTCTGTCTCTCTCTGAGCCACTTATTACAGTTGTCCTCCGCTGAACAAAGCTATGCCGCCTGTGTACTCCACTTACCTATTTTGAACTGCATTTTGCCTACTTACTTATTAAGGCCTACTAACTGTGTCTGCCTCCCATTACTGTGTCCTCCACTGAACAAAGCTGAGCCTCAATTTTCATCCGGTGTCAGATATTTAACTGCATTTGGCCTACTTCTTTGGTTGGGCCTACAAATAGTGTGTGCTGCAGCTTGGTGTTCTCCACAGAATAAAGGTGATCTTAAATTTACAGGCTTTCAGCCTCTATCAAATATTTAACTGCATTTGGCTTACTTTTTTTGGTTGGGCCTACTAGCGGTGTCTGCCGCTGCTTGGTGTTCTCCTCCACTTTACAAAGCTGAGCTTCAATCTTCAGGCTTTCGGCCTACATCACATATTACACTGCATTTGGGCTACTGGTTTGGTTGGTCGTAGTAACGTCTGCCACTGCGTGGTGTTCTCCTCCACTTTACAAAGCTGAGCTTCAATCTTCAGGCTTTCGGCCTACATCACATATTACACTGCATTTGGTGTTATGACCTGGTGGTTAGGAGCACCCGGAATGACCTGATAGTTAAACCTCATACAGGACGAGCTCTGGGATGTGGGAGCTCTGCTGACCGCAAGCCCTAATCCTATCACACACACTAGAAATAGCCGTGGAGCGCTCCTGACCAGACCTAGGCGCCTCGTCACAGCCTAAGAACTATCTAGCCCTAGAGATAGAAAATAAAGCCTACCTTGCCTCAGAGAAATTCCCCAAAGGTAAAGGAAGCCCCCCACATACAGTTAGGGCCAGAAATATTTGGACAGTGACACAATTTTCGCGAGTTGGGCTCTGCATGCCACCACATTGGATTTGAAATGAAACCTCTACAACAGAATTCAAGTGCAGATTGTAACGTTTAATTTGAAGGGTTGAACAAAAATATCTGATAGAAAATGTAGGAATTGTACACACTTCTTTACAAACACTCCACATTTTAGGAGGTCAAAAGTAATTGGACAAATAAACATAACCCAAACAAAATATTTTTATTTTCAATATTTTGTTGCAAATCCTTTGGAGGCAATCACTGCCTTAAGTCTGGAACCCATGGACATCACCAAACGCTGGGTTTCCTCCTTCTTAATGCTTTGCCAGGCCTTTACAGCCGCAGCCTTCAGGTCTTGCTTGTTTGTGGGTCTTTCCGTCTTAAGTCTGGATTTGAGCAAGTGAAATGCATGCTCAATTGGGTTTAGATCTGGAGATTGACTTGGCCATTGCAGAATGTTCCACTTTTTGGCACTCATGAACTCCTGGGCAGCTTTGGATGTATGCTTGGGGTCATTGTCCATCTGTACTATGAAGCGCCGTCCAATCAACTTTGCAGCATTTGGCTGAATCTGGGCTGAAAGTATATCCCGGTACACTTCAGAATTCATCCGGCTACTCTTGTCTGCTCTTATGTCATCAATAAACACAAGTGACCCAGTGCCATTGAAAGCCATGCATGCCCATGCCATCACGTTGCCTCCACCATGTTTTACAGAGGATGTGGTGTGCCTTGGATCATGTGCCGTTCCCTTTCTTCTCCAAACTTTTTTCTTCCCATCATTCTGGTACAGGTTGATCTTTGTCTCATCTGTCCATAGAATACTTTTCCAGAACTGAGCTGGCTTCTTGAGGTGTTTTTCTGCAAATTTAACTCTGGCCTGTCTATTTTTGGTATTGATGAATGGTTTGCATCTAGATGTGAACCCTTTGTATTTACTGTCATGGAGTCTTCTCTTTACTGTTGACTTAGAGACAGATACACCTACTTCACTGAGAGTGTTCTGGACTTCAGTTGATGTTGTGAACGGGTTCTTCTTCACCAAATTAAGTATGCGGCGATCATCCACCACTGTTGTCATCCGTGGACGCCCAGGCCTTTTTGAGTTCCCAAGCTCACCAGTCAATTCCTTTTTTCTCAGAATGTACCCAACTGTTGATTTTGCTACTCCAAGCATGTCTGCTATCTCTCTGATGGATTTTTTCTTTTTTTTCAGCCTCAGGATGTTCTGCTTCACCTCAATTGAGAGTTCCTTTGACCGCATGTTGTCTGCTCACAGCAACAGCTTCCAAATGCAAAACCACACACCTGGAATCCACCCCTGACCTTTTAACTACTTCATTGATTACAGGTTAACGAGGGAGACGCCTTCAGAGTTAATTGCAGCCCTTAGAGTCCATTGTCCAATTACTTTTGGTCCCTTGAAAAAGAGGACGCTATGCATTACAGAGCTATGATTCCTAAACCCTTTCTCCGATTTGGATGTGGAAACTATCATATTGCAGCTGGGAGTGTGCACTTTCAGCCCATATTATATATATAATTGTATTTCTGAACATGTTTTTGTAAACAGCTAAAATAACAAAACTTGTGTCACTGTCCAAATATTTCTGGCCCTAACTGTATATTGACTGTGAGTAAAGATGAAAGTCACAAACGCAGAAATGAAACAGGTTTCAGCAAAGGGAGGCCAGACTTACTAAATAGACAGAGGATAGGAAAGGTAACTTTGCGATCAGCAAAAAAACCTACAAAAGACCATGCAGAGTGTGCAAAAAAAGACCTTCGCACCGACTCACGGTGCGGAGGGACCACTCTGCATCCCAGAGCTTCCAGCTAGCAAGACAAAATCATGATAACCAGCTGGACAAGAAAACAGTGAACAAATAATGACTATCAGGAACTTAGCTTCTGCAGGAGAAGGCCGGTCACCAGAGAGATCCAGGAGCGAACAGAACCAATGCAAAAACATTGACAGCTGGCATGGAGTAACGATCTGAGAGGAGTTAAATAGAGCAGCCAACCAAAGGATAAACCACGTCACCTGTGTAAGGAACCTCAGAAGCAGCAGCTTCACTCATAGCCACCAGAGGGAGCCCATAGACAGAACTCGCCGAAGTACCATTCACGACCACAGGAGGGAGTTTGACAACAGAATTCACAACAATTTGGACTACTTGTTTGGTTGGGCGTACCAACGTTGTCTGCCGCTGCTTGGTGTTCTCCTCCACTTTACAAAGCTGAGCTTCAATTTTCAGGCTTTCGGGCTATATCAGATATTACACTGCATTTGGGCTACTGGTTTGGTTGGCCGTACTAACTGTGTCTGCCGCTACTTGTTGTTCTCCTCCACTGAACAAAGCTGTGCCGCCTGTTTACTCCTGTTACCAATTTTGAACTTCATTTGGCCCACTTTATTACTTGGGCCTACTAACTGTGTCTGCCACTCATTACAGTTTCCAGGTCATCCACCTGACAGCACCATGGAGGTTGTCTTCTTATCCACAGTGGGACAGGAAACCACGAGTATAAAAGGACCCTCCCCCTACCAACCGTCAGTGTTTTTCCTGTCCCACTGTGGATAGGGACTACGAGACTTCGGCAGGCTCCGTTTGGGGGTGTGGATCGGGGGGTTTAGGCCCTTAACCCCTTAGCGACCGCCGATACGCCTTTTAACGGCGGCCGCTAAGGATACTTAAACCACAGCGCCGTTAATTAACGGCGCTGTGGAAAAAGTCCATAGCGCCCCCCAGAGGCCGATTTTCTCCGGGGTCTCGGCTGCCGAGGGTAGCCGAGACCCCAGAGAACATGATTCGGTGGGTTTTTAACCCACCCCGCATTTGCGATCGCCGGTAATTAACCGTTTACCGGCGATCGCAAAAAAAAAAAAAAAGCGATCTCTTTTTAATTTCTCTGTCCTCCGATGTGATCGCACATCGGAGGACAGAGAAAAGGGGTCCCAGGTGGCCCCCCAATACTCACCTAGCTCCCCCGATGCTCCTCGTGTCTCCCGGTGGGCGCCGCCATCTTAAAAATGGCGGGCGCATGCGCAGTGCGCCCGCCGGCCGGCACCGGGAGAATCTTTGGGATCTCGGCTGCCGGGGGTAGCCGAGACCCCAAAGAGCATGATCGGGGTCGGTATTACCGACCCCTGTTTTGCGATCGCCGGTAATTAACTGTTTACCGGCGACCGCAAAAAAAAAAAAAAGTAAAGTGTAATTCTCTGTCCTCTGATGTGATCGCACATCAGAGGACAGAGAAATAGGGGGATTCGGGGACCCTAGCATACTCACCTAGGTCCCTGGATCCTCTTGCTGCTCCTCCTGGCCGCCGGCAGCAGAACATGGCGGACGCATGCCCAGTGCGCCCGCCATCTGTCTCCATCTGCCGGCCGGCAGGAGAACAGCAGTTGGGGTTAGGGTTAGGGGTAGGGGTAGGGTTAGGGGTAGAGGTAGGGTTAGGGGTAGGGTTAGGGGTAGGGGTAGGGTTAGGGGTAGGGGTAGGGTTAGGGGTAGGGGTAGGGTTAGGGGTAGGGGTAGGGTTAGGGGTAGGGTTAGGGGTAGGGTTAGGGGTAGGGTTAGGGGTAGGGTTAGGGGTAGGGTTAGGGGTAGGGCTAGGGTTAGGGCTAGGGTCCGGGCTAAATTTAGGGTTAGGGTTGGGGCTAAATTTAGGGTTAGGGTTGGGGCTAAACTTAGGGTTAGGCTTCTTTCACACTTACGTCGGTACGGGGCCGTCGCAATGCGTCGGCCCGACATACCGACGCACGTTGTGAAAATTGTGCACAACGTGGGCAGCAGCTGTAGTTTTTCAACACATCCGCTGCCCAATCTATGTCCTGGGGAGGAGGGGGCGGAGTTACGGCCACGCATGCGCTGTCAGAAATGGCGGATGCGACGTACAAAAAAACGTTTCATTGAACTTTTTTTGTACCGACGCTCCGCCAAAACACAACTGATCCAGTGCACGACGGACGTGACGTGTGGCCATCCGTCACGATCCGTCGGCAATACAAGTCTATGGGCAAAAAACGCATCCTGCGGGCACATTTGCAGGATCCGTTTCTTGTCCAAAACGACGGATTGCGACGGAATGCCAAACGACGCAAGTGTGAAAGTAGCCCTAGGGCTAGGGTTAGGGTTGGGGCTAAAGTTAGGGATAGGGTTGGGGCTAAAGTTAGGGTTAGAGCTGGGATTAGGGTTAGGGTTTGGATTAGGGTTGGTATTAGGGTTAGGGTTGGCATTAAGGTTACGCTTGGGATTAGGGTTAGGTTTGGGATTAGGGTTAAGGTTAGGGTTGTGATTAGGGGTGTATTGGGATTAGGGTTAGGTTTGAGGTTAGGGTTGAGATTAGGATTAGGGGTGTGTTGGATTTAGGGTTTTGATTAGGGTTATGGTTAGGGTTGACATTAGGGTTGTTTTGGGGTAAGGGTTGTGATTATGGTTAGGGTTAGTGATTAGGATTATGGATCAGGTTGGGATTAGGGTTAGGGGTGTGTTGGGGTTAGGGTTGGAGCTAGAATTGGGGGGTTTCCACTGTTTAGGTACATCAGGGGGTCTCCAAACACGACAGCCAATTTTGCGCTCAAAAAGTCAAATGGTGCTCCCTCCCTTCTGAGCTCTGCCGTGCGCCCAAACAGTGGGTTACCCCCACATATGGGGCATCAGCGTACTCGGGATAAATTGGACAACAACTTCTGGGGTCCAATTTCTCTTGTTACCCTTGTGAAAATAAAAACTTGGGGGCTACAAAATCTTTTTTGTGAAAAAAAAAATATTTTTTATTTTCACGACTCTGCATTCTAAACTTCTGTGAAGCACTTGGGCATTCAAAGTTCTCACCACACATCTAGATAAGTTTCTTGGGGGGTCTAGTTTCCAAAATAAGGTCACTTGTGGGGGGTTACTACAGTTTGGGTACATCAGGGGCTCTGCAATCGCAACATAATGCCCACAGACCATTCTATCAAAGTCTGCATTCCAAAAAGGCGCTCCTTCCCTTCCGAGCTCTGCCGTGCGCCCAAACAGTGGTTTACCCCCACATATGGCGCATCAGCGTACTCGGGATAAATTGGACAACAACTATTGCAGTCCAATTTCTCCTGTTACCCTTGTAAAAAATAAAAACTTGGGGGCTACAATATCTTTTTTGTGGAAAAAAAAATATTTTTTATTTTCACGACTCTGCATTCTAAACTTCTGTGAAGCACTTGGGCATTCAAAGTTCTCACCACACATCTAGATAAGTTCCTTGGGGGGTCTAGTTTCCAAAATGGGGTCACTTGTGGAGGGTTTCTACTGGTTAGGTACATCAGGGGCTCTGCAAACGCAACATAATACCCGCAGACCATTCTATCAAAGTCTGCATTCCAAAACGGCGCTCCTTCCTTCCGAGCTCTGCCGTGCGCCCAAACAGTGGTTTACCCCCACATATGGGGTACCAGCATACTCAGGACAAATTGGACAACAACTTTTGGGGTCCAATTTCTCTTGTTACCCTTGTGAAAATAAAAATTTGGTGGCTAAAAAATCTTTTTTGTGGAAAAAAAAATATTTTTTATTTTCATGGCTCTGCATTATAAACTTCTGTGAAGCACTTGGGCATTCAAGGTTCTCACCACACATCTAGATAAGTTCCATGGGGGGTCTAGTTTCCAAAATGGGGTCACTTGTGGGGGATTTCTACTGTTTAGGCACATCAGGGGCTCTCCAAACGCGACATGGCATCCGATCTCAATTCCAGCCAATTCTACATTGAAAAAGTAAAACGGCACTCTTTCTCTTCCAAGCTCTGCGGTGCGCCCAAACAGTGGTTTACCCCCACATATTGGGTATCGACGTACTCAGGAGAAATTGCACAACAACTTTAGTGGTCTAATTTCTCCTGTTACCCTTGTGAAAATAAGAATTTGTGGGCGAAAAGATCATTTTTGTGTAAACAAAAGCGATTTTTTATTTTCACGACTCTACGTTATAAACTTCTGTGAAGCACTTGGGGGTTCAAAGTGCTCACCACACATCTAGATAAGTTCCTTAAGGGGTCTAGTTTCCAAAATGGTGTCACTTGTGGGGAGTTTCCACTGTTTAGGCACATCAGGGGCTCTCTAAACGTGACATGGCGTCCGATCTCAATTCCAGCCAATTCTGCATTGAAAAAGTCAAACGGCGCTCCTTCACTTCTAAGTTCTGCGGTGCGCCCTAACAGTGGTTTACCCCCACATATGGGGTATTGGCGTATTCAGGAGAAATTGCATAACAAAATTTATGGTTACATTTCTGTTTTTACACTTGTGAAAATAAAAAAAATGGTTCTGAATTAAGATGTTTGCAAAAAAAAGTTAAATGTTCATTTTTTCCTTCCACATTGTTTCAGTTCCTGTGAAGCACGTAAAGGGTTAATAAACTTCTTGAATGTGGTTTTGAGAACCTTGAGGGGTGTAGTTTTTAGAATGGTGTCACACTTCATTATTTTCTATCATATAGACCCCTCAAAATGACTTCAAATGTGATGTGGTCCCTAAAAAAAAAATGGTGTTGTAAAAATGAGAAATTGCTGGTCAACTTTTAACCCTTATAACTCCCTAACAAAAAAAAATTTTGTTTCCAAAATTGTGCTGATGTAAAGTAGACATGTGGGACATGTTATTTATTAACTATTTTTCATGACATATCTCTCTGATTTAAGGGCATAAAAATACAAAGTTTGAAAATTGCAAAATTTTAAACATTTTCGCCATATTTCCATTTTTTTCATAAATAATCGCAAGTAATATCGAAGAAATGTTACCACTAACATGAAGTACAATATGTCACGAAAAAACAATCTCAGAATCAGCGGGATCCGTTGAAGCGTTTTAGAGTTATAACCTCATAAAGTGACAGTGGTCAGAATTGCAAAAATTGGCCTGGTCATTAAGTACCAAATTGGCTCTGTCACTAAGGGGTTAATACCCTTCCCACTGCATGATCCCCATGCGCTGAAACCCGACACAGGGTCCCTCAGCTTACCCAGTGCAGCGCTGCTCCTGGGATCGCCGGTCGTTTCCTCCCCGGGGGCTCTCGACCGTGCGCGCCACCCAAGCCTTCTCTGGTCCGGGTCCACCTCTGTGAATGGGCATCTTTTCATGCGGTCCTGCAGTACAGCGCCAGAGCCACATCACCGGAATGCCGCACGCTGCAGCCCGGCGTAGTCACTTCCAGGTTGCAGTCAGCGGTGGGCGGGGTCGGCGTCTCCGTCACTGTGAATGAAGACTTTGAAGTGAATGAAGTAATTTCCGGGGCATGTCGGCGAGCGCAGAGTGCTCCAACGCCAGGAGACAAGCAGAGGATATAAGGTAAAGGGGGTAGGGACACCTCTAAACCTGGGAATAGTCCGAAATGGAGGATGCCACCAGGATGGAGACAAAGTCAGGCACACGTAAGTCCCCTAAAGAGGGCAACTACTAATCCCTACCACCCAGTCATAGATGCAATCTTCTAAAACGGGGCTGCTTCTGTCTTATAGGTAGCCCCTACCTCCATGGATAAGGAGGTTAAGAAAATGGGGAGATGTAAGAAGTGTCCCATATGCTCCGTAAAATTGAAAGAGTCGTGGCAAAAACCCCTTTGTGAACCTTGCACTAACTGCATTGTGGGTGAAGAGCAAGCCTCTCTCATGTCTAACATGATGGCTATTATCAGGGAGGAGGTACAGGTGTCAGTCTCTGACTTAATGACTCCTCAACCCTCACAGCCGGATAATAGGAAGAGAATGAGGGATTCAGACTCTACATCTGAGGGAGCTTTGTCCGAGTCGGATCTGGAGGAAGACGAGTTTAGAGATCCCCCAGAGAGAGGGAAGAAGTACTTATTTTCTTCTATGGACACGGACGAGCTACTAGGTGCAGTGAGACGCACCATGCAAATTGAAGAACCCCCAACATCTTGTTCAATATAGGATGAAAAAGTTTTTCCTGTAAATTCTCATATTCGCGGGATGATTCTAGAAGAGTGGGAGGAGGCGGAGAAACATCTGATTATTCCAAAAGACGTTAAACTTCGTCTCCCGTTTGATCCAGCGGAGGTCAAGGATCGGGAGGACATTCCCAAAATAGACATCCCTTCAGCTAGAGTCTCCAAAAGAACCGCTATACCCTTCGAAGACTCCTCTAACCTAAAGGAGCCTATGGATAGGAAAGCGGACAGTCTCTTAAAAAGAGCCTGGGAGAGCTCAGCAGCTGTAATGCGTGCAAACATAGCGGCAACATCAGTAGCACGTTCTATGCACTTATGGGTAGATGATCTGGCAGATCAACTTTCATCTAAAACCCCTAGGGAAACTATATTGAAATCCCTTTCCCTTCTAAAAATGGGAACAGATTTTCTAGCGGACGCATCGGCGGAATCAGTAAGGTTTACGGCCAGAAGTCAAACCCAGTCAAATGCGGCCAGAAGAGCCATCTGGCTCAAAAACTGGTCAGGGGATGTACATTCCAAGAACAAGCTTTGCGCCATCCCATTTTCAGGTGGAAGGGTATTTGGGCCAGTACTAGATGACATCTTAGAGAAAGCGTCAGATGATAAAAAGGGGTTCCCGGAAGAGAAACGCAAAAAGTTTCAGCCCTTTCGTAGGTCCCGTTTTAATCAGAGAACTGACTATAGAAGGAAAGGGAAACGAGGGAGGTGGAGCTACCTGAAAGGTGGAGAGGCTAGAACCAAGAGTAAAGAGTCCACCTTTTCAGGTTCAGCATCAGGTTACCACAGAAAATGATGCCACCAGTGTAGGGGGGCGCTTAACCAGGTTTCTGGGGGGGCTGGCAAAAGATCACTACAAGCCCGTGGGTGTTACAACTAATTGCTCAGGGTTACAGGATAGAATTTTCTTCGCCTCCCCCACAAAAATTCCTAATCTCCAGCTCCCACCTCGTCTCGACCTCTCCCATGTGGGTAGATATTCAAGACTTGCTAAAAACAGCTGCAATAGTCCCAGTACCTCCCCAAGAAATAGGACAAGGGTTTTATTCAAGTCTATTTTCCATAATAAAGCCCTCGGGGGAATCAAGGACTATTATAAATCTCAAACACCTAAATTCATGGGTAATATACAAATGATTCAAAATGGAATCTATAAAATCTACGATTCCCCTCCTAGACAAAGGGGTGGTGATGTGCACTCTAGATTGAAAGAGTGAGTATTACCACATCCCTATTTGCCTAAACCACCAAAAATATCTGAGGTTCGCAGTAGAAAAAGAAGGCAGGGTCTTCCATTACCAGTTTCGCTGTCTTCCGTTTGGCCTAGCCTCAGCCCCAAGAATCTTTACGAAGATTATAATAGAGGTGGTAGCCTACCTAAGAAATCGAGATATCATAGTCATTCCGTATCTGGACGATTTTTTGGTGGTAGCAGACACGGTAAATCAACTCAGGACCGACTGTCAGTTTTTAATTTCCACACTGCAGAATTTGGGGTGGATCGTAAATTGGGAAAAATCCGATCTAGTACCCAAACAGAGAATAAAATTTCTCGGAGTCATACTAGACTCAAGTGTGAGAATGTCTTTTCTGCCGGAAGAAAAACTGTGTGGCATAGTAAACCGGATTCGTCACTTCACAAAGAGCAGAGTTTCCATCAGGGAAGCAATGAAGATCCTGGGGCTGATGACGGCCTGCATACCCTGCGTAAATTGGAGTCATTTTCATTCCCGATGGCTTCAGCAGGCGATTCTCTCATCCTGGGACAGAAGACAGGGGTCATTGGACAAAGTAATACAGCTACCAATCCAAGTGAAGACTTCGTTACGTTGGTGGACAGATCCCAAAAATCTGAGGCAAGGAGTGGCCTGGAATCGTGTTCCCGAAGTTATAATTACCACGGATGCAAGTCAACAAGGCTGGGGAGGTCACATCCAGGGAAGGTATTACAAGGGTCAGTGGACCCGGGAAAACAGACAATCCTCAAATTTCAGAGAACTGCTCGCAGTCTGGAAGGTTCTATCTTCAGCGCAGGCCTTGGTAAGGAACAAACATGTGAAAGTACTCTCGGACAACACAACAGCAGTTGCTTTCCTTCGACATCAAGGTGGTCCGAGACACAGGGCTCTGCAGCAGTTGGCAGAATTAATCTTCAGATGGACAGAAGGGACGGTACTCTCGGTCTCAGCGGTACATTTAGAAGGTTCCAGAAACCAAGTGGCGGATTTCCTGAGCAGGAGGACAGTTCTATCGACAGAATGGGAGCTAAACAACGAGGTCTTCGAAGACTTATGTCATCGTTGGGGGAACCCAGAGGTGGACCTCTTTGCAACCAGACAGAATGCAAAGGTCAGCGTCTTTTACTCACTGAACCCTCAGGAGAACCCGGCTGGAGTCAATGCCTTCTCCCAATCATGGAACAGAGGCCTGTTGTATGCATTCCCTCCGCTTGCACTAATACCAAGGACTCTCAGGAAAATTGCAGAAGACAGAGCCAAAGTCCTACTTGTAGTACCGTTCTGGCCAAAGAGAAGTTGGTTTCCCTTACTGAAGAAAATGTCAAGGGAGAAACCAGTTATTCTTCCACGAAGAACAGATCTACTCTTTCAAGGTCCCATTCTCCACCAGAATCCAGAAACTCTTCGTTTGTCGGCCTGGATCCTGAACAGCAAGTTCTAAGAGCAAAGGGTTTATCAGATGAAGTGATTTCCACATTAAAAGGAAGCAGGAAGCCAGTAACCTCTTCCATCTATACCAAAATTTGGAAAAAATTCTGCAGCTATTGTGGAGAAATGACAGTCGATACTGACCACCCTAATGTATCTAAAATCCTTGATTTTTTTGACAGGTGGGGTTTAAAGCAGATCTTAGACCCAGTACTTTAAGGGTACAAGTAGCGGCCCTTAGTGTCTTTTATGACTGTACTTTATCGGCCCACCCCTGGATTAGTCGGTTTTCCAGGGCAGTTGCAAGATTAAAACCGTTAATAAGGAAAACTGTCCCACCATGGGACTTAAATTTAGTTCTTAATGAACTATTTAAACATCAGTATGACTTGGGGGATAATCTAGACATAGGTAAATTGTCCCTAAAAATGGCCTTTCTTGTAGCCATTACTTCGGCGAAAAGACTGGGTGAGCTTCAGGCCCTCTCTATCCAGGATCCTTATTTGCAGGTCTTTAATGACAGATTGGTTTTGAGACTGGATCCAGCTTTTCTCCCGAAAGTGGTCTCTGATTCAAATATGAATCAGGAGGTCATACTCCCTTCCTTTTTTCAGTCACCTAGAAATCAAAAAGAGACTCTTTACCATAACCTGGACGTTAGAGAAACGGTTCTTAAATATCTAGAGGTTACGGCACCCTGGAGGATAGATAATAATCTTTTTGTTCAGTGTAGAGGACCAAATAAGGGTAGAAAGGTGTCTAAATCCATGATTGCGAGATGGATTAGATCCACAATAATTCAGTTTATAAAGCTCGGGGGAAAGATCCACCGGGATATATCAAAGCACACTCGTCTAGATCAATGGCAGCCTCATGGGCAGAAAAAGGGGGGGCTTCAGCAGATCAAATTTATAACACTGCTTCCTGGACTAATCTTAGTACTTTTTCCAAACATTATAAACTAGACGTAATGTCAACGCAATTAGGGTTCGGCAGGAAGGTACTCCAGGCAGTATTCCCACCCTAAGAAGTAGTCTGCTTTGGTACTTCTCCATGGTGCTGTCAGGTGGATGACCTGGAAAACGGTACTTAGTCTTACCGGTAATAGTATTTCCAGGAATCAATCCTGACAGCACTGTTGGTTCCCTTCCCATGCTAATTTACTAAAAACTAATGTGATGTAAACATTTGTATCTTGTTTTGTGTTTAAATAAAATGTTCCTTTTTGGCATCCATCCAGATGTGGTACTTTGGAAAATCACTGACGGTTGGTAGGGGGAGGGTCCTTTTATACTCGTGGTTTCCTGTCCCACTGTGGATAAGAAGACAACCTCCATGGTGCTGTCAGGATGGATTCCTGGAAATACTATTACCGGTAAGACTAATTACCATTTTTTCGCCAATGAACAAAGCTATGTCGCCTGTTTAGTCCTGTTACCAATTTTGAACTGCATTTAGCCTACTTTATTCTTTGGGACTATATCTGTGTTTCCTCCTCATCCTGCCCATTGGCCAGCCACTGCTACATGAGTCTGCTGGTACATTGACCCAGACCACTACATTCCCCTTGCACTCTACACAGCCAGAATCTGACCCTGCTGAAAGTCAGGTTCCCCTTCCCGCATACTATACCACCTTACAACGGGACAAAGAGGAAGGTGCAGATGAAAGTGCAGGTTCCTTCATCAGGTGGGGGGCATACTCGTTGGCGACGTCACTGGCACAGGGCCCCTCATGGTACGCAAAAGTGTCTCTGCCGGTGGGAGGTGCCCCCTCTGCCAAACACACTGCTGTACTTTGAGGGGCCCTGTGCCAGTGCCAATGCGAATGAGTGGGCCCCCCCTGCTTGCTCGGGATCACAGCACTTGCAAAGTTTAGATACTTACCTCTCCCTGCTCCACTGTCGTGACGTAGTCCGCGTTTCCTGGGCCCACTAAAATCTTGAGCCAGCCCTACCCCCCACAACTTTAGCCAAATGACCCCCTGTTTTCAATGCCTAATTATTATTAATAAAGTAAATTAAGATTGACAAGCTTAAGTAATAAGAATTGATGGTTTTGGCATAAAAATGGGCACTGTAGGTGTTTTCCTGTCCCCCACTCACTGCCGACTTCGATTCCCCATTGACTTGCATTGGGTTTCGTGTTTCGGTCGATCCACGACTTTTCGCAATAATGGGCCGATTTCACCCGACCCGACTTTCTCAAAAGTCGGATTTTGCGAAACCCGACTTGATCCTAAAAAAGTAAAAGTTGCTCAATTCTACTGAAGACCTTTCTGATAGCACACTAGCAGCAGGGCAAGTGAGCTCCTGTAATGCATATTCTGCCAATTCAGGCCAGGTGTCTATTTTAGATGCCCGGTAATCAAAGGGGAATGACCTGTGAGGGAGAACATCGATAAGGGAGGAAAAGTAGTCCGTAACCATACTGGATAAATGCTGTCTCTTGTCACTTTGCATCGATGCAGCAGTACCTGTCGTGTCAGCGGTCATTGCAAAATCACTCCACAACCTGGTCATAAAACCCATCTGTCCAACGCCACTCCGGATTTGTGCACCTCTAACACATCTGCCGTGTTGCCCCCTATGGCTCGTGTGAGAACCATCACTGCCACTGTGTGCTGGGAATGCCTGAAGCAAACTGTTTACAAGAGTTGCTTGTTTGGTAGCCAATATTTGCTCAAGGTTCTCATGTGGCATGATATTTTGTAATTTTCCTTTTATATCGTGGATCCAGGAGGCAGGCCAACCAGTAATCGTCATCGGTCATCATTTTGATAATGCGGGGGTCCCTTTTTAGGATACGCAAGGCATACTCAGCCATGTGGGCCAATGTTCCAGGTGTCAATACACTGCTTGTGCTGGGTTGAGGAGCACTTTCTTGCAAATCAACTTCCCTTGTGTCCCACAAAATCCCTGTACCTGACCTTGCAATGCCACCAGTTTCTATTGCCCCCTGTGAAGCATCCTCCTCCCATAAATATTCATCCCCATCATCCTCCTCCTCTTCGTCCGCCACCTCGTCCAGGAGAGTTCCCTGAGCAGACAATGGCTGTCATCAAGGCTTCCCTCCTCCTCGGCTGCAGACGCCAGCTCCTTTAATATACGTCAAACTTTGCAGCAGACGCATTAGTGGGATGCTCATGCTTATGATGGCATCATCTGCACTGGCCAGCCGTGTGCATTCCTCAAAATACTGAAGGACTTAACAGAGGTCTTGTAGCTTCGACCACTGCACACCAGACAACCCCATGTCTGCCATCCAAGTGCCTGCCCGTGTATGTGTATCCTCCCACAAATTAATTACAGCATGCCTCTGTTCGCACAGCCTCTGAAGCATGTGCAGTGTGGAGTTCCACCTTGTTGCAACGTCGACTATTAGGCGGTGCTGGGGAAGATTCAGCGATCGCTAATGGTTCAGCATATGTTATGGACAGGTAATTCAGAACAACAATGGACCTTGAAGTTCAGAGCACACAAAGTGACCTGACAATTACCAAAAACATAGGACGAGCTCTGAGACGTGGGAACTCTGCTGACCGCAATCCCTAATCCTATCACACCACACAAGAGGTAGCCGTGGATTGCGCCTAACGCTCCCTATGCAACTCGGCACAGCCTGAGAAACTAACTAGCCCTGAAGATAGAAAAATAAGCCTACCTTGCCTCAGAGAAATTCCCCAAAGGAAAAGGCAGCCCCCCACATATAATGACTGTGAGTAAAGATGAAAATACAAACACAGAGATTAAATAGATTTAGCAAAGTGAGGCCCGACTTACTGAATAGACCGAGGATAGGAAAGATAGCTTTGCGGTCAACACAAAAACCTACAAACAACCACGCAGAGGGGCAAAAAGACCCTCCGCACCGACTAACGGTACGGAGATGCTCCCTCTGCGTCTCAGAGCTTCCAGCAAGCAAGAAAAACCAATAAAGCAAGCTGGACAGAAAATATAGCAAACAAAAGTAACACAAGCAGAACTTAGCTTATGCAGGAGAGACAGGCCACAGGAACGATCCAGGAGGAAGCAAGACCAATACTAGAACATTGACTGGAGGCCAGGATCAAAGCACCAGGTGGAGTTAAATAGAGCAGCACCTAACGACTTAACCTCATCACCTGAGGAAGGAAACTCAGAAGCCGCAGTACCACTCTCATCCACCAAAGGAAGCTCATAGACAGAACCAGCCGAAGTACCACTCACGACCACAGGAGGGAGCTTGGCCACAGAATTCACAACAGTACCCCCCCCCCTTGAGGAGGGGTCACCGAACCCTCACCAGAGCCCCCAGGCCGACCAGGATGAGCCACATGAGAGGCACGAACCAGATCGGCAGCATGGACATCAGAGGCAAAGACCCAGGAATTATCTTCCTGACCATAACCTTTCCACTTAACCAGATACTGGAGTTTCCGTCTCGAAACACGAGAATCCAAAATCTTCTCCACTATATACTCCAATTCCCCTTCAACCAAAACCGGAGCAGGAGGATCAATAGATGCAACCACAGGTGCCACGTATCTCCGCAACAATGACCTATGGAACACGTTATGGATGGAAAAAGAAGCTGGAAGAGTCAAACGAAAAGACACAGGATTAAGAACCTCAGAAATCCTATATGGACCAATGAAACGAGGCTTAAATTTAGGAGAGGAAACCTTCATACGAATATAACGAGATGACAACCAAACCAAATCCCCAACACGAAGTCGGGGACCCACACAGCGCCTGCGGTTAGCAATACGTTGAGCCTTCTCCTGGGACAAAGTCAAAGTGTCCACTACATGAGTCCAAATCTGCTGCAACCTATCCACCACAGTATCCACACCAGGACAGTCCGAAGACTCAACCTGCCCTGAAGAGAAACGAGGGTGGAACCCAGAATTGCAGAAAAACGGCGAAACCAAAGTAGCCGAGCTGGCCCGATTATTAAGGGCGAACTCAGCCAAAGGCAAAAAGGACACCCAATCATCCTGATCAGCAGAAACAAAACATCTCAGATATGTTTCCAAGGTCTGATTGGTTCGTTCAGTCTGGCCATTTGTCTGAGGATGGAAAGCCGAGGAAAAAGACAAATCAATGCCCATCCTAGCACAAAAGGCTCGCCAAAACCTCGAAACAAACTGGGAACCTCTGTCAGAAACGATGTTCTCCGGAATGCCATGTAAACGAACCACATGCTGGAAAAACAATGGCACCAAATCAGAGGAGGAAGGCAATTTAGACAAGGGCACCAAATGGACCATCTTAGAGAAGCGATCACAAACCACCCAAATGACCGACATTCTTTGAGAGACGGGGAGATCCGAAATAAAATCCATAGAGATATGTGTCCAAGGCCTCTTCGGGACCGGCAAGAGCAAAAGCAACCCACTGGCACGAGAACAGCAGGGCTTAGCCCGAGCACAAATCCCACAGGACTGCACAAAAGAACGCACATCCCGCGACAGAGACGGCCACCAAAAGGATCTAGCCACAAAATCTCTGGTACCAAAGATTCCAGGATGACCAGCCAACACCGAACAATGAACCTCAGAGATAACTCTACTCGTCCACCTATCAGGGACAAACAGTTTCTCCGCTGGGCAACGGTCAGGTCTATTAGCCTGAAATTTTTGCAGCACCCGCCGCAAATCAGGGGAGATAGCAGACAAAATTACCCCCTCTTTGAGAATACCCGCCGGCTCAGGCAAACCCGGAGAATCGGGCACAAAACTCCTAGACAGGGCATCCGCCTTCACATTTTTAGAGCCCGGAAGGTACGAAACCACAAAGTCAAAACTGGAGAAAAACAGCGACCAATGAGCCTGTCTAGGATTTAACCGTTTGGCAGACTCGAGATAAGTCAAGTTTTTGTGATCAGTCAAGACCACTACGCGATGCTTAGCTCCTTCAAGCCAATGACGCCACTCCTCGAATGCCCACTTCATGGCTAGCAACTCTCGATTGCCAACATCATAATTTCGCTCAGCAGGCGAAAATTTCCTGGAAAAGAAGGCGCATGGTTTCATCACCGAGCAATCAGAACTTCTCTGCGACAAAACAGCCCCTGCTCCAATTTCAGAAGCATCAACCTCGACCTGGAACGGAAGCGAAACATCTGGTTGGCACAACACAGGGGCAGAAGAAAAATGACGCTTCAACTCCTGAAAAGCTTCCATAGCAGCAGAAGACCAATTGACTACATCAGCACCCTTCTTGGTTAAATCAGTCAACGGTTTAGCAATACTAGAAAAATTATTGATGAAGCGACGATAAAAATTAGCAAAGCCCAGGAACTTCTGCAGACTCTTCAGAGATGTTGGCTGAGTCCAATAATAAATGGCCTGAACTTTAACAGGGTCCATCTCGATAGTAGAAGGAGAAAAAATGAACCCCAAAAATGAAACCTTCTGAACACCAAAGAGACACTTTGACCCCTTCACAAACAAAGAATTAGCACGCAGGACCTGGAACACCATTCTGACCTGCTTCACATGAGACTCCCAATCATCCGAGAAGACCAAAATATCATCCAAGTATACAATCAGGAATTTATCCAGGTACTCTCGGAAGATGTCATGCATAAAGGACTGAAACACTGATGGAGCATTAGAAAGCCCGAATGGCATAACCAGGTACTCAAAATGGCCTTCGGGCGTATTAAATGCTGTTTTCCATTCATCGCCCCGTTTAATACGCACAAGATTATACGCACCACGAAGATCTATCTTGGTGAACCAACTAGCCCCCTTAATCCGAGCAAACAAATCAGACAGCAGCGGCAAGGGGTACTGAAATTTGACCGTAATTTTATTTAGAAGGCGGTAATCAATACAAGGTCTCAGCGAACCATCCTTCTTGGCCACAAAAAAGAACCCCGCTCCCAATGGCGACGATGACGGGCGAATATGACCCTTCTCCAAAGACTCCTTCACATAACTCCGCATAGCGGCGTGCTCAGGTACAGATAAATTAAACAGTCGACCCTTAGGAAACTTACTTCCAGGAATCAAATCGATAGCACAATCACAATCCCTATGCGGAGGTAGGGCATTGGACTTGGGCTCATCGAATACATCCCGGTAATCAGACAAGAACTCTGGGACCTCAGAAGGGGTGGATGATGAGATAGACAGAAATGGAACATCACCATGTACCCCCTGACAACCACAGCTGGACACAGACATAGATTTCCAATCTAATACTGGGTTATGGACTTGTAGCCATGGCAACCCCAACACGACCACATCATGCAGATTATGCAACACCAGAAAGCGAATATCCTCCTGGTGCGCAGGAGCCATGCACATGGTCAGCTGGGTCCAATACTGAGGCTTATTCTTGGCCAAAGGCGTAGCATCAATTCCTCTCAATGGAATAGGACACCGCAAGGGCTCCAAGACAAACCCACAGCGCCTAGCAAACTCCAAGTCCATCAAATTCAGGGCAGCGCCTGAATCCACAAATGCCATGACAGAATAGGAAGACAAAGAGCAGATCAAAGTAACGGACAAAAGAAATTTCGACTGTACCGTACCAATGGTGGCGGACCTAGCGAACCGCTTAGTGCGCTTAGGACAATCGGAGATAGCATGAGTGGAATCACCACAGTAGAAACACAGCCCATTCTGACGTCTGTGTTCTTGCCTTTCAGCTCTGGTCAAAGTCCTATCGCACTGCATAGGCTCAGGTTTATGCTCAGATAATACCGCCAAATGGTGCACAGATTTACGCTCACGCAAGCGTCGACCAATCTGAATGGCCAAAGACATAGACTCATTTAGACCAGCAGGCATAGGAAATCCCACCATGACATCCTTAAGGGCTTCAGAGAGACCCTTTCTGAAAATAGCTGCCAGCGCACATTCATTCCATTGAGTGAGCACGGACCACTTTCTAAACTTCTGACAATAAATCTCTATCTCATCCTGACCCTGACACAGAGCCAGCAAATTTTTCTCTGCCTGATCCACTGAATTAGGTTCGTCGTACAGCAATCCGAGCGCCAGAAAAAACGCATCAATATTACATAATGCAGGATCTCCTGACGCAAGGGAAAATGCCCAGTCTTGAGGGTCGCCACGTAATAAAGAAATAATGATCTTAACTTGTTGAACTGGGTCACCAGAGGAGCGGGGTTTCAAAGCCAGAAATAGTTTACAATTATTTTTAAAATTCAAAAACTTAGCTCTATCTCCAGAAAATAACTCAGGAATAGGAATTTTAGGTTCTAACATAGGATTCTGAACCACTAAATCTTGAATGTTCTGTACGCTTATAGTGAGATTATCCATCAAAGAGGACAGACCCTGAATGTCCATGTCCACACCTGTGTTCTGAACCACCCTGATGTAAAGGGGAAAAGAAAGACAGAACACAGTGCAAAGAAAAAAAAATGGTCTCAGAACTTCTCTTTTCCCTCTATTGAGAAGCATTAGTACTTTGGGCCTCCAGTACTGTTATGAACAGGTAATTCAGAACCACAATGGACCTTGAAGTTCAGAGCACACAAAGCGACCTGACAATTACCAAAAACATAGGACGAGCTCTGAGACGTGGGAACTCTGCTGACCGCAATCACTAATCCTATCACACCACACTAGAGGTAGCCGTGGATTGCGCCTAACGCTCCCTATGCAACTCGGCACAGCCTGAGAAACTAACTAGCCCTGAAGATAGAAAAATAAGCCTACCTTGCCTCAGAGAAATTCCCCAAAAGAAAAGGCAGCCCCCCACATATAATGACTGTGAGTAAAGATGAAAATACAAACACAGAGATTAAATAGATTTAGCAAAGTGAGGCCCGACTTACTGAATAGACCGAGGATAGGAAAGATAGCTTTGCGGTCAACACAAAAACCTACAAACAACCACGCAGAGGGGCAAAAAGACCCTCCGCACCGACTAACGGTACGGAGATGCTCCCTCTGCGTCTCAGAGCTTCCAGCAAGCAAGAAAAACCAATAAAGCAAGCTGGACAGAAAATATAGCAAACAAAAGTAACACAAGCAGAACTTAGCTTATGCAGGAGAGACAGGCCACAGGAACGATCCAGGAGGAAGCAAGACCAATACTAGAACATTGACTGGAGGCCAGGATCAAAGCACCAGGTGGAGTTAAATAGAGCAGCACCTAACGACTTAACCTCATCACCTGAGGAAGGAAACTCAGAAGCCGCAGTACCACTCTCATCCACCAAAGGAAGCTCATAGACAGAACCAGCCGAAGTACCACTCATGACCACAGGAGGGAGCTTGGCCACAGAATTCACAACAGCATACAGCTGGAGTGTACGGGTGACCGGCGGATGTGCGAGCAAAGTCTTCACACCTTCAGGAGCAGGGCTGGTAACTCCGGATTTTTGAGGAAACACTGCACCACCAGGTTCAAGGTGTGAGCCAGGCAAGGTATGTGTTTAATTTCTGAAAGGGCTATGGCTGCCTCAAGGTGTACACTGCCCAGCCATGACTGAGTTTGTTGCTGCAAGTACTCAGCCAGTACTTCCGCGGTGTGTTTGTTGTCACGCAAACACTTCATTTGTATCACAGCCTGCTGACGCTTACCACTAGCTGTTCGATAATGGGACACCTCGTGTGCAACACTGGCAGCTGCGGATGGAGTGGTCGTGCGACTGCCCTCTGTGGACGAGCTTTCGCTTCTGGAGGAGGAGGAGGAGGGGTGGCGAACGCCTACAGCCAACTGTTTCCTAGACCGTGGGCTAGGCAGAACTGTCCCACTATGGCTGTCCCCTGTGGACCCTGCATCCACCGCATTAACCCAGTGCGCCGTGATGGAAACGTAACGTCCCTGGCCATGCCTACTGGTCAATGCATCTGTTGTGAGGTGCACCTTTCCACTGACTGATTGCCTCAGTGCATGGTCAATGCGGTCTTTGACATGCTGGTGGAGGGCTGGGATGGCTTTTCTTGCAAAGAAGTGCCGACTGGATAGGTCATAGCGTGGTACTGCGTAGGCCATCAGGTCTTTGAAAGCTTTGCTTTCAACCAACTGGTAGGGCATCATCTCTAACGAGATTAGTAAAGCAATATTGGGCGTTCAAACCCTGTGTACACGGATGAGAGGATGAGTACTTTCTTTTCCTAACGAGAGTCTCTTGTAGGGTGAGCTGGACTTGAGATCTGCATATGGTGGAACTAGCGGTCGTGGTGGTGAACATGGCGGATTGAGAGAGGGTTGGTGATCGTATTCTCGATGTTGGCCTACATACAGTGTTTCCTACCAATAACCTTGTGATTCCCTGACTGCTTTGGCCTTGGGACGATACCTCCACATTTGCTGCTGGTGGTGTCCTAATCGGTAGGCTTACAGTGAGGGAAGCAATGTAGCGTTGTTGACTACCTTCATTCTGAGCAGGTGCACAAATGGTACGGGACGTTTGGTAGTTAGTCCAGGCTTGCAAGTGCATGCTGGTTAAATGTCTAAGCATGCATGTTGTATTTACATTTTGAAGATTCTTCCCTCTGCTAAAGGTCTTTGAGCTTTTCTTACAGATAACTTTTGACTGATCATTCGGATCTTGGTTGAAAAATTGCCACACTGCACTCTTCCTACTATGGAATACCTTTTCAGGCATTGCATGCTGTGCTACTTTCACCAGATGGCCACGCTGTCTTAAAACTGTTTTTGTTTTTGATAAATGTTTTTGGCCAGATACGGGCCTGCCAGATGACAGCTGTTGCGATGTAGATGGCTTCTGTTGCGGATCATCCTCCTCCGCTTCTGAGCTACTGGCAGCGGCACCCTCTTCCCCCAATGGCTGCCAATCTGGGTCAACAACTGGGTCATCTATCACCTCCTCTTCAAAGTCATGTGCACCTTCCTCTGTCACCGTGTAAAGTGCTATAGCGTTCGGGACGGGGCACCATAGTCTCATCAGGGTCAGATTCTGGCTCCGTACACTGCGAGCGCAATGTAGTGATCTGAGTCAATGGAACAGCATAATAATCTAGCTGTGGCTGTGCATCAGTGCACTCCATGTCCGATTCATCTTGTAATGGGCAGTTAACAATTTCCCTTTCTAACCCAGGCACGGTATGTGTAAAGAGCTCCATGGAGTAACCTGTAGTGTCGCCTGATGCATCCTTCACTTTTGGGTTGGGTGAAGGACACAAGAAAACGTCTTGTTCCTGACCGGGAGCATCCACTGACGACTCGCTGCTTTTATATTTGGAACTTTCTGATGAGGAGGCAAAAGAGCTAGAGGCTGAGTCGGCAAGGAAAGCCAAAACTTTTTCCTGCTGCTCCGGCTTTAAAAGCTGTTTTCCTACTCCCAGATAAGGGAGCCTTCGAGGCCTTGTGTAGCCAGACGATGACGCTGGCTCAACACCTCCAGCCTTAGGTGGTATTGTGCTTTTGTCACTACCACCAGATGCACCACCAAAACCACAACAATCAGTACCAGCTGGCAACCACCGCCCACGGGCTCTTCCACCAGACTTCCTCATTTTTGGGAAAATCTAACCAAAATAGCAACCGTTATATGGTACTGTAAAACAAGGTAGAAGGTGTATATAAACTTGTTGAGAATTTAAATCTCCCTTTTTGGGGGGGGAGACTGAACCAAAACTCAGGCCCTGTGCATAAAACACCACAATGTAAGTGGCAGAAAGTGGCTGGAAGATGTACGACAAACTAACAGGATTGAAGTATATCCACTTTGTGAGAATTTGAATCTCACTGTTTTTTTGGGGAAGACTGAACCAAAACTCAGGCCCAGTGTATAAAACCACACAATGTAAGTGGCAGAAAGTGGCTGGAAGATGTATGGAAAAAATACAAGGACTGTAGTACAATTTCAATCTCCCTACAATGATCTCAGGACAAGTATGGCAGCAATAAAAAGGACTGCTACCCACAAGTGTGGACAAATAAACAAGATAACTGTGCAGAAAGGCGCAACAGGAGTTTTGCTTTTAAAAAAGCAGTTGGTTTGCACAGCAGCGTGCAAACAGCAATGCAGCTATCAGGGAGCCTTATAAGGCAGCCTAATAAGCTACAGAGCTGATGCACAAAAATATAGCCTCCACTTTCCCTGCAAAAAAATGGTGGTGTTGGACAGTGGAAATCGATACAGCACAAGCAGTTTGGGGGTTAATCTTCCCTCCCTAACTATATTCCTTCTTCTGATGAAGCTGCAGCAACCTCTCCCTATGCTAAGATCGGCAGAAGTAAGATGGCGGTCGGCGTGCATGCTCCTTTTATAGCCCCTGTGACGCCACAGAAAGCAAGCCAATCACAGTCATGCCCTTCTCTAAGATGGTGGGGACCGAGACCTATGTCATCACGCTGCCCACACTCTGCGTCCTCCTTCATTGGCTGAAATATGGCGCTGAAAGCGTCATATGAAACGTGACTTTTGCGCACAGATCGGCGACCTCATGGCTGATCCCACACTAGGGTCGGGCTTCATGAAACCCGACTTTGCCGAAAGTCGGCGATTTTTGAATTTGTCCAATCCGTTTCGCTCAACCCTATCTCCTTCCCCTCCTCCATCTCTGTACATCTGATTATCTCCTGAAGAAGAAGTCATAATGACTTCAAAACACACTGAATGAATAAACCATCAATTCTTTCCTACAACCGTATGGATAATGATTTGTTCAGTAGCGCAGGTGATATCCACAAATTTCTCCAGTTTGTTACCCGGCAACAGAATTGGGCACAGAAGAGGGATTGTTGCATTGATAATGGTGTCATTGTCGCTGACCATCTTTCTGGAGTCCTCAAAGTCTTGGAGAACCGCACAAATATAAGACAGCCATGGCCACTAGGGTTGAGCGAAACGGGTCGAAAATATTCAAAAG
Organism: Ranitomeya imitator; assembly: GCF_032444005.1. Lineage (NCBI taxonomy): Eukaryota > Metazoa > Chordata > Amphibia > Anura > Dendrobatidae > Ranitomeya > Ranitomeya imitator. The sequence continues at coordinate 378,639,573 of NC_091283.1, forward strand.
TCGCCGACTTTTGGCAAAGTCGGGTTTCATGAAACCCGACCCCTGTGTGGGGTCAGCCATGAAGTCGGCGATCTTTTGAATCTAGAATCGGAATTCCGATACCGATTCCCGATATGTTTATATCGGGAATTGGTATCGGAATTCAGATTTAAGTGTAAAATAAAGAATTAAAATAAAAAATATCGCAATACTTACCCTCTGACGCGCCCTGGTACCAACCGGGAACCTTCCTTCCTTAGAAACAGCCTTCCAGGACCTTGCGGTGACGTTCGCGATGACGTCGCGGCTTGTGATTGGCCGCGCGGCCAATCACAAGCCGCGACGTCACCGCGACGTCACCGAAGGTCCTGGAAGGGCTGATTCGTAGGAAGGAATGCTGCCGGAAAGAAGCAGGGCGCGTCCGAGGGTGAGTATATACCTAATAGGAATATACTCACCCTCGGACGCGCCCTGCTTCTTTCCGGCAGCCTTCCTTCCTAAGAATCAGCCCTTCCAGGACCTTCGGTGACGTCGCGGTGACGTCACGGCTTCTGATTGGCCGCGCGAGCGGTCACATGGGCGGCCGCGCGGCCAATCACAAGCCGCGACGTCACCGCGAACGTCACCGCAAGGTCCTGGAAGGCTGTTTCTAAGGAAGGAAGTTTCCCGGTTGGTAACAGGGCGCGTCAGAGGGTAAGTATTGCGATATTTTTTATTTTAATTCTTTATTTTACACTAAAATATGGATCGCAGGGCCTGAAGGAGAGTTTCCGCTTCTTCAGACCCTGGGAACCATGGAAACCCAATGCACTGCATTGGGTTTCGGGTTTCGTCCGACCCCAACCCCGACTTTTTTATAGGATCGGCCGATTTCACTCGACCCGACTTTTGAAAAAGTCGGGTTTCGTGAAACCCGACCCGATCCTATAAAAGTAAAGGCCGCTCAACCCTAATGGCCACTCTTCAGTTATTGTGCAGATGCTGAAGATAATACGGACAGGCGTGATGTAGCCAGAACTGTCCTCTGCTGCTCACAAAGCCTTGCCACCATGTGCAGTGTGAAGTTGCAGTGCGTGGTCATGTTGCACACCAGTTGGTGAGCTGGTATTTGCATGCGCTGCTGCAGCACTGCCATAGCGGCGGCATCTTTAGCTAACTTTTGGAAATTAGGCACAAATGCAGTGTAACTTGATCAAAAGCTCTGGAAAATATTGGTAGGTTTTCAGAAACCACTGAACTACTAAGTTGAGTCCATAAGCCAAGCATGGTATGTGTGTGAGCTTGCCAAGCTTCACAGCGGCCACCAGGCTACACCCATTATCACACCGACCATACCTGGTTGTAGGTTCTGCAGTGAGAACCACAAATCTGTCTGGTCTTTCAATAACTCTGCCGTGGTGCTCGGTTTGTCTTGTCAAAATATTGGCTTCAGCAGAGCCTGTTGCCGCTTTGCTGTGGGCAGTGCTTCAGAGCTTCCAGCTTCTGGCTGGTGTGTACGACGCCCTCTGAAATAGTACAATGAAGATTGAGGATGTGGGGGTACAGGAATTAGTGTAGGAGGTGGAGGAAACCCTGGTAAATGTAGCGCCAGCAATCCTCTGTTTCAGTAGCACATGTGCTGTGACAAGAGGGATTAGGTTCCAGCCTCCACAAAGTTCATTCAGTGTGTCACCAGGGAAATTTAGCATCTCTGGCCACAACCACTTGTCCAAATGTTGGTCGTTAAGTGGATGTTCCCAGCAATCGCGTTGGTAAGGGCATGTAAGATGTTCCTGGACATGTGGTGGTACAAAGCGGGGATTCCACAACAGGAGAAAGTGTCGGCTGGGGACCGAGTACCGAGGGACCAAATTTGTACACCTCTAGCAGGCCAATTTTGTTGTTTTTTATTTCAAACCAACGAAATTTCACACAAAGTTGTAGAGTATATATGACAATAGCCAATTTTTGGAACAAAAATATTTTGTGAACTGTACTAGGTCAAGCGTTTATTATTTTTTTTAACTCTCCAAAATTTTACCCAAAGCACGTTAAACTACATGGATTAATTTTCGTTACATGTTAGATAGCATCCCCAAGTAACAATAACGGTGTTAAACTGGATAACAGAATCCAGAAAAAAATGTTTTGAAAGAGTAGTTGATGTACTCCAACACTCATAAATGCTTTTCACAATGAAAGGAAAAAGTATAAGAAAGGTAATGCAATAATTCTCTTCAGGTGTCCACTACTTTTTCCCTTTGTGAGGCTGTGAGGACTGCTTCCACCTGCCTCCTGGAGCTCGATCTCCAGATCCCTGGGCTTCAGGCATTGCAGGAGCACCCGAAGTGTTGAATTGGGTGACAGCCTCCTTTGTCAACTGCACCATTGCCTGCTCCCACCTGGGAGGTGGGGAACCTCAAGGACAGTCCAGTCTCTAAGGGATGGCAGCCACATCTCAAACTGCTTCAAGGAGCCTCTCCCAGGCTCATTCATTCCTCAAGAAGAGTTAACCCTGTCAGTATCTTGCAGCCTGCAGTCTCGATGGCATTTCTTCGGCCTTGGTCCCCAGCAGTAAAGGCTGCTGTCTGGGTTCAGGCTTTGATGGTTCCAGGATAGCAGCCAGTTCGTACCACAGGCTCCTACCTTCTCCACTGTCACGCCAGCTTCCTCTAGCTCTGACATTCCACAAATCACTCCCTCGAGAAACTTGCCCACTAAGCACGTTACACTGTATGGAAGACTAATTGAATCCAGACCAATTTTTCAACACTGTTGGTGTCATATAACACAGAAATGTACCTCCAAAGCATTAAAGGGAACCTGTCACCCCGAAAATCGCGGGTGAGGTAAGCCCACCGGCATCAGGGGCTTATCTACAGCATTCTGTAATGCTGTAGATAAGCCCCCGATGTTACCTGAAAGAGGAGAAAAAGACGTTAGATTATACTCACCCAGGGGCAGTCCCGCTGCTGGTCAGGTCAAACGGGCATCTCTGGTCCGCTGCGGCGCCTCCCATCTTCATTACAAGACGTCCTCTTCTGATCTTCAGCCATGGCTCCGGCGCAGGCATACTTTGCTCTGCCCTGTTGAGGGCAGAGGATAGTACTGCAGTGCACAGGCGCCGGAAAGGTCAGAGGCCCGGCGCCTGCGCACTGCAGTACTTTGTCTGCCCTCAACAGGGCAGAGCAAAGTACGCCTGCGCCGGAGCCGTGGCTGAAGATCAGAAGAGGACGTCTTGTAATGAAGATGGGAGGCGCCGCAGCGGACCAGAGACGCCCATCCGACCTGACCAGCAGCGGGACCGCCCCTGGGTGAGTATAATATAACGTCTTTTTCTCCTCTTTCAGGTAACATTGGGGGCTTATCTACAGCATTACAGAATGCTGTAGATAAGCCCCTGATGCCGGTGGGCTTACCTCACCCGCGAATTTCGGGGTGACAGGTTCCCTTTAAATACTCTATTGATAAGTGAATACTCCTCATCAAATCGCCTCCAAGACTTCTCCCGAATATCCCCCATCCTCTGGAACTCTCTGCCCCAACACGTCCGACTATCAACCACAGTCGGATCCTTCAGACGGAACCTGAAAACTCATCTCTTCAGGAAAGCCTACAGCCTGCACTGACACCGCTGCTGCCTCATCACTATCGAAGCTACCGCCTCAGCAACACCGGAGCTCCTGCAACCCTCAACCTACTGTTTCCTTCCCCATAATCCTGTAGAATGTAAGCCCGCAAGGGCAGGGTCCTCGCCCCTCTGTATCAGTCCGTCATTGTTAGTTTGTTTACTGTATGTGATATCTGTAACTTGTATGTAACCCCTTCTCATGTACAGCACCATGGAATCAATGGTGCTATATAAATTAATAATAAATAATACAGAAACATATTTCAACGCTTTATTGGAGTGTTACATGCAACAGAAATGCATCACAGAGCACACAAAACTCTATGGATGAGTACCGTGACATCATCTCGGGTCCTTCAAGCAATGTATCCCTGGGAACGGAAGCCGCCGCATGCACCGCTGAGAGCCGGTGAGAAAATCTGGGGCCGTCGGAAGGTAAGCATATCCATATTTTTTATTTTCATTCTTTTTTTTTACAAATGAATATGGATACCAGGGCATGAAGGAGAGTCTCCCCTCCTCCAGATGCTGGGAACCATCCGGGACCGCTCCCTGCAAACGCCATATAAAATGACACCCGGCGTATAAGATGACCCCCGAAAAGTTGGGGGTCGTCTTATATGCCCAGTCATCTTATACGCCGAAAAATATGGTAAGTGAATACAGAAAAATGTTTCAACACTTTTGTGGAGTTTTATATAGCAACAAATTGTACCACAAAGTGGGTAATACTCTATGGTTAACAATATAGTCAATTTTTTCATACGTAAAAAAAATCGAATGTGGTCAACTGCTGCAGCCGTATATTTAGCAACAGACTGCAAAGCACTAATCCCCACCTAGAGACTGTATTCAGCCACTCTCTCAGCTTCTGCAACTCTCTCTATCTGATACAAGCAGTAAAGCTAACGGACTGTTATTATGATGGTTTAGCTTCAGCACCACCATCAACCATACAGGACTCTGATTTGTTATCCTATGTACACATGCAGCGCCCCAGAGTCCTGGTCGTTGCAGTAATGTCGTTCTTCCACCAGGGGGAGCGATGTTACGTCTGATGGCACCAAAGGAGTTCACCCTGCCAGGTATCACAGCCACACACACACTTCACACGCCGGCCACCAGGGGGAGAAAAAGGTTCTATCTATTAGGCCACTCCTCACACTTTGGTAAAACTGGGGGTTTGGTTAGGAAGTTAGGCAGTTGGAGACGGAAGACAGTTCTGACTGGAGGAAGGTGGAGATAGTCAGGAGGAGAAAAGAGAAGGAGCAGACTGGGATCAGCCCAGGAAGGAAAGAAGGACACGGAGCTGTGCCTGCAACCCATGCAGCAGCCTCCTAGGAAAGGACAAGAAAGGAAGTGTGCCGTAGTGAGTGAGCACAGAAGTCGTAGCAACAGGAGTACAAAACCAGTGAGAGACCAGCTAGAAGCAGGCTGCCTCCCACTGAGCGCAGATCTGGTGGCCGGAACACCGAGGGAGTAATAGACTCTACGCTTTACTTCAGAGACAGGACAGTCGATTCCAAGTTGGCTGCCCGACCTAAGAACCTAAGCAGATAAGGTGGCAACGCGAAGGAGGGGCGACGCTAGGGTCCCTATAAAATAGCCTCAGGCCACCACTGTCATACGGGTTGGTCCTATCCATCTGGGGGACCGAGAGAAGAGTAACAAGAGTGAGGGCCCTATGGGAGCTAATGCACATAGGGACCTACTACATTACTGTGCGCAAGGGGAAGGCTACTGATTTCCACCTGGATAGGGGGACTCCGGAATTGCCATCAGACCGGCCGGACTCTGCCTCTCCTGTCATCCGGCACCCTGGACTGTGGATGCTGAAGCCTGCAGTAAGGGTAAAGAGACTGCACCCATTGTGTCCTCATTATTCACGGCGCCTTGCACCATCCACCATCACTATCTACACTTCTGGGAAGCCCTGGGGATATACTTCACCTGTGGGAAGGTATACCATCTAGCTGCCATTCCATCACCCCAGCAGACCCCCAAGCAGCGTCGGTCATCCTGACTGAATACCACAGGTGGCGTCACGAACACTACCATCATCTACAAACTATTTGAACTCTACTTATTGGCGCCCCTCATAGGGCCACGGTCCGGGTCGGGCCACCGCGACATCCTAGCTGAGGGAAATGAAGGACCCGGTACTGAGTACCCCATTGCCCTTACGTGGAGGCGATCCACACACATGCCTGGACAAGTACTCTCACTCAAATATGAACGGTCACAGAGCTGTGATATAGCATTACAGTGACTAGCAGGCAATCTCCGCATGCTTGTTGGCTGTGTAACAGGGGCCAAACATGCTGGGCAGGAATTAGTTTGAAATCGAGCACTACCTAATGCTTGCTGAGTAACGAGCACATCCAAGCACCCAAATAATCTAGTGATATTCGAGTATCACTGAGCACGTTTGCTCATCCCTAATATTGACATGTCCGTTTTTGATCAGAGTCACAAATTAAAAATACCCATACAGGTCTATAAAAATAATGAACAGCACACGGATGGCAGCGGTGTTTAGTTCATGGTATGACCATGATTTGCAGTCAGTAGGAGAAGCTTTGCAATTTGTTTTACCAAATTTAAAAATCTATTTTGAAAATCTGATGGTAAAAATTGAAACTTTCACCCATCACTGTGGAAAAACCATGATGACACCTGGAATATTAATCAATATGTGAAAAATCACTGATGTCTGAATGAGGCCTTATTGGTAGAGTACATTGATTATGAATGGACTTACCAGCAAGGTGGAACAAGCTGCCATGTGTTTGGTTTTGACAAAACCAGACAGTGAGTCCAGAGTGTCCCTGCTGTTCACTTTTTAACCCCAATACAAGGATTTTAATTTTAATACAGGAAGTTACCAGGACATAAATTGCAATATATTCAATAACTATAAGTTTACACCGATTATCATAGATGATCAGGTCATATGTAACACCCCAGGTTCCTGGTTGTTACAGTGGCATTGCTTTCCTTATAGGAAAAGTGATGTCACGCTTGGAAGCAAGGAAGGATCCCTTTATCAGGTATTCAGCACATACAACACTGTTCTGACTCCAGGCCAGAAGGGGAAGCTCTGAACCTGGTTTCTGGTCTGGAGGAGGAGTTAGCCAGTCAGTGAAAGGAGGGTGAGGAAGGAGACTGGGGCCATGCAGCCCCGAGAGGTGCTGCAGCTCCTGGGAAGAGCAAAGAGAAAGCAGAACAGTCTGTAAAGAGACTGAGAGGGGAAGTGGGGTGCAGGAGAGTGAATATCTGGGGAGAAGCAGCTACTGGGCTTCTTCCACGCTGAGCGCAGATACCGGTAGCTGGAAGACCGAGGTTGTGAAGTACTCTACGTCTCATAGCAGAAACCGGTGGGACAGCTGGATTGCAAGTCACCTGTCCACCATTGAAACCTGAGAACACAGTAGCAGAATAGAGCCCGGGTTATGATAGAGATCCTGTTAAAAGACTCAAGCTACATGTCGTACGGGTAGTGTCCTACCAATATAGAGGACAGAGAGAACGTGAGGACTTTATGAGAGGCCTAAGGCAGCAAGGGACTACATCACAGTGCTAGAGTGTTATGAACTGGTGATTCAGAACCACAATGGACCTGGTGGTTACGAGCACAGAAAATGACCTGATAGTTGCTAAACACATAGGACGAGCTCTGAGACGTGGGAACTCTGCTGACCGCAATCCCTAATCCTATCACACCACACTAGAGGTAGCCGTGGAGCGCTCCTGACCAGACCTAGGCGCCTCGGGCACAGCCTGAGAAACTAGCTAGCCCTGAAGATAGAAAAATAAGCCTACCTTGCCTCAGAGAAATTCCCCAAAGGAAAAGGCAGCCCCCCACATATAATGACTGTGAGCAAAGATGAAAACACAAACACAGAGATGAAATAGATTTTAGCAAAGTGAGGCCCGACTTACTAAATAGACCGAGGATAGGAAAGATAGCTTTGCGGTCAGCACAAAAACCTACAAACAACCACGCAGAGGGCGCAAAAAGACCCTCCGCACTGACTAACGGCACGGAGGTGCTTCCTCTGCGTCCAGGAGCTTCCAGCAAGCAAGACAAACCAATATAGCAAGCTGGACAGAAAAAATAGCAAACAAAAGTAACACAAGCAGAACTTAGCTTATGCAGGGCAGACAGGCCACAAGAACGATCCAGGAGAGAGCAAGACCAATACTGGAACATTGACTGGAGGCCAGGAACAAAGAACTAGGTGGAGTTAAATAGAGCAGCACCTAACGACTTAACCTAGTCACCTGAGGAAGGAAACTCAGAAGCCGCAGCCCCACTCACATCCACCAAAGGAAGCTCATGGACAGAACCAGCCGAAGTACCACTCATGACCACAGGAGGGAGCTTGACCACAGAATTCACAACAGACCCAGGAATTATCTTCCTGACCATAACCCTTCCACTTAACCAGGTACTGGAGTTTCCGTCTCGAAATATGAGAATCCAAAATCTTCTCCACTATATACTCCAACTCCCCCTCAACCAAGACCGGGGCAGGAGGATCAACGGAAGGAACCACAGGTGCCACGTATCTCCGCAACAATGACCTATGGAATACATTATGGATGGAAAAAGAAGCTGGAAGGGTCAAACGAAAAGACACAGGATTAAGAACCTCAGAAATCCTATACGGACCAATGAACGAAGGCTTTAACTTAGGAAAGGAAACCTTCATAGGAATATAATGAGACGACAACCAAACCAAATCCCCAACACGAAGTCGGGGACCCACACAGCGCTTGCGGTTAGCAATACGTTGAGCCTTCTCCTGGGACAATGTCAAATTGTCCACTACATGAGTCCAAATCTGCTGCAACCTATCCACCACAGTATCCACACCAGGACAGTCCGAAGACTCAACCTGCCCTGAAGAGAAACGAGGATGGAAACCAGAATTGCAGAAAAACGGCGAAACCAAAGTAGCCGAGCTGGCCCGATTATTAAGGGCGAACTCAGCCAAAGGCAAAAAGGACACCCAATCATCCTTATCAGCAGAAACAAAACATCTCAGATATGTTTCCAAGGTCTGATTGGTTCGTTCAGTTTGGCCATTTGTCTGAGGATGGAAAGCCGAGGAAAAAGACAAATCAATGCCCATCCTAGCACAAAAGGCTCGCCAAAACCTCGAAACAAACTGGGAACCTCTGTCAGAAACGATGTTCTCCGGAATGCCATGTAAACGAACCACATGCTGGAAAAACAATGGCACCAAATCAGAGGAGGAGGGCAATTTAGACAAGGGTACCAAATGGACCATCTTAGAGAAGCGATCACAAACCACCCAAATGACCGACATCTTTTGAGAGATGGGGAGATCCGAAATAAAATCCATAGAGATATGTGTCCAGGGCCTCTTCGGGACCGGCAAGGGCAAAAGCAACCCACTGGCACGAGAACAGCAGGGCTTAGCCCGAGCACAAATCCCACAGGACTGCACAAACGAACGCACATCCCGTGACAGAGACGGCCACCAAAAGGATCTAGCCACCAAATCTCTGGTACCAAAGATTCCAGGATGACCAGCCAACACCGAACAATGAACCTCAGAGATAACTCTACTCGTCCATCTATCAGGGACAAACAGTTTCTCCGTCAGGCAACGCTCAGGTCTATTAGCCTGAAATTTTTGCAGCACCCGCCGCAAATCAGGGGAGATGGCAGACAAAATTACCCCCTCTTTGAGAATACCCGCCGGCTCAGGCAAACTCGGAGAGTCGGGCACAAAACTCCTAGACAGGGCATCCGCCTTCACATTTTTAGTGCCCGGAAGGTACGAAACCACAAAGTCAAAACGGGAGAAAAACAGCGACCAACGAGCCTGTCTAGGATTCAACCGTTTGGCAGACTCGAGAAGTTAAGTTCTTGTGATCAGTCAAGACCACTACGCGATGCTTAGCTCCTTCAAGCCAATGACGCCACTCCTCGAATGCCCACTTCATGGCCAGCAACTCTCGATTGCCAACATCATAATTACGCTCAGCAGGCGAAAACTTCCTGGAGAAGAAGGCACATGGTTTCATCACCGAGCCATCAGAACTTCTTTGCGACAAAACAGCCCCTGCTCCAATCTCAGAAGCATCAACCTCGACCTGGAACGGGAGCGAAACATCTGGCTGGCACAACACAGGGACAGAAGAAAAACGACGCTTCAACTCCTGAAAAGCTTCCACAGCAGCAGAAGACCAATTGACCACATCAGCACCCTTCTTGGTCAAATCAGTCAACGGTTTAGCAATACTAGAAAAATTATTGATGAAGCGACGATAAAAATTAGCAAAGCCCAGGAACTTTTGCAGACTCTTCAGAGATGTCGGCTGAGTCCAATCATAAATGGCCTGAACTTTAACAGGGTCCATCTCGATAGTAGAAGGGGAAAAAATGAAACCCAAAAATGAAACCTTCTGAACACCAAAGAGACACTTTGACCCCTTCACAAACAAAGAATTCGCACGCAGGACCTGTAACACCATTCTAACCTGCTTTACGTGCGACTCCCAATCATCCGAGAAGACCAAAATATCATCCAAGTATACAATCAGGAATTTATCCAGGTACTCTCAGAAGATGTCATGCATAAAGGACTGAAATACAGATGGAGCATTGGAAAGCCCGAATGGCATAACCAGGTACTCAAAATGGCCCTCGGGCGTATTAAATGCTGTTTTCCATTCATCGCCCTGTTTAATACGCACAAGATTATACGCACCACGAAGATCTATCTTGGTGAACCAACTAGCCCCCTTAATCCGAGCAAACAAATCAGACAGCAGCGGCAAGGGGTACTGAAATTTGACTGTGATTTTATTTAGAAGGCGGTAATCAATACAAGGTCTCAACGAACCATCCTTCTTGGCCACAAAAAAGAACCCTGCCCCCAATGGCGACGACAGCGGGCGAATATGACCCTTCTCCAAGGATTCCTTTACGTAACTCCGCATAGCGGCGTGCTCAGGTACAGACAAATTAAACAGTCGACCTTTAGGAAACTTACTACCAGGAATCAAATCGATAGCACAATCGCAATCCCTATGCGGAGGTAGGGCACTTGACTTGGGCTCATCAAATACATCCCGGTAATCTGACAAGAACTCTGGGACCTCAGAAGGGGTGGATGATGAAATAGACAGAAATGGAACATCACCATGTACCCCCTGACAACCCATTCCGACGTCTGTGTTCTTGCCGTTCAGCTCTGGTCAAAGTCATATTACATCGCATAGGCTCAGGTTTATGCTCGGATAATACCGCCAAATGGTGCACAGTTTTACACTCACGTAAGCGTCGATCGATCTGAATGGCCAACGACATAGACTCATTCAGACCAGCAGGCATAGGAAATCCCACCATGAAATCCTTAATGGCTTCAGAGAGACCCTTTCTGAAAATTGCCACCAGAGCACATTCATTCCATTGAGTGAGCACAGACCACTTCCTAAACTTCTGACAATATATCTCTACCTCATCCTGACTCTGACACAGAGCCAGCAAGATTTTCTCTGCCTGATCCACTGAATTAGGTTCATCATAAAGCAACCCGAGCGCCAGAAAAAACGCATCAATATCACATAATGCAGGATCTCCTGGCGCAAGGGAAAATGCCCAGTCTTGAGGGTCGCCACGTAATAAAGAAATAATGATCTTTACTTGTTGAACTGGGTCACCAGAGGAGCGGGGTTTCAAAGCCAGAAATAGTTTACAATTATTTTTGAAATTCAGAAACTTAGCTCTATCTCCAGAAAATAACTCAGGAATAGGAATTTTAGGTTCTAACATAGGTTTCTGAACCACTAAATCTTGAATGTTCTGTACACTTATAGCGAAATTATCCATCAAAGAGGACAGACCTTGAATGTCCATGTCTACACCTGTGTTCTGAACCACCCTGATGTAAAGGGGAAAAGAAAGACAAAACACAGTGCAAAGAAAAAAAAAAGGTCTCAGAACTTCTCTTTTCCCTCTATTGAGAAGCATTGGTACTTTGGGCCTCCACTACTGTTATGAACTGGTGATTCAGAACCACAATGGACCTGGTGGTTACGAGCACAGAAAATGACCTGATAGTTGCTAAACACATAGGACGAGCTCTGAGACGTGGGAACTCTGCTGACCGCAATCCCTAATCCTATCACACCACACTAGAGGTAGCCGTGGAGCGCTCCTGACCAGACCTAGGCGCCTCGGGCACAGCCTGAGAAACTAGCTAGCCCTGAAGATAGAAAAATAAGCCTACCTTGCCTCAGAGAAATTCCCCAAAGGAAAAGGCAGCCCCACACATATAATGACTGTGAGCAAAGATGAAAACACAAACACAGAGATGAAATAGATTTTAGCAAAGTGAGGCCCGACTTACTAAATAGACCGAGGATAGGGAAGATAGTTTTGCGGTCAGCACAAAAACCTACAAACAACCACGCAGAGGGCGCAAAAAGACCCTCCGCACCGACTAACGGTACGGAGGTGCTTCCTCTGCGTCCCAGAGCTTCCAGCAAGCAAGACAAACCAATATAGCAAGCTGGACAGAAAAAATAGCAAACAAAAGTAACACAAGCAGAACTTAGCTTATGCAGGGCAGACAGGCCACAAGAACGATCCAGGAGAGAGCAAGACCAATACTGGAACATTGACTGGAGGCCAGGAACAAAGAACTAGGTGGAGTTAAATAGAGCAGCACCTAATGACTTAACCTCGTCACCTGAGGAAGGAAACTCAGAAGCCGCAGCCCCACTCACATCCACCAAAGGAAGCTCATGGACAGAACCAGCCGAAGTACCACTCATGACCACAGGAGGGAGCTTGACCACAGAATTCACAACCTAGAGGGAAGGCTTTCAACCCTACCGGGCAAAGGGGATTCCAGAATTGCTTCCAAGACGGCTGGACCATACCTGCACCCGTGATCCAGGACCCTGGACTGTGGCTGCCTGAATCCATCAGTAATAAAAGGTAAAGAGACTGCAACCCTGTGTCCTCCGTTTCTTTCTACACCACCTTCCGCCTGTCCCTACTACATCGGGAGCCCTGGGGACCCAGCTTCGCCTGTGGGAATCTATACCATCCCTTCTGCTACAGCATCACCTCGGAGGACCCCTTTAAGCAGCGTCGGTCATGCTTGACCGAGTACCACAGGTGGTGTCATGAACAAACTTTATTCAAACTCCTTTAACCCCTTAAGCCCCAAGGGCCAATTTTTACAATTCTGTCCCTTTATGAAGTTATAACTCTGGAACGCTTCAACGGATCTTGGCGATTCTGACATTGTTTTCTCGTGACATATTGTACTTCATGATAGTGGTAAAATTTGTTCAATTCTTGCATTTATTTGTGAAAAAAACTGAAATTTGGCGACAATTTTGAAAATTTTGCAATTTTCCAACTTTGAATTTTTATGCCCTTAAATCACAGAGATATGTCACGCAAAATACTCAATAAGTAACATTTCCCACATGTCTACTTTACATCAGCACAATTTTGGAACCAAAATATATTTTTTTGTTAGGGAGTTAAAATGGTTAAAATTTGACCAGCAATTTCTCATTTTTACAACACCAATATTTTTTAGGGACCACATCACATTTGAAGTCATTTTGAGGGGTCTATATGATGGAAAATAACCAAGTGTGACCCCATTCTAAAAACTGCACCCCTCAAGGTGCTCAAAACCACATTCAAGAAGCTTATTAACCCTTCAGGTGTTTTACAGGAATTTTTGGAATGTTTAAAAAAAATTAACATTTAACTTTTTTCACAAAAAATGTACTTCAGCTCCAATTTGTTTCATTTTACCAAGGGTAACAGGACAAATTGGACAACAACTTTTGGGGTCCATTTTATCTGGAGTATGCTGATACCCGATATGTGGGGGTAACCCACTGTTCGGGCGCATGGCAGAGCTCGGAAGGGAAGGAGCGCCGTTTGACTTTTCAATGCAAAATTGACTGGAATTGAGATGTGATGCCATGTTGCATTTGGAGAGCCCCTGATGTGCCTAAACATTGAAACCCCCCACAAGTGACATCATTTTGGAAAGTAGACCCCCTAAGTAACTTATCTAGATGTGTTTTGACAGCTTTGTGTTAGGAGTCGAGTTTCCTCTGCTGCACTGGGGGAATCTCGATCCATCTCCGCTGCGGTCTCCCATTCTTCTCCAGCCGCGGTGGAGTCTGCTCAGCAGGGTCTGCTCCTATTGTCTTGTATATATGTGTGTGTGTTGTGAGTGAAAGTCGCTCTTTAAATAACCCTCCCTTTTGAATGTCTGTTCGCGGAAGGTGTATGTTTGCTATCTAGCGCCCGACTTATCCAACAGCACAAAACACACATTACAGCTACCAGTTGCTGTGTCCGCCAGTACGGCGCCGTGCGCTTGCTCTGCGCTTTCCTGACCCAAGCCTGGGTGGTTAGTGGCGTCCGTCAGTGCGGCACCGCACGCACTCTTGTGCCATTATATTATTACTAGATTGTGGCCCGATTCTAACGCATCGGGTATTCTAGAATATGCATGTCCCCGTAGTATATGGACAATGATGATTCCAGAATTCGCGGCACACTGTGCCCGTCGCTGATTGGTCGAGGCAACCTTTTTGACATCATCGTCGCCATGGCAACCATTATGAGATCTACGTCGATACTGTGCCCGTCGCTGAATCAGAAACGTGAGATGTCTACGTCCTTTATGACATCATCGTCGCTGTGCCGGTTGCTGATTGGTCGAGGCCTGGCGGCCTCGACCAATCAGACGCGGGATTTCTACGTCCTTTATGACATCATCGTCGCTGTGCCCGTTGCTGATTGGTCGAGGCCTGGCGGCCTCGACCAATCAGAGAGCCGGGATTTCCAGGACAGACAGAAAGACAGACAGACAGACAGACAGACAGACAGACGGAAAAACCCTTAGACAATTATATATATAGATTTATGTTCCTCTGACACACCCAGTTGCGGTGTTGTGCCAGCAAGTGTCTAATCGGACTTCAATCCTGTGTAGGGGTTGAGTCCGCTGACTTCTTGCTCGCGCTTTATGTGCGGTACTGCGGTCCTGTGATGCAACAGGATCGCTTCCTTCACGCAGGGTGAAGTTAACCCATGTGTGTATACTTAGTACCGCCATATAGTCCGTCTTACTAGCAGCAGGGTCTTTTACCTGCACGGTGGACCTCGGACTGCGAACGCACCTAGTTTCTTATTATCTATACTTGGTGCGTTCCGCCGGTCCTTAACACTTTGAACCCCCAAGTGTTTCACTACAGTTTATAATGCAGAGCCGTGAAAATTAAAAAAAAAAAATTTTTCACAAATTATTTTTTGGCCCCCAGTTTTGTATTTTCCCAAGGGTAACAGGAGAAATTCGACCCCAAAAGATGTTATCCAATTTGACCTGAGTACGCTGATGCACCATATGTGGGGGGGAACCACCGTTTGGGCGCATGGCAGAGCTCGGAAGGGAAGGAGCGCCATTTGGAATGCAGACTTAGATGGATTGGTCTGCAGGCGTCACGTTGCATTTGCAGAGCCCCTGATGCACCTAAACAGTAGAAACCCCCCACAAGTGACACCATTTTGGAAACTAGACCGCACAAGGAACTTATCTAGATGTGTTTTGACAGCTTTGAACCCCCAACTGTTTCACTAGTTTATAACGCAGAGTCGTCAAAATAAAAATTAATTTTTTTCCCACAAAAATGTTTTTTTAGTCCCCCAAATTTTTATTTTCCCAAGGGTAACAAGAGAAATTGGACCACAACTGTTGTTGTCCAATTTGTCCTGAGTATGCTGATACCCCATATGTTGGGGTAAACCCCTGTCTGGGCGCACGGGAGAGCTCCGAAGGGAAGGAGCACTGTTTTACTTTTTCAACGCAGAATTGGCTGGAATTGAGATTGGATGCCATGTCGCGTTTAGAGAGCCCTGATGTGCCTAAACAGTGGGAACCCCCAATTCTAACTGAAACCCTATCCCAAACACACCCCTAACCCTAATCCCAACCATAACCCTAACCACACCCCTAAGCCTGACACACCCCTAACCCTAATCCCAACTGTAAATTTAATCCAAACCCTAACCCTAACTTTAGCCCCAACCCTAACTGTAGCTCTAACCTTAACTGTAGCCCCAACCCTAACCCCAACCCTAACCCCAACCCTAGCACCAACCCTAACCCTAGCCCTAGCTCGAACCCTAATGGGAAAATAGAAATAAATACATTTTTTTTTAAATTTTTGTTTCCCTAACTAAGGGGGTGATGAAGGGGGGTTTGATTTACTTTTATAGCGGGTTTTTTTTTAGCGGATTTTTATGATTGGCAGCTGCCACACACTAAAAGACGCTTTTTATTGCAAAAAATATTTTTTGTGTTACCACATTTTGAGACCTATAATTTTCCCATATTTTGGACCACAGAGTCATGTGAGGTCTTGTTTTTTGTGGGACGAGTTGTTGTTTTTATTGGTAGCATTTTTGGGCACGTGACATTTTTTGATCGCTTTTTATACCGATTTTTGTGAGGCAGAATGACCAAAAACCAGCTATTCATGAATTTCTTTTGGGGGGTACGATTATACCGTTCCACATTTGGTAAAATGGATAAAGCAGTTTTATTCTTCTGGTCAGTACGATTTACAGCGATACCTCATTTACATTTTTTACGTTTGGCGCTTTTATACGATAAAAACTATTTTATAGAAAAAATAATTATTTTTGCATCGCTTTATTCTGAGGACTGTTACTTTTTTATTTTTTTGCTGATGATGCTGTATGGCAGCTTGTTTTTTGCAGGACAAGATGACGTTTTCAGCAGTACCATGGTTATTTATATCTGTCTTTTTGATCGCGTGTTATTCCACTTTTTGTTCGGCGGTATGATAATAAAGCGTTGTTTTTTGCCTTTTTTTACGGTGTTCACTGAAGGGGTTAACTAGTGGAACATTTTTATAGGTCGGGTTGTTACGGACGCGGCGAAACTAAATATGTGTACTTTTTTTTTTTTTTTTTAGATAAAGAAATGTATTTATGGGAACAATATTTTTTTTTCTTTATTTAGGAATTTATTTTTATATGTATAGTGACAGATCGCTGATCTGACACTTTGCAGAGCACTGTGTCAGATCAGCGATTGGGCGTGCCCTGCTCCTGGCTTACCCGCGCCTGCTCTGAGCAGGCGCTTGGTAAGCCACCTCCCTGCAGGACCCGGAAGTAGCCCCGTGGCCATTTTGGATCCTTGTACCGATCGTCTCAGGGAAGCCCGCAGGGAGCCCCCTCCCTGCGCGATGCTTCCCTATGCCCCCTGAACACTGCGATCATGTTTGATCGCAGTGTGCCTGCCGGGGGTTAATATGCCGGGAGCGTTTTGTGACAGCTCCTGGCACATAGTGCCGGATGTCAGCTGCGATAGCCAGCTGACACCCGGCCACGATCGGCCGCGCTCCCCCCGAGAGCGCGGCCGATCGCATATGACGTACCATCCTGTCCCTGGGAATGAAGTCCCAGGTCACCTCGATGGGATAGTACGTCATATGGGATTAAGGGGTTCAAGATTGTCCCTTTTACTTGTGCACTCAGGGCCACGGACCGGGTTACCGCCACCGTGACACATCCCGTTTAAGTACCGGACCTGGTACCAAGTATCCCACGGCCCTGGTGGGCATTGCACATACACAGAAGTTGGGCAGGTGGACAGCCTTAGCAGAGGGATGCAGATGAGATACACGTTAAGGTCAATAGATAGCAACAGTTCGAGTGCCATTAAGGCAGGCAAAAGAGAAAAATCACATTATCGAGATTCGCTGCAGCTAGAGAGACAGATGATGGGAGAATCCAGTATTCAGGTCAAAACTATACCACAAATGCTTATCTTCCACTCTTTACTTTTCAAAAAACATAAAACAATCAATACAGAAACGTATCTGGCACCTGGGCACTGCACTTAACTTAAAAGCTCTCTCTCATGTGGTTTGATATCTATTGTATGTGATGGACATCTAATACCACTGACCCATATTAGGCATCATGAGTCTTTACTAAATGTTTTACTGCGAAAGGTTGCCGAAAGGCACAAAGAAACCTGAACCTATGGCAAAGATACAGAGAAGTGAACTATTGAACGTGCACAACCTGATTACCAAACATAATAATCCACTAGACCCTGCTTTGACATCTACAACCCTTGGAAGAAAATGGCCCAAACTGCAAAGCTGATCTGGCAGCAGCAAACATGGAAAGTTGGAGCCAGATTGATGAAGAGTACTGTTTGACACTCATTAAGTCCATTCCTCAGAGACTGCAAGCTGTTATAAAAGCCAGAGGTGGTGCAACAAAATACTAGAGATGTGTTGGAGTGTTTTTTTGTTTGTTTTTCATGATTCCATAATTTTTCCCCTGTGCTTGGTTAAAAAAGTAACCATTACTGACTACCACATTTTTTGTTCTTGATTTGTTTTAGTGTTTCTTAAAGCCAGAAATTTGCCATTTAGTTTTGTGCCATGTCTGTGATTTGCTTTTTTCCTACAAAATTAAACAACTGAGTGAACATCCTCCAAGGACTTTGATTCCATAATTTTTCCATGGGTTGTATTAGTCAACTTTCTCCTACTGAATTGAAATTTACCCCAATATGTATAGAAATGCTTCTACAGAATTGCTTTAAAATATGTAATGTAAAAAATTGTATTCCCTGTTATTGAAGAAAATTAAAATCCATTTTATTTTTTGTCAGATGGCTATAGAAGCTCAGAGGGACCTCTGTTACCACATTTTATAGCAGAAGATCATGGTGTCACACGAGATTCGCATGAAGAACATATCCTTATCCCAGATCGACCTCCAAATCTTCAAATCAAAAAGCTTTCAACTGTTCCTTTTCAACAAGTCCGGTTTTCTGATTCATCACAGACTGTTGAGCATATTAAAAATAACAGTACGGATATGCAGCATCAATCAACTCCTACACGAGAGAAATCCTTTTCATGTTCAGAATGTCAGAAATGTTTTATAAGCAAATCACATCTTTCTATACATGAGAGAATTCACACAAAGGAGAAACCATATTCATGTTCCGAATGTGGGAAATGTTTTACACAGAAAGGAACGCTTCTTTGTCATCAGAGAATTCACACAGGGGAGAAACCATATTCATGTTTAGAATGTGAGAAATGTTTTTCATGCAAATCACACCTGGATGCACATCATAGAATTCACACAAAGGAGAAACCATTTTTATGTTCCACATGTGGGAAATGTTTTACACAGAAAAGAACGCTTGATTTTCATCAGAGAGTTCACACAGGGGAGAAACCATTTTCATGTCCAAAATGTGGGAAATGTTTTGGATACAAATCATACCTAGTTGTGCATCAGAGAATTCACACAAATGAGAAGCCACATTCATGTTCCGAATGTGGGAAATGTTTTAGAAACAAATGGGACCTGATAAGACATCAGAGAATTCACGCAGGGGACAAAACATTTTTATGTCCAGAATGTGGGAAATGTTTTAATGACCGCCCCACTCTTCGCTCACATAAGAGAACACACACAGAGTAAAAAAAAAAAAAAAAAAACATTTTGCACATTCGGAATGTAGTAAACATTTTACAAATAAAGCAAGCCTTGTTGCCTTTTGGAGAACTCTTATAGGGAGGAAGCTATTTTCATGTCTAGACTAGAACTTTTAACTCACAAATCACATTTTCATTAACATCAGAGAAATTACACATGGAAGCAGCTATTTTCGATTTTTTTTTTTTTTTTTACATTCATTAAAACTGTTAGTAAAAGTAAAGTCATATGTTATGTAAGGAAAGAAAAGTTATTTAGAACACCCAGTGATGATCTGGAAATGTATGCAATTACCAATATACACCTGTTATCAAAAAGGGATGAAATCTAATTTACACACCTTTTATATCTTCCTTTATTTTCAACAATTACACATCTTTATTTGGGCCTTCTTCGATGAAAATAGGATTTCTATATATTTATAATATTTCTTATATATGTGACATTATAATGGCATATAAGTATATGTTAAATTATATTGGATTATTCAAATATGTCATGAATGATCCCTTCCCTCTATCTCTTTGTCATTAATAATGTATATTTCCTGAACTATTATATCTCACTTATCTGCTACTTCTGCCCAGGAATCAATGTTGTATCATGCGCGCATGTGTCCTAGATCTTCTTAATGATATATATATATATTTATATATATATATATATATATATATATATATATAAATATATACAGTATATATTATTTTGTATGGACATATTCCATTTTCCATTGTTCTCTGATGTGTTCCTCTTTAAACACGTATCTTAACTTCAATGATTGATTTGTAATCTGTGCTATGGATTAGTTGAGCGTTCTAAATATTATGTATGGATTTATCTTATCACACATGCGTGGTTTACTTACAAATCACTTTGTCGATATCACATTTTACTTTGCTCGCATGCGCTATAGCTCAACTGAACATTCCAATATTCTGTATAATTATTCTTGCATGTATGCACCGCTTGTCTACAAATTTACAAGGGGTCCACATGTTTTGTGCACTTGTGCAGCTCTTGTCTATAAATGCTTCGCTCGCATATACGCCTTGATAAACTTTATTAACACTTGTTTACACAGGCGCAATAAATCTTCAAGCAAATTTTATCAATAAAGCAAGTTTACTCCTGTGAAATGGCAACCTCAAATCAACTTTATTTATATTTTAAGTTCATGCATGCTCATTACACATTTCCAACCTGATATAACCCCTTGATTTATTCCCTTAGGAAGGAGGCACCATGAAGAAGCCACAGCTTGTGCTGCGAAACATAGAATTTTTTCTCCTGATTCTATTTTTGCCTCATTCACAGGTTCCTTGTTATATTTATTTTGTCATCTTTGTTTCATTATTCTCATGGTTATCTGTGCTTAGTAGAAGTCCTTATGTGCTGACATGCAGATCACTAGTGTTATTAATTGTAATTGAACAATACTTGTTTATTTTTTGTTATCTTGGCATTACAAATTGTTCACATTCCTTTGGTTATCATTCTATGTCAGTATAAGCTAACCTTTTATTTTCTTTGCTGGAAATTTCTGTGAACTGTTATGTATCAGGCATATGAGGATAGGTGTTAATATAACTATAGACACAGATTTGTGTATAAATGGCCTATTGGCTTTTTTAAATGTGTTTTACATTTTTGTACCTTTTTTGTACCTTTTTTGTCTTCCAATGCCATTCATAATAAAGGCTTATATTTGGTGATTGCTGTGCACTTGCATAATTCTTTTTCTATGTTGTTATAAATGTTTTAACAGCTTAACTCTTCGATGAGATCTGAATAACTATCCCTGCTGTGAAACTACACACATTATCAACATCATTAACACAAGTCACATTTCACATTATACATCACTGCAATTTGCATTTCTTCCAGGTGGAATGTGGGCAGTATGTCCATGTCTTTACATTTCCCCTTCACCATCGCACATCCTGTAACTTGTATCCCCAGATGCTTGGGAAGAATGCCAAATCATCCTCCTGCATATTCCTTAAACCAGAAAATGCTTTTTTCCTTTTGTTTGAAAGAGGTCCTTTTAGTTTGGACCCTGGAATTTAACACCATCAGAGTCCTTTTCATTTTCCTTACGCCGGCCTGAGTCCTTCGGGTTACTTTGGCCTCTTTGAGCAAGGCCCCCAAGCCAATAATACACAATTGAGTCCATCCCTATAAGAGTAGCTCCCTTATGACAAGGGAACAGTACATTGCCCCTTATCAATCTTTTAGGATGGGGACACAATCCTTTAACTCCTGTCTTCAAGGCAGGAACACACACATAGTCCCTTAGGGATGATGTACACACTGGATGAGGTTCAGTCCTTGACTGAGGGTATAATTACCTTCAGTGGCTGCAGTGTCTCTTAATCCAGCACGGGAATTCGCAACAAGCACAAGAAACTGAACAAAGGGCAAGACAACAACTTTGGTGATAATCGAGGAGTCGAAGACAAATGGGTCAGTGACCTGCTGAATATGGGAAGCTCGTTCCTCTTATCAAATACAACTGGCACAACGTGGCATTATCCAGCTTTGTCTCTGTTCCTTCTAAAAAATAGTTTTCCAACCACTGGTATTCAAACCTACGTCTCGTTGGCCTTTATTCTCTGCATGTACATAGCAGAGTTGACACTCTGGCCACACATACCTTGGCTGTTTTGGCTACTACGTCCCATAATCTGGTCGTTCTTCACTCCACCAAGAAATCCTAGACATATGGAGAGGTTACCCCACTATTATTCCTCACATGAGACTCGAGCTTAGAGATTAGTGAACCTTTGTAAGTTTGGTTCGGATTGGCGAACTGTTCGCACATACCTGAACCCTATTGACTTCAATGGGAGGCAAAGCCAAACACCTCTACTATATAATTGTCTAAGGGTCACTTCCGTCTTTCTGTCCGTCCTTCTGTCTGTCCTTCTTTCTGTCACGGATATTCATTGGTCACGGCCTCTGTCTGTCATGGAATCCAAGTCGCTGATTGGTCTTGCCAGCTGCCTGTCATGGCTGCCGTGACCAATCAGCAACAGCCACAGTCCGATTAGTCCCTCCCTACTCCCCTGCAGTCAGCGCTCACTCCATACTCCCCGCAGTCACCGCTCACACAGGGTTAATGCCAGCGGTAACTGACTGCGTTATGCCGCGGGTAACTCACTCCGTTACCGCTGCTATTAACCCTGTGTGGCCAAGTTATTACTATTGATGCTGCCTATGTCAATAGTAAAAACATCTAATGTTAAAAATAATAAAAAAAATATACTCACTTTCCACCGCCTTTCCCGCTCCTTGCTACGCTCCGGTGACCGCTCCATGCAAGCGGCAGGTTCCGGTGGCAAGGATAGTATGGGAGAAGGACCTGCCATGACGTCACTGTCATGTGACAGCGACGTCATCACAGGGCCTGAGCGAGAAGAACCTGCCATGACGTCATGGTCATGAACCCCGCGACGTCATCACAGGTCCTGCGCGTCTGCGCGAGACGGACCTGCCATGACATCACGGTCATGTGACCGAACTACAAGGGGCCCTCGGAAGGTGAGTATATGTTTATTTTTTATTTTTTAACCTGTGACATACGTGCCTGGGCAATATACTACGTGACTGGCCAATATACTACATGGCTCTGTGCTGTATACTACGTCACTGGGCAATATACTACGTAACTCGGCAATATACTACGTCACTGAGCAATATACTACGTGGCTGGGCAATATACTATGTGGCTGGGCAATATATTACATGATTGGGGAATATACTACAAGACTGGGCAATATACTACGTGGCTGGGCAATATACTACGTGGCTGAGCAATATACTACGTGAGCTGTGCAATATACTACGTAGCTGGGCAATATACTATGTCACTGGGCAATATACTACTTGGCTGGGCAATATACTACGTGGCTGAGCAATATACTACGTGGCTGAGCAATATACTACGTGGCTGAGCAATATACTACGTGAGCTGTGCAATATACTACGTAGCTGGGCAATATACTATGTCACTGGGCAATATACTACGTGGCTGGGCAATATACTACGTGGCTGGGCAATATACTACGTGGCTGGGCAATATACTACGTGGCTGAGCAATATACTACGTGAGCTGTGCAATATACTACGTAGCTGGGCAATATACTATGTCACTGGGCAATATACTACGTGGCTGGGCAATATACTATGTGGCTGAGCAATATACTACGTGGGATGTGCAATATACTACGTGGACATGCATATTCTAGAATACCTGATGCGTTAGAATCGGGCCACCATCTAGTGGATAATATTCATAGAAAAATGCGGCACTCACAACTTTGATATTGATCTTTCAAAGTCCTTTATTTCACTTATTGTGGCATATACAGTGAAGAGGGCGTGCAGGTCAAGGAGGCATGCGGAGAGAGAGAGAGTGTGGACTTAATAACGTTGTGGTGGATTTTTTCAATTTCGAGTCTTGCAAACAATGTATCAGGATTAGAATTATGCTGTGCTGTATTAATCTTAAAGACCCTTTACCTGAAGTTATTAATCTATATTGTTCGTGAAACCTGGTACTTAATGGTCTAATCGTTTTTCTTATATAATAGAACAGACATGGGCAAAATATGATGTCACCACGAATTTGGTTTTGCATGATATAAAGTCCAAAACTCTGTGCGTAACCGCACCAATACGGAGAGGATTAGATGTAAGATGTAAATGGCAGTTCGCACAATTTCTACATTTAAAATTCCCTTTTAAATTATTTCTTTTTAACCAGTTGGTTTGCATGGGTAATATTCAATTGTGTACTAATAAATCACAATATTGGTGATTTATTTATTATTATACACAATTTGCATACCGCAGAACACATAATATTGAATTGTTCTGCCGTATGCAAATTGTGTGCTCATAGATCCTATTTTTTGCAGATCTCTATCTGCTTTTATAATGTGCCAGTTTTTCCTAATTGCCGCATGAATGATGTTATCTATTGGACTGTTTGAAATTAAAAGTGAACTTTTGTGTTTCCTTCTCTTTTTTTGTATTTTACTTTGTTTTTACTTTTATTTCTATCAAGCAGCGTATTATGCGAAAATTTGATTGCATGTTCTTGAGCTTCATTTAACAAAGATATCGGATAGCCCCTTTCAATAAATCGATTTTATAAAGTTTTCATTTGTTCTTTATAAATAATTTCATTATTATCGATTTTACGTAACCTTAACATTTGGCTATATAGTACGCCTTTTTTAGTATGTAATGGGTGCGCACTCTTGTAATGTAGCATCATATTTGTCGCGGTGGACTTCCTAAATGCCATAGTCATTATTTGTCCTTCTAATATGTTAATTTCTGCATTAAAAAAATCCAATTTATTCCCTCCAAAACAAGATGTAAACCGCATGTTTTCTGTATTGATTGTATTTAGGTAGCACATGAAATTCTTTTTCAGTGCTGTCCCATATCATAAATATGTCATCCACATATCTCAAGTATATACAGCTATATTTAAGGTAGCGTTTCACGGCACTGGTGATATATTTATCTTCAAAAACTGCTAAAAATATATTGGCAAAAACGCATGTGACCGGTGTCCCCAAGGCTGTACTGATCCGTTGTAAATACAATTTCTCAAGGAATTTGAAGGCATTATGGGACAAGACAAATTCTGAAGATTCCGGAATGATTTATATATAGTCTGCTGTTTTATCAGTATTTTTTTTTTATTTAACCAATAGCTTCAATACCTATTTTTTGTGGTATGCGTGTATATAGATTTTCCACATCTATACATACCAGATATCAGAGTGGATCCTTTCATAAATTTTGGACCATTTAAAGGGGGCATAAAATCAAATTATATGCCTCCTATTTCACCCGGTAACGTGATAGATTTATTTAATGATATGGTAATAAAAATGGAGCGCCCCCAAGGTCTAGGGGTTACTCAGATCCGGGCCCTTCTTCTGTACTCAGTGGGGATGTCACGGTGGCTGGCCCGGTCCGTGGCCCTAGGGGAACATCCGCTGTAAATTGGGGGGGAAAGGTCTTTAAAGGGATAATGTTCGTGATGCCACCTGTGGTATTCGGTCAGGGTGACTGACGCTGCTTAGGGTTCTGCTGGGGTGATGCTATGGCAGCTAGATGGTATACCTTCCCACAGGTGAAGTATGTCCCCAGGGCTTTCCAGAGTGTAGATGATGGATGATGTAAGGTGCTGAAAATAACAAGGACACAAGGTTGCAGTCTCTTTACCTTTACTGAAGGCTTCAGCATCCACAGTCCAGGGTAGGGACCACAGGGTAGGCAGAGTCTGGCTGGTCTGAAGGCAAATCCAGAGTCCCCTTATCCAGGTGGAATTCAAAAGCCTTCCTCTAGCGCCTGGGTGTTGTAGTCCCTCCCTGCTGAGCAACTCGGTAAGGTCCTCACAACTTTCTCTCTGTCCCCCTGACGGATAGGACAAACCCGTATGACTGGTGGCCTGAGGATTTTTATAGGGACCCTAGAGACGCCCCGGCCCCCACAAGTTGCCACCCTGCCTCCTGGGTATATGGTGGGCAGCCAACGTGGAATCAACTGTTCTGCCAGTCTCTGAAGTAACGACAAAGAGGTCCTTACTCCCTCGGTGTTCTGGCTACCGGTTACTGCGCTTCAGAAGGAGGCAGCCTGCTTCTAGCTGGTCTCCCGCTGACATTCCTCTCCTGTTGCTATGACTTAGTTTCTCACTCACTGCAACACAATTCCTTTCAATGTCTCTTTCTTGGGATTTTGCCGCATTGGATGCAGGCGCAGCTCCGTGTACCCTCGCCTTCTGCAGGCCGCAGTCTGGAGCTGGCTGGAACCCACTCCAACCAGCCTCTGCCAAACTCGGTCGGGACTCACTGCCTGTCTCCTACTCCCTCCAGTCAGCTTCTGCCTAACTTCCTAACCAACCCACCAGTTTTACCTAAGTGTGAGGAGTGCCCTAGTAGATAGAAGCATGGCTCCCCCTGGCGGACTGGTGTGTGAAGTGTGTTTTGTGGTTGTGATACCTGGACAGAAGATCTCCTTCATTGCCTTCAGATGTAACATCATTCCCTCTGGTGAAAGAACAACATTACTGCAACGACCAGGACTCTGGGGCGCTGCAAAAGACACTTTATTATAAAATGCTGCAAAACTATTTAAATACTGCAGAATTAAAGGGACACTGTCACCTGAATTTGGAGGGAACAATCTTCAGCCATGGAGGCGGGTTTTTTTGGTGTTTGATTCACCCTTTCCTTACCCGCTGGCTGCATGCTGGCTGCAATATTGGATTGAAGTTCATTCTCTGTCCTCCGTAGTACACGCCTGCACAAGGTGCAATCTTGCCTTGCGCAGGCGTGTACTATGGAGGACAGAGAATGAACTTCAATCCAATATTGCAGCCAGCATGCAGCCAGCAGGTAAGGAAAGGGTGAATCAAAAACCCCCAAACCCCGCCTCCATGGCTGAAGATTGTTCCCTCCAAATTCAGGTGACAGTGTCCCTTTAAAAGCATTAGAGGACATGAGGAAATGGGGCAGTCATAATTGGAAGAGTAGACAAAGGTGGAAATTTAATATTATTAAAAAGAGAGTATTATATATGTAAAACCGTATTACAATTAAATGATTAAGTTACTTATCTCCCATTAGATAAAGATCTGACAGAATTGTACAAATAAGTTGAGATCTTTACTCAGAAAGTACATGGAAAAAGGAATTCTCTAAGAAAAAAGTGGTAAAATTAATATATAATAATCTTTATTTTTATATAGCACTAACATATTCCGCAGCGCTTTACAGTTTGCACACATTATCATCACTGTCCCCAATGGGGCTCACAATCTAAATTCCCTATGAGTATGTCTTTGGAATGTGGGAGGAAACCGGAGTACCCGGAGGAAACCCACGCAAACACGGAGAGAACATGCAAACTCCTTGCAGATGTCGTCCTTAGTGGGGCTTGAACCCAGGACGCCAGCGCTGCAAGGCTGCGGTGCTATCCACTGCGCCACCGTACTACCCCCATCAAAGCCTCATTGGTAGAGTATTCCAAAAATCCACAAATCTAGAGAAAAACCTCCAGCTCGACCAATCATATCTGGGATTAATTCCTTTACAGAAACTCTGTCACAATATCTAGACTGGTTATTGAAGCCTTTAATGAAACAAATTCCCTCTTTTTTAAAAGTCTCTGGTGATTTTTTGAAGGCTTTAAGGGATATAAACTGGCAAACAACTTTTTCATTGGTATCTATAGATGTGGAAAATCTATATACACGCATACCGCAAAAAATAGGTATCGAAGCTATTGGTCAAATAAAATAAAAAAATATTGATAAAACTGCAGACTATTTATCATTCATTCTGCAATCTTTAGAATTTGTCTTGTCACATAATGCCTTCAAATTCCTTGAGAAATGCTATTTATAATGGGTCGGTACAGCCATGGGCACACTGGTGGCATGCATTTTTGCCAATTTATTTTTAGCAGTTTTTGAAGATAAGTTTCACAAGTGCCGTGAACCACTACCTTAAATATATCCGTACATACTTGAGATATGTGGATGACATATTTATGATATGGGACGGCATAGAAAAAGAATTTCAGGACTTCATGTGCTGCCTAAATACAATCAATACTGAAAACATGCGGTTTACATCTTGTTTTGGAGGGAATAAATTGGAATTTTTAGATGTAGAAATTAACATCTTAGAAGGACAAAAATCACGAAGGCATTTAGAAAGCCCACTGCGACAAATATGATGCAACATTACAAGAGTGCGCACCCCTTACATATTAAAAAAGACGTACTATATAGCCAAGTGTTAAGGTTACATAAAATCAATAATAATGAAATTATTTATGAAGAACAAATCGAAACTTTAAAAAAAAAAAAAAAAAAAATCGATTTATTGAAAAGGGCTATCCGATATCTTTGTTAACCCCTTCATGACCGGGGGAATTTTCGTTTTTCCGTGTTCGTTTTTCGCTCCCCTCCTTCCCAGAGCCATAACTTTTTTATTTTTCCGTCAATTTGGCCATGTGAGGGCTTATTTTTTGCGGGACGAGTTGTACTTTTGAACGACATCATTGGTTTTAGCATGTCGTGTACTAGAAAACGGGAAAAAAATTCCAAGTGCGGTGAAATTGCAAAAAAAGTGCAATCCCACATTGGTTTTTTGTTTGGCTTTTTTGCTAGGTTCACTAAACGCTAAAAATGACCTGCCATTATGATTCTCCAGGTCATTACGAGTTCATAGACACCAAACATGACTAGGTTATTTTTTATCTATGTGGTGAAAAAAAATTCCAAACTTTGCTAAAAAAAAATAAAAAAAAAATTGCGCCATTTTCCGATACTCGTAGCGTCTCCATTTTTCGTGATCTGGGGTCGGTTGAGGGCTTATTTTTTGCGTGCCGAGATGACGTTTTTAATGATAGCATTTCGGTGCAGATACGTTCTTTTGATCCCCCGTTATTGCATTTTAATGCAATGTCGCGGCGACCAAAAAAACGTAATTCTGGCGTTTCGAGTTTTTTTCCCGCTACGCTGTTTAGCGATCAGGCTAATACTTTTTTTTATTTGATAGATCGGGCAATTCTGAGCGCGGCGATACCAAATATGCGTAGATTTGATATTTTTTTTATTGATTTATTTTGATTGGGGCGAAAGGGGGGTGATTTAAACTTTTATGTTTTTTTTATTTTTTTCACATTTTTTTAAACTTTTTTTTTTAACTTTTGCCATGCTTCAATAGCCTCCATGGGAGGCTAGAAGCAGGCACAACGCGATCACCTCTGCTACATAGCAGCGATCTGCTGATCGCTGCTATGTAGCAGAATTGCACGTGTGCTGTGAGCGCCGACCACAGGGTGGCGCTCACAGCGACGGGCAATCAGTAACCATAGAGGTCTCAAGGACCTCTATGGCTACAATGGAGACGCATCGCTGACCCCCGGACATGTGACGGGGGTCGGCGATGACGTCATTTCCGGCCGCCCGGCCGGAAGCGGTAGTTAAATGCCGCTGTCTGCGTTTGACAGCGGCATTTAACTAGTTAATAGGTGTGGGCAGATCGCGATTCTGCCCGCGCCTATTACGGGCACATGTCAGCTGTTCAAAACAGCTGACATGTCCCGGCTTTGGTGCGGGCTCACCGCGGAGCCCTGCATCAAAGCAGGGGAGCCGGCATCGGACGGTATAGTACGTCCGATGCCGGTAAGGGGTTAAATGAAACTCAAGAATGTACAAGCAAATTTTCACATAATACACTGCTTGATAGATCTAAAAGTAAAAACAAAGTAAAATACCTAAAAGAGAAGGAAACGCAGAGGTTCACTTTTATTTTCAAACAGTCCAAGAGATAACATCATTCATGCGGCAATTCGGAAACACTGGCACATTATAAAAGCAGATAGATCCTATTTTTTGCAGATCTCTATGAGCCCACAATTTGCATACCGCAGGACACATAATATTGGTGATGTATTAGTACACAATCGAATATTGCCCATGGAAACCAACTGGTTAAAAATCAATAATTTAAAAGGGAATTTTAAATGTGGAAATTGTGCGAACTGCCATTTACATCTTACATCTAATCCTCTCCGTATTGGTGCGGTTACACACAGAGTTTTTGGACTTTATATCATGCAAAACCAAATTTGTGGTGTACATCATATTTTGCCCATGTCTGTTCTATTATATAGGGAAAACAATTAGACCACTAACTACCAGGTTTCACGAACACTATAGATTAATAACTTCAGGTAAAGGGTCTTTAAGATTAATACAGCACATAAAAGAACAGCATAATTCTAATCCTGATACATTAATGTTTTCAGGTCTCGAAATTGTAAAAAATCCATTACAAGGTTATTAAGTCCACACTCTCTCTCCGCATGCCTCCTTGGTGAAATAAAAGACTTTGAAAGATCAATATCAACGTGGTGAGTGCCACATTTTTCTATGAATATAAACTTTTACATGTGGAATATTCCATGCAGATCACCACAAACAAGTTGAATATACTGTTGTGAATCAGTAAATAAGTGTGACACACATACCCCACTAGTGCAGTTCAACTCATCACTTCATGTGTAAAGACATAAATAACATCTTCAGGGGCACAACAAGCTGCCAAAACAGGTACAGACACCAGGAAAACTGGCATCAATTGTGTTATAAATAAATAATTTAGACAGCTTCGGGCTGCAACCCTCAGCTGTCAGTGTTAGGCTAGGTTCACATTGCGTTAGTGCAGTCCGTTCAACGCATGCGTTAAACGGACTGCGTTCATGCAAGTGCCAAAAAAGATCCCGTTATGCGATCGCGCTAGCAGATGCTCTATCTGCACTAGCGGTGATGAACCCCGAAACGCTGCAGACCGCGTCCAAAGATCCGTCATGGAATGATGGCACATCACTAGCGCATGCCGATCATGGCAGCGTTAACGGACTGCGTTACACCCCGTTATGCCGCGGTATAACCCCAGCCTTGGCAAGGCTGGTAATTTAGAATAGAGGGGTCCCATGCTGTTTTTTTAACTATTTAAATAATTTAATAAAACAGCATGGGTTCCCCACATTTTTGACAAGCAGCCAAGCTAAAGCTGACAGCTGGGGGCAGATATTCTCAGGCTGGTAAAGGGCCATGAATATTGCCTCCAGCCTAAAAATATCAACCAGCAGATACCTCAAGGCGTAGCTATTAGATTCCCATTACACATGCGCCACGTACACATATGTTCACTCCTCTCCATTCTCACGTAGCTCAATGCCATACACATGTGTTGTACATATGCGACTGGGTGCAGGGGACATTAACACCCTCAGTGCTGACACAAAGCAGGTGTACATAGCTCCCAACCATCCCTCATACTGCGGGACTGTCCCGATTTTGAGGCTGTGCCCCGCAGTCCTGCCCGGGACTCAACTTCTCCCAAACAGCCAGCAGGAGAAGCAGCTTACACGCCCCCTTGTAATAGACCACACCCCCTCCTTATCATCTTCCGGAACAAAGGTAGAGAGGACATTCTGAAGTGTGTGTGTGTGGCACACATATATGCAGCTGGCCCTGCTCTGCTGTGCTTACAGTACAAGGCATTATAACCAGGACTAGTGGCAGCAGTTACGGCAATCCAATGCAGCCTGTTAGTCATAGGCACAGTATATATAAATATATATATGTATCCTATACATAGTGGTGTTGTTTGAGAGCATGCAGATTTTGCAGAGCTAGGCTACATTGCAATGTGCAGGATCTGTGAGGCAGCAGTGTGGACAGTGGCAGGTGGTGAAATCTTTGCCTGCATTGTAAGCAGAGCTGCTGGAACACATCTGCATCCTGGACTGTACACTGGCATCATCATGTGGGGCCATTATACAGTATGGAGCATTGTGTGCACATTATACAATGTGGAGCATCATGAGGGGCCATTATACAGTACGGAGCACTGTGCGGCCATTATACACTATTGAGCACTGTGTAGCCATTATACAGTATTGAGCATCATGTGGGGCCATTAAACAGTATGGAGCACTGTGTGGCCATTATACAGTATTGAGCATCATGTTGGGCAATTATACAGTATGGAGCACTGTGTGGCCATTATACAGTATTGAGCATCATGTGTGGCCATTATACAGTATGGAGCACTGTGTGGCCATTATACTGTATGGAGCATTATGTGGGGACATTATACAGTATGGAGCATCAAGTGGGGTCATTATACAGTATGAAAAACTGTGTGGCCATTATGCAGTATGGAGCATCATGTGGGGCCATTATACAGTGTTGAGCACTGTGTGGCCATTACACAGTAGAGAGCATCATGTGTTGCCATTATACAGTATGGAGCACTGTGTGACCATTATACAGTAGTGCACATCATGTGGAGCCATTATGCATTATGAAGCATCATGTGGGGCCATTTTACAGTATTAAGCATTATGGGGGGCCATTATATAGTATTGAGCATCATGTGTGGCCATTATGCAATATGGAGTACTGTGAGGCCATTATACAGCATTGAGCATCATTTGTGGCCATTATACAGTATGGAGCATCATGCGGGGCCATTATACAGTATGGAGCACTTTGTGGTCATTTTACAGTATGGAGCATCATATGGGGCAATTTTACAATATTGAGCATCATGTGGGGCCATTATACTATATTGAGCATCATGTGTGGCCAGTATACAGTATGGAGTACTGTGAGGCCATTGTACAGTGTTGAGCATCATATGGGGCCATTA
Source organism: Ranitomeya imitator (assembly GCF_032444005.1). Taxonomy (NCBI): domain Eukaryota; kingdom Metazoa; phylum Chordata; class Amphibia; order Anura; family Dendrobatidae; genus Ranitomeya; species Ranitomeya imitator. Next base: position 378,672,007 of record NC_091283.1, read on the forward strand.
TGCAGTATGGAGCATCATGTGAGGCCATTATACCGTATGGAGCATTGTGTGACCATTATACAGTATTGAGCATCATATGGGGCCATTATACAGTATGGAGCATCATATGGAGGGATTTTACAGTATTGAGCATAATGTGGGGCCATTATACAGTATTGAGCATCATGTTGGGTCATTTTACAGTATGGAGCATCATATGGGACCATTATAAAATATGGAGCATCATGTGGGGTATTATACAGTATGGAGCACTGTGTGGCCATTATACAGTATTGAGCATCATGTGGGGCCATTATACAGTGAGGAGCATCATGTGGGGCCGTTATACAGTATTGAGCATCTTGTGTGGCCATTATACAGTATGGAGCACTGTGAGGCCATTATACAGTATTGAGCATCAAGTTGGGTCATTTTACAGTATGGAGCATCATATGGGACCATTATACAATATGGAGCATCATGTGGGGTATTATACAGTATGGAGCACTGTGAGGCCATTATACAGTATTGAGCATCAAGTTGGGTCATTTTACAGTATGGAGCATCATATGGGACCATTATAAAATATGGAGCATCATGTGGGGTATTATACAGTATGGAGCACTGTGTGGCCATTATACAGTATTGAGCATCATGTGGGGCCATTATACAGTGAGGAGCATCATGTGGGGCCATTTTACAGTATCGAGCATCATGTGGGGCCGTTATACAGTATTGAGCATCTTGTGTGGCCATTATACAGTATGGAGCACTGTGAGGCCATTATACAGTATTGAGCATCATGTGGGACCATTATACAGTATGGAGCACTGTGTGGCCATTATACGATGTGGAGCATCATGTGTCAGATGCCATTATACTGTACGCAGCATAATGTAGGGCCATTATACAGTAAGGAGCACTCTGTGGCTATTATACAGTATTGAGCATCATGTGGGACCATTATACAGTATGGAGCATCATGTGGGGCCAATATACAGTATTGAGCATCATGTGGGGCAATTATACAGTATGGAGCATTGTGTGGCCATTATACAGTAAGAAACATCATGTTGGACCATTATACAGTATGTAGCACGGTGTGGCCATTATACAGTATGGAGCATCATGTGGGGCCATTATACACTATTGAGCATCATGTGGGGCCATTATACAGTATGGAGCATCATCTGGGGCCATTACACAGTATGGAGCACTGTGTGGCCATTATACAGTATTGAGCATCATGTTGGGCCACTACACAGTATGGAGCATCATCTGGGGTCATTATGCAGTATTGAGCATCATGTGGGGCCATTATACAGTATGGAGCATTGTGTGGCCATTACACAGTAAGGAGCATCATGTGGCGCCATTATACAGTATGGAGCATCATTTGGGGCTAGTATACAGTATGGCGCACTGTGTGGTCATTATACAGTACTGAGCATCATATGTAGCCTTTATACAGTATTGAACATTGTGGAGCCATTATACAGAATTGAGCATCATGTGGGGCCATTATAATCTGTTGGGCTTCATGTAGGGCCATTATACAGTATGGAGCATCATGTTGGGCCATTATACAGTATTGAGCACTGTGTGGCCATTTTAATGTATTGAGCATCAAGTGGGGCCATTATACAGTATGGAGCATCATGTGGGGCCATTATACAGTATGGAGCCTTGTGTGGCCATTATACAGTATTGAGCATCATATGGGGCCATTATACAGTATGGAGCACTGTGTGGCCATTATACAGTATGCAGCATCATGAGGGGCCATTATACAGTATGGAGCACTGTGTGGCTATTATACAGTATTGAGCATCATGTGGGGCCATTTACAGTATGTAGTATCATGTGGGGCCATTATACGGTATTGAGCATCATATGGGGCCATTATACAGTATGGAGCACTGTGTGGCTATTATACAGTGTGCAGCATCATGTTGAGCCATTATACAGTATGGAGCACTGTGTGGCTATTATACAGTATTGAGCATCATGTGGGGCCATTATACAGTATGGAGCATTATGTGGTGCTATTATACAGTTTGGAGCATTGTATGGCCATTATACAGTATGGAGCATCATGTGGGGCCATTATACAGTATGGAGCACTGTATGGCCATTATACAGTATTGAGCTTTGTGTGGGGCCATTATACAGTATGGAGCATCGAGTGGCCATTATACAGTATGTAGTATCATGTGGAGCCATTATACAATATGGAACACTGTGTGCCTTTATATAGTATTGAGCATCATATGGGGTCATTACACAGTATGGAGCATCATATGGGATCATTACACAGTATGGAGCATCATGGGGGCCATTATACAGTATTGAGCTTCAAGTGGGGCCATTATACAGCATTGAACATCATGTGTGACCAGTATACAGTATGGAGCACTGTGTGGCCATTATACAGTGTTGAGCATCATGTGTGGCAATTATACAGTATGGAACGCTGTGTGGACATTGTACAGTATTGAGCATCATGTGGGGCCATTATACAGTATGGAGCACTGTGTGGCCATTATACAGTTTTGAGCATTATGTGTGGCCATTATACAGTATTGAGCATCATGTGTGGCCATTATACTGTAAGCAGCACTGTGTGGCCATTGTACAGTATTGAGCATCATGTGTGACCATTATACAGTATGGAGCACTGTGTGGCCATTACACAGTATGGAGCATCATGTGGGTCCATTATACAGTATGGAGCATTATGTGCGGCCGTTATACAGTATGGAGCATCATGTGTGGCCATTATACAGTATTGAGCATCTTGTGTGGCCATTATACAGTATGGAACACTGTGTGGCCATTGCACAGTATGGAGCACTGTGTGGCCATTATACAGTATGGAGCACTGTGTGGCCTTTTTATGTTTATAATTATTGTTTATGAAACAGTGATCAATGGGTGTGCTAAATGGGTGTGGTTGGTAGATATGGATGTGACTAGTTGTGAAATGGGTGTGGTCAGGGTGTGGCCTAAAATTTGCCACTGCGCGCACCGCTGCCTTTGTCCCTCTTTGCCTTCTTCAAAAGTTGCAAGGTATGCTATTCAGTTTTACTGCATAATTATGTGCAACAGGCACAGTTCTCAAAAAGGGCACTAGATGGCAGCAGCGCACTGTAACTTGCAAGTGTTTACCACACTGGGAAGTGTCTCTTGTCCATGTCAACAGGGTTGCCATCAGGGCATTACTGCCCTGAGTGGCATATGGGGCCCGATGATCAGAGGGGGCCCGAAGTATTTCAACCTGCATCCGAGATGAAGGGTCAGTTAAACTCTATTGCCTGGGCCCACACAGCTATAGTTAAAAGCTGCCAGCCAATCGGAGGCTGTCAGTTGACGTCAGCGCGCACATCGCCGATGTATGACGTCATTATCATTCATCGGTGAGTGCACGGCCTAGAGTGCGTTGAGGGAAGTGCACGGCCAGGTAAGAAGAAAGATTTTTTTTATTTTTCTTGAAAGCGGCAAGCCCGGGGCAGAATGGGAGACACAGGGAGCAGGATGGGAGACACAGGGGGAAGAATGGAGACACGGGAGGAAGAATGGAGACACGGGGAAGAATGGAGACACAGGGGGAAGAATGGAGACACAGGGGGAAGAATGGAGACACAGGGGGAAGAATGGAGACACAGGGAGAAGAAGGGAGACATAGGGAGAAGAATGGAGACACAGGGGGAAGAATGGAGACACAGGGGGAAGAATGGAGACACAGGGAGAAGAATGGAGACATAGGGAGAAGAAGGGAGACATAGGGAGAAGAATGGATACACAGGGGGAAGAATGGAGACACAGGGGGAAGAATGGAGACACAGGGAAGAATGGAGACACAGGGGGAAGAATGGAGACACAGGGAGAAGAATGGAGACACAGGGAGAAGAATGGAGACAGGGGGAAGAATGGAGACACAGTGGTAAGTATGGAGATACAGGGGTAAGAATGGAGACACAGGGGGAAGAATGGAGACACAGGCAGAAGAATGGATACACAGGGGGAAGAATGGAGACACGGGGAAGAATGGAGACACAGGGGGAAGAATGGAGACACAGGGAGAAGAATGGAGACACAGGGAGAAGAATGGAGACAGGGGGAAGAATGGAGACACAGTGGTAAGTATGGAGATACAGGGGGAAGAATGGAGACACAGGGGGAAGAATGGAGACACAGGCAGAAGAATGGAGACACAGGGGGAAGAATGGAGACACAGGGGGAAGAATGGAGACACGGGGAAGAATGGAGACACAGGGGGAAGAATGGAGACACAGGGGGAAGAATGGAGACACAGGGGGAAGAATGGAGACACAGGGAGAAGAATGGAGACACAGGGGGAAGAATGGAGACACAGGGGGAAGAATGGAGACACAGGGGGAAGAATGGAGACACAGTGGGAAGAATGGAGACACAGGGGGAAGAATGGAGACACAGGGGGAAGAATGGAGACACAGGGAGAAGAATGGATACACAGGGGGAAGAAGGGAGACACGGGGAAGAATGGAGACACAGGGGGAAGAATGGAGACACAGTGGTAAGTATGGAGATACAGGGGGAAGAATGGAGACACAGTGGTAAGTATGGAGATACAGGGGGAAGAATGGAGACACAGGGGGAAGAATGGAGACACAGGCAGAAGAATGGAGACACAGGGGGAAGAATGGAGACACGGGGAAGAATGGAGACACGGGGAAGAATGGAGACACAGGAAGAAGAATGGAGACACAGGGGGAAGAATGGAGACAGGGGGAAGAATGGAGACACAGGGGGAAGAATGGAGACGGGGAAGAATGGAGACACAGGAAGAAGAGTGGAGACACAGTGGTAAGTATGGAGACACAGGGGGAAGAATGGAGACACAGGGGGAAGAATGGAGACACAGTGGTAAGTATGGAGATACAGGGGGAAGAATGGAGACACAGTGGTAAGTATGGAGATACAGGGGGAAGAATGGAGACACAGTGGTAAGTATGGAGATACAGGGGGAAGAATGGAGACACAGGCAGAAGAATGGAGACACAGGGGGAAGAATGGAGACACAGGGGGAAGAATGGAGACACGGGGAAGAATGGAGACACGGGGAAGAATGGAGACACAGGAAGAAGAATGGAGACACAGTGGTAAGTATGGAGACACAGGGGGAAGAATGGAGACAGGGGGAAGAATGGAGACACAGGAAGAAGAGTGGAGACACAGTGGTAAGTATGGAGACACAGGGGGAAGAATGGAGACACAGGGGGAAGAATGGAGACACAGGGGGAAGAATGGAGACACAGGGGAAGAATGGAGACACAGGAAGAAGAATGGAGACACAGGGGGAAGAATGGAGACAGGGGGAAGAATGGAGACACAGGGGGAAGAATGGAGACAGGGGGAAGAATGGAGACACAGGAAGAAGAGTGGAGACACAGTGGTAAGTATGGAGACACAGGGGGAAGAATGGAGACACAGGGGGAAGAATGGAGACACAGGGGGAAGAATGGAGACACAGGGGGAAGAATGGAGACACAGGAAGAAGAATGGAGACACAGGGGGAAGAATGGAGACACGGGGAAGAATGGAGACACAGGGGGAAGAATGGAGACACAGGGGGAAGAATGGAGACACAGGCGGAAGAATGGAGACACAGGGGGAAGAATGGAGACACAGTGGTAAGTATGGAGATACAGGGGGAAGAATGGAGACACAGGGGGAAGAATGGAGACACAGGGGGAAGAATGGAGACACAGGGGGAAGAATGGAGACACAGGGGGAAGAATGGAGACACAGGGGGAAGAATGGAGACACAGGGGGAAGAATGGAGACACAGGAAGAAGAATGGAGACACAGGGGGAAGAATGGAGACACGGGGAAGAATGGAGACACAGGGGGAAGAATGGAGACACAGGGGGAAGAATGGAGACACAGGCGGAAGAATGGAGACACAGGGGGAAGAATGGAGACACAGTGGTAAGTATGGAGATACAGGGGGAAGAATGGAGACACAGGGGGAAGAATGGAGACACAGGGGGAAGAATGGAGATACAGGGGGAAGAATGGAGACACAGGAAGAAGAATGGAGACACGGGGAAGAATGGAGACACAGGAAGAAGAATGGAGACACTGTGGTACGTATGGAGACACAGGAGGAAGAATGGAGACACGGGGAAGAATGGAGACACAGGGGGAAGAATGGAGACACAGGGGAAGAATGGAGACACGGGAAGAATGGAGACACAGGAGGAAGAATGGAGACACAGGGGGAAGAATGGAGACACAGGGGGAAGAATGGAGACACAGGGGGAAGAATGGAGACACAGGGGGAAGAATGGAGACACAGGGGGAAGAATGGAGACACAGGGGGAAGAATGGAGACACAGGGGGAAGAATGGAGACACAAGAGGAAGAATGGAGACACAGGGGGAAGTATGGAGATACAGGGGGAAGAATGAAGATGCAGGGGGAAGAATGGAGACACAGGGGGAAGAATGGAGATACAGGGGGAAGAATGGAGACACACTGGGAAGAATGGAGATACAGTGGTAAGTATGGAGACACAGGAGGAAGAATGGAGACACAGGGGGAAGAATGGAGATACAGGGGGAAGAATGGAGACACAGGGGGAAGAATGGAGATACAGTGGTAAGTATGGAGACACAGGAGGAAGAATGGAGACACGGGGAAGAATGGAGACACAGGGGGAAGAATGGAGACACAGGGGAAGAATGGAGACACGGGAAGAATGGAGACACAGGAGGAAGAATGGAGACACAGGGGGAAGAATGGAGACACAGGGGGAAGAATGGAGACACAGGGGGAAGAATGGAGACACAGGGGGAAGAATGGAGACACGGGGGAAGAATGGAGACACGGGGGACGAATGGAGACACAGTGGTAAGTAAAGAGATACAGGGGGAAGAATGGAGATACAGGGGGAAGTATGGAGATACAGGGGGAAGAATGGAGACACAGGGGGAAGAATGGAGACAGGGGGAAGAATGGAGACACAAGGGGAAGTATGGAGATACAGAGGGAAAGACTTGCAAGGATTGTTAAGAAAAGGCCATTCAAAAATTTGGGGGAGATTAACAAGAAGTGGACTACTGCTGGAGTCATTGCTTCAAGATCCACCACACACAGATGTATCCAGGACATGAGCTACAAGTGTCGCATTCCTTCTGTCAAGCCACTCAAGAAGAATGGACAACTCCAGAAGAGTCTTACCTGGCCAAGGAGAAAAAGAACTGGACTGTTGCTCAGTGGTCCAAGGTGTTGTTTTCAGATGAAAGTACATTTTGCATTTCATTTGGAAATCGAGGTCCCATAGTCTGGAGGAAGAGTGGAGAGGCCACAATCCAAGCTGCTTGAGGTCTAGTGTGAAGTTTCCACAATCAGTGATGGTTTGGGGAGCCAAGTCATCTGCTCATGTAGGTCCACTGTGTTTTGTCAAGACCAAAGTCAGCGCAGCCCTCTACCAGGAAATTATAGAGCACTTTATGCTTTCCTCTGCTGATAAGCTTTTTGGAGATGGAAATTTCATTCTCCAGCAGGACTTGGCACCTGTCCACACTGCCAAAAGTGCCAATACCTGATTTAAAAACAAAAGTATCACTGTGCTTGATTGGCCAGCACAGAGAATCTATGGGATATTGTAAGGAGGAAGATGAGAGACACCAGACCCAACAATGCAGATGAGCTGAAGGCTGCTATCAAAGCAACCTGGGCTTCCATAACACTTCAGCAGTGCCACAAACCGATCGCCTCCATGCCACACCACATTAATGCAAAAGGAGCCCCGACTAAGTATTGAGTGCATTTACTGAACATACGTTTCAGTAGACCAACATTTTGGATTTTATCCCCTTTACCCCCAAGGGTGGTTAGCACGTTAATGACCAGGCCAATTTTTACAATTCTGACCACTGTCCCTTTATGAGGTTATAACTCTGGATCGCTTCAATGGATCCCAGTTATTCTGACATTATTTTCTCATGACATATTGTACTTCATGATAATGGTAAAACTTCTTTGACATTACCTGCGTTTATTTGTGAAAAAAACGGAAATTTGGCAAAAATTTTGAAAATTTCGCAATTTTCCAACTTTGAATTTTTATGCAATTAAATCACAGAGATATGTCACACAAAATACTTAATAAGTAACATTTCCCACATGTTTACTTTACATCAGCACAATTTTGGAACCAAATTTTTTTTTTGTTAGGGAGTTATAAAGGTTAAAAGTTGACCAGCAATTTCTCATTTTTACAACACCATTTTTTTTAGGGACCACATCTCATTTGAAGTCATTTTGAGGGGTCTATATGATAGAAAATACCCAAGTGTGACACCATTCTAAAAACTGCACCCCTCAAGGTGCTCAAAACCACATTCAAGAAGTTTATCAACCCTTCAGGTGTTTCACAGGATTTTTGGAATGTTTAAATAAAAATGAAAATTTAACTTTTTTCACAAAAAATTTACTTCAGCTCCAATTTGTTTAATTTTACCAAGTGTAACAGGAGAAAATGGACCTGAAAAGTTGTTATACAATTTGTCCTGAGTACGCCGATACCCCATATGTGGGGGTAAACCACTGTTTGGGCGCATGACAGAGCTCGGAAGCGAAGGAGCGCCATTTGACTTTTCAATGCAAAATTGACTGGAATTGAGATGGGACGCCATGTTACGTTTGAAGAGCCACTGATGTGCCTAAACATTGAAACCCCCCACAAGTGACACCATTTTGGAAGGTAGACCCCCCTAAGGAACTTATCTAGAGGTGTGGTGAGCACTTTTACCCACCAAGGGCTTCACAGAAGTTTATAATGCAGAGCCATGAAAATAAAACAAAAATTTTTTCCCACAAAAATTATATTTTAGCCCCAGTTTTGTATTTTCCCGAGGGTAACAGGAGAAATCGGACCCCAAAAGTTGTTGTCCAATTTGTCCTGAGTACGGTGATACCCCATATGTGGGGGGGAACCACCGTTTGAGCACATGGCAGAGCTCGGAAGGGAAGGAGCATCATTTAGAATGCAGATTTAGATGGATTGGTCTGCAGGCTTCACATTGCGTTTGCAGCGCCCCTAATGTACCTAAACAGTAGAAACCCCCCATAAGTGACCCCATATTGGAAACTAGACCCCACAAGGAACGTATCTAGATGTGTTGTGAGAACTTTGAGCCCCCAAGTGTTTCAGTACAGTTTATAACGCAGAGCCATGAAAATAAAAAATCTTTTTTTTCCACAAACATTATTTTTTAGCCCCCAGTTTTGTATTTTCCCAAAGGAAACAGGATAAATTGGACGGCAAAAGTTGTTGTCCAATTTGTTCTGAGTAAGCTGATACCCCATATGTTGGGGTAAACCCCTGTTTGGGCACATGGGATAGCTCGGAAGGGAAGGAGCACTGTTTTACTTTTTCAAAGCAGAATTGGCTGGCATTGAGAACGGACGCCATGTCGCGTTTGGAGAGCCCCTGATGTGCCTAAACAGTGGAAACCCCCCAATTATAACTGAAGCTCTAATCCAAACACATCCCTAACCCTAATCCCAATGGTAACCCTAACCACACCTCTAACCCAGACACACCCCTAACCCTAATCCCAACCCTTTTCCCAACCATAAATGTAATCCAAACCCTAACCCTAACTTTAGCCCCAACCCTAACTGTAGCCTTAACCCTAGCTCCAATACTAACCCTAGCCCTAACCCTAGCCCTAACCCTAGCCCTAACCCTAACCCTAACTCTAGCCCTAACCCTAGCCCTAACCCTAACCCTAATGGGAAAATAGAAATAAATACATTTCTTTAATTTTTTAATTTTTCCCTAACTAAGGGGGTGGTGAAGGGGGGTTTGATTTACTTTTATAGCCGGTTTTTTAGCGGATTTTTATGATTGGCAGCCGTCACACACTGAAAGACGCTTTTTTTTTGCAAAAAATATTTTTTTGCGTTACCACATTTTGAGAGCTATAATTTTTCCATATTTGAGTCCACAGAGTCATGTGAGGTCTTGTTTTTTGCGGGACGAGTTGACAATTTTATTGGTAACATTTTCGGGCACGTAACATTTTCGGGCACGTGACATTTTTTGATCGCTTTTTATTCCGATTTTTGTGAGGCAGAATGACCAAAAACCAGCTATTCATGAATTTCTTTTGGGGAAGGCGTTTATACCGTTCCGCGTTTGGTAAAATTGATAAAACAATTTTATTCTTCGGGTCAGTACGATTACAGCGATACCTCATTTATATCTTTTTTTTATGTGTTGGCGCTTTTATACAATAAAAACTATTTTATAGGAAAAAGAATTATTTTTGCATCGCTTTATTCTGAGGACTATAACTTTTTTATTTTTTTGCTGATGATGCTGTATGGTGGCTTCTTTTTTGCGGGACAAGATGACGTTTTCAGCAGTACCATGTTTATTTATATCTGTCTTTTTGATCGCGTGTTATTCCACTTTTTGTTCGGCGGTATGATAATAAAGCGTTGTTTTTTGCCTCGTTTTTTTTTTTTTCTTACGGTGTTTACTGAAGGGGTTATCTAGTGGGACAGTTTTATAGGTTGGGTCTTTACGGACGCGGCAATACTAAATATGTGTACTTTTATTGTTTGTTTTTTTAGATAAAGAAATGTATTTATGGGAATAATATATTTTTTTCTTTATTTAGGAATAATTATTTTTTTCTTTTTGACACATGTGGAAAATTTTTTTTTAACTTTTTTACTTTGTCCCAGGAGGGGACATCACAGATCGCTGATCTGACAGTTTGCACAGCACTCTGTCAGATCAGCGATCTGACTTACAGCGCTGCAGGCTTACCAAGCGCCTGCTCTGAGCAGGCACTTGGTAAGCCACCTCCCTCCTTGCAGGACCCGGATGCCGCAGCCATCTAGGATCCGGGGCCTGCAGCGAGGAAGGAGGTAGAAGACCCTCGGAGCAACGCGATCACATCACATTGCGATAGGCAGCTGACACCCGGCTGCGATCGGCCGTTCTCCCCCCGTGAGCGTGGCCGATCGCGCTGGACGTACTATTCTGTCCTTGGGAATTAAGGCCCACCCCACATGGATGGAATAGTACATCCAATGACAGAAAGGGGTTAAAATAATTTTTTTTGTGTGTTTTTAACCATTCAAATTTTTATTGAATAAAAGATACAGGTATACAGAATGTCCACGAAAAAAATATTACCACAGAGACATGAGTGAATACAGAATCATATAACAGCATAGTATCAGCGTAACAGGCATCCTGTTCAGTTAGAAGAAGGCAGAGGGAGAGAATCAGGAGATGATATAAAAGATGACGAGACCCAAGGGTCCCACCATGTGAGAACCTTATTTTTTTTAGAAAGAGAATCAGCTGTTATTGATTCATAGCTAAAATGCAGATTGATCTTGGCTATTAATTCAGATCTGGAGGGAACAATAGGGGTCCTCCAATGTTTTGTAATACAATGTCTAGCTGCAACAAGGATATTAGAGATTATGGGTTGAAGGGGAGGTGGGAAGTTCAAAAGAGAAATACCTAATACTGCTAGAGGACCAGTTAGGATGAAGGGGAGACTAATAACCTCCGCTAGAATAGACTCAACCTGATGCCAAAATATTTGGATACGGAGGCATCCCCACCAAACATGAGCCAACGAACCAGTGAGATTACAATTTTTCCAGCACAGGAGGGAGGAGGAAAGCTGAAATTTAGATAATTTAGTAGGAGTGAAGTACCATTGAAGATGAATTTTTTTTAATCTGCTCGAGGTGACTAAGGCATGAGGAGAATTTGGATTGGTGTGTCTGTTATGAACAGGTGATTCAGAACCACAATGGACCTGGTGGTTACGAGCACAGAAAATGACCTGATAGTTGCTAATCACATAGGACGAGCTCTGAGACGTGGGAACTCTGCTGACCACAATTCCTAATCCTATCATACCACACTAAAGGTAGCCGTGGAGCGTTCCTGACCAGACCTAGACGCCTCGGCACAGCCTGAGAAACTAGCTAGCCCTGAAGATAGAAAAATAAGCCTACCTTGCCTCAGAGAAATTCCCCAAAGGAAAAGGCAGCCCCCCACATACAATGACTGTGAGTAAGATGAAAATACAAAGACAGGGATGAAATAGATTATAGCAAAGTGAGGCCCGACTTACTGAATAGACCGAGGATAGGAAAGATAGCTTTGCGGTCAACACAAAAACCTACAAACAACCACGCAGAGGGGGCAAAAAGACCCTCCGCACCGACTAACGGTACGGAGGTGCTCCCTCTGCGTCTCAGAGCTTCCAGCAAGCAAGTAAAACCAATATAGCAAGCTGGACAGAAACAATAGCAAACAAAAGTAACACAAGCAGAACTTAGCTTATGCAGGGCAGACAGGCCACAAGAACGATCCAGGAGAAAGCAAGACCAATACTGGAACATTGAATGGAGGCCAGGAACAAAGAACTAGGTGGAGTTAAATAGAGCAGCACCTAACGACTTAACCTCGTCACCTGAGGAAGGAAACTCAGAAGCCGCAGCCCCACTCACATCCACCAGAGGAAGCTCATAGACAGAACCAGCCGAAGTACCACTCATGACCACAGGAGGGAGCTTGACCACAGAATTCACAACAGTACCCCCCCCTTGAGGAGGGGTCACCGAACCCTCACCAGAGCCCCCAGGCCGACCAGGATGAGCCAAATGAAAGGCACGAACCAGATCGGCCGCATGAACATCAGAGGCAAAGACCCAGGAATTATCTTCCTGACCATAACCCTTCCACTTAACCAGGTACTGGAGTTTCCGTCTCGAAATACGAGAATCCAAAATCTTCTCCACTATATACTCCAACTCCCCCTCAACCAAAACCGGGGCAGGAGGATCAACGGATGGAACCACAGGTGCCACGTATCTCCGCAACAATGACCTATGGAATACGTTATGGATGGAAAGAGAAGCTGGAAGGGTCAAACGAAAAGACACAGGATTAAGAACCTCAGAAATCCTATACGGACCAATGAAACGAGGCTTAAAGTTAGGAGAGGAAACTTTCATAGGAATATAACGAGATGACAATCAAACCAAATCCCCAACACGAAGTCGGGGACCCACACAGCGCCTGCGGTTAGCGAAACGTTGAGCCTTCTCCTGAGACAATGTCAAATTGTCCACCACATGAGTCCAAATCTGCTGCAACCTATCCACCACAGTACCCACACCAGGACAGTCCGAAGACTCAACCTGCCCTGAAGAGAAACGAGGATGGAAACCAGAATTGCAGAAAAACGGCGAAACCAAAGTAGCCGAGCTGGCCCGATTATTAAGGGCGAACTCAGCCAAAGGCAAAAAGGACACCCAATCATCCTGATCGGCAGAAACAAAACATCTCAGATATGTTTCCAAGGTCTGATTGGTTCGTTCAGTCTGGCCATTTGTCTGAGGATGGAAAGCCGAGGAAAAAGACAAATCAATGCCCATCCTAGCACAAAAAGCTTGCCAAAAACTTGAAACAAACTGGGAACCTCTGTCAGAAACGATGTTCTCCGGAATGCCATGTAAACGAACCACATGCTGGAAGAACAATGGCACCAAATCAGAGGAGGAAGGCAATTTAGACAAGGGTACCAAATGGACCATCTTAGAGAAGCGATCACAAACAACCCAAATGACAGACATTTTTTGAGAGACGGGGAGATCCGAAATAAAATCCATAGAGATATGTGTCCATGGCCTCTTCGGGACTGGCAAGGGCAAAAGCAACCCACTGGCACGAGAACAGCAGGGCTTAGCCCGAGCACAAATCCCACAGGACTGCACAAACGAACGCACATCCCATGACAGAGACGGCCACCAAAAGGATCTAGCCACCAAATCTCTGGTACCAAAGATTCCAGGATGACCAGCCAACACCGAACAATGAACCTCAGAGATAACTCTACTCGTCCATTTATCAGGGACAAACAGTTTCTCTGCTGGGCAACGGTCAGGTCTATTAGCCTGAAATTTTTGCAGCACCCGCCGCAAATCAGGGGAGATGGCAGACAAAATTACCCCCTCTTTACTTCATATTACAAGAATACACAGGGCACTGGGCAAGCCACGATTTAATGATATGCCCAGAGATGTAATATTAAAGATGCATTACGAGGAGACCCGTGATCAGATCTTGCTGGCGGCTAGAAACCATCCTATCTTACCCGGCCTGCCAGACTCAGTGCACATTTATGCAGACATTGCGCCCACCACAGTGGCCAGGAGAAGGGCCCTCAGGTCAATTACGACCTCTCTACAGGAGGCCCAGGTCAAATACAGGTGGGGCTTCCCATTCGCCCTCATCTTCACATACAAATCCCAACTCTATACCTGCCGGTCCCTAGAAGAAGGAACTCAGGCACTAATTAAGGCTGGTATCACACTATCTTCAGAGGCCTCCTCGCTCCCACAGAGAGGAACCCTCCCAGAACAAGAAGCCAAAACACTCAGGTCACTTGACTTGCATAACCCAGGATTTGGCATCTTCAAAAGGTTATATGTAACTTTGGGTTTTGTTGTGGGGCCAGTTGTTGGTTCTGCCCTGCTCTGAAACTAGGTCATCTACCTAGCAGTTAACGCTCGGTCCATTTACAGTTGAACTATCTACTATTACGTTAGCAAGTACCCTTTTCCCCACCCCCCTTTCTTCATTATTCCCCCCCTTAACACCCCTCCCCCCCTTTTTTTTTTTTTTTTTTTATTCTCTCTCTTTTCCTTTTCTCATCTCTCTATTTCTCCCTCCCTCTCTTTCCTCTTCCCCATATTGTAAGGTCAACCTTATATGACTCAAGGGTTGGGGTCCTCGGGGTTGCAACATGCTGCCCAACCTCGGCGAATTTTGGTGTCCTTCTTAATATGGGACCCCAGATCGCCGCATCTTGTGGGCTCAATGCCCTTTGGAAAACTTATGTTATGTTCTATGTCGACGTCTCCCCCCTGTTTGTCTCTTTCCTTTCGTTTCCACATAGAGATTATTGCTGTGATGGTGAATTTGTGGGTCAACGTTGGGTGGAGGGCGATGGTTCGCCTCTTATTAGCAGTGTCCACTTAACTAAACATGTGTAGAGTGCTCTCCCATAATGTGCGGGGCTTCAACTCACCTCTAAAACGTAAAAAGGCCTTCCTCGATTATCAGAAGCACAACCCAGACGTAATCTGCCTTCAGGAAACCCATTTCTCCAATTCTTCCCACCCCAAATTCCTGGATGCACATTATACGAAATTCTTCCTTTCAACCTGGGACCGCAAAACGAGGGGCGTGGCTATACTAATTAATAACAACCTTCCATTCCAACCCACTAACACGTATTCAGACCCTGAGGGCAGGTTCATTATCCTGATGGGAACCTTGCAGGGTCTAAATATATGCATTGTTAATAGCTACCTGCCAACTGCCACTCAGACTCGAGTCATACGTCTAATCCTATCAAAATTAGCTTCACTCTCATATCACCATCTTATATGGTGTGGTGACTTCAATCTCACTCTGAGCCCGTCACTTGACAGCAGCTCACTGAATCGAGCAGACATATCAAAAACAGATAGGAAAAAAATCCTACAAACGCTGAAAGTAAATTGTTTGGCAGATATCTGGCGAGAGCTAAACGGCCCTCAGAGAGGATATACATATTTTTCCCCCGCACAAAAGTCCTATTCCAGAATTGACTTACATCTCACCTCTTCCAAAACACTCCCCTCGGTTCTATACTCCCGACATATAGTATCATCTTGGTCAGACCATGATGCCGTCCTTTCTGCATTTAACTTTAACATTACCACTTCTAGGCTGTTCAGGTGGAGACTGAACGAGTCCCTACTAACAGACCCAACGGTCTTATCTACAGTAAAGGACGAGCTGAACCTATATTTCCAAACTAACAATACCACTGACGTGTCCCCGGGAACTGTGTGGATGGCACACAAAAAATTTATAACAGGGACCCTGATCAAAATTGCCTCTAACAAGAAAAAGCAAAGGTCTGAGCTACAATTGCAATTAGAAAATAAACTCTCAAAATTAGAACAGGCAAACCAAAACCTCCCTTCACTTTATCTAATCAAGAAAATTCGGGATATTAAATTACAACTCAATACCATTTTAACAAATAGATCAGAAAAGGCCCTGACATGGACTAAATCTACTTTTCACAAATATGCTAACAAACCAAGCAGCATGTTGGCCCGTAAACTTAGGAGTAGAGAGCTCCTGAATAATATTGCCTCTATTAAAGATCCTACAGGTCGTATTACTGCCCACCCAGATGTAATATATAAAATGTTTCAGCAATATTATCAAAACCTATACTCCCTCCCGCAGCCCCCTTCCCCGATCCGCATTCAGAACTTCCTCAAAGATCTGACACTACCTAAAGTCCCAGACACAGACACAGCTTATCTCCAAGCACCAATCAACTCTGACGAAATAAAAGCAACGATAAAAAATTTGAAAAAAAACAAGGCTCCTGGGCCTGATGGACTCACAGCACAGTACTACAAAAAATTTGACAGCTTACTCATACCTCACATACAGAGCTTCTGTAATGCTCTACTAAACGGAACTCAAATGCCACCTGAATTTTATATTGCCCACGTAACTGTAATTCCAAAACCGAAGAAAGATCACCTTTACCCCAAGAACTATAGGCCTATTTCATTGCTAAACATAGATTTAAAAATTTTTACATCCATAATCACGGCCAGAATCAATAAAATACTACCCATCCTGGTTCATCGAGATCAGGTAGGGTTCATCCCCAAGAGACAGGGCCCTGACAATATTAGGAGGAACCTTAACTTAATACATTCAGCTAATCACTCCAAGCAATCCTTACTCTTGTTAGCACTCGATATAGAGAAGGCCTTTGACTCGGTATCATGGTCATACTTATTCGAAGTCCTCACTAAGTTTGGCTTCCCAAGAGGTATTACCTCTTGCCTTAAACTGCTATATGATCGCCCCACGGCCTATCTGAAATTACCTTCAAACCAGCCTACCCCTATTAACATACAACGTGGTACCAGGCAGGGATGTCCGCTTTCTCCGGCCTTATTCGCATTAGCCATGGAACCCCTAGCGGAAGCTATCAGAGCCAACCCCAACATTAATGGACCTATAATTAGAGACGATCAATACAAGGCTAGCCTTTTTGCAGATGATCTACTATTATCCATAGTCAACCCCGCTATTACACTCCCAAATCTCTTTGCCGCTCTCCATGAGTTTGAACTGGTTTCTGGTCTCAAAATTAACGTTGACAAATCTGAAGCCCTATTTATTAACACCCCCAGAGACATACAAAACAACATAACATCACAATTTAAGTTTACCAGAAATGAGCAGTACTTAACCTATCTCGGCATCAATCTAACGCCCCATAGGTCGACTTTATTTAAATGGAACTATGCCCCCTTAATTAAAAATCTCAAATCGGATCTTACCAGATGGTCATCTATGCCCTTATCCTGGTTAGGTAGGCTACACGCCATTAAGATGGTTTCCTTACCACGATTTCTGTATGTTTTCCGATCTTTGCCCATCCCTGTCCCTGCCAAAACGTTACTAGATATTCATAGCACGATCTCAAAATTTTTATGGCAGGGAAAAAGACCTAGGATAAGACTTAAAACCATGTTTATTAGTAGAAGACGAGGAGGTATGTCTCTGCCCAACTTCACTTTATACCATAGAGCGGCCCAACTAGCCCAGCTAATAAGTGCTAATGCGGACAACCATAGCGCACCCAGATGGGTGAATCTCGAATCTCACTTCCTGACCCCATTCACTCTACCAGGCCTCATGTGGTCGTTGCAAAGACTTCCAAAAGGGATCCATGTATCAGCTCCATTCACAGCACATTCCCTGATGTTATGGAGGAAGGAAAGATTTAAACACTCCCTACAATCCAAAACTTCCTTAATGACGCATATTTTTCATAATCCAGCTTTTCCACCAGGGTTGGAGCCCCGCCCTTTCCATTGGTGGGTGTGTAGAGGTCTAAATACCCTTAAACATCTTACTTCGCCATTTAATATTCTACTCACCAAACAAGAGTTCATCCAAAAGTACTCTCCACCTAGCTCTGAAATATTGCGTATCATTCAAATTTTTCACTTTGCTGAACAGATCCTGGGACATGGTGTCACCCACCGCCCATCGGGTTACGAGCAAATATGTTTAAATGACCCACTGGGCAGGGGAGCCATCTCTTTGATTTACTCAAACCTAAACGCAATATCAGAGGATGTAAAACTCACATATATGATACATTGGGAAAGAGACCTTAATAAGATAATGTCCCCATTGGAGTGGCAAAAGTGCTGCTGCACCCTCTCTAAGGGAAGTCTTCAAACCTCTTTAGTTGAAACATCCATCAAGCTCCTACATAGGACATATTTAGTTCCGAGCAAATTACATGCCATCTACCCAAATCTATCAGATCGGTGTTTCAGGGGGTGTGGAGCTCTGGGAGATCTAAAGCATACGTGGTGGGATTGTCCGGTCGTTTCCACACTCTGGTCAAAGATCAAATCTATTGTAGAGGAGCTTTATGGTGGAACGATTCAGTTAGACGCAACGGTGTTCCTGCTGGGAGCTAGATACCCGGGCTTCTCCAACAAACTCCATATTCTAGTCAATCAGCTGTTCCTCGCCGCTAAGCTACACATTGCAACAAAATGGAAAACAACTACCCTATCTCTTTCCTCAGTAATTGACAAGATGAACACTATCATGTTATGTGAACGAATACAAGCTACAAGAGAGGACTCATGGGAGCCTTACTATCAAATATGGAGACCGTGGATTGAAAGGAACTCTAGCAGTAATCTTGACCAAGTCCTAACACTATCTCTATGAGGCCAATCTGGTGTTAAATTGCCTTCCTTTGATTGGGTCCTTATACCCGACCATTGATAGTACTCTGACGCAGTAATGGATCTCTTACCCCCTTCCCCCCCCCCCCCCCTTGTCTTTTTCAACCACCTGTCTTTGTCTCCGTGTTTAACTGTATTGTTTAATTACCATCAAGGTTAATTTAGAATTTGATAATATTCATATATACTCCCCTGCGAGGGATTTTGTTGTGAAACTTTCTTGGTTTTTTGTTGAAAAATAAAAACTTGTTGAAACTAAAATTACCCCCTCTTTAAGAATACCCGCCGGCTCAGACAAACCCGGAGAGTCGGGCACAAAACTCCTAGACAGGGCATCCGCCTTCATATTTTTAGAGCCAGGAAGGTACGAAACCACAAAGTCAAAATGGGAGAAAAACAGCGACCAACGAGCCTGTCTAGGATTCAACCGTTTGGCAGACTCAAGATAAGTCAAGTTCTTGTGATCAGTTAAGACCACCACGCGATGCTTAGCTCCATCAAGCCAATGATGCCACTCCTCGAATGCCCACTTCATGGCCAGCAACTCTCGATTGCCAACATCATAATTACGCTCAGCAGGCGAAAACTTCCTGGAAAAAAGGCGCATGGTTTCATCACCAAGCCATCAGAACTTCTTTGCGACAAAACAGCCCCTGCGCCAATCTCAGAAGCATCAACCTCGACCTGGAACGGGAGCGAAACATCTGGTTGGCACAACACAGGGGCAGAAGAAAAACGACGCTTCAACTCTTGAAAAGCTTCCACAGCAGCAGAAGACTAATTGACCACATCAGCACTAGTGTTGAGCGATACCGTCCGATACTTGAAAGTATCGGTATCGGATAGTATCGGCCGATACCCGAAAAATATCGGATATCGCCGATACCGATATCCGATACCAATACAAGTCAATGGGACATCAAGTATCGGAAGGTATTCTCATGGTTCCCAGGGTCTGAAGGAGAGGAAACTCTCCTTCAGGCCCTGGGATCCATAGGGATGTGTAAAATAAAGAATAAAAATAAAAAATATTGATATATTTACCTCTCCGGCGGCCCCTGAACTCAGCGCGGGTAACCGGCAGGCTTCTTTGTTCAAAATCAGCGCTTTTAGGACCTGAGAATCACGTCCCGGCTTCTGATTGGTCGCGGGCCGCCCATGTGACCGCCACGCGACCAATCACAAGCCGTGACGTCATTCGCAGGTCCTTAACGCGCTCATTTTTTAAAAATGAGCGCGGTAATGACTTTCAAAGACGTAGCGGCTTGTGATTGGTCGCGTGGCCGCGACCAATCACAAGCCGCTACGTCTTTGAAAGCCATTAACGCGCTCATTTTTAAAAATGAGCGCGTTAATAGCTTGCGGTGACGTCGCGGCTTGTGATTGGTCGCGGCAACGCGACCAATCACAAGCCGCTACGTCTTTGAAAGTCATTAACGCGCTCATTTTTAAAAATGAGCGCGTTAATGACCGTTAATAGCTTGCGGTGACGTCGCGGCTTGTGATTGGTCGCGGCCCCGCGACCAATCACAAGCCGCTACGTCTTTGAAAGTCATTAACGCGCTCATTTTTTAAAAATGAGCGCGTTAAGGACCTGCGAATGACGTCACGGCTTGTGATTGGTCGCGTTGCGGTCACATGGGCGGCCCGCGACCAATCAGAAGCCGGGACGTGATTCTCAGGTCCTAAAAGCGCTGATTTTGAACAACGAAGCCTGCCGGTTACCCGCGCTGAGTCCAGGGGCCGCCGGAGAGGTAAATATATCAATATTTTTTATTTTAATTCTTTATTTTACACATCTCTATGTATCCGATACCGATACCCGATACCACAAAAGTATCGGATCTCGGTATCGGAATTCCGATACCGCAAGTATCGGCCGATACCCGATACTTGCGGTATCGGAATGCTCAACACTAATCAGCACCCTTCTTGGTTAAATCAGTCAACGGTTTAGCAATACTAGAAAAATTATTGATGAAGCGACGATAAAAATTAGCAAAGCCCAGGAACTTTTGCAGACTCTTCAGAGATGTCGGCTGAGTCCAATCATAAATGGCCTGAACTTTAACAGGGTCCATCTCGATAGTAGAAGGGGAAAAAATGAAACCCAAAAACGAAACCTTCTGAACACCAAAGAGACACTTTGACCCCTTCACAAACAAAGAATTCGCACGCAGGACCTGGAACACCATTCTGACCTGCTTCACGTGAGACTCCCAATCATCCGAGAAGACCAAAATATCATCCAAGTATACAATCAGGAATTTATCCAGGTACTCTCGGAAGATGTCATGCATAAAGGACTCTTTAGAAATACCCTGGTTTAGGGAAAGAGGGAAAAAAAAAAAAAAAAAAAGACAAGTGCGGCGCTTCCTCTGAGCGTAATACGTTTTTACCAACAAGTTAAAAACATTTCTTTTATTTGTAGTTATGCTCACCTTCTATCGGTAAGAAATGCACGTTGAGATTCTCAAGGAATCAATTCTTTAGGCAACTCTTCTTCGTATGTTGTATAATCCAATAAGGTGTGCAGCTCACTTTGGAGAACTATGTGTTGATCCTGCTTCAGATCCACATAGGTGGCAATTTCAAAGAGGAAAAAAAAAAAAAAAAAACTCCAAGTAAATGTGGCGCTAAGCACCTACGGATTTTTTGAATTCATCCACTTCAAGTGAAAAATGTTAAAAAATTCATTTATTTTCTCAAAATAAAATATATTTGTAAATTTTTTTAAAAAACAGTACAACGCGTTTCGGCTGCTATTTTTACAGTGCAGCCTTCATCAGGTAGTAAAAAAACAAAAAGAACAAACAATACAATAAGCACTATAAAATGATGTTACAACCTCCAAGTTCTCTTATTTATGAGGGTTCCTAGAAGGGATTAGCAGGGCGGGACCGGGGATCAGGTTCTCCTTTCCTGATGACTAACTACATGGTAGCCTCTAAAGAGACACATTTATCCTATATATATAAAAGAGCAGTTTAGTACTTCTATTCTATCCAAAATGAGCTTTTAGATACATGGTATTACACTGTTACGAACAAACACAACATTAAAAATATAGGTATATACACAATCATAAATATGATTCATTCCAATACCTCATCAATATATTTAAAAAACATATATAAAAAAAAAAAGGGAATTCTCCCTTTTTTTCTTTTTTTTCCCTTCCCTTTTCTTTTTTTTTTCCCCCTTTTTTTTTTTTTCCCTTTCTCTTCCCCCTTTTCTTCCCTCCTTTTTCCTTTTCCCTTCCTTCCCCTTTTTTTTTTTTTTTTTTTTCCTTCCCCCTTCCTTTTTGTGTTGTTGTATTGACACATGCGCAAACGACTGAGCTATTTATGACAAATCCTTACACATTCTCTACTACATCATTAAGTCCATTTGGATAAAGGCTTTGTAACCTATATATCCAATATGACTCCTTGCGGTTTAATAATTTGTTCCTGTTATTAGCCCCTTTTGGTATATGCTCCAGCGGTGTGACCGTAATGCAGAAGCATTTATTGTGCTTCAGCAGGAGATGACGGGACAGACTATGTTTAATCTGCCCGTTCTTTGCATTATAGCGGTGATTATTCATCCGGGCACTCAATTCCTGGGAAGTTCGTCCCACGTATTGGAGCCCGCATTTGCAAGTCACTACGTAGATGACAAAATCCGTTCTACATGTGAGTCTCTGCTTAATCTTAATTGTTTCCCCAGTAGTATTAGATTGAATACTCCGAGCTCCATGGTTAATGATCTTACAACATTTACATTTGTTTGAAGAGCATCTATATACTCCTGTGTTCATCTTCCCTCCATTCACATTGGTATTGTTTCCTATCATGTTTTTTATTTTTGGAACCTCTCTTAATTTACTCTGATATACAATATTTTTCACTGTCGCCCCTCTCCTAAAGGTTACTCCCGGTTCCCTTGGAAGCATTTTCCCAAGAATCACATCTTTTTTTAAAATATACCAATATTTTTTTAAAATTCTCCTTATCAATACATTCCCTTTATTATAAGTTGTTATAAAATTAAACTTCCAAAGATTTCTCTTATTCTCCTCATTGCTTGCTGGCCGTTCTTTCCCTCTAGTTTCCTCTGCATTACAATCTTTTCTCTTCCTACTTGGGAGACAATCCTCCTGTACTTTGTCCAAATTCTTTCTGTATGCTGCCTCGATTAATTTTTTTGGATACTTCTTATCACTGAACCTTTTCTTCAGTATCGCTGATTGGGTCACATAATCTTTAGTGTTTGTACAGTTTTTTCGTATCCTTAAGAACTGGCTGAATGGTACATTAGTTTTCCATTTTTTATAATGCGCACTTCTAAAGTCCACGTAGCCATTCGTATCACAGCTTTTGAAGTGCGTTTTTGTTATAATTTTCCCCGCTTCATGCCCCAATTCCAGGTCCAGGAACACGATTTTGTCCCTTCTGATGCATGACGTAAAGGAGATGCCCCAGTTATTGCTATTAAGAGAATCTATTAATTTACAGGCTTCTTCCTCAGTCCCGGCCCAGAAAATGATCAAATCATCTATATATCTACGGTATAGTAATATTTTTTCTTTGTATTCAGATGCATACAACAGCGATGAGGACTCGAAACGTCCCATAAAGAGATTTGCGAAACTTGGCGCTACCCGAGTCCCCATCGCTGTACCAAGGCGCTGTAAATAGAGTTTACCCTGGAACTCAAAGATATTGTGCGTTAATATGAATTTCAACCCTTCCAACAAAAATGTTTTTTGTTCCTCCTGCAGTCCTGATACTGATGATAAATAATGATCTACTGATCTGATGCCAAGTGTGTGATCAATGTTGGAGTACAATGAATTTACATCCAGTGTGATAAAGCTGTAATTCTCCTGCCATTCTATATTCCTACATTCCTCAATCAGTTGTGCAGAGTCTTTCAAATATGAAGGAAGGGTAGTTACAATTTCTTGAAGAAATAAATCAATGTAATGCGATAATGAACTTGTTAAGGAATCAATACCAGATATAATCGGGCGACCAGGTGGATTAGTGGAATTTTTATGCATCTTTGGAAGATGATAAAAATGTGCTATTGTTGGTGTATTGTTGGTCAAAAATTTCTTTTCTTTTTTATTTATTATATTCTCTTTATGGGCTTTGTTTATAAAACCATGACATTCCTTATTAAAATTGGCTGAAGGATCATTTTTTAAAATTTCATAATATTTAGTATCAGATAGAATGTTATAGGCTTCTTTCAAGTAATCAGGCCTATTCTGAATCACTACCCCTCCCCCCTTATCTGCCTGTCTTATCACAATCTCTGTGTTGTTTTTCAAGGAATTCAATGCATTTTTTTCTTGCTGTGTGATATTCTCTTTGTAAACATAATGGTTTTTTTAAAAATTTTTTGTTTTTATCCTTTTATTCTTACCAACAACTTTCTGTTCCTCATTAGAACTAAGACTATTTTTATTCAGATTCCTGAATTCTTCTGAAACAAGATGAAAAAATGTCTCTAGACAATGCCCCCTATGGTGAGTCGGATAAAACGAAGAGACAGGCACTACTTCTTTATGTAGGTAGTTGCTAGCACTTGTGGTCTCTGTTTCCAAAATATCTATATCTTTGTCAACTAATTTTGTATCTGTTTGTACTGTGGCATTTCTTTCTTTAATTGTGAAATGCCTCAATAGGGTTAATTTTCTTGTGAATCTATTTAAGTCCAAAAATAACTCAAAATCATTAGTGTTTTGTGATGGACAAAAATTTAACCCTTTCATTAGGATGCCCATTTCAGTGGATGATAACAAGTGATCAGAGAGATTAAAAATTTTTACTGTTGGAATACTTTTTATTTCCTCATTAATCCCTGTACTTATTTTATTCTGATCTACCGATACTGTAGATTTATCACACATTCCTAATTTCTGATATTTTTACTTCATTTTGCTTTCTAAATGTTTTGAATTTTTTAGATGTTTTTGATTTCTTTGTGAGGCCTCTGCCTCTTGTCCCTCTTGTTCTCTTTTTCTTTTTTTGCACATTTGTGTTGGCAATTTTTGGAAATAACGTGTGATTCGATTCTGTTGTATGTTCGGTGGAGAAAGAGAATTGTTTATTTTCCCTTCGCTCGCATTGGTCAACATTTGGGGGTTCGTGTTTGTTACGATGGGTCTCGTTGGAACTATCGATAAAAAAGATACATGTGAGATGGTGGAAGATGGAGAGGGGGAGGGAGAAGGAGCCTGTAGTACCGTGGTGAAAGGTGAACTAGAACTGTCATGGATGGTGTAATCATGTATTGAAAGGTCACTGATGTCTGTATGTGCACCCAAATTGAGGTTTTTTGGGGATGGATGTACAGGGTTAGAGGAGGGTACATTGGGCAAAGTGGAGTTTTCTTGTCTTACACCATAAGTGGGATAGTGAAGGTGCGTCAATACCGGTGTAGAAATGTTCACCGGATTTCTTTTATCCGGGCTGAGCAATGTTGTGGAAAAGAATGATAGGGGCGTATTTCCCTTCCCAGATGTACTTGGCTTTGGTGACCCCCTGATCTGTTGTAAGATTTATCAAATTTATGCTCTCCTCAAGCATATCCTCGACCCTAAACTTGGCTTCCCTGTTTTTTGTTTTATTTCCCTTTTTATCTTTAATTTTTACCCTCTGATTTTCAGGTTTGTCCTTCAGTTTTTCTACAATTTTATTTAGATGTTCAGTTTGTTTTCCAATAAGGGGCTCTCTAGGGGCTTGGAACTTTCCCTTATTTGCTGATGGATGGATAATTTCTGAGTCCCTACGAAATTTCTTAGTTTTTGCTTCCATTAAATCATTCTCAAATATTCTTAATTTCCTAGTTACATCCTTGTTTACAGTATCATAATAAGAACATTTTTCAAACCGTTTAAGTTTTGTAAGTATATCACAGCACTGGTCTGCTGATATCTTTGCTAGTGCACTCCGCTTTTGTACTAAAATGTCCATCAGATTATAAGAGCACAAGTCCAGGATCTTATCCCATTTTTCAGAAAAAACCAGATCACCCGGAAAAGTGCTTTTAAAATAAATCCTTAATCCTTTCGGTATGATTCTTTGCTGTGCACAAATATTTAAAAATTCAGCATCTAATTGATGTCGGATTTCATTTTTCATTATTTTCTCAAAGTCCGAGAACAGTCGATTGATTAATTTTTTACCTTCCAAATCCAAAGGAGTCTCTTCGGGATTCTCTCTTAATGTTGGTAGTCTCGATGAAGTAATTGTTGACAAAAGTTCTTTTCTCCTGGATTGTCTATTAGTAAAATATTCCATCCTCAGAGATTGCTGCTCGCCCTCTAGTAACCTAGAGTGTCTGTTCCCAGCTGGTGAGGAAATGCTCCTTCAGCTCCAAAAGTCTTTAGAAATACCCTGGTTTAGGGAAAGAGGGGAAAAAAAAAAAAAGACAAGTGCGGCGCTTCCTCTGAGCGTAATACGTTTTTACCAACAAGTTAAAAACATTTCTTTTATTTGTAGTTATGCTCACCTTCTATCGGTAAGAAATGCACGTTGAGATTCTCAAGGAATCAATTCTTTAGGCAACTCTTCTTCGTATGTTGTATAATCCAATAAGGTGTGCAGCTCACTTTGGAGAACTATGTGTTGATCCTGCTTCAGATCCACATAGGTGGCAATTTCAAAGAGAAAAAAAAAAAAAAAAAAAACTCCAAGTAAATGTGGCGCTAAGCACCTACGGATTTTTTGAATTCATCCACTTCAAGTGAAAAATGTTAAAAAATTCATTTATTTTCTCAAAATAAAATATATTTGTAAATTTTTTTAAAAAACAGTACAACGCGTTTCGGCTGCTATTTTTACAGTGCAGCCTTCATCAGGTAGTAAAAAAACAAAAAGAACAAACAATACAATAAGCACTATAAAATGATGTTACAACCTCCAAGTTCTCTTATTTATGAGGGTTCCTAGAAGGGATTAGCAGGGCGGGACCGGGGATCAGGTTCTCCTTTCCTGATGACTAACTACATGGTAGCCTCTAAAGAGACACATTTATCCTATATATATATAAAAGAGCAGTTTAGTACTTCTATTCTATCCAAAATGAGCTTTTAGATACATGGTATTACACTGTTACGAACAAACACAACATTAAAAATATAGGTATATACACAATCATAAATATGATTCATTCCAATACCTCATCAATATATTTAAAAAACATATATAAAAAAAAAAAAAAAAAAAAAAAAGGGAATTCTCCCTTTTTTTCTTTTTTTTCCCTTCCCTTTTCTTTTTTTTTTTTTTTCCCTTTCTCTTCCCCCTTTTCTTCCCTCCTTTTTCCTTTTCCCTTCCTTCCCCTTTTTTTTTTCTTTTTCTTTTTTTTTTTTTCCTTCCCCCTAAAGGACTGAAACACCGATGGAGCATTAGAAAGCCAGAATGGCATAACCAGGTACTCAAAATGGCCCTCGGGCGTATTAAATGCTGTTTTCCATTCATCGCCCTGTTTAATACGCACAAGATTATACGCACCACGAAGATCTATCTTGGTGAACCAACTAGCCCCCTTAATCCGAGCAAACAAATCAGACAGCAGCGGCAAGGGGTACTGAAATTTGACCGTGATTTTATTTAGAAGGCGGTAATCAATACAAGGTCTCAGCGAACCATCCTTCTTGGCCACAAAAAAGAACCCTGCTCCCAATGGCGACGACGACGGGCGAATATGACCCTTCTCCAAGGATTCTTTAACGTAACTCCACATAGCGGCGTGCTCAGGCACAGACAAATTAAACAGTCGACCTTTAGGAAACTTACTACCAGGAATCAAATCGATAGCACAATCACAATCCCTATGCGGAGGTAGGGCACTGGACTTGGGCTCATCAAATACATCCCAGTAATCCGACAAGAACTCTGGGACCTCAGAAGGGGTGGATGATGAAATAGACAGAAATGGAACATCACCATGTACCCCCTGACAACCACAGCTGGACACAGACATAGATTTCCAATCCAATACTGGGTTATGGACTTGTTGCCATGGCAACCCCAACACGACCACATCATGCATGTTATGCAACACCAAAAAGCGAATAACCTCCTGATGTGCAGGAGCCATGCACATGGTCAGCTGGGTCCAGTACTGAGGCTTATTCTTGGCCAAAGGCGTAGCATCAATTCCTCTCAATGGAATAGGATACTGCAAGGGCTCCAAGAAAAACCCACAGCGCCTAGCATACTCCAAGTCCATCAAATTCAGGGCAGCACCTGAATCCACAAATAATAATAATAATAATAATAATTTTTATTTATATAGCGCCAACATATTCCGCAGCGCTTTACAAATTATAGAGGGGACTTGTACATACAATAGACATTACAGCATAACAGAAATACAGTTCAAAACAGATACCAAGAGGAGTGAGGGCCCTGCTCGTAAGCTTACAAACTATGAGGAAAAGGGGAGACACGAGAGGTGGATGGTAACAATTGCTATAGTTATTCGGACCAGCCATAGTGTAAGGCTTGGGTGTTCATGTAAAGCTGCATGAACCAGTTAATTATTTTTTTTTTTTTTTTTTAATATAGGCCACACAGGGATCGTTAGGTTAATGCATTGAGGCGGTAGGCCAGTCTGAACAAATGAGTTTTTAGGGCACGCTTAAAACTGTGGGGATTGGGGATTAATCGTATTATCCTAGGTAGTGCATTCCAAAGAATCGGCGCAGCACGTGTAAAGTCTTGGAGACGGGAGTGGGAGGTTCTGATTATTGAGGATGCTAACCTGAGGTCATCAGCGGAGCGGAGGGCACGGGTAGGGTGGTAGACTGAGACCAGAGAGGAGATGTAGGGTGGTGCTGAGCCATGGAGTGCTTTGTGGATGAGGGTAGTAGTTTTGTACTGGATTCTTGAGTGGATGGGTAACCAGTGTAATGACTGGCACAAGGTAGAGGCATCGGTGTAACGGTTGGTGAGGAATATGATCCTGGCAGCAGCATTCAGGACAGATTGGAGCGGGGAGAGTTTGGTAAGAGGGAGGCCGATTAGTAGAGAGTTACAATAGTCCAGACGAGAATGAATAAGTGAAACAGTAAGAGTTTTTGCAGAGTCGAAAGTAAGAAAAGGGCGAATTCTAGAAATGTTTTTGAGATGCAGGTAAGAAGAGCGAGCCAGTGATCGGATGTGGGGGGTGAATGAAAGGTCAGAATCAAGGATGACCCCAAGGCAGCGGGCATGTTGCTTTGGAGTAATGGTGGAACCGCAAACGGAGATGGCAATGTCAGGCAAAGGTAGGTTAGTAGAGGGAGAAAACACGAGGAGTTCAGTTTTTGACAGGTTTAGTTTCAGAAAGAGGGAGGACATGATGCTAGAGACAGCGGTAAGACAATCACTGGTGTTTTCTAATAAGGCAGGCGTGAGATCAGGAGAAGAAGTGTATAGTTGGGTGTCGTCAGCATAGAGATGGTACTGGAAGCCAAATCTACTGATTGTTTGTCCAATAGGGGCAGTATACAAAGAGAAGAGGAGGGGGCCTAGGACTGATCCTTGAGGAACCCCAACAGTAAGGGGAAGGTGAGAGGAGGAGGAACCAGCGAAACATACAGTGAAGGATCGGTCAGAGAGATAGGAGGAGAACCAGGAGAGAACGGTGTCCTTGAGGCCGATGGAGCGGAGCATAGTGAGGAGGAGCTGATGATCCACAGTATCAAATGCTGCAGAGAGATCCAAGAGAATTAGCATGGAGTAGTGACCATTAGATTTAGCTGTTAGTAGGTCATTAGAGACTTTAGTGAGGGCAGATGCCATGACAGAATAGGACGACAAAGAGCAGATCAAAGTAACGGACAAAAGAAATTTACACTGTACCGTACCAATGGTGGCAGACCTAGCGAACCGCTTAGTGCGCTTAGGACAATCGGAGATAGCATGAGTGGAATCACCACAGTAAAAACACAGCCCATTCTGACGTCTGTGTTCTTGCCGTTCAGCTCTGGTCAAAGTCCTATCGCACTGCATAGGCTCAGGTTTATGCTCAGGTAATACCGCCAAATGGTGCACAGTTTTACGCTCACGCAAGCGTCGAGCGATCTGAATGGCCAAAGACATAGACTCATTCAGACCAGCAGGCATAGGAAATCCCACCATGACATCCTTAAGGGCTTCAGAGAGACCCTTTCTGAAAATCGCTGCCAGAGCACATTCATTCCATTGAGTGAGCACAGACCACTTCCTAAATTTCTGACCATATATCTCTACCTCATCCTGACCCTGACACAGAGCCAACAAATTTTTCTCTGCCTGATCCACTAAACTAGGTTCATCATACAGCAATCCGAGCGCCAGAAAAAACGCATCAATATTACATAATGCAGGATCTCCTGGCGCAAGGGAAAATGCCCAGTCTTGAGGGTCGCCACGTAATAAAGAAATAATGATCTTAACTTGTTGTACTGGGTCACCAGAGGAGCGGGGTTTCAAAGCCAGAAACAGTTTGCAATTATTTTTGAAATTCAGAAACTTAGCTCTATCTCCAGAAAATAACTCAGGAATAGGAATTCTAGGTTCTAACATAGATTTCTGAACCATAATGTCTTGAATTTTTTGTACTCTTGCAGTGAGATTATCCACACAAGAAGGCAGACCTTTAATGTCCATCACTACACCTGTGTCCTGAACCACCCAAATGTCTAGGGGAAGAGAAAGACAAAACACAGTGCAAAGGAAAAAAAAATGGTCTCAGAACTTCTCTTTTCCCTCTATTGAGAAGCATTAGTACTTTGGGCCTCCAGTACTGTTATGAACAGGTGATTCAGAACCACAATGGACCTGGTGGTTACGAGCACAGAAAATGACCTGATAGTTGCTAATCACATAGGACGAGCTCTGAGACGTGGGAACTCTGCTGACCACAATTCCTAATCCTATCATACCACACTAAAGGTAGCCGTGGAGCATTCCTGACCAGACCTAGACGCCTCGGCACAGCCTGAGAAACTAGCTAGCCCTGAAGATAGAAAAATAAGCCTACCTTGCCTCAGAGAAATTCTCCAAAGGAAATGGCAGCCCCCCACATATAATGACTGTGAGTAAGATGAAAATACAAACACAGGGATGAAATAGATTATAGCAAAGTGAGGCCCGACTTACTGAATAGACCGAGGATAGGAAAGATAGCTTTGCGGTCAACACAAAAACCTACAAACAACCACGCAGAGGGGGCAAAAAGACCCTCCGCACCGACTAACGGTACGGAGGTGCTCCCTCTGCGTCTCAGAGCTTCCAGCAAGCAAGAAAAACCAATATAGCAAGCTGGACAGAAAAAATAGCAAACAAAAGTAACACAAGCAGAACTTAGCTTATGCAGGGCAGACAGGCCACAAGAACGATCCAGGAGAAAGCAAGACCAATACTGGAACATTGACTGGAGGCCAGGAACAAAGAACTAGGTGGAGTTAAATAGAGCAGCACCTAACGACTTAACCTCGTCACCTGAGGAAGGAAACTCAGAAGCCGCAGCCCCACTCACATCCACCAGAGGAAGCTCATAGACAGAACCAGCCGAAGTACCACTCATGACCACAGGAGGGAGCTTGACCACAGAATTCACAACATGTGTCATAGCGTTATTCCAGTCCTCCAGAGAAGCCTCAAATGAGAGGGCAGCTTCCCAAGGGGACATAAGGGGCGCCTGTCTGCAATACCATGGGAGAGAAGAGCTTTATATATAATGGAAATACCATGAGGAATCAGAGTACTTGATCTGAAAAATCTCTGGACTGGAGTCTCCACTTTCGAAGGAGATGCGGGCGCCCCGAACAGGCTGTGAGGTCTCAAGAAGCTACGTAATTGAAAGTATTGAAAGAAGGCCCTACTAGGTAGGGAGTAGCGGGCAGCAAGGTCCGAAAATGAAATCAAGCCAGCAGAGTCGTATAAATCACTCACTCGGAACACTCCGCATTCCCTCCAGGCAGACAGAGACATTCCATTGACCGCACTCTCCAGGGCCTGAAGAGAAACATAGTGATATAAAAATGGTAAATGAGTAGGGCATAGTCCAGACCAAATTTTGGAAGCAGAGCTAATTGATCTAAGGGATGAGCCCCATGAGGGAGGACGGAGCAAACAAAGTTCCAATAAAAGTCTGAGGGACCTCCTGGGGGCATAATGTGACTCAATACTGGACCACGGAAGAGGAGAATCTCCCTCCCACCAGATTTTGAGGGGTTCTAGGAGAGCAGCTCTATGATATAGCTGGACCCTGGGGATGCCAAGACCGCCATTCGGGTATGGAAGTGCCATTAATAAATGTTTTATTCTATGGGGTTTGCTGTTCCAAATGAATCGGTCAATAATTGATTGGAAAGCTGAATGGTACCTAGAGGGAATGGTGAGAGGGAGACATGTAAAAAGATATATGAGTTTAGGGAGAATTAACATTTTAGAAGTTTGAATTCTTGCCATCCAAGACAGGTGAGAATTTGAAAATTGGTCTATATCTTTTTTAATTTCAGAGAGGGTTGTGTCACAATTGATATGGACGATATCATTTAAGTGAGTTATCCATATGCCCAGATATCTGAATCCAAGGGGAGACCAGATGAAAGGGTACTTAGCTTGAATTTGTAGTTGAAGGGGGGTTGGGAGAAAAAGAGGAAAAATTGGGGATTTGGATAAGTTAAGTTTATAATATGAGGCTTCAGCGAATTGAGAAAGGATAGTGGAGACCGCAGAGAGAGAGTCAAGAGGAGCGGAGCAGGTTAAAACTACATCATCTGCATACAGGCTGATTTTATGTTCATAATCTCCCACCATTACTCCCTTTATATCTGGGCATTGTCTCACAATGGCAGCAAGAGGCTCCATGATCAGAGCAGAGATGATGGGGGAGAGAGGACAGCCTTGGCGAGTTCCATTAGAGATAGGGAAGGTATGGGATTTAAAGCCAGCCGAGCGGACAGAAGCACATGGATTGGAGTATAGGGCCATAATAGCTTTAGATATTTGACCAGTGAGACCGAATTTTTGTAGGCTAAGATCAATGTAACCCCAGTGTACCCGGTCAAACGCTTTCTCTGCATCAAGTGACAGGAACACACTGGGAGGTTCCCTTTCTCCACCACATCCAGCAGGTCAATCAGGCGTCTCGTGCCATCTCTAGTTTGCCTACCCAACCTGATCAGGGTGAACCAGAGTGGGAAGAAACGACAGTAACCTGTTAGCCCAGATTTTAGTATAAATTTTAACATCACAATTTAAAAGAGCGATTGGGCGAAAGTTACCAGGGGAGGTCATGGGTTTCCCTGGTTTGGGAAGAGATGCAATAGAGGCTTCCAATCCCTCATTTCTGATGGTGCCAATTGAAAGCCAGTGGTTGAATAGACGCAGGAGATAAGGAGAAAGAAAAGGAAGAAACAGAGTAATAAGAAAAAGAAAAACCATCTGGACCTGGAGCAGAACATTTTTTGGCCTCTCTAATAATTTGTGTTATTTCAGAGTCCTCAATAGGGGCATTAAGGAAAGATAGTTGATCTGGACTAACTGAAGGGAGCATCGCTTTACTCAAAAAGGCGACTATAGAAGCTTGAGAGGGTTGTGGGGTATTTGAATCGGAGTCAAGATTGTATAATGAGGAGTAGTATGATGCAAATTCCTCCGCTATGTGGATTGGGTTATAGATACGTGAACCATCTGATTTTAGTAGATAATGGATTTTGGATTGGGCTTCTTTTTTTTCTAACGCGTCTGGTGAGTAAAGCACCTGCCCGATCACTCATTGAATAGAATTTAGCTTTCGATTTCGTGAGTGAATTCTCTGCTCTGCGGAGGAGCAGCTGGCGAAGGTGAAGGCGTGCTGCAGAGAGGTCAGAGAATAGTTGAGGAGAGGGAAGTAATTTATGGCGGGACTCCAGTCGGGCTACTTCACCTAAGGCAGTTTGGAGAATCAAGTTGTATTTGCATTTAGCTGTTGCAGCCATTTTAAAAAAGAGGCCTCGAGCTACTGCCTTGTGAGCAAACCAGAGGGAGTCATCTTGCACCTCCACAGAATCATTGATAGTGAAAAAGTCCTGTAAGGAGTTCTCAATTAGTTGGGAGTTCGCTTGAGCTGGCGTGGGAAGGTTCGGGGCTGAAGGTGCCGTGTGTGCGCCACTGTGTGCTGATTAGTGGTTCCTGGGAACGGAGCTCCCATCCGCGCTATGCGACCTGCTCCATCGCCAGTCAGGCCACGCCCCCTTAAAATCATTTTTTTAAGCTGGTGTTATAAAGTATTCTAATTTACTGAGATAATGGATTTTGGGTTTTCACTGGCTGTAAGCCATAATCATCAACATTAGCAGAACTAAACTCTTGAAATAGATCACTCTGTTTGTAATGACTCTATATAATATATGAGTTTCACTTTTTGTATTTAAGAACTGAACTAAATTAACTTTTGATGATATTCTATTCTAACTTAGTGAGAAACACCTGTGTGTGTATACTATATATATATATATATATATATATATATATATATATATATATATATATATATATATATATATACAGTTAGGGCCAGAAATATTTGGACAGTGACACAAGTTTTGTTATTTTAGCTGTTTACAAAAACATGTTCAGAAATACAATTATATATATATAATATGGGCTGAAAGTGCACACTCCCAGCTGCAATATGATAGTTTCCACATCCAAATCGGAGAAAGGGTTTAGGAATCATAGCTCTGTAATGCATAGTGTCCTCTTTTTCAAGGGACCAAAAGTAATTGGACAATGGACTCTAAGGGCTGCAATTAACTCTGAAGGCGTCTCCCTCGTTAACCTGTAATCAATGAAGTAGTTAAAAGGTCAGGGGTGGATTCCAGGTGTGTGGTTTTGCATTTGGAAGCTGTTGCTGTGAGCAGACAACATGCGGTCAAAGGAACTCTCAATTGAGGTGAAGCAGAACATCCTGAGGCTGAAAAAAAAGAAAAAATCCATCAGAGAGATAGCAGACATGCTTGGAGTAGCAAAATCAACAGTTGGGTACATTCTGAGAAAAAAGGAATTGACTGGTGAGCTTGGGAACTCAAAAAGGCCTGGGTCGTCCACGGATGACAACAGTGGTGGATGATCGCCGCATACTTAATTTGGTGAAGAAGAACCCGTTCACAACATCAACTGAAGTCCAGAACACTCTCAGTGAAGTAGGTGTATCTGTCTCTAAGTCAACAGTAAAGAGAAGACTCCATGACAGTAAATACAAAGGGTTCACATCTAGATGCAAACCATTCATCAATACCAAAAATAGACAGGCCAGAGTTAAATTTGCAGAAAAACACCTCAAGAAGCCAGCTCAGTTCTGGAAAAGTATTCTATGGACAGATGAGACAAAGATCAACCTGTACCAGAATGATGGGAAGAAAAAAGTTTGGAGAAGAAAGGGAACAGCACATGATCCAAGGCACACCACATCCTCTGTAAAACATGGTGGAGGCAACGTGATGGCATGGGCATGCATGGCTTTCAATGGCACTGGGTCACTTGTGTTTATTGATGACATAAGAGCAGACAAGAGTAGCCGGATGAATTCTGAAGTGTACCGGGATATACTTTCAGCCCAGATTCAGCCAAATGCTGCAAAGTTGATTGGACGGCGCTTCATAGTACAGATGGACAATGACCCCAAGCATACATCCAAAGCTACCCAGGAGTTCATGAGTGCCAAAAAGTGGAACATTCTGCAATGGCCAAGTCAATCTCCAGATCTAAACCCAATTGAGCATGCATTTCACTTGCTCAAATCCAGACTTAAGACGGAAAGACCCACAAACAAGCAAGACCTGAAGGCTGCGGCTGTAAAGGCCTGGCAAAGCATTAAGAAGGAGGAAACCCAGCGTTTGGTGATGTCCATGGGTTCCAGACTTAAGGCAGTGATTGCCTCCAAAGGATTTGCAACAAAATATTGAAAATAAAAATATTTTGTTTGGGTTATGTTTATTTGTCCAATTACTTTTGACCTCCTAAAATGTGGAGTGTTTTTAAAGAAATGTGTACAATTCCTACATTTTCTATCAGATATTTTTGTTCAACCCTTCAAATTAAATGTTACAATCTGCACTTGAATTCTGTTGTAGAGGTTTCATTTCAAATCCAATGTGGTGGCATGCAGAGCCCAACTCGTGAAAATTGTGTCACTGTCCAAATATTTCTGGCCCTAACTGTGTATATATATATATATATATATATATATATATATATATATATATACTAGATGGTGGCCCGATTCTAATGCATTGGGTATTCTAGAATATGCATGTATATGGCAGCCACATACTATATAGCACAGGCCACGTAGTATATATGAGCCATGTAGTATATAGCATACAAATAGTACATGGCCTGTGCTATATAGTATGTGGCTGCTATATACACACATATTGTAGAATACCCGATGCGTTGTATATAACACAGCCCATGCAGTATCTAACACAGGCCACGTAGTATACAGCAGCCATGTAGTATATAGTACTGCCCACGTAGTATATAGCAGCCATGTAGTATATAGTACTGCCCACGTAGTACTGTATATAACAGCCATGTAGTATATAGTACTGCCCACGTAGTATATAGCAGCCATGTAGTATATAGTACTGCCCACGTAGTATATAGCAGCCATGTAGTATACAGTACTGCCCACGTAGTATATAGCAGCCATGTAGTATATAGTACTGCCCACATAGTATATAGCAGCCATGTAGTATATAGTACTGCCCACGTAGTATATAGCAGCCATGTAGTATACAGTACTGTCCACGTAGTATATAGCAGCCATGTAGTATATAGTACTGACCACGTAGTATATAGCAGCCATGTAGTATACAGTACTGTCCACGTAGTATATAGCAGCCATGTAGTATATAGTACTGCCCACGTAGTATATAGCAGCCATGTAGTATATAGTACTGGCCACGTAGTATATAGCAGCCATGTAGTATATAGTACTGCCCACGTAGCATATAGCAGCCATGTAGTATATTGTACTGCCCACGTAGTATATAGCAGCCATGTAGTATATAGTACTGCCCACGTAGTACTGTATATAACAGCCATGTAGTATATAGTACTGCCCACGTAGTATATAGCATCCATTTAGTATACAGTACTGGCCACGTAGTATATAACAGCCATGTAGTATACAGTACTGTCCACGTAGCATATAGCAGCCATGTAGCCAACGCAGTATTTAGCAGTGTGGGCACATATCCCTGTTAAAAAAAAGAATTAAAATAAAAAAGTTACATACTCACCCCTGGGATCCAACGGCGCTGTGGAGATGGGCACGCGGCTGCCACCATCTTCCGATCCCAGGATGCATTGCGAAAGTACCCAGAAGACTTAGCGGTCTCGCGAGACCGCTAAGTCTTCTGGGTAATTTCGCAATGCATCGCCGGGAACGGAAGATGGCGGCAGGCGCGAGCGGCTCGGCGGACTACGGAGGGTGAGTATAGCAGGTTTTTTGTTTTTTTTATTATTTTTAACATTACATTTTTTTACTATTGATGCCGCATAGGCAGCATCAATAGTAAAAAGTTGGGGACACACAGGGTTAATAGCAGCGGTTACGGAGTGCGGTACCCGCGGCATAACGCGGTCCGTTACTGCCGGCATTAACAGTGTGTTAGCGGTGGCTGGACGGGAGTATGCGGGCGACGGGCAGTGACTGTGGGGAGTAAGGAGCGGCCATTTTCTTCCGGACTGTGCCCGTCACTGATTGGTCTTGGCTGTTTTGACGCGACCAATCAGCGACTTGGATTTCCTTGACAGACAGAGGCCGCGACCAATGAATATCCGTGACAGAAAGAAGGAAAGCCAGAAAGACGGAAGTGACCCTTAGACAATTATATAGTAGATACACAGGGCATATAGACATGTGTCCAGGAGAGAATGGAATGGTAAATGGGTGAGGCACATACGCGGCCCCTCTCCGCGCACACGCTGTACACACTCCTCTCCACGGTCACATAGCTCCGTGCCATACACACATTGTACATGTGGGACTCCGCATGAGGCTGAAGTTGGATTCTTATTCGTCTGTTTCTTATTCGGCAATTTTTTCTTTTCTGTTTTTTATAGGTTTAACAACAAAAAATAATCATCACAATGATAACATACAATGCAGTGAGGTGCCCTAATGTGAATACACTTAACAACAGCTACAAAAACAATAAAACTGGCAGAAAAATGGGCATCAAAGTGGGCACCAAAGAGCATTGAAAAAAGGGTTAAATGACTTTGGGCCACTGATCTAACACTAAGAATAGACAGATAGTGATGCCCCACATCAAAACCAGGTATCTCCAGCCTGGCTCAAATGGGTTGTGGGTATCAGAACTGGCATCAAAGTGGGCAAACAGCCGATTTTGGCCATTTGAATAAGTGATGTTTTTAAGGGGTTAAATGCCTTTGGGCCATGGATACCACAGTGCATACATACAGAACAGGGAGCCCCACATCAAAACCAGGTCACTCCAGCCTGGCCCAAATGGGTTCTGGGCACCAGAATTGGTATCAAAGTGGGCAGACATTCGATTTTGGCCATTTGAATAAGTAACTGATGTTTTTAAGAGGTTAAATGACTTTGGGCCACTGATGTCACACTAAAAATACACAGATAATGATCCCCTGCATCAAAACCAGGTCACTCCAGCCTGGCCCAAATGGGTTCTGGGCATCAGAATTGGCATCAAAGTGGGCAAACAGCCAATTTTCTCAGATTTGAATAAGTAACTGATGTTTTTAAGGGGTTAAATGACTTTGGGCCACTGATCTCACACTAAGAATACACAGATAATGATCCCCTGCATCAAGACCAGATGTGTATTCTTTGTGAGATCAGTGGCTCAAAGTCATTTAACCCCTTAAAAACATCAGTTACTTATTCAAATGGCCAAAATCAGCTGTTTGCCCACTTTGATGCCAGTTCTGATGCCCAGAACCAGGGCTGCCACTAGGAATTTCAGGGCCCCATACTGGCAAAATTTTCAGGGCCCCTTAAGACTCCGCCCAGGCTCCACCCCAGCCCCGCCTCCACCCCTCGAACTGTCAACAGCCCCACCGCTGTCTCTTGCCAAAACTCCACTTCTCACAAATCACACATTAACAGTTCCCATTACCAGATCAAACACATACAGGTCCTTCTCAAAAAATTAGCATATAGTGTTAAATTTCATTATTTACCATAATGTAATGATTACAATTAAACTTTCATATATTATAGATTCATTATCCACCAACTGAAATTTGTCAGGTCTTTTATTGTTTTAATACTGATGATTTTGGCATACAACTCCTGATAACCCAAAAAACCTGTCTCAATAAATTAGCATATCAAGAAAAGGTTCTCTAAACGACCTATTACCCTAATCTTCTGAATCAACTAATTAACTCTATACACATGCAAAAGATACCTGAGGCTTATATAAACTCCCTGCAGGGTTCATTACTCAAAACCCCCATCATGGGTAAGACTAGCGACCTGACAGATGTCAAGAAGGCCATCATTGACACCCTCAAGCAAGAGGGTAAGACCCAGAAAGAAATTTCTCAACAAATAGGCTGTTCCCAGAGTGCTGTATCAAGGCACCTCAATGGTAAGTCTGTTGGAAGGAAACAATGTGGCAGAAAACGCTGTACAACGAGAAGAGGAGACCGGACCCTGAGGAAGATTGTG
This sequence comes from Ranitomeya imitator, assembly GCF_032444005.1. Taxonomy (NCBI): domain Eukaryota; kingdom Metazoa; phylum Chordata; class Amphibia; order Anura; family Dendrobatidae; genus Ranitomeya; species Ranitomeya imitator. The sequence goes on from NC_091283.1 coordinate 378,711,571, forward strand.
GAGAAGGACCGATTCCAGACCTTGGGGAACCTGAGGAAGCAGTGGACTGAGTCTGGTGTGGAAACATCCAGAGCCACCGTGCACAGGCGTGTGCAGGAAATGGGCTACAGGTGCCGCATTCCCCAGGTAAAGCCACTTTTGAACCATAAACAGCGGCAGAAGCGCCTGACCTGGGCTACAGAGAAGCAGCACTGGACTGTTGCTAAGTGGTCCCAAGTACTTTTTTCTGATGAAAGCAAATTTTGCATGTCATTCGGAAATCAAGGTGCCAGAGTCTGGAGGAAGACTGGGGAGAAGGAAATGCCAAAATGCCTGAAGTCCAGTGTCAAGTACACACAGTCAGTGATGGTGTGGGGTGCCATGTCAGCTGCTGGTGTTGGTCCACTGTGTTTCTTCAAGGGCAGGGTCAATGCTTTATGGTGATGAAGATTTCATTTTTTCAGCACGACCTGGCACCTGCTCACAGTGCCAAAACCACTGGTAAATGGTTTACTGACCATGGTATTACTGTGCTCAATTGGCCTGCCAACTCTCCTGACCTGAACCCCATAGAAAATCTGTGGGATATTGTGAAGAGAAAGTTGAGAGACGCAAGACCCAACACTCTGGTTGAGCTTAAGGCCGCTATTGAAGCATCCTGGGCCTCCATAACATCTCAGCAGTGTCACAGGCTGATTGCCTCCATGCCACGCCGCATTGAAGCAGTCATTTCTGCCAAAGGATTCCCGACCAAGTATTGAGTGCATAACTGAACATTATTATTTGATGGTTTTTTTGTTTGTTATTAAAAAACACTTTTATTTGATTGGATGGGTGAAATATGCTAATTTATTGAGACAGGTTTTTTGGGTTATCAGGAGTTGTATGCCAAAATCATCAGTATTAAAACAATAAAAGACCTGACAAATTTCAGTTGGTGGATAATGAATCTATAATATATGAAAGTTTAATTGTAATCATTACATTATGGTAAATAATGAAATTTAACACTATATGCTAATTTTTTGAGAAGGACCTGTAGCCAGCAGCTTTTGTTTTGGCCAAAAGGTTTTTTTAAATTTGAGACGACAACAAGGTAGACTCTTTTGGCCGAGCCCTACTCTACTCTAATCTATTAAACATTTGTTAAAATATGCAATACAATTTAGGTGTATTTTTATTTATTTTTCAATTGACCAATAATACCACATACAAGGGACAAATACCACAACACCATGACCAGACACCATATTATCACCACATAGTGACCTATAATACTATCTACAAGGAACAAATACCGCCACACCATGTGCAGACCACATATTACCACCACAGTGACTGAACAATATCACATACAAGGGACAAATACCACCGCAGCATGTCCAGACCACATATTACCATCACATGGTGACCAACTACATACAAGGAACAAATACCAACACAACATGAACAGACCACATATTACCACCACACAGTGACCGAATAATAGCACATACAAGGAACAAATACCGCTACACCATGGCCGGACAACATATTACCACCACATTGTGACTGAATAGTACAATACTGATCATTAATAAAAAAAAAAATACTATCACCATAAGTGCCATTATACACAGGAGATCTGTACTTAGTATGCAGTGTGTGTACAGGTAATACAGTGGTCGCCGATGCTATTATACACAGGAGCTCTTCATATAGTGTCAGTGTACATGTAATACAGCGATCACTAGTGACATTATACACAAGAGCTCTGTATATAGTGTATAGTGTACATGTAATACAGCGATCACTAGTGACATTATACACAGGAGCTCTGTATATAGTGTATAGTGTACAGATAATATAGTGATCACTAGTGACATTATACACAGGAGCTCTGTATATAGGGTACAGTGTACATGTAATACAGCAATCACTAGTGACATTATACAAAGGAGCTCTGTATATAGTGTATAGTGTACAGATAGTATAGTGATCACCAGTGACATTATACACAGGAGCACTGTATACAGTATACAGTGTATGGTGTCAGTGTACAGGTAACATACTCACCAGTGACGTCTCTAGCTAAAGTCCTTCATCTTTGCGTTTCTTTTTAATCCAGCGCAGACCGCTATCACTTCTTTCTGCCAGGACTCGTCTCATCTGCATAAAATAACACAGTTATCTAGAGCACCGCTTCCAGAGCACATTCCCCATTTTTTCCCTTTCTTCTACACTACACATCTGACTACAGACGTTCACCCACCATTAATATATAATTGGTTATTATGCAACCCACCATTCCAAATATAAATTATAATCCGCCACTGTGCCCCCACTATCTGTATATAGCCACTTTCCTCATTTAATATATAAATTAATTAGCACCTGTATTCTTCCAATTTATTACCAGTTACTTTATCCTCAACGAACCCACTATGTACCTCCCGCTCTAACCCTTACCCCAATTCATAATAGTTACATGCCCCTTCTGCCTCAATTCATTGCCACGTCTTCTCTCTCTCCCACCCTCTATTCATTATCAATTGATCTTCCCCACCCTCAAAATTCATTATTTGCTCTCCCCACCTTCAATACATCATTTGCTCTTCCCACCCCCAAGTTCAATTCAATTGCTGTCCACGTCCCTCACACTCACTTCATGTGCAGTCCCCATCACCCCCACTTCATCATTTAGTCCCCTATCATCATTTAGTCCCCTATCCCCCCGTCACTTCATCTGCAGTCCCCCTTACTTCATCATTTGCAGCCCCCTATCATTTCATCATGTGCAGAACCCCCTCAAACACACTTCATCATCTGCAGTCCCTATCACTCCCACATCATTACCTATCCCCATCCCCCCCACATCATTTGCAATTCCCATCACCCCCACATCATTTGCAGTCCCCATCTCCCACATCATCATTTGCAGTCCCCATCACCCCCACATCATTTGCAGTCCCCATCACCCCCACATCATCATTTGCAGTCCCCCCACATCATTTGCAGTCCCCATCACCCCCCATCATCATCTGCAGTCCCCATCACCCCCACATCGTTTGCAGTCCCCCAACATCATTTGCAGTCCCCATCACCCCCACATCATCATTTGCAGTCCCCCAACATCATTTGCAGTCCCCATCACCCCCACATCATCATTTGCAGTCTCCATCACCCCCACATCATTTGCAGTCTCCATCACCCCCACATCATTTGCAGTTCCCATCACCCCCACATCATTTGCAGTCCCCATCACCCCCACATCATCATTTGCAGTCCCCCCACATCATTTGCAGTTGCCATCACCCCCACATCATCATTTGCAGTCCCCATCACCCCCACATCATCATTTGCAGTCCCCATCACCCCCACATCATCATTTGCAGTCCCCCAACATCATTTGCAGTCCCCATCACCCCCACATCATCATTTGCAGTCCCCCAACATCATTTGCAGTCCCCATCACCCCCACATCATCATTTGCAGTCTCCATCACCCCCACATCATTTGCAGTCTCCATCACCCCCACATCATTTGCAGTCCCCATCACCCCACATCATCATTTGCAGTTCCCATCACCCCCACATCATTTGCAGTCCCCATCACCCCACATCATCATTTGCAGTCCCCCAACATCATTTGCAGTCCCCATCCCCCCCACATCATCATTTGCAGTCCCCATAACCCCCACATCATTTGCAGTCCCCCCACATCATTTGCAGTCCCCATCACCCCCACATCATCATTTGCAGTCCCCATAACCCCCACATCATTTGCAGTCCCCCCACATCATTTGCAGTCCCCATCACCCCCACATCATCATTTGCAGTCCCCTATCCCCCCTTCACTTCATCTGCAGTCCCCCTTACTTCATTTGCAGCCCCAATCATTTCATGTGTAGTACCCCCTCAAATACACTTTATCATTTGCAGCCCCCTATTATTTCATCATGTACAGTACTCCCTAAAACACACTCCATCATCTGCAGTCTCACTCCCCTCACCTCACCTATTAAAAAAACAAAAATGTTTTTTATACTTACCTCAGTCGTTCCCGGGGCGTCTAGTGTTTCCAGCAGTGAAGCAGCAGCTAGAATGTATGGGCTGCTGAGAGGACCTGACAGGAGCCCCTACATTCTAGCACATTCACTACTGAGATTGCTAGAATGTATGGGCTGTAGTCAGGACCTGCAGGGAGCCCATACATTGTAGCTACAGCCGAGCAGGAGCTGTGCAGCCGACTAGGTGAGACGGCCGTGCACAGCTCCAAGAAGGCTCCCGGGCCCCAGCGCCGCAGTGCACAGTATTTTACTACGTGATGGGGCCCGATCAGTAGAAGCACAACAGTGGGGCCCCGGATCTGCGGGCCCCTCTGTGTACTGCTGCTGACCGGGCCCCATACAGCAGTAATGGCTGTAATGCCCTGATGGCGGCCCTGCCCAGAACCCATTTGGACCAGTGTGAAGATACCTGGTTTTGATGTGGGGCGCCCTGTTCTATATGTCTGCAGTGTGGTGTCAGTGGCCCAAACTTATTTAACCCTTTGATTAACGCCCTTCGGTGCCCACTTTGATGCCCATTTTTTGTGCCAGTTTTATTGTTTTTGTAGCAGTTTTTAAGTGTATTCACATCAGGGCATCTCGCTGCATTGTATGTTATTATTGTGATGATTATTTTTTGTTGTTTTACCTATAAAAAACAGAAAATAAAAAATTGCCGAATAAGAAACCAACTTCAGCCTCCTGTACTCCTCTCCATACACTGAGGCCCCAGATCATGTGACTCCTCCCCTCCTGTGACCTCATCACAGGTCCTGTGCGCACAGAACAGCCATATATGTGGTGTGCGGCTCTGCAGGTGGAGGTAGGTGCTGGAGATTCCCCATTACTGGCCGCAGTAACCCCCTCAGTGCTGGCACAAAGTAGGTGTATCTCCATTTGTACATGTGCAGCTCTGCTCCGTACTCCCACCGTACATGCGCGGCTATTCATCAAACATGTGTGAGCAGGTAGCAGGATGCAGTGATGGACAGGAGGCAGAGCAAGGGTTAACAATATTTAATGAACAGGGAATACTCCACGCAAGGAGGTAATGGGTTAAACAGGGGAATAAACAGTGTAACTGCAAAAGGACATGCAGAGTTCAAGAATGAAGGATCAGGTAACGGCAGTTCTGGTGAATACGGTTAGAAAGTCAGCAGTTCCTCAGACTCTGAAGTCAATAGCGCCGACAACGGCGGGTGCGGTGTATTTTCCAAAAGGGGTCCTGTGGGCATCAATGCCTGGTCTTCTGGCGGCAGCAGTCGGTCTCTGGTACCTTCCGCTACCCCTAGTCCATATGCTGAATGCAGCAAATAAACTGGCAGGACTCAGGCGCGAGTGTCAGTCCCGGTCCCTCTTATGTGGCACGTGTGCTGTACTCACGGACACGGAGCGTACGGCGTCCTTCCCTCTGGCAGTCACTGGCACACAGCACCTCTGTCTCTAATCCCCGCTGTCAGGACAGGGCGCTCCTCACCCTGAGCGCAGCGGTTCCTCTCTCACCCGGCTTCTCTTCGGGCAGCGATCCCCCTGCAGCCGGTGGGGCCCTGTTGCAGCGCCGGTACTCTATAGGGAGGGGACGTGGTGCTCGCCAGTCACCTGACTGCGCACTGCCCTCTGATCATGCCAAATTGTGCTGCTGTGAACGCTTTTCCCTTTTACGTCCCCGCCCCCTTGGTCAGGAGGAAGGTCCCGCTCACTAAAGCTTCCCCCACGGAACAGGGGATGCATCCTTATGAGTTCTGGACCCGGCACCCAGGTACCTGCGGTACAGTTGTCCCCCCTTACACATGCACAGCTCTCTGCACGCACGTCATACATGTGTAGCTCCTCTTCGCACATACGCCATGCACCCCCAAATGTTCTCAGTACACCCCATTCACACACGCACAGCTCCGCTCCTTACACCTCTTAGGGTATGTGTCCACGTTCAGGATTGCATCAGGATTTGGTCAGGATTTTCCATCAGTATTTGTAAGCCAAAACCAGGAGTGGAACAATTAGAGGAAAAGTATAATAGAAACATATGCACCACTTCTGCATTTATCACCCACTCCTGGTTTTGGCTTACAAATACTGATGGAAAATCCTGACCAAATCCTGATGCAATCCTGAACGTGGACACATACCCTAAGACACACAGCTCGGCTCCATATACCATGTACACAAACACACCTCCGCTCGCACACACACGGCTCCGCTCCATACACCTCGCACACACGGCTCCTCTCCGTACACCTCGTACACACACGGCTCCGCTCCGTACACCTCGTACACACACGGCTCCGCTCCGTACACCTCGTATACATACACACGGCTCTGCTCCGTACACCTCGTACACACACGGCTCTGCTCCGTACACCTCGTATACATACACACGGCTCTGCTCCGTACACCTCGTACACACACGGCTCTGCTCCGTACACCTCGTACACACACGGCTCTGCTCCGTACACCTTGTATACACACGGCTCTGCTCCGTACACCTCGTACACACACGGCTCCGCTCCGTACACCTCGTACACACACGGCTCTGCTCCGTACACCTCGTATACATACACACGGCTCTGCTCCGTACACCTCGTACACACACGGCTCTGCTCCGTACACCTCGTACACACACGGCTCTGCTCCGTACACCTTGTATACACACGGCTCTGCTCCGTACACCTCGTACACACACGGCTCTGCTCCGTACACCTCGTACACACACGGCTCCGCTCCGTACACCTCGTATACATACACACGGCTCTGCTCCGTACACCTCGTACACACACGGCTCTGCTCCGTACACCTCGTACACACGCGGCTCTGCTCCGTACACCTCGTATACACACAGCTCTGCTCCGTACACCTCGTACACACACGGCTCTGCTCCGTACACCTCGTACACACACGGCTCTGCTCCGTACACCTCGTATACATACACACGGCTCTGCTCCGTACACCTCGTACACACACGGCTCTGCTCCGTACACCTCGTACACACGCGGCTCTGCTCCGTACACCTCGTACACACACGGCTCTGCTCCGTACACCTCGTATACATACACACGGCTCTGCTCCGTACACCTCGTACACACACGGCTCTGCTCCGTACACCTCGTACACACACGGCTCTGCTCCGTACACCTCGTACACACACGGCTCTGCTCTGTACACCTCGTATACATACACACGGCTCTGCTACATTCACCCTGTAAACCCCTCCTGACCCCACACATAAACTTCCCCTCATCCCGCACCATGACAACCAGCACAGCAGAGTCCTGCATACACTGAGGCCCCTGATCATGTGACCCCTGACTCCTCCCCTCCTGTGACCTCATCACAGGTCCTGTGCGCACAGAACAGCCATATATGTGGTGTGCGGCTCTGCAGGTGGAGGTAGGTGCTGGAGATTCCCCATTACTGGCTGCAGGGGACATTAACCCCTTCAGTATTGTGTCTATACAGCAGAGATGAGCTGATTTCCTGAAATTCGCAGTTTTGCGCCAGTTAGAATATTTTCTCAGTTTGCAATAAGCAGAACTTGCCATCACTGAAGCGGTAATAAAAATTCCTTAAAACATTCTCTCTCTCTCTCTTTCTTTCTTTTTATTCTGGCATTTGGCAAATATTAATAATTATGATAATTCTAATTGACCTAAAACAGGAAAGATTTATTCTGATTGTCATGTCTGATATTGAGGAAAAACATGCATATTTGTCTTTTTATATAGTGTATGTAAAATTTTGGTTCCATGGCTTCTACTATGTATGTGTAATGTATATATACACAAACACACACAGTTGAGACCAGAAGCACACACACACACATATATATACAGAGGGTATGGAAAGTATTCAGACCCCTTCACATTTTTCGCTCTTTGTTTAAAAGCAGCAATTTGGTAAATTAAAGAAAAAGTTCATTTTTCCCCATTAATGTACACTCTGCACTCCATCTGCACCCAAATGTAGAAATTTTTGCAAATTTATTAAAAAAGAAAAACTGAAATATCATATGGTTATAAGTATTCAGACCCTTTGCTCAGACATTCATATTTAAGTCACATGCTGTCCATTTCCTTGTGATCCTCCTTGAGATTGTTCTACTCCTTCATTGGAGTCCAGCTGTGTTTAATTAAACTGACAGGACTTGATTTGGAAAGGCACACACCTGTCTATATAAGACCTCACAGCTCACAGTGCGTGTCAGACTAAATGAGATTCATGATGTCAAAGAAACTGGCCAAGGAGCTCAGAGACAGAATTGTGGCAAGGCACAGATCTGGCCAAGGTTACAACAGAATATCTGCAGTACTCAAGGTTCCTAAGAGCACAATGGCCTCCATAATCCTTAAATGGAAGAAGTTTGGGACAACCAGAAGTCTTCCTAGACCTGGCCGTCCAGCCAAACGAAGCAATCGTGGGAGAAGAACTTTGGTGAGAGAGGTAAAGAGGAACCCCAAGATCACTGTGACTGAGCTCCAGAGATGCAGTAGGGAGATGGGAGAAAGTTCCACAAAGTTGACTACCACTGCAGCCTTTATGGCAGAGTGGCCTGACGGACGCCTCTCCTCAGTGCAAGATATATGAAAGCCCGCATAGAGTTTGCTAAAAACACATGAAGGACTCCCAGACTATGAGAAATAAGATTCTCTGGTCTGATGAGACAAATATAGACCTTTTGGTGATAATTCTAAGCGGTATGTGTGGAGAAAACCAGGCACCGCTCATCACCTGCCCAATACAATCCCAACAGTGAAACATGGTAGTGGCAGTATCATGCTATGTGGGTGTTTTTCAGCTGCAGGGACCGGACGACTGGTTGTCATTGAAGGAAACATGAATGCGGCCAAGTACAGAGATATCCTGGATGAAAACCTCTTCCAGAGTGCAATGGACCTCAGACTTAGCTGAAGGTTCACCTTCCAACAAGACAATGACCCTAAGCACACAGCTAAAATAACAAAGGAGCGGCTTCAGAACAGCTCTGTGACCATTCTTGACTGGCCCAGCCTGAGCCCTGACCCCAATTGAGCATCTCTGGAGAGACCTGAAATGGCTGCCCACCAACGTTCACCATCTAACCTGACAGAACTGGAGAGGATTTGCAAGGAAGAATGGCAGAGGATCCCCAAAGCCAGGTGTGAAAATCTTCTTGCATCATTCCTAAGAAGACTCATGGCTATACTAGCTCAAAAGGTGCTTCTATTGAATACTTATGACCATGTGATATTTCAGTTTTTCTTTTTTAATAAAATTGCAAAAATTTCTATATTTCTGGGGGGGGTTAAGTCAAGATGGGGTGCAGAGTGTACATTAACCTCTTAGCCCCCTGAGCTTTTTTTGGTTTTCCGTTTTCATTTTTTGCTCTCCTTCTTCTCAGAGCCATAACTTTTTTTTATTTTTCCGTCAATATGGCCGTGTGAGAGCTTGTTTTTTGCTGGACGAGTTGCAACTTTGAACGATACCATTGGTTTTACCATGTCATGTACTAGAACACGGAAAAAACATTCCAAGTTTCGTGAAATTGCAAAAAAGTGCAATCCCACACTTTTTTGTTTGGCTTTTTTTTACCAGGTACACTAAATGCTAAAACTAATCTGCCATTATGATTCTCCAGGTCGTTGTTGGTTCATAGACACAAAACATGATTAGGTTCTTTTGTATCTTAGTGGTGAAAAAAAATTCCAAACTTTGTTTATGAAAAAAAATTGTGACATTTTCCGATACCCGTAGCATCTCCACTTTTCGTGATCTGAGGTCGGGTGAGGGCTTATTTTTTGCTTGCCGAGCTGATGTTTTTAATTATGCCATTTTGGTGTAGATACGTTCTTTTGATCGCCCGTTATTGCATTTTAATGCAATGCCACGGTGAACAATAAAAGTAATTTGGGCATTTTTACTTTTTTTCTCGTTACGCCGTTTAGCGATTAGGCTAATCCTTTTTTTATTGATAGATCGGGCGATTCTGAACCCGGCGATACCAAACATGTGTAGGTCTGATTTTATTTTTATTGCTTTATTTTGAATGTGGTGAAAGGGGGGTGATTTGAACTTTTATATTTTTTCATATTTTTAAAAACTTTTCTTTTACTTTTGGCATGCTTCAATAGTCTCCATGGGAGACTAGAAGTTGCCATAGCCCAATCGGCTCTGCTACATAGAGGCGATGGTCAGATCGCCTCTATGTAGTAGAATTGCTGACTTGCTATGAGAGCCGCTCACTGGGTGGCGCTCACAGCAATCCGATGCTGACAACCATAGAGATCTCCAGGAAACCTCAGGTTGTCATGCCGACACACTGGTGACCTGCGATAACGCAGGTCACTGGTGTGTGTATTTCCGGCGCGATTGCCGGAAGCGCCATTTAAATGCCGCTCTCAGCATTTGACAGCGGCATTTAACTCGTTTTAATAGCCGTAGGTGGATCGCGATTCCACCCGTGGCTATTGTGGGCACATGTCAGCTGTTCAAAACAGCTGACATGTACTGGGAAAGATGTGGGCGCCAACATCAAAAGGAGGGATACTGACATCGGTGTACTATTATCCCCGATGTCTGTAAGGGGTTAATGAGAAAAACAGCTGCCAGAATACACACTGCTCTCCAAGGCCAGGATTATGGGCGTGCGGAACAGTGAATATTAATTTTCTTTAATAAGGGGCACAGTGTTAGTTGCAGCCACCAGGCGATCATGTGTTCCCGCTATAAAGCAGAATGAATATTCACTGCTCTCTATGCCCGTAGGAGTGGATAGCACTGAATATTCATTCTGTTTAATAGTGGGCACATGTGATTGCTCGGTGGCTGTAGCTAACATTGTGCCCACTATTAAGGGAAATTAATCTTTACTGCTCGCTGTGTTTTCAAAACGATGATAGTCTTACTATTGAAGTTTTAGTGCATGGTGAGATATGGAGCTTGAAAATCAACAGTTCAAAACTTTGTCACTCTTTTGCTTGTCAGTGTACATTATATAGGAAACTGACTGCTATATATACTTCACATAGGAGACTGCGACTGCTGTATATACATCCCATAGGGGACTGCAACGCGTCCTTGGTCGGGCACAGAGGAGCCAATTTCATTTACCTACCGAGGAAAGGACAGTAAAGTGCAAACTTTGCCCACAGGAAAATGTTCTGACCCTGGTACTGGCCAGCATCGGACAGTAACAGGCCTGTGTGCATGCGGCAGCATACCAAGTGCATGTGCGTTTGCTTGCACACAATGTCAGTATGTAGAAGATTTAAAGGGCCAGCTGCCTGCAAACTGAGGGCTGTAACTGGCATTCTGGGTTAGCACTGCAGCCCACTGAGCATATGTCTGGTTTGGCAGATTGCCAATCCGGCCCTGCACTGTACTACTGTAGTGCAGTGCACTATCCCTGCCGATCAGTGTCCATTTTGACAGCCAGTCTATAAGACGCCACCTCTGGGCGTCACAGACTTTGAGACTATTACACATTGCAGACTTAGAGGCCATTGTCAGGAGTGCAGCAGCACCTCACAATCATCTGGTTGCAGTGGGAGAGCAGACAAAGGATCCCATCCCACTGTCAACCTTAGATGAAGTGGTCACTTTTGACAGGGACAAGTGTCGGAATTGGAGTTGGCGCTATGCCATGCTTGGGACAAACATGCCCATTGTAGTGCTCAAAGGGGTAAATGTCTGTAAAAAGGGACGCTGTGTGTCATGTTTTTTTATGTTGAGTTGTTTGTGCTAAATTTATTTTGTGGCAACTGCTATACTCACCATGTGTAGACACCATTCCATCGATGTCTCAATTCTTCCGTGTGTTAGTTTTTGCCAAAAGAAGTTAGAGAAGTGGCTGCTGATTGGTTGCAGAGCTCACATAGCATAACAACAGAACCCAGAAGGGTTTGTGGACTTGCTCGCGCTCCTGATCATTGGAGACGTCTAATTCAGAAGATAATTTAAAGATAATTAAATATATGGTTTTATTCGACATCTTGAAATACAACACACTCTTTCCTGAGGAAGAACTATATTGTACTTCAAAACGCGTCAATTAAAACCAATTATTTAAATAATTTTCTGATTTTGCCATCTTCAATAATTAGCTGCGCAAGCAAGTCCACAAAATCCCTTCTGGTTTCTATTGAAAGTGGTCTGATGGCCCTTGGATCCGCAGCAGCTGCATAACATTTTAAAACACACAATTTTGTGGATCAAGTGAGCAAAATCTGCTATTTTTAATTCTTAATTTTTAGCGGATAAGACCCTATTGCTCTATTTTTTTTCTCCAGCCTATCTATTTCTATGACGTAATAACATCACGTTTAAAGGGAACCTGTCAGCACAGAATGACTGTTCAAACCAAGTACAGGCTGTTGGTGCATCATGGCGGGGTCAAACATTTAATTGCACCTTCCCACAACTTTGTTTCCATTGATCTTGTTACAGATCCGCAACTCAGGACTAGGGTAGAAGGGGGAAAAACTGACCGTGTACTAGTACTATGCTGAAACCCTACAATGGAGTGGGCGACCTATTCCTTGTGAATAGACCCACTGACGTTTCCTAGTCTAAACTCAAATAAAGACCTACAGGTAGGGGGGAAGGGTACCCCGAAGGATCTAGGGATTGGGACCCAAAACAGGTAACCTCCAAGTAGGAAAATAGAGGAAGCTGCAGAAACGAATGGAAAACCAAAAACAAAACTGGCAGAACTAGAGATCCCAGAATTGCACAATATCATGCACAGAGAGATAACAAGGCACCAAGCCAGAACACTAGTGGATTAACACTATTGTCCAGCAAGGACTGGGAGGCAGGTGTTGGGTAATAAAGGGTGATACAATCACCTGACCTAGGACAAACCCAGCACTAGAGGAAAAAGACCAGCAGCCTAAAAACCACAACAAGATGGTGGATGGTCACAACAAAATAGATTATAACAGTACCTCCCTTTTTATGAGAATCCTGGCCGAGACTTATTCGGAAATCTCCTGTGAAAAGCCTTAATCAGCCTTGAGGCTGAGGCGTCCTCCGCTTTCACCCAGGAATTATCCTCGGGACCGAAACCCTTCCAGGACACGAGATACTGCAACCTTCCCCTGTGTCACCTGGAATCAAGAATGAGTGAAATCTCAAACTCGCCGTCCTAATCAATTGGAGGAACAATCAGTATTGTCTCTTTATCTGGCGTGTCAACTCTCTTCAGTAAAGATACATGAAAAAATGAATTAATTCTCCAGGAAGAGGGGATATCCAATCTCACCGCTGCCGAGTTGACAACCTGAACCACTTTGAAGGGTCCTACAAACTTGGGCCCCAGTATTTTAGAAGGGTTCTTCAAATGCAGATTCCTAGAGGACAACCAGACCATGTCCCCAACTGCAAACAACGTCTCCCTTCTTTTTTTGTCAAAATATTTCTTTGCCCTCCTATTCGCCTCTTTCAAATTATGGTGTACCCTGGTCCAAACCCTTTCCAAATTTCTAGAAAAACTCCCCTCCTCAGACACCGCCACCCCAATCTTAGAAAATAGTCCGAAAGATGGATGTCTCCCTGTACAGCAAAAAAAGGAGAACACCCAACCGAGGAAGACGTATTATTATTAAGAGCAAACTCAGCTAGTGGTAGATATTCTGACCACATCTCCTGATTAAGTAGTAGAAAAGACAGTGCCTCAAATGTTGGTGAAAAAAGAATCACATTTTATACTGCCTCCTGTGGCAACTTTTCGATCCAAAAGATCTTTCTCAAGATCTTTTGGATCAAAATGTTGGCACAGGAGGCGGAATAAATTTGATTCTTTTTGCACCAACTTTTGAGGCGCTGTCTTTTCTACTAGTTGGACTTTTTTCCAGGATGAACTCCATGGTTGTGACGTGCATCTTAAATAGTGTCCTGTAGGACTCTGGCTACATGAGGTGTGGTTTAATTTATAATCTTTGATTCACATCTCCTGATTGTCTGCTACAAAACATCTCAAAAACTGCTCGACGTCCTGGTTCTTCCTTTCTGTCTCTCCATTGGACTCAGGATGATAATCTGATGAAAATGACAAACTTTTAATCTGTCGCAAAAAGCATGCCAAAATCGAGCCACAAACTGTGGTCCCCTATCGGAAACAATGTCCGTTGGAACTGACACTCTTTCACAAATGCCTTAGCTAGAGTCTTGGCGCAGGGTAATTTATTGATCGGAAGCAGATGACACATCTTACTAAACCGATCCACAACAACCCAGATGACAGGAAAACCCTCAGAGGCCTGCAGATCGGTGATAAAATCCATAGCAAGATGCGTCCATGGTAAACTAGGAACCTCCAAAGGGTAAAGCAACCCTGCAGCCGGGGCATGTGAGGCCTTTGACCAAGCGCACACAGTACACTGATGCACCCACCTGATGATTTCTCTTTGCCACCCTGGCCACCAGAATCTTCGACCGATCGACTTGCTAGTTTCCGAAATCCCTGGATGACCCTCCACCGAGACTCATGACATTCAGCAAACAAAGCTCTCATCAAGGCTCTAGGCACAAATAATTTACCATACGGAGTGTTTGATGGTGCAGCATTCTGGGCTTCTAGGGTGCTATTCTCCAACTAAGAACATAATGCTGCCACCACCACCCCTTTTTGCAAAATACATTCCTCCTTCTCAGTATTAACAGCTGGAGAGAAACTACGAGACAAAGCATCCGCTTTGACATTCTTTGTTCCAGAGATATAAGTTACAGAGAAATGGAAGCAGGCAAAAACAGTGCCCACCTAGCTTGACGGGCATTCAAACGTTTAGCAGCATCCAGATATATCAGATTATTAGGATCAGTAAAAATCTGTATCGGATGTCTAGCCCCCTCCAAAAAGTGTTGCCAATGCTCAAACGCAAGTTTAGTAGCCAGCGACTCTCGGTTCCCAACATCATAGTTGAGCTCAGTCTCTAAAAAAATTTTTAGAAAAGAAAGTACAGGGATGTACCCCATCCTCTCCCTCCTGGGACAGAACTGCCCCCACCCCTACTGATGAGGCATCAACCTCTACCAGAAATGACTTAGTCTCATCTGTCTGGATCAAAACAGGAGCAGAGCTAAACCTCTCCTTCAGATGCTCAAAAGCCTTAACAGCCTCAATAGACCATTGGACAGTATTAGAACCCTTCTTGGTGAGGTCAGTTATAGGTTTAGCAATAACAGAAAAATTCTTTATGAATTTTCTATAATAGTTAGCAAACCCTAAAACTCTTTGTACATACTTTAAACATTCAGGCCTAGACCACTCCAAAACTGCCTGAACCTTCACCAGGTCCATGTCAAACCCATCATTGGAGACAAAGTACCCCAAAAAACTAATTTTCTTTACTGCAAACTCACACTTCTCCAATTTAGCAAAGAGTGAGTTTTCGCTCAAAATCTGTAGAACTTTGCGTACTCTCTGCCAATGTGACTACAGATCAGGTGAGTAAATCATAATGTCATCCAAATAAGCAATAATACTTCTACCAATCAACGGCCTCAGAATGTCTTTAATGAAATTTTGAAAAAATGCAGGCGCATTAGTAAGGCCAAAAGGCATCACAAGACGCTCAAAATGACCTTCCGGGGTATTAAAGGCTATCTTCCATTCATCGCCCTCCTTCACCCACAGCAAATTATATGTCCCACGAAGGTCGATTTGGCTAGTTGGTTAAACAAATCCGGAATTAGCAGCAACAGGTAAGGATTGCGCACAGTGATCTTATTAATCTCCCGAAAATCCAGACACGGCCTAAGACCCCCATCCTTTTTTTGACAAAAAAAGTCCTACCACAATACAATCATAGACCCTCAGAGAACCTCCTCTCCCTCTCTTGGGAACGAGAAAAACAGGTAACCTCCTAGTAGGAAAATACAGGAAGCTGTAGAAACAAATAGAAAACCAAAAACAAAACTGGCAGAACGAGAGATCCCAGAACTGCACAATATCATACACAGAAAGCTAACAAGGCACCAAGCCAGAACCCTAGCGGATGAACACTGTTGTCCAGCAAGGACTGAGAGGCAGGTGCTGGGTAATAAAGGGTGATACATTCACCTGACCTAGGACAAACCCAGCACCAGAGAAAAAAGACCTGCAGCCTGAACCACAACAAGATGGCAGATGGTCAAAAAGAAATAGATTCTAACAGATCTCATCTTTTCTTTTGCTCTATGAAGCTATAGCTGTCAATCAAAGAAGGGGGATAAGGATGGAGATAGAAAGAAAAAAGCATGTGGGAAGGTGCACTTAAATGTTTAGCCCTGCCATGATGCACCGAATGTCTGTGCTTGGTTTGAGCAGTCATTCTCTGCTGACAAGAGTCCCTTTAACCTCGCAAGGATTGAGTCATTTTTTGTTTTTGTGCTTTCGTTTCTCCCTCCCCTTTAGCGCAAATCCGTAACTTTTTTATTTTCCCGCTTACAAAGCCAAGTGAGGGCTTGTTTTTTTGTGGAAATAGTTCTACTTTTGAACTATACCATTCTTTTTATCATATGATTTACTGTAAATTTGGAAAATAAATTCCAAGTGAATTGAAGTAAAAGCTAATTCAGGCATTTTGATTTTTCTTCTCTTTAGAGTTTTTACAGATCGGGTTACCGTATATACTCGAGTATAAGCCGACATTTTCAGCCCATTTTTTTGGGCTGAAAGTCCCCCTCTCTGCTTATACTCGAGTCATACCCGGGGGTCGGTGTTGTGAATTCTGCTCCTGGGCTCCCTCCGGTGGTTATGAGTGGTAGTGCTGCGGTAGTTATCAGGTGTATTTATCAGGTGTATCTATTTTTTGCAATTTGGGCTGGGCTATTTAAGTCCTGCTTTATCCTTTAGTCAGTGCCAGTTGTCCATTGTTTTTGGAGGATTCACTTCCCTTCTGGTCTCTCCTGTCTGCTGTGCTTTTCTACAAAGATAAGTCCTGGCTTTGTTTTTGCTGTCCACCTGCTGTGGACCTTATAGTTCTGTGCATTTTCATGTTTGTCTTGTCCAGCTTTGTCTGTGAAGGATTTTTTGCAGCCAAGCTGTGTCTCTGGAGATGCAGATATACCCTCCATGTCTTTAGTCAGATGTGGTGATTTGTATTTTCTGTGGTGGATATTTTCTAGTGTTTTTTACTGACCGCATAGTACTCTGTCCTATTCTTCCTTTTTAGCTAGTATGGCCTCCTATGCTAAATTCTGATTTCATGTCTGCGTATGTTATTTCCCTTTCCTCTCACCGTCAATATTTGTGGGGGGCTATCTATCCTTTGGGGATTTTCTCTGAGGCAAGATAGGTTTCCTGTTTCTGTCTTTAGGGGAAGTTAGTTCTGAGGCTGTGTCGAGGGGTCTAGGGAGTGTTAGGTACCCCCCACGGCTACTTCTAGTTGCGCTGCTAGGTTCAGGGTTTGCGGTCAGTACAGGGACCACCTTCTCCAGAGTCCGTCTCATGCTGCTCCTAGGCCACCAGATCATAACAGTACAACTGGCCAACAATGAGTTAATTGCATCTCAGAAGAAGGGAGGTAAGGTTTTGAGCCATTTTTTTTTCCTTAGCCTGTTTGGTATTTTCCTCCCTCTTAATCTCTGGGTGGCTACGGAATCTAGTAATAACATGAATGTTCAGGAGTTAGTTTCTCGGGTGGATCAGCTTGCTGCTAGGGTACAGGGTATTTCAGATTATATTGTTCAGACTCCTGCCTTAAGGCCCCTTCACATTAAGCGACGCTGCAGCGATACCGACAACGATCCGGATCGCTGCAGCGTCGCTGTTTGGTCGCTGGAGAGCACAGACAGCTCTCCAGCGACCAACGATCCCGAAGTCCCCGGGTAACCAGGGTAAACATCGGGTTACTAAGCACAGGGCCGCGCTCAGTAACCCGATGTTTACCCTGGTTACCAGCGTAAAAGTAAAAAAAAAACAAACACTACATACTTACCTACCGCTGTCTGTCCCCGGCGCTCTGCTTCTCTGCACTCCTCCTGTACTGGCTGTGAGCACAGCGGCCGGAAAGCAGAGCGGTGACGTCACCGCTCTGCTTTCCGGCTGACCGACGCTCACAGCTAGTACAGGAGGAGTGCAGAGCACAGCGCCGAGGACAGACAGCGGTAGGTAAGTATGTAGTGTTTGTTTTTTTTTACTTTTACGCTGGTAACCAGGGTAAACATCGGGTTACTAAGCGCGGCCCTGCGCTTAGTTACCCGATGTTTACCCTGGTTACCAGTGAAGACATCGCTGGATCGGTGTCACACACGCCGATCCAGCGATGTCCACGGGAGATCCAGCGACGAAATAAAGTTCTGGACTTTGTTCAGCGACCAACGATCTCCCAGCAGGGGCCTGATCGTTGGTCGCTGTCACACATAACGATTTCCTTAACGATATCGTTGCTACGTCACAAAAAGCAACGATATCGTTAACGATATCGTTATGTGTGAAGGTACCTTTAGAACCTAAGATTCCCACTCCTGATTTATTCTTTGGTGACAGATCCAAATTTTTGAGTTTCAAAAATAACTGTAAACTGTTTTTTGCATTGAGACCCCGGTCTTCTGGTGATCCTATTCAGCAGGTTAAAATCATCATATCTCTGCTGCGTGGTGACCCACAGGATTGGGCATTTTCCCTGGAAACTGGCAATCCTGCTTTGCTTAATGTTGATTCTTTCTTTCAGGCATTGGGGTTGTTGTATGATGAGCCTAATTCTGTGGATCACGCTGAGAAAATCTTGTTGGCCCTGTGAGGTCAAGAAGCGGCAGAATTGTATTGCAAGAAATTTAGAAAATGGTCTGTACTGACTAAATGGAATGAGGATGCCTTGGCGGCAATTTTCAGAAAGGGTCTTTCTGAATCCGTTAAAGATGTTATGGTGGGGTTCCCCACGCCTGCTGGTCTGAGTGATTCTATGTCTCTGGCCATTCAGATTGATCGGCGCTTGCGCGAGCGCAGAGTTGTGCACACTGTGGCATTGTCCTCTGAGCGGAGCCCTGAGCCTATGCAGTGTGATAGGATTTTGTCTAGAGCTGAACGTCAAAGATTCAGGCGTCAGAATAGGTTGTGTTTTTACTGCGGCGATTCTGCTCATGTTATTTCTGATTGCCCTAAACGTACAAAGAGAATCGCTAGTTCTGTTACCATCAGTACTATACTACCTAAATTTCTGTTATCTGTGACCTTGATCTGCTCATTATCATCATTTTCTGTCATGGCATTTGTGGATTCAGGCGCCGTTCTGAACTTAATGGACTTAGAATTTGCCAGACGTTGTGGTTTCCCCTTGCAGCCTTTGCAGAACCCTATTCCGTTAAGGGGCATTGATGCTACACCCTTGGCTAAAAATAAACCTCAGTTTTGGACACAGCTGACCATGCGCATGGCGCCAGCCTATCAGGAAGATTGTCGTTTTCTGGTGTTGCATAATTTGCATGATGATATTGTGCTGGGTTTTCCATGGTTACAGGTACATAATCCAGTGTTAGATTGGAGATCTATGTCTGTGACTAGTTTGGATTGTCAGGGGGTTCATGGTCACGTTCCTTTGATGTCAATTTCCTCTTCCCCCTCTTCTGAAATTCCTGAGTTTTTGTCTGATTTCCAGGATGTATTCGATGAGCCCAAGTCCAGTTCCCTTCCACCGCATAGGGACTGTGATTGTGCTATTGACTTGATTCCAGGTTGTAATTTCCCTAAGGGCCGACTTTTCAACCTGTCTGTGCCAGAACATGCTGCCATGCGGAGCTATAATAAGGAGTCTTTGGAGAACGGGCATATTTGGCCATCTTCTTCACCATTGGGAGCAGGTTTTTTTTTTGTTGCCAAGAAGGATGGCTCCTTGAGACCCTGTATTGATTATCGCCTCTTGAATAAGATCACGGTCAAATTTCAATACCTTTTGCCTTTGCTTACTGATTTGTTTGCTAGGATTAAGGGGGCTAGCTGGTTTACTAAGATTGACCTTCGAGGGGCATATAATCTTGTTCGTATTAAGCAGGGTGACGAATGGAAAACTGCATTTAATACGCCCGAAGGCCATTTTGAATACCTTGTGATGCCATTCGGACTCTCTAATGCCCCATCTGTGTTCCAATCCTTCATGCACGATATCTTTCGGAGTTATCTTGATAAATTAATGGTATATTTGGATGATATTTTGATTTTTTCCAATGATTGGGAGTCTCATGTGAAACAGGTCAGGATGGTGTTTCAGATCCTCCGTAATAATGCTTTATTTGTGAAGGGGTCAAAGTGCCTCTTTGGAGTGCAGAAGGTTTCTTTTTTGAGCTTCATTTTTTCTGGTACTCTTGTGCGTTCTGCTCTTGGGCTCCCTCCGGTGGTTATGAGTGGTAGTGCTGCGGTAGTTGGATCGCAGCATTTATCAGGTGTATCTATTTTTTGCAATTTGGGCTGGGCTATTTAAGTCCTGCTTTATCCTTTAGTCAGTGCCAGTTGTCCATTGTTTTTGGAGGATTCACTTCCCTTCTGGTCTCTCCTGTTTGCTGTGCTTTTCTACAAAGATAAGTCCTGGCTTTGTTTTTGCTGTCCACCTGCTGTGGACCTTATGTCTGTGAAGGATTTTTTGCAGCCAAGCTGTGTCTCTGGAGATGCAGATATACCCTCCATGTCTTTAGTCAGATGTGGTGATTTGTATTTTCTGTGGTGGATATTTTCTAGTGTTTTTTACTGACCGCATAGTACTCTGTCCTATTCTTCCTTTTTAGCTAGTATGGCCTCCTATGCTAAATTCTGATTTCATGTCTGCGTATGTTATTTCCCTCTCCTCTCACCGTCATTATTTGTGGGGGGCTATCTATCCTTTGGGGATTTTCTCTGAGGCAAGATAGGTTTCCTGTTTCTGTCTTTAGGGGAAGTTAGTTCTGAGGCTGTGTCGAGGGGTCTAGGGAGTGTTAGGTACCTCCCACGGCTACTTCTAGTTGCGCTGCTAGGTTCAGGGTTTGCGGTCAGTACAGGGACCACCTTCTCCAGAGTCCGTCTCATGCTGCTCCTAGGCCACCAGATCATAACAGGTCGGCAGGGGAGGGGGAGCGGGGGCTGTCTAGTTATACTTACCTACTGCTGGCGCGGTCCCTGTGCGTCCCTGCTTCTTCCAGCGCTGCATTATCTTCCTGTACTGAGCGGTCACATGGTACTGCTCATTACAGTAATGAATATGCGGCTCCACCTCCCATAGAGGTGGAGCCGCATATTCATTTACTGTAATGATCTGTAACTGTGACCGCTCAATACAGGAAGAAGATGCAGCGGTGGAAGAAGCAGGGACGCGCAGGGACCGCGCCAGGAGCAGGTAAGTATACGGGGAGGGGAGTGCTGCTCGATATTTACCTGCTCCTCGTTCCGGTGCAGCTCCGTCTCCAGCGTCCTCTGGCTGTGACGCTCAGGTCAGAGGGCACGGTGACATAGTCAGTGCGCGCCCTCTGCTGATCGTCGGTGCTGGAGACGGAGCCGCACGAGGAGCAGCTAAGTATTGAAAGCGCCGGCGTCCTGAGCGAAGAGAGGTGAGTATGTGACTTTTTTTCTTATTGCAGCAGCAGCATTATATATGGCACAGCTTTATATGGAGCATCTATGGGGCCATAATGAACGGTGCAGAGCATTATATATGGGGCACAGCTTTATATGGAGCATCTATGGGGCCATAATGAACTGTGCAGAGCATTATATATGGGGCACAGCTTTATATGGAGCATCTATGGGGCCATAATGAACGGTGCAGAGCATTATATATGGCACAGCTTTATATGGAGCATCTATGGGGCAATAATGAACAGTATAGAGCATTATATGTGGCACAGCTTTATATGGGGCCATAATGAACGGTGCAAAGCATTATATGTGGCACAGCTTTATATGGAGCATATTATGGGGCAATAATGAACGGTATGGAGCATCTATTTTTATTTTTGAAATTTACGGGTAGCTGCTGCATTTCCCACCCTAGGCTTATACTCGAGTCAATAAGTTTTCCCAGTTTTTTGTGGCAAAATTAAGGGGGTCGGCTTAATCTCGGGTCGGCTTATACTTGAGTATATACGGGTAATTCATTTATATTTTCATAAAACTGATTTGTCTAAAGACATTGATACCAAATATGTTTATTTTGTTTGTTTTTTTACATATCTTTATTGCTAACTGGGGTTGTCCTAAAGAAGGAGTCAGATCGACTTTGAAACACGTTGACAAGAAAACACTTTTCTCTAATCTTGGTCTTGGATCCTGATTTTGGAATTCCAGTAGTGCGGAATAGATCCACTTCCTTTGGTATCCTATAGAAAAGTTAGTGGATAATGAAGGTGTCATCCTTGTTACATTGTACAGTAGTTTCCTGCTAATGCAGATTCCAGTATCGGCGAGTGAGACTTGAATTATCGTTATGGAAGAAGATTGAAACTGTTAAATTGTAAAGCGCTGCGGAATATGTTGACGCTATATAAGTAAAGATTATTATTATTATTATTATTAAGATTGTGATCATGGAGGAGCTGGCATTGTAAACTATTCCACTCATGTTCTAGTCCATATGAGCAAAAAGAATTCAGCTTCTAAATGTTATTTCTCATTTTCTTTTTTTTTTTTTTAAATCATGTTTTTGTTATTAAAGCATATGACATACTATTAACACAGTCCGATACAATTTTCAGACAAATGCATTAGATACATGACCTGATAATATATTTTCATTTTACTAAACATTACCCTTACCCCCTAACCAACCCCCCTCTCCCTCCCCCAATCTCTTGCCCGTTATCCAATACAACGATCTGACAACATCACCTTTTGAGAAAGGATAGCAAGCTTTACAAAAACACACCTGTACATGTAGGAGTGCCCCCAGAATCAACTAAACGACCCCCATTCTACTTTGCAGTAACTCAGCAGACGCCACACCTGGGTAATCCATCCATCCGCCCCACACATTTTCAAATTTTGTATTCTGACCTCTCTTAGGCCATGTGCACACGTACAGTATTTTTTGCGTTTTTTTCGCGTTGTTTCGCTATAAAAACGAGATTAAAAATGTGAAAAAAATGCTTACATATGCCTCCTATTATTTACAATGTATTCTGCATTTTTTGTGCAAATGTTGCATTTTTTTCCGCGAAAAAATTGCATCGCGGAAAAAAAAGCAATATGTTCATTAAATTTGTGGAATTGCGGTGACTCCGCACACCTAGGAATGCATTGATCTGCTTACTTTCCGCATGGGGCTGTGCACACCATGCGGGAAGTAAGCAGATTATGTGCGGTTGGTACCCAGGGTGGAGGAAAGGAGACTTTCCTCCACGGACTAGGCACCATATAATTGGTAAAAAAAAAAAAAAAAGAATTAAAATAAAAAACAGTGATATACTCACCCTCGATGTCTTCCCGCCTCTCAGCGGTGCACGCTGCCGGTTCCGTTCCTATAGATGCTCTGTGTGAAGGACCTGCGATGACGTCGCGGTCCTGTGATTGGTCGCGCGACCGCTCATGTGACCGCGACGTCATCGAAGGTCCTGTGCGCACCATCTATAGGAACGGACGCCGCTGAGGACATCGGCTGTCTGCAGAGGGTGAGTATAACCATTTTTTAATTATTTTTAACATGATATCCTTTACTATTGATGCTGCTTAGGCAGCATCTATAGTAAAAAGTTTGTCACACTTGTCAAACACTATGTTTGACAAGTGTGACCAACCTGTCAGTCAGTTTTCCAAGCGATGCTAAAGATCGCTTGGAAAACTTTAGCATTCTGCAAGCTAATTACGCTTGCAAAATGCTAAGAAAACCGCAAAAAAACTGGGAAAAAAACCGCCAAAAAAAATGCGGATTTCTTGCAGAAAATTTCCGGTTTTCTTCTGCAGCAAATCCTGACGTGTGCACATACCCTTACTGTATATGTTTCTTTCCATAAGGACAATAAAATTTATCTTGTTGATAAATTCCTTTTTCCCTGGTGGTTTTTCATCCAACCAATGCATTGCGATTAGCTTTCTCGCAGCATACAACAATCTTGCGATAGTCAGCCTTCCACATTCATACGTAGCAATATCATCCATACAGCCCAAAAGGCAAGTCAGCGGGTTACGCACCACATCTACTCCTGTCACCTCCTGGATCAAGTTAACCTTCGTCCGGCTGAGTAGGTACAATTGTAACTATTCCGTTTTAAAATTGCAATAACTTTCTTTTTCGAAAAGCCGTAGAGGGCTGAAATTTCGTGACATCTCTGCAGTTTTGGTCCAGAATATATTGGCCAAATTTCAATAAAATATATATGAAGGCACAATTGTATCTCTGCAGCCTGTTAACGTTGTAAAATTATGCAGTCTGACGAAGGTTAAGCACCTTCACCCAAAAGGGTTGCAGGTGAACAGACGACCACATTATATATAGCAGATCAGCGCCTTCCTCACCACACCTGGGACATTTTGAGTCACCGCTTAGTCCTGCTGTCATCATCCATACCGGGGTCCTATACACCAGGTATAGCTATGACACCCTCTTAGCCTCACTCAGGAAAGACCTGGGGTTATATTGAATGGACTCCCACTGGGACTCCGACAAGGGGCCCACGTCCACCACCCATTTCTCCTTAATCCTTAACGGATGCTTCAACAAAAAGGTATCCATCAGACCCCTGAACATCAAGGTAATGAACGAGGGTACTCCTCTGAGGCCCAATAAGGTTCAACATGCTATCTGACTGCAGAATCAATCGCGACCCGTCATTTTGACAGTTTAGGGCGTGTCTCAACTGCAGGTACTGAAAAAACGTCTTGTGGGGCCAAAAGAACCTCAGTCCTAAGTGTCTCGAATGTTTTGATAACATCCCCATCAAGCAACTGAGACACGAACCAAATGCCAATGCGCCTCCACTGACCGAACCCTCGCAATCTCGTAAGCTCTGCCAACCTAGGCTCAAACCAAATTGGCATATATCTCGTAAATTCCGTTACTCCCCTCCATTGCTTAATTTTCTGCCAGACTTTCGCCAGCATAGCTATTGTTTGGAATTTTGGGGGGTTAATTCTGAATCTACCTGCTTCAAGACTGGCTAACAATGGGCCCTTCCCTACCGCGTGTTCAATGATTATCCCCACTGAAGAGCTTTGTTCTGGTTCTCCCCAACCAATCATATGTTGGCATTGGGATGCTATATAGTAGATCCATGGATTAGGGACTGCCAGACCACCCTCATCCTTTGCCCTTTGCAGATGTTCCAATTTGATGCGCGTCCGTCCACCCTTCCAAATAAAATCCCTAAATAGAGTATTGATCCTATAAAATTTACTCTGAGGCAGCCACACTGGAGCATTATGCAATATGTAGAGGAACTGAGGCATAAGTATCATTTTGATCAAATTGGCTCTGCCTGCGACCAGCAGAAATAGCTTCTTCCAGGCCCCAATCTTCTGCTGGAACCTCCCAAGCAAAGGAGTCAGGTTGAGCCGCACATAGTCCTCTATTTTGTCCGAAACCACGATGCCAAGATATTTAAACTCATGTACTACTCTTAAGGGAACCCCAGGGTCTAGTGTCAGAGGAGCCGCCACGTCCATGGGCAACAACACAGACTTATCCCAGTTAATAGATAATCCGGAAAGAGACCCAAATTTAGAAATACTATTCATAAAGGCCCCCAAAGACTCCTGTGCATCAACCAAGAACAATAACACGTCGTCTGCGTACAGGGCTATTTTTTCTTCATAGTTTCCATACCGAAACCCCTTTACGTCCCTGTCCCTCTGTATTGCCGCCAACAAGGGCTCAACAGCAATTGCAAACAGCAGAGGAGACAAGGGGCACCCCTGCCGCGTTCCCCTATATAAAGGGAAATCCCTCGACAAGACTCCATTTACCCGTACCCTGGCTCTTGGAGACGCATACATCAGCTGCACCCAACGTAAAAACCTTTCACCAAAACCCATACCCTTCATGACCACCCACAAATACCGCCACTCCACACTATCAAACGCCTTAGCGGCGTCTAAAGGCACCACAACCCTCCGACCCATATTATCCGCCTTTACCTGCATATTGAGAAACAATCATTGAAGATTACATGCTGTAGAACTATTGGGCATAAATCCAGATTGGTCCTGATGTATTAGTGTCGTTATCACCTTGTTAAGACGGTTAGC
This sequence comes from Ranitomeya imitator, assembly GCF_032444005.1. Classification (NCBI taxonomy): domain Eukaryota; kingdom Metazoa; phylum Chordata; class Amphibia; order Anura; family Dendrobatidae; genus Ranitomeya; species Ranitomeya imitator. The sequence continues at coordinate 378,737,670 of NC_091283.1, forward strand.
CAACATATTGGCCAAGATTTTGATATGTCGTTAATAACGAGATAGAGCGATAAGAAGCTGGATCCCTGGGATCCTTACCCTGTTTTGGCAGCACAACAATTATTGCCTCCCGCATGGACCTCGGCAGCTCCTCCTCCACCAGACCAGCAGCATACACCTCCAATAAGGCAGGAAGCCGTATCTCTTTATATTTTTTTATACACCTCCCCCGGGGTCCCATCTACCCCCGGGGCTTTATCATTAGGCATAGAGACCAATGCGGTGTCAAGCTCCTCCAAATTAAACGGCTCCTCGAGAAGTCCACGATCGGTCACTGAGAGTCTGGGAAGCTGAACCTCTGTCAAGAAACCATCCACCTCCTCCATCGTTGGTTGTACACGTGATTTATAAAGATCCGAATAATACTCCGTCATCACCTCCAAAATTGCTCTGCAACCAGTGTGCTCCTTCCCATCCCTTCCCTTCAAAGCGATTATATGTGTGGAGTCTCTCTGCGCCGTCACTATTCTGGAAAGGAGATGGCCTGCCCTGTCCCCCTCTTCAAAGTATTTAGCAGTTTGAAACATTCTCCTACAATCCGCTTTTTTCATTGCCATCTGACATACTCTATTCTGCGCAACCTTCAACCTCCCCTGTGCCTCTGGGGATTGATCGTTGATTAATGCCTCCTCAGCCTCCTCCAACTCTATTATCAACATCTGATCCTTCCTGCCTGTTTCTGCCTTGACTCGGGATATCCCCCTAATACAGAGCCCTCTGAAATAGGCCTTCATAGCCTCCCATACCGTCAATACCGAAGCCGACCCGTCATTAATTTTAAAATATTCCTTAATTCCCCCCCCCTATGTGTCCATCTAAATCAATAAGGTGTAGTCAGAACGGATTCAGCCTCCCCATGCACCCCCTAGCAGGTAGAGATCCCACACCCTCAAGTATCACACTCATGGGGGAATGATCAGATATTGTTCTAGCCATATATGTTACCTCCCCTACAAGGCCCAACATCTGTGAATTGCCCAAGGCCAGATCTATTCTTGGCAAAGAAGCGAAAGAGGACGAAAAACAGGAATACTTGTACACCCCAGGATGAAGCATACTCCATAAATCATACAGAGCAGTTTCCCTCAGGATGGCACCAAATGGTGTGCAATTACCACACGACTTTAATGATTCTCGTCTCCCCTATCCCAGTGTGCGTCCGGAATGTTGTTAAACTCCCCTATTAGCAAAAACGGTATCCCCGGTGTCTCCTCTATTCTCTCCAGAAGTCTGTGAAGCACCTTTCCACAATATGGTGGTGGAATATAAATTGAAACCAGCCACATCAGACTTCCATACAGTTTACAAAGTAAACATACAAATCTACCCAACTGATCTATAACCACTTTGTGATATACAAAAGGTACCCCAGCACAGATGAGGATGCTGACCCCCCTAGAGTATGCTGAATATGTGGCATGGTATCCCACCTGAACCCATCTCTTAGCCAGAAAATGCGTTCTCTCCTTCACCATATGAGTCTCCTGCAGACAGATCACTGACGGCCTGGCATAATTCAAAAATTTAAACACAGCTTGCCGTTTCACACCAGACACCAAACCCCTGACATTCCAACTCACAATTCTCATTCTTCCCGATATTTTCCCTCCCCAGTACATATTATCCCACATTCTTTCATCCATTTGCGGCCGAAGCCACAACCACAGTAACCATGGTGATGTACATTATACAAATATTTCCCCAACCCCACCCCCCCACACAACAGAGAAACATCCCCAACAAATCCCCATCCCATCCTAACATGGAGGGGAGAGCGCACTTTATCCGCAACAGTCTGTTAACCCCATCCAACAGTCCCGCCGCTTTGTCCCAAACTATTGGGACTAACCCATGACTTGTGGATTGCAGCCTATTTAAATTTCAAAAACTCAAATTCTCCCCCCCCCCCAAAAAAAAAAGTTATTTCTCATTTTCAATCAGGATCTCTATGTTTTTACATTTTTGTTTCATTCAGGTCCCTACAATATCGAATCATCTCAGTGGAGATCTTCAAGAGAATTTTTTGATTGACCCATCTAGGATGGATAGGGACAGGAACAAGATGGCGGAGAGGATATTACACGTCACCCTAGAGATCCTCTTCCGGCTTACTGGAGAGGTGAGAGATTCTGATGGCGTCACATTACATCATTCTTATCTATGGGAATAACAGATGGACAGAACTGGAGAGGTGAGGACTCTGGAAATGTCTGTAGTGAGATTTATTCATGTGTCTCTCCATAACCAGGATTACACAGTAGTGAAGAAGACCTCTAGTGAGCTCTGTCATGACCCTGTGTCTGAGGGATGGGGAAGACCCCTGAGTCTGATCACCGACCCTCCACCTCACCCCCTGATACATGAAGACATCAGTGACCAGAAGATCCTAGAACTCACCTGCAAGATGATGGAGCTGCTGACTGGAGAGGTGACACTGCTGGGAATGCTGGGACATTATACAGTAACTCTATGGAGGGATCGGGGGATGACGGTATCATTGTATGTGTCAGGTTCCTATAAGGTGTCAGGATGTCACCGTCTATTTCTCCATGGAGGAGTGGGAGTATTTAGAGGGACACAAAGATCTGTACAAGGACGTCATGATGGAGGTTTCACAGCCCTTCACATCACCGGGTAATGGACAGGATGAAAAATACACAAACTGTAATTATTTGTATGTAAAGAATGAATTCAGTCCCTGTATGTGTTTCCTCCAGTTCTATTTAGTAAGAGGACAACACCAGAGAGATGTTCAGAAGAACAGGACTGTTCAGAAGAAAATCCCAATGTTCCTCAAGATCATCAGGTATATGGAGAGAAGGTGGCATGAGATCTCCCCTATGATGTGTAGACGGCTGTTAAGATCTTGTGTTCTGTCTTGATTGATCCACCAGTATTATATAGTTTATACTTGTGTAATTAGAATGGTGGAGATGGCAGCATTACAGCTGAACATAGATGTGACTTCTCCATCTTCAGGGTAAAGATCTGACCTATAGTGATACTGCAGAGACAAATGTGAGGGGTGATGAGCGGTATAAAGAGAAGATTCCTATAGATGACAGCACAGGTGAGTAGTGACTACTAAATTCAGAGAATTCTGATTCTGCAGTGATTCTGAGTCACTGGATTCTTCAATTAAGTTTTGACCTACACATATTTTTGAAACTATATTTCTTTTTATTATTGCATTTTTATTGGGAAACATTGAAAGTGTAAAATTGAAATTATATTGTTTTTGCAAAATGAAAACTTAGAATCCAGTGCTGATCACCACAAATGTGGTTTCTGCACCCAACCACAGGAGACACTTTAATTTCATTTAGCTTTTCAGCAAATACGTTACTAATGCTTCCCTCCACCTTTTTAAAATTTGGCATGTCTTTCCATATATTAAATTAAAAAGCATTAGATTGTCACATGCCCCAAACCAGAACAATTGAAAGTAATGGCATTGTGCAAAGATAATATCTGGTCGCAGCAGAGACACATTGGTCCAGTCACTCAAATAACTAATTGTCACGGTTCCAACCCTCAGGGTGTCAGGGATGCAGTTACTGACAGCTCGACCATCCAATCTGATACAGGGGCATGCTGAAGCTGTTAGTACTTTGATTGACATCATTACCATCCAGTCTGGTTCAGGGCGGGGCTGAGCTGTCGGTGTGTTTATTGACAGCTCGACTATGCAATCTGTGACTGGGAGGCGTCGGCTGTCTCAGGTGTTCACTATCCTGGGTAATGGCCATGCCGACTTAACTGAGCAGCTTCTCCAAGACCACTGCCAGACGCACATCCATCTTGTGAGGTATGTGCATTGTGCTCACTGTGCCTTGAGATCTGTTGCCTGACTTTGGACTTGGTTCTGACCATCCGCTTGTTTAACGCCTTCAGTTCTGATCCGTTAATCTCCTTGCTTCTGACCTTGGAACGTTACCTGACTACGCTTTTGTCTCTTCCTTCTGTTTATGACGTACCCTCCTGACTTCTGACCTTGGACTCCCTGAGCACTCTGACTCGCAGCTTAGCCGTGAGAAGTGACTAGCGTCACATTACATCTGGCCCCTGACAGCACCCTGGAGGAGGTCCTCCTCCTCCTTGCTGGTACATGAAACACACGAGAGTTCAAATGTCTGGTCCCACTCACCAATCCTCAGTGTTTTTCCTGTCCCTGCATGGAGGGACACACGAGAAAGAGCTGTGCAGCTTACTGAGCTCAGGGGGATCGTGCGGTCTTCCAAATCCTTCCCCCTGTCAAGAGGCTCGGGGTCAAAACTTCCCAGTGGGGAGTCCCTCTACCCCAAAGGCCCGGAGCGGGATGAGGCTCCGGGATTGAGCTGCTCCCCCCGGTGGGAGGCTCTCGGCTCAAGACATGGCAGCGATCCTGGCGGGGCGTTCCTCCAGTCGGCATAGGCGCGCTGTCCTGGCGATGCTACACCCGGCGCGCGGCTTCCGGAAACAGAAGAGCTGCTTCACTTCCGGTTTTGTCGGGGCCGGCGAAACGTCACTTCTGGTGGTGTTCTAAGAGCGGGGAGAGCAGGCGCTCCATCAAGAGAAGGCACAGCACCACGGTCGCTACAGACATTAGCGTCCAGCATTCAGGGAGAGTTGTAAGGCTACGTTCACATTAGCGTTGCGCGCCGGTGCGTCGGCGACGCAACGCACGACGCACAAAAACGCGCGCAAAACGCGCGCAAAAACGCTGCGTTTTGCGACGCGTGCGTAGTTTTTTTACGAAAATCGGACGCACAAAAAATGCAACTTGTTGCATCTTCTTGCGTCCGACGCTAGCGTCGGAAACGACGCACGTGTCGAAAAACGCCACCAAAAAAACGCACGCGTCCCCTATGTTAAACATAGGGGCGCGTCGCCGACGCAACAGCGACGCACATTGGCGGAACGCCAATGTGAACGTAGCCTAAGTTATTTTTACCCTGCGCCCCCGGTCGTCAGGGGAGGAGTTCCAGCGGGTGGGAATAATCATATCCTGTTAAAGAAATTATAGCAGTTACATTTGTTAAAGAAATGGTTAATCTTCATCTTTTTAATATCTGAAAAATAGCTGAAAAACAAGTCTTGTACAATGTTATCATCTGAGTCTGATTTAGTACGATTTCCTGGATATCTTACATAACAGTGGTCAATAATTCCCAGAAAATGTCAAGGACATCTGGTTGTTGATTGTCTAGATACTGTTTTAGTCCAAAAACACCCAAAAATGCTGAATGCTCTGCCAGCATCTCATAAAACCACAGATATGTGCAAAGCTTCCCCGCATTCTTTCACCTAATTTATCTTGCATCCCAGGATGTGTATGTGCCAATTTATTATGTAACTCTACATTTCCTTTTGATCTTGGGCCTTTATACTGACCATTATACTGCGAATGGGTCCTCAGACCTGGGTATTTTCTTTGTCGCCACAAGCCCCAGAACGGTTTTCCGTTGATGCCTTTTTTGACAGTTTAGGTCTGATCTATGACGAACCTGACAGAATCCAGGTCACTGAGGCTAAGATCATGAACATGGCACAGAGGGGTCGCACAGCTGAAGACTACTGTACTGAGTTCCGGCAGTGGTCCACTGAAGTCCTATGGAACGATGCTGCTCTCATGTGCCAGTTCCAAAGAGGTCTTTCCGAGACACTCAAAGATGCTCTGGTCCTCCATGACGCCACTTGTTCTCTGATGGAGGCCATGAGTCATGCCAAACGAATCAACTACAGCAGGCCGCATGTTATTCTTCCCAGGAGCAGGTCCATTTACCCGAGGTTAGAGTTGCCAGTCTTCATGTTGCGGAGAGAAGACGGAGACAAGAACTCAGACTCTCTCTATACTGTGGTCTCTCTGGACATTTTTTTTAAAGGGAAGGTGCCATCAAAAAAAAATTTTTTTCAGAAATTGTAAAAATGTAAAGAATTAATGATTACATTTTCTTAAAAAATATTATCATTTGTTTATAATTTAGTAAAATATGAAAAATAATTTGAAAAGTTTTGGAATTTCCACTTTTCAACACTAGGGGGAGCAGCTGCTGAAATTTCAGAAAAACCTAGTGTAGAAATAGCTCACATTACAGCACTGCAGTAATTATGGGCGGAGTCTGCTGACGTGTGATGTCTCCTCTCCTCCCCTTCTGGGTGTTTGCTAAGGGATTAGAGAGGATGATATTCAGGAACCCAGTGAGCAGCCATTTTGTTGGTGACTGCAGAGTATGGCTGCCGTCACACTATCAGTATTTGGTCAGTATTTTACCTCAGTATTTGTAAGCCAAAACCAGGAGTGGAACAATTAGAGGAAAAGTATAATAGAAACATGTGCACCACTTCTGCATTTATCACCCACTCCTGGTTTTGGCTTACAAATACTGAGGTAAAATACTGACCAAATACTGATAGTGGACGGCAGCCTTAGGCTACTTTCACACTAGCGTTGTTGGCTGTACGTTGCAATGCGTCATTCAGGAGAAAAAACGCATCCTGCAAAGTTGTCTGCAGGATGCGTTTTTTCCCCATAGACTAACATTACCGACGCATTGCGACGTATTGCCACACGTCACAACTGTTGTGCGACGGTTGCGTCATGTTTTGGTGGACCGCCGCCACAAAAAAAGTTACATGTAACGTTTGTGCGTCGAGTCCACCATTTTCGACCGCGTATGCACGGCCGAAACTCCGCCCCCTCATGCCCAGACCTAACAATGGGGCAGCGGAAGCGTCGTAAGACTGCTTCTGCTTCCCACATCGGACATTTCTTTCACAGCATACGTCGGTACATCGGCCCGACGCACTGCGACAGGCTCGTACCGACGCTAGTGTGAAAGCAGCCTTATACTGACAAGTAGACAGTCACCAAGGATGGCAGGCAGCAAGGATTCTGGGAGATATGTGGTGGAGGGAGCAGGGTGACAGCAGCACAGAGTATTTCAGGAGAGCAGTGTGCTGGTCTATGTGGGCCCCCTGTTCGGTGTGCGGAGCTGCCAGGGATTGTACATAGAGCGCTGTCTTTTATACACATGGATGGACCGTCTGCTCCACAGAAATCCAGGAAACATTTCTGCGGATTGAGGGCCTGGTCTGATCCAGACTTTGCATGCAGACCCCATTCCCCTCCTCAGATCCTGTCTTCTCCATCCTGTCCTGGCAATATGTGAAAGCGAGGTGACAGGCGAAGTCCGGGGTGACGCTGGGAAGGAAATGTAGCCATATAGTAACAATAAAAATGAGACCCCTCTCTTCAGCTGCCTCACCAGCCTTCCCCTGACTGCACCTAACTGGAGGTCATGCTGCCCCCTCTATTACCCCAGACCCGCGTGCAGGTGCTCAGCCAGAACCACCATAGAATGGGTCCGCTTTCTGAAGATAATACTGCCATAGTGTTCTCACATAATACCGCCATATAGATCACACACAATACTATCAAATACAGTGGGGCAAAAAAGTATTTAGTCAGTCAGCAATAGTGCAAGTTCCACCACTTAAAAAGATGAGAGGCGTCTGTAATTTACATCATAGGTAGACCTCAACTATGGGAGACAAACTGAGAAAAAAAAATCCAGAAAATCACATTGTCTGTTTTTTTAACATTTTATTTGCATATTATGGTGGAAAATAAGTATTTGGTCAGAAACAAACAATCAAGATTTCTGGCTCTCACAGACCTGTAACTTCTTCTTTAAGAGTCTCCTCTTTCCTCCACTCATTACCTGTAGTAATGGCACCTGTTTAAACTTGTTATCAGTATAAAAAGACACCTGTGCACACCCTCAAGCAGTCTGACTCCAAACTCCATTATGGTGAAGACCAAAGAGCTGTCAAAGGACACCAGAAACAAAATTGTAGCCCTGCACCAGGCTGGGAAGACTGAATCTGCAATAGCCAACCAGCTTGGAGTGAAGAAATCAACAGTGGGAGCAATAATTAGAAAATGGAAGACATACAAGACCACTGATAATCTCCCTCGATCTGGGGCTCCACGCAAAATCCCACCCCGTGGGGTCAGAATGATCACAAGAATGGTGAGCAAAAATCCCAGAACCACGCGGGGGGACCTAGTGAATGAACTGCAGAGAGCTGGGACCAATGTAACAAGGCCTACCATAAGTAACACACTACGCCACCATGGACTCAGATCCTGCAGTGCCAGACATGTCCCACTGCTTAAGCCAGTACATGTCCGGGCCCGTCTGAAGTTTTCCAGAGAGCATTTGGATGATCCAGAGGAGTTTTGGGAGAATGTCCTATGGTCTGATGAAACCAAACTGGAACTGTTTGGTAGAAACAAAACTTGTCGTGTTTGGAGGAAAAAGAATACTGAGTTGCATCCATCAAACACCATACCTACTGTAAAGCATGGTGGTGGAAACATCATGCTTTGGGGCTGTTTCTCTGCAAAGGGGCCAGGATGACTGATCCGGGTACATGAAAGAATGAATGGGGCCATGTATCGTGAGATTTTGAGTGCAAACCTCCTTCCATCAGCAAGGGCATTGAAGATGAAACGTGGCTGGGTCTTTCAACATGACAATGATCCAAAGCACACCGCCAGGGCAACGAAGGAGTGGCTTCGTAAGTAGCATTTCAAGGTCCTGGAGTGGCCTAGCCAGTCTCCAGATCTCAACCCTATAGAAAACCTTTGGAGGGAGTTGAAAGTCCGTGTTGCCAAGCGAAAAGCCAAAAACATCACTGCTCTAGAGGAGATCTGCATGGAGGAATGGGCCAACATATCAACAACAGTGTGTGGCAACCTTGTGAAGACTTACAGAAAACGTTTGACCTCTGTCATTGCCAACAAAGGATATATTACAAAGTATTGAGATGAAATTTTGTTTCTGACCAAATACTTATTTTCCATCATAATATGCAAATAAAATGTTAAAAAAACAGACAATGTGATTTTCTGGATTTTTTTTTCTCAGTTTGTCTCCCATAGTTGAGGTCTACCTATGATGTAAATTACAGACGCCTCTCATCTTTTTAAGTGGTGGAACTTGCACTATTGCTGACTGACTAAATACTTTTTTTCCCCACTGTAGATCACACAATACTGTCATACAGTTCTCACATAATACCACCATATAGGTCACACATAATACCGCCAGTGTTCTCACATACCGCCATATAGATAATAATAATAATAATAATTTTTATTTATATAGCGCCAACATATTCCGCAGCGCTTTACACATTATAGAGGGGACTTGTACATACAATAGACATTACAGCATAACAGAAATACAGTTCAAAACAGATACCAAGAGGAGTGAGGGCCCTGCTCGTAAGCTTACAAACTATGAGGAAAAGGGGAGACACGAGAGGTGGATGGTAACAATTGCTATAGTTATTCGGACCAGCCATAGTGTAAGGCTTGGGTGTTCATGTAAAGCTGCATGAACCAGTTAATTAATTTTTTTTTTTTTTTTTTAATATAGGCCACACAGGGATCGTTAGGTTAATGCATTGAGGCGGTAGGCCAGTCTGAACAAATGAGTTTTTAGGGCACGCTTAAAAGATCACACATAATACCGCCAGTGTTCTCACATACCGCCATATAGATCACACATAATACTGCCATAGTGTTCTCACATAATACCGCCATATAGATCACACATACCGCCAGTGTTCTCACATACCACCATATAGATCACACATAATACTGCCAGTGTTCTCACATACCACCATATAGATCACACATAATACTGCCATAGTGTTCTCACATAATACCGCCATATAGATCACACATAATGCTGCCAGTGTTCTCACATAATACCGCCATATAGATCACACACAATACCACCATATAATTCTCACAATACTGATCAAGCATAATACCACCATACAGATCACATAATACCGTCATATAGATCTCACATAATGCCATAATACAGCATGACGCTCGCAGCTCCTGTTATCGTACACATTGAGTTGCGTGTGCAATGGGGAAAGATATGCAGGGGGGAGAGGAGTGCATAGAAGAGGATTAGATACACGGTTCACCAGACAGTATCACACAGGAGAGGATTAGATACACGGCTCACCAGACAGTATCACACAGGAGAGGATTAGATACACGGCTCAGCAGTCAGTATCACACAGGAGAGGATTAGATACACGGCTCACCAGACAGTATCACACAGGAGAGGATTAGATACACGGCTCAGCAGTCAGTATTTCACAGGATTAGGCTATGTGCACACGTCAGGATTTTTTCCTGACATAATCCTGAGAATTCTGCCAGAAATCCGCGTGCTTTTTTTGCGCGGATTTCTTGCGGAATTTGCGCGTTTTTTGCGCGGATTTTTTGCGTTTTTTTTTTGCTTTTTTTTTTTATTTTCCGGAATGTCCTTTTTGATAGGAAATCCGCAAAAAGATAGAGCATGTCCGGATTTTTTGCGGTATGCGTTTTTTTTGCGGAAAAAAACGCTAACATCTGCACAAAAAATGCGGAATGCATTCTAAATGATAGGATGCATAATGTTAGCTTTTTTTTGTGGATTTATAGCGTTTTTATGGCGAAATTCCGCAAAAAAAAAAACCCTAAAAATCCGGACGTGTGCACATAGCCTTAGATACACAGGTCAGCACAGGATAGGATTAGATACACGGTTCACCAGACAGTATCACACAGGAGAGGATTAGATACACGGCTCAGCAGACAGTATGACACAGGAGAGGATTAGATACATGGCTCACCAGACAGTATCACACAGGAGAGGATTAGATACACGGCTCACCAGACAGTATCACACAGGAGAGGATTAGATACATGGCTCACCAGACAGTATCACACAGGAGAGGATTAGATACACGGTTCACCAGATAGTATCACACAGGAGAGGATTAGATACACGGCTCAGCAGACACTATCACACAGGAGAGGATTAGATACACGGCTCAGCAGACAGTATAGGATTAGATACACGGCTCAGCAGACAGTATCACACAGGAGAGGATTAGATACACGGCTCAGCACACAGTATAGGATTAGATACACGGCTCAGCAGTCACTATCACACAGGAGAGGATTAGATACACGGCTCAGCAGACAGTATGACACAGGAGAGGATTAGATACATGGCTCACCAGACAGTATCACACAGGAGAGGATTAGATACACGGCTCACCAGACAGTATCACACAGGAGAGGATTAGATACATGGCTCACCAGACAGTATCACACAGGAGAGGATTAGATACATGGCTCACCAGACAGTATCACACAGGAGAGGATTAGATACATGGCTCACCAGACAGTATCACACAGGAGAGGATTAGATACATGTCTCACCAGACAGTATCACACTGGAGAGGATTAGATACACGGCTCAGCAGTCAGTATTCCACAGGAGGATTAGATACACGGCTCAGCACAGGATAGGATTAGATACACGGTTCACCAGACAGTATCACACAGGAGAGGATTAGATACACGGCTCAGCAGACACTATCACACAGGAGAGGATTAGATACACGGCTCAGCAGACAGTATAGGATTAGATACACGGCTCAGCAGACAGTATCACACAGAAGAGGATTAGATACACGGCTCAGCACACAGTATAGGATTAGATACACGGCTCAGCAGTCACTATCACACAGGAGAGGATTAGATACACGGCTCAGCACACAGTATTACACAGGAGAGGATTAGATACACGGCTCAGCAGACAGTATCACACAGGAGAGGATTAGAAACACGGCTCAGCAGACAGTATCACACAGGAGAGGATTAGATACACGGCTCAGCAGACAGTATCACACAGGAGAGGATTAGATACACAGGTCAGCACAGGAGAGGATTAGATACTTGGCTCAGCACAGTATAGTGATAGATGCAGGGTCTGATGTCCTGTGAGGAGCTGCAGTGAGACAGGGTCGGAGCAGCACAGAGATTCTCCCCCATCCCCCTCTGTTACCTCTCTGCAGCTCCTGATAAGAGGACATCAGACCCCAGCACTTCACCCTCTCTAGCGATTCTAGAGATTATAGGCAGCAGAGGACAGGGAACGGCCGCTGAGTGTGAGGGGAGACAGATGGAGCTGCTCCTCCAACAGCACGGCTCTACAGTGGAGCTCACAGTCAGGTACACTCCACTGTAGGCTAAAGCAAGATGGCGCCGATCTCCTGCCTCTGCTGTGGTGTGGAGACCGCCCAGGGGGCGTGGCCACATCAGAGCAGAGAAGCTTATAATGCTAGCTATGGGGTCGGACGCCGACTACTGATCTCTATGTCCAGGGCAGCCGTATGTGAAGACTGTAAGTGTCGTGCAGCTACACTTACAGTCCTGCAAATGAAAATGGCGGCGCCCAGTGGCAGAAAAAAAAATGAATAAAAAAAAAACAATAAATACTATGCACTTGAAAATAACTTATGAAAATAAGGAATTAAAGAGGTTTTTTTTTTTTTTTTACAATATTAAAACGCGGCACCTTCCCTTTAAGAGTTGCCCAATTCTTCCTCAAGCTACCAAACCATCAGGAGAACGGCTGAGTCTGAATGACGACTAAGGAAGTCACCCAGACTCCCAGGTACCTTTTTCGTCTGACAAAGTACTGATTAATATGATGATTTCCTTTGAGAACCAGGTGTTATCAACATTGGCATTCATTGACTGTTGATCTGCTGTTAACTTTATTGATTCAGGACTGGTTCTGAAATTAGGGTTAGGGACAGTTAGTTTAGAAAGACACATTCAAATCATCACCCTTGAGAAGACAACATTGGCTCACAATTTGGTCAATAGAGCAACGGTGGATTTCACCAAGTGGGTGCACTCCACTCTGAATCCATCTCCTGTTTTGTCTTGGATAATTTACCTGTTAGTTTTGTACTGGGGTTTCCATGGTTGCAGACTCGCAATCCAGTTATTGATTGGTGTCTGAAAGAGATTGTGAAATGGAACCCCAACTGTTCCAAAAAATGTCTAAAAAAGGTACAAACATACTCCCATAGTCTAGAGGGTTTTCCGGAGTACCTGAAGGACTTTGGAGATGTGTTCTCAGAAAAAGATGCGGAGATACTTCCTCCCCATCGTTCCTATGATTGTGCAATTGACCTTATTACTGGCACCAAACTGACAAAAGCTCGCCTTTACAATTTGTCGGGGCCTGAATGGACCGACTTGAAAGAATGTTAGTGAAAGTTTACGGAAGGGTCATATCTGTCCTTCCTCCTCCCCTGTTGGATTTTTCTTTGTTAGGCCCCATTCACACATCAGTTTTTTGCCAGCAGTCACAATCCGTGGGCTCGACGGATCCATTGCAGATTGTGAAAAACTGATGTGACTGATCCGTTTTTTGGACTGATCCGACTAGCGGATCTGGCTAATTGGATTGGAGCATGCTCAGGTAAAAAAACGGAATCCGTCACTGGATTCCATCATTTAACAGATCCGGCGCCATAGGCTTCTATTCTAGCAAGCGATGGACGGTGTCGGATCCGTCCCTGTCTGTTTTTTCGATGTACACAAAAAATGTTACTTTGTCCGTTTTCTTCGGCCGCGGGACAAACAATTTTCAATGGATCCAGCGAACGACGGATGAAATGTGAGGCTATCCATCGCAATCCATCACTAATACAAGTCTATGAGGAAAAAACTGATCCGGCGACATCATTTTTTTTCAATTTGACGGATTGCGACTGATTGCAAAAACTGATGTGTGAAAGGGGCCTTAAAAAGAATGATGGGGGTCTCCGTTCTTGACTTGATTTCCGAGAACTAAACAAAATCACTGTTAAAAATACGTACCCGCTTCCACTCATCCCCGACTTATATAATCAGCTTCTGGGGGCCAGGGTGTTCTCTAAACTTGATCTTAGAGGGGCTTACAATTTGATAATGATCCGGAAGTGTGATGAGTGGAAATTGGCGTTTTTAACGTTTGAGGGTCTGATTGAAAGCCTTGTCATGCCTTTCGGATTATCTAATACACCTGCGGTGTTTCAGAATTTTATGAATTATATTTTCTCTAATTGCATTGGAAGATTTGTTGTAATATACCTCGATGACATTGTAAATTTCTCCCCAGACTTGGACACTTACCAGGAACATGTCCATGTGGTGTTACAGAGACAGAGGGAGAACTCTCTGTTTGCTAATATCATACCTGTTTTTGTTCTGACCCAAAGTTAGATATGCCAGATCACCAGTGAGGCTGAATTAGGAGGTTGCTTGGAGAAAAAACTGTTTTAATGGAACAAGAGGCAGTTTTTTTTACAGCAAATGTAACTCATGTGCCCCCCCCCCCCCTGTTTCCCACGGGTCATGCTGACCTCTATTTACCATGTACCCAGAACATGCTGTTTGCTGACTATTGAAAACAAGATAGGAAGTATAAAATCCTTGAATCGGAGACTACAAGACTACAGCATCATAAGAGCAAATTCTAGCAATTAAAGGCAAAACATTAACCCTTCTATGTCAATTTCCCCCTTTTGTAAATGGTATAACCTTTTGCCATGGGATCAGCTGATGTCCACAAATGAGCTGCTTTTCAAAAACCTGACCGGCACATCCAAACATAGACTAAGTGTGAACAGGTGCTGAACCTAGAGTCGCCAACTCGTATATAGCCGTAAAGAGGCTACCAGGTACACATAAAATTGGCCATTTTTATGCGCTAAACGCTCTCATTTTTCATATTTCTAGTGCAGTAATGCAGTTCAAATTTCGTGTTTCAAGTTTGCATGTTCTAGCGCTGCAGTGTGCTGCCTTATTTACTTAACTATATACGAGTTGGCGACTCTAGGTTCAGCACCTGTTCACACTTAGTCTTTGTTTGGATGTGCCGGTCAGGTTTTTGAAATGTATTCTTTAGCCTTCTGATCGTGCACTCCGCCTCCTAGCCACAGGTGTTTTAATTACGGCAGGTCCAATACCCCTCCATAGAGAGAGAGAATTTTAGTCTAGGAAGAGGTTTCGCATGTACCCATTCAGATGGAGACGTTTATTCTCAGCGAGGTAGGGCAAGTGTAGGACCTGGTATAAGAGAGATGCCGTAAAGGGGCTACCAGGTACCCATAAAATTGGCCATTTTTATGCGCTAAACGCTCTCATTTTTCATATTTCTAGTGCAGTAATGCAGTTCAAATTTCGTGTTTCAAGTTTGCATGTTCTAGCGCTGCAGTGTGCTGCCTTATTTACTTTACTTCACAAATGAGCTACTGTCTCATGGGTCTAGTACCCATAAGGAGCTTTCTACCTGCTTCGCCCACCCACCCTCAGTGAGGACACTCACTTCCCCCTTCAGAAATGCATCACAGAGCACGCAAAACTCTATGGATGAGTAAGTGAAAACAGAAAAATATTTCATCACTTTTTTTGGAGTATAAAATATCAAACAATTTGTACCACAAAGTATATAATACTCTAAGGTTGACAATATAGTAAATTTTTTCACACACAAAAAAACCCGAATGTGGTCAACTGCTGCAGCCGTATATTTAGCAACAGACTGCAAAGCACTAATCCCCGCCTAGAGACTGTATTCAGCCACTCTCTCTGCTTCTGCAACTCTCTCTCACTGTCTCTGTATCTGATACAAGCAGTAAAGCTAACGGGCTGTTAGTATAATGGATCAGCTTCAGCACCGGTATCAACACTACTGGACTCTGATTTGTTATGCCGTGCGCACACTTGCCTGGACAAGCACTCTCTCCCTCTAATAAGAACTGTCACAGAGCTGTGCAATGCGTCATCAAGATGGATATGGCAATACAGTGACTGGCAGGAAATCTCCGCTTGCTTGTTGGCTGTGTAACAGGAGTCAAACATGCTGGGTGGGAATTAGTTTGAAATCGAGCTCTGCCTAATGCTTGCTGAGTTGGGACGAGCGAGTAGTGAAATATTTGGACTCCCTATACTTGTACCGAGTATACCGTACTACTCGGGTATTTGGTATGAGTGGCGAGTCCAATGTTAGTCAATGGAAAATGCGAGTAATTGTCTGCTGGACCCTACAAAGCGGTCTGGGGGCTGAGGAATAGGCTAAAAAGGTGTAAATGTTAAAAAAATGTATGCTGTAAACAAATGAATATAACATGGGGGCACCTGGTCAGGGGCTGCACGAGTGGTTTTACACCACTGCTTCACTAGAATGTACAAACACTATTTGAAGTCCTGTCTTTTTTTTTGCTGTCAGAGCGGGACTCGTACGCCACTTACGCAGTGCCAATGATATGACTCGTGTATGATGCTGGGCGGATAGCCAATCGTACTAATGCCGCCCACAACCAAGAAGGTTGCGGCATTAGTGTGATTGGCAAATGCTGGGCGGGAGAACCAAATAGTGCGAGGCGCAGAGTGAAATACTCGCTATGTTCCGAGTACCGCGAGTACTTCATTACTCGCCGAGTACCGAATAGCCACGATTGTATTCGCTCATCCCTATTGATGAGTAATGAGCACATCCGAGCACCCAAATAATCTAGTGATATTCAAGTATCACTGAGCACGTTCACTCATCCCTAACAGAGACATGTCCATTTTTGATCAGAGTCACAAATCAAAAATACCCATACTGGTCTATGGGTCTATAAAAATAATGGACAGCACATGGATGGCAGTGGTGTTTAGTTCATGGTATGTCCATGATTTGCAGTCAGTAGAAGAAGCTTTGCAATTTCTTTTACCAAATTTAAAAATATCTTATGAAAATCTGACAGTAAAAATTTAAACTTTCACCCAACACTAAGGAAATTCGTATGAAAAACCATGATGACACCTGGAATATTAATCAATATGTGAAAAATCACTAATGTCTGAATGAAGCCTTATTGGTAGAGTACATTGATTATGTTATGAATGTACTTACCAGCAAGGTGGAACAAGCTGCCATGTGTTTGGTATTGACAAAACCAGACAGTGAGTCCAGAGCGCCCCTGCTATTCACTTTTTTAACCCCAATACAAGGATTTTTATTTTGATACAGGAAGTTTCTAGGACATAAATTGCAGTATATTCAATGATTATTACATTGATGATCATAGATGGTCAGGTGATACACAGAAGTCGGGCAGGCAGATATTTAAGCAGAGGGATGCAGGTGAGATGCACATTAAGGTCAATAGATAGCAGCAGTTCGAGTTCAGGCAGGCAAAAGAGAAAAATCACATTATTGAGATTAGATGCAGCTAGAGAGACAGATGATGGGAGAATCCAGTATCCGGTCAAAACCAAGCCACAAATGCTTATCTTCCACTCTTTACTTTTCAAAAATATAAAAAATCAATACAAATATGTACCTGGCACCAGAGCACTGCACTTACTCCAAAGCCCTGGCTCATGTGGTCTGATATCTATTGTATGTGATGGACATCTAATATTACTGACCTATATGAGCCGTCATGAGTCTTTACTAAATGTTTTACTGCGAAAGGTAGCCGAAGGGCACAAAGAAACCTAAAACTATGGCAAAGCTACAGGGAAGTGAACTGTCATGATCCGTTCCAGGGTTTATTAGTGTCTGCCCTTTTTTGGACGGATCATATCAAGGGTTAACTTTGCTCTGCTTCATTCTGGGTTCGGGTTTGCTATTTAGCTCCTATGAATCTTGCTGGCAGTGTCAGTTATAGTTTTGTCTTCGGCCTGTGAACCTGACTCTGGAAACCCTTGGTCTGTCCTGCTGTTAACCCTGACTTGTCCTGTGTCTGTAATCCCCCTCTGTCTGCCCTTTCCCTGCGTTTGTCTGTTCTGATAGCATCAGAGAATCAATCTCCTGGCTTGGTTATTGACTCTGTCTTGATTTGTCCCTATTGTACCGTATTTTGCTCGCTCTGGTTTACTGATCTCCTGCTATGTCCTGACTATCCTTTCTGTTTAATCCTTTTTGTACCGACGTGTTATCTTGTGTCCTGACTCTGCTTTTTCTGACTACTCACTTGCCACTAGGTGGCATCTGTTCAGCTGCTCAGTGTATGCAGTCTCGCATCCCTATTAAACTCCCCCTGGTGTTAGTTGCACTGCAGCTGCACGACATTATAACTGACCACACATTTAAAGGGAACCTGTCACCCCGTTTTTTCAGATTGAGATAAAAATACTGTTAAATAGGGCCTGCGCTGTGCGTTACAATAGTGTATGTAGTGTACCCTGATTCCCCACCTATGCTGCGAAATACATTACCAAAGTTGCCATTTTCGCCTGTCAATCAGGCTGGTCAGGTCAGGTGGGCGTGGTGACATCGCTCTTTTCTTCCCCAGCTTTCCGTTGGTGGCGTAGTGGTGTGCGCATGTCCAAGTTCCGAATCCACTGCGCGCACGTGAAGAAACAGCGCGCGATCTGCGCTATTACCCCTGTCATCTCGGCTTCAGGAAAATGGCCGCCGCGATCTCCATCTGCGCACGCGCGGCATCCCGCGGCCATTTTCCTGAAGCCCCGTGCAGCAGAGAACTCCATCTGCGCACGCGTGGCCCCAGGAAGATGGCTGCCCCCACCGATGACAGGGGTAATAGCGCAGATCGCGCGCTGTTTCTTCACGTGCGCGCAGTGGATTCGGAACTTGGACATGCGCACACCACTACGCCACCAACGGAAAGCTGGGGAAGAAAGGAGCGATGTCACCACGCCCACCTGACCTGACCAGCCTGATTGACAGGCGAAAACGGCGACTTTGGTAATGTATTTCGCAGCATAGGTGGGGAATCGGGGTACACTACATACACTATTGTAACGCACAGCGCAGGCCCTATTTAACAGTATTTTTATCTGAATCTGAAAAAACGGGGTGACAGGTTCCCTTTAAAGGGGATTTTGTCTTTTTTTTTTCTCTGGTCATGGATCCGCTTTGCAACCTGGCGGATCAAGTGTCCAGTCTGACACAGATGGTGCTGGATTTTTCTAGGAAACATCAGTCCCTTGACACGTCTCATGTTGTTAGCCTGCCTGGTGACTCAGTGGATGTCTCTTTGCACTCTCCTGAACCTACTGTCAAGCTCCCAGATACCTTCTCTGGGGAGAGGGAGAGATTTAATACTTTTAACGAGAGTTGCGAGCTTTTTTTTCTCTTCGACCTCGATCTTCTGGAGATGAGTCAATGGGTGGGGTTAATTATTTCCTTACTGCGGGAGGGACCTCAGTCATGGGCCTTCTCTTTACCTGCTTCTGCCCCTGAACGTGTGTCTGTTGACAAATTCTTTGAGGCTTTGGGACTTATTTATGATGAACCGGACCGCGTCAGGGTTGCAGAGGACATGATCATGAGTCTCTCCCAGAATTAACTCACTGCTGAACAGTATTGTTCTGAGTTTAGGCGGTGGTCCGTTGAGGTGTCCTAGGATGACTCTGCTCTGAGATGCCTGTTTGAGAGAGGACTTTCTGATCATCTCAAGGACACTCTGGCCCTTCATACGCCACCCAGTTCCCTGGTGGAGGCCATGACTCAGGCCATTCGTATGGACCGGAGATTACGGGAGAGAAGAATTATCCAGCGTGAGATTCCTATTTTGCCTGTCAAGTCTGAGGAGACTATGGAAGTTGGTGTCATCAATTTCAAGGAAGAAGGAGAGGAAACGGCGATGTGATGGGAAATTATGTTTTTATTGTGGAAATCCAGGACATTGGAAGAAAGACTGCCCCTCTTGTCCATCGAGTAACAAGCTGCCGAGTCTGGGTGATGGTCTTGGAGGTCATCCAGACTCTCAGGTACCATTTTTCTCATGTCAAAAAGTTTTGCTACAGGTGGAACTGTGTTATGGAGGTGTTTTTGCATCCACCTCCGCATTTGTGGACTGTGGATCTTCCATGAACTTCATTGACTATAGTCTGGTGTCCAAGTTAAAGTTAAGGTACCGTCACACTCAGCGACGCTGCAGGGATATAGACAACGAGCCAATCGCTGCAGCGTCGCTGTTTAGGTCGCTGTAGAGACGTCAAACACAGCAGCTTCAGAACGATGCAGGAGCGATCCAGTGACGTAACGGCGACTCACTTATCGTTGTAGCTGGTTGTTAGCTCCATGTTAAAACATTGCTGGCATCGTTGCTTTTGATGTCAAACACGACGATACACGCCGACCTGGCAACCAAATAAAGTTCTGGACTTCTAGCTCCAACCAGCGATATCACAGTGGGATGCAGATCGCTGCTGCATGTCAAACACAACGAGATCGCTATCCAGGACGCTGCAACGTCACGGATCGTTGTCGTTCTCGTTGTAAAGTTGCTGAGTGTGACTGTACCTTTAGGGACACTTAGACTAGAGACTCCCATCCATATCGTTGCAATTGATAAGACACCGTTGGCTCAAAGTGTTCTTAGATTTGTCTCTGAGGAGTTCCTCCTCAAGGTGGGTTCCTTACACCAGGAACGAATTTCATATTTTGTTATGAATAATCTTCCTGCGGGACTGGTGTTGGGGATTCCCTGGTTGCAGAGGCATAATCCTGTTATAGACTGGGGATCTCGTGATATTGTTAAATGGGGTCCTAATTGTTCCAATGGTTGTCTTTCTGCTGTGTGTGTGTCCGCCATTTGTCCAGAAGGTATTCCGGAGTACCTAAAGGACTTTGGTGATGTGTTCTCTGAAAAAGAGGCTGAGGTCTTACCACCACATCGTCCATATGA
Source organism: Ranitomeya imitator (assembly GCF_032444005.1). NCBI lineage: Eukaryota > Metazoa > Chordata > Amphibia > Anura > Dendrobatidae > Ranitomeya > Ranitomeya imitator. Next base: position 378,758,265 of record NC_091283.1, read on the forward strand.
TTGTACCATCAATCTTATTCCGGGTTCTAAATTGCCCAAAGCCCGTTTGTACAATCTTTCTGGCCCGGAACGTACTGCTATGAAAAACTATATCTCTGATAGTCTACGCAAAGGTCACATCCGTCCCTCTGTCTCACCTGTGGCCGCGGGATTTTTTTTGTCAAGAAAAAAGATGGTGGTTTACGCCCATGCCTCGATTTCCAGGAACTAAATAGAATTACGGTGAGAAATACCTACCCTCTCCCACTCATTCCTGATCTCTATAACCAATTGTCTGGGGCTAACTGGTTTTCCAAACTCGATCTTAGGGGAGCATATAACCTTATCCGCATTCAGGAAGGGGATGAGTGGAAAACGGCATTTCTCACCTCCGAGGTCCTATTTGAAAATTTGGTCATGCCCTTTGGTCTCACGAACGCGCCCGCGGTGTTTCAGAACTTCATAAATGATGTCTTTTCTAATTTTATCGGGCGCTTTATGGTTGTATACCTGGATGATTTCCTTGTGTTCTCGCCTGACAAAGAATCTCACATTGGTCATTTACGTGCTGTTCTTCACAGGTTACGGGGAAATTCTTTGTTCGCTAAACCAGAGAAATGTTTGTTTTGTGTCCAGGAGCTTTCTTTTCTGGGGATCATCCTTTCTGCGAATGGGTTTCGGATGGATCCCGGAAAGGTACAGGCCATTGTTGATTGGGTGCAACCCAGAGACCTCAAGGGGTTGCAGCGTTTTTTGGGTTTTGCCAATTATTACCGGAAATTCATCAAGGGGTTTTCTCAGGTAGTCAAGCCACTCACCGATCTCACTCGCAAGGGGGCTGATCTCAAAGTTTGGTCATCCTTGGCAGTTGATGCATTTATTACATTAAAAAAGTGTTTTATGTCTGCTCCTGTATTAGTTCAGCCCGATCCATCTAAACCATTTATTGTAGAGGTGGACGTATCAGAGGTGGGAGTAGGGGCGGTGTTATCTCAGGGACCCGTTACTTTGACCAACTTAAGACCATGTGCTTTTTTTCCCCAGAAGTTTTCTTCTGCTGAGAGGAACTATGATGTTGGGAACCAGGAGTTATTGGCTATAAAATTGGCTTTTGAAGAATGGAGGCATTTTTTGGAGGGGGCGGTTCATTGGATCACGGTGATTACTGATCACAAGAACTTGTCTTATATTGAAACTGCCAAACGGTTAACTCCTAGACAGGCTAGGTGGTCGCTTTTTTTCTCTCGTTTTCATTTCTCAATCACTTTTCGGCCTGGTTCCAAGAATGTCAAGGCTGATGCCTTATCTCGCAGTTTTGATCCAATATCACCCCCCAAACCTCCTTCCTCCATTCTTCAGCATGGGGTGGTTGTTGCAGGGGTATCCTCTGAATTGGAGCAGGAGATTCAAGAGGCTCAGTTTCTTGCTCTTCCCTCTTTGCCTGACAATAAGCTTTTTGTCCCAGTTCAGTTCAGATTGAGGATTCTCCATGAGTTCCATGATTCTGCTCTTAGTGGTCACCTGGGGATCTCTGCCACCCGGAAAGCTATTGCTAAGCTGTTTTGGTGGCCCTCCATGAACTCTGATATCATTGTGTTTGTGTCTGCTTGTGATACTTGTGCCCGTGCTAAAGGTACTGTCACACTAGACGATATCGCTAGCGATCCGTGACGTTGCAGCGTCCTCGCTAGCGATATCGTCCAGCGTGACAGGCAGCAGCGATCAGGCCCCTGCTGGGAGATCGCTGGTCGGGGAAGAAAGTCCAGAACTTTATTTCGTCGCTGGACTCCCCGTAGACATCGCTGAATCGGCGTGTGTGACACCGATTCAGCGATGTCTTTGCTGGTAACCAGGGTAAACATCGGGTAACTAAGCGCAGGGCCGCGCTTAGTAACCCGATGTTTACCCTGGTTACCATCCTAAAAGTAAAAAAACAAACACTACATACTTACCTACAGCCGTCTGTCCTCCAGCGCTGTGCTCTGCTCTCCTCCTGCTCTGGCTGTGAGCGTCGGTCAGCCGGAAAGCAGAGCGGTGACGTCACCGCTCTGCTTTCTGGCTGCCCGGCGCTCACAGCCAGACCAGAGAAGCAGAGCGCCGAGGACAGACAGCGGTAGGTAAGTATGTAGCGTTTGTTTTTTTACTTTTTAGGATGGTAACCAGGGTAAACATCGGGTTACTAAGCGCGGCCCTGCGCTTAGTTACCCGATGTTTACCCTGGTTACCGGGGACCTCGGGATCGTTGGTCGCTGGAGAGCTGTCTGTGTGACAGCTCTCCAGCGACCAAACAGCGACGCTGCAGTGATCCGGATCGTTGTCGGTATCGCTGCAGCGTCGCTATGTGTGACGGTACCTTAAGAGCTCCCATAACCGGCCGGCCGGGGAATTGGTGCCATTGCCAATTCCGGATAGACCTTGGACTCATTTGTCCATGGATTTTATCACTGATCTTCCTCCCTCCAATCGCAAAACTGTAATCTGGGTAGTGGTTGACAGATTCAGTAAGCAAGCGCATTTTATACCTCTGGCAGGATTGCCTAATGATAAGACACTATCTAGATTGTTTGTTGAGCACGTTGTACGGCTGCATGGTGTGCCTTTGAGTGTGGTTTCTGATAGAGGAGTACAATTTGTGTCCAAATTTTGGAAGGCATTTTGTAAAAAATTGGGTATTTGTTTGAACTTTTCCTTTGCTTACCATCCTGTGACCAATGGGCAGACGGAGAGGACCAATCAGTCACTTGAACAGATTTTGAGGTGTCTTGCTACGTCTCAGCAGGATGATTGGTGTTCTTCATTACCCATGGCTGAATTTGCATTTAATAATCGGATTAACCAGTCCACCGGCACCTTTCCATTCTTCTGTAACTACGGTTTTCACCCCCATTTTGGTGAATTTTCTAGGCTGGATTCAGGATGTCCAGGGGCTGATACGGCAGTGCAGCAGTTGGGGGAGGTGTGGAGGGAGGTCCAGAAGAACATTGGGAAGGCTCAGGGCAAACATAAACTTTTTGCTGATAAGCGACGGTCTGTAGGACCTATATTTCTGGTAGGAGATAAAGTGTGGTTGTCTACCAAGAACATTCGTCTTAAGATTCTTTCTGCTAAGCTTGGTCCTAGGTATATCGGTCCTTACGAGATCACTGAGGTGGTCAATCCAGTTGCCTTTCGTTTACGCCTTCCTCAGTCACTTTATATCCCCAATGTGTTCCATAAATCCCTTCTTAAGTCCTTTGTACCATCTTCCGCTGGACCTCCATCCCCTCCGCCTCCTGTCTCTGTGGATGGTCAGACCGAGTTTGAAGTAGAACGGATTGTGGATTCTCGTATGGTTCGTAGTTCACTTCAGTATTTGGTCCATTGGAGGGGTTATGGTCCTGAGGATCGATCTTGGGTTCCGGCACGATCTGTCCATGCTGATCGACTGATCCGGGCATTTCATGCACATTATCCTGGGAAACCTGGGGGTCCGGTAGATCTGGGGATTTATTCTGATAGAATATAGGCTGAACTGGATGGACTAATGTGTTTTTTTTCGCCTTGCTAACAGTTACTATGTTAAATATTATTCCCTGTTATTGAAAAAAATTAAAATCTCTTTTATTTTTGTTAGATACCTGTAGCAGAAGCTCAGAGAAACATCTGTTATTTGCACATTTTAAAGAAGAAAATCATGGTGTCAAATCAGATTCGTATGAAGAGCAGATCCTTATCCCGGATCGACTTCCAAGTCTTCACATCAAAAAGCTTTCAACTGATCCTTTTCAACAAGTCCTATCTTCTGATTTATCACAGACTGTTGAGCATAGTAAAAATAACAGTACGGATATGCAACATCAAACAAATCATACACAAGAGAAATCCTTTTCATGTTCAGAATGTCGGAAATGTTTTTTTAACGAATCAAACCTAGTTGCACATCAGAGAATTCACACAAAGGAGAAATCATATTCATGTTCCGAATGTGGGAAATGTTTTTTACGCAATTCAAACCTGGTTGCACATCAGCGAATTCACACAATGGAGAAACCATTTTCATGTCCAGAATGTGGGAAGTGTTTTTCACAGAGCGGAACACTTGTTTATCATCAGAGCATTCACACAGGGGAGAAACCATTTTCATGTCCAGAATGTGGGAAGTGTTTTTCACAGAAAAGGACACTTGTTTATCATCAGAGAATTCACAAAGGGGAGAAACCATTTTCATGTCCAGAATGTGGGAAATGTTTTATATACAAATCAAATCTGATTGTACATCAAAAAATTCACACAAAAGAGAAGCCATATTCATGTTCCGAATGTGTGAAATGTTTTAGAAACAAATGGGACCTGGTTAGACATCTGAGAATTCACACAGGGGACAAACCATTTTCATGTCCAGAATGTGGGAAATGTTTTAATGATGGCTCCACTCTTAGCAAACATAAGAGAACTCATAGAGAGTAAAAAAAAACATTTTTCACATTCGGAATGTAGTAAACATTTTACAAAGCAAGTTTTGTTGCCTATCAGAGAGCTCATATAGGGAGCGTGTAGCGCGAAACAGCTGTCATCCTTCAGACAACATGTTCTCCCTGTCCATGTCCTAATAAAGACTTGTTTGCAGCAGTGGGCTTGGTGAGTGCTAACTACTTTTGTTCTCATGTATTTTCGGACACAATGCACTTTTTTGGTTAAGCACCCCTAGTGCCCATGCAATGAGTAGGAAATAAAGGCACTGGTACAGCATTTTACAGCACGCACACAGGTGATCGCATTTTGTCAGCAGTGCGGGTATATATATTTTCTTTTTTTGGACTTTATAAATATATGTTATATTATATTGGGTTATTCAAATATGTCATGATTCTTTCACTCTATCTCTTTGTCATTAATAATGTATATGTGTTACTTACCTTATATTTCCTGAACTATTATTATCTCTCACTTATCTGCTTCTTCTGCCCAGGCATCAATGTTGTATCATGTGCACATATGTTCTAGGTCTACTGAATGTTCCACATATATATTTTGTATGGACATACTCCATTTTCCATTGTTCTCTGATGTGTTCCTCTTTAAACACGTATCTTTCATGACATCAATGTTTGATTTGTAATCTGGGCTATGGCTTATTTGAGTGTTCTACATATTATGTATGGATTTATCTTATCACTAGTGTTGAGCGATACCTTCCGATATTTGAAAGTATCGGTATCGGATTGGATCGGCCGATATCAGCAAAATATCGGATCTCACCGATACCGATACCCGATGCCAATGCAAGTCAATGGGACCAAAATATCGGAATTAAAATAAACCCTTTCTTTCCTTGTAGATTAATTCCACATGAAGGAAAACAACTAAGAATAACGTAGAATGTATCGGAGGAGGTGGAGGCAGGGGTGGATTAAGGGTAGCCAGGGCCCCAGGCTGTTCAGACACTGTGGGCCCCCCCGGTCATGTGACGGGGGTCATGATATACCCGAACCAGATTATTCCAGAAAAATGTCCGGGCCCTACTCTACTGTAACCTATTAAATATTTGTTAAAATCTGCAATACAATTTAGGTATATTTTGACCAATAATATCACATACAAGGAACAAATACCACCGCCCCATGACCAGACCACAAATTACAACCACAGTGATCGAATAATATCACATAAAGGAACAAATACCACCGTACCATGACCAGACCACAAATTACAACCACAGTGATCGAATAATATCACATACAAGGAACAAATACCACCGCACCATGTCAAGACCACATATTACCACCACTTGGTGACCAAATAGTACATACAAGGGACAAATACCACAACACCATTTCCAGTCCACATATTACCACCACAATAGTGACTGAATACTACAATACTGATCAGTAATAAAAATAAAAAAACACAATACTATTACCATAAGTGCCAGTATTCACAGGAGATCTGTACTTAGTATGCAGTGTCTGTGTAGAGGTAATACAGAGATCACTGGTGGTATTATACACAGGAGCTCTGTATATAATATATAGGTAATACTGTGATCACTGGTGACATTGTACACAGGACCGCTGTATATAGTATAAAGTGTATAGTGTCAGTGTATAGGTAACACTGACTCACCAGTGACGTCTCTAGGTGAAGTCCTTCATCTTTCATCCAGCAGAGACCGCCATCATTTCTTCCAGCCAGGACTCGTTTCTGCAGGAAATAATACAGTTATCTCGAGCTCCGCTTGCAGAACACATTACTTAATTTTTCACAAATTCTACATTACACCACATGAAGAAAAAAAGGCAACATAGTGTCACTCTACACAGTAACAGGACCGCCCCCCCATTTAAAACTGTATACTCAAAAAATAAAATAAATACATCACTGCAGTAATAATATCCCTTAATTAGCCCCTATGGTAATAATATTCCCCACCCTGGCCCCGTGTGTCTCATTCCTGGCTCCAGCCATATGTTCTCGCATCCTGCCCTCATGAGTATCCATTCTACCCCATATGATCTCCACATCCTGCCCCATATGTCTCCATCGTATCCATCCTGCCCCAGGATCCAATCCTGCCCCATGTCTTTCATTCTGCCCGGTGTCTACATTCTGCCCATGCCTCCAGTCCTGCCCCCAGTGTGTCCAGCAATCTGCTCCAGTATGTCCAGCATATTGCCCCAGTGTCCAGCAATCTGCCCCAGTGTGTCCAGCAATCTGCCCCAGCGTCCTCCAGCATTGCCCCAGTGTCCTCCAGCATTGCCCCAGTGTTCTCCAGCATTGCTCCAGTGTCCTCCAGCAATCTGCCCCAGCGTCCTCCAGCAATCTGCCCCAGTGGCCTCCAGCAATCTGCCCCAGTGGCCTCCAGCAATCTGCCCCAGCGTCCTCCAGCAATCTGCCCCAGTGTCCTCCAGCAATCTGCTCCAGTGTCCTCCAGCAATCTGCCCCAGCGTCCTCCAGCAATCTGCCCCAGTGTCCTCCAGCATTGCCCCAGTGTCTTCCAGCAATCTGCCCCAGTGTCCTCCAGCAATCTGCCCCAGTGTCCTCCAGCAATCTGCCCCAGTGTCCTCCAGCATTGCCCCAGTGTCCTCCAGCAATCTGCCCCAGTGTCCTCCAGCAATCTGCCCCAGTGTCCTCCAGCAATCTGCTCCAGTGTCCTCCAGCAATCTGCCAGTGTCCTCCAGCCATCTGCCCCAGTGTCCTCCAGCAATCTGCTCCAGTGTCCTCCAGCATTGCCCCAGTGTCCTCCAGCAATCTGCCCGTGTCTTCCAGCAATCTGCCCCAGCGTCCTCCAGCAATCTGCCCCAGTGTCCTCCAGCAATCTGCCCCAGCGTCCTCCAGCAATCTGCCCCAGCGTCCTCCAGCAATCTGCCCCAGCGTCCTCCAGCAATCTGCCCCAGCGTCCTCCAGCAATCTGCCCCAGCGTCCTCCAGCCATCTGCCCCAGTGTCCTCCAGCCATCTGCCCCAGTGTCCTCCAGCATTGCCCCAGTGTCCTCCAGCATTGCCCCAGTGTCCTCCAGCAATCTGCCCCAGCGTCCTCCAGCAATCTGCCCCAGCGTCCTCCAGCAATCTGCCCCAGCGTCCTCCAGCAATCTGCCCGTGTCCTCCAGCAATCTGCCCCAGCGTCCTCCAGCAATCTGCCCCAGTGTCCTCCAGCATTGCCCCAGTGTCCTCCAGCAATCTGCCCCAGTGTCCTCCAGCAATCTGCCCCAGTGTCCTCCAGCAATCTGCCCCAGTGTCCTCCAGCATTGCCCCAGTGTCCTCCAGCATTGCCCCAGTGTCCTCCAGCAATCTGCCCCAGTGTCCTCCAGCAATCTGCCCCAGTGTCCTCCAGCAATCTGCCCCAGTGTCCTCCATCAATCTGCCCCAGTGTCCTCCAGCAATCTGCCCGTGTCCTCCAGCAATCTGCCCCAGTGTCCTCCAGCAATCTGCTCCAGTGTCCTCCAGCAATCTGCCTGTGTCCTCCAGCCATCTGCCCCAGTGTCCTCCAGCAATCTTCTCCAGTGTCCTCCAGCATTGCCCCAGTGTCCTCCAGCAATCTGCCCGTGTCTTCCAGCAATCTGCCCCAGCGTCCTCCAGCAATCTGCCCCAGTGTCCTCCAGCAATCTGCCCCAGCGTCCTCCAGCAATCTGCCCCAGCGTCCTCCAGCAATCTGCCCCAGTGTCCTCCAGCCATCTGCCCCAGTGTGCTCCAGCATTGCCCCAGTGTCCTCCAGCATTGCCCCAGTGTCCTCCAGCAATCTGCCCCAGGGTCCTCCAGCAATCTGCCCCAGCGTCCTCCAGCAATCTGCCCCAGCGTCCTCCAGCAATCTGCCCGTGTCCTCCAGCAATCTGCCCCAGCGTCCTCCAGCAATCTGCCCCAGTGTCCTCCAGCAATCTGCCCCAGTGTCCTCCAGCAATCTGCCCCAGCGTCCAGCAATCTGCCCGTGTCCTCCAGCCATCTGCCCCAGTGACCTCCAGCAATCTGCCCCAGCGTCCTCCAGCAATCTGCCCCGGCGTCCTCCAGCAATCTGCCCCAGCGTCCTCCAGCAATCTGCCCCAGCGTCCTCCAGCAATCTGCCCCAGTGGTCTCCAGCAAACTGCCCCAGTGTGTCCACCGTTATCCAAAAAAAACAAAAAAAAACAAACAATCTCCTCACCTGTCCGCACTCCAGCGGCGAGCTCCCTCCAACAGAGCACACTCGCCGGCGACTGACAATGACGTCAGACGCCGGCGACGTGTGCGCTGCGGCCGACATCAGCCGCCAGCCTCCAATTGGCTGGTGGCTGTTGTTAACTATTGACGTGCGGGCTCGCACGCTGCAAGGGGGCCGGTGAGCAGATGAGAAGGGGCCCGATGCGGGCCCCCTCTCTGCCCACCGGGTACGGGGGCACATAAATGCCGGCGGCGGCGGGCATTCACAGATGATTAGCAGAGGGTCAATCTCTGCAGTAGCCCAGGGCCCCCCCAGACCACTGGGCCCTGGGCTACCGCCCATATTGACCCTCTGATAATCCGCCCCTGGGTGGAGGGGACATTAAAGGCATAGAGGTTTAGCCCATTCAAATGGAATAGCAGGAATTATACATTTTTTAACACGTTCGGAGTTAGAAAGATTTTGACTATGTTTAGATTTTTTAGATCTTGTCAGATATGTATGTTTCTCTACTTCCATGCTCTGCACCTTTTTTTTTTTTTACTTCTACCACACTTTCTTCTTCATCATCCTCACCAGCAGCATCTTTTTCATCAACTTCTTCACCTTATTCATCTTCTTCACCTTCTTCATATTATCCTTTTTTTTTTAAATTCCTCATATTCTTCTCATTCAACTCTTCTTCTTCATATTGAAATTCATCATCTCCTTCATATTCCTCTTCATCAAAATCTCAAATCCGGTTACTAAGCAGGAGGTACCCGTGCCACAAAGCACTACCAAGGACCGCCTGACGTTGGTGGAACTCGGATACCCAGAAGGAGGCACCTAAGCCAAAGGCTCTGCCCGGAACCTGCTGACGGTGCTGGAACCAGGATGGGGAGCAGAAGGTAAAAGAGCAAAAGACACTGCCGAGAACCAGCTGACGGTACTGGAACCCAGATGGCTACCCGAAGGTAGAAGAGCCAATGGCACGACCGAGGACCAGCCGATGGTGCTTGAACCCGGTTACTAAGCAGTAGGTACCTGTGCCACAAAGCACTACCAAGGACCGCCTGACGTTGGTGGAACTCGGATACCCAGAAGGAGTGACCTAAGCCAAAGGCTCTGCCCGGAACCAGCTGACGGTGCTGGAACCAGGGGGACCTAATCAAGATTGTGTTGCCAAGAACCAGCTAATGGTGCTGGAACTCAGGCGGCAGAAGGTCCACAGTAAAAGAAAAAATAGGCCGCGATCCAGCCGCAGTTACCGAAAACCAACAGTCCTACAGGGCGAGCTTGTCCTATTGGCACTACAGAACTAGCCTTGATTGCCACTTCCCGCAGCCCACATAGGAAGCACCTAAACTGCAGGCACCATGGAGTCGGCTAACCCGACCGCAACACGACAGGACAAAGTTTTGGAGTCTAAGTGACCTTGACACTACCCGGAAACAGCTGACGGTGCTGGAACCAGGCTGGGCAGGAGGGAGTACCCGTGACAAAGACACTTCTGAGCAGCAACTGGCGGTGTTGGAGCCCAGGCATTACATGACAGAATGTAGGCTGAGGTCTAATTGGAGCAAGTTGAAAGGGAACCTTTAACCCCCCCCCAGACATTAGCAACTTTGAATCCCACCTTGTACAGCCCTAACAATGCACAAGGAAAAGGTGGCTCTTTTAGTTATGCTCCCTGCACACGCAGAACTAAACACTTATAAAATGTGTCCCCTGATACCAAGAAACCATCCCGGAGGTGGGACTTTCCTTCGTAATGAGATGCAGCACAGCCGGCATTCAGACCCCCTTGGTGCCGGGCACAGCCTCAGCAGCGTTGTTTCAATCTGTCATGGAGCCCGCACTATTATGTTAAACCTTGGCCATGCGCTGTTACCGCTGCCAGTCTTCTGACATCATTTGGTGTCAGGCTGACTGTGCCTGTGCGGGCGCGTTTCAAGAGATCACGGCCCGCAGTGTCTTCTGATTTTGTCACACTGAGGGCCTGGGATTCATGGCCATGCGCAGTGCATATCTTTGCCTCTCACTCCTCTCCATCTGCCCTCTTCTGAGTGTGCGGTATCAGCTGATCCATAATCACATGCCAGGCCTGTGACGCCGCACAGTATGAGGAAGGCGGAAGCAGATGAGTAGGAGTTGAAGATATGCACTGGGCATGCCCATGAATCCCAGGCCCGCAGTGTGACAAAATCAGAAGACACTGCGGGGCGGGATCTCGTGCAGCGCGTACGCACAGGTGCAGTCAGCCTGACATCAAATGATGTCAGAAGAAGGGCTGTGCTAACAGCGCCTGACCAAGGTTAAACATAACAGCGCAGGCTTCGGGACAGATTCAAACAACGCTGAGGAGGCGGCGCCATGGAGGCATGAATGCTGGCCGTGCTGCGTCTCATTCCAAAGAAAAGTCCCACCTCCGGGATGGTTTCAAGGTATGAGGGGACACATATTTTATAAGCGTTAAGTGCAGCATCTGCAACGGGCATAACTAAGGCTACGTTCACATTTGCGTCTTGCGACGCAGCGTCGTCGACGCATGCGTCATGCGCCCCTATCTTTAACATTTTGGGCGCATGGACATGCGTTGTCATGCGTTTTGGTGCGTTGCACGACGCATGCGTCGTTTGGCCGCACCTTGCGGGGCGCGGGCGATGCTACATGTTGCAGTTTTGTAGCGTCGTAAAAACGCGTGTGTCGCACTTGCGTCGCCCGCACGTCGTAATTGCGTTACAATCCTTATTGAAACCAATTGACAACGCACAGGACGCAAGTGCGTGCATCGTGTATGCGTTGTGCGACGCATGCGTCGTTAAATAAAATTACACAAAAAGTGTCTAGACTGTGGCTAGACAGTGAAAAAACATCCCCCATATATAAACAAAATGTTTGCATTGTTTTTGTCACTTGTCCTGCAGCATACCAAAGTGACCAGACCTCATCATCTGCTTTCAAGAGATGTAAGTATAGAATGATTCTGCGCATTTTCTACATGTTTTATTTTTAAATTGTTTTATTGCAAGTTGTGTATGTTCTGCACTGTGGTTGTGTAAATACATTGGTGTATTTTTATTCTGGTTGTGATGTATGGCGTTGTATAGGATGGCGTTTCATTGTCTCCGGCCTTGTTGATTATTGTAAAGTATGGTGGTCTTTCCAGGATTGACTTTTCTTTTCCATTTTTTTTTTGGGGGGGTGTTTTTTGTATTCTGGTTGTGATGTATATTTCTGGCGTTATATGATGGCGTTTCATTGTCTCCGGCCATGTTGGTTTTATTGTAAAGTATGGTGGTGTATCCAGGATTAACTTTTCTTTCCTTTATTTTTTTTTCTGAAATCTATTGTGCTGTTTTGGTTGTTCCGTGCATGCGGTTGTTCCACTGTGTTTTTTTTTAAATAGAAATGTTTTCTGATGAATTTCAGGGTTTCCTATGTAGCCGTACTCTTTTTATATATTTTTTTTTCTATTGTAACGTATGACGTTATGGTTTGCCTTTTCTTGTGCCTTTTGGAAATCAATGTCAAAATTTTGTTAAAAAAAAATCTGTGTCTTTTTGGATTAGTACATAGGGTCTGTTGTTTGTTTGTTTTCTTATCTTTCCTGGGACTGGTATTATGCTTTTGTTATACTCTGGCATTGTGTCGTCTCTGCCATTGTTTTTATTTCAATGTATGGCGGTGTTGTTTGCTCAGCGCTAGTTTAGTTGGCATTGTACTATGAGTGCACTGTTCGTTGTGGTCGTAATGTTAATGTATGGATTTTTTGATATTTTCCTATATGTTCCTCTGTATTGTGCATAGTAAAATAATTAAATTTTTTTTAATTTCAGAATTTCATCTAGTTATTACAATGGCCAGCGACTCGAGCCACACCACACCGCTGGGGAGTCAGGTGAGTACATGATCTACTGTTGCTTACTATTCGGTGTCATTTGTAGACTTGTCACTCAATTTTTTCAAACTATTTTCCAGGCTTCTTCAAGTGAGGAGGAACAGAGCCAGCAGGAGCAGCGACCACGGGGCCAAGCTGTGGTGGCAGGACAGCGAGTAAGTTTTTTTTCAAACAACCTATTAAATTATTTTTTTTTACTTACTTTTTTTAAAGTTTTTTTTTTTGGGAGGGGTGAGGGGAGGAGGGAGGGAGACCAATTTTTATTTATATTGCAAACATTAATGTTTTCCAGTTATTCTAGGTTTCACAACGGGACCAAGATGACATAGACATAGACATAATGGTCGCGTCTATCCAGGAGCGAGGCCTGTTGTGGGACAGCCGTGACCCCCGGCACGCGGACCAGGTGGTTTTGAGACGTATGTGGGCTGAGGTGGCCAAATCGCTGTGGGATGGCTTTGACAGCGCTTCACCCACGGACAAAGATAAATTTGGTAAGTATTGCCGAAATGCCGCTCTGATCCATCAGGCCAGGATACACAACCGTCTGTGATGTGTTCTACTTTTGTGGCATCGCACACGGTTGCGTTATCAATTAAAAAAGTTTCTCTCAACCTTTATTTTTTTGTTTGACTTTTTCACAGTCAAAAAATTGAAGACCAGATGGCGCTCCATGAAGGACCGTTTCAATCGGGGCCTGAAAAAGGAGGGACAGACTCGTAGTGTTGCTGCTGCGGCAAGGACATCAACATACAAGTACAGCAGAATTCTTCAGTTCCTGAGACCGGTCCTTGCCCGCCGACAGTAAGTATTTAGTACCTATTCCCCCACATATCGGGTATTGAACAACATGCATATTCACGTAGTATATTCCCCAGCCACGTAGTTTATTGCCCAGCCATTTATTATATTGCCCAGTTACGTAGTATACAGCACACAGACACATAGTAGATTGGCCAGCCACGTGCAATATTTCATTGTGGCGTAGTATATTGCCCATCCAGGTTTATCACAGTTTCCAATAAAACGTTAAAATAATAGACACGGGAGACCTTCTAGTCCACAGCAGGTTCTGTTCCCAGGGTTGGTCTGATCGCAGGACCTGTGATGACTTCTCGGTCACATGACCGTTACGTCATGGCAGTTCCAACGATAAGCGTAAACCATGGCGGCCGTTAAAAGCGCCAACCATGGGTGAGTATAGCATGGTAATTTTTAAAAACAAAATGTTATCAATTTTTAATATTGATGCGGCATAGGCAGTGTCAATAGTAAAAATTTGGTTACATCTTAACGGCGGCAACGGTTACCGCCGGTAAGTGTTTATCGCTGACAGAGGGGAGTATGCGGGCGACAGCCATTCACTGCGGGGAGTAAGGAGCGGCCATTTTATTCAGGACTGTGCCCGACACTGATTGGTCGCGTCAGCCATGACAGGCAGCTGGCCGTAACAATCAGCGAATTAATACCGTTAGGACTGACAGACGGAACTGACCCTTTACAGTTATGTCAAATTATAATTTTATAGTGTGTGATGCAATGTTAACTTTATATTATACATAGGAGGTGGCGAATGTGAAATGTTATATTTTGTATACTAATGTTTTCCTTATGTTTTCACAGAACACACAGCAGCACCCTCGAGCCTGTTCGGCCCTCTGGAGCGGTCCTTCGTGAATCGCCATCTGACCCGTCACAGCCATCCCACAGCGAGAGTAGGCTTGCACCACCATCTGGAGAACCGGCAGCCGGTCCATCAGATGTTCCCCTGGCCAAGGCCACTGGCGCTCCTTCCTTCGGGTATTCCCGACAGCGTCAGCGGGCCTCGGACAGGCCGCTAATGTCCGAATTTTTGCATTTGAGCACGGTCTTCCAGAATTGTTTCAAGGTGCTGGGCGATAGAATGGACACAGCTCTGTCCAATATCGACCGGCGCCTTCAAACAATGGAATCCGAGCTCTCGAGGCCGGCAAAACATTTCTTTAGTGCCATTGCGAAGGGCATGTTGGAACATCTTGCGCCGGAACTCCAGATTTCGGTGATGCAGGCCTGCAACAATGCCTACGTGACTGCTCTGCAGCAGGCTCGGGTCATGCAGTCAGCGACTACAATGCCCGTAGTACCATCGCTGGCTAGCATGACTCCGACTCCTGCTGCAGAGCACCCACACAGAGCTCCGCGTGCCGAGGGCCACCGACACCATAGAACCGAGCCGCAAAGTCCTGCTCCTGCCAGGCCTTCAAGGACACAAAGACGCCAAGCAGAACAACACCCAGAGGGAGAGAGGAGAAAACGGCCAAAAACAAGAACATCTACGGCGCCTCTGGCTGCTCCAATAACAACACCAAGCTCTCGGCCGGGGTCTAGCCGGAGCAGGAGTAGCCAGAGCCAGGCCACAGTGCCAAGGACACTGGTCGTGCCTCCTCCCTCACCTCCTGCGTTGGCATTCTCGCCACCATCGACCACAGGGTGGTCAGACGTCGGCATACCTTCCAGTGTTTTGCAGAATGGTGGTTCCTGCTCCTCCTCCTCTTTCTCCTCCACCCACTCCCAAACTGGTGGATATCAATCCCCCTTAATCGCCGAAGTTCCTACTCCTTAGAACCTTTTACCCATTTTTCTTTTTGTGCCACCCTTAATAAAATTGTTATTTTGATAACAAAATCGGAGTTTCTTGGTCTAAAATAAAGTTTGCACCAACTCACACCGTGCGCCGTATACACAAATCTTGTGTTTTTAACACCTCATATCTGCAATGTCTGACACAATGTTATCCAGTTTGTTGTAAAAAAATTTGGGCTGTCTCTCATTGTACTATGAGATGTTACAAACACAAAGAGGATTAAAAAATATATCAATTTACAAACCTACTGTAAAGGTACCGTCACACATAACGATTTCGTTAACGATATCGTTGCTTTTTGTGACGTAGCAACGATATCGTTAACAGAATCGTTATGCGTGACAGCGACCAACGATCAGGCCCCTGCTGAGAGATCGTAGGTCACTGCGAATGATCAGGACCTTATTTTGGTCGCTGATCACCTGCTGTCATTGCTGGATCGGCGTGTGTGACACCGATCCAGCGATGTATTCACTGGTAACCAGGGTAAACATCGGGTTACTAAAGCGCAGGGCCGCTTAGTAACCCGATGTTTACCCTGGTTACCATTGTAAAAGTAGAAAAAAAAAACAGTACATACTTACATTCTGGGGTCTGCCACGTCCCTCGCCGTCATCTTCCCGCACTGACACTGTGAGTCCCGACCGTAAAGTAAAAGCAGAGCACACCGTTGACGTCAACGCTGTGCTGTGCTTTAGGGCTGGCACAGTGCGGGAAGCTGACGGCGATGGACGTGGCAGACACTGGAATGTAAGTATGTACTTTATTTTTTTTTTTTCATTTACAATGGTAAACAGGGTAAACATCGGGTTACTAAGTGCGGCCTGCGGCCCTGCGCTTAGTAACCCGATGTTTACCCTGGTTACACGGGGACTTCGTCATTGTTGGTCGCTGGAGAGCTGTCTGTGTGACAGCTCTCCAGCAACCACACAACGACAACGATCACGGTGAGGTCGTATCGCTGGTCGTGATCGTTGGTTAATCGTTTAGTGTAACGGTACCTTAACCCCTTCATGACCATGGGATTTTTCATTTTTCCGTGTTCGTTTTTCACTCCCCTCCTTCCCAGAGCCATAACTTTTTTATTTTTCCATCAATTTGGCCATGTGAGGGCTTATTTTTTGCGGGACGAGTTGTACTTTTGAACGACATCATTGGTTTTAGCATGTCGTGTACTAGAAAACGGGAAAAAAATTCCAAGTGTGGTGAAATTGCAAAAAAAGTGCAGTCCCACACTTGTTTTTTGTTTGGCTTTTTTGCTAGGTTCACTAAATGCTAAAACTGACCTGACATTATGATTCTCCAGGTCAGTACGAGTTTGTAGACACCTAACATGACTAGGTTATTTTTTATCTAAGTGGTGAAAAAAAATTCCAAACTTTGCTAAAAAAAGATAAAAATTCGCCATTTTCCGATACTCGTAGCGTCTCAATTTTTCGTGATCTGGGGTCGGTTGAGGGCTTATTTTTTGCGTGCCGAGATGACGTTTTTATTGATAGCATTTCGGTGCAGATACGTTCTTTTGATCGCCCGTTATTGCATTTTAATGCAATGTCGCGGCGACCAAAAAAACGTAATTCTGGTGTTTTGAATTTTTTTCCCGCTACGCTGTTTAGCGATCAGGTTAATGCTCTTTTTTAATTGATAGATCGGGCGATTCTGAGCGCGGCGATACCAAATATGTGTAGATTTGATTTTTTTATTGATTTATTTTGATTGGGGCGAAAGGGGGGTGATTTAAACTTTTATATTTTTTTTATTTTTTTTACATTTTTTTCAACTTTTTTTTTTTTACTTTTGCCATGCTTCAATAGCCTCCATGGGAGGCTAGAAGCAGGCACAGCACGATCGCCTCTGCTACATAGCAGCGATCTGCTGATCGCTGCTATGTAGCAGAAATGGAGGTGTGCTGTGAGCGCCGACCACAGGGTGGCGCTCACAGTCACCGGCGATCAGTAACCATAGAGGTCTCAAGGACCTCTATGGTTACAATGGAGACGCATCGCCAACCCCCGATCATGTGACGGGGGTCAGCGATGACGTCATTTCCGGCCGCCCGGCCGGAAGCGGTAGTTAAATGCCGCTGTCTGCGTTTGACAGCGGCATTTAACTAGTTAATAGGTGCGGGCAGATCGCGATTCTGCCCGCGCCTATTACGGGCACATGTCAGCTGTTCAAAACAGATGACATGTCCCGGCTTTGGTGCGGGCTCACCGCAGAGCCCTGCATCAAAGCAGGGGATCTGACCTTGGACGTACTATCCCGTCCAAGGTCAGATAGGGGTTAAGGTTATTGGTCAGGTGAGGTGGTAGCAATGTTCACGTGGCCAAGTGTCGCCAATATTTGACTCTGGACGTATTCCAGCATCCTGAGTTCAATAGTGTTAACTCACTAGAGTTGAGCGAACATGATCGTCTCCCGCCTTGTCAAGCAAAACACTTGCAGACTAGTAGCATATGGGCCCCGGCTTCATGGAGTGCGGATTATGATCTGCAGCCACATGTTCAGAGGCTGTGTGACAGGCAGAACACATGCACATCCAAGGCCTATTTGTTGGCCTCGCCATGCATGTGTAGTGCCTGTCACACAGCCGTGGCACATGCAGCGGCAGAAAACCTGCTTCAGCCATCACTCTCCATGATGCCAGGTTCCATATGCAAATAGTCTGCAAGATTAATTGCTTGACAAGGTGGGAGCCGATCATGTTCGCTTTTAAAACTATGGAACACATGGCTATGTGAACAATTTGGTTGTTTTGTCAGAGTCAATTTGGGAACTGGTGCTCACATTACTACATTTTGTGGTCCACACAGATTTGGTTCTAGAACATTGGATTTGTTTAAACTTTTTTTTTTACTGGCAACAACATTGTAATATAGGGGAGCATTTTTTTTTTTAAACGGAAAGGCACAATAAAGAACTTTATTTCAAAACACAACACAGTAGAAAATCACGGTACATTACAACATTTAAAGAACATTACATAAGGCTGGTAAAATGTCATGGACTCAATAGTGTTTAATTCTTTAAATGACAGTGTTTAGATTTTTATTAATCACAATAAATTTAGTTACAGGATGAAATACTGTTTCTACATTAAACCATTTGATCTTGCCATGACACACGGCCAACATCTGAAACAAAATATGAAGCAAATCGATCCCTCATCTGAGCAATTTCCAAAGTTGTCCTCAGAGGATGATCTTGGTAATCGGGCAATGGGTTTCGTATGGGTTCATGTAGTTCCACGTTGACTCTCTCTTTAGCAATAATATAATTGTGGAGAACCACACAAGCCTTCACCACCTGATCAACTGTCTCAATTTTCAGATTTATAGCGGATCCTAAAATCCGCCATTTGGAGACAAGGATTCCAAAGGCGCACTCCACAGTTCTTCTGGCCCTGGACAGTCTATAATTAAAAATACTTTTTGTGTGGTCCAAGCCCCGACTGGAGTATGGTTTCAGTAGGTTGGCACACATTTGAAAAGCCTCGTCCCCAACCACAACAAATGGCATGGCCGGGCCTTCGGTGTTGGGAAGAGGTCGTGGCTGGGGGAAATTAAAATTGTTCTCATATAATCTTCGGCCCATATCAGACTCCTTAAATGTCCGTGAATCATTTGCACGGCCAAACGCTCCAATGTCCACGGCGAGAAACCTGCAGTCCGCACTTGCAATTGCCATGAGCACGGTGGAAAAGTATTTTTTGTAATTGAAAAAAAGAGATCCACTTCTTGCAGGCTTTGTAATCCTAATGTGCTTCCAATCCACTGCTCCAATACAGTTAGGGAAAGAACACAGTTGGTCAAATTTTGGGGCGTTGGCCTCCCATAACGCTGTTGTTGGGATTTGTAAAAATTCCTCCCGGAGATTGTCCCACAATGCGCGGCATGTGTCGGCAATAATACCCGAAAGTGTGGAGACTCCAATCCGAAACTGGAAATGCAGGGATCTCAAGGTCTCTCCGGTAGCCAGGAAACTGACAAGAAGAAAAATAAATAAATTTAATTAAAGTACATTGTTATAATATAAAATTACATTTTCCATCCCTCCCCCCCAAAAAACAAAAAAAAGGTTATTTAAGAAAAGGGCAGAACATATAAAGTCCTTCAAATAGCTACATTACGTACCGTAGAGTCACGAGCAGACGTTCCTTGGCGGAACCAGGGATTCAAGCTTGAGGAGGCTAATTTGCATATTCCAGGTGCCTTCTGGGAAAAGTGAAGAGTCTCCCTAAGCTAGAAGATCGTTGGGTACAGCCGGGACCAGCTGCTTGGAAAGCATCACCAAACCAGGGATTCAAGCTTGAGGAGGCTAATTTGCATATTCCAGGTGCCTTCTGGGAAAAGCGAAGAGTCTCCCTAAGCTAGAAGATCGTTGGGTACAGCCGGGACCAGCTGCTTGGAAAGCATCACCAAACCAGGGATTCAAGCTTGAGGAGGCTAATTTGCATATTCCAGGTGCCTTCTGGGAAATGCGAAGAGTCTCCCTAAGCTAGAAGATCGTTGGGTACAGCCGGGACCAGCTGCTTGAAAAGCATCACCAAACCGCGCGCCGTAATTTTGCCTGTAGGACATTATTGCAAGAGAGCTTGGCTGAGTAGATTACACAAGAAGGAAAACACACAGCAAGTCAGCAGGATCTAGGAGCAACATGGCAGATGTGACAACCTACATGGTGAGCTGCAGCACGTGCTACATGTTCATAGATCGACCAGAAGAAGAATCAAATTTCACCTGTCAGAAGTGTAGACTAGTGGCCCTTTTAGAAGAAAAGGTGCGGGGTCTGGAAGAAAGAATAGCAACTTTGAAACTCATCAAAGAGAATGAAGACTTTCTAGACAGAACAGAAGCATCTCTACTGGTCATAGAAGGTGAAAAAAGTGTCAGAGAACCTCCAAAAGCAGATGAGTGGAAGCATGTGACCAAAAGAAGCAAGAAGACCATGGAGAAATCACCAACCACACAACTGAAGAACCGATATCAAATCTTTGTAAAGGATGAAGATGGCACACCTAAGGATGAAGCAATACCAGCAAGCAAAAAAGAAAAGGGCACACAGCAACAAGTGACAGCAAAAAGTACAGCAAAGAAGCAACGAAGAGTGGTGGTGGTGGGAGACTCACTACTGAGAGGCACAGAAGCAGCTATCTGCAGACCGGACATAACTGCAAGAGAAGTATGCTGCCTTCCAGGTGCGATGATCAAGGATGTGACCGATAGGATACCAAAGCTCTTCAGCTCCAAGGACGTCCATCCATTTCTTCTGATACATGTTGGCACCAATGACACGGCAAGGAAGGACCTACCGACAATCTGCAAAGACTTTGAAGAGTTGGGGAAGAAAGTAAAGGAACTGGATGCACAGGTAGTTTTTTCTTCTATCCTTCCAGTAGACGGGCATGGCACCAGGAGATGGAACAGGATCCTTGATGCGAACAACTGGCTAAGACGATGGTGCAGACAACAAGGATTCGGATTTCTGGACCACGGTGTGAATTACTTGTACGATGGACTCCTCGCCAGAGACGGACTACACCTCAACAAACCTGGGAAACACACATTAGCCAGAAGACTCGCTACACTCATCAGGAGAGCGTTAAACTAGAAGAAGAGGGGACGGGAAGAAAAACATTAGACTTGAACAAAGAAGATCCAGGAAAACATACTCAGAAGGGAGGTAAGAACATTTCTAAAACAATCCACAGCGAGGAGATTGGAACAAAACAAAATCCTCTAAACTGCATGCTCGCAAACGCCAGAAGCCTGACAAACAAGATGGAAGAACTAGAAGCAGAAATATCTACAGGTAACTTTGACATAGTGGGAATAACCGAGACATGGTTAGATGAAAGCTATGACTGGGCAGTTAACTTACAGGGTTACAGTCTGTTTAGAAAGGATCGTAAAAATCGGAGAGGAGGAGGGGTTTGTCTCTATGTAAAGTCTTGTCTAAAGTCCACTTTAAGGGAGGATATTAGCGAAGGAAATGAGGATGTCGAGTCCATATGGGTCGAAATTCATGGAGGGAAAAATGGTAACAAAATTCTCATTGGGGTCTGTTACAAACCCCCAAATATAACAGAAACCATGGAAAGTCTACTTCTAAAGCAGATAGATGAAGCTGCAACCCATAATGAGGTCCTGGTTATGGGGGACTTTAACTACCCGGATATTAACTGGGAAACAGAAACCTGTGAAACCCATAAAGGCAACAGGTTTCTGCTAATAACCAAGAAAAATTATCTTTCACAATTGGTGCAGAATCCAACCAGAGGAGCAGCACTTTTAGACCTAATACTATCTAATAGACCTGACAGAATAACAAATCTGCAGGTGGTCGGGCATCTAGGAAATAGCGACCACAATATTGTACAGTTTCACCTGTCTTTCACTAGGGGGACTTGTCAGGGAGTCACAAAAACACTGAACTTTAGGAAGGCAAAGTTTGACCAGCTTAGAGATGCCCTTAATCTGGTAGACTGGGACAATATCCTCAGAAATAAGAATACAGATAATAAATGGAAAATGTTTAAGAACATCCTAAATAGGCAGTGTAAGCGGTTTATACCTTGTGGGAATAAAAGGATTAGAAATAGGAAAAACCCAACGTGGCTAAACAAAGAAGTAAGACAGGCAATTAACAGTAAAAAGAAAGCATTTGCACTACTAAAGCAGGATGGCACCATTGAAGCTCTAAAAAACTATAGGGAGAAAAATACTTTATCTAAAAAACTAATTAAAGCTGCCAAAAAGAAAACAGAGAAGCACATTGCTAAGGAGAGTAAAACTAATCCCAAACTGTTCTTCAACTATATCAATAGTAAAAGAATAAAAACTGAAAATGTAGGCCCCTTAAAAAATAGTGAGGAAAGTATGGTTGTAGATGACGAGGAAAAAGCTAACATATTAAACACCTTCTTCTCCACGGTATTCACGGTGGAAAATGAAATGCTAGGTGAAATCCCAAGAAACAATGAAAACCCTATATTAAGGGTCACCAATCTAACCCAAGAAGAGGTGCGAAACCGGCTAAATAAGATTAAAATAGATAAATCTCCGGGTCCGGATGGCATACACCCACGAGTACTAAGAGAACTAAGTAATGTAATAGATAAACCATTATTTCTTATTTTTAGGGACTCTATAGCGACAGGGTCTGTTCCGCAGGATTGGCGCATAGCAAATGTGGTGCCAATATTCAAAAAGGGCTCTAAAAGTGAACCTGGAAATTATAGGCCAGTAAGTCTAACCTCTATTGTTGGTAAAATATTTGAAGGGTTTCTGAGGGATGTTATTCTGGATTATCTCAATGAGAATAACTGTTTAACTCCATATCAGCATGGGTTTATGAGAAATCGCTCCTGTCAAACCAATCTAATCAGTTTTTATGAAGAGGTAAGCTATAGGCTGGACAACGGTGAGTCATTGGACGTGGTATATCTCGATTTTTCCAAAGCGTTTGATACCGTGCCGCACAAGAGGTTGGTACACAAAATGAGAATGCTTGGTCTGGGGGAAAATGTGTGTAAATGGGTTAGTAACTGGCTTAGTGATAGAAAGCAGAGGGTGGTTATAAATGGTATAGTCTCTAACTGGGTCGCTGTGACCAGTGGGGTACCGCAGGGGTCAGTATTGGGACCTGTTCTCTTCAACATATTCATTAATGATCTGGTAGAAGGTTTACACAGTAAAATATCGATATTTGCAGATGATACAAAACTATGTAAAGCAGTTAATACAAGAGAAGATAGTATTCTGCTACAGATGGATCTGGATAAGTTGGAAACTTGGGCTGAAAGGTGGCAGATGAGGTTTAACAATGATAAATGTAAGGTTATACACATGGGAAGAAGGAATCAATATCACCATTACACACTGAATGGGAAACCACTGGGTAAATCTGACCGGGAGAAGGACTTGGGGATCCTAGTTAATGATAAACTTACCTGGAGCAGCCAGTGCCAGGCAGCAGCTGCCAAGGCAAACAGGATCATGGGGTGCATTAAAAGAGGTCTGGATACACATGATGAGTGCATTATACTGCCTCTGTACAAATCCCTAGTTAGACCGCACATGGAGTACTGTGTCCAGTTTTGGGCACCGGTGCTCAGGAAGGATATAATGGAACTAGAGAGAGTACAAAGGAGGGCAACAAAATTAATAAAGGGGATGGGAGAACTACAATACCCAGATAGATTAGCGAAATTAGGATTATTTAGTCTAGAAAAAAGACGACTGAGGGGCGATCTAATAACCATGTATAAGTATATAAGGGGACAATACAAATATCTCGCTAAGGATCTGTTTATACCAAGGAAGGTGACGGGCACAAGGGGGCATTCTTTGCGTCTGGAGGAGAGAAGGTTTTTCCACCAACATAGAAGAGGATTCTTTACTGTTAGGGCAGTGAGAATCTGGAATTGCTTGCCTGAGGAGGTGGTGATGGCAAACTCAGTCGAGGGGTTCAAGAGAGGCCTGGATGTCTTCCTGGAGCAGAACAATATTGTATCATACAATTAGGTTCTGTAGAAGGACGTAGATCTGGGGATTTATTATGATGGAATATAGGCTGAACTGGATGGACAAATGTCTTTTTTCGGCCTTACTAAGTATGTTACTATGTTACTATGTAAATTGATCTCCGGAGCTGCGTGTCCTTCCTGGTATTGGCTCCTTCCACCAGACGCAGCAGATAGCGGAAGCTGTTTTGAGACATCCTGGTATACTCAAAATATTTTTCCAGGTTGTCATTGAGCTCGCCAAACAAACAATGGTAGGCTCCACGGCTCTCTCGGACTTCCACTATAGGGTGTAGCCAAAAGCGCCGATGACTCCTCCGTTGTTTACCTTTTTTCCTTTGTTCATGAAAGGCGATAGCGTAAGCATTAGCCATGGCAAAATCCAGCTCCATATTGAGGTAGATACTCTCCATGGGACGCTCCATCTTGATGCTGTAACACGCAAAATGGGAGGAATTTATCTATGCCGGGGTATATATACTAAAATTCCATTATACCCACCCTCTTCTATCCATTGGTGGTCTTTATCTAGTGTCTAGACACTAATGGGGCTTTTCTTCATGCTATTGGGTGGAAAAATGACATCATTTGTTTGGCAACGAATGCGTCGAAAAACGCGTTTTTCACAAAAACGCACCAAAAACGGTGCGTTTTAGTGTGCGTTGCTAATGCGTCATGCGTTGCGTCGACGACGCTGCGTCGCAAGACGCTGTTGAGGAAGGATCTAAAGTGATCCTTCACGGTTGACTCAGTGATTTCCAGATTAATCTACAGGGCGTTGCCGGCAACTGAAAATGACCAGATGGAGACTCGTGCCTCTGTATGGGGGATCGAGCAGATCTCTGGCCCCCGTTTATTGTGTATGAGTTTTCATAGTCATAGAAATTATACTTCAACCAATCAGCATAAGAACACGCTCACAGTTCTTAACCTATTAGAATGCAGGAAAAACTTAACCCATGAGGATACAGGAAAAATGGAAACTACAGATATGGTCGTGTCTTTTTGGCATAAAAAAGATATTAACAGATGCCTCAGTCTTGTATAGCGATACACCCACGAGTCTCTTATCTGGCTCGAGTGAGAAAACTCAAGGTCTTTATACCAATTATAAACCATAGCCTAGTTGAATAACAGGCTTGTGAAAAACAAGATAAAATTACTTCATGGCAGCTGTAACCTTCTATATAATTAAATAGCAGAATTTATCTTTGACCAACAAGAAAATGGAGTCAAAGCACAAAATGGAGAATCTTTCATAATTTGTTCCTTCACTTTCCCCCCTAGATAAATTTTGTTAATTAATGTCCAGCATCAGAGGTACTATCCCAAGCTATAAGCTCGAGGGGTACTGGTCTTCACATGACTCGTGCCATGTTACCAGCCATGGCTGTTTCGGCGTACCCGTCCCCCCTGTATGCTAGAATTTACGAATAACAATTGTTGATGACGGTGGTGGGGATCTTTTGAAGATAGCCATGCGCTTGGCTTCAACATCTTCATCTGGTAACTTTGTGAAATCGGTGTAGAGAACAGGGGTGGCAACGCTTTTGGTTTCATCATTAGTTGTCTTAGTGCAGAATTTCCTAATACATACAGAAATACACCAAAGAACAAGTTTTAGTAAGGATAAAGGCAGCGATGTGAAACAAACTTTGCAAGATTCCAGCTATTCAGCCCCCAAGTCCCTCAAACCAATTGTCTGGATTAAGAAAGGAGAAGGTGTCTGCCCACCAACTGTCCTTATTAAGGTCATTGTCTTTATCATATTGATCTCTGAGTCTTTGAATATCCTCTAACTTTAACTTTAGAGTACTATTGGGTTCTATATAATAACAGCATGCGGGTCCAATAATCTGACACATACCACCCTGTGCTGCTGTTAAGTAGTCCAGTACTACAGTATGTTGATTAGTGACTATGATAAGTTGGTTTTGGACAGCAACAGTAGTATAAAGTATATCCAATATATCCCAAATTTGATCATCTAGATAGTCTGTAGCCCTAAGCAATTTATCCCACCTTTGTGTAATCATAGGGTAAATGAAAATAGAACTGAATTTTATTGGCTACACCCATCTGTACTACTAATCTTTCATGATATTGTACAAACTTATTATTCAAGGATATTGGAGAATTTAGACTGTCCCATGTGGTTACCAATATTATTATATGGAAATACGAAAAACTAAAACATTATGTCCCCTTATTTGCTACTAGTCTGTTTGACCAGCTTGCAGTGCGATGCGTGGATCCATGTCGGCCTTCCTTCCAGCTTTACTGACATTGGAGTAATGAGGAGGACTTGGTAGGGACCGTCATACAAGGGTTCTAGTCCGTGTTTTCTGACATGGCTTTTCACGACCATAAAACCACCAGGCTTCAAATTGTGACAAGTGTCGGTTTCTGCTGAATCTGGAAGGGAGGAATAAACTAAAACATGGGTGTTAGCAACATTTTTACTAAGCTGAATAACATATTGAACAGCACGGTCAGTTTCTTCTGATAACTACTGAGGCTTGAAATTTGCAACTGGGGGCCTAGCACCAAACAATATTTCATTAGGGGACAGGCCATGTTTTGCAATAGGGGTAGTACGAATGTGTAAGAGCCCTGGCCATGGAGCCGTAGTCTCCTGCATCATTTTGGTCAATTGTCCCTTCAGTGTGCCATTCAGCCTCTTAACTTTCCCACTAGATTGTGGATGGTACGGAGTATGGAGGGCTACAGTGGATCCAAGCATTGTCAGAACCTCCTGATACACATGAGAAGAAAAGGCCGGACCTTGGTCACTTTCAACAACTTCTGGAACACCATATCTGCATATAACTCTTCGCTGTGGTCTTTGCAGTCATGTTGGTAACGGGGAATGCTTCTGGCCAACTGGAGAACATGTCGACAACCACTAGACAATATTCATACCTTCCAGACTTAGGCAACGTGATGTGGTCCACCTGGAGCCTTTGGAAAGGATAGTCGGGCTTAGCAAGATGCTTTGGGGGTACACGTTGAAGTTGACCGGGATTGCAGGTCTGACAGATATTACATGCATGGTTGAGTGCTGTCAGGACTGTAGAAATACCTGGAGTCCAGTATAATTTTTGTACCAGGGCTAGGGCCTGGTTTTTTTCCTCGATGTGTGGGCCCATGTGCCCACGTGGCAATAGCAGGGTACATCCGCTTAGGGAAACACACAAGTTTGTCCTTTTTCCAGAGACCATTGTCCATACATGCTCCATCAGCTTTCTACTGCTTCACTTCTTCCTTTGGAGACATTCTCTGCATCGTCATTAAGCGGTCTCGCGGGGTCCGGCAGAAAATTTCAGTCTGTCGTGGATCATCAGGTTCCTGTAGAGTCAGTGTTTCTTGTAACTGTTTACGCTGAGAGCGTGTGGTCACCATAGCTGGTATGGTCTGTTCAGCGGGTAGGAGAGCAGCAGCTTTTGCTTGCATATCCGCAAAGGTGTTACCAACAGTCTGTTTACTGTTCCATAGTACCGTGCTCCTTAACTTTGATAATGGCCACCTGAGTAGGTAATTTGATTGAGTCCATGAGGGTTTTAACAGCTTCAGCATTCTTCACTGGAGTTCCGGCAGTAGTAATAAAGCCTAGATTGGCCCATAGGGCTCCGAAATCATGAGCAATACCAAATGCATACTGTGAGTCCGTGTATATATTAGCCCGCCTGTCTTTGGCCAGAACACATGCAGTAGACAGAGCCTGAAGTTCTTCTTGTGCTGACAGTGAGGGAGGGAGTGCAGCTCCGTGCAATACAGTATCTTCTGTAGTAACAGTGTATCCGGTGTGGAATCTGCCAAAATCATCATATCTTGAATCGTCTTTCAGGGCATTGTAGAGAGGTAGCATTATGCGGGATGCGTCCGGTATCCACTGACAACAACAAGTACATAGTCCAAGGAAACGCTGGAGTTCAGTCTCATCTTTTGGGGAAAGGAAGGGAGCTGACTGCTATTTTTTTTTTTTCTGTGAGGTGTCTGGCACCCTGAAGGAGACAGTGACTCAAAAATATCACTTGACCAAGGCAGAACTGAAGTTTCGAAGCTGAAACCCGACAGTTCAGATCTGCAAGATACTTGAGGAAACTAACAGTGGCAACAATGGCTTCCTGCTCTGTCCATACACACAAGAAAAGATAATTCACATACTGAAGCAGCGTGACATAGGGGTGATTTAACTGCCAGGGTAAAAGACATTGGCCCATATTTTTTTTTCAAACTGATTGGGACTGTTTTTTGGGCCCCTTGTGGCATAGCTGTCCACATCAATTGTCGTCCCTGATAAGTGAATGCAAACAGAAACTGGCAATCTGGGTGTAATGGAATGTTGAAGAAGGCATTGGCAAGGTCGATGACTGTGAACCAAGCAGCATCCTGAGGTATCTGGGACAAGAGTATGTGGATTAGGCACCACTGGAGTTTCTAGAACAGTAGCTGCATTAACTGCCCGTAGATCTTGTACCAGCCGGTACACAGGGGGTTGGCCGGGTGGGGTCTTTTTCTTAACGAGAAACAAAGGCGAGTGTTACATGGGGAAACACAGGGTACCAGGGCACCATTATCGAGTAACGTTTGTATTTGCCCCTTGGGGCCCTGCTCGTGATCATATTTCAAAGGGTACTGATGGACTTTGGGAAAAGGGGCACCAGGTTTGAGAAACACTTTTACTGGTTTTACAGGCATTATTGGGGGTGGATCTGGGCCTATCAGGGCCTTCATCACTGTGGAAAGGGCATGTAAGATACAGATCTCATTGTGTTCATCTGCATAGGGGTTATGTAACGTAAATACCATTTGACCATCATCTTGGAATTGTATTCTGGAGCGGAACTGTGATAATAAATCTGCCCCCAGTAAATTTGCCGGACATGAGGGAGAGATTACGAACTGAGTAGTAACTTCAGGGAAAGGTCCCACAGGGATAGGTTTTGTGAGAGTATATTTATTGAGTCTGCCATCTACTCTAATTAAAACGAGCTTTTGATCTGAGAATTGACATGGCGGGGCTTGGGAGGGAGATTCCCAGACATAGAGTTAAAAAGGGATATTGGAGTATTGGACTGGATTTGTTTAAGGGTGGGAGGAGGTCAGGAGCTGGAGTCTGGTGGGCCACTGATAAGGAATGGAGCTGCGTCCTTGCAGCTGTGGGGGGGGGGGGGGGCTGAGATTGGAGCAGAAATTGCTGCAGCTACTGATTTAACCTCTAATTTCACTGCTGATACAGAATGGGTTAAGTTCTTCTGAAAACTTTGTATTACTTTTAATGCATCATCCGGAGTGGAAGTCTCAATATCGGGTCTGACTGACATTATTGCCTCTTTCAATTCAGATTTAAGGCCGGACATCAAAGCTACTGCAAAAAGGTGTGAATGGGCTTTATTATACAGTGAAAACCTCAGATCTTTAAATACTACCATAAGATGCCCATAGAACTTCTCAGCAGTCCAGGATATATTGGTGCCTTGGGGTTAAGGGGCATAGGGCTTACAGTCGGGAGAAGAGGCTTGATTTCCTGGGGAGGGACCATATTACCTAACAGGGAGCCCCCCTGTTTCAGATTATTATTTTTAATTATTTGTCTTTCTAACACATTACCCTCAATCACTTTCTCAGTTCCTTCTTGCACCACAAACATCCAGTTTTTGTCATAGTAATAGACAACTTTCCTTTTTTCAACGTAACAAAAACAAATCCAATTTCACGTCCTCTGTTAATCCTTAATTTGCTATATATCAACCACTCAACTTGAAGCAGGTGAATCTTTTACCAATCTTTCAATCATACTGATAACTAAACAATCTCTTACAAGTTTCCTTCTAAAACTAGGCGCCATTTTTTTTAACTTTAAACTTACAATATTTCTTTCTAATTCAATATAATATTGTACTATTGCTTCAAACAAAACACAGATCTCCCAGCACATACAACACAAGGATAGAAAATTCAGAGAGGACGCAGCTTGGTGCCCTCTCCATACCAGAGACACAGAGCAGATAAGAACATCACAGCATTCCTCAGCACAAAAGAAAGCAATAGCGCAGCTGTTTGACCCCTCCCATCTTGGAAATTTCACACAGAAACGGAATACAGCAGTTCTCAGACTTAATTAATTTCTACAAAACCTTCATCACACAATTCATATGCCAGAACACCTTAGAAAAACCAATGATTGAGAATATTTTCCTCATCTTTGGGCTAACAATATCAGATTCAACACACAAATTCAAAGTCTTCTCTTACTTCCATGGAAACATGATTCTCCTTTAGAGCTAAATATCCTTACTTTGTCGTGCATAGTACCAGAGCGGCCGTATATAGTCTATTCCACTAGGTTTACCTGTCCCCCGCTGGGACAACCCAAAAACGCGGTACTCAGTGAAAGGAGGAGGGCGTCTTAGACATTCCCTCCGGATACCTCTGGATATATATATATATATTGTATACTTCTATATATTCCTGAGTTACGTATCCTACCCAATCTTCGATCACCTCACCGCGCCTGATTCTAACAATGATCAGGAATTCAGGATATTTTGACTATGAAGAGAATTACATCACTGGTCAATCCGGGGTGTCCGTGCCTTATGAGGTACGGTTCGAGCACTGGGCTCCCAACGGAACTAGACCTCTATATGATTCCACCCAAAAATCACCCCACCATCGGGGACAAACCTCAGATCCTCTTTGCAGCACAAACACAGAAAAACCACACCAAACGGTCAGTCTGGACAGTATAACTGCCAACTTACTGTGGTTGTTGTGGGGGATGATCAGTCCCAATTTTCCAGTGCCTGTGTCCGCTCCGAGGGTCCTTTGTCTGGTTGTCCTCCGGGGGGCAGAGGCGTTCCTGTTTGAGGCCCCACATTGGGCTCCAAGCTGTTGAGGAAGGATCTAAAGTGATCCTTCATGGTTGACTCAGTGATTTCCAGATTAATCTACAGGGCGTTGCCAGCAACTGAAAATGACCAGACGGAGACTCGTGCCTCTGTATGGGGGATCGAGCAGATCTCTGGCCCCCGTTTATTGTGTATGAGTTTTCATAGTCATAGAAATTATACTTCAACCAATCAGCATAAGAACACGCTCACTGTTCTTAACCTATAAGAATGCAGGAAAAACTTAACCCATGAGGATACAGGAAAAATGGAAACTACAGATATGGTCGTGTCTTTTTGGCATAAAAAAGATATTAACAGATGCCTCAGTCTTGTATAGCGATACACCCACGAGTCTCTTATCTGGCTCGAGTGAGAAAACTCAAGGTCTTTATACCAATTATAAACCATAGCCTAGTTGAATAACAGGCTTGTGAAAAACAAGATAAAATTACTTCATGGCAGCTGTAACCTTCTATATAATTAAATAGCAGAATTTATCTTTGACCAACAAGAAAATGGAGTCAAAGCACAAAATGGAGAATCTTTCATAATTTGTTCCTTCACAACGCAAATGTGAACGTAGCCTAAAAGAGCCACCTGTTCCTTGTGCAGTATTAGTGCTGCACAAGATGGCTCTTTCAGTTACAAACGCCTGGGGGGGGGACCGGTTCCCTTTAATTGCTGTTGTAGTGCCAGCGTGGCGGTCCCTAGACACATTGCCGGCTACACAGCAGGGGCTCAGCTGACGTTACTGAACCCCACTGACACATGAGCGAGTGTTTTTCTCTATGCAGCCAGCACTTCCGGGCACCAGCTGACAGTGTTGAAGCCCAGGGAATCCAGGAGGAGCAGAGTGTAGGCCGAAGCCTGCACTGGAGGCATTTGAAAGTCTGTTATTGTGCCAGCATGGCTTTTGCTGGACACATTGCCGACTACACAGCAGGGTAACAGCTGGCGTTACTGAACCCCACTGACACATGAGCTAGTGTTTTTTTCTGTGCAGCCAGTACTTCCGGGCACCAACTGACAGTGTTGAAGCCCAAGGAATCCAGGAGGAGCAGAGTGTAGGCCGAAGCCTGCACTGGAGGCAGGTTAATGTCTGTTATTGTGCCAGCGTGGCTTTTGCTGGACAAGTTGCCGACTACACAGCAGGGGAACAGCTGGCGTTACTGAACCCCACTGACACATGAGCTAGTGTTTTTTTTCTGTGCAGCCAGCACTTCCAGGCAACAACTGACAGTGTTGAAGCCCAGGGAATCCAGGAGGAGCAGAGTGTAGGCCGAAGCCTGCACTGGAGGCATTTGAATGTCTGTTATTGTGCCAGCGTGGCTTTTGCCGGACACATTGCCGGCTACACAGCAGGGGAACAGCTGGTGTTACGGAACCCCACTGACACATGAGCTAGTGTTTTTTTCTGTGCAGCCAGCACTTCCAGGCAACAACTGACAGTGTTGAAGCC
Organism: Ranitomeya imitator; assembly: GCF_032444005.1. NCBI lineage: Eukaryota > Metazoa > Chordata > Amphibia > Anura > Dendrobatidae > Ranitomeya > Ranitomeya imitator. Next base: position 378,790,238 of record NC_091283.1, read on the forward strand.
CAGGGAATCCAGGAGGAGCAGAGGGTAGGCCGAAGCCTGCACTGGAGGCATTTGAATGTCTGTTATTGTGCCAGCGTGGCTTTTGCTGGACACATTGCCGGCTACACAGCAGGGGAACAGCTGGTGTTACGGAACCCCACTGACACATGAGCTAGTGTTTTTTTCTGTGCAGCCAGCACTTACAGGCAACAACTGACAGTGTTGAGGCCCAGGGAATCCAGGAGGAGCAGAGTGTAGGCCGAAGCCTGCACTGGAGGCAGGTTAATGTCTGTTATTGTGCCAGCGTGGCTTTTGCTGGACACGTTGCCGGCTACACAGCAGGGGAACAGCTGGCTTTACTGAACCCCAATAACAGGAGTGGCTGTTGACTGTGCGGACAGCATTTCCAGGCACCAACTGGCGGTGTTAGAGCCCAGGGACAGCAGGAGGAGCAGATATGAGGTATTGCCGCACACACAGCAGGGGAACAGATGATGTTACTGAACCCCAATAACAGGAGCGACTGTTGACTGTGCGGACAGCACTTCCAGGCATCAACTGGCGGTGTTAGAGCCCAGGGACAGCAGGAGGAGCAGATAGGAGGTATTGCCAGATACACAGCTGGGAATCAGCTGACGTTACTGAAACCCAATAACACAGCTGCAAGTGTTGACTGTGCAGCCAGCACTTCCAGGCACCAACTGGTGGTGTTAGAGCCCAGGGACAGCAGGAAGAGCAGATTTGAGGTATTGCTACACACGAAGCAGGGGAACAGCTGACATTACTGAACCCCTATAACAGAGGAGCGACTGTTGACTGTGCAGCCAGCACTTCCAGGCACCAACTGGCGGTGTTAGAGCCCAGGGACAGCGGGAGGAGCAGATTAGAGGTTTTGCCAGATACACAGCTGGGAATCAGATGACGTTACTGAAACCCAATAACACGGCAGCAAGTGTTGACTGTGCAGCCAGCACTTTCAGGCACCAACTGGTGGTGTTAGAGCCCAGGGACAGCAGGAAGAGCAGATTTGAGGTATTGCTACACACGAAGCAGGGGAACAGCTGACATTACTGAACCCCTATAACAGAGGAGCGACTGTTGACTGTGCAGCCAGCACTTCCAGGCACCAACTGGCGGTGTTAGAGCCCAGGGACAGCGGGAGGAGCAGATTAGAGGTTTTGCCAGATACACAGCTGGGAATCAACTGACGTTACTGAAACCCAATAACACGGCAGCAAGTGTTGACTGTGCAGCCAGCACTTTCAGGCACCAACTGGTGGTGTTAGAGCCCAGGGACAGCAGGAAGAGCAGATTTGAGGTATTGCTACACACGAAGCAGGGGAACAGCTGACATTACTGAACCCCTATAACAGAGGAGCGACTGTTGACTGTGCAGCCAGCACTTCCAGGCACCAACTGGCGGTGTTAGAGCCCAGGGACAGCGGGAGGAGCAGATTAGAGGTTTTGCCAGATACACAGCTGGGAATCAGCTGACGTTACTGAAACCCAATAACACGGCAGCAAGTGTTGACTGTGCAACCAGCACTTTCAGGCACCAACTGGTGGTGTTAGAGCCCAGGGACAGCAGGAAGAGCAGATTTGAGGTATTGCTACACACGAAGCAGGGGAACAGCTGACATTACTGAACCCCTATAACAGAGGAGCGACTGTTGACTGTGCAGCCAGCACTTCCAGGCACCAACTGGTGGTGTTAGAGCCCATGAACAGCAGGTGGAGCAGATTTGAGGTACTACCGCACACACAGCAGGGGAACACCTGACGTTACTGAACCCCAATAACAGGAGCGACTGTTGACTGTGCGGACAGCACTTCCAGGCACCAACTGGCGGTGTTAGATCCTAGGGACAGAAGGAGGAGCAAATTAGAGGTTTTGCCAGATACACAGCTGGGAATCAGCTGACGTTACTGAAACCCAATAACACGGCAGCAAGTGTTGACTGTGCAGCCAGCACTTTCAGGCACCAACTGGTGCTGTTAGAGCCCAGGGACAGCAGGAAGAGCAGATTTGAGGTATTGCTGCACACAAAGCAGGGGAACAGCTGACATTACTGAACCCCTATAACAGAGGAGCGACTGTTGACTGTGCAGCCAGCACTTCCAGGCACCAACTGGTGGTGTTAGAGCCCAGGGGCAGCAGGAGAAGCAGAGTGTAGTCTGAGGCATAATTGGATAAAGTTGAAAGTGAACCTTTAACCCCCCCCCATGCATTAACAACTAAAAGAGCCAACTTGTGCAGCACTAATGCTGCACAAGGAAATGGTGGTATTTTAATTATGCTCCTTGCACATGCTGAACTAAACACTTATAAAATGTGTCCCCTGATACCGTCCCAGAGGTGGTACTTTCCACCATAATGAGATGAAGCACAGCCGGCATTCATACCCCCATGGCGCCGGGCGCCGCCTCATCAGCGTTGCTTGAATCTGTCACGGAACCTGGGCTGTTATGTTAAACCTTGGCCATGGGCAGTTAGCGCTCCCATCTTCTAACATCATTTGGAGTCATGTTAATTGTGCCTGTGCAGCCACACCGCCCGAGAACCCGCCTCGCAGTGTCTTCTGATTTAGTCCCACTGCGGGGCTGGGATTCCTGGGCATGCACAGTGCATTTCTTCGCCTCTCACTACTCTCCATCCGCCTTCTTCAGAGTGTGCGGCGTCACGGCCGTGGCATGTGAATTGGGATTAGCTGACGCCAGACTGTCTGTAGAAGGCAGAGGGAGAAGAGTGAGAGGCGAAGATATGCACTGCGCATGCCCAGGAATCCCAGCCCCACAGTGTGACTAAATCAGAAGACACTGCGTGGCGTGATCTCTGGCAGCGCGGCCGCACAGGCACGGCCAGTATGACATCAAATGATGTTAGAAGATGGGCAGCGCTAACTGCGCATGGCCAAGGTTAAACATAACAGCGCAGGCTCCGGGACAGATGCAAACGCTGATTAGGCGGCGCTCGGCACCATGGGGGTATGAATGCCGTCTGTGCTGCGTCTCATTGCAAAGGAAAGTCCCACCTCCGGGACGGTTTCACGGTATGAGGGGACACATATTTTATAAGTGTTGAGTGCAGCGTGTGCAAGAAGCATAACTAAAAGAGCCACCTGTTCCTTGTGCAGCATTAGTGCTACACAAGGTGGCTCTTTCAGTTACAAATGCCTGGGGGGGACAGGTTCCCTTTAATTGCTGTTGTAGTGCCAGCGTAGCGGTCGCTGGACACGTTGCTGGATACACAGCAGGGATCAGCGGACGTTACTGAAACCCAATAACACTGGGCTATGTGTTGTCTGTGCAGCCGGCACTTCTGGGCAGCAACTGGCGGTGCTGGAGCCCAGGGATTAAAGTTCAGGTGGTTGAAACATGAACACAACAAGAGACCTGGATACTGTTTTCAACCAATTATTTAATCGGTAAGAGGAGTGGTAAATTCCTGTGAGATCCAGGCCTTGTTCATTTTCAAGAAAGTAAGCTGGTCAACATTATCGGAGGATAGTTGCATGCGATGGTCTGTTAGTACACCACCTGTGGCACTAAAGACGCGTTCCGATAATACACTGGCAGCAAGCAAGCCAGCACCTCCAATGCATACTGGCTAAGCTCTGGCCATGTATCCAGCTTAGAGACCCAAAACTTGAAGGGGGAAGAGCCGTCTGGGTATGCTCTGAGAGGGCAAGTCTTGTAGTCTGTCACCATCTGACGGAAACCTGGCCTCCTGCTGACTTGATCCGTCTGTGATGGTGTAGACATTTGTGGCGGGCACACAAAACTTTGTCACTGTTGGCACAGACTGGTCTTGACATGTGCTGGGCCACTGCTTATGCTCCCTCTTTGTGCAGAGATTCCTCCACTGCCTCTACGCACAGAGCTGCTTTGCAAAGCACTAGCAGTAGCAGGCGCAGCACTTCTCTCAATTGAACTGGAGAAGATGATGGACTGCACTAGTGTGTCTTGGTACAGCAGCATTTTACGCTCCCGCTGCAACGGTGGTATGAGGGTTTGTAAATTGTCCCTGTAGCGCGGATCGAGTAGGGTGTACACCCAATAATCAGCCGTGGTAAGAATGTGGGCGATGCGGCGGTCGTTTCTCAGGCACTGCAGCATGAAATCAACCATGTGTTGCAGACTGCCAACTGGCCAAGAAGCGCTGCCCCCTGCTTGAGGTGTGATGTCTGCCTGCTCTGCATCACCCCACCCTCGCTCTACATACTGACTACTGGAGATTTGTGTAACTCCCTCCTCTGGAAAGATGTCTTCCTCCTCCATTGACTCCTCATCATCCTCACAAAAGGTCCCCTGCCTATTCCTTTGTGAGGAACCACGTCGCGCAGACTGTCCAGAAGACGATGGCATTTCTGACTCCTCAACCTCTTCCACCACCTCATTCCTTTGCGCTTGCAGTGTTCTTTCAAGCAGGCAGATAAGGGGGACAGTCATGCTGACTAGTGCATCATCTGCACTCGCCATCCGCGTGGATTCATCCAAGGCCCACAAAACCTGGCAGATGTCCTTCATAGTGGCCCACTCAGTGGTTGTGAAGTCTGAACGGCGCACACTGCGACTTTTTTTGTGCCTGATGCAGCTGGTACTCCATTACTGCTGGCTGCTGCTCACAAAACTGCTCCAACATATGTAACATGGAATTCCACCTGGTGGGGAGGTCACATATGATGCAATGTTCCGGAAGACGGAATCGGTGCTGCAGAGTTGCAATGCGCGATCTGGCCATGCTGGAACGCCGCAAGTGAGCACACTCAAGGCGGACCTTGTGCAGCATTGCATCAAGATCCGGATAGTCCATCAGAAAACTCTGCACAACCAAGTTGAGCACATGTGCCAGACATGGGATGTGAGTGAGGTTGCCAAGGACCAGAGCTGCCAGCAGATTTCGGCCATTGTCACACACTACCATGCCTGGTTGGAGATTCGCTGGCGCAAACCACAGGTCGCTCTCCTGATTGATGGCATTCCAGATCTCCTGTGCTGTGTGGCTTCGATTCCCCAAAGAAATTAATTTAAGTATGGCCTGTTGACGTTTGGCCACCGCTGTGCTCATATCGGTTGTAACAGGTAAGCGTTCACAGGTCAAGGTGGAGGTAGACCGTGACAGCTGTAGCGATGATTCTGAGGAACTGGAGTATGAGGAGGAGTCAATGTGCACATACTGGATTCCTGCAATCCTTGGCATTGGCAGTACACGTACAGTGCCACTCGCCATGTCTGTACCCGGCTCCACAACATTGACCCTATGGGCAGTGAGGGAAAGGTATCATCCCTGTCCATGGTGACTGGTCCACGCATCGGTGGTGAGGTGGACCTTGCTACTAACGGCATTTAGTAGCGCATGTTTGATGTTTCCCTCCAAATGCTTTTGCAGGGCAGGGACGGCTTGCCTGCTGAAATAAAAGCAGCTGGGCACTTTGTATTGTGAGACTGCCAATGCCATCAAGTTACGGAAGCTGTCAGTCTCCACCAGCCTGAATGAGAGCATTTCAAGTGACAGAAGTTTTGCAATGCCTGCATTCAGAGCCTGTGCTCGTGGGTGGTTTGCAGAGAATGGCCGTCTTTTCTCCTATACCTGTGCTACTGATGGCTGTAGACTAGGCTGGGAGTGTGAGGATGACTGGGAACATGGTGCTGTGGGTGGAATTACAGTAGGTCTCTGGACAACAGTGCCAGAGGTTCTTTCATGGCGATCCTGTAAGGAAGCCGAACCAGCAGTGTGTGAGGTGGAGGAAGAGGCAACAACACGAGCTGAAGAGGTGGTAGGTGCCGCTGTAGGTTGGCCTAGGTCTTCAGTGTGTTTTTGTAACTCCACCGCGTGCTTGGTCCGCACATGTTTCCACATGTTTGAGGTATTGAGGTTGCTGACATTTCTTGTTTGATTTTCTGATGACACAGCTTGCATTTGACAAAGCAAATGTCATCTGCAACTGTGTCAAAAAAGGACCAGGCACTGCCAGTCTTGGGAGCGCCCGCTTTGGCTTTTGGAAGAGGCATGCTCCTAATGGGTGCCGAAGTGGAGGTCTTCCCCCTCCCTTTCCCGGCCGTTTGTGGAATCTCTTCCTCAGAGCTACTCCCACCACCTTCCTGTTCCTCACGCCATGATGGGTCGAGGTCCTCATCATCTACGCTACCCTCTTCCACCAACTGCTTCTCCTGGGTAGTCTCGGCAGCACAGTACACACCAGAAACTGGCACCTGAGTCTCATCAGATGTGCACTGAGAAGTGGTAACCGGAGGCACTGTCCCACCCGCCTCTTCTGATTCAGAGAGACAAAGCTGTTGGGCATCACTGCATACAGCCTCTTCTGATTCTCGAATGCTGCTTGGCTGGCCCCCTGTTTCCAAGCCAAGAGATTCAGAGGACAGAAGTAGAGATGGCTCCTGTCCTGGGCTCTCTGACTGCCTGGGCAATTTGGCAGGTGGTGAAGAGACAGATGGTTGCTCTTCAGTGCTCTGTGCCTGAGAGGATGTGGCACTAATTGAAGTTGATGCGTTAGCTGCCATCCATCCAACAACTGCTTCAATTTGTTCGTCCCGCAGTAGCGGGGTACGGCGAGCTCCTACAAAGCTGCGCATGAAGGTCTGCTCCCTGCTAAAACTGGGGGATGATGAGTCGCCGGTGCCCGCAGCTGGCGCAGAATCCCCACGTCCTCTCCCTGCTCCACGCCCATGCCTTACTCCTTGCCTTCTTCATCGTGATAGACTGATAAAGATAGGCAGAAAAGTACTTAGTGTGCTTATTCCTGAACAGCTGCTAACAGGTATAAGAAACACTTATTTTATGAAGTGTGGACTAGACTTTATTATGAGCTTATGTGGCCTACACAACAGTAAAGTGGAGTGTTTGGTGAAATTTGGGTTTGTTTCGCAGAACAGACACTACAGAGTGAGCGCAGTACTCACACACAGACCGTGCAGACAGCCGTGAACGGCGCTACAAGGCCAAGAAAAGCTCCTCTATCTAATCCTATATAGTGTTTTTCCACAATCTAGTGGGATACGGATGGAAAGACACTAATACGATATTATTGAAAAAATGTGCTGCTGGCTGCACTAATTGCAATTTAGGACAATGGATTCAGCAGTATGAGGCAGTGACACACCCTGAGCTGAACACAACCTGCTGTGGCTGTGGACAGACAACAGAGCGAGATGCACTCACACACAGACCGTGCCGACAGCCGAGAACGGCGCTGCAAGGCCAAGAAAAGCTCCTCTATCTAATCCTATATAGTGTTTTTCCAAAATTTAGCAGGATACAGATGGAAAGACACTAATAGGATATTATATAAAAAATGTGCAGCTGGCTGCACTAATTGCAATTTAGGACAATGGATTCAGCAGTATGAGGCAGTGATGCACCCTGAGCTGAACACAACCGGCTGTGGCTGCGGACAGACTACAAAGCGAGCTGCACTCACACAGACCATGCAGACAGCCGAGAACGGCGCTGCAAGGCCAAAAAAAGCTCCTCTATCTAATCCTATATAGTGTTTTTCCACAATCTAGCAGGATACAGATGCAAAGACACTAATATAGGATATATTTGAAAAAAATGTGCAGCAGGCTGCACTAATTGCAAAAAAGGACAATGGATTGAGCAGTATGAGGCAGTGAAGCACCCTGAGCTGACCACAACTGGCTGTGGCTGTGGACAGACAACAGAGCGAGCTGCACTCACACACACAGACCTTGCTGACAGCTATGAACAGCGCTGCAAGGCAAAAGCAAGGTGAACACACAGCGGTTGCTAAATTAGCCTGGGTTAAGCACAATGAAGCAAATCGCTAGCTCTAAACTGTCCCTCAGTCAGAACACAGCGTCCTGTCCCTAACTGAATTCACAGCAGAGTGAGCCCAAAATGGCGGCGGTGACTTTTATAGGGCGTCGTGACATCATTTTAGCAGCCAATCACAGCCATGCCAGTAGTTACATGCCCACCAAGCAGAACAGGATGTGCCCACACTTCAAATCATTCCTCATTAGCTGATTTAAATAAAACCGGGAGTTTGCATGATGAGAATTTTCGATTCCGGTTTCCGATATACTGAAAGTATCGGAACTCGGAATTCCGATACCGCAAATATCGGCCGATACCCAATACTTGCGGTATCGGAATGCTCAACACTACTTATCACACCTGCGCAGTCTACTTACAAATCATTAGTAGCGCAGAGCTCTTCACATACTCCACCTTCTTTTACAAATAACTTTGTCGATCTCACATTTTACTTTGCGTGCATGCGCTATATCTCAACTGAACATTCCAATATTCTGTATAATTATTCTTGCACGTATGTACCGCTTGTCTACAAATTACAAGGGGTCCACATGTTTTGTGCACTTGCGCAGCTCTTGCCTATAAATGCTTTGCTCTCGCATTCGCCTTCATAATTCTATAAAATGTATTAACACTTGTTTGCACATACGCAATTAATCTTTCAAGCAAATTGTATCAATATAGCAAGTTCATACCGGTGAAATAGCAACCTCAAATCAACTTTATTTATATTTTAAGTTCATGTATGCTCATTACACATTTCCAACCTGATATAACCCTTGATTTATTCCCTCTGCCTCCTACACCTGGTAATTAAATCATTTACTTTATTATTCTATTATATTTGTGTATATAAGGGACATTATCTGGTACCATTAGAAAAGAGGCACCATGAAGAAGCCACAGCTTGTGCGGCGAAACACACAGAATTTTTTCTCCTGTTTCTATTTTTGCCTCATTCACAGGTTCCTTGTTATATTTATTTTGTCATCTTTATTTCATTATTCTCATGGTTATCTGTGCTTAGTAGAAGTCCTTATGTGCTGACATGCATATCACTAGAGCTATTAATTGTAATTGAACAATACTTGTTTATTTTTTGCTATCTTGGCATTACACATTGTTCATATTCCTTTGGTTATCATTCTATGTCAGTATAAACTAAACTTTTATTTTCTTTGCTGGAAATCCTGTGAACTGTAATGTATCAGGCATATGAGCATAGGTGTTAATATAACTATAGACACAGATTTGTGAATAAATGGCCTATTGGCTTTTTTAATGTGTTTTACATTTTTGAACCTTTTTTGTCTTCCAATGCCATTCATAATAAAGGCTTTTATTTGGTGATCGCTATGCACTTGCATACTTCTTTTTTCTATGTTGTTTTAACAGCGTAACTTTTCAATGAGATCGGAATAACTATCCCTGCTGTGAAACTACACACATTATCAACATCATTAACACAAGTCACACTTCACATTATACATCACTGAATTTTGCATTTCTTCCAGGTAGAATGTGGGCAGTATGTCCATGTCCTTACTAGAGATGAGCAGTGTTCGAGTCGAACTGTTCGCCAATTTCAAATTCGAGCTGTTTAGGGCGGCGAACAATTTGCTTAAAATTCGGCTGTTCGAGTTTCTGTTCGATAATTGTTCGTTCACCAAAAGCCTCGCTTGATTTGCACATTAAAACTGTTTATCATTGTTAATAGACTGTTTCAGTGTATAGTGGGTGGGGGATAGATCTGTGCTGAAATAACGCTGATCTCCATTTTTTTTTCTTTCCCGCATTTACAGTGGGGTGGTGCAGTCTCTCAGCCTATCAGCAGTGCGCACACACACAGCAATGTGCATGTGATGCACACGTGTGTCATTGGCTGTGTATGTCACATGTCCTTGCCATTTGCCCCGTCGCCACCATTTCCTCACTGCTGCAGCTTAGTGTTAGATGGCACCACTGCTGCTGTGGGCGCTATACTGTCTAAGAGTGTTTTTTGGAGCGAATTTTCAGAGAGATAGGTTTAGGGCGTCGGGACTAGTTGTAGTATCAGCCCTTTTCAGGGTAGGTTACAGCAGTTCATAGCACTGTTTGCCAGGCAGGTCTGTGCCAGTGCTCTGCAAGTGTTTGTCTCAGCATTTGGTGTAATCTAGCTCAGCCAATCCTTTTGGGCTAGTAGCATTGTCTGATAGTCATCTGAGTAGCTCACCTGTGAAGCTAGCTACACCGCCTGTGTATCTCAATTTTTACTGCATCTAATCCAGTTATTAGTTTTGGGCCTAGGAGCAGTGTCTGCACGTCAGCAGAGTAGCCCGCCTGTGAAACTAACTATACCGCCTGTGTATCTCAATTTTTACTGCATCTAATCCAGTTAATAGTTTGGGGCCTAGGAGCAGTGTCTGCACGTCAGCAGAGTAGCCCGCCTGAAAAACTAACTATACCGCCTGTGTATCTCAATTTTTACTGCATCTAATCCAGTTAATAGTTTTGGGCCTAGGTTCACTGTCTGCTAGTCAGCAGGGTAACCCAGCCACGCCACCGCCTCTTTACCTAAGTACTATTTTTAACGGCATCTGTCCCAGGAAATCCTTTTGGGCCTAGTAGAATTTAGTTCTACTCAGCAGCGTACCCCACCCATGAAGCAAGCTGCACCGCCTGTTTACCTAAATACTATTTTGTAATGGCATCTAGCCCAGGAAATCCTTTTGGGCCTGGTAGAATTTTGTGCTACTGAGCAGCTTACCCCACCCATGAAGCAAGCTATACCACCTGTTGATCTAATTACTAATTTTCAACTGCATCTAGCCCAGGAAATCCTTTTGGGCCTAGTAGAATTTGGTGCTACTCAGCAGAGTACCCCACCCATGAAGCAAGCTACACCACCTGTTTACCTAAGTACTATAATAATAATTAATAATAATAATTTTTATTTATATAGCGCCAACATATTCCGCAGCACTTTACAATAAAGCGGGGACATGTACAGACAATAAATTCAGTATAAGTTAAGACAATTTAAACAGTGACATTAGGGGTGAGGTCCCTGCTCGCAAGCTTACAATCTACAAGGAAATGGGGGGACACAATAGGTGAAAAGTGCTTGTTATTTCAGGTCTGGCAATTATAATAAATAGGGATTTTCATATGAAGCTGCATGATCCGGTCATCAGCCCGTGTGTTTAAGTGCAATAGTAAAGTATCAAGTGCAGTTATCGTGTGCATGGAGGGTGTGGAGACAGATGAATAGTAGGGTGCAGATTCACATGCAGATAATATTTGGAAGGAGGGAACAGGGCAAAGTTAGTTTACTGAGTAGTTGATGTGGTAGGCCTGTTTGAAGAGATGGGTTTTTAAATCGCGCTTGAATAGGTCGGGGCTAGGTATCAGTCTGATCGTCTGGGGAAGTGCATTCCAGAGAGCTGGCACAGCACGAGAGAAGTCTTGGAGACGGAGGTGCGAGGTTCGGATTACGGGGGATGTTAGTCTTAGGTCATTTGTAGAACGGAGGGCACGTGTAGGGCGATAGACGGAGATGAGAGAGGAGATATAAGGTGGTGCAGAACTGCGGAGAGCTTTGTGGGTGAGAGAGATGACTTTATACTGGACCCTGTAGCGAATGGGTAGCCAGTGTAATGACTGGCACAAGATGGAGGAATCAGTGAAGTGGTTGGACAGAAATATGACCCTGGCTGCCGCATTCAAGATGGATTGGAGAGGAGAAAGTTTGGAAAGAGGGAGACCGATCAGAAGAGAGTTGCAGTAGTCCAGACGAGAATGAATAAGAGCAACAGTAAGAGTCTTAGCAGTTTCAAAGGTGAGAAAATGTCGGATTCTGGAGATGGTTTTAAGATGCAGGTGAAAGGAGCGAGTGAGTGATCGGATATAGGGAGTAAAGGAAAGTTCGGTGTCGAATATGACCCCAAGACAGCGGGCATGCTGTTTGGGAGTTATGGTTGAACCGTCCAGGGTAATTTCGATGTTGGGTAGAGTGAGTTTAGTAGAAGGGAGAAACACAAGTAGGTCAGTTTTGGAGAGATTTAGTTTCAGATAGAGGGAGGACATGATGTTAGAGACAGCAGACAGACAATCCTTGGTATTTTGAATTAGGGTAGGGGTGATGTCAGGGGAAGAAGTGTATAATTGGGTGTCGTCAGCATAGAGATGGTACTGGAACCCAAATCTGCTGATTGTTTGTCCAATAGGGGCAGTGTATAGAGAGAAGAGGAGGGGGCCCAGGACTGAGCCCTGCGGAACCCCTATAGTAAGGGGACGAGGAGAGGAAGAGGAGCCGGCAAAAGATACAGTGAAGGAGCGGTCAGAGAGGTAGGAGGAGAACCAGGAGAGGGCTGTGTCCTTGAGGCCTATGGAGCGGAGCATGGTGAGAAGGAGCTGGTGATCCACAGTATCAAATGTGGCAGATAGATCCAGGAGAATCAGCAGAGAGAAATGACCTTTGGATTTAGCTGTTATTAGGTCATTAGAGACTTTAGTGAGGGCAGTTTCAGTGGAGTGTAAAGAGCGGAAACCAGATTGTAAGGGGTCAAGAAGAGAGTTATCCGAGAGATAGCGGATTAGACGGGAGTGGACCAAGCGTTCCAGGAGTTTAGAGATGAAGGAAAGGTTAGACACAGGTCTGTAGTTAGCCGTGCAGTTCTGGTCCAGGGATGGCATTTTAAGTAAAGGGGTAATGATGGCATGTTTAAATGAGGAGGGAAAGATGCCTGAGGAAAGAGAGAGGTTAAATATTTTAGTCAGGTGAGTGGTGACCACTGGTGACAGAGACTGCAGGAGAGGTGAAGCAATGGGGTCACTACTGCAGGTTGTAGGCCAGGCAGAAGCGAGGAGCTTGGAAACTTCTTCTTCTCAAACAGGCTCAAAGATATCTAATGAGCTTGAAGTGCGGCAGGGAAGGGGATCCAGGCACTGAGGAGATTGGGCTGAGATATCCTGATGGATGTGGTTGATTTTTTTCTAGGAAATAAGTGGCCAGATCCTCACCACTGAGATTGGAGATGGGAGCCTGTACTTTAGGTTTCAGGAGGCAGTTTAAGGTTTCAAAAAGTCATTTTGGGTTGTTGGAGAGTGAGGTGATGAGGGTGGTGAAGTAGGATTGTTTGGCCAGAGAAAGGGCAGAGTTATAGGTTTTGAGTATGAACTTATAGTGGATGAAGTCTTCTGCTAAGAGAGATTTTCTCCACTGCTGCTCTGCACACCTTGAGCAACGCTGAAGGAAGCGTGTTTGCATAGTGTGCCAGGGCTGTCGTTGTCTGTGTTGGGTCTTTCTGCATGTAGAAGGTGCTGCTTCATCCAGGGCATTCTTAAGTGTAATATTGAAGTGTGACAATGACAAGTCTGAAGTGAGGAGATGGGGGCTAAAGATGTGTGGAGGTTGTCCATAAGCTGCTGGGTATTAATGGTACGTGTATTCTGATATGTGTGGTAAGTGGAGGTGTCCCGGGTGAGGAGACAATTCTTGACAGAGAAGGAAAGAAGGTTGAGGTCCGAGAGTGGGAGAGTGGAGTTAGTAAAGTCGTGCAGCGATCCGGGACGGGAGAAAACCAGGTCCAGAGTATTCCCATCCTCATGCGTAGGAGATTTAGTAAACTGTGAGAGGTTGAATGAAGAAGTTAGAGAGAGAAGATGAGAGGCAGATTGGGAGAGGGGATCATTGATGGGGATGTTAAAGTCTCCCATGATGAGGGTGGGGATGTCACAGGATAGAAAGTGAGTAAGCCAGGTGGCAAAGTGGTCTAGAAACAGGCAGGAGGAGCCTGGAGGGCGATAAACAACCGCCACCCACAAGTGGAAGGGCTTATAGAGTCTGACGGCGTGGACTTCAAAGGAAGGAAAAGTAAGTGAGGGAACCGAGGGGATGACCTGGAAAGCACATTGTGATGAAAGGAGTAAACCAACACCTCCACCCTGTCTGTTCTCAGGTCTGGTGGTATGTGAAAATTTCAGCCCACCAAACGAGAGAGCAGCAGGGGCGGTGGTGTCTGAGTACTGGATCCAGGTTTCTGTAATAGCCAGAAGGTTAAGGGAATTAGAGAGGAAAAGATCGTGAATGTAAGTTAGTTTGTTACACACAGACCGTGCATTCCAGAGAGCACAGTGGAAAGCAGTAGGAGAAGGCATACACTGAATGTTAATAAGATTAGCAGGGTTTCTAAATGTAGCTGGAGGAGAGTAATGTATGCTGGTGGAGGGAGGTCTAGGGTTTGGGGAGATCTCACCTGCAACTAGTAGAAGGAGAAAAAACAGAAAGAGCAGGTGGTGGGATGATTTGTATGAATGTTTTGAGTGCTGCATGGTGGTAGTGGCTGGTTTGGAGTGGGTAACAAATGTCAGTAGAGCCTCAGAGTTATGCATGGGAGAGGGGAGAAGGGAGGGGTGGATATAGAGGGAGTGCCCAGAATGTGTTAAAGGGCGGGCGAGTTGTGAGAAAGCAGAAGTAAAAACAAATAAGAAGCAGATTGATATTATCAATGCATAATGTATTCTGACTGACCAAGAACCAATCTAATCAGTTTTTATGAAGAGGTAAGCTATAGACTGGACCAAGGTGAGTCATTGGACGTGGTATATCTCGATTTTTCCAAAGCGTTTGATACCGTGCCGCACAAGAGGTTGGTACACAAAATGAGAATGCTTGGTCTGGGGGAAAATGTGTGTAAATGGGTTAGTAACTGGCTTAGTGATAGAAAGCAGAGGGTGGTTATAAATGGTATAGTCTCTAACTGGGTCGCTGTGACCAGTGGGGTACCGCAGGGGTCAGTATTGGGACCTGTTCTCTTCAACATATTCATTAATGATCTGGTAGAAGGTTTACACAGTAAAATATCGATATTTGCAGATGATACAAAACTATGTAAAGCAGTTAATACAAGAGAAGATAGTATTCTGCTACAGATGGATCTGGATAAGTTGGAAACTTGGGCTGAAAGGTGGCAGATGAGGTTTAACAATGATAAATGTAAGGTTATACACATGGGAAGAGGGAATCAATATCACCATTACACACTGAACGGGAAACCACTGGGTAAATCTGACAGGGAGAAGGACTTGGGGATCCTAGTTAATGATAAACTTACCTGGAGCAGCCAGTGCCAGGCAGCAGCTGCCAAGGCAAACAGGATCATGGGGTGCATTAAAAGAGGTCTGGATACACATGATGAGAGCATTATACTGCCTCTGTACAAATCCCTAGTTAGACCGCACATGGAGTACTGTGTCCAGTTTTGGGCACCGGTGCTCAGGAAGGATATAATGGAACTAGAGAGAGTACAAAGGAGGGCAACAAAATTAATAAAGGGGATGGGAGAACTACAATACCCAGATAGATTAGCGAAATTAGGATTATTTAGTCTAGAAAAAAGACGACTGAGGGGCGATCTAATAACCATGTATAAGTATATAAGGGGACAATACAAATATCTCGCTGAGGATCTGTTTATACCAAGGAAGGTGACGGGCACAAGGGGGCATTCTTTGCGTCTGGAGGAGAGAAGGTTTTTCCACCAACATAGAAGAGGATTCTTTACTGTTAGGGCAGTGAGAATCTGGAATTGCTTGCCTGAGGAGGTGGTGATGGCGAACTCAGTCGAGGGGTTCAAGAGAGGCCTGGATGTCTTCCTGGAGCAGAACAATATTGTATCATACAATTATTAGGTTCTGTAGAAGGACGTAGATCTGGGTATTTATTATGATGGAATATAGGCTGAACTGGATGGACAAATGTCTTTTTTCGGCCTTACTAACTATGTTACTATGTTACTATGTTACTATGATTGTTTTAATAACTTATACCCCTTAACTTAACGGCATCTAGCCCAGGAAATCTTTTGGGCCTAGTAGAATTTAGTGCTACTCAGCAGCATATGCCACCCATGAAGCAAGCTAAAGCTACACCGCCTGTTTACCTAAGTACTATTTTTTAACAGCTTCTAGCCCAGGAAATCCTTTTGGGCCTAGTAGAATTTGGTGCTACTCAGCAGCGTACTTCACCCATGAAGCAAGCTACACCGCCTGTTTACTTAAGTACTATTTTTAATGGCATCTGGCCCAGGAAATCCTTTTGGGCCTAGTAGCAATTTCTGCTACTCAGCAGAGTACCCCACCCATGAAGCAAGCTACACCGCCTTCTTCCTTTCTCAATCTAACCCCTCGGCTCTGGGGTGTCCACTCTCCCTCCAGCTCTCTCCTTCTCACAGGTGGACTACCACGTGTTTTCACACTGTGGTGAATCTTTTGGGCCCAGGCATAAGAAATCGTCGAGGTAATGGATAATATGTGCCACCTTACAAATGTCCATGACGACACATTCGAGGAAGCAACTAAACGCCTCAAATAGTGAGCAGAATATGGAGCACCCCATGGGCAAACAGTGATCTATGTAGTATGCTCCTTCACAGAAGCAGCCCAATGAGAGGACACTATTCGGAGGCACAGGTAGTAACTGGAACGCCCCCTCAATGTCTGTTTTGGCCATTAGGGTGCCCCTTACCAACTTCTTGACCCGCCTGATTGCCTCGTCAAAGGAGGTACAGTACATAGTACTGTACTTGGTTCCACGTCAATGTCGTTTACTGACCTGCCCCTTGGATATGAAAAATGGTGGATTAGTCTGAATGTATTGGGTTCATTTTTTGGCACAACTCCCAATGGGGGTACCACTACGTCTTCTAAGGAAAGTGTTCTGAATGGACCCGCCGCCATTCTACCTAAAGATTTTTTTTTTTGTCAAGACGTCTGGGTGTTGGTAGAGTGATTTTAGATTTTTACTCCAGCCTTTCTTGATTTTAGAAGGGCATGACATGCCTATATCTGTGTCTCCTCCTCCTTTTACTCCTTTACCTCTTTTCTTTTCGCATGACTATATGTAGTTGTGACTTTTCCATGTGTTTATTGTGTCTTCTGAGCAGTTTGTCAGCTTTAGGACACCTTTTAAGGTGTTTTCTATGTGTTTGTATGTGTTTGTGTTTGCCTGCCATTGGTTTCAATGGGGTTCGACGGTGTTCGTTGAACGTTCGACGAACATTCGTCGAACACGTCCCTGTTCAACAAACCGAACCGAACCCGAACACTAGGGAGGTGGCTCAACACTAGTCTTTACAGTTCCCCTTCACCATCACACTTGTGCACATACTGTATCTTGTATCACCAGATGCATGGGAAGAATGCCAAATCATCCTCCTGCACATTCCTTAAACCAGAAAATGTTTTTTTCCTTTTATTTGAACCAGTCCTTTTGGTTTGGACCTTGGAATTTAACACCATCAGAGTCCTTTCATTTTCCTTACGCCGGCCTGAGTCCTTCGGGTTACTTTGGCCTCTTTGAGCAAGGCCCCCAAGCCAACAATACACAGTTGAGTCCATCCTATAAATAATGCACCAAGCAAAACACCAAATGTTAGTAATAAATCCAAATAATCGAATAGCACTGAAGTCTGTTCAGAGATTTCAAACGTAAATAATATAATATGAACAGGTGTAAAAAAAAATCAAGATTACTTAGTGCTATATAAATCTCAGAGCATTAGTAATGATAGGATACATGTAGAGACCTATCACAGATTATATATAGGCTCAATTTATCAGTCCAGTGCAGTGCGTTCAATATGGGCTCAGCAAAACAAAGTATAGAAAAAATGTATGCAATTCTGTTCTTGTACCCTTACAAGTGGTTGTACTATTTGAATTGCATATATTTTTCAACAATTTTTCAAGGGCCACTACCCTGGCTATGATCCCCTTTTTTTGGGTGTTTTTGTATCTTTTTATATATCATTTTCATTGTTGTTTTTGATATTTAATAAAGAGTATCTATATATAGGGATAGGTTTTCTTTTGTGGTGACTTTATATAATGCAAAACCAAATTTGTGGTGTACATCATATTTTGCCCATGTCTGTTCTATTATATAGGAAAAACGATTAGACCATTAACCCCTTTCTGACATCGGACGTACTATCCCGTCGAGGTGGGGTGGGCCCCTATGACCACCGACGGGATAGTACGTCCAGCGCGATCGGCGGCGCTCACGGGGGGAGCACGGCCGATCGCGGCCGGGTGTCAGCTGCCTATCGCAGCTGACATCCGGCACTATGTGCCAGGAGCGGTCACGGACTGCCCCCGGCACATTAACCCCCGGCACACCGCGATCAAACATGATCGCGATGTGCCGGCGGTGCAGGGAAGCATCGCGCAGGGAGGGGGCTCCCTGCGGGCTTCCCTGAGCCCCCCGCAGCAACGCGATGTGATCGCGTTGCTGCGAGGGTCTTACCTCCCTCCCTGCCTGCTCCAGACCCGGATTCAAGATGGCCGCAGCATCCGGGTCCTGCAGGGAGGGAGGTGGCTTCACAGAGCCTGCTCAGAGCAGGCACTGTGAAGCCTGCAGCACTGTAAGTCAGATCGGTGATCTGACAGAGTGCTGTGCAAACTGTCAGATCACCGATCTGTGATGTCCCCCCCGGGACAAAGTAAAAAACTAAAAAAAAAAATTTCCAAATGTGTAAAAAAAAATAAAAAAAAATATTCCTAAATAATGAAAAAAAAAATATTATCCCCATAAATACATTTCTTTATCTAAATAAAAAAAACAAAACAATAAAAGTACATATATTTAGTATCGCCGCGTCCGTAACGGCCCGACCTATAAAACTGGCCCACTAGTTAACCCCTTCAGTAAACACCGTAAGAAAAAAAAAAAAAAAAAAGAGGCAAAAAACAACGCTTTATTATCATACCGCCGAACAAAAAGTGGAATAACATGCGATCAAAAAGACAGATATAAATAACCATGGTACCGCTGAAAACGTCATCTTGTCCCACAAAAAACGAGCCACCATACAGCATCATCAGCAAAAAAATAAAAAAGTTATAGTCCTGAGAATAAAGTGATGCAAAAATAATTATTTTTTCTATAAAATAGTTTTTATCGTATAAAAGCACCAAAACATAAAAAAATGATATAAATAAGGTGTCGCTGTAATCGTACTGACCCGAAGAATAAAACTGCTTTATCAATTTTACCAAACGCGGAACGGTATAAACGCCTCCCCCAAAAGAAATTCATGAATAGCTGGTTTTTGGTCATTCTGCCTCACAAAAATCGGAATAAAAAGCGATCAAAAAATGTCACGTGCCCGAAAATGTTACCAATAAAAACGTCAACTCGTCCCGCAAAAACCAAAACCTCACATGACTCTGTGGACCAAAATATGGAAAAATTATAGCTCTCAAAATGTGGTAACGCAAAAAATATTTTTTGCAATAAAAAGCGTCTTTCAGTGTGTGATGGCTGCCAATCATAAAAATCTGCTAAAAAAACCGCTATAAAAGTAAATCAAACCCCCCTTCATCACCCCCTTAGTTAGTGAAAAATTAAAAAAATGTATTTATTTCCATTTTCCCATTAGGGTTAGGGCTAGGGCTAGGGTTAGGGTTAGGGCTAGGGTTAGGGTTAGGGCTACAGTTTGGGTTGGGGCTAAAGTTAGGGTTAGGGTTGGGGCTAAAGTTACAGTTAGGGTTTAGATTACATTTACAGTTGGGAATAGGGTTGGGATTAGGGTTAGGGGTGTGTCAGGGTTAGAGGTGTGGTTAGGGTTACTGTTGGGATTAGGGTTAGGGGTGTGTTTGGATTAGGGTTTCAGTTATAATTGGGGGTTTCCACTGTTTAGGCACATCAGGGGCTCTCCAAACGCGACATGCGTCCGATCTCAATTCCAGCCAATTCTGCGTTGAAAAAGTAAAACAGTGCTTCTTCCCTTCCGAGCTCTCCCGTGTGCCCAAACAGGGGTTTACCCCAACATATGCAGTATCAGCGTACTCAGGCAAATAGGGCAACAACTTTTGGGGTCCAATTTCTCCTGTTACCCTTGGGAAAATACAAAACTGGGGGCTAAAAAATAATTTTTGTGGGAAAAAAGATTTTTTATTTTCACGGCTCTGCGTTATAAACTGTAGTGAAACACTTGGGGGTTCAAAGTTCTCACAACACATCTAGATAAGTTCCCTTGGGGGTCTAGTTTCCAATATGGGGTCACTTGTGGGGGGTTTCTACTGTTTAGGTACATTAGGGGTTCTGCAAATGCAATGTGACACCTGCAGACCATTCCTTCTAAGTCTGCATTCCAAATGGAGCTCCTTCCCTTCCGAGCCCTCCCATGCGCCCAAACAGTGGTCCCCCCCACATATGGGGTATCAGCACACTCAGGACAAATTGGACAACCAATTTTGGGCTCCAATTTCTCCTGTTACCCTCGGGAAAATACAAAACTGGGGGCTAAAAAATAATTTTTGTGGGAAAAAATTTTTGTTTTATTTTTACGGCTCTCCATTATAAACTTCTGTGAAGCCCTTGGTGGGTCAAAGTGCTCACCACACATCTAGATAAGTTCCTTAGGGGGTCTACTTTCCAAAATGGTGTCACTTGTGGGGGGTTTCAATGTTTAGGCACATCAGTGGCTCTCCAAACGCAACATGGCGTCCCATCTCAATTCCTGTCAATTTTGCATTGAAAAGTCAAACGGCGCTCCTTCCCTTCCGAGCTCTCCCATCCGCCCAAACAGTGGTTTACCCCCACATATGGGTTATCAGCGTACTCAGGACAAATTGTACAACAACTTTTGGAGTCCAATTTCTTCTCTTACCCTTGGGAAAATTAAAAATTGGGGGCGAAAATATAATTTTTGTGAAAAAATTTGATTTTTTATTTTTACGGTTCTGCATTATAAACTTCTGTGAAGCACTTGGTGGGTCAAAGTGCTCACCACACCTCTAGATAAGTTCCTTAGGGGGTCTACTTTTCAAAATGGTGTCAATTGTGGGGGGTTTCAATGTTTAGGCACATCAGTGGCTCTCCAAACGCAACATGGCGTCCCATCTCAATTCCAGTCAATTTTGCATTGAAAAGTCAAATGGCGCTCCTTCGCTTCCGAGCTGTGCCATGCACCCAAACAGTGGTTTACCCCCACATGTGGGGTATTGGCGTACTCAGGACAAATTGTACAACAATGTTTGGGATCCATTTTCTCCTGTTACCCTTGGTAAAATAAAACAAATTGGAGCTGAATTAAATTTTTTGTGAAAAAAAGTTAAATGTTCATTTTTATTTAAACATTCAAAAAATTCCTGTGAAGCACCAGAAGGGTTAATAAACTTCTTGAATATGGTTTTGAGCACCTAGAGGGGTGAAGTTTTTAGAATGGTGTCACACTTGGGTATTTTCTATCATATAGACCCCTCAAAATGACTTCAAATTAGATGTGGTCCCTAAAAAAAATGGTGTTGTAGAAATGAGAAATTGCTGGTCAACTTTTCACCCTTATAACTCCCTAACAAAAAAAAAATTTGGTTCCAAAATTGTGCTGATGTAAAGTAGACATGTGGGAAATGTTACTTATTAAGTATTTTGTGTGACATATCTCTGTGATTTAATTGCATAAAAATTCAAAGTTGGAAAATTGCGAAATTTTCATAATTTTCGCCAAATTTCCGTTTTTTTCACAAATAAACGAAGGTACTATCAAAGAATTTTTACCATTGTCATGAAGTACAATATGTCACGAGAAAACAGTGTCAGAATCACTGGGATCCGTTGAAGTGTTCCAGAGTTATAACCTCATAAAGGGACAGTGGTCAGAATTGTAAAAATTGGCCCGGTCATTAACGTGCAAACCACCCTTGGGGGTAAAGGGGTTAAAGGGGTTGTCCACTACTTTCAATTAACCCCCCAATGTATCCCCCCAGGGCCCCTAATGAATTTTGTAAATACCTTCTGTTGCCGATACTGCCTGTGAGCGGCGCTATGCCGGCGGCTGAGTCTGGGTCACGTGAACCCCAGGCTGCAGCCGCTGCTAATATCCGCCGACATCACGTCAATTTCCTGACTCTGGAAATTGACGTGACATCAACAGGCGTGACCCAGCCAGCCACAGACAGCGGTCACTCATCAAGAGTGACTGGGCTGTGGGCGGTGCTGGAGTCTGTGGGCTGTGTGGGAAGTCTGCGGGTTGTGTGGGGGTCTGTGGGCTTTGCGGGGGGGTCTGCGGGCTGTGTGTGGGGTCTGCGGGCTGTGCTGTGCTGTGTGTGTATGCGTATGCAGGCATCGTGTGATGGGATTACAAGTCCCATCGGGCCATGCCTGCTACACTGTCAGTGAGTGACACATTAGCCAATGATGGGACAGTAGTAGTCCCATCAGCCGGCTAATGTGTTGAATGTAAAAAAAAAACAAAAAAAAAATGCAGAACATACAAAATATAACATACAGAACATATATATAAAACATACAACACATAACATAGATTACATACTTACCAATCACCTAATTCCCCGAAGCCCTCATCTCCTGTAATAAAAATAAAATAATAAACCAACCTATACTTACCTTTCCGCTGTAGTCCAATTAATAACTAGGGTCCCAGTGAACAGGTGATGTCAGTGCTCTACAGGGGCTCCAGCGATGAAATGACAGGCGGAGGTAATCCTCCGCTGTGTATCCCTCCGCCGCCGGGAAAGAGGTCTCGTAACCCTAACCCTAATCCTCACGCAGCATTGCTGTAAAGTGAGAGCCTGAACTCAGGTAACCTCAGTGATGCACTGCAGGAGCCATTGTCTCCTGTCAGTTCATCACTGGGAGGCCCTATAGAGCAGTGACATCACCTGATGTCACTGTTCTATAGGGGAGATCGTTATGGGACACTCGTTATTAATTGGACTATGGCGGAAAGGGAGTATAGTGTTGGTTTATTTTTTTACTTTTTATTATAGGAGACCGAGGGCGTCGCTTGGATCTGGGGGTGCAATAAAAATATGAAAACCGTGTTGTGTTTTATTTCATTAAAATACTTTAGTCTTATGTGTGTGGTTTTTTAACCCTTTCCTACTATAGGATGCGAACCCTGTGGACAATCAGTGGCTGCTTTACTGTCTTCGCCTTAGGAAAAATGGCTTACATTTGTTATTTTTTTAAAAATGCAGCACCACTCACTTCCTACAGATATAAGAGGTTGCTTAGAAGGCGGGGAGAGTGATGCGGCCACTGATTGACCACAAGGTACAATCGCCGCGAGACACCGCACCTACACCATTGGAACGTGTTGGCACTGGAGTTGTTAGAATAGTGGACAAACCCTTCAAAGTTCCATATATATGCATATATCGTCATATATTTGTAGATTGTGAGCCTTCGCGGGCAGGGTCCTCTCTCCTCCTGTACCAGTTATGACTTGTATTGTTTAAGATTACCCCTCCTCACATGTAAAGCGCCATGGAATAAATGACGCTATAACAGTAAATAATAATAATAATATATCACTCTGCATCAAAATATTAAAGTGTATGTATATGAATAAATAATTTTTGATACATACACATAGAAGTATATATTTGTGTGACAGCACATTGGTGCAATCTGTGCAGCTAAGAGGCAATGGGGCCATTTCTACCTCCAGAGCAGGTGGAATTGTGATTTATGATGAGCTGTTGTACTGCAAAGGGCCCATATATTGGTTCTGAAACAGGGGCCTCTCCTGTATATGAGCATTAATGGTGTAAAATTAGAACACCCATACTATAGACATGCACACAAGTATATGTAGATGGACCTATATACCCACACATGTACTGTGTATTTACATATCTAAGCCATATGCGCACTCTTTATATCATATGTGTATACTAAACTATATATACTATGAAATAGATGATAAAGAGAAAAAGCTAAAAGCTTGATCATTGGTTGTGCAGTCCTTGGTGCTGCTTTTGAGCTTGTGACCCTGAGGTGACCTCTCCTCTTCAGCCTAGGTTCTTGCAATGTGTTAAGAATGGATGCTTCAGATTGAAGATAGAGGAGATACGGGTTGGGGTGTGTTTTGGAGTGGGTGTGCTAGGTTCGGGCTTACAGGCCAGTGCAATGCATCATGGAACTTGTAGTATTAGAGCACAATAAGTCAGGAGAAAGGAAGTTGTCAATTAACCCCATGAGAGCTGGATCCAGCACTGAAGATGTGCTACTACTGCATTGTAAAAGGTAATATTGCTAAAATAAACACAGTGCATGTTTTGAGTGGCACATAATAGCAAGATTTATGAAAAAAAAAGTTATAGTAGTGGACAACTTCTTCAACTACCAGGTTTCGCGAACACTGTAGATTGATAACTTCAGGTAAAGGGTCTTTAGATTAATACAGCACATAAAATAACAGCATAATTCTAATCCTGATACAATAATGTTTGCAGGTCTCAAAATTGTAAAAAATCCACCCACCACAAGGTGGTAACCATAATAAAAGGTTAAGTCCTCTTCACAGTCTATGTTACAAAAGGTGAAATAAAGGACTTTGAAAGATCAATATCAATGTGGCGAGTGACGCCTTTTTCTATGAATATAAACTTTACATGTGGAATATTCCATGCAGATCACCACAAACAAGTTGAATATACTGTTGTGAATCAGCAAATAAAGGAACATTCATCTTAAGGTGTGACACACATACCCCACTAGTGCAGTTCAACTCATCTCTTCATGTATAAACACATAGATAACATCTTCAGGGGGACAAAAAGCTGCCAAAACAGCTAAACTTAGGTACAGACACCAGGAAAAGTGGCTTCAATTCCGTTATAAACAAATAATTTAACAAAAATTGACGTGAGTTCCCATGTAATTTTGATAAGCAGCCAGGCAAAACTGACAGCTGCAGGCTGCAATTGTCAGCTGTCAATGTTAGCTTGGCTGGTAATCAAAAAAAGAGAGGTCCCCATGCTGTTTTTTAATTATTTAAATAATTTAATAAAATGGCATGGGGTCCCCACATTTTTGACAACCAGTCAAGCTAAAGCTGAGAGCTAGGGGCAGGTATTCTCAGGCTAGTAAAGGGTCATGGATATTGCCCCCAGCCTAAAAATATCAGCCAGCAGATGCCCAATCTATTAGATCTGCCAATTCTTGCAGTTTGCCTGCCTCTTCCCACTTGCCCTGTGGTGGTGGATAGTGGGGTTCATATTTGTGGGTTGATGTCACCTTTGTATTGTCCAGTGACATCAAGCTCATGGCTTAGTAGTGGCGTGGGGACTCCCTCTAGTCTTGATAACCAGCGTTGCTGATAGCTGAGGGTTGCAGCCCGCAGCTGTCAGTTTTGCCTGGCTGGTTATCAAAAATACAGGGGAACCCCATGTCTTTTTTTTATTTACTTACAGCGCAGGCAGCAGATGATGAATACTCCCTTCAGTCACCCCCTGCTTTTGCTGTTAACAGTTGAATACAATACTACAACTCTCAGCATTGTCCTCTGCTAGTGCTGATCGCAAGAAGGGGACAATGATGTCAGCTGTCTTTTTAAGCACCCAGTGCCAGGAAACAGCCTGAACAGTACCGATGATTCTCAGGCGCCAATACGTGTCACATTGATGACACAGGGAGGTCATCAGTGTGCACATGTGCGGGACATTGTGAGGCATGTGCTGCTACTAGAAACACTGATGTTTGAAAGAGCTTTTAGTGAACTCTGTCATTTACCGAACTTTATCCAACTTTGGCAGATTTTTAGGAAAAAATTTGGAGAACACTAATTATTATTATTATTATTATTTATTGTTATAGCGCCATTTATTCCATGGCGCTTTACATGTGAGGAGGGGTATACATAATAAAAACAAGTACAATAATCTTAAACAATACAAGTCATAACTGGTACAGGAGGAATGAGGACCCTGCCCGCGAAGGCTCACAATCTACAAGACTAATCTGAACATGCTGCATTTGGGCCGACTTTCAGATTGGCGAATGTTCTTCGAACAAGTTCTCTCATCCCTACTTATGGTCTTAAGATCTGACACTTCTCGTCGATGCTGCACGGCTACAGGCACTCCTTTCGTCTCCAATTTTATACTGAAGACCCATTCAATTAATAATAATATTATTATTTATATAGTGCCAACATATTCCGCAGCGCTTTAGATTATAGAGGAGACTTGTTCAGGCAATAGACATTACAGCATAACAATAAACACAGTTCAAAACAGATACCAGGAGGAATGAGGGCCCTGCTCGCAAGCTTACAATCTATGAGGAATAAAGGGAGACACGAGAGGTGGATGGTAACAATTGCTTTAGTTATTCGGACCAGCCATAGTGTAAGGCTCGGGTGTTCATGTAAAGATGCATGAACCAGTTAACTGCCTAAGTATGTAACAGTACAGACACAGAGGGCTATTAACTGCATGAAGTGTATGAGAACATGATGTGAGGAACCTGATTATGGTTTAACTTTTTTGAAAGGCAACACAGGGATAGTTAGGTTAATGCGTTGAGACGGTAGGCCAGTCTGAACAAATGCATTTTTAGGGCACGCTTAAAACTGTGGGGATTAATCGTATTAACCTGGGTAGTGCATTACAGACAATTGGCGCAGCACGTGAAAAGTCTTGGAGATGGGAGTGGGAGGTTCTGATTATTGAGGATGTTATCCTCAGGTTATTAAATATAGGTATTGGCCTGCACTCTGTATTGAGTCGGGGTGCTGGTGCGACAGACCATCGGGTCTAATATCAATATAATGTGAAATCCACCGCACTCCCTATGTGGAATATCTTAAAGCAGAAATGTAACTTTTGAAATTTGCTAATTTATTCAAATAAAGAAATAACATTGAATCAAAACACAAGGCAATTGTCACAAATTGTGTATGCGACTCAGAATGGTGACGTTTCGACCCTCCCGGGTCTTACTCTAGGGTCGCACTGTGGACATAAAAACAATACATATATACATATCTTGAAATAAATACAAAACATAATGCATAACAATATATATTTAGCAAAGACTAATGAAAAAGACATCAAGTACAATAAATAGTTAATAATCCCTAGGCGATACAAAATACGGAGGCCAAACTAGTGGCGTGGTGTTTAAGGAGTATGTCTAGTAACATGGTGTCTATGAGAGCCTCTAATCGTGAAGAAACGGTTATTACCTAAATCCAGGTTTAAGTAGAAAATAAATAGAAAAGACGTTGTCCCTGTGATGTCCAGGGGCTGGAAGGAATAAGAATAATGTTAGTGCAATGTGGTCACTCGGTGGATAGTTATAAATATACTAATAAAAGGGTTAATTACCAGGTATTGCTTTCTAATGAGAGTAGCCTAATGAATGATACGTCTTTAGGTGCAACCTGAAAAGTCAGTACAGTATTAGGGAGAAAAAAAGGGGATATCCTAAGTGGTGTATAAAGGCTATTGTGGTAAATAATTACCTTAAAGAAAAAAGACAACGGTACAACAGCGTCTTGCTGATAGATTGATGGTGAATACGGTCCACGAGATAAACTGTATATGGATACTGCCTGTAACATCATATGTGGTATGAGTGCTGAGATTCATCCATTAGGATGAGTGTACTATGGAAATAGGAATGGGTCATTACCTTAATAAGAAATAATAAAGGTGCATCTACATCTCGTTGGTGGTGGGACCATAAATATAGCCTAAAGGGGGGTCCGTATATAGGTATAGCCTGAAAGAAGCCACAGGTATGGTGGTAGGTAAATGGTAAAATCATATGTGCTGACTTATCGTGGCTAAAGTAGATTAATACCTTGAAAAACGGCGACGCGTCTACGTCTTGTAGATGTTTAGGCAGGAAATACGGCCAGAGGGGAGATCCGTTATAGGGTAAAGCCTGTAATATTACACGTGGGGTGGTAAGGGATGGTAATATTTTCGGAGGTGCCCCGTGGTGTCTATAGTGGGTAATTACCTTAATGGGGAAAAACAGCGGCGCAGCTGCGTCTTGCTGATGAAGAAGGCGTGAAGCCCTGTAGGGGTCACCAAAATCAAACAATGAGTGTGGCGCTCAGAGAAATGTGCACCATGTGCCGGGTATAGTAGAAAATAAGGTTACCTGGGAGGAGAGAGCAGCGCTCCTGCGTCTTGTGTACTGACCTGCCACAAGCTAATGTGGCGTTCTATATATAGTGTGGCCGCTCAATGTGTGAGGGAACCGGAAGTGACGTACCGGGATACATGGCGAGTCTAGTGCGCATGTCAGAGTCAAAGTATACTACGTAGCTAAAGCACAGCTGTGATGAGAGCGGAGTTGTGCGCATGACCGCTAAGGCCATGTTGGGAATGAAAGGGCTGGCGTGATGAAAACGCCAGACCGGACGTGACGTAGCGCTAAGTGTGGAAAAGCAATCTGCGCATGTCCGGTGGTTGTTAGGGACTCCGGGGGCTTATGGTAACATAGTAACATAGTAACATAGTTAGTAAGGCCGAAAAAAGACATTTGTCCATCCAGTTCAGCCTATATTCCATCATAATAAATCCCCAGATCTACGTCCTTCTACAGAACCTAATAATTGTATGATACAATATTGTTCTGCTCCAGGAAGACATCCAGGCCTCTCTTGAACCCCTCGACTGAGTTCGCCATCACCACCTCCTCAGGCAAGCAATTCCAGATTCTCACTGCCCTAACAGTAAAGAATCCTCTTCTATGTACCCTATGTTAATTGTAATGGTGATGTAAATACCCTAAGGAGTGCGAAAATCAGATCCCTAGGACGACCGTAGAGAATATTAATAGTGTGGCCAGTATCTGGTAATACAAATATAACCCTAGTATAATGTTGATGGTAAAACAGAAAAACTAGCAAGTAGGGATGGAGCAAAATTAAAAATAAAAATATGGACAAATAAAAGGGGAGAAATAAGGAGAAAAATTATAATAAAGTTGAAAATTGAAAAAATAATGAAAATAATGAACAAAGACGGGTAATGTAGAAAAAATAAAAATAAAAATAAGTATAAAAATAAAAATAATAAAAATAGATAAAATAAAACAAAAATAAATATAAAAATAAAAGGCAAAAGTAGATGGTACCTGGATGGTAATAATAAAATGGAACTAAAGTCGAAAAATATGGTATACAAAAAAGAGAGAGGGGGGGGAATATAAAAGGAAAAAGAAAAATGAAAATAAAAATAAAAAATAATAAATGATAATATTTATTATTATTATTATTTTTATTTTTATTTTTCTATTTATTTATTTTTTATTTTTATTTTTCTTTTCTTTTTCCTTTTATATTTCCCCCCCCTCTCTCTTTTTTGTATACCATATTTTTCGACTTTAGTTCCATTTTATTACTACCATCCAGGTACCATCTACTTTTGCCTTTTATTTTTATATTTATTTTTGTTTTATTTTATCTATTTTTATTATTTTTACTTTTATACTTATTTTTATTTTTATTTTTTCTACATTACCCGTCTTTGTTCATTATTTTCATTATTTTTTCAATTTTCAACTTAATTATAATTTTTCTCCTTATTTCTTCCCTTTTATTTGTCCATATTTTTATTTTTAATTTTGCTCCATCCCTACTTGCTAGTTTTTCTGTTTTACCATCAACATTATACTAGGGTTATATTTGTATTACCAGATACTGGCCACACTATTAATATTCTCTACGGTCGTCCTAGGGATCTGATTTTCGCACTCCTTAGGGTATTTACATCACCATTACAATTAACATAGGTTACCATAAGCCCCCGGAGTCCCTAACAACCACCGGACATGCGCAGATTGCTTTTCCACACTTAGCGCTACGTCACGTCCGGTCTGGCGTTTTCATCACGCCAGCCCTTTCATTCCCAACATGGCCTTAGCGGTCATGCGCACAACTCCGCTCTCATCACAGCTGTGCTTTAGCTACGTAGTATACTTTGACTCTGACATGCGCACTAGACTCGCCATGTATCCTGGTACGTCACTTCCGGTTCCCTCACACATTGAGCGGCCACACTATATATAGAACGCCACATTAGCTTGTGGCAGGTCAGTACACAAGACGCAGGAGCGCTGCTCTCTCCTCCCAGGTAACCTTATTTTCTACTATACCCGGCACATGGTGCACATTTCTCTGAGCGCCACACTCATTGTTTGATTTTGGTGACCCCTACAGGGCTTCACGCCTTCTTCATCAGCAAGACGCAGCTGCGCCGCTGTTTTTCCCCATTAAGGTAATTACCCACTATAGACACCACGGGGCACCTCCGAAAATATTACCATCCCTTACCACCCCACGTGTAATATTACAGGCTTTACCCTATAACGGATCTCCCCTCTGGCCGTATTTCCTGCCTAAACATCTACAAGACGTAGACGCGTCGCCGTTTTTCAAGGTATTAATCTACTTTAGCCACGATAAGTCAGCACATATGATTTTACCATTTACCTACCACCATACCTGTGGCTTCTTTCAGGCTATACCTATATACGGACCCCCCTTTAGGCTATATTTATGGTCCCACCACCAACGAGATGTAGATGCACCTTTATTATTTCTTATTAAGGTAATGACCCATTCCTATTTCCATAGTACACTCATCCTAATGGATGAATCTCAGCACTCATACCATATATGATGTTACAGGCAGTATCCATATACAGTTTATCTCGTGGACCGTATTCACCATCAATCTATCAGCAAGACGCTGTTGTACCGTTGTCTTTTTTCTTTAAGGTAATTATTTACCACAATAGCCTTTATACACCACTTAGGATATCCCCTTTTTTTCTCCCTAATACTGTACTGACTTTTCAGGTTGCACCTAAAGACGTATCATTCATTAGGCTACTCTCATTAGAAAGCAATACCTGGTAATTAACCCTTTTATTAGTATATTTATAACTATCCACCGAGTGACCACATTGCACTAACATTATTCTTATTCCTTCCAGCCCCTGGACATCACAGGGACAACGTCTTTTCTATTTATTTTCTACTTAAACCTGGATTTAGGTAATAACCGTTTCTTCATGATTAGAGGCTCTCATAGACACCATGTTACTAGACATACTCCCTAAACACCACGCCACTAGTTTGGCCTCCGTATTTTGTATCGCCTAGGGATTATTAACTATTTA
Organism: Ranitomeya imitator; assembly: GCF_032444005.1. Taxonomy (NCBI): domain Eukaryota; kingdom Metazoa; phylum Chordata; class Amphibia; order Anura; family Dendrobatidae; genus Ranitomeya; species Ranitomeya imitator. The sequence continues at coordinate 378,820,951 of NC_091283.1, forward strand.
TTGTACTTGATGTCTTTTTCATTAGTCTTTGCTAAATATATATTGTCATGCATTATGTTTTGTATTTATTTCAAGATATGTATATATGTATTGTTTTTATGTCCACAGTGCAACCCTAGAGTAAGACCCGGGAGGGTCGAAACGTCACCATTCTGAGTCGCATACACAATTTGTGACAATTGCCTTGTGTTTTGATTCAATGTTATTTCTTTATTTGAATAAATTAGCAAATTTCAAAAGTTACATTTCTGCTTTAAGATATTCCACATAGGGAGTGCGGTGGATTTCACATTATACTGATATTAGACCCGATGGTCTGTCGCACCAGCACCCCGACTCAATACAGAGTGCAGGCCAATACCTATATTTATGTTCTGATCTACTTGGCTTTTTGCACCTATTTCCCCATGTCTACTGAGACGTTCGCCTATGACGAGGCCACAAGCTCAAATATCTTGTCACAAGTGACTGGGTCAAATGAGTTCCTCCACACTCCAGTACAGGAGTTAAAGACCCGTGACTACGAAAAAGAGAGACGTAAATTTATTTCATATGATCTTCACTGCACTACTCTAGCAGAGTATCACAAACAAGACAAAATACCCAGGGGACTCAGGAGTAATCTCCGCCCTACGTTATTTTCTGATAACCAGGAATTTTGTGAGAAATATAAAAAAATCCTCAATAAATGCTCCCTAGATATCATCATTTTAACTGTGGAATATCTTCAGAAATCTATCAGTGAAACCAAGTTAAATATACAGGCAATTGAAACACAATTGTCTAATACTCTCTCCTCTTCTGAATGGTCTAATATTAAAAACAAGACTGATAAAATCCTAACCGAATATCAAAAGACATTACAAGAACGAAAGAGACAGAAGTTTCAAAGAGACCACGAAGACTACTCAAAGGAGCAGGTCTACAGATGGAACACCTCCTACATTACCTGGCGCCGACCACCGAATCAAAGGAGACAAGGATCCTTCAGTTCAAGCAGCGACTCTTCAGCCAACACAAATCGGTATCGTTTTTTATCGAAAGGCCGCAGGGGGAGACTACAACACGCAGACGTACCAGACGATCGAGGCGAAAGGATGACCACAAGGTCCCAGGTAAGTCATCCAACCTGGTGATTAATATATCTAGTTACCTTCTTTCCCCTGCAGAGCTATCGCTCCTTCAAAAAGGACTATCATTCTGCCCGACTCCAAGTTGGGATGACTTCCAACTTGAACAAGAGTTGCAACGCTTCTTTCGGACAGTGAGACTTATTACTCATTTTGGAACTATGGACAATACCAGGGGCAAGCACCCGGTACCACGCGAAACAACCCCCATTCCAGGGATATCCATCTCGTCACTGGGGCTACGTAATCCCAGCAATTTCAATCCACCTCGCACATACCATGCTACGGAAACTTTCATTGAGTTAGTGGACCGTGAGGTTAAACAACTGTCACACCAACAAAAACTTGGTTTATTTCCAACACACCCTAATTTGGTCCCCAGTGAGAAAAGGGCACTTAAGTCATTGTCTGAAAACAAGGAGATTATTATAAAGCCAGCAGACAAGGGTGGGGCCATTGTAGTGATGGATCGTCAGACATATTGTCAGGAAGTATATAGACAACTATCTGATACTGAGACTTACCGGGCGATACCAAGGGACCCCACCAGTGACATCAATCAGAAAATAAAACATCTGATCAAACTGTATCTTGACCAAAACACAATAGATAAAAAAACGGCTACTTTTTTATGACATCCCCACCCAATTACACCAGTATTCTATATCTTACCAAAGATACATAAATCACTCACTAACACACCGGGTAGGCCTATCGTGGCCTCCACGGATTCAATTCTTTCACCTCTCTCCATGTTTCTTGAGAAAATATTAACTCCTTTGGTAAGAACCACTAAGTCTTTTCTCTTAGACACAGGACATTTTTTAACCATCCTGAAACAGGTGGGATCAGTGCCCCCCGGCAGTTTACTAGTCACTCTAGATGTCAATAGTCTCTATACGTCTATTGCGCATGACAAGGGAATTGAGGCGACCAAATCCTTATTAGAGCAATCTGAGCTCACAACTGATACTATTCAACTCTGTCTGGACCTTCTGAGATTAGTTCTCTATGAGAACTATTTCTTGTATGAGGATACGTTCTATAATCAACAACGGGGTACCGCAATGGGGTCGAATGTGGCACCAGCCTACGCTAACGCCTTTATGAATCACTTTGAGGTTAATCATGTCTTCAGTAATTCATTATTTCAACATAATGTCATCTGTTACCACAGATTTATCGATGACATATTTCTCATCTGGAAAGGCACTAGTGCCACTTTAAACACATTCTACCTCTTTCTAAATTCCATCTACCCTGAGTTACAATTCACAATTCACCAAGACAAAGAATCCGTACCCTTTCTGGACACTCTCGTGACAAAAAATTCTTTTGGTCAATTACAAACAGATTTATTTTGCAAGCCAACAGACTGTAATAGCTTATTACACTACACTAGTTGCCATCCAAAAACTACCAAAAACAGTATACCCCGCTCACAATTTAACAGAGTTACATGGATTGTTTCTGAAACTAACACAGCAACCACCAGACTTGAAACTATGGCACAGAAATTTCAGGAAAGAAGCTACCCAACTAGATTATTGGCCAAAGAAAAAACTCGTGTTCTCTTTCCACCTTCACCTCCTCCACCTACCCAATCCAAGGAAAGAGTACCGTTTGTGCACACTTATCACCCTCTTATGCCGAAAGTCCATTCTATCATTAGGAAACATTGGCCACTATTGGCCCGAGCTTATCCTAACATCGATTCTTTCAACACACCAACATTGATGTGTACCAAAAGGGCAACCAATTTAAGGGACAAACTAATACGAGCGGATACAGGCAGCGCTCATCCAATAACAACTCAAAGACTATTGGGCACCAAACGCCATGGCACATTCCCTTGCCTGAATTGTGCCTCCTGCTCTAACATAATTAAATCAGAGAACATCGTGCACCCCAGGACTGGGAAGTCATATCCCATAAGGGGGTATTACACCTGCAACTCTAATTTTGTTGTCTATGTGATAAAATGTCCTTGTGGCCTCCTATATGTAGGGGAGACCACACAACATGTGAAAGATAGGATATCCAGCCATAAGTCCACGATCAGGTGTGGTAAGACCTGGCTCCCTGTTCCGGACCATTTCATAAGGCATCACCACTCAGTGGCACAACTTAAATTCCAAGTAGTGGAGCAAGTAGAGCGTCCTAGGCGAGGAGGTGATCGAGTAAGGATCCTCAAACAGAGAGAGGCTTACTGGATTCACACCCTAGACACACTGGAACCTAGGGGTTTAAACAGAGAAATTAATTGGCTTATCTAATAATATTAACTTCCTCTTCTTTTTTGCCTTTTTAGACACGTTGAAGCCATTCGTTTTTAGGTGAGTGTCTCTCTCCCCCCTCCCCGCGTATATACATTTTGTTCCTTTTTCTTTTTTCTTTTTTTCTTTTTTCTTTTCTTTTCTTCTTTTTTCTTTTCTTCTCTTTTTTTTTTTATTATCTTTATTATTTTTATTTTTATTTTTCTATTTATTTATTTTTTCTTTTTATTTTTCTTTTTCTTTTTCTTTTCTTTTTCCTTTTATATTTCCCCCCCCCTCTCTTTTTTGTATACCATATTTTTCGACTTTAGTTCCATTTTATTACTACCATCCAGGTACCATCTACTTTTGCCTTTTATTTTTATATTTATTTTTGTTTTATTTTATCTATTTTTATTATTTTTACTTTTATACTTATTTTTATTTTTATTTTTTCTACATTACCCGTCTTTGTTCATTATTTTCATTATTTTTTCAATTTTCAACTTAATTATAATTTTTCTCCTTATTTCTTCCCTTTTATTTGTCCATATTTTTATTTTTAATTTTGCTCCATCCCTACTTGCTAGTTTTTCTGTTTTACCATCAACATTATACTAGGGTTATATTTGTATTACCAGATACTGGCCACACTATTAATATTCTCTACGGTCGTCCTAGGGATCTGATTTTCGCACTCCTTAGGGTATTTACATCACCATTACAATTAACATAGGTTACCATAAGCCCCCGGAGTCCCTAACAACCACCGGACATGCGCAGATTGCTTTTCCACACTTAGCGCTACGTCACGTCCGGTCTGGCGTTTTCATCACGCCAGCCCTTTCATTCCCAACATGGCCTTAGCGGTCATGCGCACAACTCCGCTCTCATCACAGCTGTGCTTTAGCTACGTAGTATACTTTGACTCTGACATGCGCACTAGACTCGCCATGTATCCCGGTACGTCACTTCCGGTTCCCTCACACATTGAGCGGCCACACTATATATAGAACGCCACATTAGCTTGTGGCAGGTCAGTACACAAGACGCAGGAGCGCTGCTCTCTCCTCCCAGGTAACCTTATTTTCTACTATACCCGGCACATGGTGCACATTTCTCTGAGCGCCACACTCATTGTTTGATTTTGGTGACCCCTACAGGGCTTCACGCCTTCTTCATCAGCAAGACGCAGCTGCGCCGCTGTTTTTCCCCATTAAGGTAATTACCCACTATAGACACCACGGGGCACCTCCGAAAATATTACCATCCCTTACCACCCCACGTGTAATATTACAGGCTTTACCCTATAACGGATCTCCCCTCTGGCCGTATTTCCTGCCTAAACATCTACAAGACGTAGACGCGTCGCCGTTTTTCAAGGTATTAATCTACTTTAGCCACGATAAGTCAGCACATATGATTTTACCATTTACCTACCACCATACCTGTGGCTTCTTTCAGGCTATACCTATATACGGACCCCCCTTTAGGCTATATTTATGGTCCCACCACCAACGAGATGTAGATGCACCTTCATTATTTCTTATTAAGGTAATGACCCATTCCTATTTCCATAGTACACTCATCCTAATGGATGAATCTCAGCACTCATACCATATATGATGTTACAGGCAGTATCCATATACAGTTTATCTCGTGGACCGTATTCACCATCAATCTATCAGCAAGACGCTGTTGTACCGTTGTCTTTTTTCTTTAAGGTAATTATTTACCACAATAGCCTTTATACACCACTTAGGATATCTCCTTTTTTTCTCCCTAATACTGTACTGACTTTTCAGGTTGCACCTAAAGACGTATCATTCATTAGGCTACTCTCATTAGAAAGCAATACCTGGTAATTAACCCTTTTATTAGGTTATTTATAACTATCCACCGAGTGACCACATTGCACTAACATTATTCTTATTCCTTCCAGCCCCTGGACATCACAGGGACAACGTCTTTTCTATTTATTTTCTACTTAAACCTGGATTTAGGTAATAACCGTTTCTTCATGATTAGAGGCTCTCATAGACACCATGTTACTAGACATACTCCCTAAACACCACGCCACTAGTTTGGCCTCCGTATTTTGTATCGCCTAGGGATTATTAACTATTTATTGTACTTGATGTCTTTTTCATTAGTCTTTGCTAAATATATATTGTTATGCATTATGTTTTGTATTTATTTCAAGATATGTATATATGTATTGTTTTTATGTCCACAGTGCGACCCTAGAGTAAGACCCGGGAGGGTCGAAACGTCACCATTCTGAGTCGCATACACAATTTGTGACAATTGCCTTGTGTTTTGATTCAATGTTATTTCTTTATTTGAATAAATTAGCAAATTTCAAAAGTTACATTTCTGCTTTAAGATATTCCACATAGGGAGTGCGGTGGATTTCACATTATAATAACCTCAGGTTATTAGCAGAACGGAGAGCGCGGGTAGGGTGGTAGACTGAGACCAGAGAGGAGATGTAGGGTGGTGCTGAACCATGGAGTGCTTTGTGGTTGAGGGTAATAAGTTTGTACTGGATTCTGGAAGGGTAACTAGTGTAATAACTGGCACAAGGTAGAGGCATCGGTATAACTATTGGTGAGGAATATGATCCTGTCTGCAGCATTCAGATTGGAGAGGGGAGAGTTTGGTAAGAGGGAGGCCGATTAGTATAGAGGTACAATAGTCCAGACTAGAATGAATAAGAGCAACAGTAAGAGTTTTTGCAGAGTTGAAAGTAAGAAAAGGGCAAATTCTAGAAATGTTTTTGAGATGCAGATAAGAAGAGCGAGCCAGTGATTGGATGTGGGGGGTGAATGAAAGCTCGGAATCAAGTATAACCCCAAGGCAGCGGGCATGTTGCTTGGGAGTAATGGTGGAACCACACACGGAGATGGCAATGTCAGGGAAAGGCAGGTTATTAGAGGGAGAGAACACGAGGAGTTCAGTTTTTGACAGGTTCAGTTTCAGATAGAGGGAGGACATGATGTTAGAGACAGCGGTAAGACAATCACTGGTGTTTTCTAAAAAGGCAGGCGTGAGATCAGGAGAAGAAGTGCATAATTGGGTGTCATCAGCATAGAGATGGTACTGGAACCCAAATCTACTGATTGTTTGTCCAATAGGGGCAGTATACAAAGAGAAGAGGAGGGGGCCTAGGACTGATCCTTGAGGAACCCCAACAGTAAGGGGAAGGTGAGAGGAGGAGGAACCAGCAAAAGATACAGTGAAAGAGCGGTCAGAGAGATAGGAAGAGAACCAGGAGAGAGCTGTGTCCTTGAGGCCAATGGAGTGAAGCATAGAGAGGAGGAGCTGATGATCCACAGTATTGAATGCTATGGAGAGATCCCAGAGAATTAGCATGGAGTAGTGACCATTAGATTCAGCTGTTAGTAGATCATTAGAGACTAGTGTTGAGCAATACCTTCCGATATCGGGAAATATCGGATCGGATTGGATCGGACCGATACCCCAAAAATATCGGAAATCGACGATTCTGATACCAGAAACCAATGCAAGTCAATGGGACACAAATATCGGAATGAAAATAAACCCTTTCTTTCCTTGTAGGTTAAAAAAGATCTGCGGTTTTGCTGTGAGAAACGCTGCAGATCGGGAGAGGGGAAGAGTGTGAGGGCGGAGTGTGGGCGTAGACTGTGTGCGGGGAAGATGAGCCTGTCTGTGTGCGGCAATTTCGAGGGTCTGCAGGGATCGCGGGGCTGCTGGGGAGCTGTGCCGGGCTGTGGGGGGTCTCTGCCAGTCTGTCAGGGGTCTGCAGCGGGCTGTGGGGGGGCTGTGCCGGGCTGTCAGGGGTCTGTGCCAGGCTGTGGGGGGTGTTGTGAATTCTGTGGCTGAATTCACTCCTGTGGTCACAAGTGGTATTGCAGCCTCTGGGCTTCCTCCCTCAGGTGTTTTGGTGAGCTCGTTGGCTGCCTTGCTATTTAACTCCACCTGAGTCTGTCTTCCTTGCTCCTTGTCAATGTTCCAGTGTAGGATCTGAGCTACTGCATCTTTCCTGTGGCCTGCTGCTCTGCTAGATAAGTGCTACTTTGTTTTTGTTTCCGTTTTTTCTGTCCAGCTGTGCTATTCTCTTTTGCTGGAAGCTCTGAGACGCAAAGGGTGCACCGCCGTGCCGTTAGTTCGGCACGGTGGGTCTTTTTGCCCCCCTTTGTGTGGTTTTGCTTTAGGGTTTTTTGTAGACTGCATAGTTCTCTTTGCTATCCTCGCTCTGTCTAGAATATCGGGCCTCACTTTGCTGAATCTATTTCATTCCTACGTTTTGTCTTTTCATCTTGCTAACAGTCATTATATGTGGGGGGCTGCCTATTCCTTTGGGGTATTTCTCTGAGGCAAGTCAGGCTTGTATTTCTATCTTCAGGCTAGTCAGCTCCTCAGGCAGTGCCGAGTTGCATAGGTAGTGTTAGGCGCAATCCACTGCTGCTTTTAGTTGTGTGAGGATAGGTTCAGGTATTGCAGTCTGCAGAGATTCCACGTCTCAGAGCTTGTTCTATTGTTTTTGGGTTATTGCCATATCACTGTATGTGCGCTGATTACTGCACACTGTGTTGCCTGATAGCACAGCATAACAGTACAAGGAGCCATACCAATGATTCTCAATAGAGGGAAAAAAGAAGTCCTGACATCATTTTTTTTTTCCCTCAGCTCTGTCTTCAGTTCTTTTTTTCCCCTAGACATTAGAGTGCTTCAGGACACAGCTGTGGACATGGATATTCAGGCTCTGTGCTCCTCAATGGATAATCTCGTTATAAATGTACAAAAGATTCAAGATACAATTGATCAGAAATCTATGCTAGAACCAAGAATTCCTATTCCTGATTTGTTTTTTGGTGACAGAACTAAGTTCCTGAGCTTCAAAAATAATTGTAAGCTATTTCTGGCCTTGAAACCTCATTCTTCTGGTAATCCTATTCAACAGGTTTTGATTATTATTTCTTTTTTGCGCGGCGACCCACAGGACTGGGCGTTTTCTCTTGCGCCAGGAGACCCTGCATTGAGTAATGTTGATGCGTTTTTCCAGGCGCTTGGATTGCTTTACGATGAGCCTAATTCAGTGGATCAGGCTGAGAAAAATTTGCTGGCTTTATGCCAGGGTCAGGATGATGTAGAAGTATATTGTCAGAAATTTAGGAAGTGGTCAGTACTCACTCTGTGGAATGAATCTGCACTGGCGGCTTGGTTCAGAAAGGGTCTCTCTGAAGCTCTTAAGGATGTCATGGTGGGATTTCCCATGCCTGCTGGTTTGAATGAGTCTATGTCCTTGGCCATTCAGATCGGTCGTCGCTTGCGCGAGCGTAAATCTGTGCACCATCTGGCGGTATTGTCTGAGAGTAAACCTGAGCCTATGCAGTGCGACAGGACTATGACTAAAGTTGAACGGCAAGAACACAGACGTCTGAACAGGCTGTGTTTCTACTGTGGTGATTCCACTCATGCTATTTCTAATTGTCCTAAGCGCACTAGGCGGTTCGATAGCTCTGCCGTCATTGGTACTGTACAGTCCAAATTCCTTCTGTCCATTACCTTGATATGCTCTTTGTCATCGTATTCTGTCATGGCGTTTGTGGATTCAGGCGCTGCCCTGAATCTGATGGATTTGGATTATGCTAAACGTTGTGGATTTTTCTTGGAGCCTTTGCGGTGTCCTATTCCGTTGAGAGGAATTGATGCTACACCTTTGGCCAAGAATAAGCCTCAGTACTGGGCCCAGCTGACCATGTGCATGGCTCCTGCACATCAGGAAGTTATTCGCTTTCTGGTATTGCATAATCTGCATGATGTGGTCGTGTTGGGGTTGCCATGGCTACAAACCCATAATCCAGTATTAGATTGGAACTCTATGTCGGTAACCAGCTGGGGTTGTCAGGGAGTACATGGTGATGTTCCATTTTTGTCTATTTCGTCATCCATTCCTTCTGACATCCCAGAGTTCTTGTCTGACTTTCAGGATGTATTTGAAGAGCCCAAGTCTGATGCCCTACCTCCGCATAGGAATTGTGATTGTGCTATCAATTTGATTCCTGGTAGTAAATTCCCTAAGGGTCGTTTATTTAATTTGTCCGTGCCTGAACACACCGCTATGCGCAGTTATGTGAAAGAATCCCTGGAGAAGGGACATATTCGCCCATCGTCATCACCATTGGGAGCAGGGTTCTTTTTTGTAGCCAAGAAGGATGGTTCGCTAAGACCGTGTATTGATTACCGCCTTCTTAATAAGATCACTGTTAAGTTTCAGTATCCCTTGCCATTGATATCGGACTTGTTTGCTCGGATTAAGGGGGCTAGTTGGTTTACTAAGATTGATCTTCGTGGTGCGTATAATCTGGTGAGAATCAGGCAGGGAGATGAATGGAAAACGGCATTTAATACGCCCGAGGGTCATTTTGAGTATCTGGTGATGCCGTTCGGACTTGCCAATGCTCCATCTGTTTTTCAGTCTTTTATGCATGACATTTTCCGTGAGTATCTGGATAAATTCCTGATTGTTTACTTGGATGACATTTTGATCTTCTCTGATGATTGGGAGTCTCATGTGAAGCAAGTCAGAATGGTATTCCAGGTACTGCGTGCTAATTCCTTGTTCGTGAAGGGATCAAAGTGTCTCTTCGGTGTGCAGAAAGTTTCATTTTTGGGGTTCATCTTTTCCCCTTCTACTATCGAGATGGATCCGGTTAAGGTCCAGGCCATCCAGGATTGGACTCAGCCGACATCTCTGAAAAGTCTGCAGAAATTCCTGGGCTTTGCTAATTTTTATCGTCGCTTCATCTGTAATTTTTCTAGCATTGCCAGACCATTGACCGATTTGACCAAGAAGGGTGCTGATTTGGTTAATTGGTCTTCTGCTGCCGTGGAAGCTTTTCAGGAGTTGAAGCGTCGTTTTTGCTGTGCCCCTGTGTTGTGTCAACCAGATGTTTCTCTTCCGTTCCAGGTCGAGGTTGATGCTTCTGAGATTGGAGCAGGGGCGGTTTTGTCACAGAGAGGTTCTGGTTGCTCAGTGTTGAAACCATGTGCTTTCTTTTCCAGGAAATTTTCTGCTGCTGAGCGTAATTATGATGTGGGCAACCGAGAGTTGCTGGCCATGAAGTGGGCATTCGAGGAGTGGCGTCATTGGCTTGAGGGAGCTAAGCATCGCGTGGTGGTATTGACTGATCATAAGAATCTTACTTATCTCGAGTCTGCCAAGCGCTTGAATCCTAGACAGGCCCGTTGGTCGTTATTTTTTGCTCGTTTTGATTTTGTGATTTCGTACCTTCCGGGCTCTAAAAATGTGAAGGCGGATGCTCTGTCTAGGAGTTTTGTGCCCGACTCTCCGGGGTTATCTGAGCCGGCGAGTATCCTCAAGGAAGGAGTCATTGTGTCTGCCATCTCTCCTGATTTGCGGAGAGTGTTGCAGAAATTTCAGGCTAATAAACCTGATCGTTGTCCGGCCGAGAAACTGTTCGTCCCTGATAGGTGGACTAGTAAAGTTATCTCTGAACTTCATTGTTCGGTGCTGGCTGGTCATCCAGGAATCTTTGGTACCAGAGAGTTAGTGGCTAGATCCTTCTGGTGGCCATCTCTGTCACGGGATGTGCGTGCTTTTGTGCAGTCCTGTGGGATTTGTGCTAGGGCTAAGCCCTGCTGTTCACGTGCCAGTGGGTTGCTTTTGCCCTTGCCGGTCCCGAAGAGGCCTTGGACACATATTTCGATGGATTTCATTTCTGACCTTCCCGTTTCTCAAAAGATGTCGGTCATTTGGGTGGTCTGTGATCGCTTTTCTAAAATGGTCCATCTGGTGCCCTTGGTTAAATTGCCTTCCTCCTCTGATTTGGTGCCTTTGTTCTTCCAGCATGTGGTTCGTTTGCATGGCATTCCTGAGAATATTGTTTCTGACAGAGGTTCCCAGTTTGTCTCGAGGTTCTGGCGAGCCTTTTGTGGTAGGATGGGCATTGACCTATCTTTTTCCTCGGCCTTCCATCCTCAGACTAATGGCCAGACCGAACGAACCAATCAGACCTTGGAAACATATCTGAGATGTTTTGTTTCTGCTGACCAGGATGATTGGGTGTCATTTTTGCCGTTGGCTGAGTTCGCCCTTAATAATCGGGCCAGCTCGGCTACCTTGGTCTCTCCATTTTTCTGCAATTCTGGGTTCCATCCTCGTTTCTCTTCAGGACAGGTTGAGTCTTCGGACTGTCCTGGTGTGGATTCTGTGGTGGACAGGTTGCAGCAGATCTGGACTCAGGTAGTGGACAATTTGACCTTGTCCCAGGAGAAGGCTCAGCTTTTCGCTAATCGTAGACGCCGTGTGGGTCCCCGACTTCGTGTTGGGGATCTGGTTTGGTTATCTTCTCGTCATATTCCTATGAGGGTTTCCTCTCCTAAATTTAAACCTCGTTTTATTGGTCCGTATAGGATTTCTGAGATTCTCAATCCGGTGTCTTTTCGTCTGACCCTCCCAGACTCCTTTTCCATACATAATGTATTCCATAGGTCGTTGTTGAGAAGATACGTGGCACCTATGGTTCCATCTGTGGAGCCTCCTGCCCCTGTTTTGGTGGAGGGGGAATTGGAGTATATTGTGGAGAAAATTTTGGATTCTCGTGTCTCTAGACGGAAACTCCAGTATCTGGTCAAATGGAAGGGTTATGCTCAGGAGGATAATTCCTGGGTTTTTGCCTCTGATGTCCATGCCCCAGATCTTGTTCGTGCCTTTCATGTGGCTCATCCTGGTCGGCCTGGGGGTTCTGGTGAGGGTTCAGTGACCCCTCCTCAAGGGGGGGGTACTGTTGTGAATTCTGTGGCTGAATTCACTCCTGTGGTCACAAGTGGTATTGCAGCCTCTGGGCTTCCTCCCTCAGGTGTTTTGGTGAGCTCGTTGGCTGCCTTGCTATTTAACTCCACCTGAGTCTGTCTTCCTTGCTCCTTGTCAATGTTCCAGTGTAGGATCTGAGCTACTGCATCTTTCCTGTGGCCTGCTGCTCTGCTAGATAAGTGCTACTTTGTTTTTGTTTCCGTTTTTTCTGTCCAGCTGTGCTATTCTCTTTTGCTGGAAGCTCTGAGACGCAAAGGGTGCACCGCCGTGCCGTTAGTTCGGCACGGTGGGTCTTTTTGCCCCCCTTTGCGTGGTTTTGCTTTAGGGTTTTTTGTAGACTGCATAGTTCTCTTTGCTATCCTCGCTCTGTCTGCGCTGATTACTGCACACTGTGTTGCCTGATAGCACAGCATAACAGGGGGGTCTGTGCCGGGCTGTGGGGGGTCTGAGCTGGGCTGTCAAGGGTCTGTGGGGGGTCTGTGCCGGGCTGTGGGGGGGTCTGTGCTGGGCTGTTGGGGGTCTGCGGCAGGCTGTTGGGGGTCCGCGGCGGGCTGTGGAGGGTCCTTGGGGGTGTGTGTGCGTGCAGGCATCATCCGATGGGACAAGTCCCATCGGGCTATGCCTGCTACAGTGACAGTGATTGACACATTAGCCAATGATGGGACAGTAGTAGTCCCATCATCCGGCTAATGTGTTGAATGTAAAAAAAAAAAAAACGAACATACAACAGAACATATAGCATATGACAGAACATACAACATATAACACATGACAGAACATACAACATATAACATATGACAGTACATACAACATACAACAACGCACAGACCCCCAGCAGGCCCGCACAGATTCCCAGCAGCCCGCACAGACACGCAGTCTCTGCCCACGCACCGCCCACACTCCATTATAGTGCATCATGACATGATTTGAGCAGCCAATCACAGCCATGCCATTAGTTAACATGGCTAACATGCCTAACAGGATGTGCCCACACTTCTTAGGATCCTCATTGGCTGAATTGGATCAAACTGGCTCATTGCATTATGGGAACTTCCGATTCCAGTATTCGATATTGTAAAAGTATCGGAACTCAGTATTGGAACTCCGATACAGCGAATATCGGCCGATACCCGATATTGCAGTATTGGAATGCTCAACACTATTGGAGACTTTAGTGAGGGCGGTTTCAGTAGAGTGTAAAGAACGGAAACCAGATTGAAGAGGGTCGAGAAGAGAGTTATCTGAGAGATAGCAGATAAGACGTGAGTGGACCAGGCATTCGAGGAGTTTGGAGATGAAGGGAAGATTAGAGACATGTCTATAATTAGTGGCACAGTTTTGGTTGAGGGATGGTTTTTTAAGTAATGGATGTATGGTGGCATGCTTAAATGAGGAGGGAAAGATACCGGAAGAGAGAGAAAGGTTGAATATTTTTGTTAGGTGAGAGATGACAGCAGGGGAAAGGGACTAGAGGAGATGTGATGGAATTGGGTCACTGGTGCAAGTGGTCGGGCGAGAAGATGCAAGGAGCCTGATTACTTCTTTTTCTGTAACTGGTTTAAAGTCAGAGAGTGAACTAGATGCATGGGGGAGGGAGGACAGTGCATGGAATGAGGGAATTGGAAGATAATTTCCTGTCGGACGTGGTCAATTTCATGTCGGATGTGGCCAGATCGTCAGCGTGGAAATCCGTGGTTGGGGCCTGCACTCTTGGGTTGAGTAGGGAATGAAAAGTGTCAAAGAGACGTTTAGGGTTAATGGACAGTGAGGTGATGATGATGTTGAAATAGGTTTGTTTGGAGAGGTGAAAGGCAGAGTTGTATGTTTTGTGAACTACCACAGTATCCCAATATCCTTCAAGAATTGGACCTGCTGTCTGGGCTGTAGAATGAGACTGTAGAGAAGACATATTTCAGTCACTTACACCTTGTCCCAGGAGTAGTGTAGCAGAGCTAGGTTTCATCAAACTCAATCTGACAGGTGGACACGCCCCTATCAAAGTGTATCAAAGTGTGTAACCCCTCCCCTCCCCTTGTCTGACAGCTGGTAGCCAGCTGTCCCTCCTTGGTTGATTTCCCCTTTTGATGTAGTTTGATATTGTTTGATACATTTTGATATTATCAGAGTATTTGATACAGCGATTCTCACTTTCTATCATATCAATTACATTCTCATTTTATATGAAGTTGTTATGAGTTTGCTGCAGTTATCAGAGCAATGTATTTTATTTGACAGCCACAACGGTCACACAGGCCATAATGATAGTGTATCTGCAGCATGTTATTTGGAAATAAAGAACACATTATAAGGTAGCAATGTCTCAGAGATCAAAGCCACTACTAATTTAAAGCAGGAAACACATTTTAAGTTAGCTGTAACTAATTTAAAGCATTTACTGTCACAGGCCGAGTAAGTACATGTAAGGAAACAATGGGGATGTCACAGGTCCTCAACAGGCATCTGATTGTGTTCCAGACAGTCATTTAACACAGACAGAATAAGACCTGGGGTAACACATTTTAAGTTAGCTGTAACTAATTTAAAATATTTACTGTCAATGCAGGGAACAGAGCAATATCTAATTGTAGTAAACAAGCCATCCCATTCAGCATGTTATTTGGAAATAAAGAACACATTATAAGGTAGCAGTGTCTCAGAGATCTAAACCACTAACCAGCTGTCCCTGAGTCTGGCTGATTTCCCCTTTTGATATAGTTTGATATACTTTAATTTGCTGCAGTTTGATATTATACCCGTATTTGTTTTTATATTAGATTTTGATAATCTCCTATTAGACATGGTATAATTCTCAGTATTATGAAAAAATGACAGTCATTGTATGAGTTTAAAGGCTTTATTAAAGCATGTATCAGACGCACTCCGCTATATGTGAATTACAGTACGATATACAATTACGCACTCAGCAAATTAGCCACAAGCATATGTGCAGGAAGATAAAAAATACATGATAGCTTAGTTAGCTAACAGCATGTGGTATTGTTTGATACAGTTTGATATTATCCCTGGTATTTCTTTTATATTAGATTTTCTTAATTTGTTTTATTTTATAGCCTATTAGACTTGCATATTATATGTATGCTGCTGTAGCTGCTATGAGTATCAGTGCATTGTGTTTTATTCATGTTTTTATAACACACCATGCCATTTACTAAAAAAGTTTAAAAGATATTTTACTGTGTGCCAAGATAAATACATCTCAAAGACATTTCAATACTATAAAAATTCTTACAGAATATAAAAAGTAAAAGCATTAAATAGTACAATGAACATACACCACCACACTTCAAATAGTATCACAAGTACAATTAACATACAGCATCACAGCATCTGCTGTGTAGATACAGAACGTGTCGCACTGCTAGAAATTTTTTGCAGAAGCACTGTATTTCTTTTTTTTATTTTTTAGATTTTCATATGTAGTTGTGCGATTACATAGGTTCTGTTCATGAATACTTATGTCCATGTGATATTTCAGTTTTTCTTTTTAATAAATTTGCAGAAAATTCTACATTGTAAGAAACAAATGTATAACTTTTATCTCTGCCACATCCACAGATATTATTCCAGCTTTCTTTAATTCTACATTATTTTATCACATATTAATTTCACAACTTTTATATGATATTTATAACACTCATTTTATATGAGTTTTATAACACATTCTCACGGGGATATTATGTATATTTTGTGTTTTGCATCATTATTTGACACTGTAATTCTCATTTTATATAAAATCTGCATAAAAATCTTCCTGGCTACACCAAAACACGTAAGAAACAAATGTATAACTTTTAGCTCTGTCACATCCACAGATATTATTCCAGCTTTCTTTAATTCTACATTATTTTATCACATATTAATTTCACAACTTTTATATGATATTTATAACACATTCTCATTTATATGAGATTTATAACACAATATTGTAAAATCATTTATTGGTTCGGGGCCTTACTAGTGATCTCAGGATCCCATGTTTAGTACTGTCATATGGTGCATAATTTTAGCATATTTCCTGTACCACAGTATATTTTTTCATGTGCAGCTTTATTAGCCATTTAGGCCTTATTTATGTTATCATGTTTTTGCACTTTATTAATATGCGGTCCATATAGGTCAGTGAGATATATATCTTTATGTGTGCCTGTTTTCCCCTTTTCACCTTGTGTGCAGGCACTGGCCATATTATAGGTATTGTGGGTATTCGCTTTCTCTTTGCGCCTGTAGGTGTTATCTGAGGGTCATTTGCCCGGAGGTGTTATGTCGGTTTTTTTTTTTTTGCTTATAATGCATATTTAATTACATGGTTTACATTATAGGCATTGTTCTAAGTGTTTTTAGATGTTTTTAAAATGATCTGTACTGTATTTGCACCTTAATAAACCTGTGTTTTTTTGTACAAATCCATGCTGTTTGGTGATCCCCTTTTTGTATGGCCTCTGCTTTTTCTTGTTTTTTTTGTGTAAAATCTCTGACAGACAGGCACAGCTGTATCTCTACAAGACATGCTGGACACACCAGAGATAGTGGAAATTGGATTTATAATGCCGAATTCTGAAAATTGCCATTTTATATTGAATGACTAATGATTTCTATAGGCATACTTTACTATGAAATTATGCATAACAATCTTCTTGGTTAGCCTAAAACCCGTAAGAAACAAACGTATAACTTTTAGCTCTAACACATCAACATATATTATTCCAGCTTTCTTTAATTGTACATTATTTTAGCACATATTAATTTTACAGTTGCCTGGGCTGTCTATAATTTTGACTCCTTTTTATTCAAAGACATCTAACATATGCAGGCTTTTAAAGCTTTTTTACATTTCTATTGGTGTTACTTTTGCACGTGTATTACTGGCTTCTTTAAAAAATATGAATATTATTTAGTTTACTTATGTTACAGTATTTTATTTTCCGGGTGTTACTTTTGCACATGTATTACTGGCTTCTTCAACAGTTATGATCCATACCTTTTCTATATAAATATGGGTAAATGAATTCACCATTATAGAACCATTTCGAATCCATGTTTTGTTGAAAATAACTGGTTATACCTAAGAAACCGTGCAATATATCTTTATAGAAATAACACTTCTGCACCCACGGGCGCTTCTCAGCCACCCCGTCCTCCTGAACTCATCATTCACTGCGAAATAATGCAAAAATACATCTGTGTGCGGATGGCGGCATCAACATTTTGCTATTATAAGTTTATGGTTCTGTAAAGAACACACAACACATACAGAACACACACACACAACACACACACAACACATACAACACACACACACAACACACAACAAGCACACATTATGAAAAAATGACAATCATTGTATGTGTTTTAAAAGACTTTAGTCGTTCATACGTATCACAGAAAGATTTAGTTTAAAGCACGGTTTAGTCATGGGGGATTTAGATTTATCAGGTGTGATTTAGTTTGAAAGCATACAGCTCTGCGATAATGTCAGGTGTTGGACAGGCATTTAACAGTCTTTCATATGTATCACAGAAAGATTTTAGTTCCATCTGTGCGAGTTTGATTTGAGCGTACTGCGCAGACATGTGCTAACAATTAGTCATGGATGTCTTATAATGCGGCTTTCCTGTAGGTGTGGTCACGGTGGGTTGTAATTTCTCTTTAAATACAGGGTTAGCTCCTCCAAGCTTGACAAGCAGAATCTTAACATTTTTCTGTGACTCTGAACAGCGGCCCCCTGCGCTACTCTTTGAAAAAGTAAGTGTTTACTGTTTTATTTGGGGCCCTAATATTATCATTGTCTGTAACGTATATATTTGTAACGCAGTTTTAAACTGTATTTATCGCCGGAGTAGATATAGATAAAACTTTTCCCCTTTTATTTAAGATGGATGCCCAATATCCTTGCGGTCAATACAGCCCTCTTCTTACAAGCACACAATTAGGTATTATACGAATATAATGTACAGGGTATTGGCTCATTCTGATTATTATTATTTATTATTATTATACATTTTTATAGCGCCATTTATTCCATGGCGCTTTACATGTGAATACGGGGCAAATATAGACAATTACATTAAACATGAGCAGATAACAAGGCACACGAGTACATAAGGAGGGAGGACCCTGCCCGCGAGGGCTCACAGTCTGCAGGGGGTGGGTGAGGATACACTAGGAGAGGGAAGAGCTGGCTGTGTGGCTGTTCAGTAGGTTGAGGATCACTGCAGGCTGTAGGCTTGTCGGAAGAGATGAGTCATTATATTATAAGTAATTTATATTAATTATATATTCATGCATTCTTTCTTATTTAAGAGCCGTGTATGTCGCCCGATTGGCGCAATAATTTCTTAACGCAGAATTATGAGAGCATTGAAGCCGTGGAGCCGCTAGCCGATAATGGGCCTGCTCTTCACCTTATCATGGGTAATTAGGCTCGCCTTTTTGCTTGATAGGGAAAAATGTCATTGTAACACGGTACAAAGATATTTATCTTTCATGTATC
Source organism: Ranitomeya imitator (assembly GCF_032444005.1). Lineage (NCBI taxonomy): Eukaryota > Metazoa > Chordata > Amphibia > Anura > Dendrobatidae > Ranitomeya > Ranitomeya imitator. The sequence continues at coordinate 378,839,671 of NC_091283.1, forward strand.
ACATGTAAGTAAGCTATATATATATATATATAATCTATGTTAATATATACAGGTCCTTCTCAAAAAATTAGCATATAGTGTTAAATTTCATTATTTACCATAATGTAATGATTACAATTAAACTTTCATATATTATAGATTCATTATCCACCAACTGAAATTTGACAGGTCTTTTATTGTTTTAATACTGATGATTTTGGCATACAACTCCTGATAACCCAAAAAACCTGTCTCAATAAATTAGCATATTTCGCCCATCCAATCAAATAAAAGTGTTTTTTAATAACAAACAAAAGACCATCAAATAATAATGTTCAGTTATGCACTCAATACTTGGTCGGGAATCCTTTGGCAGAAATGACTGCTTCAATGCGGCGTGGCATGGAGGCAATCAGCCTGTGACACTGCTGAGATGTTATGGAGGCCCAGGATGCTTCAATAGCGGCCTTAAGCTCATCCAGAGTGTTGGGTCTTGCGTCTCTCAACTTTCTCTTCACAATATCCCACAGATTCTCTATGGGGTTCAGGTCAGGAGAGTTGGCAGGCCAATTGAGCACAGTAATACCATGGTCAGTAAACCATTTACCAGTGGTTTTGGCACTGTGAGCAGGTGCCAGGTCGTGCTGAAAAATGAAATCTTCATCTCCATAAAGCATTTCAGCCGATGGAAGCATGAAGTGCTCCAAAATCTCCTGATAGCTAGCTGCATTGACCCTGCCCTTGATGAAACACAGTGGACCAACACCAGCAGCTGACATGGCACCCCACACCATCACTGATTGTGGGTACTTGACACTGGACTTCAGGCATTTTGGCATTTCCTTCTCCCCAGTCTTCCTCCAGACTCTGGCACCTTGATTTCCGAATGACATGCAAAATTTGCTTTCATCAGAAAAAAGTACTTGGGACCACTTAGCAACAGTCCAGTGCTGCTTCTCTGTAGCCCATTTCGGCACCTGTAGCCCATTTCCTGCACACGCCTGTGCACGGTGGCTCTGGATGTTTCCACACCAGACTCAGTCCACTGCTTCCTCAGGTTCCCCAAGGTCTGGAATCGGTCCTTCTCCACAATCTTCCTCAGGGTCCGGTCTCCTCTTCTCGTTGTACAGCGTTTTCTGCCACATTGTTTCCTTCCAACAGACTTACCATTGAGGTGCCTTGATACAGCACTCTGGGAACAGCCTATTTGTTGAGAAATTTCTTTCTGGGTCTTACCCTCTTGCTTGAGGGTGTCAATGATGGCCTTCTTGACATCTGTCAGGTCGCTAGTCTTACCCATGATGGGGGTTTTGAGTAATGAACCAGGCAGGGAGTTTATAAAAGCCTCAGGTATCTTTTGCATGTGATTAGAGTTAATTAGTTGATTCAGAAGATTAGGGTAATAGGTCGTTTAGAGAACCTTTTCTTGATATGCTAATTTATTGAGACAGGTTTTTTGGGTTATCAGGAGTTGTATGCCAAAATCATCAGTATTAAAACAATAAAAGACGTGACAAATTTCAGTTGGTGGATAATGAATCTATAATATATGAAAGTTTAATTGTAATCATTACATTATGGTAAATAATGAAATTTAACACTATATGCTAATTTTTTGAGAAGGACCTGTACTGTTTATAGCATAAAACTATAGCAGCTATTAACTATTGTATTACACAAATTATGTCATAATAAATATATGATTAAATTATTAAAACAAATAATGCCGTTAGCCACCAATATAATACTGAATTATTAATATATATCGGAATAAGTCTTGCTATATTAATTTTACACCATAATCAGGTGTTATAGCGTAAAACTATATTATACTATGTCAGCTGCTTTAATCCTTTGTATGTAAACACGAACTAAGCGCAATTTCTCATACAGATACTGACACGGAGACATCGTGCGATATGCCTGAAAACTGGTGTGTTCCCGAAACACGCGATAAGCGGGATTCAGACGTCAAGATCATAGATGTCAAGAACACTGCAATTTCACCGATACCCGGTGCGCCTAAAAGACGCGGTAGTTCGTTAAGCAGGTGTCTCAAGAATAGAAAAGGTATCGGTTCACTTGAAATACATGCGATTCTCACTTTTGTGTAATAGCTATATTTACTTACAACTGCTAACTAGCTGTCAGAAAATTCATTTTGAAAAAAAATATATATATAATCGTCTCAACGCGGCAGTTTTGTGTAGAAAATCAATTCTGTGTTAGCTAATCGTTATATTTTTACTTACAGCCGCTAATCTAGTTGCCCGGAAAATACAGTTTGAAAAAGAGAATATTCCCATCTCGGCGAGTTTGAGCAATGCGCCGCCCGTTAAACCAGGAGCTGCGGTGGGGCAATTCCCGCTTCATACTTGTAAGTATATATCTGGTCTGCTCAATACAGGGTTTATGTAAATATTGTTACAATGATTTCATGGGTAACTGTAACAGTTAACTTTTCAAATATTACGCAGGATCATAGCTAAGCGACGATGTTTAGCTTTTCCAATTTTGCGCCGGTTTCGCGGATAACCGACGCTTGTATTTTTTCTTTTAGATACGACGGGTCTTCAGCCACGAGTTTTGCAACGGCGTAATTACGGATCTGCACAGAATCAACCACAAAGAGCTAATACGGCGGTGAGAACAACAGCTCTTTCGCCCATCTGCGTTGTGGATCGTGATGAAAGCTGCACGGCACCCAAACAACCCGGGAATCCTAGCCCCAAGATTCCGCATCAGAAATATAGGAACGTTTCAAGAGAGATGCGTGCAGCGCAGAACGCTAGTCCCTGCATAACTCAGGAAGCCAATAGCACAATCGCCATACCACAAGTTACTCCTGAAAACAGAGAAATTGAACAGCTCTCCGAGGGTATGTGGTCACCCATAGGTCCGATCAATATACCGGTGTGTCAGACTGTGCAATCTGCAGATACTGCTCTTGCAGGCTCTTCTAGCGTTTTTGCCCCTGTATTACCTCTAAAGAAACGACCAGTATCACGCTGCTGTGTAAGTAAAAAACAGAAAGTTGCTGTACATGCACCTTACACAGGGAGTCCTTCGTGGGATGATGACCATGTCAAAATGTTTACTGACATGTCTGCGCAGTATGCATGGATTCGAAATGGTTCTATAATGGTGAATTCATTTACCCATATTTATATAGAAAAGGTATGGATCATAACTGTTGAAGAAGCCAGTAATACATGTGCAAAAGTAACACCCGGAAAATAAAATACTGTAACATAAGTAAACTAAATAATATTCATATTTTTTAAAGAAGCCATTAATACACGTGCAAAAGTAACACCAATAGAAATGTAAAAAAGCTTTAAAAGCCTGCATATGTTAGATGTCTTTGAATAAAAAGGAGTCAAAATTATAGACAGCCCAGGCAACTGTAAAATTAATATGTGCTAAAATAATGTACAATTAAAGAAAGCTGGAATAATATATGTTGATGTGTTAGAGCTAAAAGTTATACGTTTGTTTCTTACGGGTTTTGGGCTAACCAAGAAGATTTTTATGCATAATTTCATAGTAAAGTATGCCTATAGAAATCATTAGTCATTCAATATAAAATGGCTATTTTCAGAATTCGGCATTATAAATCCAATTTCCACTATCTCTGGTGTGTCCAGCATGTCTTGTAGAGATATAGCTGTGCCTGTCTGTCAGAGATTTTACACAAAAAAAAACAAGAAAAAGCAGAGGCCATACAAAAAGGGGATCACCAGACAGCATGGATTTGTACAAAAAACAAAACAAAAACAACACAGTTTTATTAACCCCTTTACCCACAATGGTGGTTTGCACGTTAATGACCGGGCCAATTTTTACAATTCTGACCACTGTCCCTTTGTGAGGTTATAACTCTGGAACGCTTCAACGGATCCCTGTGATTCTGACACTGTTTTCTCGTGACATATTGTACTTCATGACAATGGTAAAAATTCTTTGATAGTGCCTGCGTTTATTTGTGAAAAAACGGAAATTTGGCGAAAATTATGAACATTTCGCAATTTTCCAACTTTGAATTTTTATGCAATTAAATCACAGAGATATGTCACACAAAATACTTAATAAGTAACATTTCCCACATGTCTACTTTACATCAGCACAATTTTGGAACCAAAATTTTTTTTTGTTAGGGAGTTATAAGGGTTAAAAGTTGACCAGCAATTTCTCATTTCTACAACACCATTTTATTTTAGGGACCACATCTCATTTGAAGTCATTTTGAGGGGTCTATATGATAGAAAATACCCAAGTGTGACACCATTCTAAAAACTACACCCCTCAAGGTGCTCAAAACCATATTAAAGAAGTTTATTAACCCTTCTGGTGCTTCACAGGAATTTTTTGAATGTTTAAATAAAAATGAACATTTAACTTTTTTTCACAAAAAATTTAATTCAGCTCCAATTCGTTTAATTTTACCAAGGGTAACAGGAGAAAATAGACCGCAAACATTGTTGTACAATTTGTCCTGAGCACGACAATACCCCACATGTGGGGGTAAACCACTGTTTGGGTGCATGGCAGAGCTCGGAAGCGAAGGAGCGCCATTTGATTTTTCAATGCAAAATTGACTGGAATTGAGATGGGACGCCATGTTTCGTTTGGAGAGCCCCTGATGTGCCTAAACATTGAAACCCCCCACAAGTGACACCATTTTGGAAAGTAGACCCCCTAAGGAACTTATCTACATGTGTGGTGAGCACTTTGACCCACCAAGGGCTTCACAGAAGTTTATAATGGAGAGCCGTAAAAATAAAACAAACATTTTTTCCCACAAAAATTATTTTTAGCCCCCAGTTTTGTATTTTCCCGAGGGTAACAGGAGAAATTGGACCCCAAAATTTGTTGTCCAATTTGTTCTGAGTGCGCTGATACCCCATATGTGGGGAGGAACCACTGTTTGGGCGCATGGGAGGGCTCGGAAGGGAAGGAGCTCCATTTGGAATGCAGGCTTGGATGGAATGGTCTGCAGGTGTCACATTGCATTTGCAGAGCCCCTAATGTACCAAAACAGTAGAAACCCCCCACAAGTGACACCAATTTGGAAACTAGACCCCCTAAGGAACTCATCTAGATGTGTTGTGAGAGCTTTGAACCCCCAAGTGTTTCACTACAGTTTGTAACGCAGAGCCATGAAAATTGAAAAAAAAAATCTTTCCCCCAAAAATTAATTTTTTAGCCCCCAGTTTTGTATTTTCCCGAGGGTAAGAGGAGAAATTTGACCCCAAAAGTTGTTGTCCAATTTGTCCTGAGTACGCTGATACCCCATATGTTGGGGGGAACCACCGTTTGGGCGCATGGGAGGGCTCGGAAGGGAAGGAGTGCCATTTGGAATGCAGACTTAGATGGAATGGTCTGCAGGCGTCACATTGCATTTGCAGAACCCCTAATGTACCTAAACAGTAGAAATCCCCCACAAGTGACCCCATATTGGAAACTAGACCACCATGGAACTTATCCAGATGTGTTGTGAGAACTTTGAACCCCCAAGTGTTTCACTACAGTTTATAACGCAGAGCCATGAAAATAAAAAATCTTTTTTTTCCCACAAAAATTATTTTTTAGCCCCCAGTTTTGTATTTTCCCAAGGGTAACAGGAGAAATTGGACCCCAAAAGTTGTTGTCCTATTTGTCCTGAGTACGCTGATACCCCATATGTTGGGGTAAACCCCTGTTTGGGCACACGGGAGAGCTCGGAAGGGAAGGAGCACTGTTTTACTTTTTCAATGCAGAATTGGCTGGAATTGAGATCGGACGCCATGTCGCGTTTGGAGAGCCCCTGATGTGCCTAAACAGTGGAAACCCCCCAATTATAACTGAAACCCTAATCTAAACACACCCCTAACCCTAATCCCAACAGTAACCCTAACCACACCTCTAACCCTGACACACACCTAACCCTAATCCCAACCCTATTCCCAACTGTAAATGTAATATAAACCCTAACCGTAACTTTAGCCCCAACCCTAACTGTAGCCTTAACCCTAGCCCCAACCCTAACTTTAGCCCCAACCCAAACTGTAGCCCTAACCCTAGCCCTAACCATAGCCCTAACCCTAACTTTAGCCCCAACCCTAACTGTAGCCTTAACCCTAGCCCTAATCATAGCCCTAACCCTAGCCCTAACCCTAGCCCTAACCCTAACCCTAGCCCTAACCCTAGCCCTAACCCTAGGCCTAACCCTAGCCCTAGCCCAAACCCCAACCCTAGCCCTAACCCTAGCCCTAGCCCTAACGGAAAAATGGAAATAAATACATTTTTTTAATTTTTCCCTAAGGGGGTGATGAAGGGGGGTTTGATTTACTTTTATAGCGGGTTTTTTAGCGGATTTTTATGATTGGCAGCCGTCGCACACTGAAAGACGCTTTTTATTGCAAAAAATATTTTTTGCGTTACCACATTTTGAGAGCTATAATTTTTCCATATTTTGGTTCACAGAGTCTTGTGAGGTCTTGTTTTTTGCGGGACGAGTTGACGTTTTTATTGGTAACATTTTCGGGCACGTTACATTTTTTGATCGCTTTTTATTCCGATTTTTGCGAGGCAGAATGACCAAAAACCAGCTATTCATGAATTTCTTTTGGGGGAGGTGTTTATACCGTTCCGCGTTTGGTAAAATTGATAAAGCAGTTTTATTCTTCGGGTCAGGACAATTACAGCGACACCTCATTTATATCATTTTTTTATGTTTTGGCGCTTTTATACGATAAAAACTATTTTATAGAAAAAATTATTATTTTTGCATCTCTTTATTCTCAAGACTATAACTTTTTTTTTTTTTGCTGATGATGCTGTATGGTGGTTCGTTTTTGCGGGACAAGATGACGCTTTCAGTGGTATCATGGTTATTTATATCTGTCTTTTTGATCGCGTGTTATTCCACTTTTTGTTCGGTGGTATGATAATAAAGCGTTGTTTTTTGCCTCTTTTTTTTTTTTTTTTTTCTTACGGTGTTTACTGAAGGGGTTAACAGTTTTATAGGTCGGGTCGTTACGGATGCGGCGATACTAAATATGTGCACTTTTATTGTTTGTTTTTTTATTTAGATAAAGAAATGTATTTAGGGGAATAATATTTTTTTTTTTTTCATTATTTAGGAATATTTTTTTTAATTTTTTTTTACACATTTTGAAATTTTTTTTTTAACTTTTTTACATTGTCCCAGGGGGGGATATCACAGATCAGTGATCTGACAGTGTGCATAGCACTCTGTCAGATCACTGATCTGACATGCAGCGCTGCAGCCTTCACAGTGCCTGCTCTAAGCAGGCTCTGTGAAGCCACCTTCTTCCCTGCAGGACCTGGATCCGTGGCCATCTTGGATCCGGGGCTGGAGGAAGCAGGGAGGGAGGTGAGACCCTCGCAGCAACGCGATCACATCGCGTTGCTGCGGGGGGCTCAGGGAAGCCCGCAGGGAGCCTCCTCCCTGCGGGAAGCTTCCCTGCACCGCCGGCACATCGCGATCATCTTTGATCGCGGTGTGCCAGGGGTTAATGTGCCGGGGGCGGTCCGTGACCGCTCCTGGCACATAGTGCCGGATGTCAGCTGCGATAAACAGCTGACACCCGGCCGCGATCGGCGGCGCTCCCCCCGTGAGTGCCGCCGATCGCGCTAGACGTACTATCCCGTCCGTGGTCATGGGGGCCCACCCCACCTCGACGGGATAGTACGTCACATGTCAGAAAGGGGTTAAAGTGCAAATACAGGACAGATCATTTTAAAAACATCTAAAAACACTTAGAACAATGCCTATAATGTAAACCATGTAAATAAATATGCATTATAAGCACAAAAAAAACAAAAAAACCCATAACACCTCCGGGCAAATGACCCTCAGATAACACCTACAGGCACAAAGAGAAAGCGAATACCTACAATGCCTATAATATGGCCAGTGCCTGTACACAAGGTGAAAAGGGGAAAACAGGCACACATACAGATATATATCTCAGTGACCTATATGGACAGCATATTAATAAAGTGCAAAAACATGATAACATAAATAAGGCCTAAATGGCTAATAAAGCTGCACATGAAAAAATATACTGTGGTATAGGAAATGTGCTAAAATTATGCAACATATGACAGTACTAAACATGGGATCCTGAGATCCCTAATAAGGCCCCATAGATAGATGACACGTAACGTAGTACACAAATAAACAACACTATCTGAGTATATAAACTGCTAAGATATACAAAATGTGCTGAAGGTATACAGAGTGCCGACATGGGATTCTGAACTCAGTGGTAAGGCCCTATAGATATATGGCACATAATGCAGTACTCACACACTGGTAACAGTACCTAAATTCAAACAGGAGAATGAATCCGACAGTAATGCACACCTAAAAATAAGCCAGTAGCAGTATAGTTCTATCAGTAAACCATGTAAATAAATATGCATTATAAGCACAAAAAAAAACAAAAAAAAAACCCCATAACACCTCCGGGCAAATGACCCTCAGATAACACCTACAGGCACAAAGAGAAAGTGAATACCCACAATGCCTATAATATGGCAAGCGCCTGTACACAAGGTAAAAAGGGGAAAACAGGCACACATACAGATATATATCTCACTGACCTATATGGACCGCATATTAGTAAGGTGCAAAAACATGATAACACAAATAAGGCCTAAATGACTAATAGAGCTGCACATGAAAAAATATACTGTGTTACAGGAAATGTGCTAAAATTATGCACCATATGACAGTACTAAACATGGGATCCTGAGATCACTAGTAAGGCCCCGAACCAATAAATGATTTTACAATATTGTGTTATAAATCTCATATAAATGAGAATGTGTTATAAATATCATATAAAATTTGTGAAATTAATATGTGATAAAATAATGTAGAATTAAAGAAAGCTGGAATAATATCTGTGGATGTGACAGAGCTAAAAGTTATACATTTGTTTCTTACGTGTTTTGGTGTAGCCAGGAAGATTTTTATGCAGATTTTATATAAAATGAGAATTACAGTGTCAAATAATGATGCAAAACACAAAATATACATAATCTCCCCGTGAGAATGTTTTATAAAACTCATATAAAATGAGTGTTATAAATATCATATAAAAGTTGTGAAATTAATATGTGATAAAATAATGTAGAATTAAAGAAAGCTGGAATAATATCTGTGGATGTGGCAGAGATAAAAGTTATACATTTGTTTCTTACAATGTAGAATTTTTTGCAAATTTATTAAAAAGAAAAACTGAAATATCACATGGACATAAGTATTCATGAACAGAACCTATGTAATCGCACAACTACATATGAAAATCTAAAAAATAAAAAAAAGAAATACACTGCTTCTGCAAATAATTTCTAGCAGTGCGACACGTTCTGTATCTACACAGCAGATGCTGTGATGATGTATGTTAATTGTACTTGTGATACTATTTGAAGTGTGGTGGTGTATGTTCATTGTACTATTTGATGCTTTTACTTTTTATATTCTGTAAGAATTTTTATAGTATTGAAATGTCTTTGAGATGTATTTATCTTGGCACACAGTAAAATATCTTTTAAACTTTTTTAGTAAATGGCATGGTGTGTTATAAAAACATGAATAAAACACAATGCACTGATACTCATAGCAGCTACAGCAGCATACATATAATATGCAAGTCTAATAGGCTATAAAATAAAACAAATTAAGAAAATCTAACATAAAAGAAATACCAGGGATAATATCAAACTGTACCAAACAATACCACATGCTGTTAGCTAACTAAGCTATCATGTATTTTTTATCTTCCTGCACATATGCTTGTGGCTAATTTGCTGAGTGCGTAATTGTATATCGTACTGTAATTCACATATAGCGGAGTGCGTCTGATACATGCTTTAATAAAGCCTTTAAACTCATACAATGACTGTCATTTTTTCATAATACTGAGAATTATACCATGTCTAATAGGAGATTATCAAAATCTAATATAAAAACAAACACGGGTATAATATCAAACTGCAGCAAATTAAAGTATATCAAACTATATCAAAAGGGGAAATCAGCCTGACTCAGGGACAGCTGGTTAGTGGTTTAGATCTCTGAGACACTGCTACCTTATAATGTGTTCTTTATTTCCAAATAACATGCTGAATGGGATGGCTTGTTTACTACAATTAGATATTGCTCTGTTCCCTGCATTGACAGTAAATATTTTAAATTAGTTACAGCTAACTTAAAATGTGTTACCCCAGGTCTTATTCTGTCTGTGTTAAATGACTGTCTGGAACACAATCAGATGCCTGTTGAGGACCTGTGACATCCCCATTGTTTCCTTACATGTGCTTACTCGGCCTGTGACAGTAAATGCTTTAAATTAGTTACAGCTAACTTAAAATGTGTTTCCTGCTTTAAATTAGTAGTGGCTTTGATCTCTGAGACATTGCTACCTTATAATGTGTTCTTTATTTCCAAGTAACATGCTGCAGATACACTATCATTATGGCCTGTGTGACCGTTGTGGCTGTCAAATAAAATACATTGCTCTGATAACTGCAGCAAACTCATAACAACTTCATATAAAATGAGAATCTAATTGATATGATAGAAAGTGAGAATTGCTGTATCAAATACTCTGATAATATCAAAATGTATCAAACAATATCAAACTATATCAAAAGGGGAAATCAACCAAGGAGGGACAGCTGGCTACCAGCTGTCAGACAAGGGGAGGGGAGGGGTTACACACTTTGATACACTTTGATAGGGGCGTGTCCACCTGTCAGATTGAGTTTGACGAAACCTAGCTCTGCTACACTACTCCCAGGTGCTCTCCATAAAGAAGCCAAAGCCCCTTCCAAGGTCAAAGTAGACCACCAGTCCCCGAGTCATCTGCTGCGTAAAATCTTCTCCAGCGGGGTTATCCAGCTGGGCCTCGATACATCCCTCTCTCCTGTTCTTGGCCCATTCTACACCTGCGAAGAAATCCACCCAGGTGATAAGGGATGTACTCCCAGGGTTGAGGACAACTTCAGGGGTTGGTTGGGGATCACTTCCAGGGTCAGTAGGGGACCATTTGGAGTCTGAGAACATAAGATCTCCAGGTAGGTGGGAGAGATCTGGCTCAGTGTGTGGACTTGTGCTGTGACAGCATTACACCCGTGCAGGCCGCATGTATCCGATGTTGCTGGTTTGCCAGGATCAGGTGTTGGACCATTCAATTAGGGAGACCACCAGTCAAAAAGAAAGTTTTTACTGAACATTAACTCGGGGAGGGATATACAGGTCCTTCTCAAAAAATTAGCATATAGTGTTAAATTTCATTATTTACCATAATGTAATGATTACAATTAAACTTTCATATATTATAGATTCATTATCCACCAACTGAAATTTGTCAGGTCTTTTTTTGTTTTAATACTGATGATTTTGGCATACAACTCCTGATAACCCAAAAAACCTGTCTCAATAAATTAGCATATCAAGAAAAGGTTCTCTAAACGACCTATTACCCTAATCTTCTGAATCAACTAATTAACTCTAAACACATGCAAAAGATACCTGAGGCTTTTATAAACTCCCTGCCTGGCTCATTACTCAAAACCCCCATCATGGGTAAGACTAGCGACCTGACAGATGTCAAGAAGGCCATCATTGACACCCTCAAGCAAGAGGGTAAGACCCAGAAAGAAATTTCTCAACAAATAGGCTGTTCCCAGAGTGCTGTATCAAGGCACCTCAATGGTAAGTCTGTTGGAAGGAAACAATGTGGCAGAAAACGCTGTACAACGAGAAGAGGAGACCGGACCCTGAGGAAGATTGTGGAGAAGGACCGATTCCAGACCTTGGGGAACCTGAGGAAGCAGTGGACTCAGGGCCGGCTCCAGGTTTTCGAGGGCCCCGGGCGAAAGAGTCTCAGTGGGCCCCTTCCTTTAACACATACCCCGATTTATGATGCACAGATACGGCAGAGAAATGTATAGTACAATGCCAGATTTCACTTCTTACATGAGTGACAGCTATTGTAAATTCTGCAGTGTATATATACAGGACAGGAGGAGTGGTACTGTGCAGTGTATATATACGGGAGGAAAGGTGCTGTGCAGTGTATATATACAGGGGGAGAGGTGCTGTGCAGTGTATATATACAGGGGGAGAGGTGCTGTGCAGTGTATACATACAGGGGGAGAGGTGCTGTGCAGTGTATATATACAGGGGGAGTGGTACTATGCAGTGTATATATACAGGGGGAGAGGTGCTGTGCAGTGTATATATACAGGGGGAGAGGTGCTGTGCAGTGTATATATACAGGGGGAGAGGTGCTGTCCAGTGTATATATACAGGGGGAGAGGTGCTGTGCAGTGTATATATACAGGGGGAGAGGTGCTGTGCAGTGTATATATACAGGGGGAGAGGTGCTGTGCAGTGTATATATACAGGGGGAGAGGTGCTGTGCAGTGTATATATACAGGGGGAGAGGTGCTGTGCAGTGTATATATACAGGGGGAGTGGTACTGTGCAGTGTATATATACAGGGGGAGAGGTGCTGTGCAGTGTATATATGCAGGACAGGAGGAGTGGTACTGTGCAGTGTATATATACAGGAGGAAAGGTACTGTGCAGTGTATATATACAGGGGGAGAGGTGCTGTGCAGTGTATATATACAGGGGGAGAGGTGCTGTGCAGTGTATATATACAGGGGGAGAGGTACAGTATGGGGGGATCCTGCAGCCCACCCCCTGACTGCTCCATACCATACACTGCCCTCTGTCGCGCTCACTATTATCCTGTGCATTTCTCCGTCATCGTTACCCCATGTTACACTTGTCACCCCCCACTACAGAGTAGCAAGGCAGCCAATGTCACCCCGTCCCGGATCCTAATGGCAGCAGGAAATGTCTGCGCCTCTATTGGGTTGGAACCTGATTTAATCAAGGAATAATGTGGATTTGTTGCCGGTGGCTGCAGGGGAAGGGTTAAGTGATGCCATGTCCTTGGTGGGAGCAGTGGCAGCTGCTGGGACCTGGACAGAGACAACCAATGTTGCTGTGACTGCACAGTGTGACCTGGAGGAGAGAAGCTGAGACTCCGGAGCAGAAATCACCCACATGCCAGCACTGGGCAGAGTCCCTCCAGTCACCAGCCTGGGGCCATGGGGCCCCAACATACAGCCCACAGCTCAGTTTTATCCATGGCAGCAGCTCCACTTCCTCCTGGCATCTGGTTAACCCCATTTATGTGGGTCGGATTGTTATCTTTAAGATTCAGCAATAACCTTCATACAGATGGGAAGGGGTTAAGCTTCTTCTTACCCCATTGGTGCAGGTTTGGTGCAGCATGCATGTATTCTGGGAGAGCTGGGTGGCTGCAGGTTGCAGGCTGCATACCACCAGCTGCTCCAGACATCACCCACATTTTTAGGCAGCGGAGACAGACAGCAGCAGACTGAGCCACAAGTCCATCTGCAACCACTGCTCTGCTGGATACTTTGCACTCACTCAGTCACTGGTAGGAGCTCTGGAATCTGCCTGATAAACTTCAGCACTGCAGCCAGCCAGGGGCCAGAGCAGGAGAAAGTGCTCTCTCCACCCACAAACAATGTCACACTGGCTGCCTTCTCTTAACCCCTATGTGTGCCTGCCTGGCTGCACTGACTGAGTGAGAAGATGCTTGTGTCAGAGCTGGCACATAGGGGTTAAGAGAAGGCAGCCAGCAGTGACATGTTCTCCTGCTCTGCTCTCCCAGCTGTATCTATGACAGCCTGAGTGGGCCCCCCTCTCTCCCCAGGGCCCCGGCATTTGCCCAGGTGCGCCGGGTGCTGACGCCGGCCCTGAGTGGACTGAGTCTGGTGTGGAAACATCCAGAGCCACCGTGCACAGGCGTGTGCAGGAAATGGGCTACAGGTGCCGCATTCCCCAGGTAAAGCCACTTTTGAACCATAAACAGCGGCAGAGGCGCCTGACCTGGGCTACAGAGAAGCAGCACTGGACTGTTGCTAAGTGGTCCCAAGTACTTTTTTCTGATGAAAGCAAATTTTGCATGTCATTCGGAAATCAAGGTGCCAGAGTCTGGAGGAAGACTGGGGAGAAGGAAATGCCAAAATGCCTGAAGTCCAGTGTCAAGTACCCACAGTCAGTGATGGTGTGGGGTGCCATGTCAGCTGCTGGTGTTGGTCCACTGTGTTTCATCAAGGGCAGGGTCAATGCAGCTAGCTATCAGGAGATTTTGGAGCACTTCATGCTTCCATCGGCTGAAATGCTTTATGGAGATGAAGATTTCATTTTTCAGCACGACCTGGCACCTGCTCACAGTGCCAAAACCACTGGTAAATGGTTTACTGACCATGGTATTACTGTGCTCAATTGGCCTGCCAACTCTCCTGACCTGAACCCCATAGAGAATCTGTGGGATATTGTGAAGAGAAAGTTGAGAGACGCAAGACCCAACACTCTGGATGAGCTTAAGGCCGCTATTGAATCATCCTGGGCCTCCATAACATCTCAGCAGTGTCACAGGCTGATTGCCTCCATGCCACGCCGCATTGAAGCAGTCATTTCTGCCAAAGGATTCCCGACCAAGTATTGAGTGCATAACTGAACATTATTATTTGATGGTTTTTTTGTTTGTTATTAAAAAACACTTTTATTTGATTGGATGGGTGAAATATGCTAATTTATTGAGACAGGTTTTTTGGGTTATCAGGAGTTGTATGCCAAAATCATCAGTATTAAAACAATAAAAGACCTGACAAATTTCAGTTGGTGGATAATGAATCTATAATATATGAAAGTTTAATTGTAATCATTACATTATGGTAAATAATGAAATTTAACACTATATGCTAATTTTTTGAGAAGGACCTGTATATAGGAGATAGCAGGTACCGTATTTTTCAGATTATAAGACGCACCTTTTTTCCCCCAAACTTGGGGGGAAAATAGGGGTGCATCTTATAATGTGGATATACCTTACAGGGGTGGTGGCTGCAGTGGAGCAGGGTCACTGCTGGAGGAGGCAAAAGTGGAGCATTGCTGCAGGCTGCAAGCTGGGATGAGGGCGTGTTCGGATGTGCTGCGCGCCGCTGCGAATGTTCGTTGTTGTGCTCTGCCAACATTTTCTGAAAGCCCAGATCTTCCATAGTTACATGGTTTCCTATGCGGTGGACTGCGGGAAAATGGCTGCTGGGGCGGTGCATGCACAGATGGAAATCTCGGCACCAAGATCTTGGGAGATGAGATCTCAGCGCATTTTCCCGTAGACTGGAAATTGTCATTTTCCCTTCAGTTTAGCCCCTCCCAATCTGGGATAATCCCAAACATTAAATCTAACTATCTTTACTGACAAACTACACACATTATCAATATCATAATCACAAGTCACACTTCATAATACATTTCACATTATACACTGAGGCCCCTGATCATGTGACCCCTTACTCCTCCCCTTCAGTGACCTCATCACAGGTCCAGAACAGCCATATATGTGGTGTGCGGCTCTGCAGGTGGAGGTAGGTGCTGGAGATTCCATATTACTGGTTGCAAGGGACATTAACCCCCTCACTGCTGACACAAAGTAGGTGTATCTGTGTTGCTCCATTTGTATATGTGCAGCTCTGCTCCGTTCTCACACTGTGCATGCGCGGCTATTCATCATACAAGCACAGCTCTCTATACACACGCCGGACATGTGTAGTTCCGCTCGACACGCCTCGCACACACGTAGCTCCGCTCCATACACCTTGTACACACACGGCTCTGCACACGGTTCCGTTCCGTACACCTCGTACACACGCGGCTCCTCTGCTCCGTACACCTCGTACACACACGGCTCTGCTCCGTACACCTCGTACACACACGGCTCTGCTCCGTACACCTCGTACACACACGGCTCTGCTCCGTACACCTCGTACACACACGGCTCCGCTCCGTACACCTCGTACACACACGGCTCCGCTCCGTACACCTCGTACACACACGGCTCCGCTCCGTACACCTCGTACACACACGGCTCTGCTCCGTACACCTCGTACACAAACGGCTCTGCTCCGTACACCTCGTACACACACGGCTCTGCTCCGTACACCTCGTACACACACGGCTCTGCTCCGTACACCTCGTACACACACGGCTCCGCTCCGTACACCTCGTACACACACGGCTCCGCTCCGTACACCTCGTACACACACGGCTCCGCTCCGTACACCTCGTACACACACGGCTCTGCTCCGTACACCTCGTACACACACGGCTCTGCTCCGTACACCTCGTACACACACGGCTCTGCTCCGTACACCTCGTACACACACGGCTCTGCTCCGTACACCTCGTACACACACGGCTCTGCTCCGTACACCTCGTACACACACGGCTCTGCTCCGTACACCTCGTACACACACGGCTCTGCTCCGTACACCTCGTACACACACGGCTCTGCTCCGTACACCTCGTACACACACGGCTCTGCTCCGTACACCTCGTACACACACGGCTCTGCTCCGTACACCTCGTACACACACGGCTCCGCTCCGTACACCTCGTACACACACGGCTCTGCTCCGTACACCTCGTACACACACGGTTCCGTTCCGTTACAAACTTTTATTTTTCCTATAAAATAAATAAAACTAATGAGAAGCAATAACAATAATGGCGCAAATCAGCAAACAGACAGACCACACAACACAGAATCAGATTATTTACAGAGATTGGTAATTGGCGTGATTGATTTTTTTTTTTTTTCCCCCCTCCATTAAACCCGTGAAAGTCATAAAAATGTAATGCTGAGGCCGTGTTCACACGAAGCATAAGTGCTGTTTTTTTTTTTCTGCTGCTTCTTTTCCGCAGGTGTCTGCACCACACAACACAATAACAATATTCTCCGATAATTGCAGGTTTCTTTTTTACCTTACTCCCGCTATTTGATGCATTTTTGGAGAAGATTTGAAGCCGCTTTAAAAGCAGTTTTGATTCTGCGCTTAAAAATGCAGCTGTGGTTTCCCATTCTCAGCAGCCTATAGAAAAAAGCCCCAAATCTACACAGTTCAGCAGCGTCTTCAGACGCCCGAGGACGGAGTTTTCATGAAATCACTTCCACTAGGACATTTATGACGTTTTTTTGTTTTTTTTAAATTCAGATTTAAAGCTTTTCTGTAGTATAAAAAAAAGCAAATTAAATACACAGTTTAAAATTTGCTCCAAAAACACATCATATACAGTGACATGTAAAAGTTTAGGCATCCCAGTGAAGCAAGTTGAAGATAAAGTGATCTCTACAAGGCTTAAAGTTAAAAATATCACTTTTCCTTTGTGTTTTAGGGGAAAAAATGTACCGTAAATTGGCATTTTTCTACATTTCATTTTAAAAATTGTTATTTTGACCAGGTTTGCCCAGACTTTTACTTGCCACTGTGAGGCGGAAAATGCATAAATTATGCAATAACCTGAGAAGTTTGTCACTGCTGGAACCGTGCAGTAGACAGAAAAAACACAGTATTTACAGTTGTGCTCAAAAGTTTACATACCCCGGCAGAATTTTGGCTTTCTTGGCCTTTTTCTAGAGAATATGATTGCTAACACCAAAAACTTTTTCTCCATTCATGGTTAGTGGTTGGGTGAAGCCATTTATGGTCAGTCTACTGTGTCTTCTCTTTTTAAATCATAATGACAACCAAAAACATCCAAATGACCCTGCGAACCCTTTCACACATCTGTTTTCCAGTACCAGAAAAAAAACGGTAACGGAAATATCTATGTGGGTACTACATTTGGCACACGGACAGCCGACGGGGAAGAAGCGCTACAGTAAGCGTTGTTCCCCGGCGCCTGGTGCTGAAGTCGGCTTTCATCATTCTCCCCTGCTTTGCCGGCTAGCAGAGGAGAATGATAAGCGTTATATTAAAGTCCGAACGACAGCAGGTGTTTTTTTTGGCACTATTACCCCCATCATCCCACACCTGCTGCTGCTACTAACAGTGACTGTAGGTGTGATTGATCAGGGTATTCCACAGCCGCCAGCTGCAATAGTTCGGAAATAAATGAATGAAATACCCAACGTGGGTTCCCCAATATTTTATTGAACCAACCAGACAAAACTCACAGCTGGGGGCTGCAACCCCCAGCTCTCAGCTTCTGCAAGGTTGGTTATCAAAAAAAGAGGGGTCCCCACGCTGTTTTTCTAATTATTTAAATACATAGCATTTATTTTTGACAACCAGTGTTGCTAAAGCTCACAGCTGGGGGCTGCTATTCTTAGGCTGGTAAGGGACCATTGATGTAGCCCCCTTAGCCCATCAAGCCCATGGCTTAGTAATGGAGATGCGTCTGCGTCCGTCCCAGCTGAAAACCACTGGTGAATGAGATGCTGCATCATTCACCAGTGGTGACATTATCATGGCCTGACTGAACTGAGGTGAACTCTGGACCATGGGAAAAAGCCGGTGATGATGTCACCGCTGGTGAATGATGCTGCGCTCTCAGCATCTCATTCACCAGTGGTTTTCAGCCAGGACAGTCACATCTTGGCACCTTCCTGGTTGAAAACTGTATATCCCACAGATATGGATTACGGAGTGGGACACAATGACTGACAGGTATGGGTATATTGTTGGTTTATTATTTAACTTTTATTACAGGAGATGAAGGATGTCGGGGAACTAGGTGTGGCAGTAAGTATGGTTTAATTTAGAACATTAAAGGTGTCTGTGTAATTTTTTCAAATAAAAGACTTTATTCTGGCCGTGTCATTATTTAACATTACAACTATAGGATTAGTAATGGATAGGTGTCTTATAAATGCCTCTCCATTACTAAGCCGTGCTCTTGGTGTCACCTGAAAGGTGACATCAACCCCACAAATATTACCCCACTTGCCACAGCTACAAGGCAAGTGGGAAGAGCTGGGCAAAGCGCCAAAAAAGGCGCATCTAATAGATGCGCCTTTTCTAGGCAGATGCGAGCTGCTGTTTTTAAGCTGGAGAGTCCTATATCAATGGCCCTTTACCAGCCTGAGAATAGCAGCCCCCAGCCGTGAACTTTAGCAAAGCTGGTTGTCAAAGATGGGTGGGGGAACCCATGCCATTTTAAAAAATTATTTATTTAAATAATTAAACAGTGTGGGACCCCTCTATTCTTGATAAACTACCTTGCAGAAGCTGAGAGTTGCAGCCCCCAGCTGTGAGTTTTGTCTGGTTGGTTCAATAAATTAGGGGGAACCCATATCTGTTTTTTCATTCATTTATTTCTGAACGATCGCAGCCGGCGGCTGTTGAATACCCCGATCATCCAAACCTACTGTCACTGTTATTAGGACTCCTTTTCACTTGCGAGACATACGGCCGTGTCTTGCAGGTTAAAACCCTCCTCTGGCGCCGGCACTTGGGAGCGGAGCGTGCAGCTCCATGTATTGCTGTGCGGCCGCACGCTCCGCTCTGGAGTGCCGGCGCCAGAGGAGGGATTTCACCTGCGAGACTCGGACGTATGTCTCGCAAGTGAAAAGGAGCCCTTACCAGCAGCAGGTGTGGGATGATGGGGGTAACAGACTTTAATATAACGCTCATTATTCTCCTCTGCTTGCCGGCAGAGCAGCGGAGAATGATGAAAGTCGGCTTCAGCACCTGCTGCTGGGGAACAACGCTTACAGTAGCGCTTTCTCACCGGCGGCCATCCATGTCACACGGAGGACATCAGTGTGTGTAATTGACCCATCAAGAATGGAGAGGATTTACACCTGGTAGAAGATTCTGATGTCACATTGCATTATTCTTATTGTACGTACATGTCAGGTTCCTATTAGGTGTCAGGATGTCACCATCTATTTCTCCATGGAGGAGTGGGAATATTTAGGACACAAGATCTGTACAAGGACATCATGATGGAGGTTCCCGAGCTCTGCACATCACCAGGTAATAGACAGGATTAAAATCACGGCTATAATTATCTGTATATAAAGAATGAATTCAGTCCCTTTGTGTGTTTCCTCCAGATCTATCCAGTGAGAGGACAACACCAGAGAGATGTCCCCGTCCTCTTCTTCCACAGGACTGTAAACAAGAAGATCCCAATGTTCCTCAGGATCATCAGGTAGATGGAGAGAAGGTGTCATGAGATCTCCCCTTTGATGTGTAGACGGCTGTGAAGGTCTTGTGCTCAGTCTTGTTTTATCCACCAGTATTATAGGTTTTATACTTGTGTAATGAGAACGGTGGAGATGGCAGGATTAGAGCTGATCATAGATGTGACTTCTCCATCTGTCTGTGACTTTTACAATATTTTGTTTCAGGGTAAAGATCTGACCCATATTAATACTACAGAGTTGCATGTGACGAGTGATGAGCGGTGTAAAGGAGAGAATCCTACAGATCACCGCACAGGTGAGTAGGGACCACTAAATGTAGAGAAGTTACAGATTCTTTTGAGTCACTGGATGCTACAATTATGTGTTGATTTTTTTTTTTTAGTGTGTGTGTGACGCAGATGTTGAAAACCCCCTTTTTTTTTTTTTTTTTTTTTTATGTATTTGTATTGTTAAAATTGAAATGCCATCTCCTTACAACACAGGAAAATAAAATCCATGGCTGGTCTCCATAAATGTGATTTCTACTCCCAATCACCAGCCACAGGAGACTCTTTAATTTCTTTTTGCTTTTTGGCAAATATGTTACCAATGCTTAGCTCCTCCTTACTAAAAATTAGAATTTATTTCCATACATTAAATTAAAAGGCATATGATTGTCGCATACAGAAAACCACAAGAATTAAAAGTAATGGCAATGGGCCAAGATAATATCTGGCAGCAGAAAAGATGCATTGTTAACCGCTGTGGTCAGTGATCAGTGACATGTCATTCCACCCAGGAGATGAAATACAGATACTAACAAGGTACCTGGGCAACATTGGAGGAAAAGCTTTAGGGTATTGGTTAGGATAGTGTGCTGTATTCTGTTATTTTGATGCATGCGGAACTGCAAAGTAACAGAGGAACTCCTAGAGAAATGGTTTAGAATAAGTGGTTGAAGAGGAGACTCATGAAATAATGGAGACTCATATTACAGTGACCTGTTTCCATATGTCTTGAGTTGCGCCAGTCCTTGTTTCCAGGCCAAGATGAATTGAGTCATTCAGTTTGACCTTTGATCGAAGCTCGAGATTGGCTTATAATAATTCACAGAATTTACTGTAAAATTTTGAAGCAAACTGTATACGACCATGAGAGCCAGATGAAAGATTAGTAAAGATGGACTTTAGTGTTAGGCTTACAGCTGTTTTAAAACCAAGAGGAAGAAGAAGGTACACCAATTCTGGAGAATCTGTCTCCAAAGGCTCAAATTAATAAACAATCCGATAACCTGTGTTAAATATGCTTGTTTCACACATTTATTTAATCAGGACTTTACCAGGTGCGTTACTCTTAAAGAAAAAATGTCATGATATTTTCATAAAAAATGTAGTGGATTATTGAATTGTCCACAGAAAAACCACATTACAGCAAAACATAAAAATAGATGAAATGGTTACAAACAGATTATCCATTTGTAAATATCAGTGCTTGTTACTCATCTTCCCCAAAGTTCTGAATGGTAAAAGCTGTCTGTCTGTGTGAAGTCTGAAGTCATCATGGCTACCAGCTGTTCCTTCCTTGTGTGACTTGTCTGACGTCCATGGAGAATGATGGTGAAGGCAGGAGGTGACAGCTCCCACGTGACAAGCCCCTGTGATGACCCCCCTCCACCTCCTAAGAGACGTTATTTATATGCCCGACAGATCACGTGTTCCCTCTATATGTTGTTGACTTATACTCTGAGCTACATATGCAGAAATAGCTTTTTGTAATGTCAGCAAGAAGCAATGTGCTCAGTACAGAACTGAGAATTAATATTTAACAATTCCCCCTTTTGAGGGTGACAGACATTGATTGGAACCCTCAAATTAAACATATTAATAAGATCTTCTTTCTTGCTTTTCTTCTTCTTTGGCAAAATATTTTAATGTTCATAATAATAATAATTTGTTATACGTACTCAATAATATAATGATATGTAAATTCATGTTATGGTAAGCCATGACTAATATTCATATAAAATATATAATTATATTTCCCTATACATAATTGAAGCATCTCAGGTCTGATGTCATCTGGTCTTCATCTTGATGTCTTCTTCTTGATTCTTTTAAAACAATCTTTATTATAATTCTTTTGAAATAGATGATAGCATGTAGATTTTGTAGAGACTGTGTCATGTGTCAATCAAAGTCCATAAATTCAAATGTTGATAAGAAAACAAAGTTTATAGATGAAATGTCGCTTTAATATCTGTGCAGTGTCACATTTAATGACCTGAACTTACATTGGCTCGCCTTGGAAATCATCTGGAATCCTTCCATATCATCTGCATTGGTCCTGGAACAGGTGTGACGTCTTTAGTCAGCACAGCAAGGGTTAAATTGACTCTTCCCTGCTAATCATAGCACCATAACCAGTCCTTAGTGCACAGGACACATGTCAGGGTTATAGCATCCTGACAATTACCTGATTGTTCACCAGCTTTCATGGAAGTCTTATAGGTGATAGGAAACCACTGGAGCATGATAAAAACGTAATAACAGTTCATCTTAGCATCATAGGATCATCGTCCTCTTCAATTGTGGCTGTCAGTTTAGATACAGTACTCATAGTTGTCTGTGATGGATGCTGCAGTTGTAGTTGTCAGTGATGACATGAATTGCAATTGACAGTCTATTATTATTCAGAAATCATAGCATTGTTACCTTGTGGAACTTCTGGATAGCGGCTTTTTCTAATATGAAAAGTCTTTATTAACATAACTTCAGTATCTTGATTGAAGTCTTCATTCCCTATTCTACACCAAATCTGGTAATTTACCTCACTTATAATATCACAGCGTACCATAGCAATCAATAATATCCATATAATTATTATCAGAATATTTATATGGAATTCATATTTGGAAAAATAAAATAATAATAAATGATAATACATTATTAACCATATTCTTCATGTGATAGGACATTTTTATGTCATAGGTGTAATTTCTTTTTGAACCCATAGATGTCAGTGTGTCTTATTATGTAACAAGTATTTCCATCTTTATTACTAAAACGTTATTAATAAACTATATTTACCGTATATACTCGAGTATAAGCCGACCCGAGTATAAGCCGACCCCCCTAATTTTGCCACAAAAAACTGGGAAAACTTATTGACTCGAGTATAAGCCTAGGGTGGAAATGCAGCAACTACCGGTGAATTTCAAAAATAAAAATAGATACCAATAAAAGTAAAATTAATTGAGACATCAGTAGCTGCGTTCATATATCCCCATATCTGCCCCATACTGTGCTCTGCTGCGTTCATATATCCCCATATCTGCCCCATACTGTGCTCTGCTGCGTTCATATATCCCCATATCTGCCCCATACTGTGCTCTGCTGCGTTCATATTGCCCCATATCTGCCCCATACTGTGCTCTGCTGCGTTCATATTGCCCCATAGATGCTCGGTATAAGTCTGTGCCATGGCCGCTGCTGCTGCAATAAAAAAAAAAAAAAAGCCATACTCACCTCGCTGATTGCAGCTCCCAGCGTCTGGTCCCGGCGTCTCTCTGCACTGACTGATCAGGCAGAGGGCGCCGCTCACACTATATGCGTCATCGCGCCCTCTGACCTGAACAGTCAGAGCGCAGATAGACGCCGGGAAGATGGATCGGCGCCCGGCGGCTGGAACGTGGACAGGTGAATATAACATACTCACCTAGTCCTGGCGATCCTCGCGCTGTCCCCGCCTGTCACAGCTGTCTTCGGTGCCGCAGATTCTTTCTCTATCAGCGGTCACCGGCACCGCTGATTAGAGAAATGAATAGGCGGCTCCGCCCCTATGGGAGGTGGAGCCGCCTATTCATTTTTCTAATGAGCGGTCCCACGTGACCGCTGAAGAGAGGAAGAAGCTGCAGCGCCGAAGCCCGTGGGACGGCAGGGACAGCGCGAGGATCGCTGGGACTAGGTAAGTATACCTCAGCGCCCTCTCCCCCTCACCCGCCGACCCCACCGCTACCGTGACTCGAGTATAAGCCGAGGGGGGCACTTTCAGCCCAAAAATTTGGCCTGAAAATCTCGGCTTATACTCGAGTATATACGGTATTAGACCAATAATATGTAAGAATATATAACCATGAACCAAAATAAGAATATATATGAATGAGTGAAAGAATTATTGCATTTAACTCAGAATTGAAACATTTCTTATATAATGAAACCATATGATCACTATATTTAATAAAGCAATATTTTTGTATTAAACATTACTTTATTAAATATTGATTGTTTTTTTCTTGAGATAAAAAAATAAAAATTAAGAATAAAAAGACAAGATTACAAATGAAAAATAAACATGAGAATAAAAATAAGGCCTTTATATGTTGATGACAAATGCTGAGGTTATGTCTCAGTAACACATTTCCTTTAATATATCCATTATCTAGATGTTGTCATAACCTTGGATTACCAAAATATTGAAATTATGCAGCTTTGCATATAATGCCCTTCATTAGAGAAAAAAATGACTTTTATAATACTTAATGTTGTTATACCCAATAATACCTTATTAATATTTTTCCATCATACATGATGGCACCACGAGAGAGGGGATCCACCCATCAAGGACAGGAAACCTTCAAGATAAAAGGGGCAGCTCCTCCCTCCATATCAGTTGGTTTCCTGTCCTTGACGGGGAACCCTCAAGATAGAAGACTTCTGATGAAGACAGAAGAGGATGCCTGGGTCGAGTGGATTTGGGCAGGCACTGGTCTGCTGCACCCGTCACCAGGTACCAGTAGTCGCCTCAGGGGCCATGTATTCCATGCCCCCCTGAGCGAAGCATGGCCACAACCCGTGAGGCAATGCCCGGGTGAAGATGGAGCCTCTGAGGCCATCCCTGTTGCCACAAAAAATCCACCTGCCAATTGTCCTCGGAGGTCACAATGGTGCTCCCTCCCTGTTAACTATGGTGGCCATGCAGCCTGTGAGGCACATCGGTGCCCAGGCTAGGTAAGGCTCCTCGGAGGTATTATGCCATCCCTGTTGAGCACTGCAGATGGTCCCCCCCGCTTCCCCTTCCTCTCTGGTCGGTACCTGAGACAGCAGAGAGGTATGGAGCGGTATCTGGCACCATGGATCTGGGGGTGAGTGTGGTGTGTCGGACGGCGTGGGCACTTCAGCCTTTCCTGCCTGGCCGGCACTATATTCCCTGGAGGAGGGCAGTGCAGTACGCGCGTGCGCACATCACCGGGCAGCAGCACTCGGAACGTTTGTGCAGGGCACTGGGGCAGGAGGACCGAAATCTTCGGCGCGCACCGGAAGTAAGGGCCGGGTGCGAGCCTGAAAGTAGAGTGCACATGGATGCTGAAGGCCTGCAGAGCAGCGCGCACTGGAGGTAAGTGCTGGGTGCACGCGCAGGACCCAGCAGTGGCACTTGGAGCAGAGGCAGGATCAACCAGGTGAATGGTTACTTAAGTAGCGCGCCCTGGAAGTGGTTGCAGGAGGCGTGCTTAGATATCATTATACAGCGCAGCGTTCCGCTAGCGGTGGCAGGTGCAGGATCAACCAGGTGATTGATTGCATCTATGAGCACCGGAAGTGGTGCAGGCACGATCAGCCAGGTAATCAAATCATGACAGGTGCGCACATGCACCTGACTACTGAAGCGACCTGTAATGGCAGGATCAACCAGGTGATCCATTAAAAAAAAAAAAAAGGGGGAAGTGAATTTATTTAAACGAACTAGAAGTGCTGCCCTGTGTCACTAAACCAGGCCAGGTTGAAGGTGACTACTCTTGTTACGTGGTGGTGTGTATGATGGGGAGCTTTTCACCAGAACATTTAATGCCACAGCAAGAGGTGAAGGAGAGGCGGTCTCGCGCAAGTGAAAAGAGCCAGATCCACCATAGCAGCAGCAGAAGCCGCTCGGACAGCGTACGGATGGATCTCCATGCCATGGAGGGGTCCATGGTCTCGTTGGGAGACATGGAGAAAACCAGCCAACCTCCAGATCCGGTACCCGTACTTTGAAAGTGGTGAGTGAACTTCGAGAAAGTCCAGCACACTAATGTCTGTTTTTTTTCTCTTCTCTTATCTCCGTCTCTCCCCTCTTTTCTTACATACATTGGGGGGTGGAGTATAGGAGGTCCCCAAAAAGTATAAGGCAAAAACTAAAAATAAGGAATGTCCCTTGTGAAAAAAGCCTTTAAAAACAGCCTGGATTAAAAGACTGTGTCAGAACTGTATCAACAAGACAGTGGCAGAGGAAACACCCGCCTTTACGGAGAGCCTGAGATCTCTGATCCAGTCATAGGTCTTTAGGTCTGTAAAAGCATTACAGACAGCCGACACAGATGCCAGATCTAGGGACAGATCCAGCCCCTCTGTAGCATCCCAGAGGGATTCCTCTGAGCCACTGCTCAGATAGTAGCTCAGAGGAGGAAGATGCTTTTCCAGCAGAGGCTACGGATAAGCTCATAAAAGCTGTTCGCTCTACCATGGGGCTAGTAGACGAGAAGGCAAAAAAGACAGCCCAATGTTATGTTCAGTGGTCTGCAAAAGAAAAAACAGAGGTCATTCCCTATTAATGAACAGCTACAAGAACTGATTAAAAGGGAATGGCAAAAAACGGAAAAGAGGTCCCAAATAACCACCTCCCTAAAGAGAAGGTATCCTTTTGAAGAGGAGGCGTCCTCATCTTGAGATAGAGCCCCAAAAATTGATGTGGCAACTTCAAAAGATGAATCTAACTCAAAATCCAATAGGCACGAGGTGTAAATCCTCAAAATCATATGAAAAAAACCTCAGTATAAAATTATTTTTATTATTAAAAAAAGGCAAGCAAACCCACCTACAGTAACAAACACAAATCAAAAACCAACAAACAAAAAGTGCTCAAAACGAATAAAATAAAACTAAAGGGGAAACCTAGAACACCCTATTAAAGGCACCTATACTGCCCCTGCCTGGCTGCGGAGGTAGACGCCCTAGGGGGGAGCCTTATGGCGCCCCCACTCCACGATGACTCTCCCTATGGGCCCTACAAAGCCCTGCAGCCACTAATGTAAGCCACTGCCCACACACTAAAGGGTCCTCTAGCACTAGACAGATAACTACTATGCTAGGGATTACCTAGTTCCCCAAAAGCAACACGCTATGTACACACACATATGGCGATAAGTATATCACAACTGGATAGTCATTCACAGCGGCCCCGAGATCCTTAGCACAGTATAGATACACTTCTAGAAAAATCCAGCCGGATCATCTATATACATTTACATGGGCTAACACTCAGAGTAGTGTGGGTAGAAATCAAGATAAGTACAGCCGGATCAGCTCATTTTATGCATGGACTAATATACCAATGATGTGTCCCTGCTATCTTACTCCGGTCTTCCCATACAATTTTAGCAGTGTTTACAATTACCCACATAGAGCCACATAGTTAGACCATAAATACTCATCTGTGCCGCTGTGTAGCACCGAACGCCATATTAAAGAACACGCCTCAACGCGTTTCGCCTATGCAGGCTCATCAGGAGGCCAGATGTACTGATATCTTGTGTCACATCAGATTGTGGATAGCTGCATATGTGTGTGTACATAGCGTGGAGCGGGGGCGCCATAACGCTCCCCCTAGGGCGTCTACCTCTGCAGCCAGGCAGGGGCAGTATAGGTGCCTTTAATAGGGTGTTCTAGGTTTCCCCATTAGTTTTATTTTATTCGTTTTGAGCACATTTTTTTTGTTTGTTGGTTTTTGATTTGTGTTTGTTAGTGTAGGTGGGTTTGCTTGCCTTTTTTTTAATAATAATAAATAATTTTATACTGAGGTTTTTTCATATGATTTTGAGAACTTCAAAAGTTGCCAGAAAATCCTCCCTGCCATTCGAGGATTTAGGTTCTCTAAAAGAACCTCTGGATAGAAAAGTGGACGGTTCCCTGAAAACAGCATGGGAAGTCTCAGCAGGAGCACTAAGGCCAGCTATCGTGGCCACTTGTGTAGCCAGATCCCTAAAAATCTGGATAGACAATCTGGAGGAACAGATAGAACAAAAAGTTCCCAGAGAAACTATCCTAGAGGAAATGCCAACCATGAGAGCAGCGGCAGTGTTTCTAGCTGAAGCATCAGCAGACTCGGCTAGACTGGCAACAAGGCAACAAAATCAGCAGCTTTAGCCAACACAGGACGCCGGGCGGTATGGCTTAAATGCTGGCCAGGAGATACACAGGCAAAGATGAAACTTTGCTCTTTGCCATGTGAGGGGAACTTCCTGTTTGGTCTGGCATTAGACGAGGTGTTGGAAAAAGCCGGTGACAAAAAGAAAAATTTTCCAAAGCAGCCATTTCAGCCCTTTCGGCGCTCCTTTCAGAGAGGCCAAAAATTCTGAAGGCAGCAGTTTAGAGACCGAGACAGAAGGAACTTGGACAAGCGATCCAGGGAAGGAAGAGACTTCTATTTTGGCAAGTCCCCCAGGGACACCAAGAAACCCTCCCAGTGACGGTCCTTCTTGGGTGGGAGGGAGGCTCTCTCACTTCCTTCCAGCCTGGGAGAGGATCTCCTCCAGCTTATGGATCCGACAGATCATAGGATCAGGCCTAAAATTAAAATTCCACCACTGGCCTCTAAGAAGATACATGCAGACCCCGGTACAGTCCTCCCAAGAGAAACAAGACAGTCTGGAAGGGGAAGTAACATCTCTCCTAGACAAACACATCTTGGAAGAAGTTCCAAAGGAGGAAAGGATGGAAGGATTTTATTCTCCCCTTTTTCTCATAAAAAAAACCGGACAATTCTTGGAGGACAATAATAAATTTTAAAAGGCCTCAACAAATGTCTAATAATTCCATCGTTCAAGATGGAGACAATAAAATCTGCAGTGAATCTCCTATATCCTCGGTGTTACATGGCGGTCCTAGACCTAAAAGACGCTTATTATCATGTCCCAATCAGACAACAAGATCATCAGTTTCTCAGAGTGGCAGTTCAGATGGGGTCCCAGTTGCATCACTTTCAGTACAGGGCTCTGCCCTTTGGGATAGCAACAGCCCCACGGGTGTTTACAAAACTGATTGCAGAGGTCTCACAGCACATCTCAGAGAAAAAGACACTCTGATAATACCCTACGTAGACGACTTCCTGATAGTGGGGAAAAACTCTTCTCACTGTCAGGAGTAGGTCAGCATAGTGATGGACACTCTACAGACACTAGGATAGCAACTAAACCTCAAGAAATCCAAACTGGAGCCAGCAATGGTCCAGAATTTCCTAGGGATAGGAAACTCCGTGACGCAGGAGTGTCGCCTCCCAGAGGAAAAAGAGGTGAAAATCAAACAGATGAGGAGTTCTCTGGACATACACAGCCTCCAAAGTAATCACAACGGACGCCAGCCCATTGGGGTGGGGAGCTCACTCAGACACACTATGGGCCCAAGACCACTGGGCTCAAGAGGAGAAAAATCTATCCTTAAATGAGTGGGAACTCCTAGCAATCGAAAGAGCGCTAAAGAGATTACTTCCACACTTGGCAGGGCATCATGTGAGAGTCCTATCGGACAACCGAACAGCGGTCGCATACGTGAACCACCAGGGAGGCACCCGTTCTCGGTCACTGATGCACATAACCAAGAGACTCATGACTCTAGCCGAAAGGCATGTCCTTTCATTATCGGCCCTGCATATTCGTGGTGTAGGCAATATAAAGGCAGACTTTTTAAGCAGGAACCACTTAAGTCAAGGGTCCCTAAAAAAGTAAATTTTTCAACGGATAGTACACATGTGGGGAAGACCCAGTGTAGACCTCTTTGCCTCAAGAGCCAACAAAAAAGTTCAAAAGTTCTGCTCCCTGAACCCAGCAGACAGACCATTGGTAGTAGATGCCTTCAGCATAGAATAGACATCAGGACTCTTGTATGCCTTCCCACCGATATGTCTAATCCCAGCAGTTCTGAAGAAGATCAGGGAGGACAAGGCCAGGGTAATTGTAATAGCTCCCTTCTGGCCGAAAAGACCATGGTTTTACTGGCTGAGAGTGATGTCAGTGACGGACCCGTGGGTACTCCCGGAAGACCAGGACCTTCTAACACAGGGTCCCTTCAACCACCCGCAGAACTCCGGGCTACATTTGACAGCCTGGCATTTGAACGGTCATTGTTAGAGAAAGAAGGGTTCTCAGCTGGTTTAATATCCACCTTGCTCAGTAGTAGAAAACCATTAAAGACCAAGATCTATGGGATTATATGGAAGAAATTCCTGTCCAGCTCAGGGCCAATACGGGAAGGGGAGGTCCCGATAGTGGCAATACTGGAGTACCTGCAAAAGGGCTTAGATCTTGGATTAGCTGTTAGTACCCTCAAAGTACATATTTCAGCTTTAGCAGCCTTATTCATCTGTGACCTGGCAAGCAATAGGTGGGTGATGAGGTTTATCCGAGCCTGTAGTAGAGCTGACTCTGTTCCATCCCCTACTCCTCTACCATGGGATCTAAATTTAGTGTTGACAGCTTTGACAGAAAGCCCCTTTGAGCCATTAAATACAACTTCACATAAAGTACTAACATTAAAAACAGCTTTGTTAGTGGCACTTACATCGGCCCGTAGGGTTGGGGATTTATACGCATTGTCAGCTGACCCCCCCTTACACAGAAATTATGGACGATAGGGTTGTATTAAAATTAGATCCGGCATATCTCCCCAAAGTGGTATCGAGATTCCATAGGGCTCAGGATATAACCCTACCCTCTTTCTGTCCCAATCCTAGTAGCAAGAAAGAGGAGAGACTCCATTGTCTAGATGTCAGGAGATGTATCCTACAGTATTTAGAGATGACAAAATCCTGGAGGAAACAGAGGGCTTTCTTTGTTTTGTTCCAGGGGTCAAGAAAGGGCCTTAAAGCCTCAAAACAAACTATCGCTAGATGGGTGAGAGAGGCCATTATTCTAGCGTATAGTAGTGCAGGCAGGGTTGTTCCACAGGGTCTGAAAGCCCACTCCATGAGGGCCATGGCGACATCTTGGGCGGAGAGAGCAGATGCTGCCATCGACCAAATCTGTAAGGCGGCCACTTGGTCCTCTCCGTCTACATTTTTTAAACATTATAGGCTAGACCTATTTGCTACCTCTGATCTGACATTTGGGAGAAGAGTGTTACAAGCAGTGATCCCTCCCTAAAAGAGAATACAAATCTCTGTAACTCTCTCATGGTGCCGTCATGTATGATGGAAAAACACGGCTATTACATACCTGGTAATGTGTTTTTTTTTTTTTCTTGAGACATGACGGCACCCTTATATTCCCACCCTTTTGATCACGTCATTAGTTGGGTGCATTATTAGCATTATTTGTATTATACACTCCCTTGGGTGTCGGTGAATAGAACCGTATAGGATGTATTATTTATGTGTACACTAACCGGCGGAGTTCCTCTCGTACTCTGTAAAACAACTGATGTGGAGAGAGGAACCGCCCCTTTTATCTTGAAGATTTCCTGTCCTTGATGGGCGGATCCCCTCTCTCGTGGTGCCGTCATGTCTCATTAAAAAAAACATTACTAGGTATGTAATACCCATATTTCTTCTTTATTAAAATGTGTGAAGAGATATTGATGAAATGTGATGATGTAATCTCGATCAAAAACACATTTCCTTCTTATTACCCCAAAATATTATTTTATGAAAAAATGTATTTGTAAAAACCAAAATTAAAAATCATTAATTTAATAACTGTCATATCAGTATGTGCCATATATGTGTTTGATGATGTGTACCCATCTATGTAACCATTAAAAAAAAAACACTGCATGCCATAAAATTATCATTTGGAAAAATTATTCTAAATGTAGATTTTCTTGATTAACCATATTGAAGTGTGATTGCACTTATTCACTATTAACTAAATCAAGAAATAATAATTACTAAAGAAATATAGAAATATATGTTGAGTAGATAATATTTAAATATATCTTAATATTCTAATAATTTAACTGAATCGCATTATTTCCCATAAACACAAGTTTTGTTGTTTTTTTTTTTTTCCCAACATACCATGAATCATAAGGCCTCTTTCATATTGTGCATATATTCCACATTAGTCTTACGTTAACTTCACTCTTAGCAGCTGCTCATACACTCATTTGTCATCTGTCACTCAAACTGTGACACACATAGAAGTTGAAACTACATATTTCACATTCAAAGAATAAGAATACATGTATATTAACCCAAAATATTGTATCCTAATTATCAATGCGCATTGTAAACTATTAAATGTAATATTTTAATATTACTTTGAATATTCCCCAAATACATATTAACATTTTGTCCTAACCTATAGATATGACTCATCCATCAGAAACTTGAGCATTTGTTCTACAGCTATATTTGGTACAGGGCCTGCAACTGAATCCATTTGACTTGTAAAGGCTGAGGGGCTTCTAAAGCTTTTTCTTAAATGAAAACAAGGGTATACGGTATCCTTATTTTTAACCCACAGTTGTCACATGTCATGCACCATGCAGTGGAAAAAAAAACAAGTTTTAGATTGTGACAGGAAAAAATTACAGTACACAAATTTTAGATTGTTATGTATTATTCTTTTAAGTGTTAAATATATAAAATCATGCAGTTATTATAACTCCCTGTGTAAATAAAGACATAAATCCATGTAAGAGGTTTTTTATTTTTTGTTCAATTCCTGCTTTAAAATGAAAACTCTAACGAAAAATAAAAGATATAGGTTAATTTCATATTTATTTGAATACAAAATAATTTAAATATCTTATACATATGTATATATTTAATAAATGTATTTAATGTAATTGTAAGTATTATTACTGGAGTATATTTAAATTATTTCACTATACATCTAAAAATACAGTTATAATATCTACTTATACAAATATGCTACAGTATTTACTGTATACTATAATATAACTGCAGAATTATATTGTATACAATAATTACATATTAATAAATACATTGTATAACTCATTTTCACATCATTTAATATAATTAAATTTTTAGCAAATTCCTAAGCCAAAATTTATCTCTGTCAATAATTTGTTGAAAAGCTCTACTTAAAATTGTCATTTTTAGATCTTTGAAGATCTGTGATAATGGAGTGTTCAGCTCACCCCCCCATGCTCACCTGTTTCTGTCTGTCAATTTCCGCCATCTTTACAGATAGATCTGACCCTTCAGCTTTTATCCCTTTTAGATCAACTTCAGTGGAGGACCCCTGAATCCTTTTATAAGGCTTATAACAAATATGTAATTTTCTTCGTACTTCATAGATGTGATTTTGGGACAGTTTTGGAAATTTTGATTTGGCTTCTGATAAGATTTAATTATGTTATTAGCTTTTTTGAAAAACTTTGTATAACTTGTTTTCCTTTCAAAATTATCATGTTTTCTAGAAAAATCAAGGGATTGCGCACCTTCAAATAAAGAATCTTTTTTGTGACGCAATAACACGAGATGCAGAATTTAGGAATCGAAATTTGTTTACAAAACAATTTATCATTGATTATTGAAATTTGTAATGACAGTTTTGTGCAACCTTTCAAATATGGACATGAATGTAAAAGTACATTCTTTCTGGCCAATCTTCAATTTTAGAAGAATATCAATATCTGGATAATTTTCTTTTAATCCACAGAATATCAAAATTTTTAATCTTTCTACATCAGTCATTTCTTCATGGAACTCATCATTCTGCATTTTTAATGAGAACCTTCTGGAAAAAGTTACTGGAAGCCACATTTATAATAATAATAATAATTTTATTTATATAGCGCCAACATATTCCGCAGCGCTTTACAAATTATAGAGGGGACTTGTACAGACAATAGACATTACAGCATAACAGAAATACAGTTCAAAACAGATACCAGGAGGAGTGAGGGCCCTGCTCGCAAGCTTACAAACTATGGGGACATTTTAAGCAACTGATTTTCTCCTCATTAATCAAATCAAACTTGTCAGCAAAACTCTCAAATATCTCTGAATTTCTGCATACATGGATTTTGTCATCATATGCAGGAATGATTTTGCATAATTTTAACAAGATTTTTCTAGATTTAGTTTGGAGTTGGGCTTCTGAGTCGTCTTCTATTTTTAGTGGCCCTTGTACATCTGTCCCTCGTACATCATCGTTGTCAGTTGTCATGTCTCCTACATTTCCTCCGTCTTGTTTTTCATCATGAGACACAAGGTCACCTTGAGTGGCCATTACAGACACGTGTGTCACATCTGGTTCACTCTCCACATTACAGTCAATCTTGGGAACATCATTAATTTCCTTAGAAATTCTTTCTACGCAGAACTTGTGAAATACATTAACCAAATGTAAAATATTTTTAATTTGCTCTTTTTCTTTTTTCCTAGATATTAGCTTACAATCTATCTTTAGATTTGCTATCTTGCATTCTGTAAATAAAGAAAGCCAAAATATTTCTAAGCTAGATTTGTACAAACTTTCAAATTCCATCTGACTTGATTTAGCATACGAATTAATTAAATCCATTTTTCTTACCTTGAAATATCTCAGCTTGTAGTTCCCTTGTTAAACAACGCTGGGCTCTGGTCATCAGCACGTCTGTTTTCAGCACTTCTAATGCTAGTGCTTGTCAATCCGTCTGGCACCTGTTAAGTTTCCTTACTCATAGGTTCTGTGAAATCTTTGTGACTTGAAGTTTTGTAGTGGAATTCCTGAAAACTTGCACAACATCTAGCGAAGCTCTTCTCTCTTCCCCCGTGTGCAAGGTGAAGGAAATTCACGCAAAAATAGCACAAAAAATCAAAACTGGCTGGCTTGGCCAATGTTGAATATGCTTATTTTACACATTTATTTAATCAGGACTTTTTGTTGTGAACTGGTGATTCAGAAACACAATAGACCTGGTTGTTAAGAGCACACAAGTGACCTGATAGTTACAAATAACATAGGACAAGCTCTGAGACGTGGGTACTCTGCTGACCGCAATCCCTAATCCTATCATACCACACTAAAGGTAGCCGTGAAGCGCTCCTGACAAAACCTAGGCGCCTCGGCACAGCCTGAGAAACTAGCTAGCCTGAAGATAGAAAAATAAGCCTACCTTGCCTCAGAGAAATTCCCCAAAGGAAAAGGCAGCCCCCCACATATAATCACTGTGAGTAAAGATGAAAATACAAACACAGAGATGAAATAGATTTTAGCAAAGTGAGGCCCGACTTACTGAATAGACCGAGGATAGGAAAGATAGCTTTGCGGTCAGGACAAAAACCTACAAACAACCACGCAGAGGGGGCAAAAAGACCCTCTTCGCACCGACTAACGGTACGGAGGTGCTCCCTCTGCGTCTCAGAGCTTCCAGCAAGCAAGAAAAACCAATATAGCAAGCTGGACAGAAAAAATAGCAAACAAATGTAACACAAGCAGAACTTCGCTTATGCAGGGCAGACAGGCCACAAGAACGATCCAGGAGAGAGCACGACCAATACTGGAACATTGACTGGAGGCCAGGAACAAAGAACTAGGTGGAGTTAAATAGAGCAGCACCTAACGACTTAACCTCGTCACCTGAGAAAGGAAACTCAGAAGCCGCAGCCCCACTCACATCCACCAGAGGAAGCTCATAGACAGAACCAGCCGAAGTACCACTCATGACCACAGGAGGGAGCTTGACCACAGAATTCACAACAGACTTTACCAGGTGCGTTACTCTTAAAGAAAAAATGTCATGATATTTTCATTAAAAATGTAGTGGTTTATTGAATTGTCCACAGAAAAACCACATTGCAGCAAAACCTAAAACTAGATGAAATAGTTACAAACAGATTATCCATTTGTAAATATCAGCGCTTGTTACTTATCTTTCCCAAAGTTCTGAATGGTAAAAGCTGTCTGTGTGAAGTCTGAAGTCATCATGGCTACCAGCTGTTCCTTCCTTGTGTGACTTGTCTGACGTCCATGGAGAATGATGGTGAAGGCAGGAGGTGACAGCTCCAACATGACAAGCCCCTGTGACAAACCCCCTCCACCTCCTAAGAGACGTTATTTATATGCCCCACAGATCACATGTTCCCTCTATATGGTGTTGACTTATACTCTGAGCTACATACAGAAATAGCTTTTTGTAATGTCAGCAAGAAGCAATGTGCTCAGTACAGAATTGAGAAGAATAAGAATAATTCAATTAATAATTAATATTTAACAACCTGTAAAAATCTATTATAAAGTCCCATAGTGATAAGGGTCCATGACGAATCGGACACAGGAGAAGATTGCAAGCTGGCAGGGTTGAGGTGAGATCTTATTTTTAGAAGTAGAAGAAATGTTAATAAACAAAATCCAACGATTTGCACACACCATGATGTCGGCCAACTTGAGGAAATGCTCCAAAGATGTAATCATTTTTTTTTTTCATTGATTCTGTTGAACGATGATCTTTCCAGGTGGCATATCAAGGATGCGGACTATAGTCTCTTTCATAATGCGATTGGGCATGGTAATGAACGAAGGGTCAGTAGCTTGGTCTGTAGGGTCAAGCTAAGGCATCTGCTTTAACATTTTTGTTCAGTAGGAAAAAAAGACAAATGAAAAGTAGTAGAACAAGACCCTTAAAAACAACCTCTATTACCGTAATTATTAAGTTTTAAATAGTATTGTAAAAGAACAAAGAATAGTGTGTCACATACACTATATTGCAATGTAGAGTCAAAAATATCGACAGATCAAACTACCAGATTATTGTCAATCTAGTCAACAAAGTCTATAGGGTGGTGAGGGGAATGTATTGACTTTCACTGACTCTACATAACCATGAAGGCTGACACTCTGTGTCGATTTGGCGACCCCGCTCAACGTAGGCTGTCCATAAATTACCCTTTTGTGGCCTCCCTTATAACACTACCACCATCACCCATATAAAATACTGAAGTGTTTGTAAATGGTGTTGCATTACTGTGATTGGCTGGTTTTACAGTGTCATAGGGGATATTCTCTGCCGGCAGCATCTTGTGCACATTGCAGCTGGACACAGCATAGTGTGAGTGTAGGGAGAGTGAAAGCAGTGTATAGGGAGGGTTTGTAATTACAAAAAGCTCTTTTAAGAGCTACTGAGAGTGAAGATTAGTTCTCTGTTAGGTGGAAATAGCCTAGGGAGAGATTTAATACGAGGGAAAGGCAGGCACCTGGGTGTTATCATTGCAAGTACATGCTGCAATTCTCTGCTAGTTTGCATTGTGTTGTCTAGTATAGAAACAGACTGTGGGATTAGGGAGAGATAGGCAGGGTTTCATATTTTGTAGCATAATGTACAAAACAGCTCTTTTAAGAGCCAAATAATATTACTCAGTACTAGCATATGCTAAACAATTTTTTTTTAGCTACATAATATTCCTGAGTACAAGCATAAACTAAACCACTTTTTTACAGCTAAATAATATTCTTCAGTGCCAGCATATACTAAACTTTTTTTTAAAGCTAATTGCTAAATAATATCCCTCACCTATTCGAGAAATAGCTAATATTTATCTAGCAGTTGTGCGACTGGCGCAAAACTTGCAGAGATACGTAAACCTCACTATTTTCCAGTGTCACTAATTTTCACGAGTCTGCTGTTGGCGTGTGTCATAAAGATGATATATATTTATTTTTTACTGTGCTATTGGTTAAATAGCGTATATTTATCTAGCAGTTGTGCGACTGGCACTAAGCCTGATGAGATACGCAAGCGTGACTATTTACCAGTAATTTTCCTGGATGTGGTGGTGCCTGCCAAGGCCGTGTGACAGATCAGAAGGTGACTCTCGTTCCTGTCAAAATTTGGTCTGCGCGATACACCACTGTTAAACCCAGATAAGTGCGAGAATGTTGTGGGTTGGGTGGCCTACAAAGGCTGCAGTGTGTTGACAAGCAGCACTACACATGGTCCAGTAGTTAAGAGGCTGGGCCTCACAATCCTTAACCTGGTCCTCCTTCCACCCTTATCAAGAGTCCCAGGAGACATATGACCCCAACGCTGGCCAATCCTAGGAACTGTTTACGTTCCCTTGTAATTATTCAGGCCTCTCAACATGTACCGATTGCTTGTGCACCTTTTTCTACCACACTTTTTCCTTCCACTCAACTTTCCATTAATATGCATGGATACAGCACTCGGTGAACAGCTAGCTTCTTTAGCAATGACCTTTTGTGGCTTACCCTCCTTGTGGAGTGTCAATGACTGCCTTCTGGACATCTGTCAATTCAGCAGTAGTGTTGAGCATTCCGATACCGCAAGTATCGGGTATCGGCCGATACTTGCGGTATCGGAATTCCGATACCGAGATCCGATATTTTTGTGATATCGGGTATCGGTATCGGAAGTGTAAAATAAAGAATTAAAATAAAAAATATTGTTATATTCACCTCTCCGGCGGCCCCTGGACATCTGCGCAAGGAACCGGCGTCCGGCACGGCTTCTTTCTTCAAAATGCACGCCTTTAGGACCTGTGGTATGACGTCCCGGCTTCTGATTGGTCGCGTGCCGCCCATGTGACCGCCACGCGACCAATCAGAAGCCGCGACGTCATTCCTCAGCTAAAGTCCTAGAATGAGCGCCTTTTAGGACCTGAGGAATGACGTCGCGGCTTCTGATTGGTCGCGTGGCGGTCACATGGGCGGCACGCGACCAATCAGAAGCCGGGACGTCATTCAACAGGTCCTAAAGGCGCGCATTTTGAAGAAAGAAGCCGTGCTGGACGCCGGATCCTCCCGCTGATGTCCAGGGGCCGCCGGAGAGGTGAATATAACAATATTTTTTATTTTAATTCTTTATTTTACACTTTAATATGGATCCCAGGGCCTGAAGGAGAGTTTCCTCTCCTTCAGACCCTGGGATCCATGAGGATACATTCCGATACTTGATGTCCCATTGACTTGTATTGGTATCGGATATCGGTATCGGCGATATCCGATATTTTTCGGGTATCGGCCGATACTATCCGATACCGATACTTTCAAGTATCGGACGGTATCGCTCAACACTATTCAGCAGTCTTTCCCATGATTGAGGAGCCTACTGAAACAGAAAATTGAACTTTTTTTAATGCTTAGGAAGCCTTTGCGTGTGTTTTTGTTAATTATTCTAATTTACTGAGATAATGACTTTTGGGTTTTCATTGGCTGTAAGCCATAATCAAAAACATCAATAGAAAAAAACTTGAAACCAGAGGCGTAGCTAGGGTTTCAGCTTGGGGGCGGGGCCAAAAAATCTGAGTGGGCCCCTAACCAGGTACTCCTGACTACAGCTACGTTGCGCACCCTAATTGTGAGCATAGGGGAACAACAGCAGATGACTAGGGTTGAGCGACTTTTAGTTTTTTAGGGTCGAGTCGGGTTTCGCGAAACCCGACTATCTCAACAGTCGAGTCGAGTGAAATCGGCCGATTATCTCGAAAAGTCGGGAATCGACCGAAACACGAAACCCAATGCAAGTCAATGGGGGAGCATAGTCGGCAGTGAGTGGAGGCCAGGAAAACATGTACAGTGCCCATTTTAATGGCAAAAACATCCATTCTTGTTACTCAAGCTTGTCAATCTTAATTTACCTTATACTAATAGTAAGGCATTGGAAATTGGGGGTCATTTGGCTAAAGTTGTGGGGGGTAGGGCTGGTTCAAGTATTTAGTGGGCCCAAGAAATCTGGATCACGTCACGGCAGTGGAGCAGGGAGAGGTAAGTATTTCAACTTTGCAAGTGCTGTGATCCTGAGCAAGCAGGGGGTGCCCACTCGTTGGCATTGGCACTAGCACAGGGCCCCTCAAAGTACGGCAGTGTGTTTGCACGGCGGGGGCGCCTCCCACCGGCAGCAACACTTTTGCGTACTATGAGGGGCCCTGTGCCAGTGACGTCGCCAACGAGTATTCCTCCCCCACCTGATGAAGGAACCTGCACTTTCATCTGCACCTTCCTCTTTGTCCCCGTGTAAGGTGGTATGGTATGCGGGAAGAGGAACCTGACTTTCAGCAGGGTCACAATCTTGCTGTGTAGCGTGCACGAGGAATGTTGCGTTATGGGTCAATGTACCAGCAGACTCATCTATCACTGGCTGGGCAATGGGCAGGATGAGGAGGAAACACAGATATAGGCCCAAAGAATAAAGTGGGCTAAATGCAGTTCAAAATTGGTAACAGGACTAACCAGGGGGCATTGCAGTGGAGGACAACTGTAATGAGAGGCTGACACAGAGAGTAGGCCCAAATCAGTAAGTAGTCTAAATGCAGTTCAAAATTGGCAACAGTAGTAAACAGGCGGCACAGCTTTGTTCAGTGGAGGAGAACAGCAAGGAGCGGCAGACACCGATAGTAGGCCTCAACCCAACTAGTAGGCCAAATGCAGTCTAACATTAACAACTACTTAACGAGA
Source organism: Ranitomeya imitator (assembly GCF_032444005.1). Classification (NCBI taxonomy): domain Eukaryota; kingdom Metazoa; phylum Chordata; class Amphibia; order Anura; family Dendrobatidae; genus Ranitomeya; species Ranitomeya imitator. Next base: position 378,880,075 of record NC_091283.1, read on the forward strand.
GCCTGAAAATGGAATTTCAGGACAGGAAACCAGGAGAACAGCAAGGAGCGGCAGACACTGTTAGTAGGCCCCAATCCAACTAGTAGGCCAAATACAGTTGTTCCATTTAACAACTATTTAACAAGAACCTGAAGATAGAAGCTATGGAGAGGCAACCTGGAGAACACCTTGGAGCGGAAGACACCGTCTCTACAACCCAGACCCAACTTGTAGGCCTAATGCAGTGTTTTTTCAACAACTACTTAGCTTCGATCTTCTAGCTCTCGTTACGGAGAGGCAACCTGGAGAACACCTTGGAGCGGCAGACACCGTCTCCACAACCCAGACCCAACTTGTAGGCCTAATGCAGTGTTGTTTCAACAACTACTTAACGAGAGCTAGAAGATGGAAGCTATGGAGAGGCAACCTGGAGAACACCTTGGAGCAGAAGACACCGTCTCTGCAACCCAAACCCAACTTGTAGGCCTAATGCAGTGTTGTTTCAACAACTACTTAACGAGAGCTAGAAGATGGAAGCTATGGAGAGGCAACCTGGAGAACACCTTGGAGCGGCAGACACCGTTAGTAGGCCCTACCGAAGTAGTAGCCCCAATGCAGTTTTCAAATCCCTATAGGCTGAAAACCAGACTATTGACGCTCAGCTTTTTTCAGAGGAGGACAGCTGTATTGAGTGGCGCAGACAGACACAGGTAGTAGGCCTTAAACAAAAATTTTGGCTCAATGCAGTTTAAAAAAAGGTTACAGGGGTACACAGGCAGCATTGCTCTGGTCAGAGGAGGACTATTGGAAGGAGGGACCGCAGACAGACTTAGTACGCCTACAATTAAAAAAAGGATGCTCTATGCAATTTAAAATAGGTTCCAGGGGTACACGGGCAGCATTGGTCTGGTCAGTGGAGGACTATTGGAAGGAGGGACCGCAGACAGGCTTAGTAGGCCTAACATAACAAAAGTAGGCTGTAGGCACTTTAAAATAGCTTCCAGGGGTACACGGGCAGTAGTGGTGTGGTCAGTGGAGGACTATTGGAAGGAGGGACCGCAGACAGGCTTAGTAGGCCTAACATAACAAAAGTAGGCTGTAGGCACTTTAAAATAGCTTCCAGGGGTACACAGGCAGCAGTGGTGTGGTCAGTGGAGGCCGATTGTAATGTGTGTCTGACAGTTAGTTCTCCCAAAAAAATAAATAGATGTTAATGTCTCGCAATACAACAAAACCAAAAAACAAAAGGGTGGCATACTTAGGTACAGGGGTGGGCTCCTCTGCTGAGTTTCAGACCTGGTAATTTGGCGCAAAGTATTTGCTGGTGTAAATATAGGACACTGCCCCTGACTATTTTAAGTAGCATCATACATGTCAACACATTGGTATTGCCAGTGCCAGGCATTGAAGGATGTCAGCGCATAGACTAAACATTGGTGGAGGTGTGAGAGATAATTTTGCAAATCGTAGAGCACTGTTTGAGCTTGGGGGGGGTAAGGAAACTATCTTGTGGCCGGCGGTACAGGCCCAGTGCCCCTCATTTTACAACGGTGTGTCTGACATTGGTTGCGCGCCACCACCGCCAGAGACACTTTATTGTACTATGAGGGACCCAGTGGCAGTGCCGTCGACCAAAAGCGTGCACACCCACCTCTTCAGACAAACGGCACTCTCACGGGTGCTTGCGCCAAGTGGCGAGACCACGGCCCCGTGGGGGGAGTTTGCCCATTGAGGGCGGTGTAAACATGTCGTATGCTGGACAAACAGCTGCTGCAAATTACGAGATTGGAAAACTCAGTCAGAGCAGTCCAGAAGCAAGACCTTTTCATTGGAAAGCTAGGTGTCAGCCAGGAAAGGTGGGGCAAAATAATTCAAAATCCAGTAGTGGTTCATTTTAATGAAGGTTAGATCATCAACATTTTGGGTAGCCAGACGAGTCCATTTTTCGGTCAATATTGAACCAGCAGCACTGAATACTCTTTCTGATAGCACACTAGCTGCTGGGCAAGCAAGCTCCTGCAATGCATATTCTGCCAATTCTGGCCAGGTGTCTAATTTGGATGCCCAGTAATCAAATGGGAATGACGGTTGAGGGAGAACATCGATAAGGGATGAAAAATAGTTAGTAACCATACTGGACAAATGTTGTCTCCTGTCACTTTGAATTGATGCTGCAGTACCTGTCCTGTCTGCGGTCATAGCAAAATCACTCCACAACCTGGTCAGAAAACCCCTCTGTCCAACGCCACTTCTGATTTGTGCACCTCTAACACCTCTGGTATGCTGCCTCCTGCAGCTCGTGTGAGAACGATCACCGGCGCTGTGTGCTGGGAATGCCTGAATCAAACGGTCAACAAGAGTTGATTGTTTGGTTGCTAATATTTGTTCCAAGTTCTCATGTGGCATAATATTTTGCAATTTGCCTTTTATAGCGAGGATCAAGGAGGCAGGCCAACCAGTAATCGTCATCGGTCATCATTTTAATAATGCGTGTGTCCCTTTTGAGATACGTAAGGCATAATCCGCCATGTGGGCCAAAGTTCCAGTTGTCAAATCTGCAGTTGTGCTGGGTTGAGGGGCAGTTACAGGCAAATCTACGTCACTTGTGTCCCTCAAAAAACCAGAACCCGGCCTTGCCACGCCACCAATTTCCAGTGGCCCCGGAGAAGCTTCCTCATTAAAAAAATACTCATCCCCATCATCCTCCTCGTCCTCCTCCTCCTGTTCGCCTGCTATCTCATCCTGTACACTGCCCTGACCAGACAATGGCTGACTGCAGCAGAGGAAGAGGAAAGCCTTGATGACAGACGCCTGCTCCTTTATGTGCGTCAAACTTTGCATCAGCAGACACATTAGGGGGATGCTCATGCTTATTATGGCATTGTCTGCACTTACCAGCCGTGTGCATTCCTCAAAACACTGAAGGACTTGACACAGGTCTTGTACCTTCGACCACTGCACACCTGACAACTCCATGTCTGCCATCCTACTGCCTGCCCGTGTATGTGTATCCTCCCACAAATGCATAACAGCCCGCCTCTGTTCGCACAGTCTCTGAAGCATGTGCAGTGTTGAGTTCCACCTTGTTGCAACGTCGATGATTAGGCGACGCTGGGGAAGGTTCAAAGACCGCTGATAGGTCTGCATACGGCTGGAGTGTACGGGCGAACGGCGGATATGCGAGCAAAGTCCGCCCACTTTGAGGAGCAGGTCGGATAACCCCGGATAACTTTTCAGGAAGCACTGCACCACCAGGTTTAAGGTGTGAGCCAGGCAAGGAATGTGTTTCAGTTGGGAAAGGGCGATGGCAGCCATGAAATTCATTCCATTATCACTCACTACCTTTTCTGCCTCAAGATCTACAGTGCCCAGCCACGACTGCGTTTCTTTCTGCAAGAACTCGGACAGAACTTCCGTGGTGTGTCTGTTGTCGCCCAAACACTTCATAGCCAATACAGCCTGCTGACGCTTGCCAGTAGCTGCCCCATAATGGGACACCTGGTGTGCAACAGTGGCAGCTGCGGATGGGGTGGTTGTGCGACTGCGGTCTGTGGACGAGCTCTCGCTTCTGCAGGAGGACCAGGAGGAGGGGGGGCGAATGGCTACAGCCAACTGTTTCCTAGACCGTGGGCTAGGCAGAACTGTCCCAATATTGCTGTCCCCTGTGGACCCTGCATCCACCACATTCACCCAGTGTGCCGTGATGGACACGTAATGTCCCTGGCCATGCCTACTGGTCCATGCATCTGTTGTCAGGTGCACCTTTGTGCTCACAGATTGCCTGAGCGCATGGACGATGCGCTCTTTAACATGCTGGTGGAGGGCTGGGATGGCTTTTCTCGAAAAGTGTCGACTGGCTAGCTCGTAGCGTGGTTCAGCGTAGTCCATCAGGGCTTTGAAAGCTTTGCTTTCAACTAACCGGTAGGGCATCATCTCTAACGAGATTAGTCTAGCTATGTGGGCGTTCAAACCCTGTGTACGCGGATGCGAGGATGAGTACTTCCTTTTTCTAACGAGAGTCTCATGCAGGGTGAGCTGGACTGGAGATCGTGGAACTAGCAGGGGTGCCAGTGGACATGGCAGACTGAGAGACGGTTGGAGACGGTATTCTTGCCGGTGCCCTAGATGCAGTGTTTCCTACTACGAAACTGGTGATTCCCTGACCCTGACTGCTTTGGCCTGGCAACAAAACCTGCACAGATACTGCAGGTCGTGCGGAAATTGGTGGCCTTACAGTAACGGAAGGGATGTAGCGTTGCTGACTAGCTTCATTGGCTGAGGGTGCTACAACCTTAAGGGACGTTTGGTAGTTAGTCCAGGCTTGCAAATGCATGGTGGTTAAATGTCTATGCATGCAACTTGTATTTAGACTTTTCAGATTCTGACCTCTGCTTAAGGTAGTTGAACATTTTTGACAGATGACTTTGTGCTGATCAATTGGATGTTGTTTAAAAAAATGCCAGACTGCACTCTTTCTAGCATCGGATACCTTTTCAGGCATTGCAGACTGAGCTTCTTTAACCGGATGGCCACGATGTCCTCCAACTGGTTTTGGCTTTGCCACGCATTTTGGGCCAGATACGGGCCCGGCAGATGGAACCTGTTGCGATGTTGATGCCTGCTGCGGCCCCTCCTCCTCCGCTTCAGAACTACTGCCGCCTGCACCCTGTTCCCCCAATGGCTGCCAATCGGGGTCAACAACTGGGTCTGATTCCTTACCCCCCCCAAGCTCAAACAGTGCTCTACGATTTGCAAAATTATCTCTCACACCTCCACCAATGTTTAGTCTATGCGCTGACATCCTTCAATGCCTGGCACTGGCAATACCAATGTGTTGACATGTATGATGCTACTTAAAATAGTCAGGGGCAGTGTCCTATATTTACACCAGCTAATACTTTGCGCCAAATTACCAGGTCTGAAACTCAGCAGAGGAGCCCACCCCTGTACCTAAGTATGCCACCCTTTTGTTTTTTGGGTCTGATTCTGGATCAGTACACTGCGAGGGCAATGTGGTGGTCTGAGTCAAAGGAACAGCATAGTAATCTGGCTGTGGCTGTGCATCTGTGCACTCCATGTCCGATTCAACTTGTAATGGGCATGGCCTGTTAACTGTTTCACTTTCTAACCCAGGAACGGTATGTGTAAAGAGCTCCATGGAGTAACCCGTTGTGTCGCCTGACGCATCCTTCTCTGTTGTTGTTTTTGCTGAACAGGACAATGGAGCGACTTGTCCCTGAGCGTGAAAATCCACTAACGACGCGCTGCTTTTACATTTACCAGTTTCAGAAGAGGAGGCAAAAGAGCTAGAGGCTGAGTCAGCAAGGAAAGCTAAAACTTGCTCTTGCTGCTCTGGCTTTAAAAGTGGTTTTCCTACTCCCAGAAAAGGGAGCGTTCGAGGCCTTGTGTAGCCAGACGACGAACTTGGCTCCACAGCTCGAGACTTAGGTGCTATATTGTTTTTCCCACGACCACCTGATGCTCCACCACCACTACCATCATTACCAGCTGGCAATGAACGCCCACGGCCACGACCTCTTCCACCAGACTTCTTCATTGTTTTAAAAACGTAACCAAAGTAACGGTATTTGTTACTGTAAAACAACTTACAAGGTGAACTCAAACTTCTGTAGGATTTAGATATCCTTTTATAGGTGGGTGAGACTGCAAGGAAAATCAGGCACAATGTTACACACTCGGTTTTCTGTGGCAAAAAATGAGACAGATGCCACACACGCAGGACTGGCACTGAAGCACAAATGCCAATATTAATCTCCCACTATTTTTTTTTTTTTTTTTTTTATTTCTGGGAGAATTGGCAAGAAATCAGGCCCACTGTTAGACTGTATGTTTTCTGTGCCAGAAAATGAGACACAGATGCCACACACAGGACTGCCAATTTTAATCTGCACCCTTTTTTTTTATTCAGGGAGACTAGTGAATAAATCTGGGCCACTGTATTAGAGTATATTTTCTGTGGCAGAAAGTGGCTTGAACAGATGTAACGAAAAAAAAAAAAGGGACTGTCCTACAATTATCTCCCTGCAGTAATCTCAGCAATGTATGGCAGGCAGCAATAACAAGGAGTGGACTGCTGCACAAATTAAATAAAAAGTGTGGACAAACAAACAAGATAGCTGTGCAGAAAGGAAGGAACAACAGGATTTGTGCTTTGAAAAAAGCAGTTGGTTTGCACAGCTGCATTGCTGTGTGTACGCCGCTATCAGGGAGCCTTCTAGGGCAGCCCAATGAGCTGCACCGCTGAGGAAAAAAAATGTAGCCTCCACTGTCCCTGCAAACAAAAGGTGGTGTTGGACAGTGGAAATCGCTACAGCACAAGCGGTTTGGGGGTTAATGGACCCTGCCTAACGCTATCCCTGCTTCTGACGAAGCGGCAGCAACCTCTCCCTATGCTCAGATCAGCAGCAGTAAGATGGCGGTCGGCGGGAACGCCCCTTTATAGCCCCTGTGACGCCGCAGACAGCAAGCCAATCACTGCAATGCCCTTCTCTAAGATGGTGGGGACTGAGACCTATGTCATCACGCTGCCCACACTCTGTGTCCACCTTCATTGGCTGAGAAATGGCGCTTTTCGCGTCATTGAAACGCGACTTTGGCGCGAAAGTCGCGTACCGCATGGCCGACCCCACACAGGGATCGGGTCGGGTTTCATGAAACCCGACTGTGCCAAAAGTCGGCGACTTTTGAAAATGAACGATCCGTTTCGCTCAACCCTGCAGATGACCACATTGTGACTTAAAATACATCTATATACAAAAATGAACACTGATATTACTATATAAGGACTATATATTGGTAGGTACCAGTCCTGCAGACCATATAAGAGATCACAGTACAGTTATAGATAGTGACTTACAGATGACGTTCTTTCTGATGGAATCGTTCACTTTTCTTGTCTTTTCCATCTGGCCCAGACCAACTTGACAATTTCTCCACCCAGGACTCGTCTGCAGAAATTACAACAACAACACATCAGACTTCTCACATTTCTAGCCCTGTCCCTATTTATCCCCAACCTTATCACTGCTTATAACGCAATACTAAGCCGCTGCTGCCATATGTGTCCTACAGCACCTGCTGTGTGGTACAATAATGGTACCGCCCCACATAGTAATGCCACCACTGTGCCGCTTACATAGTAATAACGACTCCTTTGTGATCTCTAGATAATAAAATTCACCCCTAGAAAACATTAATACCCTGTGCTAGTGCCCTCCACATTTTGTCCCTAAAAAGTAATAATACCACATATGCAATTTTGATGGTCACAGTACTCTGAGTGCCCCTATAACAATAATGTTTAAGTGCTCACTTAACATTTAATAATGTCCCTTAAGTAGCCCCCATGTACAGCTCGACTATACTCAGTATGGTGGTCCCACAGCTCCCTTATACACGGTATGATGGGCCCACATCTCCCCTACATACAGTATGAGGTCCATTAGAGTTCCCCTATACATAGAATAGTGTCCCCACTGGTCCCCCAAAACACAGTATAATAGTTAATAGTGTTCCAACTGTGCGTCGCCTGCACTAAGAGCCACACTGCCAGAGGAAATTAACGTTATTCCTCACTGCAGCCTCAGGGGCGGTGCCAACACGGTTTCAGTCATCGCTCTGTGTACAGAGTGCGGCAGCTGTAACTGCGCCTCTTGCCCCGACTGACACCCGGCTCAGCAGCCTCTACCACCTAGTAGATGTGCACTGATGCCCCTATAAATAATAATGCTTCTTAAATGCCCACTTGACATTTAATAATGTCCTCTGAGTCCCCCCATGTACAGTAACAATGGCCCTAGCATCACTGATGTCAGCAGGCGGTCAAGTGATGACTCTTTTTATCTTCTCTCAATTCTCTTCCATTGAAAGAAACCAAACCTTTCTAGTTGACATAAGAACATGGCAAACATGTGGTGGCATGACCGCCTGATAATGCCAGTGATATTGGGGGCTCATGCAGCAGGCGCTCCCTGTCATGATTTGGCAGTCTGCTTATTATTAAATTAAAGCACCACTCTATCAAGGTTTTTTTTTTCCAATGCTGGAGTGGTGCTTTAAGCGCAAAGCCCCTGACCCAGTCCTATACTTATTCTCCGCCGTATTCACCGCTTTTTGGCACCGCTCCAGTCCCGCGGCTCCATCTTGTGAACGCAGCTTCTGATTGCCCAGAAGTTAGGAGCTACGTCACAAGCACTCAATGTAAGTCTGAGGGCCAGGAAGAGGCAAGAAAGAGGCTCTTATAGACTCAAATTGATTAATGACCTCCATACCGCTCCATGAAACACTGGGGCAGCGGACAGGTCACAAACTACAGGAGACGGACCCAAGCGGTGCAGTGGCGAAAACAGATGAAAAAGCTGGAAGGTGAGTATCAGTCGGTCTTGGATTTAAAGCGCCACTCAAGCGGTCCCCACCCCAGAGAACAACTGTTACATGTTGATGGAGTGCATTTAATCTCATAACAAAACCATAGAATAATCAGCTCCCCACCCACCTCTGCCCTCACAATACCCTTGTCTTCTCACATTCACCCTCCCAGTGCCCTGTCAACGCTTCTCCAACTCAGCCCCCACAATACCTCAATCTTCTCACATTCATCCCCCACTGCCCTGTTTCCCTCACCCACCTCAGCCCCCACAATACCCCCATCCTCTCACATTCACCCCTCAGTGCTCTGTCCCCTCCCCCACCTCAGCTCCCATAATACCCCATCCTCTCACACTCACCCCCCAGTGCTGTCCCCTTCCTCCACCTCAGCTCCCATAATACCCCCATCCTCTCACATTCACCCCCCCCAGTGCCTTGTCCCCCTCCCCACTTCAACCCCCACAATACCCCTATCATCTCATTCACCCCCCAGTGCCCTGTCGACCCTCCCCACCTCAGCCTCATTGTACCCCCATCCTCTCACATTCACCCCCCAGTGCCCTGTCTCCCTCCCCCACAACACCCTCATCCTTTCACATTCACCCCCAGTGCCCTGTCCCCCTCCCCCACCCAAGCCCCCACAATACCCCCCTCATCTCGCATTCCCCCCCCAGTGACTATGACATGCCTATCAATCTAATAGATTTTATCCCCACTTACTGATGAAATTTGCAGCAGGACCAGGAAGTATCTGGGTGAAATGCAGGTGGGTGGGCACTAGGACCCAGTGTGCCTGTCCTGAGCCAATCCCAGCTCCCAAAGAGTGAAGAAAACTGCAGCGCCAGCCTGGGAGAAACTCCTGAGGTCAGTCAGCACAATACAGTGCAGGAGGGAGATTCTGCAACTGGCCACTGAGCTAGCAGCGTGCAGAATCTCTGTCAGGAAGGGGAGCAGGCATTTTACTGCTCTCCTCCTGTATTGTATTGTGCCTCATCACTGAAGTGGCAGTGCCGCCTCCCAGTTGGCCCCTTCATGTGATGAAGCAAAGGTCCCCTCTGCCCCCCCCAGTAGCTACGCTACTGCTTGAAACAGATGACTCTGTTTGTAATGACTCTATATAATGAGTTTCACTTTTTGTATTGAACTGAAATAAATGTAACTTTTTGATAATATTTTAATTTTGTGAGAAGCACTTTTATGTATACCCCACGTGGGTAAGGTTTTTAAATTTGTAAACCTTTGTACATTGTGCAATGGTGAAACTTGTACTCCCTATCTCTAGCAATTATAATACCTGCAAAATGTATTGTGTGGTCTCCATCATGGTCTCTTTCGGCATGTATGACATAGACCCCTTGGGTAATTTTTGGAAAACTTTGTACAATGTGCAATGGTCACAGTTCTACTGTCAATCTCTATATATTATAGTTTTTTTTTTATTGTGTTGCCCTTTTCACGGTCTCTTTAAGCGTGTATCTAGGAGACTGATGATTTTTGGGTCTGCGCTTGGACATTGTAGAACATCAATGCGTTAATATGCTCCACACACTTCTTCAGGTTTCAGCCTTACACAGAATAATAGTGAGTAATGAAACATGCTTTATATATATATATATATATATATATATATATATATATATATATATATATATATATATATATATAATATATATTACTGCTAGTTCAAAAAATTTTACCCACACATCCCTTTTGTAAAGGGAAATTCTATATAATACCTCTGTTGGCATACGCCATATATTGCTGACATACGCACCACCCCAGTAGGTGGGTGGAACACCTGGGTACAAAATCTGTGTCTGATGGGGAAACCACTGACCCTTACCCTGTGTTGTCCTTCCCAATCTGCTATCTAGGAAGCCGGCACTGATGCCTCTTGCCCACACCCTGCAGTTGTACAGACAGAACAGTCAGCAAACATCCAGTTTCTTGTCCCAGTGCAGCCTTCAGTTGTCCCTCATAGAAAACAAAATCGCAGTCTGGTGAGCGCTGAGTTGAAAATGGTGGGAACAATAAAAAAAAAAAAAATATATATATATATATATATATTTTTTAAAGTGCAGACCTTTATTGAAAGATAATCCGCAATGCGTTTCAACTGCGTTCTGCCACCTGATGAAGAGGGCAAAGCGCAGTTGAAAACCGTGGATTATCTTCCAATAAAGAAGCACTTTAAAGCACTTTAATTTTTTTTTTTTTATTGCTTCCACCATTTTCAACTCAGCGCTCCTCACAAGACTGCGATTTTGTTTCCTATGACTGCTATTCTCCCTCCCTGAGGGTGCAAGGCAGGAGCTGCTCACAGGCATATAAGGACCTTCCATCATGTGACCGCAAGGACCTACAGTCATGTGACTCCCAGCATGCACCACGGTCCTTCCAGGCATTGCACAGGGAATCTCCTTTCAGCAGGGAATACTGAAGCCCTGCCTGGCTACCACAGCGGATCACCTTGCCACCACTCGCAGCTGTCAGCCATCTACCCCTTGGATGCACCATCATCCTTCATGCTAACACTGAGGTTATGCAGGGGTGCATAACCTCCTAGTGGCTACACAGCTTCCCCACAGTCTATTGCTCCACTTGTACTGCTCATGCACGTCCCTATCCTCTTTTCTTTTGCACTCAGTTGTCCCTCCTCAGCATATACTATATGTAGCACCCTGAATGCTATGCAGTGAATATCCCCAGCTCTCCCTGGATCCTGAATGCTCTGTATCTTGCAATGATTTTCTGTGTGTCAGCTAGCACCCTGAATGTTAGAATGGTAATTTCATGTCATTCAACTCCTGTGCTAGAATTCATCATCAGTTTACATGGTTATCAGTACTCGCTGTTGTAGCTCCAGGGGGGTCTCTGTAGATGCTTATCACAGAAGAGGTGTTGGTATAGAGATGTTATCAGGATTGCATCTTTGATCATCTATCCACACCAGGATGTGTTGAGTACCTGTCCCTAATTTATAACTAAAGGTACCTTCACACATAACGATATTGTTAACGATATTGTTGCTATTTGTGACGTAGCAACGATATCGTTAATGAAATCGTTATGTGTGACAGCGACCAACGATCAGGTCCCTGCTGGGAGATCGTTGGTCGCTGAGGAAAGTCCAGAACTTTATTTCGTCGCTGGACTCCCTGGAGACATCGCTGGATCGGCGTGTGTGACACCGATCCAGCGATGTCTTCACTGGTAACCAGGGTAAACATCGGGTAACTAAGCGCAGGGCCGCGCTTAGTAACCCGATGTTTACCCTGGTTACCATGCTAAAAGTAAAAAAAAAACAAACACTACATACTTACCTACCGCTGTCTGTCCTCCAGCGCTGCGCTCTGCACTCCTCCTGTACTGGCTGTGAGCTGGAAAGCAGAGCGGTGACGTCACCGCTCTGCTTTCCGGCTCCCAGACAGTACAAGAGGAGAGCAGAGAAGCAGAGCGCAGCGCTGGAGGACAGACGGCTGTAGGTAAGTATCTAGTGTTTGTTTTTTTTACTTTTTGCATGGTAACCAGGGTAAACATCGGGTTACTAAGCGCGGCCCTGCGCTTAGTTACCCGATGTTTACCCTGGTTACCGGCATCGTTGGTCGCTGGACAGCGGTCTGTGTGACAGCTCTCCAGCGACCAAACAGCGACGCTGCAGCGATTCGGATCGTTGTCGGTATCGCTGCAGCGTCGCTAAATGTGAAGGGGCCTTAAGCAGCTCCCATAATCCCGCTGTCCTCTCCCTGCACTGGGGGCCTATAAATTTAGATTAATTCTTAGGGGTGCACGCAAGTGTGGGGTCACACGCATTCAGCAAAGCATCGCATTAGCTAAGCATCAAGTTATAGCAGTTATTCCATGGCAGTCAGTCAGGGCAGGAGTCAGGTATCCCACACTCTGCTCTTTCTTTTATCCATGAGCTTTATTCCTATCCTCCTGTGTTCCCTTGCAATCCACATCCACCCCTCAAACCTCCCTCCATCACAACTCATATACATCAGCCCCTCTATACTTCCCTCTCCCATGTACAGCTCCCATGCACTTCTCACCTTCCTGAAAAACCTCAGTCCATCTTGCCAAAACACACTGCACAAAAAAACTTCTTACAATTCCAAAAACTTCTTGCTTTTTATCTTCCTACTCCTACTGATTTTGGGAGACATCTCACCCAACCCTGGTCCACCATCCCACAACCTCAACTGCTACCCTACCTCACATCAAAACCATTCTAACCTTATTATTACTTGCACTCCCTCATCTCCTTCTTTTAATTGTGCCCTTTGGAATCCACGGTCTGTATGTAACAAGCTTCCTTTCCTGCACAACTACTTTCTGAACAACTCTCTAAATCTATTGGCCCTCACTGAAACCTGGATCCAGGATTCTGACACGGTCTCCCCTGCTGCCATTTCCCATGGTGGCCTACAATTCTCCCATTCTCTGAGACCCACAAACAGACCTGGTGTTGGAGTTGGCATACTCCTCTCCCCACAATGCACCTTCCAGATCATCCCACCAACTCCATCACTCTCATTCCCTTCTTTTGAGGTCCACACCATCAGGCTTTTCCGTCCCCTCTCCCTCAGAGTAGCGGTCATATACCAGCCCCCAGGCTCACCCACCCACTTCCTGGACCATTTCTCTGCCTGGCTGCCACACTTCATGTCCTCAGAACTCCCAACCCTTATCCTGGGAGACTTCAACATCCCCATAAACAACCCCACTTCTACATTTGCATCCCAGCTTCTATCACTATCCACTTCGCTCGGCCTCTCCCAGCTCTCAACCTCTGAGACACACAAGGACGGTAACACCCTTGACCTGGTCTTTGTCCGGCTGTGTTCAGTCTCCTACCTAAATAACTCACTGCTTCCCCTCTCTGACCACAACATTCTCTCCTTCATGCTCACAAATCCTCGCTCACCCCAAGAACCCTCCTACCTACCATTCAGTCAGAAATCTACAAGCCATTAACCCTCATACACTTTCAGACTCCTTACAATCATCACTGTCCCTAATCTCCTCTTTTTTCTGTCCTGATCTGGCTGTACATCACTTCAATGACACTCTTAGAAGCACCCTAGGCCAAGTAGCTCCCCTCACCCTCAGAACCTCCAAACAGAGTAAAACAGCCCTGGCTCACTCTCCGCATTTGATCCCATCACAGAAGAAGTGTCCAGGCTCCTCTCTTCATGCTCTACCGACCCCATTCACTCTCCTCTCCTCCAGTCTCTCTCTCCAGCCGTCACTACTCACCTAACTACAATCTTTAATCTCTCACTCTCCTCAGGCATTTTCCCATCCTCCTTCAAACACTCTATCATTACTCCGTTACTAAAGAAACCCACCCTCGACCCCTCCTGAACAAACAACTACAGACCGATCTCCAATCTCCCCTTTATCTCTAAACTCTTGGAGCGCCTAGTCTACTCCTGCCTTACCCGTTACCTCTCCATTTACTCCCTCCTAGACCCTTCACAGTCCGGCTTCCGCCCCCTACACTCGACAGAAACTGCACTCATCAAAGTGACCAACGACCTTCTGACAGCAAAATGTAATGGTGACCACTCTCTGCTCATTCTTCTCGATCTTTCTGCAGCTTTCGACACTGTTGACCACCCTCTCTTACTCTCTAGGCTCCAGTCACTTGGCATTAAGAACACTGCTCTCTCCTGGTTCTCCTCTTATCTTTCTGACCGCTCCTTCAGTGTTCTGTTCTCTGGCTCCACTTGATCTCCTCTTCTTCTCACTGTCGGGGTACCTCAGGGCTCAGTCCTTGGCCCCCTTCTCTTCTCCCTCTACACGGCCCCAGTTGGACAGACCATCAGCAGATTTGGCTTTCAGTACCATCTTTATGCCGACGACGCACAACTATATACGTCATCCCCTGGCCTTGCTCCTGCTGTAGTACAGAACACCACTGACTGTCCGCAGTCTCTGACATCATGTCCACTCTCTATTTGAAACTTAACCTCTCCAAAACTGAACTTCTTCTGCTCCCACCATCTACTAACCTCCCTAAACCTGATGTTTCCCTCTCCGTGGGTGGCACCATAATAACACCCCGGCAGCAGGCACGCTGTCTGGGTGTTATGTTTGACTCCGATCTCTCCTTCACATCCCATATACAATCTCTTGCTCGCTCGTGCTGCTTACACCTAAAGAACATCTCTAGAATCCGCCCTTTTCTCACTATAGAAACAACAAAAACACTCACTGTCGCCCTGATCCACTCCTGCCTGGACTGCTGCAATGCTCTATTAATTGGCCTCCCCCTCACTCGACTTTCCCCTCTCCAGTCTATCCTTAATGCAGCAGCCAGGGTCGTCTATCTAGCTAATCGTTACTCGGACGTGTCCGCTCTTCGCCAGTCATTACACTGGCTGCCCATTCATTACAGGATACAATTCAAAGTACTTGTTCTCACCCACAAAGCTCTCAACAGTGCGGCCCCCCCCTTACATCTCCTCCCTCCTCCCTTCTGTCTATCGGCCTAACCGACCACTGCGCTCTGCAAATGACTTTCGACTAACCTCTGCACTAATCCGTATCTCCCACTCCCGACTACAAGACTTCTCCCATGCTGCGCCAATCCTCTGGAATGCTCTACCCCAAGAAATTAGGACCATCCTCAATTTGCATAGTTTTAGGCTCTCCCTCAAAACACATCTGTTCCGAGCCACCTATCATGTTCCCTAATCAGTTATTTTGTTTGTGTGTAGCCCATTCACTACTTCCATCCCCCACTCCCTGAAGATGGCTGGACCATCATTGCAAATACATCATTGTAAATACACACCTGTACTTTGTATTTCCCCACATCTTTGTAGATTGTAAGCTCTCACGAGCAAGGTCGTCTTGTGTTGCTTTAATTATTGTATTGTTAACATTGTTACTTATGACTGTTGTGTTTGAAGCTGTTAGGCCATGTTCACACAGTGCGTTTTTTACCGCGGAACCGCGGCGGTTTTGCCGCTGCGGTTCCGCAGCTGTTTTCCATGCATGGTACAGTACACTGTACCCTATGGAAAACAGGACACACTGTGCACATGGTCCGGAAATTGTAAAAAAAAAGCCGCGCTGAATAGCTCCCGGAAAAAAGAAGGAGCATGTCAATTCTTCTTCCTGAACCGCAGCGGTTCTGCACCCATAGACCTCCATTGTGAGGTCAAAATCGCAGTAAAACCCGCAGATCAAAAATATATCTGCGGGTTTTACTGCGATTTGATGTGCAGAACCGCTGCAGCAGGAAGTGCGGGGGAGCGGGCGGAAGTGCGTGGGCGGAGTGTGGCTGCCCCCCCGTGCTCCGATCCCGCCCCCCCCGTGCTCCGATGCCCCCCCCCAGTGCTCCGATGCCCCCCCCATGCCCTAATCTCCCCCCCTTATACTTACCCGGCGTCCCGGTGTCCGTCCGGCCGTCTTCTCCCTGGGCGCCGCCATCTTGCAAAATGGCGGGCGCATGCGCAGTGCGCCCGCCGAATCTGCCGGCCGGCAGATTCGCTCCAAAGTGCATTTTGATCACTGAGATAGGTTATATCTCAGTGATCAAAATAAAAAAATAGTAAATGACACCCCCCCCACTTTGTCACCCCCATTGGTAGGGACAATAAAAAAATTAAGAATTTTTTTTTTTTTTTTTTTCACTAAGGTTAGAATAGGGTTAGGGTTAGGGGTAGGGTTAGGGGTAGGGTTAGGGTTAGGGTTAGGGGTAGGGTTAGGGTTAGGGTTAGGGGTAGGGGTAGGGTTAGGGGTAGGGTTAGGGTATTTTCAGCCATTTTAGCCCTAAAAAGCTTCCTAGGAAACACACAGTAAAAAAAGGATAAAAAAACGCATCAAAAACGCATCAAAAAAGGACAAAAAAAGGACCTGCGTTTTCTGCCAAGAGCTGCAGTTTTTTAAAAAAACTGTCCTGAAAAAAAAAAGGATGGAAATCCTGAACGTGTGAACATACCCTTAAACTGTAAAACGCTGTGGAATATGTTGGCGCTATATAAATAAAGCTTATTATTATTATTATTATTATTATGTCTCTTCCCAATTTGTTAGTTAGATAGGACATACATATTTGTTAGCACTTTACATTGTCCGGTGCTGGACAAAGACCATTCCGGGCTTTTACAGGCGCCTAAATGAGACTTGTGTATCTTTGTTAAACTGTCGCTTCCCTTAAATTTTATGAATTTGCCCACTTTCCTGTACATTAAATGGTAAAGCGAATGGTATCAACGATTGATGGCAATTTCAGCATTTAGAAGGCATGGAGTGGGAGGGGGCTTCCCCTGAAATCAGAACGGTGCCCCGCAATGTCCTCATCAGGGCTTGATGACTTACTGTTCAACCAGCTACGGAAGGCCTGTTACAACATGCTCAGAGCATGGCCAGAGAGGCTTCTGTCAGTGCAGCACTCACAGGTATAATGCTACCTCTCTGGCCCAGATGTCACCTCTCTGCTGTCCAGAATCCCAAAGTGTCTGTCAGCCATATCCTCCTTCTTCACCTCTCGCTTCCTAAAACTCAATGTAGACAAAACCGAACTCATCATCTTTCCCCCATCTCACGTATCCCCCCTACCTGACCTATCTATTATGGTAAACGGCATCACGCTCTCTCCCGCACCTGAAATCCGCTGCCTTGGGGTAACTCTCGACTCTGCCCTGTCCTTCAAACCGCACGTCCAAACTCTTGCCACCTCCTGTCGCCTCCAACTCAAAAATATTGCCAGAATCCGTTCCTTCCTCAGCCCACAATCTACCAAAACTCTTGTGCATGCCCTCATCATCTGCCGCCTCGACTACTGCAACACCCTCCTCTGTGGCCTCCCTGCTAACTCTCTTGCACCACTCCAGTCTGTCGTCAACTCTGCTGTCCGGCTAATCCACCTCTCTCCTCGCTACTTCCCTGCTTCTCCCCTCTGCAAATCCCTCCACTGGCTCCCCATTCCCCAAGGAATCCAGTTCAAACTACGAACACTGATCTACAAAGCCATCCACAACCTGTCCCCTCCCTATATCTCTGAACTAATCTCCCAATATCTTTCCTCACTTAATCTCCGATCCTCCCAAGACCTCCTACTCTCTTCCACCCTTATTCGTTCCTTACACAACCGCCTCCAAGATTTCTCCCGAAATATCCCCCATCCTCTGGAATTCCATGCCTCAACACGTCCGACTATCCACCACCCTCGGCTCCTTCAGACGGAACCTGAAAACCCATCTCTTCAAGAAAGCCTACAGCCTGCAATAACCATTCTGCCGCCTCGCCATCGCCAGAGCCGCCGCCTCGCCCCTACCTTCTGTCTCTTCCCCACTTTCCCATAGAATGTAAGTCCGCAAGGACAGGGTCCTCTCCCCTCTGTACCAGTCTGTCACTCTAAACCTGCTTACTGTAATCGATATCTATAACCCTGTATGTAACCCCTCCCATATACAGCACCATGGAATTAATGGTGCTATATAAATTAATAATAATAATAATAATAATTGCAATGCATTATTCCAGCGATCAGACTAATAAGTTAGTCTAATAGAGGGACTAAGTAAAAAAGTACAAGAAAATGTAAAAAAAAGTGTAAAAATATTTTTTTCAAAAATCATAAAATAAACAAACAAATATTAAACCAATGAATAGGTACATTTATGTAAAAATAAAATACACATAAAGTATTGTTGCGTCCGGAACGACCCTACCTGTGAAACTGTCACACTATTTAACCTCTAGATTCATCTGTGAAAGAAAAAAAAAAACTTTTTCATCATCCCACCAAAGAAAGTGGAAAAAGAGCGATCAAAAAGTTTA